>NC_136815.1:11511359-12803290 GCF_951394365.1 Tetrao urogallus
TGCTGCAGCACTGTTTGCCCAGAATTGAAGCCAAACACATATTCCTGTTAGGTATAAATACACACTGTATGAACACATGTAACTGGCCATGCAACAGCAGAGAGAGAGACCGCAGCACTCGGAGGATTGTAAACGGTCCATGCAGCATGCTTCTTTTCCCTCTGGCTGATCAGGGTGAAAACCCATTGTCTCGCTCCAATTTATAGGAGGGAGATGAGGTTCTTTTAATATCAGTATACCCGGTGTGAGATTAAGAAACAGCGGTTCATATGTTGTTCCATCCAGTTTATTACCAAACCTAATCAGGGAGACGGGGAAGGGAAGGAGGGTGATAGAAAAGATGGGAAAGAAGCAGGAGTTGCGTAAAGCGGGGAGAGTCACCAGCAGGATCCAGCAGCGGTCCCGTTGCACAGTGTGTGAAGGTCCCGGGCAGACGCAGCAGAAGACGGGGAGCAGCAGCGTGGTCGGCCTTGGGCAGTAGGCAGGTAGACGAGGAAGTCGAGGAGCCAATTCTTGAAGCAGCAACAGCGATCAGGCAGCAGGTTCAGGAGAGCTCGACAGTATGCAGGAATCACCTCAATCTTCCGGAATCCCTCTTCTTCTTCAGGAGTAATCTGCTGCCAGAAATCCTCCGTTCTTCACGAGGAATCTGTTGTCAGAAACCTCTGTTCTTCTTCATGAGGAGTCTGTTGTCAGACAACCCCTGTTCTTCTTGATGAATCTGTTGTCAGAAACCTCCATTCTTCATGAGGAGTCGGTATTGTCGGAAAACCCATCCTCATGGTTTTCAGTTCCTCTTTTATCCTCCTTGTTCTCCTGCCTACCTGACAAGGATGGGCCTCGAGCAAGAGTCATTGAGTACCCTCTAAGATGGCCCATCATCCTGAGATAGGTCCACACAAAGGAGCACTTCACAGCTATTTAGCTGCAGTTCATCTCCTCGCCCCTGGCCTTGTCCATCTGCATCCCCCAGGCAAAGGATCTCACAACCTTTGCCCAGGACTTGCCTGCACTTGTTCATCTGTGTCCTTCAGACAAAGGATTTCACAATCCTTGCTCGGGACTTGAACAAGTCCATCTGTGTCCCCAGCAAGCTTTGAGACACAGACGTTAACAGAGTAATATCTTACACCCATTTTTGAGAAAAGGGGTGAGCCCACGTGTGACACAGATCCTTGCAGCATTTGTTCTTGTACACTACATACATCTGTAGCTTCTCCCAGGTCTCCCAAGCAGCTGGATGTGAACCCCAAAGGTGCCCAGCCTTGGCCCAGCTGCTGGTACTCAGACCCCTCTGCACAGATGTGGGTGCACCATGCCACTGGCCCCAGACAAGCCAGTGACTGACCCTGAATTGACCTGCTCTCCCAGTTGACACACACCCAGGGTTCTGGTAGCAGGCCCAGATCTATGGTCTCCAGCAGCTGTCCCCCAGCACAGCAGTTGGTGTAAACACCCTGGTGTCTATTATCTGGTCCACAGTTGTGGCTGCTGCAGTACCTTGTTTCAAAACTCTTATCCTGCTTGCCAACTATGCCGAATGGTAGTTGGTGCTGGCGTGTGCTGAGGTACGCACCCATGTGCAGTGTGGGTGTGCTGCAGGCTCCACTTGCTGCCATTGAAGCTGCATGGGCCTTAACGATAGATGTCCCCTTCTGTCACTGTTAGCACTTGTATACGTATGCATGAAGAGTATGCACTGAACACCTGGAGTCCTTTTTTGGGTCCTCAAGTACAAGAAATAGCAGGAGGCAGTTCACTGGAGGACCACCAAGGTGATGGGACTGGAGCACCTCTGCTGTGAGGAGAGATTGAGAGCTGGGCCTGCTCAGCCAGGAGGAGACTCAGGGGTATCTTATCAACATATATAAATATCTGGATGGACAGTGCAGTAAAAACAAAGCAAGGATCTTCCATTGGTGTCCAATGCCGGGACAAGAGGCACGTGAAACGTAGGAGGCTCCCCTTGACCACCAGTCAGTACTTATGTGCTGTGTGGGTACCTGAGCACTGGCCGAGAGGTTGTGGTCTCTCCTTGGAGATCAGCCACCCTGGTTGTTGGCACCCTGCTCTGGATATCCCTGCTTGAGCAGGGGTTGGGCCGGATCCCTCTTGGACTCTTCACTCTAGGGACTAGAGCTAAATGAGAAGGTAGGGCAGGCTGTGGTTATTGGCATCCCGTGAGCCCCATGCTGCTCTCAGCCAGCGACCGCTGTCCTGTCATTGTCTTGATCAAATGCTAACTGAAATAGCTCATAGTGAAGTTGGTGTGGAGAAGCAGAAGAATCTTATCTGTTTTCTTCCTTTCTTTGTGTGAAACGTAGTTTGGCGTACTCTTAGTGAACCTCTATGTTGTAAACAGGATGAGCCCCTTTTCAGGGTCATCACAGCATCAACGTGGCAATCATCCTTGCTGGGGTAGCAGTGTGAAGGTCCATGGCAATAGAAAGGCTTCTAAGCTTTGAGAGCGTTGTTCTTATTTTTCGGTGGGTGGACAGAGCTCATAATGGAAGTACTTGGCAAGGTGTATGAGACTTTTCAGTCACATAAACGTGGAAGAGGTTACTGTGTCAACTTGGTTTTTTTGGCTCCCTTTGCTTTTCTGTGGATGAGGGAAGCCCTTTGGGAAATCCGAGTTGCAGTGCAGTCATAAATGGAGCAGAGATAGGAGAAAAAATTCTAAATAGGTTTTAATTCTAGGATATACAGTGTTTTATAAGCTAGACTGTTTCTCAGAACCAATTTTGAAATTGAAAATGTGGGTTGTTGGTTGGTTTTTTGTTTTTTTTTTTTTGTCGAATAGTATGTTTTTGTAAAAGGCTTTGCTGGAATGTTGTTTTTTCTACTGCAGATATTAACCTTACGTTATCCACAAGAAGTTGATGGACAGAGGAGAGCTTTAACTGTGAAAGCTACTTATTTTCTGAATTTTTTTATTGGGCTCAGTGTCTACCTGCCATTGGTCACCCCACTATCAAGACAGAGGGTTAAAGAATTAACTTGTGTACGTGAGGTAGAGTTTCTTTCTCAGATGAATAAATATGATTCCAATGAACGTATTCTTATTTCCTTCTTTTCATAGAGATTTTCCTCTGGCAAAATGGAATGTTTCCATGGACACTGTTTAAGACCAATAAGAAAAAACATCACTGTGCATTCAGATTCCAGCTTTGAGACAAGTATGGAAATATTGAGTGAAAATGTGAATAGGACACACTTTGGAAGGTACTGTATTTATATACACTTAATCTGTGTTCAGCGTATAGTGAAAAACAAGACGCAAGCACACCTAGTGAGTCTTGTAATGATAAGTCTACAGGTAAGAATCTGTAGAGCTCTCTGGGTATGTTAATATCACTATCAGTACTTTGAGGCAGAAGGAAAGTCTTCTGCTTGTCCAAAAACCATGCATCCTTTCCCAGCTTTTTGGAGGTCTCTCTTTCCACTTTGGTTCATGAGATATAGTTCATGTTTTGAGATTTCAAGATGAGCACGTGTAGTGGAAATGCTAAGTCACAGCCTGAACCAGTGACTGAGCTCCTGATGGGAAGGCAGGGCCAACCCAGGGGGACTCAGCTGTGTGCAGTGTAGCTGAGTGACCAGAAGGGGTGGAACCAGGATCCAGCCCTTCCCAGACCTCATTGAAGGGTTGGCAGTGGAGGCAAGGATATCTCACTGGAGATCCCTTTGTACCTGAGGCTTTCCAGAGGTAGGCAGCTTTATTTCCTTCATGTTTGTGTCCACAGTTGCTGCGTTGGGGCTTGTTCTCATTTGCTGTAGCCAAAGAATTTGCCATCCTGATATTATTGCTGTACTTTCTATCCCATTATAGCATTACAGCACGTTAGGAAGTGTATGTTTGTATAGAACTATGAGCCTATGTTACATGACAGATTTGGGATCTGAATCCTGCATGTAGATTAAAGGCTTTTCTTTGTGTACTGATTATAAAGGTGGTGAAGTTCCCAATTCTTAATGGGGCTGATACAGTAACTTTTTTCTCCCTACTTTATTCTCTCTTAATGTAGGCAATTGACAAAGACAAAATCTAACCTGAAAAAAGAAGAATATAAGGAAGGTAAGCAGTTGTAATTCACTAGGATTCTTATTTGAATTGTTCACTTTGTCTGTTTCACTTGGCCCCAGAACTTTTGAAACTCATCAGCCAAAATTAATATGTTTCAAAGACAATGAATTTCCTATGGGCCTTATGTAAATAGGAAGATATTCTTCCTGGGCTTTCAAGGAATTAATAGAATGCAGCACGAATTCCAGCTAGTTCTTAAGCATTGAGGAAGGTGATCCTTACCTCAGGTTTCTCTTTTGCATGGGGTTTCTGTAGTCTGCAGGACACAAAATAATGGACAATTGTTCTGGCAAATAGGTGGGACTACTGCAGTATTACAATATATCTAATTTAAAGAGCAGTTTGGTCAGGAGATGCACAAATCCACTGACGGTTGGAAGGTTTCACTGACGTTCATGGGTTTAACTTAGAACCAAACTGCAGAGCTGAAGAAAGCAGCACTTGGTGCAGAGAGATCACTTTCTGACACCTGGAAAAATCCTCTAGATCTGTGCAGTGTCCTACCAGCTATTGGCTAAAGCAAAGCAAGTGCCTGAAGTAGAGCATTTCACATGCTGTTGTTCATGTTCTGATTGTAAAAGCATGTTATTTAGCAGGTCCACACTTGTCAATGCTAACTATGAAACTAAGATCAAGGCGTAGCTGTCATCATACTAAGACTGTGGTGTAGCTATTACCTTCCCAGTGTCCTCTGGTCAATATTTCAAGGACAGTGCAAGTAACAAACTTGTGAAAAAGGATGTACTATGTTAAATGCTAGGCAGGCTTTCAAAGAAAGCAGGAGCTGGAGTTTTCCAGCATTTGGATGTATATCTTGAAGTAGTTCTTATTTATATTATTACATAAGAGTTCTTAAGCTGTTGTGTCATGATGTAGAAAGCAAAAATGATCCATGCTTACACAGGGTCATGAAACACTTGCATCCTAAGAAAAGGCTTGCCTTTTTTTTTTTTTTTTTTAACATTTTTTTTAATGCTGTTAGATACTTAGGTACATTTTAGATGGATGGAGCAAAACACTTTGGAGAAATATTTGTAGTTTTCTCTACTGGAAGTTTCAGTAATAAAGTTTTTGTACAGGTCATCCTTTTAAGTAGACTTCGTGTTCCAAACAAGCACTAAGCAGAGTGCTGTGCTCATGACAAAAACTTCTGTATTTAAAGAAAAAAATCCACTTCAGGTTTTCTGTTTGCTTGCTTTTACATTTTAGAAGAACAATTATGAAAGAAGGGGAATCGCATCTTTACTGTCTCAAAATATTTCACATATTTACTGTATTTCAGTCACAAGGACACTGAAAATGAGAGCTGATGCAAAAGCTGCCAAACAAATCCATGAAGAAAAGGGGGATTTGGAGGTCCGACGAAGCCGTTACGCTACTACAAATCAGTCTATTCTCTTTGATGCACTTATAACAAAGTAAGTGTTCTTTCCTTGCTGACCTACTAAATGAGCCTTATTAGCAGGCTTTCATGCCATGACACAGTACTGCCTATGGACTCTGTCTTTCTCTTGACAACAGAGAGAGGTATGGGATGAGGAATCTTCATGCTCTTAGTGCCTTTTGCATGTGGGTTCTGTGCTTTTCTGTGTTGTCTTCTGACCAAAAATGGTAGCTTTACATTGCAATTTTCCTTAGATTTAACATACTGTTTTCAATAGTTTTCTTAGTATCAGTTGTCTTCATTTCTAGCAAACTTTTATACTTAACTCTCAGGTAAGGTACTAAGAGAAGTTTGATACAGCCAAAGTGAAATAATGTAGCAACTCTGCATTTTTAGCTGTGGCTTTTCTCTCCTTCTGGAGCTCAAGTTGGTACTGTTATCTAAAAGATTCGCAAAATGTGACAGCAGCAGGGATTATTTTTCCTGCACATATAATTATGGAAAAACAAGAAACAGAGATTATAGTTACAGGAGGAATAAGCAGCTCGTGTCAGTTAAGCAGATATGACTGGTAGTTTTTAACAGTACTCAAGCTGCTCTGTGTGGTTGTAATGCTATCAGAATTTCTTTATAATGGTCCTGCTATGATCTTCAGAATTCTTACTTTCCTCCTGCATTCATATACATGTTTTAAATTGTGCTCAGCAAGAGGGAAAATCTGCAAACAGTGCATGTTGGCACATCCTCAAATACCTGTACTTCAATCTGTGTAAAATAAATAAATAAAAATAAACATTTGATACTATTTTTTTTTCTTAATATTTAAGAACTCAGCTTGGTGTCCGTGACTTCTGACTTGTGCATGCCATATTAAAATGTTGTACTGAAGCTGTGTTCCATTTCAATTTTTTTGGGTACTTGCCTATCTCCATTCTTACACGTCAACTTTTCGTCTTAGTACTGCAGAAGCAGTGTTGCAAAAGATGGATGACATGGAGAAGATGCGTAGACGCCATAAAAAGGGCTTGGAAGACTTTGGGGTGTTCAGCAATGCTGAAGTAAATACTCACTTATTTTATCATTTTTGCATAAGTTGAATATTTTGCATAGGCAAGTAATTTAGTAGTAATTTTAATTTAGCTGAAATAAGTTTATTCCAAAGAATTCATTACTGGTTAAGGATGATACATTTTCTGCAATGCAATATTGTGCATTTTAGCTCTCTAATCAGAACTTTTGATATGGTACTACAGACATCCTTTAAGAGTGGAAGAAATACCTTCTGCAGAAGATGTACTTTAACAGCTTAGTGTTACCTCACGTCTTATAATACAGTTTCTGAACTGGCTTACGGTTTTGGAATGGAGTTAAAAATCCATTTGAAACAAGATCCAGTCAAACAAGTACTTGTTTCAGGGCTTGAGTTCTTACTCCAAGTCTTATTAAAAGTTCTGGTTGAGAACTGAATTCACAAAGATTACCTGATGCTTTCCATCCCATTTGTGTAATTTAGCTGTTTTTTCTTCGTTCCTTAATCTTCTTTCTCATCGTGTTCAAGAACACTTATAGTTGGCACATTTAACGAAAGGCAGTGGATGGTTTCTGTGTTTCTTCTCAGGATCTTGATGCCCTTTAAATTCAACACTGTCAAAGTTGTATGCCGCATTTACTCTTAGTTTTTCTCTATTAGATTAGAAATGTCTGCTGTGCGTTTGAACTATAGGCACATAGACTATTAAGATGTTTAAAATTTGCCTTTGGATTTTTGTTTAGATCTGAATTCCTTTTTATTTCCCTCAAGTGACAGAGTGGTAGAGGTTAGAAAGGACCCCCGGAGGTCAGAGTTCCAATCCCCCTCCTCAAGGCGCAGGTTGCCTAGGAGCGCGGAACGTCAACGCAGGTGTCCGCAGTACCTGGTGTAACATCTCTCACCTGCCTCTGAGCTATTTTGGTGTTGGTTGTGGTGTTTTTGGTTTTATTTCTTAGTATTGCTAGAAAGGTGTTTCTTTTTCCTTGATTCTGCCACGCTGTTGGGTTATTGGCTAATACACGCAGTTGTGTATCCAGGTAAGTGTTTAACCTCCTCAAGTGCGCCCTGGCATAGTACAGAAATTTTTGTTACAAATTGTAGATGTCATAATCATGATCCTGTTCACTCTCCCTGTGTGTTAATGTATTTTTGTGTGTATATTGTCCTCTGATAATGTTATTGTGTAGGCAGCAGACATGCGTTTTTCTGCACTTTTGTGACTGATGTTTCTTGTTGCTTTTCATTAGGAAAACCTTGATATGTATTCCTGTGAAAAGAAGGAAATTGGAGGAGGTGATGTACCTGACAATCAACAAGAGCTTGAAGGTTAGTTCTGTTTTCAATTTTTCTTTACTATGTCCTAGCCAAAAGCCTCATTTTCATGGTTTTGAGCAGCATGGAAAGAAATTTTGGGAAGTAAACTAGGCTGCCAGAGGCGTATGAGAATCTCCTCCCAAGTGCGAAGATCAGCTGGGCAGAACTTGGTGTTATCTGTTTTTGTACTTTAGCAGGTAGTCTATGGAAGCTGCTTTGGGGCCTGTAATAAGGAGCTTACTCAGTGTGAAATGAGATGAATGAGGTTAAGTCACTAAAGACCATGTTAACTTGGAAGTGCTGGGAAAACTTGAAGTTTTTAAGAGGAAAATGGTGACGAAGGCAGTAAGTTAGATGATCCTTGTGGGAACTTTCTAAATGAAAGAGAGTGGAGACAGAACCCGAGCAAAGCTTTGCCACTAACTATCAGAAGCTCAGAGAAGATCAGGGATGTGCAGTGGCAGGGAGGAAACCAAGGGAAGGATTTGAGATGAATGATGACTGGGCCTGGGCACAGCTGGTACTTGGGAGCTAGATTGTTTATTCTTACCACTGTAGATTATTAAAACTTTTTGTCAGGAAACACTTGATGGAAATAACAAGTAACAACTCTCTGAACTAGCTGTTTTCATAGGAGCAGCATTTTAGCTAAGCAAGGTGACAGACTTTTGTTATTAAACAGTCTGATGACAAGTCACCTAACAGTTTCTGAGAGGACTGAACAATTTCTATATTGTATGCTTGTTTTGGATTAGGAATTTCTGAAATATGTGCTGCATGAATTTGTCTTAAGATTTTCCAGGTCTGCTGTATCATGTAGGTGATGGTAACAGTAAAAGCTACAGGCACCTGTGTAGCGCATGCTGGTTTTAGGACTGTTTGCAACTATACCTAACAATTTAATATCACATTGTGGTGCAGTAGCGTCATCAGAAGAAATTGAGGGTAAAGAAGATGGTGGTGCTGAAGATAATCAAAAGCGTTATGAGCTCCGACAGAGGAAAACTGTTGTGCCCTACCAAGCTCCTTTGGAAAGTAGGTTATGTGCATGGTTTCTTTGAAGAGTTTATTTCTTGCACAGAAGTGAAATCGATATCTAGTTACCCGTCATTCCGTTTAATACTGTGCCTTCATTCTGCAAGTAAATTCTGGGCTTGTCAGATGCATGTGTCCTGTGCACATTATATTTCTATGCTAAGGCTCACTTGCTGATCTTTTTTCATTTGCTTTGCTATATTGCATTTGCAGCACTATTGCTGACTGCTACAGTGAGGCTCCAGAATTTCTTCTGCTTTGTACTCCTGGTGCTTCTTTTGATATGTAATTTAGAGTTTATATTACCAGTTTTCCTTCAATGTACTGTTCTTTCTATCTGAGAACTTTCTGATTTTTAAGTTAGGGGAATAAAGAAGAGAATTAAAAATCAAGGGTGACCCATCTGCCCTTGAAATAATAGTAATCGTCCTTAGAGTTGGATGGGACCTTTAAAGGTCATCTTGTCCAGCTCCCCTGCAATGAACAGGGAGATGCACAGCTAGATCAAGTTGCCTAAGTCCTAATCCAGCCTCGCCTTGAAAGGCTCCAGGGATGTGGCACCAACCACTGGTGTGCTCTGGGCAACCTTATTTCGTTGCCTCACCGCCCTCACTGTAATGAAACAGGCTTGATAGTCTTGCTTCTATGGCTTTCAAGTCTCCTTAAAGGCAGGTATGTGTTCGCATTTCTACTGTGCACTGATGAAAAACAAGACAAAAACACTTGAAATTTCCTCTGGAATTAGAAATGGATGAAACATGACACTTTCTGAATCTTTTCCTATTTTACTCCCTCAGATATGTTACTTTTTTTTTTTTTTTTTTTTTTTTAAACTTTGTCTTCAACAGGACCGAGACAACGCAAGATACTTTTTCCCAGCCCACGGAAACGGCCTAACAGGTTGGTGCACAGCTAGTGATAATTGACATTTATTTGTAGTGTTTTCAGTCCTGTTACTTCATCAGCTTTAAAGGGTTTTCAGTTAGTTGGTGGTTACAGGGTAACCTTATGATTATCGCTGTGGTAATCTAAGCCTATAAAGGAAACCAATCTTTGGATAGGAGGAGGTGGGTATTTCCTGGATTTTTAAAAATACAGTATTTGTGGATCACTGACTGGATGGTTATGGAGGCCATGCCTGAGGCTGTGTCATTGAAATTCTTTTGTTCTGAAACTGAAGCCAGAATCTCCCTCTAAAATCTTTCGTCTTGAAATTTTTTTGTTGAGGATTATTAAGGTGAAATTATTAAGTTGAAGGATAAGTTCATTAGACTTAGAAGGGAAGGCTTTATGAAAGAGTTTGTAGAGTTTTTAACCACTCAACTACTGGTTTCTTATTGAAATCACTTAATGTTTCTGTACGAAGCTTACCTTCAACAAGAAAAATTCCTCATGAAGTGATAAATTGCCATAGTAATGATGAAGGCTTCTTAGGTTCTATAAGCAGTTAAAGCACAGAGGATGCTGTTGGTAGGCACATTAGGAATGTTTCGTTCAGCATTCCTGAAAATAGATGGTCAGGGAAGGGTTTTTTGAAGCCTAACTTACATCAGTGAAAAGGGGTAATGTTTCACAGAGAGGATAATCAGAGCTAAATGTGTAAGTGTGCCAGGTTGATTGGACAAAATGAGCAGTTTGTTCATGAACTTTCTTTGTAAAATAAAAACATTTTAGAGGAAAAAAACTTAATTTTGCTGTTCTGAGGAAAATAATGTAACATGCTTTTGAGATCAGATTGTTAAAAAGCACACTGAACTGGAAAGTTAATGAATCTTGGAGAATGAGTTTTGAGATAGAGTAGACAGCAAGTAGTGTCAAATATTGAGAGAATTCTATTTGTTTTTTAACCTTTTGTTTAAATGCTTGCAGACTGAGACGTGCAGCCCACAGTGCTGATTCCTCATCGTCTTCCTTATCATCCCCTTCCTTGTCATCCTCATCTGATGAGGAGGAGAGCGTTGAGAGGCGTCGGAGGCACAGCCGTAACAGGATCAAAAGAAGGTTACTGTATTTGGAGAACATGGGAGGGATGAATCTATTTGAGCAAATAGCATCTCCCTAACTGTGGAGAGTTATCCTCTTAGTCTTGGATAGTGACTAAGTGGCGATTGTATTTAATCACACCTCTTGATTGTAACCTAACATTTGAAACTAGAGTTTTTAGAAATTGATTACTTAAAAGCAGTTTGATTGTGAAGAGAGAATGGGGGGAGGAACACTTACTTATTTTTTTTCTAAGTAAAATCCTACTTCTGCAATTCTCAGTAGCTTGTCCAGAGAGAAAGCCACCATATCTAACAATTTGATAAACCTAGGAAGTGACAAAGGTTTCATTTCTTATACAACTATCTTAATAAATGCACACACACACAAAAAAGTCTTCAGCCAGATGTCTTTCAGACTGGTATGCTTTCTGATATGCAAACTACTTGGGAATGACCACTGGTGGGAGGCCTTTCATAATGCTAATTTACACTGAAATGTGTCCCTTTGGAGTGTAATTTTTTTTTTTTAATGTAGAATCAAAAAATCTTTGAAAGCAGTTAGTGTATTTTTGGGGTTTTTTCGTCACAAAAGTGAAGATGTGTTCATTGTTTCTATATGTGGAGTTACTGGTTCTAAAGTTGTAGTCAGGTTTGTGCCATCTTGGCTGGCATGGATGCTCACACATGCTTAAAACAAACAAAACAAAACATAAAAACCCACTGTCTCAGATGAATGTCTGGAGTGACCATTTTCTGTTCTTTACTCATGGATGTTAACAAGTGTGTGACCTCAAATGAATATTAGCTCTTTAAGAAGCTTATGTTAATTAATAAAATCTTCTGTGTTCACTTGTCATAAAAACAAATATTCTAGCTACGTCTAAATAAGGCAGCTTTTTCTTTGTCCTTAATTGAAATCAGGTGTCTTCCAGTAAACCTTGAGGAGAATGAGCTGAAGGGAGTTCGCAAGGATCGAATGAAAATTGGAAAAAGCTTGGCTGATGTTGATCCAATGCACATCGATAGTTCGGTGAGTGGTTTAATTTGCTGCGTCAGTGTTTGTGAAGGCTTTCAGTAATGGGCCATCTGCAGCGATGCTTGATGGTTTTCTGTCAAGCAACTTCAGAAACAGCCCAGAACATTTCCTTGTTGCTGATGTATAACTTTTGGTGACACCTTCATCCAAATTGCTAACTTTGTTAACGACGTGTGCTCTGTTGAATTGATCTTCAGGTGCGATTTGATGCCGTGGGTGGTCTTTCTGACCACATTTCAGCTTTAAAAGAAATGATCCTGTTTCCGCTGCTGTATCCGGAGGTGTTTGAGAGATTCAAAATTCAGCCTCCAAGGTAACTGATAGAAACTATTCATTGTAAGTTTACTGTTTTCAGGAGAATATTCAACCGAGTTATCAATGTTTCCTTGCTTCTTGGCAACAGTGAGGGGTTGTTTCAGTAGTAGAAAAAATAATTTCTTTTAAATGGATGGAGTCCAGAGCGTGCATACATATAGCTTCCAAACATAAGCAGTGCCTTGTCGTGCATAAAAATTTCTTGTCTGCAGGTTGGAAATTCTGTGAAATGAGAATGTATTTCCAAAGTGTCTTAGTGTTATAAAGTTGGGTTGGGGTGTTTTTTGTTTTGAGTTTTATGTACAAGTTGGCTTGATAAGTTTGTAAGGAGGAGGAGATCGTCTAATGGAAGTCATTTGTGATTTGGTTCTTGGAAGTCTGCTTCTCTTTCTCACCTTTTATGAAGTCCTCAGGTATCATCACTTGTAATGCTTGTTACAACAAGAATGTTGTGGTGTTTGTTGTGCTTGGGATAAAGTCAGAAGCTGTCCGTTTCTTACGTAGCTAATCTTGTCAATTATGAAATTGGGTTATTAGATTTATTGATTATCCTTATATTTTTAGTAATCAAAACTCAGTCATGGTATATGGAAACATAAGTTCAGATTATTTCCTTTCAGAAACTTTAGAAGTATTATTTAGAAGAAGAATAATGGAAAAAAAACCTTCCAGAGCCTTACTTCTTTATTCACTGAAATTCTTATTCAAACAGCAGCATATTTAGTGCTTTCTTAGCTGACGGTTATGTATATCTGAAAATGCAGAATACCCTTTTCTGTTTATTTTCTTAAATTTTCTATTCAGCATTAGACTTTCTCATTTTTCTCCAGCAGAAGATGGTCTATGAGGCTAAATCCTGTAACTTAAAGTTTTTTAAGAGAGAATTAACTGCTTTACTAACAAGTCTTGATATCAAATCCATGCTTGTGTGAAAGTGAGAGCGTGGAGCGTATTGCTAAAGAGCAACCTGGTGATTCATCTGTTAACTCCTTCTGGGCAGAAGTTGCTTGTTTGACCCCAGTTTGCTCCAATAACCTGTTTGTCTGCTAGCAGTTTTGGAAAGGTCCTTTTGGGGCAGTACATGCTCTTCTGCAGGTGTACATCAGAGGTATCTGCATTATTCATTTATTTTGTTGCCTCGAGAAATTTTGTTGGAGCACAAAACTTCAGGTCCTGCCAGGACCTTAACCCAACTTTAGCTATTTGTGTTGTCTTGTACATGAAATGTTTTGGTTAGGTAAGAGGAGTTGTTTGTTCTAGGGATGATGGTTGTAATAGCTTCTCTTCACAATGTTTTTTTTTTTTTCCTATCTGAATCGTTTTTTATTGCAGAGGATGTCTGTTCTATGGTCCACCAGGAACTGGAAAGACCCTGGTTGCACGTGCCCTTGCTAATGAGTGCAGCCAGGGGAACAGGAGAGTGGCTTTTTTTATGAGGAAAGGTGCAGACTGCCTCAGTAAATGGATCGGAGAATCCGAAAGGCAACTCCGTTTATTATTTGATCAGGTAAGATTGAAATATGCAGTATATTCCATTCCCAGTTGAAACTGTGATTTTCTGTGATTAACATTATTAAGAGCATCCTCTTTTGGGTACTTCATTAGGGTTGTTGGTGGCTTTTTTCCCCACTGAAATAGGAATGTCAGCGTTTGCTTTTTCAGTGCCTCCATAATTTGGATCAGAGATTGAAATGGGAAAAGATCAAAATGAGAGAAGCTTTCAAAGCAAAAAAATTTCCTCCCACCAGAACAGCCGCAGAGAAGGCTGCAAGAGGCAAGAGATGATGGCTTTAGATCAGAGGGAAACAGATGCTGTCTGAAAGCGGGGTTATTTAAATTCATAGAGGAGGCTTGCTTCCACAACCTGTAATTGAATTAAGTTCTGATTGTTCTTTATGGCTGCCAAATAGCTGTAACAACTACTGGAATGATTTGTTTCCTGTCACCTGGTCACGGTAGGTTGATGTAGACTGATGCTTTCTGTTACTTATGTCAGATACTCCAAGTCAATAAGTAGAGATCCCTGATGTTACTCTAAAAAATCTAGTTTCAGTGACATGCCAACCATAATGTCTTTCATGTGTTTTCTCTGTAAACAGTGCTGTTTTACCCTTACAGTATTACTGATTTTCACTCTAGGCATATCGCATGAGGCCTTCAATTATTTTCCTTGATGAGATTGATGGTCTTGCTCCTGTCCGGTCCAGTAAGCAAGACCAGATTCATAGGTATTATGTTTTCTACGTCTACGTAGAATCTGCTGGGAGTGGGAGGGGCGATGATGACCACTTTGTATTACTCATTAATTTATCCTGAAAACTTGTAGCTCGGTGCTCCTAAACTTGAGATTATTTGAGACAACAGTTGAAAACAATTCACTTGCTCAATACTAGCACAAGGTCTGTGTTACCTTACCTATTTTTGTCTGTCTTAAAATGAGTCACTGATGAGCATCGTCAACAGAATCGTGTCCTTTTTTGAGTACTCACTGGAGAAAGTAATAGAATCAAAGAATTGCTCAGGTGGGAGAAGACCTTCGAGATCATAAAGTCCAAACACAGCCTAATTATACTACCCTAACTAACAACCCATTGCAAAATCAAGTCCCTGAGCACCACATTCAAATGGTTTTTAAACACGTTCAGGGATGGAGACTCAGCACCTCCCTAGGGAGCCTATTCCAGCGCTTTACAACCCTTTCAGTAAAGATATCCAACCTAAACCTCCCCTGGTGCAACTTGAGGCCATTTCCCCTCATCCTGTCACCTGCCACCAGTGAGAAGAGACCAACCCCACTCACTGCAATCACCTTTCGGATATTTGAGAAGAGCCATAAGGTCTCCACTCAACCTCCTCTTCCCCAGGCTAAATGGCCCCAGTTTCTTTAACTAGCTTCTCATAGGCCATATTCTCCAAGTCCTTCACAAGCCTACTTGGCTTTCTTTAGACCTGTTTCAGCAAGCTCAGTGTCCTTTCTGTATTGAGGTGCCCAAAGCTGAACACAACACTAAGTCATGTGGATTGTATCAAAACTTACTGAACCGGTGAATAAAAATGGTATTTTTTCTATCAGCTCCATCGTATCAACGCTTCTGGCACTCATGGATGGGTTAGACAGCAGAGGGGAGGTGGTTGTCGTTGGTGCGACCAACCGACTGGATGCCATCGATCCCGCGTTACGAAGACCTGGACGCTTTGACCGCGAATTCTTCTTTGGCCTCCCAAATAAAGAGGTCAGAAAGTAAATACAACCTTAATGCTAATGTGACAAAGTCCGATTTCATAGCAAAAAGTTGTGCAGATTGGATGAAAGGCTGATATCTGGAGACACTTCCATACAGTGCAGAGCAAATCTGCTGCTGAATATATATGATGACAACTTCAACAAGTAGTTCACTCTACATTATTTTTGGTTTCACTGTGACTAGTCAAGAAAAACAGGATGTTGCTTGTCACTGGCATGTTTTAAGAAGGAATGAAAATGCAAATTGGCTTTAAACTATTGTTCTCATCTTGAAGGTGAAGGAAGCGGTGTACATCCTCAATAATTACTTTTTGCTTGCATAAAAACTTGTATTGTGACTGGTGATGGAATGTATTCAGAGCTTTCCCAAAGTTGTTTTGTTTGCTTAATTACTTAATCTGCTTGGGCATTTTCACCTTGAAATTCTGCTCTTGGTCTCAGTAATTCAGTTATGAGTGGATGGAGGCGTACTTCATTAGATTGTTCTAATTGGGAGTTACCTATAATAGCTGACATTCTTACTGCTTCATATTGACAGAGGCTTGGGTGAAGATGTGAAGTGCACTGCAGAGGGGAAGGGCTTGGGAAGCTTCTAGTTCAGTGGCAGTGATTAACCAAGGTTAAAACTGGTGTATAGTTTGAGTCATAGTTATTTTCTTTATAGAAATTGCAGCAGCTTGAAGAGTGGTACTGGAATTACTTTACTTGAATGAACAGACAGAAAAGCAAGTGCAGTGAACTAATGGGACTGTCACCATGAAATTTTCCAAATTTAAGAGAAATTTCTTGGAGGGGGAAAATAAAAAATGCTTTTCATGATAGTTTTCTATGCTTTTTTGCTGAAGATCATTAGGTCACGTATTTTGGAAACTTTTATGTAAGCTAGAATTGCCCTTTCTTTAACTGCAGGTTCTCAGAAAAAAAGATAAATTTAGAATTATTAGATTTCCAGCTTGAAAATGAACATATTAAATTAACTATAGAATGGTTTGGGTTGGGAGTGATCTAAAGATCCTCTACTTGCAATCCCCTTGCTATAGGCAGGGACACCTCCCTCTAAACCAGGCTGCTCAAAACCCCATCCAGCCTGGCATTAAACATCTCCAGGGAGGGAGCATCCACAACCTCACTGGGCAACCTGTTCCAGTGTCTCACCACCCTCACAGTGAAGAATTTCTTCCTACTATCTAGTCTAAATCTATGCTGTACCAGATTAAACCCATTTCCCCTTGTCATGTCACTCCTCCCTATAAAAAGTCCCTCCCCAGCTTTTCTGTAGACCTTCTTCAGGTACTATAAGATCTCCCTGGAGACTTCTCTATGCTGAAAAGCCTCATTCTCCCAGCCTGTCCTCATAGAGGAGATGCTTTAGCCCTCTGATTGTCTTTGTGGCCCTCTGGACTTGCTCCAGCAGCTCAATGTCCTTCTTGCGTTGGTGCCCCAGAACTGGACACAAGACACCAGGTGGGGTCTTAGAAAAGCAGAGCAGAGGGGCAGAGTCACCCCTCTCAACCTGCTGGTTGCACTTCTTTCAATGCATGCCAGTATACAAATGGCCTTCTGGGCTGCAAGTGTGCATTGTGAGCTCACGTTGAGTCTTTCGTCAACGAACACTCCCAAATCCTTCTCTGCTCTCAAGCAATTCTCCACCCAGCCTGTATTTGTACTTGGGACTGCCCCAACCCAGGTGCAGGGCCCTGTGCTTGGCCCTGTTGAACTTCATGAGGTTGGCATGGGCCCACCTTTTAAGCCTGTCCAGGTCCCTGTGGATGGCATCCTTTCCGTCTATCATGTCAACTGCACCAAACGTTTAGCAGATAAGCAAACTGTTTGTAGTATTATGAAGCTTTTGAGGGAGTGTTGTTTCTTTTGTTGTTGCTGTTTTTAGAAAAACATAGGACAAAATGAAATGCAACAATTTTTTGTTTCCAGGCTAGAAAAGAAATTTTCAAGATTCACACCCGTGACTGGACTCCTAAGCTGCTGGACACCTTTATAGATGAGCTTGCTACGGAATGTGTTGGTAAGACTGAAAACAAAACGTGTTAGTGACTGTGACTGAGTTCCAAGGAGTCTTATCTTGTACCCAGCGGTACCCAAGCTGCTGTGCTGTGCTGCAGAACCAGTCCATTGGGCAGCTGGCGTGCCTTCGCAGCAGTCAAAATTAGCTGCTTTCATCTGCATCCCTTTTGTTGTTGTTGTCACTGTTGTCTCAGAACATTGAATGGGTTTGAGGCATCTTGCCCCAGAACAAAGTTGTGATTAGGAAACTGTTTCATATGCCTTGGATACCAGGCAGTCAGTCACAGAACAAAACTTCCCTACTGTGCAGTAATAGCTTAAATTCTCTGTTAACCCACTTGTTTTTCAGACTGCGAATTCTTTAAATGTTGCATCTTGGAAACCTGGACTTTGGCTCATGTTTTTGCCTGAGACTGATGTAACACTTAATTCTTTGTTTATTTAGGGTACTGCGGAGCTGATATCAAATCTTTGTGTGCCGAGGCTGCTCTCTGTGCCCTCCGCCGACGCTATCCTCAGATCTACTCGAGTAGTGAGAAATTGCAACTCGATGTCAATTCTATTAAAATAAAAGCAGAAGATTTTATGATGGCTATGCAAAAAACTGTTCCAGCATCACAGAGGGCTGTGCCATCACCGGGCCAAGCACTGTCACCTATTATGGCACCCCTTCTAGGAAATACACTCTCGAGAATCTTACAAGCCCTACAAAGGGTATTTCCTCATGCAGAGCTTGCACTGAGGAAGGACCAGCAGCAAGGTATAACAACAGGATCCACTTTAAGATTTTGCCAAAGCAAAAGCTTCTGATTTGTGCAGTCAGTGTACACAAACACTTCAGATGTAACAGTGATAGAATTTTATGATTTGTGTGTGCATGCTTTTATTATGGGAGTAACTGGTGGAATGTAATGCATAGCATTTATTCTGGATTCTAAAGTGAAATGTGAGATGGAAGTACTGAAGGGCTCGATACATAGGAGAGCAGTACACATTCTCTGCTAAAGCATCCTGTTTCCAACAGTTGCTACCATATTTAGCATTTGTAGAGACAGAGAGAAGTATTGAAGCGTAAGGCTCGTTCCAGTCCTGGTTAATGGAGATCCCTTTAGAGTGACATGCTGATTTCTGGAGAATATTCTACTAGTGTTACTCTCAGCAGAGCTGGTAGTTTCATTTGCTTTGGTAAAATAGAAGCAGAAAGGGTAGGGGATTGGTAATTGCCCTGCCGTTCTGTTGCCTTCCTTCCATTATTTTCTCCTTCAGTTATCTTTAAGGATCCTTGATTAGAAGATGGGTTTGTCAGTGTCGTGATTTATTAGTCCTAGACCAGGGAGTCTGTGGCCACCACATCCTTAATCTCCATGTTTCCGCTGTGAGAACCTGCTCCAGGAAGCAATAGCCTTCTTGGATTTTTTAGCTATTTAAGAACTACACAAATTGTTCCTAATTATATTTATTCTATGGGGAAAAGAATGAACAACTGAGAAACATACCTTCTACATGTTGTGGAACTTAAAGGAGCAGCACTGCAGAGATGTGCAGCCTCCATAGATCAGTAGCAGGATGATCTCTAGGAAATAACAGTCAGCACGTGACCTGAAATGAAGAAGGGGTTTTGACACTGATTTTGAAGCTGAAGAGCAAGAGAAAGAGGTACAGAGTGTTTAGGAAAAAATAACAAGCCTCTTTTGTCTTTCAGGCAATTTAAATCCTTTCTTAAAAGGTGATACATTTGACAGAAATTATGAATCCCCCTCAATCTTTGAAGAGAATGTAACAGATACAAGGATTTGCAGACCGCAGGAAAAATTCCTTGACTTTAGTAGGTAAATGTCTGTTCCAATTGCATTTAAATTCTACTTTTTAAGCAGTTTTGGCTGTTACAAATATGGGGGGTGGTAGATGTTGAAGTAGAATAGAATGTGTGTGTTGAGGGGGTGATAGTTATTTGCAAGAAGTAAGCATGAAGGTACTGAACTTCTAATCAAATGCATTGCTAGAACTGATCAAATTCAAAACTGAAAAAGTCAGCTTTCTTTACCTAAGCCAAGTGATCCTCAGGCTATTAGAGCATGTTGATTTAGAATACTCAAAACCATGGAACTCTATCTATCATCTCAGCTTTAAAAGCCTGTGTGGATTTGTGCAGCCCTCTTGCCCATCTATTTTCCAGGACTGTTAAACCAGTAGCAAATTACGTAGCAGGAACTCAGAACTGTTTTTGCTACCATTCAGCCACTAACTTCTGTTAATGTTCTCATGTGGAAGTCAAGCCCACAGCTCAGATGTTAGATTATGTTATTGCAGCCAAATCAGACTTTTTTTTTTCACAATCCTATTGCTGCGCTGTTCAGAAAATTTTCTGCCCTATAAAGAAATATTTTGTTTGTATATAATATACTGCTGTAACTCAAGGAGTCCAACTCTGTGCTCCATTAGATATGGCCAATGTATTTCAGTGCCCACACCCATTCTTTTCTAACAGCGTTGCTCTGCTCCTTTCTTCCTACCTTCTCCAGTAATTATGGCCATGTCAGCTACATTTGACAGATGTAGTCAAAACTCAGTAACTTGAATGAGAGCCCTACTGAAGGTTAGTGTCTGGCTGACAGTGACATCCAGATTGGTGTGTGCTGGAAGTTGTTGTGCTACTTCATCTCAGGTAACTAGCCAGTTGTCAGGTGTGTATTTAGCTGGACAACCTCCATGCACAAATTTAGGAGCCGTTAATTAAAAGAGCAAGATGAGTGGCAGATATGACAGGGATTGGTAGGATTTTGTAGGGGGCAGTATGCAGTTTGTAAGAACATGGGTTTTGATAGACTTCCTGGTCACAGAACTTGACTTGCTGGAATACAAAGAGTATTGTAAATATATGCATATGTAGAAAAGAAATACTTTGAACATCTTTGTGTCTATTTCTTTTTTTTTTTTTTTTTTTTTTTTTTTTTTTTTCTTTAATTATTCTTTTCCTAGGAAAGCTTACTGGCAGCCTACATCCTGCAGGCCACATCTGCTGTTAGTAGGAAAGGCAGGATATGGCCAGGCATCCCACTTGGCACCTGCTGTTTTGCATGCTCTGGAAATGTTTCCAGTTCATACTCTGGACATGTCAGTTTTATTTGTTAACACGTCATCACCTGAAGAGGCATGTGCACAGGTATCTTTTTTTTTTTTTTTTTTTTTTTTTTTTACTCTTTAATCTCACAATCTCATTAATTAAATGTAAACAGTCAATTGAGTTGCAAGATGAGCAAAATTCATTGCTAGTGGCAGTAGCATTATTGTTCTGTTCATGTCTGAACAATCACCTTTTTTTTCTTTTAATCTAGTCCTACACAGTAGGAATGTTGTACATGGCCGTAGTTTTCACTGCAAATTTAACAGTAAGAATGCAATTCAGGAATCTGAAAGATGCTGCTAATAATCCTCTCTCTGTGGCAGGAAATCCTGCTCATCTCAATAGGATTCAGAAAGTAATTTTCATTACCTTCTAAGACTGTGCTCCCAGTAGACGGCTCTGCATCAGACTGCATGTTCTGCAGTTCTGTATCCTTTGTTGTTGTTGTTATATTTGTAAGGCAACCAATGTTTCAGGGAAGTGTCTGGGATTTTTGTTGATAGTTCTCTATGTTTGTTACACATCCATCTTATATGTTTTGTGCTGCTGCAGTACATGCAGTAAGTGCATTAAAAATCACAACATATTTGTACAGTGGAGAGGTTTTTCTTAACTAGAAGAAACAAACAGATCCTAGAGCCAATTTGCTTTCAGGCAAAAAATCTGTTGTTGGGAGTCACTTTTCTTCTTTATTAGAAGCATTTGAGAGCAGTACAAGTAAGGACAGGCATGATATGTGACTGGTTACTCCTTTGTCACACGTTTCCTTTTTTGTTGTGTGATGGCTGTGTCTGTGGCCATAGAACCATGGTGTCAAGTCACTGCCTGGATATACGCTTCCCATCTTGCAGCTGGTGCAACCTGAATGCTGATAGCATGAAAGAGTGCACAGAGAAATGTGTCGTGTAAGGATGCTTGCCATGTGGTAGATGCATGTCCTCTTGTGTGATGTGCCATACGTGGGCAGTGGCTTGTTGGACTTCCTGAGCTTGTTGTCTGATCTGATGAATCCTTTGCTGAGGAGAAACTGAGTTACAGAACTATTTGTTCAGGCTGAAGACCTCACAAAAATGTACCAGAAAATATGAATTAAAACTAGGATTCTTTTGCAGTGCAGCCCTCATCTTTTCACCTAAGCCTTTGTTTCTTCAGACTGTGCTGCAGACTGACTTGGATACTTGTCTATTCTGAATTGAAAGTGGTGCAGCCACAATCATGTAGGAATTTAGCTAGACTAAAACAGCTTGCTGAGGGGTTAGGCTTGGTTCTTCTGGCACGCCACCACACTGCTTGAGTTGCAAGGCTCTTTTGGAGTTCTCTCATACCTAAGAAGTTTTGAATAAAGGCAGATTCAGGTCTGATTCTGTCTGTGTAGCAATGATCTATAATGATCTATATTGGAGCAAAAGTAGCAATTTTGCCCTCTTAGTGGTTCTTTAGTTAGTTTGTTTTGATGTTTTGGCTTTGTGTACATGCGTTTCCTAGGATAGTTTGATGGATACGTAGACTTACTGATTAGCAGCCTATTCTACATGGTCGAGTTGTCTCATCCAACCTTTTGTTTTGCTAGTTGATCCGAGAAGCTCAGAGGACAGCACCAAGCATAATTTATATCCCACACATCCATTTGTGGTGGGACAGTGTTGGAGCTACGCTGAAAGCTACCTTTCTATCACTAATTCGGAACATTCCAACATTTGCTCCAGTCTTGCTGCTTGCAACATCAGATGTCTGTCACACAGCTCTCCCGGATGAGGTATTTCTGTCAATGCTTCTCTTAACTCTTCATTCAGTTTCTTGTTGTTTGAGGAACACTTGAGGCATTGGAATACTGTGCTTTCTGAAAATGCATACTGTCATGATTTAGGCTCCCTAACAAATCCCTTCAAATTTGCTTAGAATAAAAATGCTGAAAGCATTTGCCTCAAGTGTTTTTTGAGTCAAATGACCAACTTTGACCCAATATTTCCCCTCCTTCTCACAAGCAGGTAAGGTAAATTTACTTCAGGCAATAATTTGAGTGACTGCAAGGCAGTTGGGTATCTACTTTGTCCAGATTGTGCAGTCCTTACAATGGAGGTAGCAAAAATATATTTTTAGTGAGAACATTTCTTGTGATGTACTGCCATTGCATAGTAGGGTGGATAAAATGCTAGTAATTAAATGTAATTTAGAGTAAGTTAAGATTGCAACACTTCTAGGAAAAAAAATCCATCCCTTTCTTTGTAAAGGCTAAAGATTCAAATCGGAAGCTGAGTTCCAACTTCTTTCTAAGTAACTTTGAAATCCAACTTTTATTGTATTTCTAACTGAACTTCAATAAGCGTACATGTGCTTATTGATAAATCCTTTGCAGACTTTTAAGAGTCTGCATTAAAGTGTTCAGAATGGAAATGTGCTGTTTTCACTCTGATTACTTTGTCTCAGTGCTTAAAGGGGAAGACGGTATTGCCTAGATGTGTTTGTTACGAAATGCTTTGGGAGTGCTTAAGTTTCCACAGAAGTTTTTATACTGGTAAATAAATTCCTCCTAAGATAATATTGAAATTCTTTCCCTACCTCTTGATAGTAAAGATAGAAAAATAGACTGCACCTTAGAAGCGTGCAAATTGAGACTTTATTTAAATACAGGAATAAAAACTTATTAGAAAGCTCTCTCTGGTCTACTGAACTGAATCCTTTCTCTTCCTTCTCTAGCTACTATGCAGGTTAAAATTAAAGGGCAGCAAGGGAAGTGGGTACAAAGTGAGTGGTCTTAGATGTTGTGGATGTCACAACGTTACCAGTTTATCCTACAGTTTTCTCTTCGTGCTTTAGGTACAAACATTGTTTAACAGTGATTTTGGAGAAGTTTTCAATATCCAATCTCCCAGTGAGGATGAAAGAAAACATTTTTTTGAGGACTTGATCTTGAATCAAGCTGCTAAACCTCCCGCTTCGAGAAGGAAAGCAGGTGAGGATATTCTACATCTGAAACTTTCCTAACTGCAAGTTACTAGCTGTTCAGTATTTGCTTGGGTGGCAGTTTTCTATCAGTACTTATTGCATGTGCTTGTATTTGAGTACCTGACACTGGCTAAAATTTTCTGATTAATTGAAGCTGGGCAGGCATTGGAAGTATTGCCTGTAGCACCACCACCTGAACCTCGACCTCTGACAGAGGAAGAAATGAAGTGTCTGGAGGAGCAGGAGAAAAATACCTTGCGTGAACTTCGAATTTTCTTGAGGGATGTTACTCACAGACTTGCTGTCGACAGACGTTTCAAGGCCTTCACAAAGCCTGTTGACCCAGAGGAGGTAAAGTGATGTTGATCTATAATGCCATTTCATCTGTGTGTGCGTATAATGTCTCAGTGTTCATGAGCTCTGTATAGGAAGGTTTCTCCTTGTTTTTAGGACTGTACTCTTAGTGATAATGCAAGAAGCAAGAAGAGCTTTGACTTTTGCTGATTTCTTTAGGCTCTCAGCTGTCTGTTGTTTGAATATTCAGTCGAAGCTTTATTTTTGTTCTAAAACATCAGATCAAAAGCCAACACAGTTTGCTTTTCAAAAGATTTTTGATAAGACACACCATAGCACTGGGAAACATAGAGGACTGCCCATTGTTTCTGTGGGAACAGGAGTAGAAGCAGCAGTTTGTAAAATAGTTTTGAGATTCTGTTCTCTGTTTCATCTGGGAATACTCAGTATGAGATCATCCATAAGTGTTGTGTGGTTTCTTCTTTCTCCCATGTACTTCTTAGGTCCCCTTATCTCCTTTAGTGACTGAATAAGTCTAAATCAGGGGTGTATCATTACAAGTCACCTGTAGTTTTCATATAGCTGTGTACCAGCAAAGTCCTGTTCCCTTAGGGATCTGCTGACTTTTCCCCTCCGTTCCTGAGGTGTGAATAATCTAAACAAATATATTGTCCTTATCTCCACTAGTCATTAGGCTCCTCTTACAGTCTGAGTAAAACAGTCTGCACCTCTGAGTCCAGTCATCTCATTCTGAAGTAGATGCCAGCATTGACATTCATTCAGGTGCAATTCATGCAGCCTTTTTCTCACTGCCAACAACAAAGAGAATGTTGGGTGACTTCCCCAGATTTCTTTGTTGTGATTTTTCTGAGACAAAGTGAAATGAATCTGTTTTGTACTATCTGTGTGCTTCTGACCTCCCTGTTTCTTTTTCTTTATTCCATTTCCAACAAGTTATAAAGAGCCCTTCCAATTCCCAACAGTTTGCTAGTTAATTTCAGTATCTCCTGATGTCACAAATATTCAGGGCTTTTCAGAAGTCATTTAGTTGAAGTTTTTAAAATGAAGAATTTTGGTAGATGATGTGCGAGTCCAATAAACCCTCTGAACGTTTCTGCTCCATCTGTAGGTGCCTGACTATGACACAGTTATTAAACATCCAATGGATCTTTCCACGGTTTTATCTAAGATTGATTCGCACCAGTACCTAACTGCAGGAGATTTCCTGGAAGATATTGATCTCATCTGTAGTAATGCCTTAGAATATAACCCAGATAAAGACCCTGCAGGTGAGTTAGCACTTGTGATCCTTGTAAAATGCATAGATGGATCAATGGTGTGCGTAGGCAATAGACTGCATCAGATCCTTCTTAACATCCATGGACAGCATTGCTTGTCAGATTGTAGATTTTGTGGCACTTAACTACTTGGATGTGGAATGTAAGTGTTCATGTAAATAAAAGTATTCCCTGAGATATCCTTTTCCAGAAACTACCAATGCAGAGCAACTTTTTTCTCTGTGATCAAGAGTTTCACTGCCTGACTAAGTTCTGCCTGTAAAATTTCAGATCGTCTCATTAGGCACCGAGCTTGTAGTTTGAAAGACACTGCATATTCCATTGTGAAGGAAGAGATAGATGAAGATTTAGAACAACGTTGTGAAGAAATTAAAGAATCTCGTAAGAAAAGAGGTATGTGTTTTAAGGGTCAGGATTTTAAGTCTCGTCTCTGTATTTGTAACTGAAAATGCAAGACAGACTTCTTTGCTTTCTGTTCTTTGTCGCAAGGTTGCAGCTCTTCAACATATGCTCCAGATTTCTACACAGTGATGCCAAAGGAAAACTCTGCTCCTGGATGTAAGAAAACAGATGCCGAGGGCAGTGACAAAACAAAGATGACAGTGACACCTGTAGATGCCAGTACACCTGTCTCCAATGGCAAGTTGCAATTTATTCAGACTTTCTGGGTGAACTTGCCAATGTCACTGATACTATCTCCTGTGTTATTGTGACATAAAGAGTCAGGCATCAGAGAGACCTGTCACGCCCGTGGCTTCATGTTTTTGAATTTACTTCAAAAAGTGAGATAAATCCAGAGGTCATCCATCAGTACGGTTATGAATTAAAGTTCAAATAAAAAGTTGGCCTACCAGTACAAAACACTGGTCTTGATGACTTAACTGACGTTGAGTGGCTCCCAAATTGCTAATTCTTGGTATCATGGTTTCTGAATACTCAGCTAGTTTTCAATGATGCAAAAGAGCATCTTCCTTCTCTCCTCCCTTCTGTCCCCAGAATGCTAAAATACTTGCTACCCCTTTACTGTTATTTCCAACTGAAGGGTGAAAGTGAAGAAAAAGTGAGGAGCTATAAAAATAGAGATGGAAAGGGAACAGTCATTATTTCTTCCTGCTCCTTTGAGTAGGGCATGAAGAGACTTTGGCTTCTTTCCATCGGAACACGTGACGTGTTGTAAAGATTCCTGGTCTCAGGAGCGAGTGGGAATCTTGCCACCGAGTTCACTCACATTTTGTGCAATCTTAGGTAAATACGAAGCACGGTGGGCTTTTCTGTTGGGCAAAACCACAAAGTTTGTTTGTAACAAGGTTAACAGAACCAGAAAGCATATGGCGTGTAAGTCTTTACAGGCTGGTTTTTTTCTCCTTTGAATGTTGCCTTACAGTTGTCTCTTTAATTAAACTCCTCTTAATACGTATTTAGCTTTCAAAGACTGGAGTGTGATAGCAACTTTAAAGGCTGTGTGGCTGTTTGTCTGTGTTGTTCATGTCGTAAGATAAAGTGTCTTACCTTGCTTTTTAGAAATAATTCCTGTTGAAGGGAAGAATTGTCTGCCTGTAACATCTTGAAGATGATGATTTTGCGAATGAAATTAAGCAGTTGACTTTTAAACTTAACGGGGTTGGTTCACTATTAAAGATTGAACTGTTTTCTGAACGTAGGGAGTGTGTGCTTCAATTCCTTTGATTGGTTTCCTTGTAAGTCAAGTAAAATGAAGATGATGGATTTTGAAAGAATTATTTTCGTAATCTTTTGGTTTGCTTTTTCTACTGTTTCTTTGTAGAGGTGTCAAAAAGAAAACGCAAAAGAACCGATTCCTCTTTTTCCATTGCAAAGAGAAGAAGATCTTTTCAATTCAATAAAGAGAATACAATTCCCAAAGATGACCCAAATGAGAGTGACAGAGAAGATTTTCTGGCAAGCTATATTTCTAACATGGATCAGACTGAATTTGAACGCTCACAGGCTTCTACTTGGGAAGAAGGTGAAACTGTTCTTCAGGAACGGCAGACAAACAGCAATGAAAATAAAGCTGGATCAGAAAAGGAGAGGGGGGGGGGGCTTTTTGATATGGATACATCTGCTGGTGAAAAGGAGAGTGTCGGGCTGCCTGGACACTCAGACCTGAGAAGGGAAAGCAGTGTTTGCCAAAAACCAGACTCCTCTGAAAAGCAAGAGGCAAATGGTAAGTGAAATGTCCAACAGAACATTTAGTTCCACATTCCATCTAAGGAGGATTGTATTATTTATTATTAGCCTTTGAATTCATTCTGTTATTTGTGTTACATCTCCAGAGAATCAGCAGTTTCTTCAATAGCAATGTTGCCCATGTAATTATGTAAGCCAAGCTCAAGTTTTTGTGTAGCTGCTCTTTTTTTCCTCAGATCTGTCTTTCTAATGTTACCTAACTGAAAAACAGCATTTGTTGACATTCTTTTGTTGTACGAGGAACTTTCCAATAATGAGCAGTGTAAGATTAAAAAAATGCACTTGAAGCTGTGTGGATCCAGAGTAGCATGTGGGGTAGAAGACTTGCATCCTCATGTTTGCAATGTAAGATATTTCCTAACTTGAATTCTTTTTGGAGTAGCATGAGGTGTTGTAATGGCAACCTGACTGTTTCTTTTCCCTCTTTTATCCTTCTGTATTCTCTAGTGCTCTTTTTGCTCTGAATTTCTCATTTTGGCAGAGGACTGACTTTAGCTGGAAAGAAAATAGAAGCCAAGCATTGCTCAGTGAAGGAGTTGTAACAGTGCTGTGTCTGTATTTGTAGAGGGAGATTGCATCCCAGTACAGGATGCTTCATGGACATTGTATTCCAGATCAACAGAAAACGTGACAGAGGAAATTTGTGTCATTCCAGATCCTTGTGTAATTCCCGTGACTCGTGCAAGATGTTCTCAGACCGAACAGACGCACACGAGTGCTGAAAAAGTGATGGACATTATGACAGAGTCAGCTATTGTAGTGATGGTGGATTACTGTGAGCTCAAAGTATGTCTAAGTTCGACTTTGTTTAAATTGTGAAATAGGACATATTTTTGCTTTATGTACAGTTATCAATTGAGGCAGTTGTTAACCAGTGCCAATTTACACAGTTAACGGCAGGGATATACAGCACAAATCAACCTACCATGGACTGTGATTGATGTGTTTCCACACCTACAGCTGCTGTAGATTTCTGTAGGTTGCTGTTTTTACTTCTGGTAAGCATTGTCTTAGGAGGCAGTTTCTCCACCTCAGTGTTAAAATTCAACCAGCCCTTTTACCTTAAAGCAGCCCACTGACAACCTGCTAGTACTGTTACTTATTAATGTTACTGCTAAACTTCCAAAAACAAAAGAGCCAAGGATCTTTTGCTATTCTGAACTTGTATTTTTCCCATTTTTTTTTTTCCTCAGCAACTGCTGGATATGGTCACTGATCTAACAAAGGAGGCTGATATATTCTATTTTGAAAAATTATATGCTAAAATTTGTCAGTGTATTTATCAACATCGAGACGATTATGACAAAACCGAATTACTGAAGGTAATTTTTGTCTTATAGCATGTTCTATCACTGGTATGCAGTGTATGTGCATTCTGGATATCATGCTGCTTTAGCATTACTCTTCACTGTTTTGTTGTCTGTGCAAAGACAAAAACCAAAGTAAGACTTTGTCATTTCAGTCTGGGAGGCACTTATCCATATTGCAAAACCATTGTTAGATTTGGCATAATTGGTGGTTTCAGCAGGAAAAAGCTTGAACTTGAAGACAATGAGTCACCCACACGGCCCTTTCCAAGCAGTTAGCATTAATCTGTCAGTAGTTTTTCTTGAGAACTGACTTAAGGGTGGGGGGCTGTGAAGGGGTGCTTTTCTTAAGTGTTCTACTTCCTCTTTCACCCCTGCAGGCAGGAAGACACGGTGATACTTGGTAGACGTTCCACCCTTAAGAGCAATTAAAGTATGAAACATTAACAGGAGAGATTCTAGTGAGACTAGAGAAAAGTCTCAATTTTTAACCAGTGTGCTTGAGCATCTGTAATTGGACATAAAGGGAGATTTCTGCCTGTGCCAGTTGTACGCTAACGGGTCCAGCTCTCTGATCTCTTCCTGTAAGAGAGGATTTTGGAGTTGTCAGAACTCAACAGAAATCTTCCTGAGGCACCGTGGTCCAAGTCAGGCATTCCCAGTATTGCATCAATTTGGATGTGATGGTTATTCAGTCTTTAGACTTAGGATCCTTCAACCCATTTGTCTTTGAGTTGCTTGTGCCTGAGAACAGATAAAATTCTTCATGCCTCTCAGTCTGCCTTGGAAAGAGGAAGCCTCTTTGTTTAGGCACCAACCATCTCTATCTCTTCTTCCACATCTGATAAAGAGTTATAACAGATGCTCTGTTCTGACTGGGAGAGTCAACAGTGTTTGGATTAAGGGAAGCCACCCTTGGAAAAGCTGCACCCTTCTCGCAGCTAGGATAACAATATGTTTTAGCTTGAGAAGGGACTTATTTAAGGGATTTATTTTATTTCAGGGCTTGAGAGCCTTTGTTACTTAACTTGTAATACTTCAAGCAAGCCATTTTCTTTTAATTTATTTTCTACCTTTTACTTGTTGATGTATTTCAGCCTGGAGAAGAGAAAGCTGTAGCTGTAGCCTTTCTGTACCTAAAGGGAGCCTACAAATGGGGGTGGAGAGGGGTCAACTCTTTGAAAGGGTAGATAATAGCAGGTCAAGGGGAAATGGTTTTAAGTTGAGGGGGGGAAGATTTAGGTTGGATGTCAGGGGTAAGTCCTTTACCAAAAGAGTGGTGAGGTGCTGGAACAGGTTGCCCAGAGAGGTTGTGGATGCCCCGTCCCTGGAGGTGTTCAAGGCCAGATTGGTTGGGGCCCTGGGCGGCCTGGTCTAGTACTGAATGGGGAGGTTGGTGGCCCTGCCTGTGCAAGGGGGGTTGGAGATTCATGATCCTTGAGGTCCCTTCTAACCCTGGCCATTCTGTGATTCTATTGTATAGATCCATAGAGTCTCTACATGGTAATCTCCAGTTTGGATGCATGAGGATGTATCTGAAGCTAAAGGGGATAACAAGGCATTGTGAGAGAGGCAGCACACTGTTTATTAGCTGTGACTAACAATGGGGTGTCATTATGAATTCTTTATTCATTTTGTGGAAAAGTAGAAAATGTTTATCAGTTTCATTTCTGCTTACTGACATTTTTGTTGTTTTCTTTCTTATTAGGTAATGAAGAAAGAATTTAAAGCCTTAGCACGAATGTGATCTGTGACATACTTGATTTCTGTTCTGCAAAGTTGTTTTCGTTGGATATTCTTCTGTTATTGTTGCGTGTAATTCAGTACTTTATGTAGATAGAACAAATTTATCTTAACGTATATTTTTAATGTTCAGAAACTCTTTTTAAGTGTTTTTATTTTGTATTCTTTCCCTGTATTTGTTGATATTTTGTGATGAATAGCGAACTCAGACAGGAGGAGTACGGTCTTCTGAGATCAGTGCGTTCAGCTGTCCTCTGCAATGCACAGCACCTTAACCTCGTGTTGTGTGGTTTGTGAAGTACTGCAGTCAGTGCCTTTGTCACAATGTAGATGTGAATGTCTTCCAGATGCTTCCAGTGCCTCTTCTTAAAAGAAAAGGATGGATAAATGGATAAGCCTATATCATCCTTTCTCAGATACATATTTTTTTCTGCAGAAATCCCTGATGATGTATATTGTACAGCACGGTATGTGAGGGTTTTAAAACAAGTCTGATTCTGACATGAAATCTAATGTCTTTAGAAAACTCTTAGTGCAGTTCAGAGACTTTTTTGGTTTTGTTTTTTTAAATTGCCTGATAGCATCTCAGGTGGCTTTCCTGGAATTAACAACAGAAAGACAGTCTGGGAGAAAACGTTTCCACAAAGATTTTTTGCTATGGCATATTTTCAACAATTAAAATCCCAACTTGAGAGGCAAAGCCAGGCTTGGTATTGAAACTTCCTAACATGATGCTTGGTCTTCTTCTAACAGTGACAATCTTTATACTGGAAAATAGTATTTTTAATATTTATTAATTTAATGTAAATTATTAGTTGAATTAAATTTGTAAATAATTTTCTTAGTGACGAAGAGAGAATCTATTTGTCTATTTCTTAAAAATCAACTGTATTTTACCAAAAATATATGTAAGAAATATCAGAGCAAGACTCTGTTTTAGAGGTCAATTCCTCTTCAAACCAGTGGAGAAAATTAATGTGACAACTTTTTAAATTAACGTAAGATGGGGGAAGGTTTTGTTTTCAAAAAACAATTGTATCGTGATGAAATATGTAGCAGTATCTGTTGCTGGTATGTCACCAAATACCTAACTGTGCAATCCCCAAGTGTGCTTTCTTATGTGTGTTTTCTTGTTTCTTTCTAGTGTGTGCCAACATTTCTAAACTATGTGGTTTTTTTTTCCTCTGTATTGTTTGGATGAGTATTAATGAGAAATGAATGTCCATTTGTTTCTTTCGATTCATTAAAAATCTTAAAAAACAGTATGAGTCTGAAGACTTTAAAAGAAGTGCTTTATGGGAGTAGCTTACCTTGTTTATGGTATATTGCTTATGCAGCAATAACGAAGGCAGGAGGAAGAAAAGCGTACATTCAGAATTCACACATTAATGTATATTACTTGTTCTGTAACTTGGTTAGTATCACATTTTTGTTTGGGGTGTGCATGGGGTTTGCTGAGCTCATTCTCTGAGTGACTTTGTTGGAAATGTCTTTGTAATGGAGATGGAGTGGAGAAATCCCCAGGCTTTTCTGTAAGAGTTTCTGAGCTGCATACAATGCACTCTTGTGCTTCCCAGGTTCTCCTCATCCCTTATCACCATACAATCATATGCAGTCAGCTCTCTGCATGGCAGCTCAAAGATTTCATCCTTACAAGGAGTGACTGGAAAGGAAGAACCAGGAGCATTCCTCTCACACAAACTTGATCTTCAGGCTATGCGCAAACATCTCCTGTTGTTCATCTCAGTAACAAAGCACACTTCTACAGTTTTAGAAACTTAGAAGCCTCAATGGGCCATGAGTTGTTCCCTGTTACTGTAAGCGGTTCCCACGAGCCACTTTCTGCTTTTTCTCTTTTGGGAATCAATCACATGTAGGGTATGAGCCAAAGCTGCAAATAGTGATGGAGGAAATGGAAAGGCTGCTCCGAAAGTCATGCCTCCTATGTTATAACATTGGCCAACACGGTCAGAGGTGGTACAGCAGTTGAACCTGCCCACCACTGCTGTGTTACATTTTGTCGTGTGGCAGATGGCAGCAGAGGGGCAATCCGATAGAATGGTGTCTGATACAGAGGTCTGTATGAAGTAAAGGTGTGGAATTGAATTCCTCCATGTGGAAGAAATGGCACTGACATTCATGGATGCTTGCTGAATGCCTATGGACACCAAAATGGGATGTGAGCACAGGGAGGTGGTGGCTGGTGAAACGCTGAGAAACAGCAGGTGAGCTCCAGTAGTGCACATCTCTGAGCGCAGCGTGCAGCCGTTCACTGCTGGCAAAAATACATAGCTGATGGTGTGGCTGTTGAAAAATAGCATTTCTTAGCTGAGAATTTGCTCTGTCCTCCGGTGTTACTGTGCTCTTTGTGTTTGTTGTCGTTTCCAAGGAAAGCAGCGGGCGGCATGACTTTCGGAGCAGCCTACATACTATGTAATCACGGTGCGTTGCAAAGTATCTCGGTGGCAGCTAACAGCGACGTGTCCAGAGACGGCTGGAGAAAGATGTCCAAGTTCCACCTCTAGCCAGAGCACGGGGCTGTGCGGGTCGTCTCTTCCCCTGCCCGCGGCACGGCGGCTCGGGACCGCGCAGCGCCGCCGTCGCTCAGGGCCGGGCACGTGCGGAAAGCCGCGGGTGGAAGAAGCTGACAGGCGGGCGCTAACTTAGCGGACACCGCCGCGGGCCCGGACCGGCCTCCGCCGGGTGTCCGCCGCCGACGGGCGGGGCGGCGGCGGGGCGGCGAGCGGCTCCGCCCCCGCTCCCTGCGAGGGAGGCAGAGGCACGGCCGCCGCTGCCCGTCCTCCCCGCGCGGCCGCCCCGGGGCAGCGAGGCGCCGGGAGGATGCGAGTGCGCGCCGCGGGCGGCGGCGAGGCGAGGGCCCGGGCGGCGTTGGGAGTTCCCGGCTCGGCCGCCGCCCCCCCGCCCCAAAAGAAGTGCAGTAGTTTGTGAGACGCAAGATGGCGGCGCGGCCGTGAGCGGAGGAGGCGGGCGGGCGGCGCGGGCTGAGGCGGCGCGGCGGCGGCGACGGCGGCGGCAGGTACGGCCGGCGGTCCCTGCGGCGGGGACGGGGCTCGGGGCGGCGGGAGGTCACCCGGGGGCGTGCCCGCTCCTCCTGGCGACTGGCACGGCGCTGTCCGGCGGGGCAGGGCGGGCGCCTCCCCGGGGAAAGGGCGGCTCCAGCCCCGCGGGGGCGGGCGGGCAGGGGGAGTCGGGCCCGGCGGGGCCGCTGCCTCCCGCGGGGTGGGCGCGGTGTTCCGGCCCCGCCCGCCGCCTCCCCTTTGTCTGGCGGCAGAGCGCGCGCCCCGGAGCGTGCGGGCGTGGAGCGGGCGTTTGTATGTGCGGGGAGCGGCGAGGAGCCCGCGGTGGGCTGCGGGGCGCAGCTCCTGCCGGCCGCTTTTCCCCTGCCTCTGCGAAGTCGGCAGCCTGCGCGCGCTGTCGCTCGCCGTGGGATGGAGGAGGATTCAGCGGAGTTGTCAGCTGGAAAGGAGAGCGGAGAACTTTCATTTCACTGCCTGAATCGGCGGGCCGGCTTCTGCCGAGGGCTGGTGGGCTTCCTCCAGGTGCTTCGGGCCGCTGTCGTCCGAACCGCCGAGCTCGGGGCAATGCCTGGTTGGCTCCTGAGGATGCCCGCGGCACGCCCCGATGCCCGGCTCTGCGCTCAGCAGGATGCACGGGGCTGGAGCTCGGCACCCGCTCCCATAGCCGCGCACGGAGGCGGGCAGCGCTCTGGCAGGTGCCCGTGCTTCACTTCTGAGCCGCTCGGGCTTCAACCGTGGAGGAGTTTGCTTTGTGTCCCGGTGCCGCGGGCAGTAACTCAGGCTGAGGTGTTGCTCTCCGAGCTGCGATCGATGCCTTCTGTTTTACAATGGAGAGCGCGGTGGGGATGTCCTAGTGCTTGCAAACGTTACATAAATAAGCGGAGCTTGTTGTGAAAGTTGTTAGGTGGACACAAAGAGCCCATTAAAGGTAGAAATGAGAGCGGGATTCTGAGAACTGCTTGGTTGGCTTTTACCAGCAGCTGTTTTGTGTGTGTGCACAGAAGGCTCTCATACACCATCACCTGTGGGTGCTGACAGAAGCCCATCTCTGCTGCTGGGTGCTGGCTGTGTGCTGCAGACTGTAGGGCTGCCCTCAGTGCAGAGCTGTGACTGAGCACACACCATGCACAGAACCCAATTGTTCCTGCCTTGACCTCCTGCCAGCGAGGCTGTACCTCAGCCCTGCTATGAAAGAGTTCCCCAGGCCAGAGTGCAACGGGTGCCGCTTGCTGTAAGCGAGGTGATTTACTGCTGACTTCAGGCAAGGGGTTTGTGTAACTTTGCTTGGCTGAGAAGCCCTTTGCTGTTGCCTTATGGCAACATCCGTGCATGGAGGGACTGTTCCAGATGCGTATTGTTGAGATAGAGCTTCTCTGTGTGTGGTGCTTCCCTGCTCATAGCCTTCTTAGGGTGCTCCCAGGTCTTCTCCTCTCTGTCACCTCTCTGATGTTTTGGTGTCTGGCTGTAACTGGTGTCGTCGAGCTCTGGTGGCTGTTATCAGAACAGCCTATTCTGTTCCTGCATGCCAGCGTATCACTGGAGAGTGCTGGAGCTGCTTGTTGAGCTGTTCTGCCTCCTGCAAGTTTCCCCTCACTGAAGAATTTCAGCAGTGACAGCTTTGGGCTGTGTTGGGGTTCCTTTTGTTCCTGAGGTACCCAAAACACTTTCCTTGTTTCCCTGCCTCAGCAGCCTGTAGCGTTTCACTTTGGGCTCCTTGCTATCCTTCAGCTTTCCCACATTTCCCTCGCTCATTTCCTTATAGCCTGAGGGAGAGGATTGAAATTTGCTTCAAGTTTTCATCAAGTTGTTGCAAACACTGACAGCATTTTGGTTGGATGTGACTTTTGGGTTTAGAAAAGTCTTACTTCAAAGATACGTGACCATGTTAAGTCAAATCTTTCCCCATGTTTAAGAATTTTTCCATTCTTATGCAACTGTAACTTCTGAAGCCCTAAATCAGTATAAACTGGTTTTTGTCCTGTTTGCACATAGTAAATGCAATCAGGGCATAACCGCTTGCAGCTAGGCCGTGCGTAACCTTTATTTCAGTGATCAGTTTCCCTTTCTCTGTCGCATAGGATTTCCCTGTGCTAAATGCAGTGTTTCTATATTATGAATTTGATTTCTTTAGTTTTTAGAAATCGTCAGGCTGTCACCAAGTTGATAGAATGATTGTTTCAGCATCTGTTTAATGAGTGTAAGTAACGAATGCTAACAGTCTGGGATCATGAAGGGGGAGGAAACTCCAGGCATTTTTGGCTGGGTGCTGAGGGCCTGGACGTGCTGTTCCCTGCTGCAGGTTAATGGCCGGTGTGCCCTGTCCCACTGTGCTCTGAATATGAGGTCACTGATCCACAGCTGCCAGGATGGTTTGCCTCGGAGTTGTCAGCAACTTGTAAACAAGCGGTGCCCTTGTCAATACAGTACCATTTCCCTGTCTGTTGTATTCAGCATCTCCTCACCAGGCAGCAGTGTAAGTCCCAGTGTTCAGGTGATGTATCTATCCCTCAACACATCAGTGGCAGCACCTTTGCTGAACAGATGCTCATAAGAATCCAGTGTTGTGTTTTTTTAATTAACTTTCTCATATTGTCAAATCAGGTGTTCGGGATGCTTCTTTCTTCCCTGCACCAGGGAGATATTTACTTATGTTTTCAGCATCTTTATTTTTATTATTAATTCTGATTTATTGTCTTTTTTCCAACTCATCATGTAGGGTGGGGGTTTTTTTCTGTGTTTTTTTTTTTGTTTTGGTTTTTGTGTTATTGGTGTTGGTTTTTTTTCTGCTAGTTGGGGACCTTCCTGAGTATTCAAACCACTTTACTGCACAAACTGTTGTTTCTTTCTCTGTGGAGGTGGAAGCCGCCAATGATGATGCCTTTCCTTACCCTATTGCCAGATGGCATTTTGTAGTCCTGCCCTACGCATCACTTTAACGGATGGTTCTTTTCCAGTTCTGTGTCTTTCTGGGAGGTGCTTCACAATGTCCACTGATAATTTTCTGATGTCCTGCAGAGTACAGGAGCCTGGAACATATTGTGTACAACAGGATCTCTTCTAACCAGCCTTGGAAGTCTGTCTGAACACAGCAAACGTCTGCTCTCATCACGTGTGGGGAGATGTGTGACACTCTCTTATCCTTCAGTGCTTTGAGATTGCAGTAACTGTTATAAAGTTCAGTAGAACTCACTGAGAAGGAGTATGTTCTTAAGGAATGCAGATGCAGGGTGCATTGTTTATTTTACTGTTACCTTGTGTTGTGTAAAGTGCATCATCGCACTCAAGCACTGAAAGGAGAACTACTGACCACTGAAGGAGCAGCAGATGTGGCTGGATGGGAAAACACTGGAGGGAAAAACTGTAAAGAACTTCAAAGCTGTTGCTACTTTTTGCACTCCTTAAGTGATGTTGAAGATCATGGGGTACCTTAACAATGAAAAACCCCTCGGAAGTTTGAACTCTGCTGTGCCTCACACGCCTAAAAGAGCCCAGTGTGTTCTACCGCTAAAGAATGGGCTTCAAACTGTGTCTGGATCCACTCAGTAAAGTCGTTTGGTATTTTAGGTTCACGTTGTGCAACTTGGCCCTCCCCTGTGGCTTTTGGAATCTGCTGCTCACCTTTCTTATTCACTGATCCCAGCAGAGGATGAAGGACCTTAATGTGGGCACCTGCAACTGAAGCTGGTCCCCAGCAGCCCTGAAGGCTGACAGCTTTGTTTCAGCAGCTGCAGACGGCGCTGTGCAGTGAGGCGGGTGTAACACCAGCCCTCGCTTTTTGGCAAAGCCAGAGCTGTTCTGTGCACAGCCTGAGTGCCAAATCCACCCCACTGGCAGAAGGACAGAAAGGAGCTTTTGAATTTTCCAGTGGTTATGGTAAAAGCTCCACGTGTTCCACACACTGAATCTTCAGGGCATCTTAAGAACCACGTACAATGGGCCAGAAAGAGCTGCCAGCTCATAATGAGTGCTGTGTGTTAGGCACACGTGGTATAGGTTTTAGGGCACGATTTCTTCCTTATAGGTTTGACTTACCTTACAAGGATGCTAAGAATTTCAGAGGCAAATGTGTATGTGTGTAGTCCCAGGCTGTCTTATTGGAGATGTCTATGCTCGGCTTTCCTATAAATTGAGGTACGTTAGCCTAAGCAGGTTATGATACTGATGTGATTGTATTTCTCCCTGCGTTATAGAGAAAGACATGCTTTGTTCATCAACATGCCATTGAATTTAAGACTCTCCTAAGGGAACTGTGCATGAATGTTGGGCTCTGTTTAGCTCAGTGGGACAAAATGAGATGTAGGAATGTCATAGGTCATCAGAAGAGTAAAGGAGAGGCACTTGGAAGAATCAGGCAGGAACAGTTATTAGTACGTGGCGGTTAAACCTTCATTACAGCTGTGTGCTTCTTCGAAAAGTCACCATTCCTAGTTATCTTCAGATTTCTTTCAAAATAGGAAAATGCTGCTTTTTTATAAATAGGTCAGCTGCCATCAGCAACATCTGCAGGAGCTGAGGGTGCTGTGCAGATCAGAGTTGTATCAGCAGTTCAGCTCTTGGCAGCAGTTGCACAGTGAGCCTGGATGAAGCAAGCATGAAAATTCGGGGGTTTCTGTTTCTCAGTAGGATTCTCAGCAAGCCGAAACACATTTGTAGCGTGGATGGTGGAATTCTTGGAGCATTCAGCACCGCACTGCATCCAGCCTGGTTGTGTTGGAAACTTAGGGCTCTCTCCCACGAGGTTCTTTGTAAGGATGGGGACTGGAGAAGGTGCTTTGTGAGGTCAGTACTGGGGGAACTGGTGCCCATACCAGATACCTGCTGGTCTTGAAGGCATCTGTGTGCATACGATACAAACCCACACAACTTTACTCCTCCATCTGACGAATGTTTTACAAATTTTACTTCTTAACGTGGTTTATTTAAATGTGCTGGAGGAGGCTGTGGGTGAGCAGAGAACTAATGTTTTTGATTTTATGAACAGAAATAATTTGTGATGGAAGGAGGCTTTTTTCCTTCTTTCTTTTCTCTCTCTCTCTCTCTTTTTTTTTTTTTTTTTTTTTTTTTTTTTTTTTTTAGAGGATGATTTCAACTTTGGGTGTTTCATTTTACAATCTGCAAACAGGCATTTTAGCGTTTTAGATCTGATTCTTGTCAGGTCATCCTTTGTTTTTTTTTTTGTTTGTTTGTTTTTTGTTTTTAATACTCTAATTCTTGAATTCTGCCAGGAGAAAAATAGGGGTATGCTAATATTAGTTGTTTATTTCCTTTCGAGGGAAGGAGTGAAGAGGCGAGAAAAGAGTAACATTGGAATAAAACAAATAAAACAAATTTACTCCTTGCAGACGTTCTGAGGAAATAGATGTGTGTGTACATCCTTAGAAATACATACCTAATTTTAGTCTTGAAATATAGAGAGGGAGATGCTTTCTCTTTCAGCATGCACTGAAATTTGACTTTAAAGCTTTCCAGTGCATTCATATTTGTGGGGCTGATGACAGAGCAAATGATCGTACTGTGTGATCACACGTGCTTACTGACCGAGAGCAGCCAGCACTCCCGGTGCGTGTTAGGCCATGCACGTATGGGCATGAGCTAGTTTTGAGGGCAAAATGTCAGTCTGTTCCCTTATTTATAGGACTAAGCAACCCATTTCTGGAGCCGATCCCCATGAAGTGGCTGTGTGCAGCCTGTCCGGACTGTGCCCTTGTCAGCGCGCTGTGCTCGGGCCCGGCAGCCGGCTTCTGAGGGAGCCTGGGCCCAGCGCCCGCTGACACCAGGGCAGCAACTCCGTGCTGCTCTGCGTGGAAAGATTCGCTCATTTCCACCCAAAGCGGTGAAATAGAAACGGGCAGCCATTTCATTTTGAAATACCCCGCCCTCCTAAACAAATATTAAAAAGAAAATGTAGGTTTTGGCCCGTGGGTATCCCAGTAATTTCCACTGATTAAGTTGACGCTTGTAATTGGGATCTAGATGGTCCGTGTTTTGCAGAACATTAAGTATCTTTGTTTTTTGATTTCAGTAGAGGAAGTCACAAGATTTATACAGTCCCTTTGATATTTTATTTAACCCGATAACTGCTTGGGAAGGTAGGAGCCTGTTTGGTTTACCTTTGTCCTAGATTCAGTTTTAATATCTAATGCATAAATGAGAGGGGTGATATTCCTAATGATTCATGCTGCCTCAGAGCACCGTGGTTTCGAGTTGTGCTGCCTTTCCCACTGGGGGATGCAAACAAAAGAACAATAATTTCAGACTCCTCCTTCAGTTTCCAAGAGAACCTTAGCTGCTCAGGGATAGCTCTGAATTTTAAAAGCATTTTTCTTCCAAATTATGTATTGATTGCACATAAAATAGCAGTGCTGTAATGTGCAATTTAAAACAAATGCATGATGGCGCTCATTTGCTTTTAATGCTGCTTTTTTCCAGCAGAAAACAAAAAGGGGTTTCTGTTCCCATAAACCAGTCTTGCAAAACCCTTACAAACATTTATTAGTCTAGACACAAAATATTCTCACCCAGCCTCATCCTGACGATGGCAAAAAGCAACCGACAAGCTAATATTGTACTTGGCTGTCCAGAAAAAATAAAAAAGAAAGGGATGCTGGGGGTGAAGGGTGGGAATCTAGCCCCAGGCCACCAAACCAGTAACGTTTTGCTGGGGCTGCCTACAACAACAGATGTGTTTGATTCCTGTGGGTTTTCCAGGCCTGCCTATTCTCTTATGCTAAACTTGGACACTCTCATAAACATTCTCTCTCAGCACCACACCCTGGTCTTATCCTGGACTCCTTGGAGTTGGTTGATTTAATAATGACATTAGACACTTTGTCTTGCCTCTGTTTACCTGTTTTTCTGTTCCTCTTCTTGCCCTGGAAGTGACTTAACAAATGCATTAATTCAAAAACATTTAAAATATGAGGGAATTGGAATAACTGGTCGAAATCAAAATGATTTAATATGGGAGATTTGACCACAGTTTAAGTCTGAATGTATGGAGCATTGGTCTAAATGATCTATTCTAGTTTTGAACTGCATTTGGACTTTTGATATCTTTCATAAATAGCAAATGCTTCTCATTGTTTGGTTTCATGGTTGTTTGCAGACTTTTGCTTAGAGGGATAAATTCTCTATATAAGTGTTATTTTATCAGGTGTTTACCTCAGCATTCAGTTACTCACATTATTAATTTTTACATCTCATCATTTTCTTAGAAAATAGTGAGTTACACATATCTTGTGTTTCAGACGACGATTAGCTCCTGTCACTCCCAATTTATGCCAGACTACATTTGGTCGGAAATTAAAATTTAATTGAAAATTTGCCTAAGCAGCATAATGTGTCTGTATTATTAATTAGTTGCTGTAAATATGGAGAATATACAAGAATATGTGTTTGTTGAAGCTTTTAAAAACCCATAAAGGAGTCAAAATACAATACTTACTTACACTTAGTAGATTACATTGATTGTTTCTGTGATGATATATCCATGTATGTTCAGGTTTTAGCCCCAGTGGAGCTCGTGCTCAAACCCTAACTGGAGATCTTACATAGGAAATAAAATGTTCTGCTTTTTCAGCTCTGAGGGGGTGGAAACTTCTCTTGTCATTCAGAAAATGATTTGCATCTCCGCTCAGTGCAACTGTCTTCAAAGTGAATGGCTTTCTATACAGTTAGTCATTGATTGCCACTGATTCCATGTTTTCACCAAGAATTTCCAAGTGGCATCTAAAAAGAAAATATATATATATTAACCAAGTTGTTTTTTCTTCGTTTTTATATTCCATTAATAAAAATGGATCTGTTTATAGTTAGAACAGTACTTCAGCCAGTGATCAGTGCACTTAAAGGCGGATGACTGCTTTAATGTTGATAAACCAGGTGTTACTTACGAGGGAATGTGTTCAGTGCATTTGTAAAATATTAACATAAATTAACAAAGTGTTTCTAATTAATTGATTTTGATTTTCCTCCTCTAAATAATAGCATGCTTAAATGCAGCACTGATTGTTCTCTTCCTGCGTGGCCCCCAATGCTATCTTCTGTGGCATGCAATTTTCTTGAGGTTTTCTCATGCTTCTTAAGTCTGTTTTCATAGCACACGTGGTATTTTAAATAAAATCCTACTGTCAATTCTCATTTAAATCAGTCAGAACACTGTTTTGACCCTAGGATATCTATGCAGCTTTAAATTACCTGTATATTTTAAAACAAAACTAATCCGATTTTGTGTTTAAACTTAACGTAAAAGCCCTGCAGCTATTCATTTGAAGCACAGTGTTTTATTTAACTGCATACTTTTCACTTAAATCTCGTTGTCCTAATTTTCCATGATTATACCAGTACGTGACAGACAGGTGAAATAAAGTAGCCTGTTTCTTTAATCCACTTTCTCTCTTCCCTGCCAGGACAGCTGGGCTCCTTCTGCCAGAGTAGCTCACACCACTGACAGCACTGGGAAAGCAGAAAAAGGTGCAGCCCCTGTTCTACCTATGGCAGTGTCTCCCGGACTGGAGGTGGAGATTACAAATGGGGATCTGGGCAGTTAAGAGAGGGGAAATTAAGTCATGAAGTCAAGCATGTGGTCAGAATGTGGGGAGTGAGCCTGGAAGGGGTGTTGGCTCCTTTAAAAGCCTTTATTTCTCCCTGGTAACTTGAGTACACTGTTATCTCTCTGACTTCCCCAGGTGACTGAACTTCCAGATTCAGCTTTTTATTCAGCTCATTATCCTTGGAAAGCTCTGTATTCCCATGTCTTTTACTCCTTTTGTCACTGGCCTCATTGGCAGTAAACAGTGTTTATCCACTCTGTGAGTACACAGAATAAGACGCTATCTCCCACAGAAATCAGCAGGAGCATCTTAGTAGTACAGAACAGTGCTCAGCAGGAGGATGGAGTCGGGTCACTGTTGCAAATAAAAATGCTTTGCTTTTTGCAAAGGTTAGCATGGAACCCAGTGGTGTTTTATTAGGTGGTTGAGACCTGCAGAGACTGGTTATGCAGGCAACTCAGTCTGGCCTCCTCGCTTGTTGTTGTAAGGTGATGCATCCCCAAATCACAGGGGGATGTCTTAGTTTCAGCTGGGATCGTAGAATCACAGAATTGATGGAATTGTTTTCTTCGGAGTGTCTGGTATGATTCTGTGTTTTGGTTTTAGGAGAATCCTTTTCTCTTAGTAAATAGTTTTAGCTCAGCCCACAAGTTCTACTTTGTTTTTCTCTATTCTCTCTCTTCTCTCCCCTATCCCACTGGGACGCTTTGTGGGGGACTGAGTGAACGACTGCACGGTGCTCAGCCACCTGCAGGGTTAAACCAGAAATAAAGCAGAACAGACGGCCCTTCTGGACATTGGCTAATCCAACCTCCTGCTCAAAACAAGGTTAACTTTGAAGTTAGATAGGGTTGTTCTGGGTCTTGCCAAGTTTTGAAAACTTCCAAGAATTAAAATGCCTTTAAAGTTCCCAGTACATCTCCACAACCTCTGCAGCAACTGCCTGCACTCCATAGCCAGCACTGAGATGCTGTAACTGCTGTGGCTGTGCCCCAGAGTTCTTCAGGAGCAGACTGAGGGTATGTTGGCATTGCACTGTGATACTCACCAATGTAAGCAAGCTTCACATTCTCGTCTTGATCTTGATGGTAGTTCAGCACTGCAGTGGGGGTATTGCACTTAATGGCAGAGTCTGAGTGCCCTGCATAAGAAGAGGGAAGCTCAAGTGTTTCATACTTGTGAAAAATAAAAAGTGTGGATGCATGATCAGTGTTGGATCAGGCTGGAGGATAACATCCTGAAGAAATCCTGGAAGGTCAGCTGTGCTTGCAGGCATGGACAGAAAGTTGTATACATGTCACCATTATGGAGGAGTCTGTCAGTGGGGACCAGGTGAATTTTAGCTTTTGTTCACCTTGAATTATGTAACTTGCCTTACAGTAAAGTTGATATGTGATGCTGGAAGCCATGTTAAAAAGATACACATATCTGAAATGTCAGCTACAAAGTCATGTTTTTGACTTGCAAGTGGAGAAGCAAAGCATGTGACAAAATAAACAGAAGACTTAACTGTGTAGTGCAGTCTTTGATCTTCTCATGAAGTGGAGCTGAGGTGCTGTAGGAGCCTTTCAGAAGGGGTGGGATGGGAGCAGGTGTGGCTGGGGCATGCAGAAGGGGTAGTAAGGAAGTGCAGGTGAGCAAAAGCCCACAGGGCCTGTGTGGCTCTGAAGAGTAGTTGCAGCCTTGATGGCAGCCTTAAAGTCCATCTCAACAAGTGCTGGACTAGGTTTGTACAGTAGGATCTTTTTTTTCAAGTGACACTCCATGTACATGCTTATTTCTATTCATAGAATACTGGCTCCTACAAGCACTGGATTCATGCTTTTATGTTCAAATGTTTTGGAATCTTTTACAAATTACTTAAATCCAGGATCTGTATTCTGGTGTATTCAAGTCTGTGCATGGAGTATGTAGCAGTGCATGTTAGCATCTCATGGTGAGTCCATTCCAAGTCCTTGTTTTTGTTTTCCTAAGATCTCTGATGTGAGAATTTCGACTTATTTCTGCTTTAGGGCTGTTATTCTTTGAAAATTCCTTGAATTTTGGGGAAACGTTCAACTGGTTCAAAAGCAAAGTGAGCAGAAAGTGAAGAAGGAAGCAAGAGATAGAAGTGAGGCAGACTCTGTACGAACCACTTTATCTTTTCCTGAACAGCTCTGTGCCTCAGGGATTTGACATAGGAATCAAGATTTGGCAAGGATCTAGCCCTGAGGTCTGAGAAAAGTGTTCTGCTGTTTTCAGAGAGAGAGAGGGAAAACGGGAGAAAAAGAAAAGAATTTGGCAGAATTATGGGCCGTAATGTATCGCTACCTTTTAGTATCCAAGGTAAAATTTACGGGATGTTTTGTCATCTGCTCTTGGTAGTAGTTTTATGCCTGTCATGCACATTTGCGTGCTTCTTTAGACCACCTGCCTTAAGTGGGTTCCCCTCCTCTGAGTAGGTTGGTACATTGGCATGCAGCAGTGCGGTGCTGGCCTGGTGTCAGGTGGAGAAGCTCTGGGAGCCAGCAAGCCCTGAGCTCTCGTCCCACTTGTTTAAGGGTAGAGAGCTCCCAAGCCTGTTAATTGCCGTTGAGATTTCATTTCACTACAGCAAAGGGAAAATAATAACGAATGCAAATAGCAGCTGATCTGGAATCTGGTTTGCAGTGCGATGAGGGCATGCACAGTTAGTTTCAGTCGGTGGAGGAGGGGGAGAGGAGAGGGAGACAATCTGTGCTGAGCTGTGTCACCTCTAACAGCGCGGGGGTTCCTGTGTAGCAACGAGATGATGAGAGAATGAGTCGGGCTATCTAGCAAAGGAGACCATCTGTAGGGCTGCTGCGTTCCTCCCCGAAAAAGCTGAAAGGTGCCTGGGGACACGAGCTCCAGGAAGTGAAAGGAAGGTCTGGTACTTCCAGCACTAGGCTAGGGCCTGGGAAAGATAAGGTCTCTAGAAATTTTTCAGCTGAAAGAAAAAAAACAAACGCACATTTGAGTTGAAAGGAACATTTTGTGAAGTCGTGTCTGTGCCAGATTGCTTCGTTTTAAAGAAGGAAATTCCAGGAGAACAAAACCTTTTGTTTTGATGTTTTAAGGAGAAACTTTTTCATAAACAGTTTCTAAAACGAATCAATTTTAACTGTTATGGTTTTTAAAAGCTAACCTGAAGCAAACATTTTGGGGGTTGAATTAAATGCTTAATCAACCCAAAATGCATTCTGCAATCTTTTCAGGTCAGTAATGTTATTTCCTCTTCCTTTCCGTTTTCAGTGTAACAGCACGGCAAGCAAAACAAAATAGCCGTAACTATGCAGAAAAATCAGTCTCCAACTCTGCTCCCATTTTGTTGGATATGACAGACATTTATATCAGCCAGGTCTGTTACTTGTAAGAATGATCCTGCAGAGATGGTAAAAGCACTGAGTGCTCACAGTGTGAATTAAATACGGTAGGGGGCTAAAAATCAAGACCTGCCTATGTGATGTTGAGCTGCTAAAATAAGTAACAGAAAATACTTGCTTATTTATGTGCCTGAGGAGCAGAAACAGGAGCCATATATGTTAAAGATGCTGGTTCACCAGTACACCCGTGATTGTTAAGTACCTATCAGATTTGATCAGTAGCTCTTATGTGATCAGACCTAAAACCTGGCTATGGTTTTGTGTCAAAAGCAGTAGCATGATTTGTGCTCACTGTAGAGGTACCTGGAAAGTATTTTCTAACAGAGAAAGATAACATGGGTCATTTAATGATCACTTCTAACCTAAAATGCTGATGTTTACTGTGATGAATATCATGCTCATTATCCTTTAAAACCAACGAGGATTGGAGTTAACCATGAAGATTGTCATATATTCTCTGGCAGGCTCCTTTTAGTCTCCAGAGGGCTTCATGTTCGCTTCCCATTTCTCAGCCTCAGCTCAGGTCTGGTTTTGGCTTATTAGAAGGTGTATGTGGGCAGGAGTAGAGCAACCTTAGCTATTTGCCTGCGGGAGCCATTGCAAACTAATGCAGCAAGGACTTTGAGCTTGCCCCTGTATTGCAGCACACCTGAAGTCCTACTGCTATCAGTCTGATAGGTTTTGCTCCCATTTTGATGTGGAACATGTTTTAAAACTGGAATGAAATGTTAATATTGTGGGGTTTACACTGAGATTTGGTTTTATTTTAGAGTAATAAGCAGTAATATCTTCTATACTTTGCAGGTGTTGAACAACTGAAGAAACTGGCTCCGTAAAACATCATCTTTCACCTTCCTCACTGAAAGGCAGTACAGTTGCAGTCCCATCAGAGCAGATTATGGCTATACTGAGCTCTGTGCAGAATAGTTCTTGGCTTGGATACAGCGACTCAGACAGAATGGTAATAGTTAAGAGTGGGCTAAACAAAGGATTGACAGTTCCATATTGTTGCGGATTAACCAGAAGCTGTACAAAGAAGACAAAACACAGCTTTCTGTGCTGACAAAGGCAATTTATGATGTAGGTGATCTTAAAAGTTAGAAGCGATTCCCATTCCTCAGTCTTCTGCTAAGCTACCCTATTTGTGCACATTCTTCCAATGGCATTATTTGAGTTTGGCTCTATCTTGTTTTTGTTGTTTTTTCCTCTTTTTTTTTTTTTTTTTGGTATGGTGGATAGAGGTGTCATGCAGCAAGTAGGGAAAATGACTTTTCATAAAGCATACAGCCTGAACACGTGTGTACAACGCGTTTTGTAACCTCATTTATTTTGTGCAGCATCAGCTTTTCTTGTTTGGAGGCTGGAAGGAAGGGATGAGTAATAATTTTGTCCTGGAAACGGGTTCTTTTACTTCTTTTTCTGTTATTGTGAATCATGTCTTTTCCTTCTAAAACTCTTATCAAAGAGGCAAGAGGTTTCTGCCTGCGTTTAGAAAATGCTTACATAAATCTTTATCCAAATCTGCTACGGAGACAACATCTAAGTGTTGAATTTCACTCTGGAGGATCTGTCCTAGTAAAATTATTAATGAATTGGGGTTAGTATCTGTTTGTGTTCTATTTCTGAAGAGCTGCGTCCTGAGCAATTGCCAGTTCAAAGATAAAAATACAAGTTCCTGGGCCTTCAAAAATGTGTGCCTGCACTCACTTTATTTTTTTGTTTGTATCTGGGAAAATACCTTTTATGGACTGGTTTTGCTAGAAATGTCAGTTGTATGTAATTTTACCCCAGATTTTGAAAAAGTGCCATTCTTCACCTCTAGGGTACGACTGGCTTTCTGAGCTGCAAGCACATCTGTTAGCTTGTCCTTTTTTTTTCATCTGCTGAAACATCCAAGGCTGATCTCGATCCATTCATCTCTTAGTTGTGTGCTAATGTTTGGAATTGTTCTAATTCAGGTGTATTACTTTGGTCTTAGCTTTGTTTAACCTTAGATTCACAAGAGCTTGTCTTTCAAGCTTGTCAGGTCCCTGTGGATGTCATTCCTTCCTTCTGTCCTGTCAGCTCTACCACCTAGCTCGGTATCATCTGCAGACTTGCTGAGAGTGCACTTGATCCCACTGTCTATGTCATTAATAAAGATATTAAACAGTACTGGTCCCAGTATGGACCTCTGAGGCCACCACTCATCAGAGATCTCCACCTGGATATTGACCCACTGACTGTAACTCTCTGGATAAAGTCAGCCAGCCAAAGATGCTGCTTTTGGCATATTGTGAATACTTGAAATACTTTGTGAGAAACCAAATTGCACAACACAGTTTCAGTATAGAGAAATAAAAATACAGTCCAAGCAGGAATAGAACACCTTAAAAACATTTTCTTATGTATTTGATCCTGAAGTATTTAAGGGGCAAGCCAAAGTGTCCTCTGGACCATTAGTGATGGTCTTTAAGAATTTGTGAAGGCTGAGGGGTAGTCTTCGTAGACACGAAACAAGCAAACATAATGGCCAATATTAAATGAGAGAGCAGAGGAGGAGGACATGCAGAGAATTACACATCAATTAACAAAATATTCGTACCCAGAAATATATAAGACAAATTTACTAAAAAAAAAAAAAAAAAGCTATCTTTAAGCACCTAGAGAGTGAGATTTTTTCTTTTAAGGAAAAAAGAAAAGGTGAATTTCTCAAAACCAAGCCCCACACACCACGCCAAGCCAATTAATTTACTTTCATTCCCTGTTAAGGGAACAGGATGTCACAGACCCTGCCAAAGACAAAGTACATGACGGGGCTGCACTTGGTGTTCTTGTAAGAAGTACAGAAAGGATGTTTTAGAGGAACTTAAGCACAAAGGTGATGCATAATTGCTTTGATTTTTTATGCAAGTATGAGTTTTCATAATTACCTGATAAAGTGAAAGAGCACATCAAGCAGCATGCTGCAGATGAAGTAATCCCATTGGTAACCAGTGCAAGGGAGTGGAGGTTTCTGTACAGTTTGTAGAGGACAGAAGGCTGAGAAAGGTTGCAAACATCTGGCTTTGTTGAGATTTTAGTGAATGCTGTTGTAGCTCTTGACAGCTCTTATTTACACAGGATTCTAAAATCACAGTGTCCTGTGGGGAAAAAAAAAAAGAAAAAAAGAAAAAAAGAAAAAAAAAGTAGTGTAATGAGTATCATAGAACAGTTTGGTTTAGAAGGGATCTTTAAGATCATCTAGTTCCAGCCCCCTGCTACAGGCAGGGTCACCTTCTTCTAGACCAGGTTGCTCACAGCCCCATGCAGCCTGACCTTGAATGCTTCCAGGGAAGGGAGGAGAGTATAGGAACAGTTTCCTGCTCAGTAAACAGCAGAGGAATGGGATAATCTTCTGTGCACGGTGAGCAAAACCAAACCACAGCAAAAAAGGGACATGTTACAGAGATTAAACTACAAAGGCACAGATGATCCAATTGCACGTAGGCTTATAGGCACTATGAATGTTGTTTGCTAAGGGAGGGAATAGGGGAGAAACGCTTATTGATTTGTTGGACAGGGTTTGCACTTTATTTATTATCTCAAGCTTTATCTAGGCATGCTGCAGTATTGTGTGTGAGGTCAAACATTGCTTTCTTTCACTTGTGCTCTGGGCCAGCCCACTGTGCCCCTCAGCAAGCCCCTGTGCCCGTGCAGGCAGCCGCATACTGATGGATCCCATGTTCTCCATTCTGGATGGGTACTGCAAGGCATCTTAGTTACCTTCCAAACTGCAACTTCAGCCAGCTTTCCTGGCTGCCAAGAAGCTTTTGAAAATTGGTATTCCTGAAATTGTACTCAAGATGGCAGAAGGATTAGGTAATACCACCCAGCTCTTCTCCAAGAGAACTGCTCAGCGTTCAGTTTTGGCCGCTGTCTGCCTTTTGTGATGAGCCCTCTGGCTCCACACAGAAGCAGCACAGTTAATGGCACCCTACCTCTCATCCCTCAGAACGTGGAAACAAATGGATCCATTTGGCTTTGCTTCCTGGTTTTCTCGCTGCAGAGATAAATGAGGTGGCCTGTGATGTATACTTTGTATATACATTAAAATAAATACTTTTTGCACCTCTGTGCTATTTTCCAGAGTGCCAGCACTAGTTTGTGGAATACGAGTGTCTTTCAAGTCTGGTGCTGTTAAACAATTTCAATCCTGAAATGATGATCACCTAAGATTTATCTGTCAGCGCTGTTGGTGTCCTTAATGCTGTGTAACCACACCCTTGGTGTAAGGAGTCCATTGTGCCAGGCTGTGCAGAGAAGAAATACAGGTAGATTTGGAGATCACTTACAAACATTTGGGGAGGATTTTTGCAGGAAAGTGTGGTGATGTGCACAGTGTCAAAAACAGAGTTTACAGAGCAGCGCTGTCTGGTAGCTATAGATGAATACTAATGTCTTCGGCCTTAGGAAAAAAATGTGAAGTTAAGAACAGCCTTTGCTGCCCACATAATGAAAATTTTGTGTTTGGAGTGGAAATGGTATTTTTTTTTTCCCCTTCTCACTTCTTTACTCTTCCTTTTAACTGCTCTTCTTTTTCTTTTAAGATTTGGTCATGAGCAAAACTGGCTTTCTTTCTGTTTTTAACCTGTTACGTGCTGTTACCTTCATAAACCTTCTGAAACAGCTGCTTGAACCTTCCTCTTGCACTTGAGCATGCTACTGCTTTGGGAAGTAGGTTATGTCTTGCTATCTAAAAATTCATGAATCTATGGGATTTCTGGCACGAGAAATCAGTGTCTCATTTTATTTTAAGAAGGAAACTATTACAGAGTTTATAACCCTTTTCAGTAGCTTGTGCATCATTTCCAATAGACTAGTTATGGTCCCCATGGGATAAAAACTCACTCCAGTCTGGGCAATTTAAGAACATATTTATTCTCTGAATTTATGTAGGCATCAAATTTAATTTGTACTTCTGTAGTTTTTTCTTAGAAATGAAGTAGGAATTCTGAATAGAAAATATATAATTTTCTTTGGCTTCTGCCTACTGTGTCACTATTTAATCACTTTTCTCTAGTGAAGTTTGTACAGTCAGTCTTGTCCCAACTAATGCATGGAGCCATGAAAACAGTGTAGTTAATTGCCACATGCTAACAATTTATTGGCCTGGGATTGGCCTTCAGTTGGGAGAATGACATCTGGGGAGTAGGATGAGAGGACTGTCATCCTTGTCTGTTGGAGTGCCTTGAGAAGGCAGTGTTTTGTCTGCTTTCAAACTTGGGAGAAATGACCCAGAGCATGCATATATGTACATACATAATGCAGTAGAAAAATATGCTAAACATGCCTTTTCTAGGAGCCTTCACTCCGTTGGGCATAGCAAACAAGATCATCGTGGAGATGTCATGCTGGGGATGAGTTTGTGATGGGAAGGACTTGAGTTTCCATTGCAGCTGAGAGAGAATGTCGTAGCCTAGATAAAGCAGCCCAAGAGTAAGACTGCCAAAATGATGTAGGGAAACAGAAGATTACATTTTCTATGCCATTCTCTGTCTTATGCCTTTCGTTGCATTCATTGCATAAATTTCAGCCGATAATAAGTGGGTTGGAATTTGCCTTTCTTACTCTAGCTTTGAGGATCAGTCTCTTCTTGGAATGGGTCTGCTGGTTTCAGGGGTGAACAGTGGAAGATTGAACACCAAAGGGTTGAATTAAATCATGCTGTATATCAGAATAGAATGTACTCTTTAAATTGAACTAATTATACTGTCTCTTCTTTGCACAGGTGGTGGATGTGGACTTTAAAACAGTGTCTCAACATTTCATCCTCAACTGTCCCTTTTTAATCTGATTGCACTACAAAAGAAAAGCTGCTAATGGGATAAATGTTGAGACGTTACAAGAACTGACTTGAAGTACCAAAAGCCATTATTATTAATCAAGAAGAGCTTGAAGCTAAGTCTGTATCTGACCAGTCAATACCACTTTCACCTAACAGGCATGGCAAGTAAACGAAAATCAACAACACCGTGTATGGTCTTAGCCAACGAGCAAGATCCAGATCTGGAAATGGTATCAGACTTGGAGGAAGGACCACCTGTAGTCACGCCAGCAGATAATAATCCTACAGCAGAGAGCATAGCAAGTGAAGAGGATGTTCATGAGAATGTGGATTCAGACAATCAGAAAAGTACAAATAAAGTAGAAGGTGGTTATGAGTGTAAATATTGTACTTTTCAGACTCCAGATCTCAATATGTTTACTTTCCATGTGGATTCAGAACATCCCAATGTAGTATTAAATTCATCCTACGTTTGTGTAGAATGCAATTTTCTTACCAAAAGATATGATGCTCTCTCAGAACATAATTTGAAGTACCACCCTGGAGAGGAGAATTTTAAGTTGACCATGGTGAAACGTAATAATCAGACAATCTTTGAACAAACAGTAAATGATCTCACTTTTGATGGGAGTTTCGTTAGAGAAGAAAACGCTGAACAGGCTGACCCTTCTGAGGCCCCCTCCGCGGGGATCTCCATTAGCAAAACTCCTATTATGAAAATGATGAAAAACAAAACAGAGACTAAACGCATCGCTGTTTTCCACAATGTGGTCGATGACATTCCTGGTGAAGAGAAGGGAAAGGAAAATGAGCCAAACTCCGAAGAAGCAGTAGAAAACCAACCAGCACCGGCAGTTTCTGAGTCCAAAGCGAGCCATTCGGTTGTTTGCGGTGCAGCCGATGTAGCTAGCACGGTTGTGACCCCAGTGATTCAGCCTGGGGTGGCACAGGTTATAACAGCTGTTACAGCTCCACAGAACTCAAACCTGATCCCCAAAGTCCTGATACCTGTAAACAGCATTCCAACCTATAATACTGCTCTGGACAACAATCCTCTTTTACTCAACACCTATAACAAATTCCCGTATCCAACCATGTCGGAGATCACCGTTCTTTCCACTCAAGCTAAGTACACAGAGGAACAGATTAAAATCTGGTTTTCTGCCCAACGTCTGAAACATGGTGTGAGCTGGACACCAGAGGAAGTGGAGGAAGCAAGGAGGAAACAATTTAATGGCACAGTGCATACTGTGCCACAGACAATTACCGTTATTCCGGCACACATTTCCACTGCCAGCAATGGTTTACCTTCAATTTTACAGACATGCCAAATAGTTGGTCAGCCAGGACTTGTTCTCACTCAAGTCGCAGGTGCAAATACGTTACCAGTCACGGCCCCAATAGCTTTGACTGTAGCAGGAGTCCCAAACCAAACCCAGCTACAGAAGAGTCAGATTCACACTGCTCAGCCTATCGCAGAAACCAAACAAGTCGCTGCCGTTCCAGCCCCTCAGCCTATCAAAAATGAAACTGCACTAATGAATCCCGATACCTTTGGCATGCGAGCAAAAAAAACCAAGGAGCAACTGGCAGAATTAAAGGTCAGCTACCTTAAAAATCAGTTTCCTCAGGATTCAGAAATTAGTAGGCTTATGAAAATAACAGGCCTGACGAAGGGAGAGATCAAAAAGTGGTTCAGCGATACACGCTACAATCAGAGAAACTCAAAGAATAACCATGGGATTCATCTCAACAGTGACTCATGTGCCACCATCATTATCGATTCAAGTGACGAAATGAATGAGTCCCCAACAGGAGTTGCTCCACAGAACAAGCCGTCCTGGAGTGCATTTCCTGACTTCACCCCACAGAAGTTCAAAGAGAAGACTGCTGAGCAGTTGCAAGTCCTCCAAGCAAGTTTTCTTAATAATCCTGTCCTTACTGATGAAGAGATGAATAGGTTAAGAGCCCAAACCAAACTTACCAGGAGAGAGATTGACGCCTGGTTTGTGGAAAGAAGGAAATCTAATGTCTTAAAGGAGGAGGGAACTGAGATGAATGAGAGCAATGCCAGCAGCTCGAAAGAAGAAGCTGGAGAAACATCTGCAGGGGATGGAACAGCAGGGTCAAAATCAGGGGGCTCTGCTCCAAGCAAAATAGGCAAAAAATCACCAGAGCAGTTGCACATGCTTAAAAGCTCCTTTGTTCGTACTCAGTGGCCATCTCCCCAAGAATACAACAAGCTGGCAGAAGAAACAGGGCTCCCAAGATCAGAAATTGTGAGTTGGTTTGGAGATACTCGCTATGCCTGGAAAAATGGGGGATTGAAGTGGTATTATTATTACCAGAGTGCCAGTGCAAACAGTCTGAATGGCCAGGGCTTCTCAAGGAAGAGAGGGAGAGGAAGACCAAAGGGGCGAGGAAGAGGGAGGCCTCGAGGGAGGCCTCGGGGAAGCAAGAGGTTAAATTGCTGGGACCGAGGCGTGTCTGTCATAAAATTCAAAACTGGAACAGCAATCCTGAAGGACTACTATATGAAGCACAAATTCCTTAATGAGCAAGACCTTGATGAACTTGTAGCTAAATCTCACATGGGGTATGAGCAGGTCAGAGAGTGGTTTGCAGAAAGGCAGAGAAGATTAGAACTCGGAATAGAGCTGTTTGAGGAGAATGAGGAGGAAGATGAAATGTTGGAAGATCAGGAAGATGAAGAGGAAACGGATGATAGCGATACTTGGGAACCCCCACGACATGTTAAGCGTAAACTTTCAAAATCAGATTGATGTGCAGTTTGGAATCTCGGAGCCAAAAACCCGTGAATTAGGCTTGATGTTATGGTGAAGAGCCAAACAATTTTTCACGGCCTTCAGCTTCAGCAAGCACCTGCTTAGCATCTTCGTTGCACCTGAAGGAACGTGGGCAAGATGCTGTCTGCGCAGGCAACAGATATTTGCTTCCTTGCTACCAGAGATGGACGTCCTCGGGCCTAGCTGAGCATGTGGGGTTATAAATCAGCGCCAGTTCAGCTCCTCCTCTTCCACGTGACCAATGGGAAGGTTCATCATTCACGTGACTGCTTCTCAATATTTAATTGCCTTATCTTGTTTAATTCCAAAAAACAAACCACAGACACATTTTTTTGTTGTTGTAGGAGAACATTACCTGCTCGCAAAGGAGGAAAATGCAAAAACCTAAGATGTCTTTTTGCAAACATCACTTCACCTGAAAGGTTTCAAGGCCTGGGTTTATTTCTTAAGGAAAGAATTCAAAAGAGAAGGGGAAAAGTGTGACAAAGGAATCAATGAACATAGGGGTGAGGATTGCTTGGTTTAAGAAAATGAGGTGATTTTGGCACCTTTTGCGTATCTTCAGAGTGTTTTGGGTTTACAGAACTTGTGTTGAAATGTTTCTTGCTGATAATTACAAGCTAACTGAATGAGTTTACTGCTAGAACATGCTTTTTGTTAAATTTAATCGGCGTATCTTACATCAGTTTAATTTAAATGCCTGGCAGACTTGATGCAGTTGATAGTAACGTTCATTTTTAGCTTGTGCATTCTTTACTTTTTTGGAAAATGGTTAGAAGCTATTTGTATTTCTAACGAACATGAGTAATTTCTTGAAATCTTACACTGTATTTTAAGGTAAACGTGAGGTGGGAACTGCCTAAAAGTCGTTCACCATCGCTTAGGGTTTTGTATGAATACACAGATACAGAGATGAAAAGTGTCTTCAGGTGCTAGCAAGAAAGGTTTTCAAGTATGAGGTGGCAGTGACCTGCTTTTTAATTTTCAAGCAAAATGAAGCTATATGCCTTTTAGGTGCTTAAAAATGAGAAACAAACCAGTGTTCAACTGTTTGTTAACGGTAGCCCAATTGAATGTTTTGCGTGCAAGTTTAACTTAAAATTCATCCTACTGAATTGAGCTCACCGATATAACAGCCCTGTTCTTAGGGCTGTTGGGTGAACACTTATTTGTAGAGATGGTTTCATCTACGTGAACTGAACTCCAAAAGTAGTCTAATCTGATAGGGAACATCTGCATCTTGAGTAAGTGCTTATGTATATATATATATAGAATGGCTTTTTATACGTGTATAAAAAGCCATTCAATTTCAAGGTAATGAAATAGTGGCATAACCAACTTAAAAATAATGGGCCAAATTCATGAAAGCTAGGCTATGCAGATATCTGACATCATAGAAAACTGGTACTCCAAGAAGAGTAGTTTGTGTTCTGGCTACTGTCAGTCTGTATTTTTTAGGGGTGAGTTATATTTAGATGTCAAAAATGGATGATGAGTTGGTGCTGCTGTCACCAGCATTGTCTGCTTTACATGGGCACTACCAGGAACTATCCTAGTAGCTCCCTTTACACCTCCGCCAACATCTTCTCTGCAGGCATTTGCATCTATTGACCTACAAGAGAGATTAGCGTGGAGAAAATGTTCCCTAATACTTCTACATCTCCAAGAAATACTCTTTCTTCCTTACTGTGATAACTGACTGTCCAGAGTCCAAGGAAATGCTTTCAGTGATGATTTTCCGAAGCAGAGGAGTTCGTGTTAGATCTGTTTTTCATGTCAGATTGTGAGTGAAACCTGGGTGAAAAAAAGAAAGGGGATAATGTCTGAGCAAAAAAAAAAAAGAAGTGTTGTTAACTTACCTGACTCACCTTCCTCCCTGCACACGTGTAGCTACCTTTCTGCTCTCTGATTGAATGGGCTGCCTGAATTGCAAGACGATGTTCCGCTTGAAAGCCTTTTTCTGACCTTCTGAGATTGCTAGAAATACTGATGTGTGTGACACAGTTTTGGTTATCAAACTGTTTCCTGGCATCCAAGACTCAGGTCAGTGAAACCAAGGCACAAAGCAGCCAACAGTGTGATGCCTTTATCTCTTGATGCTTATCACTGTGAGGACAAGCCTAGAATCCCTCAGCTTGACTTTGGGGTGGGAGAGAAGCAGAGCTTTGTTGGCAGTGTTTCTCTGGAGTGCTGTGACTTTGGGTGCAAGGTGATGTAAGAGAGATCTGGGTTTCCAGCATGAATTGCTACAGTGACAAGGAAGTAGAGAAAGAGATGCTGTTTTTAAATTTATGAAAAAATTAAGGCTAATCTTTAAACTGCTTGGGAATATGCTTTTAGCAACCAAAATCTGGAGTTGCCTTAAATCTTAAGGACAAGCCAGAATTAATTTTCTTTCCCCCCCAAAAAGACCCAAGAAACCTGTCTGAACATTCCCATTTTTTTTAGCAGAGATTTAATGTAGGTTATCACTGCATCGAACCTTCTTTAGAAGATGGGAAAAATAAGGATCCAAGTTAATTATATGATTAAACTGGGAAATTTTCCATTTTGGCAGTGTTCTGTTAAATAACACTGAATTATAATGGTAGGCCTTAGTACATCTGATCTCAAAAACACAGGAAGAGGAAATGCATTGTTTATCAGACTAAATATAGTTGGATTGGGTATCTTCTTTCCATAAAATGGTCAGAGGGGATGGCTGATGTATCTGGATTTTCAAACACCGTAAACATTACAGTTCTTTGTATTCCAGTGTTTTTAACAGTATTTGCAGCCCATTGAGACCCCATTTCAGAATGCAGATCTGAATTAAACAAGCTCTGGGTTGGATAATGAGAGATGCAGGGTACCTACATTTCCTCTAGGCTAGATGCACATTGTAAGTCTTTCAATTATGCCAAGGGTGAGAAGAATCCGGGTGAGTTCAGATCTGAAAACATCAGTTGTATGCACTTATTATTACTTATAATCTGTTTTGTTTTAAAAGAAGAATCCATTAATTACCAGTTTATTTCATGTTTACAGCATGTATGTATTTGCACTGTGTACTGTGGGAGAGAGGGAGACACCTTCCAGAGGCCTCCTGCATCAGAAATGACAAGAAAAGCACTGGAAAGAGCTGTCAGCGTGCTGGTGGCTGACAGGACGGACTGCTTTGTCTGTAACTTGTGGTCGTGGCTGGTTGGAGCTCAAAACTGCTGGTGACTGTGGTTAGTCCAGATTCATCTCATCTTATGTTAGGCTGCTGTGCTCCTTACCATGGTGCCCAAGGCATACTGCATAGTCTGAGAGAAATAGAAATTGTCGAGGGGATACAGCACATCTTCATTCTCCCTGAATTGATGTGAGCATCAGTTCCTCTGGAGCGAAAGTTGAGCTTTCTCTTTCATCTGCTGTCTCTGCCAAGAGTACCTGATGTTACGATGCTAGTTAATGCTGTCTTTGAAATACAGTTAACTGAGGATGAAGGTAATCCTTTGCTAGAGTTGAGAGGGAGAAGGGCTAAAAGCAAGCAAGCAGTGTCACAGCTGGTGAGCCATCCACTGTCCCTGGCCACGGTGCTTCATAGCATGTTCTGCTCTTGCTTCTGAGTACAATGGAAAGCACAGTTCTGTCTAAGTAATGCTGGCTTCCCAGTGACACCCTCTTAATAACCCCAAGATTGGTGTGAGTTAGAAAGTCGGAGTTACTCTCCCTTGCTTTGAATGAACTAAGGGAGTGCTTGTGTGGTGTGCAAAGAAGGGAAAATGCAGAATCTTGAAGAGACTGTCTGTTGCTTGCCCTGCAGAATTCACTTACCTAGAACTTGCTGAGCAAAACAAATGTCATTCTTGCTGTTTTGACAGAACAAGTGTTGCAGTCTTTCGTGTTTAGCATGTAGAAATTTCTGCTTTGATTTGAAAGCAAAAGAAAGATATCTGGCACCTCGTGATTAGAATTTACTGGATTATCTCTAATACACCTTAGTAAATTAGGCCATTTGATTTTTCAGCTTTGTCCAATAATGATTTTAAAACTTTTTTTTTTTTTTTTTTTTCCACAGCATTATATGCAGTATTGTTTCTGTCTGTAACTTTGAAGGAAACTCATGCAGAATCCACACATGGCATGAAATGTTTTTTCTCATGCATGACTTCCTGACTTTGGGCAAAATCCTGTTTTCCTCCTGCTCACCAAGGCAGGCAAATACACTCCCTTCTCCTCCTCAGAGCAGAAAAAGGACTTTTGAAGCCCATGCAAAGTGATTCACAGCGCGATGCAGTCCCAAAGGCCAGAAAGCCCCAGCATGCAGACATTCTCCTCCTCCTTCTCTATTTTCTCTGAAATGAGAGCACAGCAGTAACTCTGACAACTGGTCTCTGGCTGCTGAGTAATAAGCTGTAGTTTAAGGTCAGGAGTATTTTCCCTTTTGCACTTAATGGAGTACTGTGTATTCGAATTGGATCTCAGTGTTTGCTTTTGTAGATACGACGGTCCCAATTTGCATCCTCCACCACCTCCTCCTCTCTGTATATTCATATCTCCCAAGGAGAGAAGATAATTGTTAAAATTCCGTAATGTTAAATATCCCTGCCCTTACCTGAATACACACAAATGTAGAGCGCAATGAAATATAGTTGCTTTCTTTAATTTATTATTTATTGGAAGATAATTTTGCCTGCATTTAGTAGTAATGAAAATATAGTATTGATGAGAGAGCAGTAAAACAGTTGAGAGGTGTTCACAGTGCCTGGGATGATCGTATAAATTCCGGATGGGAAAGGCAAGTGCAGGGCTCATTTCCCTGCCCTGAGCAGTGCTGCATTATGCCTGTGTTCTCCACCAGGCTTTTGATATCCTAGGGCTGAGTAGATGTGGTATGTGGCATGACACAAACTTGTTGGGTCAAGTGACTTAAGGTTTGTGATGTATTAAAACTAGGTAGGAAATGAAAGCTGTAGCAGAAGGCGAACATTTCTATAACTGTACGTGCTCAGTAGCTTGAATTTGTGTATTATTATCTCACTTTTGAAAAGGGAGGTTTTGAAGCACAGGCAGTTTGTAGACAATATTTTCGAGCTTTTGGGTTTTTTCCTTCTACAGTGAAGAGCATCTGCATTTTTTTCAGTGGATACTCATTTAAAAATGACTTAATGCAGCATTTAAAATGTGGAATGGTAACTGTGGATCCCACGGCACTTTTCATGAATTAAGGTGGGATTCACCTGATTGTATGTCGATGTCTGCACGTGAGCAAGGCACCGCAGTAGCTGATGGGTATAGCTAACGAGTGCGTGTCAGCAGCTCATCCTGACCGCCTACAATCGATCAGACGAGCTGCACCCTAAACTCCACTGACTGTTACAAGTGGCTGGCAGACACTGGAGCCATCTGAAGTTAGGTGAGATGCAGCCTCACCTTGGAGCGTGCTGGCTGGCTGGCAGCACTGGGCGTTGTGCCCCGTTAGGCTCTCCTTGTGGTTAGCCGTGGTTCTGTCCTCCGCTGCCCACCTGGTGCATGTTGGGAGGTGTGAGGCCTTGCTTTGGTTTTGGTTGTTATTCTAGAGCAGGCGGCACTGCAGTGGTGGATAAAGTAACTGATCCTTGGTTAAAGAACTGTGGCGTAAACATGGCTTGGGGGTTTCTAAAGTTTTCGAGAACCTTACTATATGAACATCGGATTGTGCGTATCTTAAAATGTGGTAAGACAAGTAAGGCTTGTGTCCCCACTGATCAAAGCATTTCCTCACACTTAGTCAGTATTAGATATCTATAATGAAAGTTATTGTAAAGAATCTGCCAGAATGACGGAAGATTCGAGTTGTCTTCATTTGTGATACAAAACAGCCAACCACAAGAGCTCCACTACGATTCGGAAATGTTCCCCATGCTTACAGTTCCAGCTTACAGAAGCATTTCCAATTCTGCTTAGTTGGTTATCTGCATGTATGCTTACAGTTTGTACAGAAATGCACTAAAAATGAGTTGCCCGACCCGGGAAGGCTTTATATTGTATAGAAAATGTGGCACTAGGTACTGCTCTTCATGTGCACAGGAGAGTTAACAGGTGTCGATCTCGTTTACAGAAATGATGGAGCTTTGCAATTTTCTATAATACATTGCAATATATTTAAATGTCCTGTTTGACATGTGAATTGAAATTAAGTTAATGCATCGTTATGTATTTGAATATGAGGAAGACGATTCACTAACGACCAGCAAGGTTTTTAGAAGGTGTCCAGTATGTAGCAGTCTGTGTGATCTGTCTGGTGTATGTGATGTTGTTAAAGGAAGCAACACTACTAGTATCGTTTAGAATTAAGAGTTTCTTACGAGTGATGCAATAGCTTACAGTGTCTTTCCTTTGTAGCTGCCCAATGTGGTGAAGGGGAAGCAATTGTTGAAAAAGTTCAAGATAACTGGTTAACTGTGAATGGGCCTAATCTTTCGTGAAACCAAGAAAATATTTGGACACACACAGGACTTGAATACTCAAAAGGATTGGAACTTAGTGTTGTGCCAAAGTTAAACTACTGCAGTTGGCAGAAGTTCTGCACTGTAAATAGAAGACTGATTAAAAGACAGCTTGTAAAAAAGAAAAAAAGATCAAATTTTAATACACTACGTTTTTATTCTGATACATGACGGAAACATTCTGTTTTAGACCTTTTTTGAAGAGGCTTCAGTGACCACTAGATTTTGTCCTCTTATATTTTGTTTGGCCTAATACTATATGTTCTAGTAAGATGGGCTTTACTGCCTGTGTTCTTTGATACGTGATTAAGCTTATAGCTTTGAGTGACCAAACATTTTACAGAGTAAAAGTTCTTAGAAACACTATAACGTAACTGATATTTCTGTGTCTTATTTATCAGGCTCTGCACAAACTTGGGAAGTTGTGCTGGACTTGTACAACTTACATGTGGGAACGCAGCACACTGCTTGGTATTACAAAGCTAAGCCTTTGAGGCAGTACAGATCTTGTCTTTGGATTTATTTTTGTTATTTTTTGAGGCAATGAGATGAACGGATGCTGCTGTAAAATATTTGTAATATTGCCATTATTGCTTTCTGTAGCAACTACTGCTTTTGTTTCAACAGATAAAGAAAATAAATCAGAGATAGAAAAATCCCAAAAGAAGCCGGTAGAAGAAAGGATCACGTGGGAACTTCTGAAAATAAACTTTGTACCAAAAAATTTGAAAACAGAAATAATGGAATAAATGTCTCCTTACTGACTGTGTGCTTTTTAAAAAGGATGTGCAGAAACCGGCAGCCGCGTTCGCATGAAAATGTCACCATCTTCTTGAGGTGTCTTTTTTCCCCATCCACAAAGCCGAGTGTCAGCGACGCCTCAGGTGCGTTAGGTTTGGAGACGTGTCCTGGCTGAGGAGCCGGCACGAAGCAGCCTCACGTGAGTCAGTACAGCAGGGTGGTGCTGCCTCTTCTGCCCCATCAGCAGGCCAGGGCTGCGTGCAGCATTTTGCTCTGCGCTCACATTGAAAGTACCTGGTGTTGGAGGAGCAGGGGCGAGCAGCAACCACTTCACTTCCCTGCTGGAGTCCTTGTCGGTTGGATGTCACGCTTGGTGACTTCAGGGCTGCTGTAAAATGTGTGTTTTCCTCCGAGGGGACCGGGTCTGAGCACGTTCTGTTGAATGCCGCATCCCGGCAGGGCGAGTCACTGCAGCGCTCCCTTGGAGGCAGCAGCGCTGCCTTCCCTCAGCGGACGCACTGCCCCACTGTGTGGTGCCCTTCTCGAGGCCCAGCTGGAGAGGAGCTGGCACCCTGCCCTCAGCTCAATCCCTGCATGAGAATAAGCTGAAGTCCGCAGAACCGTTCCCGTGCTGTGGTGTGGGCCAGTCCTGACAAATGACAGCCCTGGCTGAAGCGGTGACCTGTGCGCAGGGCTGGAGGCGAGCGCTCGCCGTTGGGACAGCTTGGTGCTGGGCCAAACAGTTTACTCAGTTCAGTGAAAAAATCAGGAGGGAAAATAAAGAATGTTTGTTCTAGATTCCATCAGCTAAAGAGAGAGTTATGAAAAGCTTTGGGCTGTGTTTCTTTAAACAGTTACCTTTTTGTTTACCGTGTTGTCAATGACTCCAAAACACTGCAGCTCAGTCCCTATTTTGACAGGAGACCAGCTGGCCCTCTGGCTTGTTTCTCCTCTCCCAGCCTTCTCTTCCCAGCCCCTTCCATCTTCCAGTTGTTCTCATAACAATACTGTCAACTGCTATTTTTAATAATTTGAATACCACTTTGTGCAATGCTTTGCTTTTCTCTCTGCACCAGAAAGTCCCTTCTGGAGTGACGTTAAGTTGCTTCCTGTGGAGTTTGCTTTGCTTTGAAACGCTGCTGGTGGTGGTCTTCAGGCTGTTTGACTGTTTTCCAACATTTTTGGTTGTTAAACAACTTGTTGCACTTCAAATATGCATATTTCTACTGCAGTAATGTTGGACTGTTAGCATTGTGGCTGTTTCCTTTCAGTCTCAGATAATATCTATTTGGTAGAAGAAAAAAAAAGACAGGAAAAGGGAGATACATTGGTTGGCTTATCTGGATGATTTGGGTGAAGATCAAGGTTGGTGTTGGTAGTAATTCACTGAGTGATTTCTTATTTCCCTAAATGAAAACCAAACAGGAGAAAACATAATTGCAGCAAAGTCCATCTTAAGTGACTAACGTGAAAGAAGCCCCACAAAATAACCTCTAGTAGTGGCACGCTCTGAATCAAAAGAGACGGTGCAAATATTAATACAGTTGTTAACTGCTCTCAAACCTTCAGTTCCTCCCCAGCGTTGCCCAGTGCCTCCAGGTGAAATCCATCTGCGAAGATTTCTGTGCAGGCATTGCCCCCAGCACACACAGAGCACAGGGACTGGGGCTCACTGACGCCCTGTGAGGGAAATGCCTGTGCATTTTTCTTAGCAACGCCACAAAGGCAGAAACTGCACCACAGGTATAAGTTGTCTGGTGTTCATTTCACTTCCAATGATTTAAGGAAGGATGTAATGGTGGGAAAAGTCCATTCTCAATTTCTGCATTTTGTTTGCATGTGTGCATTTAACAGTGCTTTCCCTCTGCTTTGCCTCGTGCTTTCTGCAGGCATCGATACTTGGACAAGGCAAGCGTGAAAGCCATATGAGCTAAATTTAATAGCAGTTTCCACTTGGTGCTTTCCAGCTCAGCATGGGAAACAAGGCACTGGAGAATCAAAAAAAGCCAGACGGGTTACTTCCATGTGGAGGCAGTTACCTCTCCATACGGACAAGGAGATGGGGACTGGAGAAGCCCACAAGTCACTCAAGGGCAAATCCTGAAGCCCTGGATCTGTGTCTTTGATGTGCCTGTTTTTTTCTTTATCTTTTTTTGCCTCTAATTCTATTGATTTGTTTCTCAGTTCCTGCAGAACAATATTGTAGGGTGTCAGCTTAGTTTAATGGGTGCTGTACAACAGAGGTGTGCAGCAGCCAGATGCTGATGCTTCAGTGATGTCCTGGAGGAGATGCTACAGGAGTCCTCCCAGTCCCAAGGACCTCGTAGCTGTGAAGTTTTAACACAGCCTGATTTAATCCCAAGTAGCAATTAAGCAACAAGCACAACTGTTGCCATGTTGCCAGGGGAAGTTAATGAGTTTTCAATGAGGCAAACCAATAAAACTGAAAAAAAAAAAAAAAGGTGCACAGAAGGAGGCATACACATCTCTCTGCAAGTCTGGGGTTTGGTCCAGTTAGAGCAGCAGGTCAGTGATGCCTTTGTGGTGGTTTGTGTGTCAAGTTTGTATCCGCTGATTGTCAGGTGCAGCCTTAATGCTTGCCACAGATGGCTGAGCAGCATCCTTGTGACTCCTGTCAGTTCAGGAAGCGTGTGGAGCTGCAAGGGAGGATCACTGCTTGAAGACTGTCCCAGGCATCTGATCACCTTTCTTTCCAAAAAGCCTAATTCCTGTTTTCAGCAGCATTCCTGCCCAACCCAAGGGCGTGCTCGTTCTGCTCAGCATTCATCTTACAAGACATGAAATAGTTGCAGAGCCCATTAATGGCCGAACACATCAGTGCTTAGCGCACCCTTTTGGCAATAACAACTTCATTGGGTTTTGTGAGACCTGAGGGGGAAGGATTATGGCCTAGTTAATATGGCTTACCAGCAATTTGAAAGGCTGCGCTGTTGGAAGGTAGATAAGCAAATGAACTGTCTTTGGGGGATGCATCCTCTCTTATCCGTCTTAAGATAAGGGAGATCTTCTGGCTTCTGTTACCAAGCAGTTCTTTTTTTTTCTTATTTCTGTGATGCACAGCCCTTCATCTCCCCATTCATTTTGGTCCTGTCTTCATAGAACTGTGAGCTGGCTGGCTGATTTACACAGAAGAGGAATTCCATGGCCCACTGGCCTGCACACTCCTGCTCACGCTACTCTGGTTTCAGAATCCTGTCCTCCTGTTGCAGACTGTGAGGGTAGGGTGTTGGAGCAGTTTGTAGGGTGAGGAACCATTTCATCTCCCTTACTTGCCTTTCCTTAGTGCTCGCTTTACCTTCAAGGACAGACCTACACTTAGCAAATGAAGCTTTGTCACATTTGGCTGGTTTCTCAACAAGCTTGAGATAGATGGAGGTTCATCCTGTTTCTACCAGCCCTTCTTTGAAGATATGCTGAGTTTGAGACAAGTATCATTTTTCTCTAATTTTGGTTGGTGGCATCTGGGAGCTTAGGCTCAGGGGTCAGACTTTCACCACTCTCAGTGTGACCGCCTATTGCTTGAGAACAGACTGCGCTTGAGGTCTGCAGTTGTGTCTCATACTACTGTAGTAACATTTGCTAGTGTTCATCAAAGCTCACCAGAGCTTTAACTGCAGTTTTGCTTGTTGAATCACTTTTTCTTGTCTCTTAGTTTGTACCAGAGATAGCCTTGGTATGCCCTTAGCCATGAAATGCTGTTTGTGTTACCCTCCTGTGCCAGTCATGGACAATATCCCATTATGTTTGGCACCACGCAAAGAGGATGAAAGATGGTTTCTGCTGTAGAGATCTTGCAGTCTCAATAAAAGGCAAGAGACAATAAGTGCGGGGAGAAAAGGACACATCAAGACGATGTCAGCAAATAAAGAGCTTCTCTTCATGAACGTGTTTAGAGAAGAGCCAATGTTATGACTGTCGAAAAAGAAAACTAGTCTTTCCCCCAAGGTATGAATATTTCACAATGTCTGGAAGATCCCACTTGATGACTCAGGAACCGCCCATCCTTTGAGGAACGCTGCCTGTGGGCCTGAGTGCTCTCTGCACTGCAGGCAGCACGCTTTCTTTGAGGAGAGAATGAGTCTCTTGCTTCCTTCCAAGGGCAGCTCCTTTCCAGTCTGCTTTATTAAAACTATAAACGATGTCAGAGCTGCATTATTCCTTAGCCGACGTGTGTGGGTAGTGCCTACCAAAACAGGGCCCTCATTACCAGCCGGGATTTCTCCTTTCCACTGTGTGTGCTTGATGGTCTCTTGAAACCTCTGTGGTGTGTGTTCTCCTCCTGGAACAAGTGTGCAGGCTGTGGCAAAGACCCATAGAGCCTATCACAATACAAGAAATAATATCAGGAATTAAATAAGCACCAGTGGAGGGAATTCTTTTGAATTAATTCTGCCTCTGACAGGGCTAAAGAAAGGTTGACAGGATTCAAACAAGCTCTGTCTGCCACGCTGTGTTTTCTTTTCCTGGCTGAAAGGCTCAGGTCCTATGGCAGCAGAATGAATTCCTGCCTGTCCTTTGAGATGCCTTTACTGTCCAGGCTTCCTCTGGGCTCACCCTGATGGCAACGTGGAACACATAGGCTTGCCTCCTTGGTTCCATTGGTCTGATTTTCATACGGGGAACTGGTGCTTTAGGCTAGCAGTGCAGCGTGACCTTAGCTGTCTTTAGGAATATTCATCTCTGGCTTCTTTTTATCCGAGAAGCTGCCTACACACAGCAGCTGCAGCAGTGTGGGCTCCCATAGGGCTCATGTATCTGCAAGCCCCTCAAAGCTGCTTCTTCCAGGGCTGTTGGTTTCTGCTGCATGAAGCGAAGGCTAACAGCACCATGGCAAATCATGCCTCGCAAGCTCAGGCAAACAGCTTTACTTAAGTAAAATGGGAATTTGTATTCTGGCAGCTATACTGATGACTTGGGGCTTGCAGGAGAAATTGAGCAAATCTCCAGTGCTGACAAGGCAGAGGAATTTCTAACAGTTGCACTTTTTTATATTGTAACTAATACACGAGGAGCCTTGTAAATGTCTGAGGGGAGGTGGGGGAAGGGGAGAGCCAGGGAAGGAAGAAAGAAGAAAAGCAGTGTTATGCTGTGACTTATGACTCAAACCATGCAGTCAGCTGCTAGGCCCCCTGCGTGGTGCTCAGGAATTGCTTCTCTCCTATCATTGATTCACCAGACAAAGGCATTTTCTGCATTGCAACACACAGCCTTTGCAGACCACGTTGGTATCCTCACAGGCAATGGTGGCTGAAACCCTGAGCCCTGCAGGACTCCTCAATCCGAGCTGGCAGCCAACGGGCTGCTCTTGGATTTGCCCCTGGGAGCGCCTTGCAGTTTGTGTTCTACTTTGTGCTGGGGCCGCATTTCACTTTGATTACTCATGATTCTTGTTCTGTTTTTCTTCTTTTCCATTTGTTCCTAGCCGTCTTGCTGGATTTTAGTGCTGTACTCAGACTGGTGTGCTGCAGCATGACTGGCAGTCCTGGAGGACTGGGAAAGGAGCGCGTGTGTCCGGTTAATGCGAGGAGAAGCGCAGATGCTGCAACTGTTCAGACACCAGAGCTGATGACTGCAGATCCATTTCTGTGTGCTCTGCCTGTCCTGTAGGAGCTCAGCATACCAGTCTGCGTGCAGAGGGAAGCTGGAAGGCTTTTGTGTGCACATATAAGAAGCCTCAGCTGTACTTGCCTACCCTGACATAACAAAACAATCAAAAGCATCATGTGGAGCAAACTCCTGTTTTTCTCAAGACTCACCTGTTAAGCAATTTCCTATGTTCAAGAGCTCTTCTTTGCCAAATGTCAGTTTAAAAGCAGAAGAAACCTCAATTTGATCAAATCTACCTGCCAGAGTATAGTTAATATCCAGGGATTTATGCCAGCTTATCATAGACTCGTGGAATCATTAAGGTTGGAAAAGACCATTAAGATCATCTACTCCAACTGGTTGGCCCATCACCACTGTGCCCACTAAACCATGTCCCTAATGTCTTGATGCTACATCCAGGCATAGCTATGCTCGTATGGAAGATATTTTGAGCATTTATCCACCATCACCACCACCACCACCAAACCAAAACCAAACATCTCTATAGAAGGAACCCTTTCAAATGATCCAAACAAGAACTATGGCCATAAAGGATGTTCTAGTAGGCACAGGTTCATCAGTCTACTTTTTGGATTAAGGAGATACAAGGATAACTTTTCATCTCAGCCTCTCTGAACCTGTATGGTAGTCAGATGGGAGGCAGCAGGTCTTCCTGGAGGAAAGGACTGCTGGGGCAGGGTGAGGAAATAGAACTGCAGTACGCCTAAAATACAAAGCACCTTGTGTCTGGCAGTGCCATGAGGCAGGACAGACAGCTGGAATGGCAAGGTGCTGTTAATCTGCAAGGTTGTCTGAGCCTTTAAGTGTTGCAGAAGCTCTAGGATGGGTCTTTGCAGTGTACCCTTTTCCCATAGCACAGCAATGCAGTCTTGGGAGATTTGGAAAATTCTGTCTTCTGAAAGCTTGAGATTTCACAAGTTTCCCATTCTGCTTTGGGGAAGAAATGAAATCAAATGGAGAAGTTACTGAAATACACTCCCATGGACACTGGCATGCACAGTGGACCAAGATGCTAAAAGAATAATTCCTCAAATGTGCAAATAATTTAAGCATGGGAAACTTCGGTTTAAGTGTTTGTTACAGTATCTTATGAAGTTTCCATTAAGTTGTCTGGTGACCAAAATGTTCACCAGGACTATGGAGAATGCAATGTTCCTGTTCCAAAGGGGAGTACAAGCTTCATTCTCTTAGCACCTTCCTCCCAAAAAAAAACACTTCACAGATGCCAGCAACCAGGTGCCATCAGCTGTCCCAAAACATGGGATCCTTTTGCTCTCATTTTGGTCAGAAAAAATGAAAAGGAAGTTGGTTGGAGAATGACTGGAGAGTCGCAGGCAAAGGGTTGTGATTAATGCTCTATGTCCAGGTGGAGGCCAGTGACAAGAGGTGCTTCCCAGGGGTCTGTCCTGGTACCAGTACTCTTCAACATCTTTATCAAAGATAGATGATGGGATCAAGTGCACCCTCAGCAAGTTTGCAGACGACACCAAGCTGAGTGCAGTTGATACAACAGAAGGAAGGATTGCCATCCAGAGTGACCTGGACAGGCTTGAAAAGTGGGCCTGTGTGAACATAATGAGGTTCAACAAGGCCAAGAGCAAGGTTGCACTTAGCTCAGGGCAATTCCAGATTTGTACACAGACTGGGGGTTGAATTCGCTGAGAGCAGCCCTGCTGAGAAAGATTTGGGGATCTGGTGGATGGGAAGCTGGGCATGAGCCAGCAGTGTACACCTGCAGTGGACAGTTGAGAGCATCCTGGGCTGCAACAACAGAGGGCTGGAAGCAGAGAGAAGGAAGTGATTGTCCTATTCAGCCTCATGAGTACTGCAGTACTGCATCCAGGCTGCGGCCCCCACCACAAGCGAGATGCAGAGTTGTTGAAATAGAGGGCTGTGAAAATCAGAGGGCTGGCGCAGTTCTACAGCGTCAGGCTGAGGGAGCTGGGCTTGTAGAGAAGACTCCAGAGAGACCTTTTTGTGGCTTTCCAATATTTAAAGGGAGCTTATGATCAAGAGGGAAGTCAGCCTTGTATATGGGTCCACAGTGACAGAACAAGGGGGAATGGTTTTAAACTAAAAGAGTAGAGATTGAGATTAGGGGGAAGACTTCTACTGAGAGGGCGGTGAGGCACTGGCATAGCTGCACAGGGAGCTGTGTTGCCCCGTCCCTGGAGGCTCTCAGGGCCAGGCTGTACAGCCCCAGGCACCTGATCTGGTGGGGGGCAGCCCTGCCCATGGTGGGGGGTTGAGAGTGGGGGATCTCTGCAGTCCAACCCACGCCATTTTATGATTCTGTGATGGTAAGACCCCCAGTGCCACACAGCATTTCTGAGTGATGACACTCTCGCAAGGTCTATTCCAGCACGACCACCTCTGATCGTCCTCACGTTGACTGGGGCTCCCCCTGCCTCCTGCGGGACGGCGATACCCCGTTACACACGGGACAAACCCCAACGCTGAGGAGCCGGCACATAAGAGGCGCAGCCCGAGCTCTATGGCGATATCCCCGCACCACGGCGTCTACGGGGCGGCGCTACCAAGGGCAAAGCGGCACGTCTCCCGCCCACCCCGCCACGCCTCAGCGCGTCGCATCGCCTTCCCAAGATGGCCGCCGCCGCCCCTCTACCCCACCGCACCCCCAACTCGTTGACCCCGCGGCCGCGCCGCCCGCCATTCTCGAGCCGCTCCCTCACGGCGCCTCCCGGCCCGGCAGGGGGCGCGCTGCCGGCTCGCGGCCGGCGGAGAGCCGCTCTAGGAGGGGATGGAGCTGCCGCTGGGCTGGGAGTTCGAGGAGGCCGTGTTCTCCCAGAGCAGGGAGCGGGGCGCGGGCGGCGGGGCCGGGCTGCCCTACAGCGCCAAGCGCTGCGAGCCCCGGGTGAGGAGCCGGGGCGGGGTGGGGCGGGAGGCCGGGGCCGCGGGGCCGGGGCCGAGAGAGCTCGTGGGAGCGACTCGGCATGTGGCAGCCGTGGGGTTGCAGATGCTCTGTACGGGTTTGTTTGTGCTGCAGTGGTTCTGCGGTGAGACGAGCGGCGAGGAGGACGCCGAAGTACTGACGGCCCAGAAGTTCCGGGCTGACCTGGCCTACAGGGAACGGGAGTTTGAGGTATTCTCGTGGCTCCTGTGCGCCGGGGCTTTGGTCAGCGGCCGTGGCTGGAGTGTAACTTCAGGGCCTGTAGTCCTCGTGTGTTTAGTGAATATATCTGTGTCTGAACAACCATAGAATATCCCGAGCTGGGACCCAGCGAGCATCGAGTCAACTCCTGGCTCCATCCCTGCAATCCCCCAAACTCTGTGTCTGAGCACTCCCTGGACCCCAGCAGCTCAGGGCCGTGCCCACCCGTTCCGTGCCCACCGCCCCCCGGTGCAGACCCCATCCCTGACCCCCACCCGCCCCTCCCCTGCACAGCTCCATGCCGTTCCCTGGGCCCTGTCGCTGTCACACAGAGCAGAGCTCAGCGCTGCCCTCCGCTCCCTGTGAGGAGCTGCAGCTGCCATCAGGCCTCCCATCAGCTCCTCTGCGCTGAGCACACACAGGGACCTCAGCCCCTACCTCACATATCTTGTCCTCCAGACCCTTCATCATCTTCATAGTGCTCCTCTGGATGCTCCATGCCCTGGAGATGCTAGGTCCTGTGGTATAGAAGTCCAACTTGATGGCACTTTGCATCAAAACCACCCCATTCACCTGAATGAAATCATGATCTGAGCAGGAATCACCGGGCTAGTTAAGATGTGTCCAGACTGTAACAGTTAACTTCATTTTGGCAAGCTTTCCCAGCTGGATGTCATCTCCTTCCCCCATTGTCATTGTGAAGCTGATACAAACTGCGCAGCTCAGCAGAAATGGTGTTTTTCACTTGGAACCAATTCATACCAAAGATATACATCAGAGTGGTTCAGTAGTGGTCACAGTTGCTGTTGGCAATCATTAAAATGCTGTTCGGCCATAGTTCAGTGTGCATATTTATCCACTCGTGGAGATAGTGCCGTGTTCCACCAAGGCTGTCAACATCACATTCGCCTTTCTCAGAGCTCCCCCTGGCTGTCAGGTTACAGCTGGCTGCAGTTGTCAGTCTCCTGAGAGTTGGCTTGTGCGTCATTAGCTGTCCTCCCCCTCTCTTGTCTCTGGTGGCTGGTTATGCTTTTGAGGTGCTTCCATGTTCCCCTTTTGGGTTTCTGCCTGCTGCAGTCCTGGACTCTCTTCTCATGCTGCTTCCTTAGCTTCATTGCTAATCACTGATGATATCTTGCCTCTACCGTCCTGGTTCTAGGACCCTGTCTTTTGTTCTCCCAGATTTGTTTTCTGGTGACAATCAGCTTCTTCTGTCCATGTTTCCGCTCTCATAGCTTCTTGTTCCAGGCTATGGTTTGCATTGCACTCTCCCTGATATCAAAGCCACCAGGACAGCGTCTGACTGCACTCTTCTTGCCCTATCCGTTGGATTACTGGATCTGGTTTTGATTCGGCTTTTTAACATTATTCCCGTGTTGTTGTCACCTTATCTGTTCCTGACAGACATTTTCCAGTCTGAAATGAACGATGATCTGAAGGAATTCACAGAAGTGTGCAGAGAGAGAAGTACCTGAGGCCGCATCAGGCACCCTGCTCTGGCTGCTGACCTGCCTGAAGGGAGGTTTGCTCCCTGCCATGCGCTCTGATTCCCTTCCCTGAGAAACTGACACAGAGAACAGAGCGTCCATTGGCTTCTGTCATGCTGATTCATGTTGGCAGTGTCTGGCGTCAAGTGTTCTTGGGTCTCTGTGGCAGAGCCAGAACCAGGGGGGAGAGTGACAGATTTGAGAATGCTGCCTTAGATCGGTGCCTGGAGATAAGGAAACGGGAATCTCTTCACTCACTGTGAAAAGTGTTGATGCCAACCTAAGCTACTGGATGGGAAATGCCAAGGAGAGCAGTGATCTAAGCCATGCTCATTTTTAGGACAGAGCTGACTGCAGAATCTGCTTGGGATTTATAATGCCGAGTCTGCCAGCGTCATACTCCTTCATTGCATAGCAGAGCAAGCAGAGTGTCCTGCAGCCCTTCTCTGGTCTGTCTGGACAGAGGGGAACTCTCACTTTGCTTGAGAAGGATGTGAGCTTGGCAGGGGAAGAGACATACTTCTGCCATTATGCCAGGAGCTACTTAGGGTATATTGCCTAGAGGCTCTTCTTGTTAGAACTGATCAAATTTGCAAGGAATACCTGAATTTTCATTTTGAGAAAGCTCTGCTCTTTGGTCTTTTGGTTTGAGCTCTCACACAGTGGGGAAGGAACGAATATTCCAGTCTTAGCATCACTGAATACTTAATGTAATGTATTTAAATGTTAATTGGAGTCTTGGTGAGTGCTCTGAGCATTAAGATACAGCATATTGCTCATTCTTGTCTTTTTCCTGGGGCCAATTAATATTTAATAATTTCATGCAAATTCCAATGACCTTGTGAGGAATTTATGTCAGGAATGATGGAGACTCACTTTCCTTGTGGTCTGCTCCGACTGGCTGCTTATTCTGATGGGCTGAGGGACAGACTTTCTGGTTCTCACCTCCTGTTTCTCTCACCAGGGAGTGCACGGGTTTGAAGTGAGGCCTCTCAAAATCAGGATGAGTGCTCTGATCCCTGATTTAGTTGGGATAAAGGTGCCTTATTTCACGTTTGGCCCAGGCCTGGGGGTGAGCTCATACAGTCCCTTCTGCATCAGGCATTGTGTGGGGGAGAGGTGGAGAATGTGAATCCTTACAGGGCTGAGGCATTAATTAGGACTGGGGCTGCCCATTGCTGTCCAGGCTGGGGCAGCTTGGAGCTCAGCTCTTGGCCTGGCCATGTGGTACTGGGGCCTTTGTGTGCTGCTGCCAATAGGTGCTAGCTGAGTTGGGATAAAGAAAAATCGGTTTGGGGATTGCTTTTAAATGAAAATCTCTCATGTTTTTAAATGAAAATGTTTCACTGCTTTGCTTGTCTTTTCTTTTTATCGATGCTACTAGAAAGCTCTGTGTGAATACTCAAACTGCTTGCAGCATTTGCCTCCCGGTAACATTGCCATGAGGCGGGACGTCCAGGAGGGCCAGGCTCGCTGTTTGTCTCAACTAGGAAGGCACAAGGAAGCTCTGGATATTGCAGAAAGAATGGTAAATCACATCCTTTGAACACAAAAAATATTACCAGTAGTTCTTTTATACAGACCATTTTCTGCAAAAATAATCTGTGTGTGTTTAATCCTTCAGGATGTTCAGTGCTCAGAGTATTTGGTAAACAGAGGGTAACTGTCACTGCAGATATAATCACTCTTTAGAAATCAGAACACCCTGTACCACAATGAGTTCCCTGTGCAGGGAGCTGGTAGTCCTGGAAGGGACTAAATATCATGCTCTGCCAGGCAGAATTAATGTAACGTAATAGGAATTATAAGAAAGGGGATAAATGAATGCTTAAGTCTTTCCACTATAAAAGCATCGGTTCAACACTTCCTTTTATTTCCATGTACTTTTCTGCCAAACTGCCACCAAGAAGAGTATCTAACCACAAATGGAGTTTTTCCCATAAAAGAAGATGTCCGGAGGCTCTGAAATCTGCTGATTTTATTGCTGCTGATCATTGTATATAAAAGGTGTTCATATTACTAAGAGGGGCGACTGCATAACATAAGCAGTAATGCATGTAAGCAAACAGCAGTGTTCACGGGCTTCTTTCAAACTGTGATGAGGCCACTGAAGGGATCGCTGCCTGCTTGATCTTGCATGATCTGTATCATGTTGTATTGTTTAAAATTAAGAGAGCGGTAGTGAAAGCTACCTTTAGAGATGTCTGTCTGTCATTACCCGGGGAGACGTTTTCTTAAGCTCTGAAGGATGGTTCTGTTGTTCTGCTCCTGTTATAATCCTTTTTTCTTTTGTTTTCAGAGAAACGGTGCCACAAACACGGATCACTTAACGACTGTTCTCAACCTGCAGTTTGCCATTTATCGGGATCTGGAAAACGTAGAAAAAAAGATCGTGTGTCTGCAGCAGCTGATCTGCTTACATCCCTTCAACCCTTGGTACTGGATGTCACTTGCTGAAGCTTATATGGACCTTTTGCAGGGCTTGTCTCCATTATGCATTCCAGAAACAAACCTACATTGGTCCAGAGAGGTTAGTGATGGTAGTTTCGGAATATCAGCTGGAGGAGAGATTAATCTCCAGCCTCACAGATCGGACTGCCGGAGCGAAGGCCCTCGGTCCTGCCCAGCTGCAGAAACAAAGAGTGAGAGCTCAGCGACCTGCAGCAGCAGCCAGGCTGTAACAGAAATGCTCTGCACTTCAGACAACACTGGAAGGAAGGCTGAAGGGAAACAGGCAGCCTGCGAGTCATGGGAGCCGGACTTGGCAAAGCATGTTGGCGTAAAGGCGTGTGCCTCTTTTGTTAGAGCAAGGTAACAAAGTACACTCTTAGAATGGTGTGAGATTCTCCCAGTCCAGAGCAATTTTAAGCATGTTATTCCCCAGCCTTAATGTACTCAGTTTACATCTCTGATTTAAAGATTTGTTCCAGCATTGGTAACACCAACCTAGAAAGAAAAGAATGGACTCGTAATTGAGATGTAAAAAGTGAAACTCACCAGCATGGTAGCTATGAACAACTGACATTTGGGTGGAAAGACAAAGCCGGTGTCACGTGTTGTTGAGAAGTAAAGCATTTTTTAAATAATCCCATTATACAACTCCTTTCAAATAATTATATACAAAAGGATTTTTTCTCCTCTAAATGCTCCTGCTAGAGCGTGGCTGTTCCTGCTTTGGTATTGAAGATGCAGCAGCTGAAGTCCCCCAAAGGGAAGTGAGCCCGTCTTCCTTCTGCAAGTGCCACCTGGCTTGTTTGCCTGCAGCCTCTTGCCTGAGCGAAAATGTATTATTTTAATAATACACCAATTTGCATAACGGATGAGGTTGAAAAATGAACTCTGTGGCAGCTGACTGACAGGGCTGCATTAACATGCTCTTCCTCTTTATTCCCTCTCTTCCTAAAATTCTTGCACACAACAAAAATCTCCTAAATATAATAGTTCAAAGAGATAATTAGGAAATGTTTCTTGTTAAAAGAGTCTTGTTTTTTTTCCCTCTTGCCTCTCAATAACATATCAGTACTGAATGTGATTAGTGCAGTTTTATGGACTTCTGAACATGTTTACAGAGAACACCTTATAACTGCTCTCTGCGGGCAACATTTGGGAAACATAAAGACAGTTTTTATCTGTACTTTGAAAGCAAGTGACTTTATTTGCTGCCTGGGAGAAGTTAACAGATTGAGTACTGGTATCTAATAAGCTAATTCGTATTAAAATAATCTGTGCTTCTCATCTCAGTGATGAACCAGACGTACTGAAACAGTGGAGGCAGTTCTGGGATTTCCTTGCTTGACTGCACGGTGGTGGTGTGCTTTGTTTCCAGGCTGGATGTGGCTCTGGGCAGCCTGGTCTGGTGGTTGGCAACCCTGCACACAGCAGGGGTGTTGAAACCAGATGATCATTGTGGTCCTTTTCAACTCAGGCCATTCTGTGATTCTGTATTGGCATATGCACTTCTCTATGTGAACTTCCCATCGCAGGGTTACGTTTTAGCTTATCTGGTGCTTTCAGCTCTGCTGGGTTTATGTGAGACGTGGGTGCTGCATGGGTAAATTCACTGCTATATTCAGTGAATGAGGATCGACTCCTCAACTTGTGGGCCTCTGCCTTCAACTTAAGAGTGGTGGAAAGTTTTAGAAAATACCCCCACACTAACCTGTGCGAGGATGTTTGGTGTTTGTTGAAACAAAACCAAATTTCTCTCTTCTCAGGTTGCGAAGATGGCCGCTGCTGCATGCAGCAATGCACTGCTGTCTCCTTAGGCCTTAATGAGGATGAGGGATACTCAGTACAGCACTGCTAATGCTCAGTGCCCCAACTGCACGGGGGGAAAAATGGTTGTGTAGAGGCACCAGAGATACTTGGCATTTCCTTATTCTGAAGTTCTTCTCTGTATTTCTTCAGTCATTGTGTGCACACAGAATGACCTTAATAGATCGATATGGATGTATTCAGTTTCCTCAGCTGGCAAAGGTCAAGAAGAGCTGTTTTAAAGTATTGTCTCGTAGTTGGATTTAGTTTAGTTTAGTGCCAGTTGTACCCTTTCTAACTGCTTATTTTCATTCCAGGCTTTTACTTCAGCTTACTCAACTGCAACAGTCATCCTTTGCTCTCGAAAATAACATAAAATGTCAGAAAGAAATTGATGACAAAGTGGCACAGTTTGGTTTAAATGAAAACTCCCTGCTGCAGGTGACCAAGGTAAGAGAGTGTTGTCTGCATGTGTGTTCGCCAGGTCCTCGTGGAGGGACGTGGGCCAGCTCATGTTTGCAGGTGCCTGACTCTCCCCTGGGCTAATTAACCGTGCCAGGAAGCAAGGTACATTAGCCAGGGCGATGTCCTGGTACTGCATTATCTGGGACTGACTGTGATAGCTGTGTAGCTGGCTTATGTCATGCGGGTGTATCTCTGTTCTGCTGAAATTCTCCTTACAGGAATGCTCACGGTTGTTAGGTTTCTCGCTAGACTTGTATTTGCAGGTGCATCATTGCTGTGCATTTCCTGGGAAGCAAGTTTTATCTCTGCCACTTTAGATGCCACAGAGTGAATCACATGTATGAAATGCAAATGGAGATGTCACCGAGGGCTACTGGATTATTCAAGTCTTCGTTCTTTCAGCAAATTTTCAGAAAAAGTTCCTCTTACATTGTTTCTTTGTTCCATTTGATGTACTGGGTTCTAACTTAAAAGAACCACAGAGGAGGAGAATGATGTTGTATGGCTTTATTCATAGAGCTTAAACATTTCTAGCGTCTATGGAGTTCTATTTAAAAGAACAAAAGGAAGCCAAAAAATGTTTAACTTCACTGTCAGCATTGTCAGGCTTCAGTTAATAAAAGCCAAGTCCTTGCCGAGTTGGCAAGCGAAGCTGTGGGCTTTCATCCATGAGAGGGCAGCAGCATGCAGACTATCCCAAGTTTCCACAGGGCTGCCGACGAGCAGCTGCTTTCCTCGCTTCCCTTGGTCTGAAGCCCCCGGTGAGAGATCGCTGCTGGTGCTCCTGGGGCAGGCGCTGATCGCAGGGCTGGCGATGGGGCTTGTGCTGCTGTTCAGAGGGCAAAACTCCCCACGTACAGTTGTACCAGAAGTTGGGAGGGGCTGTGCAGCTGCGAAGGTTGGGCTCTCAGTCCTCCATATTTATGACAGTGCAGCAGGCAGACAGCTTGGTTGTGACTTGGAAGCGCTTCCTAGATGGCGGATGGTTCTTGTGTTCTGTTATTAATGTCACATTACTTGTTTCCTGTCTTTGTTCTTACTGCGGTTGCAGGTGATGGGAGCAGATCTTATACCAGAAAAACTAAAGGAGGAATTTCAGGGCGAGGTAAAATGCATAGGCTCTTCAGCACTGTCATCACTGGTAACCGCATCGGCCGCGGAGTTTGAAATCAAATGGTTCGATATTCTGCGAGATGATTTATGCCACTTGGACAGGCAGTTCTCTTCAGAGACACACACCCCACCTCTGGCAACGTAGGGCTGTTGTATTTATTGTCATGGCTTCAGAGGATTATGGAATGATGCACGCAAAACGTTCGTGTTGTATTTTTTACGTTTTCTTATAGTATGTATTTCAAGAAAGTAAATCTCTGCATTTGAAGTCGTGGTGTCTGATAGTTTTTTTTTGTTCACAGATTTGTTTGTATTCAAAATAATAAGAGATCCAGTATAAAATGGAGTTTTCCAGGGTAGCTGTCCATCATAAACCTCACAGTGTTCTTGAAGCACCAGTGATTTTTTGGGGCCTGTGATGCAGCTCTTCCTTCCTGATGTCCAGTTAGAAAATGTTTTGGTTTTGAATTCTATGTTGTTGCACTTGGAGCCACAGAATTAGCCATTTTCTTAATTAAAAGTGGTAATATTTCTAGATTAATTGACATCATAGTGATTTTCTTTTCAGAGCTGGATGGCTGGATCTTAAATACATTTATGCTGTGAAGTTGTCAATAGGAATAACTTCATGTTTTTGGGAAAATATCTAAATAGTGACTGTTTAACTTAGGAGTGGAAGCAGATTTCCTCTAGGCTGAATGTTTTTGCAGGCACACAGCTCGCTACAGCCCGCTCCTCAGTGTGCTTACACATGGAAAGCCAAAGCTGCCAGGGTTGTTTATATGTAGTGAAGAGTGTTCAGTCAGAGCATATCCTCTGTAAAACCCTGCGAGGAAGGAAAAGCCTCTGCTGTGAAAATCAGCAGCATTGTTCCTGCATCGTGCAGATCCTTACCTGTGCTTTCAGCTCACAATGCCACCACTTTGCTTTATGTTCTGAAGTGCTGATGTTACGTGCTTTGGGCGTGCAGAAGGCAGCAAATATCTTCTTTCTTTTGTTTGAAACAATTTACATTTGAGGTAGAAGTGTGCTCTTGCCCCATTTGATCCCATTAAACTGTGACTCTTACTGGCTTTTTGTAAACCTATAGTTTATAGTGTAAAAGGAGGAATCTCTCAGATGTAATTGACTTTTCTTCATGTGTCTTTTCCTCATGTTCTCTTGGGGTTTCATTCTGCAGTATTAAGGAGTGCTGAAATTTTCAGTAACTCACAGTGGAAACGTACTTCACTGTACATGTACAAACTTTTTAGATGCAGCTGCAACTTTGAGATGGGTTTTAAAGCTTTAAGGTGCATGTTAAGACATCTGTGCTAACACTTGGTATAGTGTATCCTCCTGCTAAACCGGCTGTAAAACGTCTCCAACAAAATGGAATATTGCCTTCGGCCATGTCGAATTATCTTTGATAGTTTGGTGACTTAATGTGATTAAACCACATCCTGGCCAGCTCGTTACGAAAGGTGATGCCTTGGCAAGTACACATGGCTAAGCATTAATTCATAACATATTACAGAATATTCATTTTAGTCATGCGTGTGTTTGCTAGGTGGAAATTGTTGTGTGTGTGCATGAGTTGAGCAGGCTGGGATGGCAGTGAAGCCCACCTGGGATGCACACACTGCTTTCATCAAGCAGCCTGCCCTTGTGTTTTCAGTAGTGACTGTCCTTAATGGATTATAAATTAATTACGATGTTGCCATCAACAATAGAATGCATTAAAACAAAGGCACAGCAAACATAATGCCAAACATATCAGCAAAAGTAGTTGAGTTACTGGAACTGGGACTTCTCCCAGTTTCTTCTTAAACTTATGGTCATGAGCAGCCTCAGGGGACATCCCACAGCTCCTAATCAAGTTCCATAGTTACAGTGTTGGAACAAGCTTTTGTGGACCCGGGTTTGTAGAGATATTTCATGGGAACTCACCAGATGATTTGGCTCCACTGTTTAGAAGGTGGAAATGGCAGCGTGTGAAATGCTTGCCAAATGCTGTCATTTCATGGCTGAGCTGTCTGAAACACACAGTGACATGGTCAGCCCCATTTGGGGACTTTGGTGTGTGTGGCTGGTGAACATGTGGCTGTCTCACACTGGCAGCACAGCAGTGAACTCCCCAGCACTTGGCAGGGCGGATGCAAGCAGCACTCCTCAAGAACAGGCACAGTTTTCTCAAATACAGCAAGAAAGCAAAAATGTTGTTTTTAACCACTGCAAAGAAAACAACATGAATGTTGCTCCGAATGCGTTGCATAGTTACTGCTCAAGTCAGCAGTGTTTATTGTGCTGGGCTCTGGAACATTCCTTGGTCTCATTGTGCTGGCTATCTCTCACCTCTGCTACTTGCACTCCTCCTTTTCTGGCCCACTCCTCACTTTCAGCATGCCATCTCCAACCCCAGCTTTCTGCTTCTAATCTCAGAGGGGCTTTGCACTTCCATCTTGTGTCTGAATGCCTCAGCATCACTTCAGTGCTCACATAACTCTACATCTGCCTGCAACAGCTTTCTTTGTGTTTTGGCTCTTACAGTATTAATCTTATTGGTATTAATACTTGCACTGGTACTCCACACTGAGTAGTTACATAGCAGATTTAGCATTGCCAACTCCAAGAATCTGTTAACTGTTGCCAGGGCTGGGCTTTGTCATTCTGATGATCTCTCATGATCCAGGCCCTGGGGCAGGACCCTCTAACCCCAGTCCTGATGCTCCTGGAAGGATCAGTGTGTGCAAGCACAGGCTCCTGAGATGTTGTGCTGTTGAGCATTTGAATCCTGCTGCCTGCTTCTGAGGTGAAGGAAGGCATTACTGCTGGAACTAGCGAGGCTCACGCTGCTCTCAGCACACAGTAGCGGTGTTTGTACCAGCCCTTCCCTTGCAGCAGGCTGATGAGGGATGTCAGCATCCAGCTCCAACCTTTCCAACAGGTACTTTCTGCAGCTGCCTGTAAGCACACGTTCCCTTCATCGCCGAGCGATCGAGCCTGTGGGAGCCTGCGAGCATTTTTGGCATAACTCCTCACTGAAATGGTAAACTCTTGATTGTTTTCCATCAAAACTGAAATTCATTCACTTAACATTCGGGTTCAGCTGTCATCTGAATTAACGCAAGCTGTATCTCTGGTCCAGAGCTGAAATTGGCTCTTAACTCACAACACTCCATCAGTGCTGTTAGCATGTCCCTCACCTACTTCTCATTAGCTGCCCTCTCTGAGACTTCTGCAGGCAAATCGTGTGGGCACAGTGATGAGAAGGGCTTCAGTTTGGATTTCACGGGTCGTGACTGGAGGGAATGAAGGCTTCAGAGTGAGAGAGCAGTGAGCCCACAGCCTCCTCCATGCCACCCACAGCTGGGATGCAACAGGATCGAGGGACTGAACCAAACTCAGAAGAAAAATCACAGTTAGGCAGTGGGGACACACGCTTCATCCTGCTCCTGACAGTTTCAGAAGGAACAAAATGCAATTCCTTATCAGCTGTGCTCTGGCTGTATGGAAATGATTTTGGAAACAAAGATAGTAAGGTGCACAAGAGAAGATGAAGCAACAAAATGATTCTCAAAGGCATTTTAATGAAAGTCTTCTCTTTTATTTACCATGTTGCCTTGTCATATTTAGACAACTCAGTAGAATTCTCATAGGAATGAAAACTTCCCTTCTTCCCAAGGAATCAAAAAATGTTGTTATGTACAGACATTTACAATGATATGCAAGGGTTTAGTGTTATTTTGTTCTCCAAAATCTGACTCCATAAGTAAAAATGTTCACATGCCCATGTAGCATGCATTGTCTTTTACCTTTTACAATGTTCTGTAAATGCTACTGGTGTATTTTTAAGGCTGTAGCTCTTCCAAGGGTGAGAAACTCCTCACTTAAAATTTTGCTGCTGCGTGCAATTTTCATCATCCACAGAAAAAGAATGCAATTTAATTCCTTAACCTTACTGAACAAGGGACAAGCCAGCGAGGTGCATCAGATGAGCAAATGTGTTTGGGTTTCTGGCTTTTGTTGGGGTCAGATGAAAGATAGAGGAAAGAAGATTAGAAAAACAACGAAGTGCCAATACATCAGTAAATTGTGTGTATCGAGTGACTCTGGGACATGGATGGACATCCCTTATGTCGTTTATATTTCAAGAATTATCTCACTATTTGTTGCTTTGAGCTTACAGAAGCTTCCTTCACTCTCATGGGTTATCCGACCAAACATTTCTCAGGTTTGCAGGCATTCTGGTTCAAGCTGCTGAACCCCTGTTATGCCCTTTTATTCAAGGCATTCCTTTACATCACCTTTATCTCCAACTCAATGTTCTGTCAAACAACCACTGAGAGCATTTCCAAGATCCGTGTACTTTTATATGAACTGGAACTCAGTACTGGAAAGATGTGTTGCTAGCAGGACTTTGCTTCCTTCCTTGGCTTCATTTTCCAGTCTGAATCTACACAGCTGCTCTGCAATGAGGAAAATTGCTCTGAGCTGGTGGGACTGGAGGTTTTGACAAAGCGTGCTGGAATGCACCCATGTTGCTAATGAGTGAAACTGAGCGTAGGACGGCTGCAGGATGTCCTCTGTGCCCTGAGCTGTTGGTCTCCATCCAGTTCATGGCCTGCAGGCCTGTTCAAACAAACCCTGCAAACAGGCACCCTTGTTGCACACCTCAAGCAGACAGCATCATGGACAGCACGAAGGTGGGAGCTGTGCTTTCCTGTCAGCCCCCAAAGGAATCCTCCTGCATTGAGACCAAGCTGTGATGATGGAGTGAAGGTAGACTGCTGTGCTAGCAGCATGTCAGTCCGGCACGTAAATAGCAGCCTTCACCCTCCTGAATTGGCTCCTTACGCAACTGCTTGAAGTGCAGAGTAAGAAACTGACTCAGCCTGCTTTCAGGTGCCTGGCCACACGAAAACCACCTCAATCTATTGATACACAAAAATGGTACCAAGGGCAGGTGCTTGGCAGCAGCAGTGTTGCACTGTGAGCAGCATCGTTAGGTTTGTTCTTAGTGGGACTGTAATGCAGCCAGTGTTTACATGACAGCAGGTGGCTTTTTAATTAGGGAAACGAAGCATCTATAAGCACCAAAACAAGAGACCTGAAATCATCCTTATTTTGTATTATGCAGAATTTCTGTGTTCGTCAGTGTACAAGTGATTGCTAAACAGGTCCTCACTAGGTTTACTTGCAACTCAAAACAAGGTGGCGATTATGCAAACAGGTTGCCTTTATGGAGGCATCTCCAGGGTGAGTTTAAGCCTGTCCTGTTTGGTTCCTCTTGTCTAACTCTTACAGGTCGGTAAATGTTCATGTTGTTATAAAGAGCTGTGGGGCTGTCGGCCACGTAGTGCGGCTGGTAGAAGTTAGCCTGGATGGGCTGTGCTGGGGGGGGTGTGAATGAAACAAAGCTGTGGAAGGAATTAACTCGATGCAGAGGTGACGGGGGGGTGAAATTGCTGCTGAATATGAGAGTTCTTGGGGTTTGCTTGGTCTGATGGTTGCTTCCAGTTGAGAGGCTGCTCAAGGGGTCTGAAAGAGTGTTAGCACTTCCCTCGTCGCTGTCAGGGAGGCTGCGCGGCAGGGCCCAGCTCTGGCTGAAGAGGAAGGGCATGGTGCGTGGTGGAGACTTCGGTCCCCTCACTGGCTTGGACAGTGCATAGAGGTGGCGGAACTCCTCGTCAAACAGCTCCACAACTTGACCAGTGAACTTGGAGAGGAGGTTGCGGTGAACCTGGCCACATAACCATGTGAAGCTGGAAGGAGAGACATGGTAAGGGTTAGCCATTGGCAATGGGAGGTCCCCAGTGAGTTGGTACTGAGGCTCATGGTCCAAACACAGGACGGAGGTGGTGTCCTGGCTGAATTTTAGGTCAGTTCATATCAGTGCTCTCTATGGCTTTTGGGTCAAACCTTGTTATTGCAGCTGCCGCTAAAACCTCCAAGAAACTCTCTGTAAAGTTTTACGGCCTCCTAAAGGGAGTGGTGGAAACCAGGACCTGTATCCATGTCAGCACATCTCAGATGCTTCGTGTTTGGCTGTCTGTTCCACAGCCTGGCTTTAGACCCCTATTTAGGAACCGCTCTTCCTCACGCAGTGCTTGAATTAAGGTCTTATCATGTCTTGTCTGCAGAAACATAAATTGTATCTTCCCTGCACAACAACATGCTCATTTGTAAATCTCACTCACTCAGAACTGACACGAGGAAAACTAATGAAGAACAACTGTTCTTTGTCTGCACTGTGCTGTGCGTTTGTTTGCACTGGTCAGGAGAAGCACACAGGAACCCAACCTTCCTGTGGCATCCTGCCCCCACAACGCAAACCACCACACCTGCATTGACAAGTTGAACAAGTGCTCATTTCCTTCACTATAGGTAGAATGAAATGAAAAATATTTCCACAGCCTTTACAAAATTAGTAATAATAATAATAATAACAAACCACCTACTTTGCTGTAAAGGATAAACACTACAGCAGTTTTTATTCTGGGATCCAGAGACACGCCTCAGAACACTCCATGGCCTGTAAATGATTTTTCTTTTACACACTACCCTAATCCACTCGGCAAACATACATCTGTGCTCTTTTTCCAAACCACAAGCTCACTCAATTGAGCTGTGCAGACTGCCTTGTGCCACAGCATCATCAATAAAACAAAATGTAATTACTCCCTGAGCTGAGCGGGGCTTGCGTTGTGCAGCAGAGGCTGTAGAGCAGCGCTGGTTTTGAACCCAGGGTTACTCAGTGTCAAAAAGAACCAAAAAAACGTGTCCCAGTTATTCCTGTGGGAATTTATTAGCTATGCTGGATTTGCAGAAGCATTACCAACAGCCAGATTTGGCTGTAGGTGTGTGCACTTCACATCCTGTTGTTGCAATGTTTTGACAAAACTCCCGTGAAACTCAGAAGGGCTGACGGCCTCAGCTGACACTTAGACACAGTTTGCATCTGCTGGTTTGGGGCATTCTTGAAGAGGGTTAGGTTTGGGATGTACATTGTTTCTATACTGTTAATTCAGGAGCAGGGGGAGGGGTGAAGGAACCACAACTTGGGCAATTCATAGAATCACAGAATGGTTTGGGTTGGAAGGGACCTTTAGGATCACGTAGTTCCAATCCTCTGCTATAGGCAGGGACTCCTCCCTATAAACCACGTTGCTCAAAACCCCATCCAGCCTGGCCTTGAATGCTTCCAGGAAAGGGGCATCCACAATCTCACTGGGCAACCTGTTCCATCACCCTCACAGTAAAGAATTTCTTCTTACTATCTAGTCTAAATCTACTCTCTTCTGGTTTGAACCCATTTCCCCTTGTACTGTTGCTACCTGCCCTTATAAAAAGTCCCTCCCCAGATTTCCTGTAGGCCTCCTTCAGGTACTAGAAGGCCACTTTAAGGTTCCCCCAGAGCCTTCTCTTCTCCAGGCTGAAGAGCCCCATCTCTCTAAGTCGTAACATACAGACTATACATTTTATGCCTGAGCATGACAATGCACAGTAAGTTACTAAAATGTGGGTACTACTCATCCACTTTAGGGAAATCATTCTAAACACCTAAAACCTTGAGAGTTGAGGTAAGCAGCCCAGCAAGCCAGCTCGCTGCTGTCTGGTAACAGCTGCTGCACTAGTGTGGCATTGACTTTATTCACAAAGAAGCATTCGGAATCTTTCCCTGTCCTCCATCAAACTGTTAAGAAGACTCCAAACAAGAAAAAAAACACAGTAAGTGCATCTGGTGAGACCTATGTGATGTTAGACGGCTGCGTGTGGATGTGTGCTGCTTCCAGCTCTGGTGCTGAGGAAAGAGGGACAGCTTATTCAGGAGCTTCTTCTTGGTTCTTGGCGGAACCAAACGTACCCGCATGACTGAAGCAACAGATTTTTAATGTGCTTTTAAACACTGCTCTGGAGCAGGAGATCCCAATACGTTCAGTGTGGTTCATTTTCCTCTGATTGCCAACTTCAGCCCCCCTTGCTGTCTTTGAGGCCAACACATTTTGTTCCCAGACACTTTGGCTGCGAGCAAAGCAGCCCCAGTCCCTTGCAGAGCACTGGGTACCAAAGGACTATTTTATTACCTCAGCCTGCTGTCAAAAAGTCATGCAGACTTTTTACAGTTCTGTGAGTTTTCATAGACTCATAGATCATAAGGATTCTATCCTTAGAGTTGGAAGAGAGCTCTGAAGGCCATCAAGTCCATCTCCCCTGCAATGAACAGGGATGCTACAGCTAATCAGGTTGCCCAGGCCCTTATCCAGCTCCACTCTGAAGGTCTCCAGGGATGGGGCATCAACCACATCACTGGGCAGCCTGTTCCAGAGTCTCACCACCCCCACTGTAAAAGATGATTTCCTTATATCTAACCTAAATCTACCCTCCCTGAGCTTGAAGCCATTTCCCCTTGTATTTGTAAAGGTATTTGCTTTGAGGTATTTTGTGTTAGTTTTGAGATCTACTCAAATTTCCTTTCCAACACTGCAGAAGAGTCTGTTTTACTCTCTTTTAAGATCCTTATTGTTTACACCTGCAGAGATTGGTGGGAAAGATGTGGTGATGATAAAACTTTCAGATGAATGAAGTGAGAGCCAGAAGCCTACAGCAATGCCATGTATTGATTGCCGTTTATAAGCTGTGTGAATCCACAAATTGAGCATGATGAAGTCAAATAGCATATGGATTTGTTCCTCACCATTATCTCTGCTTGCTTGCTGCATAGGAGATAATGGATAACGTAGGATAACTTTGACAAGGCTCTTGAATTTAGAAGATAATGCAGCAGCAGAAAAGAATGAGAGGAGTGACTCTGCACTGCAGGGGACTTGAAGGGTTTTTCTTTTTTACTCTCTTTTTTTTTAATAGGATATAAAAGCCAAAAGGGTCCTTCTTGGCTAGAGAAAAGTTGTCCTGCTCAGTCCCTTTTCTCCCACATATCTTCTTCTATTCTCCACAAAACTCTGTTTTTGCACTTCTAAATAGATTTGATGAGAAATTAAAACAAAACTGAAGAACAATTAAGCTGTAGAGTCCGATAAATCAAACAGAAAGCCAACAACATGGTTTGCTCACTCCTTGTCTGACAGTTCGTTTGGAAAGTGAATGAAAGAATGGGCGCCTGCCTCTGGAGACAGCTGAGCTCTTACAGCCTTCGCTGTCCCCACGTGTTCACATTTACCTTTGTTCTTACAGTTACATAATCTTCCTGCTGGCACAGTTTATCGAAGCAATTAAGTTCCAAATCACAAACCTGGATTAAGGAAAACAATCTCATCCTTTTAATTAAATAATCACATATGTAATTTTTTCCCTTGTCTTTTTTGTATCTGAGTTTCTAGGATACACCTCAGTCATTTGTGATGCTTATCTACGTAGCCATGAGGCTTAGGAACTATTTATTTGATGCAAACTCAGAGTCTCATGAAATTCCCTGACCTGAGGATTGTGGACCTTAATGAAAGGCCCAGTTGAGATGCTACATCCTGTGCCTGAAATCATCAAAACAACTTGCAAAAAAGGAAAAAAACAAACAAAAAAACCAACTGCAGTGGTGCATCTCACCTGTAGGATCCAGAGAGAACGTATCTCCAGTCAGAGATAAGAAATTTTTCTTGTATTTGTCCTGAAAATTTCCTGCCTGATTTGGCACAGTATACCTCTCCAGTAACACTGCGGACTGAGATATTCTAGTAAAGAGAAAAGAATTATTTGAACAGAGTGAATTACATGTTTGTTTGTCTGAACTAAAAATCAGAAGGAAAAGGCCTCTTTTCCCTCTTGTCTTCAACACTTCACTTCCCACATTCCTGTTACGGTTTCATCATGGACTCCATTGTTATATTTAAAGGTTTGGGCACAATGGAAGCCCAGACAAGTTTTCAGGGCTAATTTTTCAGTGGGAAAATAAACACACAGGAAAATTTGCACAGAGGAGCTGCAAGCTATGACAATATGGCTGCTCCCCCTAGTCGAAAGAGTACTAGAGATGTGTCTATAGCCAAGAATAATCTGTCACCTCTGCTGACATCTCAGCTCTAGATCTGATCCCTCTTGTTTTACACTGATCAATGGCACAATACAGCAGGGCAAAACCTTTCCTCTTCTAATCAGTACAGGCAACTGAATGGCTGGTGAAGTCCAGACAAGCCATCGATGTTGTATCAAATGTAAGTATATGTGAATGGAGCTGAAGGTGTCTTCGGCCCATGGTATCAATTTGTAGAATCATTTCTATGGCTGGAAAGACCACTAAGAGCTCCTAGTCCAACCATCAGCCCACCTCCACTATGCCCACTAACCATGTCCCTCAGTGCCACATCTCCATGGTTCTTGAACACCTGGTTCAATGGTTAACTTTAAGGTCAATTTCCTCCAGCAGGGATGATGTTGGATTAAGCTAGCAGACAGCTAAATTTGAGGCATTACCCTTAAAGCAAAGCCTGAACAACATAATTTTATTACATTTCATGCAAACACCCAGGGAATTCAACTAAAACACTGAGGCTGAGGATCAAGAGCAGCAGTCAAGTGAGCCAGGCAATGCCAGCAGAACTCAGCCCTCACAGCCCAACTGAGAGCACCCAGTTCAGTCTTTCTGGCCACCCAGGATTTTCATATGCAGGGCTACGTGTGCAGGTAGAGCTTCCTACTACCAATGGCTACCAGACCACCTTTGGGTCTAATGGACATCTAATGGGCATCCAGTCTAATGGACATATAATGGAAATGCCTTAGCTTCCTCAAAAAATGCTTGGAAAAGTGTAGGCATTTTTAGAGAATAATAAGATTACAGTACCTCTGGAAATCTCCTTCTCTGCTTTAATTACATGCTAGGGATGTTAGAAATGACCCTAGCTTAACTGTGCTTCTAACCCAAAGCCTAAAGAATTTCAGAGCCACAGTACCTTGAAGAGATCCTCAGCAATCTGCAGCTTGTCACACATCTCCGAGAAGAGATTTATATTGCCATGGTCCAGCAGCAGGTAGACAAACACCATGCGCTTGTTGGCTGCCTCCAGAAGGTCACAAAGGATCTCAGTGTCTGTGAATACATCCATCACGATAGCCAGCACCTAGGGGAAAAAGCAGAAGCATTAGTTGATGTCATGGTTGATTAGTTGAAGTCATGGCTGCCTGAAATGCACTGGGTATTTCATGGAATCACAGGATCATAGAACGGCCTGGGTTGAAAAGGACCACAATGGCCATCTAGTTTCAACCTCCTGCTCTGTGCAGGATCACCAACTAGCAGACTAGGCTGCTCAGAGCCACATCCAGCCTGGCCTTGAATGCCTCCAGGGATGGGGCATCCACAGCCTCCTTGGGCAACCTGTTCCAGTGCCTCACCACCCTCTGTGTGAAAAACTTCCTCCTAATACCTATCCCAAACTAAACCCTGTCTCAATTTAAGACCATTCCCCCTTGTCCTATCACTATTCACCCTCATAAACAGCCATTCCCCTTCCTGTTTATGTGCTCCCTTCAAGTAGTAGAAGGCCACAGTGAGGTCTCCTGGAGCCTTCACTTTTTTTTTTTTTAACTCCAACAAATAAAAAATTTGAAACATATGTGTGGATATTTATTCTGTTTCTCCATGCATCACTGAATCAGTGAGACACGTTGCTTCACTGTTTTATTGCTCATATAAATCCAACATAACACGCAATGTACACACTTCAGTTACGTTCTTTTCATCACCAAACATAATGTGAACCAGCAAATTGTAGGTGAGATTTCAGCACTGGGAAGGATATTAAAACACTAATCAGAGAATAATAAGGATGTAGCTAAAATAAGAGACCTCAGCTCTTGCCAAGTGACTTTCATAAGTCACATGCATTTAGAAAGTATTGAATGATGCTTTCCCTGTTACAAATTAGGTCTGGAGCAGCCCTGTTTTTAAATCCGCTCCCTGCAGTTGGTAGTGGGCTGACAGACTGCAACAGCTTCATGTTTATTTCTTTTTATATCCAACTTTCACAATGATTTATGAGCTAATTGTTTCAGTTTAAACATACATCCACATTTCCAAAGTCACAAACGGCAGGAGCATGTGTAAAAGCCTTGGAGCAGCACGGACTGCCCGTTAAAGACCCTCCAGCTGCTTAAATTCACAGCCTCCAGGCAGTGCGTAGTTGAAGGAGCCATAAATGTGCTGTAAAACCAAGCTCATGCCACAGCCACTAGGCTCAGCACTGAGGTCTCACCATCCTCCCTGCTGTTGTCCACAGAAAGAGGTGTCTGCCAGGGCAGCTCAGTGCAGCCATACCCACCTTACCTCCAGGAGGTAACAGCTGGAGAGGGAACCCCTCACAGTTGCCCTCACAGGGCATCACGTTCAATAAAATACAGCCCATGAAAACAATTTTTACAGATTTCTGCAGATCTGCCCCACTAATTTCTTTCAACTTTGGCTCAATCTTACAGAAAGCTTATTCCCTTTCCACCCCCATATATAAATCCCGCAAGACCAATTGCCAGATTATTTGAGTAGCAGTGAGGATCGCACAGCTTCATTCTGCTGCCGGAGCACAGTGCTTCAGAAAGGGCCCTGTCAGGGCCAGGTAATGGCCCAGTGCTGCCCAACACCTTATCCTCACACTTTGTTAGCACATTTTGGACCGCGCTTGCGTTTATACACAGCATAGAACTGCTGTCTCACACTCAGCCTCACCACAGCTCCAGACCACTCTGCTGCTTCTTCACCGGTTGTTCTCAATTTATGTTACTGCACTTGGCACTTCTCTCTTCCTGGCAGTACTCCTCATTTCTTTTGCCTGAATTTCACTTTACAGTTTGTGCCTCACAAGGATGTTAGGGTTACAGAGTCATACAATCATTAAGGATGGAAAAGACGTCAAAGATAAACTAGTCCAATCGTTCATAATCCAACTGATTACAGACTCTATTAGGATTGTAGTACTCTCAGCTCTCCAGCCCTCCACAGTTTGATGTCATCCACAAACATATTCCTTATTCTATTTATGCTCTTAATGGATACCTTAAGTACTATGGTATCCAGCATGTCCCCGTATCACACACTAACTATTCCCATCACTGAGAAAGTGTACTCAAACAGCAGTTGCCAAATGTATACTGTCAGCAGCCCATTTGAACCATGGATGTATGGTTCCCCATACATTTCCCATTTCCCATTTTTTCCCCTGGAATTTTTCTCTTCTTGAGATAAGACGTTTTTCTCTGTTAATACCTTTAGCATTACTAGTGCCAGCTCCAACGGCTCTGACTCTAGAGGGCTCCACAGCTGTTCTGGAGAGCAGGACCCACAAACCTCCCTTTCCACCTGGGTATGTATGGTCTTGCCTATCTCCAGCCAGCAGAAATTTGAGACTGAAGTTTTTGGAAAGGAATAATATTTTGTTTACTTAAAAGCTATGGGTGCGATCACAATCGCTAAAAACACAGTTTTCAAGAAGTCAGCAAAGAGCACCATTTCTCTCGGAAAGCAGCTGTGTTCCCAGCTTTTGGGCAGGGCCTCTAGCTCCTCACCTAAGGCTGAGGACGTGGCCAGTACTTTGCCATACAGAAAGAAATGCAAGAAAATAATTCCTTGCATCCAATGTGGCCCAGTGCTGTGACCCTTACACCCCGCTTGGGGATTTCATTGCTGCTCAGGAGGCCCTACATTTCCCTTCTAATACAGCAGTCACAAAGAGTTTGTTTCTGACCATTCATCTGTGAGGCTGCCAATGGAACCTCAAGTTTACATGGGCAAAATCTCTTAACAGTAATAAGGAAAGATCTGAAATATTTTCCCCTGAAAACTGAGCTGAGCTGTCACAATACCACCAGAACACACCACTAAGGGTTTTTGTCCCCTTCAGCTGTTTGTCCTCAGATTTTCCACTTGTGCACACTGTGACAGGCATCTCTCCATGTCCCCGTAACTTGTCTGTATTAGACTTCCCCTGCACCTCTCCCACACTCTGAGTGAGGCTCTGAGGCTCTGTATGGAGCCTGTGTGACATTTTAGTGGCACTGATAAAGTACTGGGGATGAGATGCCTTCTGAATGGGTTGTTCCCTGGGGACATCTCCTGGCACACACGTGCCCCCTTTTCAAGGAGCTCTGTCCACCCACACCTCCCACCAATCCCTTAAAACGACCACTGTTTATTCAGAGCTTGCTTCAGCTTAATTTTCATTCACAGTAGGACAGCGCTGTGCACGGCTCCTGCAGCCTGGCACTGAGGTGCTACAGGCCAGTCCTCCATCATGACCACAGCCAGGCGGATGCACTGAGGCAGTGACAGCGATGCACTTGTTCAATAGTGGGCTTTTTCTAGAGCAAAGCTACACGGTAATGCACAAGATTGGCTCTAAACACACACCACCTTTACCCAGTCTTTCTAAGGGCAGGAGGACAAACACATGCAGAGGAACACGAGCTTTCTCTCCATACCTGCGTGGTCTTGTTGATGTATCGGCGTATGATGTCTCTGATGTTGCTGTTCTTCTCTGTCTGGAAGTACACGGTGGCCGTGGACTTTTCCTTTAAATAGGGCTTGTCCGCTGTAATCCATGTGTGCAGGAGAGCAGGCTCACTGCTATCAGAAATGGTGGGGAAGTACGTCCCCGAAGGCAGGGAGCCGCCATCGTTCTGCCTTTGCGCGGCTGCCCCATCCGTGGGGGATTCCTGTGCATAATAGGACTCCCGGGCGTTCTCCTTGATGTACCGAGCTTCCACCGAGGAGAGGAAATCCACCTCTCCCTCTTTGCTTAAAGTCTGGAGATACGAGTCTGTCCCACCATCCAGGAAAGCGTCCGTGGCCAATCTGATGCTTTCGTTGTGGCTGAAATCTGCTTTTGTCGACTTCAGGGACTGGTTCTTGATGTCCTCCAGCCGCTTTTTTATCTTGCCCATGTGTCTGGGGTGGCTCATGGCTCTGTGTCTCAGCAGCCGATCTGCAGAGTAGGCACCATGCATATGCGTGGTGCAGGCGACGCAGTCGCCCGTCGTGTTGGGAGTCTGCATCCTGGCGTAAAATCACCTTGACCGAACGAATTAACTCTGAATAAAAATAAAGAGATCTTATTACCTCTGGCAAATTCACACTCCCTGATTCTGTCGGTACAATTATCTTCAAAAAACAACCCAAGCTTACTACTCAGGTGGTGGTGTTCTCCAGCAACACTCTGCTTCCAGATGGAACACACGCACAAAGCTGATTAGATTACTTATCTGTGAGGCACCCACCTCACCCCAAGGGAATCCGAAGGATTTGCGTCCAATTACCAGGGCTGTTTGATTTGGCTGTATTTCCCTACTCGGAGCATCCTGTGAAATGCGAGCAAGGAAAGTATTCAAGCAAAAGCAGGTAGGCTCCCAAGTATCGTTGCACAATCTTCAAAACAGCTTGAGGCTTCTCTGTCCTCCCATAGCATTTGCTATGGAGCAAAAACTTTAACTGGGACAAAGACATCAGCTGCATCCATAGCTTCGGAACAGCAGAAGGGGCTACGGACTCCTGTCTGTACCTACATGCTGTCAGGCAGGCTTAAAAATAAACCTGAAATTCGTCACTGAGCCCCGTTCACAGTATGTTGCTATTACCATGGACGATTCACTCATTTATTTCTTTAAAGCTTTGTGACTATGCTGTCCTATTAAAAGAAAAACACCCCTTCCCAAACATCCTGAGCATTATGTGGAGGAAGGGTTGTGAGCTGGCCTCAAAGCATCAGAAATACAAACACTCATCATTTGATTGTGCACATTTAGCACTGTTTGTTTGGTTTCCTATTTTTTTTTTAAGGCTGCAGCTCTGGAGTCACGTTGTCACCGTGGCAGCCTGGCTGCTGTCATTAGCAGCACAGGGGTTCGCATTGGGGTGAGAGGCAGCGCCTCTGGGAGCCAGGCGGACTGGTATGACTGCGCGGGGCGAGGCGAGGCAGGGTGTGCAGGCACCGTGCCCCAGGTGTTCCATAAATACTTGCGTGCATGCTTTTACACAGAGGCACGTGTGACACACTTTTATCACACAGGTCGGGTTCGCCATCGCTCTGCTCCACGCTGCTTCAAGGTGCTGTGGCTTTGGAGGGGGCCATAGGCAGAGCAGGGTGGAGCAGACATTGCCTGGCCTCATGCAGGGGAAGGGCTGCTCAGGGCACCTCTGAGCTGGAAGGAGTGCTGTCCCTCTTACCAGCAGCTCTGGAGCACAGGTGTCCTCAGGGCTCGTCAGAGGCCTGTTTTTCCAGGGTAGCTTCCCAGATTCTGTGTCTGTGTCCCCACAGTCTATTTTCAGACTCCTTATGGAAAAAAAAAGAAAAGAAAAGAAAAGAAAATAATTATATGCCAGCACGACACAAGCATCCATATAAAAACAGAGAGGAGCGTGAAATGGTTCCTATTTCACGCGTAGATCTCTGGGGGAGGGAACACCCACCTCGGGTCGGAGAGGTGGTGTGCGGGCAGTGCAGCTTGCAATGTGACTTTAGGAACTGTCCCCTGCCCTCCCCCCACCCCGACATCCGCCCACAGCTGTCAGACGCAGCAAAAAGTCATTAATTATCTAGTGACCTGCTCTGCGCAATTATGTTGAAAAGGATGCCGCCTAATTAATGTGACGTGAGAGATCGCGCCCTGTCAACACCAATCAGGTCCTCCCCGGGCCCTGCAGGGACATCACTGCCCTGCCTGCCGTCCAGCCCCAGCTGTGCCAGCACTGCCACCTTGGCTCTCACAATCAGCATAGGGTCCAATATGGTCACCAAAGGGTCCCTCATGGCCATCCCGATGTCCTGAGGTCCTTGCATGCCCACCTCAAGGCCCACACTGTCACCACATGGGGTCCCTCCTGGTCACTTTGGGGACCACACAGCCAAACCAGTGTCCCCACAGTTACCCTGGAGAAGACCACAGTGTCAGGCTGGGGCCCCATAAGGTCACCTCACGGCCACCTTGAGGCCCTACACTATCACACTGACAACATGCACAGCCACCACAGGGTCCCACACTGTGACCTTGGGGCCCCACGCTGCCACACCGATGACACCCGTGGCCACCACAGGCTCCCACGCTGTCACCTCGGTGCCCCACAGGGTCACCACGAAGAGCCATGTTGTCTCCACAGCCCTACACACTGTCACGGCGGGGTCCTGTATGGTCACCACAGGATCCTACACGGCCACTGTGAGGCCCCACACAGACGCCATACGGCACTGCGGCACAGAGCCCGTCCCAGCAGCCGCGGGAAGGGCCGAGCTGTTTCTCCAGCCCTCTTTTTCCCGTACTACAGGCAGAAGAGGCCACCGTGCCCTTGGCGACCGGGAAAAGGAACACCAAGATTCACCCCAGCATCGCAGGGCCAGGCCAAGCTGGATAGTCAGCGGGGGAAGAACGCTTTCAGCCGCCTCGTTAGCGCAGTAGGTAGCGCGTCAGTCTCATAATCTGAAGGTCGTGAGTTCGATCCTCACACGGGGCAAAGGCGGGCGATGTTTTTCTTCTTAGTTTCTGGTTCCGACCGCGCTGTTGCCCGCGGCGAGGTGTGCGAGGGTCGCGCCGTGGCTCGTGAACGTCCTTTGGCTGGCGTTACTTTTTCAGAACCCAAGCTTTTCTCAGCATTTGGGAGCAGAGAAAGTAGAGGTCAGCGCTGGGAGCTCAGAGGTTGTGCAGTCCGACCAGAGGAGCAGCAGGCATCGCCAGCTGCACCCAGCTACGGCTGGGCTCGGCTTCCCCCTGCAAACCTATCTTACGCACAGTGCTAACATCTTTACAACCCATAAGCGTGTGCACATAGCTGCCAGCCAAAAATGTATTATTTAAATATAGAAATAATCACATGCAAATCCCAAGATTTCTAAGTGTGGAGGCCAACGTGATGAACAGCTGCCTCTGTGCACTTAGGTGTCTGTGTGATGCGATGGGGAAGGGGCTGCTGCTCTCTGCCTCGCGTGCTGCCCTGCCCTGCAGCATCAATGATCATCCTTTTCATTCAGCTTTACCAGTGTGTGCATTACTCATTACAGAATGACAGAATGTCCTGAGTTGGAAGGGACTCATAAGGATCACTGAGTTCAACTCCTGGCTGCTAATATATATATATATATATTTATATATATATATATATATATATATGTATAACAGCACATCTCCAGCAGCTCAGGTTGTACAGCCTCCCTGTACCCTGCTTTTAGCACTGTGATGGTGGTTTGCTTCTTCACGCAGAATGGCCAGAGCTGGAAGGGAGCTCGAGGATCATGAATCTCCAACCCCTGCCACATGCAGGGCCACCAACCTCCCCATTTAATATCAGATCAGGCTGCCCAGGGCCCCATCCAATCTGGCCTTGAACACCTCCAGGGACGGGGCATCCACAACCTCTCTGGGCAGCCTGTTCCAGCAAGTTCCTGTTCTTCAAGTCGGGGCTTTGACTGGAACAAATAAAGCATACAAATACTCTATGTATATGCTATAACTTAGTGATAAAAAGTCAGTTTATTTTAGAAGTAAAAATAATATTACAGTTATGGAGAAAACAGTGAGGTTACAAATGCTGCACATTTGTCTAGCTAGAATTTTATTTTTATATAAAAATATTTCCAAAAGCCTTTATGATAAACAATCTCTAATCGGTCCTTAATCACATCACACACAGTCGGGGTTTGACTGATAATCTGAAAGTACAGCTGAGGTCCAGAGCAAACCATCTCAGGTTGTCCACCGTGTGGGTGAGACATGAGCTGGAGGACGCCTGGTTTGGGCCCGCGCTGTCAGCTTCTGTCTGAGCTGCCTGACTTCTGCCATCAGCTCCCGCTCCTGGCGTGCCAGCTCTTGTCTTCTGTCTAAAGATGCTTAAATGGAAGAAACTCAGGCTTAATGTTGCAGCTATTTTCCCACAAATACCACAGATGCTTATTAGGAAAAATCCCCTGGACAGATAGGCTCTGCGTTATTACAACCCCTAAGCTCCTTGAAATTGGTACCATGGCAGTGTTATATTTTGTTACAAAAAGGTTGGATGTTGCTGGGGTTCCCTGGCAGCTCCAAAGACGTTTCCCGGTGCATGCAGGGTGATACAGGTAACATGCAAGGGATTTTAAAGTGCGCCTTCATTGGCTGGGACAGCCTGGAGTAGATTATTGGAGACTACTTCTTAACTGTAACTCCGCAGGATTTTCATGCAGGATGGTTCTACATATGCTCAACAACCCCAAATCATACATAATTATGAAGCCTGAGCAAATATAGGTAAAATGATCAGGTCAGAACGGGACTAAACTAGGTTGAGGCTTAAAATGACTGGTCTCATAATGCAACACACTTCAGGCATTTCCTACTGAGCTATTCCTGGCAGTGATTCATTTTTTATGTTTTTCAGGTGTGAAACAGAAGACAACAATAAATGGGTTTACTACCCACTAAGCACCATGAATAATGACTCAATCACCCAGCAAGGTGTTCCAGTAATGCCCCTCAAGTTAAACGTGAGAAAAAAGGGGGCCCTCACTTAGAATCTTACTGTGCGATGACGACTGTGATGCAGATAAATCATTCAGGCAGATGTTCCCAGACTTTGGCACCTGCTGGAATTCTACCCCTCTCTCTGCATGTCTGGCCCTTAAAGCACGCACTCTCTCTGTTGGAAATGCAGAGAAAGCATTGCTGTGCATGTTTGAATTTCTAGTGATTTTTTTTCACTTGAGGCAAAACAGTTTTTCTCTAGGGAGTAAAACTGGAACAATATCTCACTCCAGCTAATGGCAAGTAAAATTTGTTCAGAATTTAAAGACAATTTTTGGTCTATGGGGCAAAGCCATGCATCACTGCTTTTCATTTTAACAAATTACAGTTCCATATGTGGTGTTTCTTGCCATATAATTAATCTTCTGACAAATGGGCCACTGAATTCATGTGGAATATGGCTACTCGTACTTGCTATTTTAGGAGACACTCATTTTAATAACTTGCAGTTGCCAATTAGTCCATGTTAAAACCATCAGACAAATTAGGGCAAAGTCTGAAAAAGCTTGCTGGAAGCAACACCAATCAACTAATCTTAATACCAGTCACTGGTATTCTGCTTGTCTTGAGGAGATGGGATATGTATCTGCGAAACTACACAAATGCAGTATTTCAGAAGGATAACAGAGTCATGGAATCGTTTGAGTTGGAAAGGGCCATTAAAAGTCATCCAGTCCAACTCCCCTGCAGTGAGCAGAGACACCTACAGCTCAATCAAGGTGCTCAGAGCCCTGTTCTGCCTCACCTCAAATGTCTCCAGGGATGGGCATCCTCCATCCCCCTGGGCAACCCATTCCAGTGCCTCACCACCCTTATTCTAAACATCATGGTAAGCCCAAGGTGTAGGTGTCTTCTGGTAGAATAGAGTATTACAGGTTGAGGTTTTCAAATTGATTAAAAAAACAGTGCAAACTATCCTAAATTTTCTGTTTGTATGTGCTCTACAAAAAATACAAAATAATGTACTGAGAAAAGAATACCCTGATTTGGGGATGCACAAGGCCAACACTGTGTCCTTGAAGCCAAGAATGCCAATGGTATCCGGGCTTGCAATAAGGAATGTGGCCAGCAGACCAAGGGAGGTTCCCTTCCCTCCCTATGCTGCCCTGGTGAGGCCACATTTGGAGTACTGTGTCCAGCTCTGGTCTCCTCAGTTGAAGAAAGACAGGGATCTTCTAGAGAGAGTGCAGTGGAGGGCCACAAAGACGATGAGGGGCCTGGATCATCTCCCTTATGAGGAAGGCTGAGAGACCTGGGGCGTTCAGCGTAAAGAAGACTGATAGGAGGGATCTTATGAATGCTTACAAATATCTAAAGGGTGTAAGGCAAGTGGATGGGGCCAGACTCTTTTCAACAGTGCCCACACTGGAAATTCCATATGAATATATGGAAAAGCTTCTTTACTTTGAAAGTTACAGAGCACTGGAACAAGCTGCCCAGAGGGAACCACAGACACCTTAGGGTTGGAAGGGACCTCTGAGAGACACCTTGTCCAGCTCCCCTGCAATGAACAGGGACATGCACACCTAGATCAAACAGTCGAGGCCCTTATCCAGCCTCACCTTGAAAGCCTCCAGGGATGGGACATCAACCACAACAGTGGGTAACCTGTTCTAGTGCCTCAACACTGGCTGTGGAGATACTCAAAACTCACCTGGATGCTTTCCTGTGTAACCCACTGCAGGGAGTCTGCTTTAGCAGAGGATTGGACTAGATGATCTCTAAAGGTCCCTTCCAACCCCTACAATTCTGTGATTCTGTAACAAAGTTTAGATTCCCATCCATACAACAAGATTAAAGTAACCTTATGAATAATTTATAATGCTGCATCTGATGGATATCAATTGAGGTTCCTATCCAAGCATGGCTTTATACATTGGTTACATGAAAGAATACTGCCAAAAAACACTCATGTAAAAGGAGTTTAACCGATGTTTATCTTTAATGTTAGATACTTTGTTTGTTTTCTGCTGATCAATCCAGACCTTCACACCAATATCCAGTCTGTTGATACTGGAAAAAACTGCATATTCTACATACTCACCAAAACAGCCATCCTCCCTTTGCAGCTTTTCAGCCAATTCTAATGCATCATTCATTTCATCTCCTAAAAACTGCTTCCTGTGTTCATCTGCAGCAGCAGCTGCCTTCTGCTCTTCCTCCAGTTGTGCTTTTCTCCATGTAACTTCTTCCCACTGTGCAACAGAGATATTGGGTACATCCTCAACAGATTTATTACAAGAAAAAAAAATAACACGTAAAACCATCTGGATTATTACAGACTACACTTCCTCTTTAAATCAGAAGGTGTACTATTACACTGAGCGAATGCTTATTTTTTGAAACATTTCTCCTTCAAACACCTGGAGTTTGGTGAAAGTCTTGATATAGAGAAGAAATGAGAGAAGCTTACACAATTAGGAATGCGCCTCTTAAATCTAAAATATCCTCACTAGTTTGCTCTAGACCTTCCAGGAATTTCAGGCCGAAACAAGAAAGGAATTACTTAAACTATTTCTTCTTGTTCTACCTGTTTTATGCTATTCTACGCTATAGGCAGAAAACAGTTACACTACTGCCAGTCCCACTTAGGAAAAGTGGAAATGCAGATACCTTTTTTTCTTCTGCCTCCCTCATGGCTTTCAGCAGCTCAGCTTCTTTCACCCTGTTGTCATGCAGGAGCTTGGCTATCTCTTCGTAACGCTTCTCACGGTCCTCATCATCGCGCCTTAGTTTCTGCAGTGCTTGCAGCCTCCATGCGTTGTCAATGCAATTCTGCTCTGCTTTGGCGAAATTTTCTTCAGCCACCTAACAAAGTATTTTTCTTAACAGGACTCCATTTATTTTATTTCCAATATATAGCCTTACATACAGATAAGGGAAGGTCTTTTTCTGTCAAACTGAAGTATCCTGTGGTATTGCTGTTAGACATCCTTAGCAGGAGTCTGCACCTGCAGTGCCACCCCTCCACTCATAGCAGGCTGTCCCTTCTGCCAGGGCTGTCTTCTGCTCCTTTTTCATCCTTGTTATTCTTTCCTTCGCTGAGGGCCTTCTAAATGAGACATACACCCCCTCCACGATTTAGAGGATTTTGCTATCTTAGCATGGATTTCATATGACTTGCAGGTGCACTTAACATGAGATTGGTACCTGAATGCCAATACTTCCACCCACGTCCATATGCTTCCAAGAATTGAAGGCTGTTTACAAAAATTCAGGCCCATATGTTTATTTCTAGACAAAATATAAATGCAGATGCCAAGCATATGGGTAGTGGGTTAGCTGCAACTATTTTTCCAACTGTGCAGTTACAAGTTCTGAGCTTGAAAATCCGAACAATTCCTAATGTCAAACTATGCACATTCATTACTGTGATCAGAAAGACAGCTCCTTGAAATTCATGCCAAGTGCCATCAACTGAAAGTTCCTTTGCGGCTTCCTTTTGTTTTAGTATGATTACAAATAAAACATGTTTCCTAATAGGAGAATGAGTTATTCTGAAGAGCACTTCTGAGTTTTTAATGCCTTTTAAGTTCTGGAAAGTAACGAAAAATTAATATATGGTGGTCCCAGGGAACTTCAGCTTTGCATATCAGTTTGGATGCTTCAGGCAGATTTTTGAAGCCCTCAAAACTTTGAACAAGCCACCCTGATCTATTAAGATGGGTATCTAGAAACTCGATCTCCTTAAAAATATTTTCATGTTAACTTGTATTAGCTCACTGCAACAAATACTATTAAATAGTGTACCAGTTAACATAACTGACTCCCCCATGTGAAAATCCATGTGAAAATCCAGCCATCTTACCATCTGAGCCTTCTGTCTTTCTTCTTGATCTGTTTCTACCCATCTCTGAACAATGTGGTCTTCAAGATCTGCCTTTCTTTGTCTATCATCTCTCTCTTCTCTCATTTCCTGGGTAATTGTCTCTCGATCTTTGATAAGACGCTGCCAAACATACAAGCATAAATTACTGTTGCTATGCTACTAACCATAATTTTGATTCTCTCTTTAACAATTATTAAAACTTAATTAAACTATTATTTGAATACATCCACACATCTCGTTCCATTGCATAGCATAAACTACCGTAACTGTCCAAGAAAGTGATATTCCCTGCTGCTTTACCCACTTGGAATTGTGCTAAGCCTGAGTCATCAGAGTGATCTTCCAGCTTTATTCTGATGTAATTCCATCCCATGGATTACAATGGGGCATAGAAACAGAATTTCAACTGAAATTAATTAGATTCATCATGAAAATGTTCTTCACTTTTATGGCATATGTTAGCCAAGACCTCAAAATGTTTCACAAATATAAATCAAGTTTTGTGGTACTGAGACTTACAATAAACACAACTGCAGACTGAATGCAAAGCAGTACGAATCCACTCTGGAAATAGAAATTTCAATTCTCAACAGTTTTTCCTGATATTTTCAGGAAATTTATTGTTTTCCTGATATTCATCAGGGCATATCTATGCTATTTTCTGAAGAAGGCATAATTCTCTCCCAGTCCTGCTGGAATCTGCTGAGTTGTATCAGCAGGGTACAGAAGCACAACTGACATACACTGCCTCTCAACAGGCCTTCCAGCCCTGCAAATGGCCTCTCACTGACAGCAGTAAAACGGTCAGTCCAGGGCATGGGCAGGGAAAGCCTGCCTGAACAGGCTCTTGTGGGCAGACATAGCCTTGGTTAGTTAAATAATTGCAGTCTTTCTAGCCTAAAGAGGATGGTCACTGAAGAAATAGCTCCTTTAAACAGATGACTTTACTGGAACACAAGTGATCTTAGCTTGGTTTGTTTTATGTAGCCATAGGACAGCTCTATTTAATGCTAGAAGAGATTTAGCCCAGTTATGCTCAGCATGAATGACAAAAAGTATACAGCCAAAAGCTTTAAGAAGTAAAACATAAGGAGACACATGCTTCAGAATAAGGTTTAGCAGTTTTGATGGCCACTTCTGTTTGCTTTCCAGCCAGATGTGCACATGTGCAAGAGGGGGACACACAGCTCTGGTTCTGATAAAAATGGACATTACTAATGTCTTTGATTGGCAGTCTGGCTTTTCAGTCATATTTAATTTTACATTTAAACAATATTTATTGATATAAAAACCTTTAACACTGAATAATGATCTTTCTGGACTACATGTAAGGCATTTGAGAAAGGAGGCACACCTTCCCCACAAACCACCCATTCTGTTTTGCTTACTGATGCTGCTAGCATCAACTACATCAATCTGTTATTAACTGAGGGTTTATTCTAGAAAAGGTATCAGAGAGGAAACTTAAAAAAAGCCTTTCTTTTCCCTCACATAGTCTGATAGAACGAATGCAACCAAATCTGAGAACTGCATAGGAAGAACCACTAAATATAAACATCTGTATGGTTCCCTAGCAATTACCTGTTCAAAAAGCTGTCTTTGTGATTCAAGTTCCATCTGTCGTATTTCTATATCTTGAAGAGTAGCAGCTGTTTCTTGCTCTCTCATGGATGCCTTGAGGAGAAGAGAAACACGTGAAAATGGAGCAAGGAAGAAAAAAAAGCAAGAAAATCCAAAACCTGAAGTGACATTCCACTTCTAAGTCCTAGTTAACTTTCTGTCGTATGATGAACAGTGGAAAATACTGAACATTGAAAGTATAGGACAAGGTGAAAGCAAGAGGCACAGGAATAATTTTGAATCCAGTCACACATTAGGGAAATGTCAGGCTAATGCTAATAACCTGCAAGATACAGCCACAAATTAAATAGTCTCTGAACCCAAACTGCTGTGGAGGACAGCAGAAAGATGCAAGTGGCCACCTGGGCTGAGCTGCAAAAAGAAGAATCTGACAGTGCCCCAACTCTGCAAAGTGTGCTGCTGAGATGCACAGAGTAGCTCAGCAGAGACTAGATTTGTGCCCACGAGGTTCACAAGCTCAGGCTCTGCTCTCTCTCGGTATGGTGCTTGAGCTGCTGAGCCTGCAGGAGCAGAGGCAGACCTGGCCAAAGGTTGTTCCAGAGTTAATATGCAGTCTGGATATACAGCTCACAGACAACCGATAATTGACGAGTCCTTTAAGGAGTTAATTACATTTTTCAACACTGTTAATATAGAGATATATTTGGCTTTTCCCAGGAATTCTGCCAGCTAAAACAAGACACGGGAACATAGGAAGTGCCAAATAAAATTGTTAAATTATGCATTTACACTTTAAGTCATCTACCTCATGCTAAACACACCCCTGGGCTCACAAATCCCAGTACATTTTAGCTATGCATTTTTTTCTTGGTTATTGTTCCCAATAAACCTTCAAGAAAAGAACTGCTTGAGCAATACTCAGCCTTTCTTGCAATGTCATCATCAAGACGTTTCAGCTCCGTCTGACGCTGATCTTGCTGGTATTTCAGAAAACGCCTTCTTGAAGCATCTAGAAATTGTAGCTCCTTTACTTTCAGTTCTCTTCTCACAGCAGCTAGTCTTCAAAGCCAAAAAAAATCAAAAGCGAGGGAATTTGTATGTATGAAAGGTCAGTAAAAAGGGACACAAGCTCACACCACAGTTACTCACCAGTTTCTGTGAGCCAATCCCTAAAGCACAAAGCGCAGGGCAGTCACTTTCATTCTTGTAAACTACCCGGTTTTCATTTACAAGCCAAAATTAAATTCAGAGGCACACAGGCATCCTCTAATGGCAATCTCTCCCAATTATGCTTTGAAGCCCCGTGTTCTGCTCCTGATGTACTTTAATAAGCACTAGTTTAGTATTATAATGATCCAGACCTGGAAACTGTTCCTTAGAATAATTGTCAGCACCCTGGTACCTCTTTCAGCACAAAATTAGTCCTGAATTTATTTGCAAAACATCAAACCCTTTCAAGGAACAAAACCACAAACTCAAGAATTAGTTTGCAAAGAAAATCCCACTGCTCATTTCTTAGAATAAGAACCTAATTTGTAGGCTGCAGAAGCTTAAGGGAAGTATTACTTTTAGTTGATCTAATAAACTGTGTTAAAATTCTCTTAAGCCTTCACAACTGCAAAATGTCTGAGCCACCAGATTAACTTTGGTACTCCTACAACTGTTTGCTCAGCAACTTATACATAAAGCAGCCTTTTTTCTAACTCCACTAGAAACATAAGAATCTGTACAGTATATCAATACTTCCAATACTGTAACTTACTCTTGTATTTGTAGAGTAAGTCTGTCCACAGTGCAAGTATGACAATTAGCTGTCCAAAAGCATTCACAATCTGAAGTGACTAGGCACAAGGCTCAGAGCTGAGACAAAACACAAGTGTCTTGGCCTCTGATACATTCTATTTCCTTGGGCAAGGCAGCAATACAACCCAGATCACTTCATTCTCACCCCAAAATCTGACCTACCAGATCACACTGCTCTCCCGCACTACAATTTATAGAAATTAGTGGCCATTAATCCTTTACTCATGGTTAAAAATGTAACAGCAGGATACTGCAGCCAGGTCCCTAACGTCTGCTATGCTGTAATACCTCCGCCTCCGTTCTGCCAGCTTTTCTTCTTCTTCCAGTACCATTTTTCGCCTTTGTTCTTCAGCTTCTCGGAGCAATTCCTGCTTTCGGTAGAAGGCTTCATCTTCTGCTTTCCGTTCCTGTGCTTTAGCTTCTAATTCATGCATTAATTGCCTAAATGGAATGAGATGAGAGGTGCGTTCGTATATCAAGAAGTCACCTCATTACTTTGAAATTTATATCTGTACTAGCAAATTAGTACTGAAGTGTGATGCCACGAGAGAATGGCAGCCCTCTTTATGCACTGATAAAATACATGGGAGTTACAGAGCTGACTTTCACAAACAGCAGGGCTTTTCAAATAAGTGCAAGCATTTCCTTCCTCACATTCTTAACAAAAAACCGGTTTCTACAGGTGTCTTGTAATCATGGCTCTCACTCATTTCAATGGTGAGCAAGGAACACCTGGCCCTACACAGAGTTGGATGTGACAAGGTTAAGGGAGATTTAGGTTCTGACTTCTAAACTTTCAACTTTGAAGTCTTTCAGCCCAGTATTTTCTGTGAATTTATAAATACATTTGGTTTAAGATAAGACTGCCTATTTAACTTAAAGACCACGTCAAACCCAATTGCTATTCACAGGTTCTTTAAAGTCATCTTCCCTACATTTTTTTAAATTATTGCCTCTTTTCTCAAACATGCACATTTTAACAGAAAAACTGAACTGTGTCCACTAGCCCCTCCCAGTCTTCAGCTTTCCCATCAATACCTCTCTCTTAAGTATTCAATTTCATCCTGTCTGATCCTCTCCCGTTCCCGAGTTTGATAATCCACTACAAACTTGGGGTATTTATTAAATACAGGGTACTGTCCTTTCGTAAGTGGCATGAAGTCATCAAGCACACGTTGCGGATGGATATCTGGTGGTGTAGCCTCCATAAGATGATAAGCTCGTTTAATCACAGTGTTAATGTCCAGGTTGTTGCGGTGATGAAAGAAATACTGTAAGAGACAGGCTGCCATTTACATTCTACAAAAGATTAAGCAAGTTTTTAATACGCCTATGTAGGAATAATTAAGTAGATTAGCAAATTCTACATTCCAGAAGTTAAAAAAAAAAATAAAACAAGGGATTCTTTAGTTAGCCCTATCAGTTATTAAAATGTCATGCGCTCAAGTGGCTTGAGCCAAACTTCATCCAAGTTCTAAAAGTGTCCTTGGGTTCTTTTTCTTGTGTTCCAACAACAGTTGTGTAACACACCTGGGAACCTGGGTGTGACGTGAGAGTGTCACACTGCCCACACAGAGGTTCGTTCTGCTGGGTAAACCTCACTCAACATTTAGTGTTTACACATGAAACATGGAAGTTCCTCTTCCAACAGGATTATTCTTCCTGTCAAAGTCTTCACCAGGAAAAATTTCCAGTTAGCTTTGGAAAGATCTGATGCCTGTCAAAATGCTCACAAGCGCATTTCCAAGGTGAAACCATTTGTCTGCAGAGATGTTTTCACATGAACAATCCTCCTCCTTCCTTCTAAGGCTAAACATGAGAAAATTTTAATTTAGCTTCAGAGAATGTCAAATAATGCTGCCTAATTTTGCAGTCTGAAAGCAAAATAATGAAGCATAACAGAATCACTGCCTTTTTTTTCACACGCACAAGTCAATATTAGAACCTCAGATAAAAGGCAGAATTATTGTGGCTGATGAACCACAGACACTTACTAGGCAATTTTTAGTGGCATTAGAAAGCTTATGAAAGCTGTTAGAGATTTTACTGCATGCAACTGCAAGAAATTAACTGGGAATAGGTGAACGGTTGGACTGGATGATCTTTTAGGTCTTTTCCAACCTTGGTGATTCTATGATTCTATGATTCTAAATTGCTGAACTTTTTATTCATTTATTGTACATTTGTCAGGTGTTAGATGACTGTTCAGTAATGTAATAATATATTAATATGGCACTGAAACACCTTCAAAACTCGACAGCAGCAGATACGGTGTTCTACACTTTTCTGTAGCCACACTTTCAGATGATCAGCTTAAAAAAAAATCAGATGTTTACCTCAAAATCCTGACTTTGATTACAGAGAAGCAAAGGAGTTCTGGAACAAATAATATAGGCAACGACAATCATTAGGAAGTATGAGGGATGGTTGGAGAAGATATTATCGAAGACTTTGAGCCATTCTTCTCTTGTTAGAACCTCGGAGAACAGGGTTTCTAGAAGAGGCCAGGCATAAACCTGCATCATTTGGGAAATGTGACAAAATAATCCATTAGCAGAACTCACAGGAAAAAAAAAGAAATATTCCTGCCTTATACCAAAGATCTATTTAGTTATGAAAGAAACTGAAACCACACTAAAATATAAGCTTTATTACCCACTATAAGCATTCAAAATAATATGAGACAATAATTTTCTTATTTCACTGGATGTTTAAATACTCTGTTCAGCTTTGTGAAGCTAAAATAATCCTTAATGCTAAATATGAATAATTATGGCTTAAACTAATTTACAAAATTCACTACACCTATGTCCAATTAAAAAAAATAAAAGTAAACATGCATTTATAATTTGCCCAGTAGATTTTCAAGCAGTGTGCACCTGAAAGGGAAGGAAATTTAAGAACCAGTAGCACATATATGAGATTTATGACCATGCAAAAAGAAAAGCTTCAGGAAAACAATGATACGTTCTTCACTTTTGTATCATTCATTATTATTTACTGAAAACTCTCGTAACAGATTTATGTCAAAATAAATCACTAGTGCACTACTGTTCCCAGTACTGACACTTCATATAGGACATTACCTGTGAAGTCACACTGTATTTTATTAAATGCTGAAGGAGTTCTTTGTCATGATGTGCTAAAATATTTTCCACCATACTAAGGATATTAACCGGAGGATTGGGAAAATATTCAAACCAGTGCTGACAAAAATTAACTAAAAAGAAAAACAAAACACAGACCACTGTAATCCAGAGTGATACTCTTGGCAACCTTAAGGCTTCATTGAAAGACTGCAAACATAAGAGGAAATTTTAAGCAGCAAAGCCTATTAAGATACTCCTATCTCTCTTCTTTCCAACCATTTATACTGAAATCACTCCCACAGCTCACTGCTCCTCCAACTGCACAGGCATGAGTGTTTGGTCAGTGCACTGTGAACCAGACTGGGGAACTAACCTGGCTCAAAGGTACAATATAAAAAAGTTGGTGTGCTGTGGGACTAAGTGGTTGGAGGCAGGTGGGAATACTTCAACCAGTATTTCTGTCTCACAGAACTGCAGCCTGGATCGAGTAATTGTGAACACAGTAAAGAAAAATTCTGTGAGCTTGGCTACTTATTCACTAACAGCATGTGTTTGCAAAGTGGATGTGTATGCTTGGCAGCACATATCTTCTGCAGACTTAGCAACAGCTGCAACAAATAATTTAAGGGTAGTGCACTTTAATTTAGTGTGTTTCTTCAGCAAACAGCCGTAGCGAGCTTTCAGCCAAATGTCTAATTTTGAGTTACCATGTGTTTAAGACAGCTAAACACAGTAAAATTTTATGAGAGATCATTCCCTTTTGTCTGGAGTGGAGGTGGGTTTAAGTACTTTTCCCATGCCTGAGATACAGATTTTAGCTATTCAGTATGATACCATTATGCATGTTCTTACTGAGACTTTGCAAATAGTACAAAACTGCTAGCTTTTGCTATAAACACTGTAGAAGGAAATCTAGTATCTTGTTTTGATTTAAAAACAAATTTTGGACTTCAGTATACAGTTGCTACATATTAATTCCTGGCAATACCTTTAAAAGTGAGTCTGCTGAGTAATTAGGAAACCACCTCATTCATTTCATCTGGAAAAGATTTTTTGTATAGGAAAGCTTAAACATGTTGCTGCATATTTGACTTCTGAAAATCATTGCTTACCTACCACTGTAGCAACAACTTCAAAGCAGATCAGCTGGTTGTTCTGGAATAATTTTACAAATGGGAATGCTAGCAAAGGAATATAAGGTGTCTCACCAAAGATAGCAGACCAGTGAGCTAGAGCTGATAAGGTCCTATACACAAAGGCAAGCAAAGATGTAGAAAACATGGTTACAAAATTGAACAAAAGTATCATGTGCATTTTAAAACTATCGTTTAGAAAGACTGTAAACTTCAAAATAGATGTAGGCTTATACCAGTTATAAAAACAAAAAAGCATTAGGACACTACTACTGCATTTTAGCTGATTCTAGCTACGGGATACATTTTAGATCACTTATGAATATATGGCAGCCTGGTCTGGGTGTTGGAAACCCTGCACAAAGCAGGGGGGTTGAAACTAGATGATCGTTATGGTCTTCTTCAATCCAGGCCATTCTATGATTCTGTGATTCTATGAAAATATGAATCTACAATATTTAAATAAACATAAATGCACATTTTACCTCTGTAAAACTCTCAGCAGTTTCCTGCTTTTGATGGGATACTCATTCTGAATATTCACAAACGCGCTGTGGGTGCCCTTATCTATCAGGCTACTGAACGCTAAGTGGTTTTCAGGAAGTTGTAACAAGGAACGCCAAACAAACATCCTGTAATTAAAATGCAGACTTAGTCAAGCAACTTCTCTTTCACAGGCCATTAGACACAAGCAAACTGATTTTGTGCAAGCATGAACATGCATACAAACATACCTGTATTTTGCTGGATACTCGCCATATCCTTTCAGTAAGGCCTGTAAGCGTTTCTTGTTTAATCCACCTGGCAGTTCATTCTACAAAACAGGAAATCAGCAGTAAATGTGAGGATTTCTCATTCATTAGCTCTTTCCTTGCACTCTATTCAATGGCAGTAGCTAAATATTGAAATTCCTAGCACATCTTAAAAATATATAGTGTGTACAGCTATATTATCCTAAGTCTTTCAACGACAGAGATCACTCATCTGCTTAAGTCAAGAACAGCTGCCACGGATTTCAAATCAGACCCTGCCTGACTATAAACTATATATAGTTAAATGATTGATACAGTCAAACATAAGACATACGTCAATGAAATAACAGATTACATTGTGATGAGTATTACAGGAGAAAAACAAAGTATGTGTGTATACATATTCTCATATATGCATATATATACACATGAGACTCGAGACAGAGACATGAAGAGAAGGCAGCACAACAAGGGAAAGACACATACCAGTAGTACATCTTCTAAATGATCAAGAAAAACAAAGTAGCTGCTAGGCAGATATTTTAGAAGTGCAGTTTGCTAGCAGGGAAGCAGATTGGATTTAGCAAATATCCAAACGTGGCACAAGTTGAACAACTTCAGAGGTGCCCAAACCTGACTGGAGCAATGGTAGCTGTGGTTGCATCACATAATAAAGGAGTTATGGACACAACGGAAAGAAGAAGCGGTGTTAAATCTCCTTTAACTCTGCTCAAACATCCAAGTGAATCAGTGCCTGAACTTATTCTTCAAACTTTTTCTTTCTTTTTCCCAAGGAGCCTTAAATGCAGACTGGAGAACAAAGTATTTGCAACTTCTTCCCACCTCTTTATTTTCAAGTGGTGTATTCATTTGCACTTTCAGCAATCTGGTTTGAATTTTGCTTCCTTTGGATTTCCAAGGCTGCTCTGACCTTCCTGAAGTCACTCTCGTTGTCAGCTTGTTTGCTTCTGACTTGCACTTGGGCCAATCTTCTACTACTTTGAACAGTGGAGGTGGAGGCTAATATTAAGTGAAAATGACTCAGTTAACATCTTGTAAGACAGAATAAATAACGCTATAATTTGATGTCTATTTTATATGCAATATCCTTGAGCTTGAAGGCCATAGTACAAAGAACAGAGACATATTTATAACAGAAACAAATACATGTGATCTGTATACTCCTAAATACACATGACAGTGAATTAAACTACTGTAATAAATAGAGAGACTGTGAGAATGTATACACAGCTTCCAAACATCCACTCAGACATCATGTTATTTCCTTGTTTAGCAAACACTGAAATATAATTGAAACAGTATAAATGCATATCGTGTAGTGTTCGGGTTATTTATTTCAGTATGTTTCTCAGTGTTACTAAAAGATTTTGCATTTCCATAGAACCTATTAAAAAGAACACAAAAGACTTTTACAAACCTTAATTAATCTTCAGTGTTAGGTAGGTATTAATTCAATTTTAGAGACTGGGAAAACAAGGAACAAAGTGGATATCCCAGTTCATGTCAACCTGGCAGCAAAAGTGCAAATGGATTGCATATGTGACATCTTTACACATCCTTCCTCAGCTCCAACTCCTTCATTATCCAAAGTTGGTTACTGTTTACTTCAGTGACACAGTGATTAAAGATATGTGTAATTCTGGATTTAGAAACCTGACTCCCATTAATAAATTACTTTAATAAAATAAGAACTGGTATTTAGAACGTTTATTATTTAGGGAGGACTGGGAGTATGATTGTGCCATAATGATGGATGCTGGGATCGAGTAACACAGCAAGAACCATCCAAGCCTGCAGTTTAAGAGAGCATTACTTGCAAAACATTTCTTGGTAGGAAATGGAACACAAGCAGCACACTGTTGTGCTGTTTCCGTCTCTCCCAAAATGTCATTACAAAATAAAATCAGTCCCCATTAATTGCTGCAGAAAGAAGTAACATCTTCCCTTCCTCCCAAAACCAAAACCAGAGTGATACACTTTAAAAATACTGCATTACCTGGCAGGCTGCAATAGAAATGAAGGTAACTCAGCAAACCACTTTTTCTGTTTTTGTAGGGTTAAGTATGGCACTCCAACACTTCTAATTCAATGACATGTCAGCAAACTACTGCTGATACAAAAGTTATGTGGACAGGTGTCATCCTTAATGGGATCTACTGCAATTATAAGAAATATAAAACACTGTACCTTATTCACCTCCTGAGTCAAAGCTTGGACACTGTATAAATTAAGGCTACCATTTTCCATTACTGATGCAATATACCGTCCACTGGGGCTAATTGCTGCTGTACTAATTCCTTCTTCATGACTCCCAATGACAAAAAGAAGTTTGTATGTTTCTATACTGATAAATCTCATAATATTATCTTGACTTAACACTCCAAGGACCTATAAGTCAAAAGGATTAATCAATAATGCTGTCAATGTCAAAAGAGAAATACCAAATTAAGAAATGCCATTCCATTAAGCTAGAGGAGCAATTCAACAAATATTTAGCACAGCATCTTTCCTTTGGGATGGCAGGGGCCCACCTCCCCACTGTCCTCAGAAAGCCCCTAAAATATATGTGTTGAATCACGTAATCAAACATCCATTCTCAAGTTTGTATGTAACTGACCTGATTGGAGCCCCCATCAAAACTGTCAGGGAGGAATTCCAGGTGACGGACAGCTCGTACTTCTGTAGGCATCTGGATTATTCTCACCAACTGCTTTGATTCTAAACACCATAAGTGAAGATGGTTTGATTTTCCACCAGCTACAAAAATCCGGCCATCTCTGGGTCACAGATGAAGCAAAGTTTCCATCAGAATATTATAGTTTAAGCTACAAAGAAAGAGATCATACATTTCCTGCTGTGCCCTCATATCACCTTAGAATCTGATATTATTCCTGTCATACTCTCCTGAAAGTACAAAACAGCTTCTAAATAATAACATTTCTTTTTCATAGCTTAAACCTTATTTTACTGGTCATTAAATCAACTTCATTTCAACTGCTATGGGATTGTAATAAAAACTGCTATGGAGCCTTGCTGCAAGTATCAGTCACAGCAGATTTCAAATGTTTATCACTGCATACTGTTCAATACTTCCATAAAACATTTCATAAAAGAAAAGCAAACCTGTTTTAAAATTACAGGTTTTGTAGTCTGCCTTTAGAATGTTTAAAATAGCAACTTACCTGGTAACTGCAAAGACCTTATACTGTAATGCAGAACCTTCTACTGCAGTTGGCAACTGATATTTACAGTGAAGAGTATCAAATTCCCAGGCAAAAACAGAATTATCTTTGAAACAGCTGAGGATGGTGTTACTCAACGGAAGAAAAAAAACCTGAAAGAATATGAAAAAAATAAAAAATGGAATAATGTCACCAAGGATGCACTCTTTAAACTGGATTGAAGTGAATGGCAGAACAAAACACAACAAGAAGCCATGACAGTATAACTATTGCTGTAACTTTGTAAGGAAGTTACAATGCAAGGCTTCAATCCTGGTGGTGCATGGAGTTGTGGAGGTGAGTGGAGGTAAATCCAGCTGGTGACTGGTCGTGAGTGGTGTTCCCCAGGAGTCAATATTGGGGCCAGTCCTGTTTAATATCACCTGGATGAGGGGACTGAGAACACCCTCTGTGAGTCTGCAGATTACACCAAGCTGGGAGGAAGCTGATCTGCTTGAGGAAGGCCCTACAGAGAGATCTGGACAGGCTGGATCAATGAGCTGAGGCCAATTGTATGAGCTTCAACAAGACCAAGTGCTGGGTCCTGCACTGTGGTCACAACAACTCCTGCAATGCTACAGGCTTGGGACAGAGTGGCTGGAGAGCTGCATGGCAGAAAAGGCTCTTGGGATGTAAGCTGACAGCTGGCTGAACGTGAGCCAGCAGTGTGCCCAGGTGGCCAAGAAGGCCAACAGCATCCTGGCTTCTATCAGTGTACTCAGCACTGGTGAGGATACACCTTGAATGCTGTGTCCAGTTTTGGGCCTCTCACTACAGGCAATTTATCTCACTGAAATGACACAGAAGTTTATCTAGGTAATTTTCAAAACTGTTCCTCCCTCTTCTGGAGAGTTCTAATGATTGTCAGAGGAGGCATAATAGCAATGCTGGGAAAATGCACCCAGCTACAAGAAAGCATGGGAGCCAGGAGCCAGAACTGCTCACTGAGCACAGGTGGGTTTTGAATAGCTTGCTGCATCTTCTACAAACTCACCTCTGCTTTCAACAACCTGCAAATGCACTCTGTGAAGCACTTATCCTTAGGCTTAATCTCCTCAGTTTTGCACAGATCTACTAAATGTAAGAAATGCTGTACAAAGTTTAGCAGTCTGTTCTGCAACTATGAAATGCAGTTTGTCATTAAAAAAAATGAAACCAAACTTGAACTTTTTTGTTCAATTATTCCAAACGTTTACCATTTATATGCAATTCCTTTTTAATAAAGAAAAATAAAAACAAATTTTTTAAATGTATGGGTGTTATTGGATACATTTTTGCTTAATGATACATCTCTGGTCTAGATCAGAGGTTCTACTTAGGTAGCAGCACAGGTAGCTTCAGACAGTGCCCTGTAAGTATAATTTTGAAGGTTAAACTCAAAATGTTTTCTGCTACTTGAGCACTGAGGCACTGACTACCCGAAGGACTCAGTGGCTGAGATCTGCAGTCAGTACCAAAGTTCAGAGTTTTGGTCTGAATGGTTTCTTTGGACCTTGAAATTTGGATGCGTGGGATGGGATTCATCATGCTGTGTGTTAGTGACTTAAAGTTAGATGTCCAGCCCAAATTAGTCACCTGACAGTGAACAAAAGTTGCCCGTAGGACAACCTCACCTCACCTACCACGTTCATGTTTAAACACACTGAGCTGCACGTCCTACCTTAGGGACTCTGAGGAAGCCTAGACAAAAATCTGAAGACAGACTGATGCCTATCGTGCAGACGGATAAACTTAAGCAACATGATTTCCACCTTTTCTTACTTCTAATTATAAAAGTCTGTGGATCCTTCCAACACCAAATGTAGCCCAAGAAAAGCTTCAAGTTTCGATTTAAGTTCTGGCATACTGGACCAGTTCCTCATTTTCTGCTTTGTCCTAGAAAAATACCACAAGCTGGTCACAAGCAGCTGTTGAATAAGCAGCAATGCTTTGAAAATTGTCATTACAGGCGTCTTTTCTTTAGCTCTTCTTTATTATTTGTCTTTTTTTTCCAACTGCTGTTCTTAACAGCATGCAACTCAGCCCCTGTCATATTAAATAAGCTTTGTCTCATACCAACTGAACTGAGGGTGTGCTTTGGAGTGCAAACTGGGCTTAAATTAAGAGGCACCACAAAGTACACTGCAGATCAGCGTGAAAGTAACACAAGGACTCAAACAGCAAGTAGGAATCCAACTTTGGACAGTATGTGTCATGGTTGTACCTAATGATAAATCTGATCCTTAGTCAAGCGCTTATCTGAATATTTTGAATTGTGGCATGGGAGCAAACATCATTATCTCTGTTCTAAACACTGCAAAACAAAATCAGATAAAATGGATTATTGGCGTTGTCATGTTAGAAATGGTAGAGCCAAACCAAAATTGTAGGCTCTTAATTCCCAAATTCTTGATTTATTCCCGCAGTGATAGTCATAGAATCATAGAATCATAGAATCACTAAGGTTGGAAAAGACCTAAAAGATCACCCAGTCCAACCGTTCACCTATTCCCAATAGCTCCTACTAAACCATGTCCCTCAACTCAACATCCAGTCTTTCCTTGAACACCCCCAGGGTCGGTGATTCCACCACCTCCCTGGGCAGTCCATTCCAGTGCCTGACCACCCTTTCTGAAAAGTAATACTTCCTAATGTCCAGCCTGAATTTCCCCTGGCATAGCTTGAAACCATTCCCCCTGGTCCTATCACTAATGACACGAGAGAAGAGGCCGACCCCCAGCTCACTACAACCTCCCTTCAGGAAGTTATAGAGAGCAATAAGGTCTCCCCTGAGCCTCCTCTTCTCCAGGCTGAACATTCCCAGCTCCTTCAGCCTCTCCTCATATGGCCTGTGTTCCAGACCCCTCACCAGCTTCGTTGCCCTTCTTTGAACACGCTCCAGGGCCTCAATATCTTTCTTGCAGTGAGGGGCCCAAAACTGGACACAGTACTCGAGGTGCGGCCTGACGAGTGCTGAATATAGGGGAACAATCACCTCTCTGCTCCTGCTTGCAACACTGTTTCTGATGCAAGCCAGGATGCCATTGGCCTTCTTGGCCACCTGGGCACACTGTCGGCTCATGTTCAGCCGAGCATCAATCAATACCCCCAGGTACCCAGTCAGTAGTGCTTGGACTTAAAAGTTTCTTTCCATACTGTAACATCCTGATCCTACCAAATTCTACAAGTCGTTTATCAACAAGAAGTCTCTACACTTAGCTTCAAGAAAGATATCGAGCAGCAGAAAAATCATAGAATAGAATGGTTTGGGTTGGAAGGGACCTATAACACCATCTATTTTCAACCCCCTTGCCATGGGCAGGGACACCTCCCACTACAGCAGGTTGCTCAAAGTCCCATTCAATCTGTTCCGGGGCCTCACCAACCTCATAGTGAAGAATTTCTTCTTTATATCTAAACTAGCTCTGTCCTCTTTCAGTTTAAAACCACTACCTCTCATGCCATCACTACAGAAGTCTCTTTCCATCTTTCTTATAAGCATCCTTATTAGTATTGAAAGGCTGCAATAACAGAAGTCGTATCAACTACAGAAACATCTTCTTTGAATGGAAGACATGATAATTATTTTATTGATAAGTTTTTCAACTCTTTGCAAGGGTTGATAACAGCAGGACAAGGGGAAATAGTTTTAAGTTGCAGGAGGGAAGATTTAGGTTGGATGTCAGGGGGAAGATCTTTCCAGAGAGAGTGGTGAGGTGCTGGAACAGGCTGCCCAGAGAGGCTGTGGATGCCCTGTCCCTGGAGGTGTTCAAGGCCAGACTGGATGGGGCCCTGGGCAGCCTGGTCTGGTATTGAATGGGGAGGTTGGTGGCCCTGCATGTGGCAGGGGGGTTGGAGCTTCATGATCCTCAAGGTCCCTTCCAACCCAGGCCATTCCATGATTCTATGATTCTGTGATCCTATGATTCTATACTACAAAAGAATTTTAATAAAGCACCAAAAAAATGTATACATAATTTCCCACAGTAATTGCTAGGTGACATTGCAGGTTAACAAAATTTCTGCCTGACTAAGAACACAATGAAAGTACTCAAAAGAATATCCTTGTCCTCTGCAAAATCAGCGTAGTTTTTTAGTGACCAACTTGATGAGAAAGTTGGTTTGAAGTGGTATTTGTAAGACTGTGTTGTAGAGCAGCACGTGTGTAGGCAATGATCTGGTATTGCAGTGGCACTTACTGTAGTATTTATGCTTACGTTTGACATTTGGTGGTGTCAGCACACCTATTAAAAGCAGCGTAATGCTACAGTAGACATATTAATATCACACCCTGATACAAAGGGACTCTTTCTTGTTCCCTAGCTCTTCCAGTATAAATGTCTGTGCAGCAAACCAAAACAAAGAAACCAATAGACTAAAATGCAGCATTTTCTTTTTTGCTGCATTACTTTTAGCTTTATTTGCACCCACATTCCTTGCTGTGTGCGTAGGAAGAAGAGAAACTCTGGAATAAGGAGCTGGATGGGCTAAGTGGTGACTGTTCAAGTTAGAATTATCACCTCAAACCTGTTTTTTGAACAACACTCTTAGAATCACAAATTAATTCAGGTTAGTCTGAGTTGATCGAGGTTACATCCAACCTAACATGCAGTATCTCTAAAAGTGAAGATTCCTTAAATGCTTTCAGCAGATTTTTGTAACTACTGCCTGCCTGGAGGTCTGACTGATATGACAGAAGAGTTAAGGGAATTAGCCAAAAGAACACAGAAAAGATTTTAGCTGCATTTTTCAAAATATCATAGAATCACATAATATCCTGAGTTGGAGGGGACCCATAAGGATCATTGAGTCCAACTCCTGGCTCCACACAGGACCATCCAAAATACAAACCCTGTGGCTGCCCTGGGAAGGCTGTTCCATGCCTGACCACTCCCTGGTGGAGACCCTGTCCCTAACCCCCAGCTGCCCTTCGGCTGACACAGCTCCATGCCATTCCCTCCAGTCCTGCTGTTACAGAGCAGAGCTCAGCGCTGCCCCTCCATCCCTCCCATGAGAAGCTGCAGCTGCCATGATGCCTCTCCTCAGCTCCTCTGCTCTGGGCTGAACAAACTCGGTGACTTCAGCTGCTCCTCATATATCTTCCCTCTGTCTTCAAGCACTGTGATTTTAATGTGTGGTGTTACTCCTCCTGAGGTATGTTTTTTTACCCTTTAGCAATTGCTCTTTACTCACCTGCTGTATACCCACAGACTGACGAACATTAAGCTTCCTTTTTCTTTGAAAGGTGTCCAAGTCCCACAGCTGTGCTGTATCAGTGGAGGTGGTGATGGCATATCTGCCTGAGCCATGGACAGAGATGGAAGACACCGAAGAATCGTGGCCTCTCATCCAACTAACGAGTTCCTTAGTTTCTGCAGGATGAAAAGAAAGAAGAAAAGAACATGAAAATCATTCAAAAGGCAATGACTACTACTTTACTTTTTGTACCACTTTACACCTCGTACAGCACTATGCTGTAAAAGTGACTTTTAATCATACCTGGTGTACGACCATTTATCACTGCAATCCAACAAACAAGAAACAAAGTCTTCATTTATTATACCACAGAGAAACAACTTTCTCATCTGTAAGTGACAGGTTTTATTCTCAGTTCTCCAGAGAAATCCAACTTGCACAGACTCGTTTAATTTAGCCCAAGAATCAATCTTAAGAAGTCATGAACATTGCAATCAAGTAAAGTAAGCATGCCTTGTGGGCCGATTATTTGATGAGAACATCAGCAGAAATATCAAGTAGTTGAGACTGAATGTTCTGCTTAGTGTTCCCCACTTGTTTTAACTTGTGGACAGTTTGTATGAGTGATTAGGCAGCTATTTACAGGTGCAAGGAAAAAAAAGTTTAATGACAATGGGCTGTGACTACAGGAAAGCACAGTCAGAAAGCAACACCTCATTAACTGTTTCAGAGTCCGAAGCATTTTTATGCTGTGTAATACATATTCAGGAAATAGTACCTCTGACTGCATGATTTCTCACTTGTGAATGCATGACCACTAATCTTTCCTCAGCAACTAACCCTGTTAGTGGCAAGACTTACTTACATCAGCTGTTTTACCTGACTGACCATGGGGTTGCTCCAGCTGATCGACTGCTATGGCATCGAAGATGGGAAATGGCTATAAAGCAGCTCACAAAGACTAACAGTCAAACTTTCTGCTGTGCTTACAGACATTTGAGTGTTTCAAGCTGTTGCCAGATGAGAGCACACCATGGGATTACAGAGAATGTCTTCTAAATTAGGGGATGGCCCTCACTATTATCTAATACTTTGCTAAGGATAGTCCATCCAGTAGTACTTATAGGAAGGACGTCTATACTCAAAGACATTCTTCAGTGTGATTTGGTATCTGGAAACAGCACTATCTCAAAATGCAGGACTGTGAGATCATAGAATGAATCATAGAATCACAGAAGGCCTGCGTTGAAAAGGACCACAATGGCCATCTAGTTTCAACCCCCTGCTGTGTGCAGGGTCACCAACCAGCAGACCAGGCTGCCCAAAGCCACATCCAGCCTGGTCTTGAATGCCTCCAGGGATGGGGCATCCACAGCCTCCTTGGGCAACCTGTCCCAGTGCCTCACCACCCTCTGTGTGAAAAACTTCCTGCTAAGGATTTCTCTGAGTAAGAAAAATTTCTCTAAGTGCACCTGAAAACTAAGTTTGGCCTTACTATTTTTGAAGAAAAAGCACAGAGGATTTCAGGCCTTATTTTTCTTCTCTTCCTTTATTTTGGGGAACACTGTTGCTTTAAAAACTGCACCAATAATATCATACTCAAACCTTCCAATTGCAGGCAAGTGACTCCTAAAGTTTTTTAAAAAGATGTAAGCCCGGATAATACAAGACACTACAGCTGGAATTTTTGATTGGTTACTTTAAAAAAAATGAATTGTCAATGCCCTTCCCCATTTAATCCATTCAGAGGCACACAACTAGCCTATGACATTAATTTAGAAGCTGTTTCTGAATAACGATACAGATCTACCAGCATTCTCAAAACAACTGACAGTTATTTCTGTGTTTACAGTCAATTAGTTGACATGTATTACTGCAAAAATAGTTTAAAACGGAATCAGTTGCAAACTGTCACACTAAAATCAAAATTTAAATGAGACAGTAACAATCCACATATTAAGGCTTTACATTTCTCCTTACCTGTATCAAAGCACTTCACAGAATAATCAGCCAAAGCCACCAGGAATTCTGTCTTTCTGCGAAGATTAAATGCCAAAGCAGTGCAAGCCTGCATTGTTCGCTGAACAAGCTTGAACCTATTTGAAAATACATGTTCTCATTGTGTTAGGAAGCTTTGGCTCATAATGCCAAGTGAGGAATTACCTTAATCAGTTTCAATATATGCTGCACTCAGAGAAAAATGAACTCAAAAGAAGAGAGAAAAGAAATCGTATCTTCTTATACTGCGTGTAGGTAGCAGTGCTAAGTTGAAAGCACACGCTTGGAAAGATATGCATGTATTTCTGTAAATGACAATACTAGGCTGTTGTAATTCCTTGCTTGTATTATTAATTGACAGCACAACTCCTCTGGTAGTTTTCCATCACCGAAGTTCTATGAAATTGCTGTTTGTTCAGTTTAGTTACAAAGATCTCATCCTTTGCAGCAGCTAAACTAATACAATAGCACACAGGGAACCACATGAAATAGTGGCTTGCAGCTTCAGCTCTGAGAAAACCACCATCTGCACAGTCATGGAAAGCTAATGGTTAAAAACCCATGGCACAGCGACAGGTAACTTTCACACCCCTGAATGTTGCAGGTATCAGGACAGTTAAAATAGCATTGTATAAACATTCTTACCTGTTTCCATTCAGGTCAAAAACATAAATATTTCCTTGGTGGTCTCCAGCAAGCAGAGAATCTCCAGAACTGTCAAAAGCCACATTCAGAAAACGTATCACCTTGGAATGATATCCTGTGGCACTATGAAATATGTTTACTACAACTCTGTGGAGAAAGCAGACAAAACAATTGTTTTGAGTTGTTTTATAACCATGTATTTTTTCCAAGACCTAAGATTAAAATCTCCCTAGATCACTGTTTTACAATTCTAACCATTCATAGTGTTGTGAGGAATCTTCCATGAAAAATATGTATTTGTAATATAAAAAAAAATATACTAAACAAAGGAGATTGTTCATTATGTTGAAAAAATGCTAGAGTAAAGCAGGCAGGAGGAATTTCACCACTCATGGTCCTGTTATGTAGCTCCTAGCTACCTGATTTTCATTTATATTATTGCGTGACACTAACTTGTATGCTGGCTTATCATCAGCCATGCTATCTGAAAATCTAGATGCAAGGAGGTTGGGAGGTGGGGGAATCCATGTTAACCTCACTTCCTTCCAGCCTTCAAAAGCATGAAGCAATCCATTCTATCATTGTTCATATGAGATATTATGGAACAAAAGTTTCTGCTTTTTCACATTCTATCATGCTGTTGACACAAAATAAAGCCAGATGCAGAACTGAAGCCCACGTGCAGCAGAAGCTGTAAGAGAAAGCAGCACACTAAGGTTTGGGAAATCTGCTGCTCCTGGATTTCTTGGATATTGCTGGGCAAACCAGTTATTTTCTATAATCATCTGGATGTAAATGCAGAGTCAGATTAAATAACTAAAACTGTATGGAATACTGGATACTGTGGCCATGCTAATGTAAGATAGGGATACCTCTGAGTCACCGAATGCCAGGAGAGCACTATAACCACTGCCTGTATGCAGGTACTGGTGTGTACACCAAGTGCAAATGCACATCTGTATGGCCATGCAGCTATTGCTGCAAAGCAGAGATAAAACTAATAGTACTTTGCCCTGCTACACCCATTCCTTTCTGGGAGAAGAGGGAAGGGCCATAAAAATGAAACTGGAAAGCAAATTAGCTGTTCAGATTGTCATTACAAGTTTGTGATGTTAGTATCATTAACATCAATAAAACATATCATGTGACCTGTGATTCTAAAAGTAGCCTGAAGTGGGAGTACCATCAGTGTCGTGCCAGTACCTCCCAGAACTTCCTCAGCACTGCTCCCTGTGGTGCTAGAGCTCCTTTGGCACTGAACTAATTCAGTGGAGCTGCACCCAGATTTCCTGTGGCAAACACCACGTAGGCACTCAAAAGCAGCATTCTTACTGCTCTTCCCCTTGGACCAGACAGTGTTCTTCTGATATTTCCTAATAAAATATTTTAGTTAAACTATTGTGGGAATTTGGCCATGGTATCTTCTTAATGGAGAGAAAGAAAAAAAAAAAAAGAAAAAATGGAAAACTTGATCAAGACACGTTTGACATCCACAAGCTAAAAACTACTGCATTGCTGGAGTCATTACAGCTCGGAAGGACCACTAAGATCATCAGTCCAACTGTCCACCTATCACCTGCATCGCTCTCTGAACCACATCCCTCAGTGCCACACCTCCATGTCTATGGAACACCTGCAGGCACAGCGACTCCACCGCCACACAGGGCAGCCTGTGCCAATGCCTCACCACTCCTACTGAAAAGAGTTTTTTCTTAACATCCATCCTGAACCTCCCCTGGCACAACTTGAGGCCATTCCCCTCATCCTATCGCTGTTACCTGGGAGCACAGGCTGACTCCCACCTCAGCACAGCCTGCTTTCAGGTAGTTGAAGAGAACAATAAGGTCTCCCTGAGCCTCCTCTTCTATGACTGAACAACTCAGCCGTCCCCATAAGATCTGTGCTCCAGACACTCGCAGCTTCGCTGCCCTTCTCTGGATACGCTCCAGGCTTTCAGCGTCTGTCTTGCAGCGAGGGGCCCAGCACTGAACGCAGCACTCGAGGTGCAGCATTACCAGAGCCGAGTACAGAAGAGATAAGCTCCCCGCTCCAGCTGCCGTGTGCTGCTGACACAATGCGGAGCGCCGTGCGCCTCCTCGGCCACCCGGGCACAGCGCTGGCTCATGTTCAACCAAACGCCGTCCGACAAACACCCTCCGATCATTTTCCTCCGTGCCCTCGGCCTCTCCCCGCCCCGCCGTTACCCGCCCCGTGCCGCCGGGCTGGGTTTGCGGTGCCAGATGGAGCCCTGCTCCCGGCTGCCCAGATCGCAGCTCGGCATCCTCGGCCGCCGCCGCTCCCGCGCTTGCTGATTCCCTTCGGGGTTCCCTCAACGGCCGCCGCCGCGGGGGGTGCCGCACACGTGGTACAGCCCTGTTCCCCCGTGCCGACGGAGAGCGGCGGGAAGAAGGCGGGAGATTTCCCCCCCCTTCCAGAGTGGAATGGATCATCCCGAATCGAGCGCGAAGCATGCCGGGAGCTGTAGTTCTCACGGCAGCCGGGGGCGGGGCCGGAAGTGCGCGAGTCGGCCGAACTCGGCGGCGCCACGTCTGGCTCGGGGCTGTGCCCTTCCGGCGCTGCTCTCGTCTCTCCCTCAGCCGTCGGTTCCTGTGAGTCCTCGGCGGCGACGGTGGCTGCGACATGTCGGACCTGGGGGACTGGTTCCGGAGCATTCCGCTCATCACCCGCTACTGGTTCGCCGGCTCCATCGCGGTGCCGCTGATCGGCAAGCTGGGTCTCGTCAGCCCCGTCTACCTCTTCCTTTGGCCCGACGCTTTCATCAACCGCTTCCAGGTACGGGCCACACTACTGGTCCCGGCGTGCCCTGCGGCGCCGTCACCACGGCTAGCCTGGGCCGAGCGCGCGCGGCATGCTGGGAATTGTAGTGCGGGGTGCGGGCGGAGCTCCTCGCAGCAGGAAAGCGGCCGTGCCTCGCTGCCCTGGCCTGCGCCCGGCTGCGGACCGGTTGGGTAGTGCGGCCGGCAAGGTGACACGGCCCCCCTGGCACCCTGTGTGGGTGGGAAGGCGGTGGAGCTTGGAGTTGGCATAACTCCGTGGCCTCATCTTCGTGGTTTCTGTTGAGGAGGTTCCTTCACATTTCTGTACGTGGCTGCATTGTTGCTCGAGTGAAAAGCAGAACAGCCGTCTGTTAGCTTCACCTGCCGTCCACAAAAGTTAACACCTCAAATTACAGTTTTCTGCATTTCTGCAATGGAAATGTGACGCTCAGCATTCTGATGCACTATTTACACGGCCCATTGAAGGTGTTTATGCCCATTGAAGATAGGCAGTCACCTTCTGTCCTGGCTGTGTGCTGCCCTGCACTTAGCTGTGCCCGGTGCTGATGGTTGAGAGATTCTCAGGAGCCTCGCAAATGTTCCAAGCACCTTGTGCTGTCTGCAGATGCACACTGAAGGTTGCTGTGGGAGCTCCTCCTGTGCAACAGGTCAGAGTGGATTCTGTACCCCTTTTAAAATGGGGTCTGATCCCTGCAAGCAGATCCCTTCTGCGCTGCAGTGAAGATTTGGTGCTCTGTGGGTGTGATGGAAATGCTTGGGAAAGTTGTGTGGGATTTCTGTTGTAATCTTAATGGATTTGCTTATCAAATTAAGAAGCAACTGTTGAGGCTGCTGAAGCAGTGGTAGGTGATACTTGGGCTATTTTTAATCTAGTTCTTAATCTTCCAGTTAATTGTTAGCAAGTGAAAGGTAATAACCCGTGTGTGTATGTATGATCTCATTCTGCAGTGTATAAATGTCCTTTTCTTTGTACAGATCTGGCGGCCAATAACAGCAACTTTCTTCTTCCCAGTGGGACCTGGAACAGGTTTTCTCTACTTGGTGAATTTGTATTTCCTGTATCAATATTCATCACGTTTAGAAACAGGTACATTGTCCATTATGTTGTATGCAAATGGTAAACTGTCTAGAGTTAATGGAGTCCTAACACTGCCAGACAGAGCTCCTGCTGGGACTGTTTGGGGGTAATGGAACTGTGGCTGGTTCAGAAAGAATTGAGGAATAGGGCTCATCTCTGTGCCTTCTTATGTCAGTCCAGGGAGAAACTGCTCTGAAAACTTTATGGCTGCCTCTTTGGGGCAGGGAGCTTGTTCAGTTAGGATCCTTTCTGCAGGAGGACCTGCTGCTTCTAGCTGTCAGATATCAGGAAGTGAAAGAGCGACTAAAAGATAGTTTCACTTCTGTTTCCATATGTCTGATGTCTATTAATATGAAAGTGTGATGCAGCGTATGTAATAACAGGTATCTTTCGTGAGGAAATAATGATGTTGCTTTTTTTTTTTTAAAGGCAAAGATTCTTACTTGTATTCTTCTGTAGGATATTCTGAATTGAGAGAGATCCTCTACAAATGAAGCATAATCTTCCGTCAAATAGAAATGTGAAAAGTTAAGGAACGAGTTGGTTTTTAAGAGTAGAAGGCAGATCAGACAATGGAAAAAAGAGTCATGTTAATTAATTAATGGAATCCCAAAGCTGATGGTTGAAGCGGAAATGCACTGCAAGATGGGGGGGAATTAGGGAAAACCTGCTGTAGGGAACTCCCCTGTCTTCTGGAGAATCTTGTGGGATACCTTTTGAGTCATAAGAAGAATAACAGGGGAATAAAGGAGCGTGGCCGTGGTGCAGTATTGTATTTGGTTGTTTCTTAACTAAAGTAAGTAGTAGTAGTTTAGTAACTAGAAATGGTTCCTTGTCTTTTGGTGGAAGGTTATAAACACATGCTTGTAAGTGAATAAGGACAGTTATAACATTCAATTGTGCAAAGCTATATGGAATGAGAGTTCATGATGAATATAGAGGATTATAAGACATCACTGCTTGGACATATTCTAAAAAAAAAAATATGTGCTAGTTGCGCTGTGGCAGAAGTCTCCTGGAAAGAAGTCAGATATTTCAACAATAAATTTACATACCTGCACTACATACCTGTATTTTGAAACTGGGAAGTCAGCTGTGGTTCTGTGGTGTGAAACAAAGCATTTCACCATATTTTAACAGTAAATTTTCTGGTATAAAGTTCTTGATTATGTCAGTCTTTCTACAAAAAATTCTTGGATCCTTCTGCACTTCTGATAGTGCAAAGCGTGTAAACTCCTGGTAATATGTTTACGGGTTGACATTGGCATAGATCTATTACTAAACTGAGGAATAAAGATTATTATTTTCAGAGTTGCACGTGAGTTTTGAGCGTACACAGATGTTGCATAGTAACTTCAAAGTTAAAGGGAAGGAGGTTTAACTGGGGGACAAAAATCCATGTGGTTTTATATTGTACTTGTCTTCCTAACAAGCTGATGTTTAGTTTCCTGAGGGAAATGAGATTGATGTGTTTTTTGTTTGTTTCCATTGGAGAAGAACATGACAAATTTAATCAGAGAAACAGTAATGGGAATATGTGGAGTTCACAATAGTATAAATGATGGGACTGTGAGTCTGCAGCACTTCACTGGCTTGTTGTAAGGCAACAATGAGGGGAAAATTCAGTTTTATGTTGTTCTTCAAATATCAAGCTTGCCCAAATAGTTTTTTAAAGGTTTTTCTTTCTTCTTTCCCACCTGTTGTGTAACATGCGTGGCTAAACTCGAATAATGTGAAACAGATACAGGAAGCCACAAAGTGCTAAGATTAAGCAGTGGCACTCTGTCCTTTTGGATGTTTTAGTGTGTAAATCAGAAGTCAAAAGTTTAGTGTGTAAATTTGGTCGCAAGTGGTGTTCCCCAGGGGTCAGTGTTGGAGCCTGTGCTCTTCTGTATCTTTAATGAAGACCTGGATGAGGGCATTGAGTGCACCCTCAGTAAGTTTGCAGATGACACCAAGTTGGCTGGAAGTGTTGATCCTCCTGGGAGTAGCGAGGCTCTGCAGAGGGATCTGGACACGCTGGATTGCTGGGCTGAAGCCAATGGGATGAGGTTCAACAAGAACAAATGCCGGGTCCTGCACTTTGTCTACAACAACCCCACGCAATGCTTGGGGCAGAGTGGCTGGAAGACTGTAGAGGAAATGGACGTGGGGGTATTGATTGATGCTCAGCTGAGCATGAGCCAGCAGTGTGTGCAGATGGCCAAGAAGGCCAATGGCATCCTGGCTTGCATCAGAAACAGCATTGCAAGCAGGAGCAGAGAGGTGATTGTTCCCCTGTACTCAGCTCTGGTGAGGCCGCACCTCGAGTTCTCTGTCCAGTTTTGGGCCCCTCACTGCAAGAAAGACATTGAGGCCCTGGAGCTGGTTCAAAGAAGGGCAACAAAGCTGGTGAGGGGTCTGGAGCACAGGCCTTATGAGGATCGGCTGAAGGAGCTGGGATTGTTCATTCTGCAGAAGAAGAGGCTCAGGGCAGACCTTATTGTTCTCCATAACTACCTGAAGGGAGGCTGTAGTGAGCTGGGGGTCGGCCTCTTCTCTCGTGTACCAGTGATAGGACCAGAGGGAATGGCTTCAAGCTGCACCAGGGAAGATTCAGGCTGGACGTTAGGAAATAGTACTTCTCTGAAAGAGTGGTCAGGCACTGCAATGGGCTGCCCAGGGAGGTGGTGGAGTCACAAGCCTTGGAGGTGTTCAAGGAACATTTGGATTTTGTGTTGAGGGACGTGGTTTAGTGAGAGCTATTGGTGACAGGTGGATGGTTGGACTGGGTGATCTTGTAGGTCTTTTCCAGCCTTGGTGATTCTGTGATTTTGTGAAATCAGCTTTTTTGTGATGAACTTTTTGCTGCTGGGTTGTGGGTCTGTGTCAGCAGTATTCCTGGGTATTTTTTGCCTGAATGAAGTTATATGAAGGTTGATAGGAATTCAGCTCAGATGCTGAGGATTCTGCCAGCATCTTACCAAAGTTGGGAGTTTTGTGTTTTTAACTCCTCTCTTTGCCAGGTCATAAACTCATCTGTGCATCTAAAGGTAATTTAATGTTATATCATCTGCAGGGAATGTTGCTGTTTTGGTTTGTTTGTTGGTTGGTTGTTTTTTTGGTTTTTTTTTGTCCTGGAAAATGTTGACACCCATTTGGAATGGGAAATTAGGCAAGTGTTTCTCCTTGGAAGAAGGTACTGAATGCATGTGTAATGTCTGTCATAGTAACTTTCTGGAGTGTAAAACCATCTTGGTAATGTAAGGAGGACATGATTTGCTTAACTGGACTGGTTTTCACATGACTTGATTGTTAAACTTTGCATTTGTGCTTTTGCTGTGTAAGTACATCTTCCTATTGTTGTTCTGCTTCCTATTGTTGTTCTAAGACTTTTAAAAATTAAAAACTAAAAATCATAAGCCATTGACGGTATGTAGAGTAACTCTTATTTGCTGAAGATTTCTTAAAACTTTTGAAGGTAGAGTTGTAATTTCTTATGAGTTTGTACCATCCCTAACAATTCTTTCTGTTTACAGGGGCTTTTGATGGAAGACCAGCAGATTACATGTTCATGCTTCTGTTTAACTGGATCTGCATTGTTGTATCCTTCTGTTCATCTTCTGGAGTATTTTGGTTCTCTGATTTCTGTCTTAAAGACCAGCTCTTAGCAACTAAGTTTTAAAGTGTAGAAATGTTTGTAAGCTTCTGTCTTCTGGAAAGGTAACAGGTGGCTTGCAGGAGAATGCTAATGTGTGTACTGACACAAGTTTGTAATTTGCTGAGAGAGCTGGAGCTGTTCAGCCTGGAGAAGAGAAAGCTCCAGGGAGACCTAATAGTGATCTTCAGTGGAATTCAGGAGTATCTTGCAAAAAGAGCCCTTACCTGCTGGGAGCAAGGCAGCTAAGGCTGTGAGAGCAGTGTTGTAATAGCTTCTCTGGCAGACTTCCTGAAGAAGCTGGATTTATTGGTCTAGGAATGCTGGGAACAGCCCTGAGCTGTGCTGTTCTACCTGAATTTTCATTAGATCTCGGATATAAAACTGAGAGTTGTTGCACCAGATGGTTGTGCTGCCGTTCACAGGTATCTTGACAGGCTGGAGAACTGGGCTGATCAGGAATTTCATGAAGCTCAGTATAGCCCATGGGGAGCAGCCTCGTGCACTAGAAGAGGCTGGGGACTTGGTGTTTGCAAAGCAGCTTTGCAGAAAAGGACTTGGAGGTGCTGGTGGTCACCAGTTTGACTGTAAGCTGGGAATGTGCCCTTGTGGCTGAGTGCCTCCTGGGCTGCACTGAGCAACGTGTTTCCCGCAGGGGAAAGGCTCTTGCTCAGGTTTGGTGGGAAGACTGAGGGGCTGCATGCAGCCCAGCTATAAGAGATGCAGAACTTTCAGTACTTCTCCAGTACAAGAGAGACTTGGATGTACTGGAGCAGCTCCAGTGAAGAGCTGTGAAGATTAAGGAACAAGAGCATGTGTCACATGAGGAAAAGCAGAGAGAGCTAGGACTGTTCAGGCCAGGAGAAGAGAAGGTTTAGGGATATCTCATCCATATGGATAGCTACCTGATGGGGGAGGGAGTAAAGGAAAAGGCAGATTTCTCTCATCCTTGGTGGTGAGAAAAAAAACAGGCACAAAATGAAACAGATTTTCTATTTAGATGCAAGAAATAACCTTTTTACTGTGGCACTGATCAGATGTCACAGGTTGTATGAAGTTTTGGAACCTCCATCCTTGGAGCCATTCCTGTTCTGTTGGTGCTTTTCCCAGCCTCCTTGCAGCAATTTGCAGTGGCACAACATGTAGGAAAGAGGGAATGTTAACACCAATGTAAACAAGATGCAGTCAAGAAAACTATTGTAAAACTATTATGTAGAAATGCCACCTTTTATCAATAGATTAACCATCTCTAGTCACATTCCACTGCATGGAGGGAATTCCTGCTAGTCCTGTTGAGCCACAGCTGTAACTAGGAAAACAACCTGTGTTGCTGAAAAGCCATCTGCATTACTGTGGTTGTTGTCTGCTGGCTGTGGACTATGAGATGAATCTACTGGTTTGACTTTCTGACTTGTCATTTTGAAAGATTCCAAGTGCTTGTTCCATACGTGGTGTAAGGGAGCAAGCTGAATGCATGATGTAGGCAAAACCTTGGTGCCATGTTGTGTGTTTGTGAATTGCTAAATGCATTCTGTTCATAGCTTCTTTTTGTCTGTCTGCTGCTCTTTCCTTAATGGTAAAATGGCAGATAACTGGCTTGGCAATGGACATGCAGGTAAGTGCAGTGCAGCTTTTTTAGGTAATATTCTTCAGTTTTCTTGCTATTTACCAGCCTTACAGGCAGTGTTATCCACATGACCACAGAACACAGTTAAAGCTAGGTTATTTTAGTCTATATCAAAATATTTTGGCTTTGTGTGTACTATTAGTTTTTTTTCAGTTTGAGTACTTGGGGATGGCTTCAGCTAACGTTGTAAGCCTGGATTGGACTCTGGAGTCAAGGAGTGAGAATCAGCTCTGGCAGTCAGGAAGTATCTGCATTTTACTAAAAGAGTCCCAAGATTTCATATATATATATATATATATATGATACATATGATATATATGATATATATATGATACATATATATATGAACTGTATATATATATATATATAATACATATATATACAGTTTCCTCTAATGACTGTGTTTCTGTATTTTGACTCTTCTAGTTAAATGTGGTTCCTAGGTTAGTCTTCTCAGATTCATTCCTTTCATTTGCTGACTGAAGACTTTATTGTACAAAATGCAGCTTCAGATTCATATCAGAACTGTGAAGTGCAAAATGCTCACAGGAATGATTAAATAGCAGACTGAAGAACCAGCTTCAGTGAGGGAGTTCTTTTCTGCCCAAATGTTAAAATGGAGGGAATAAGAGAAACATTTCTTGAATGCAGTTGTGTCAGATAACTGCATGTCTTCAGCATCTTTGCTGTTATCCTCATCTTATTTCTGTTCCCATCAAACGAAGCTCACACCAATATCCCCAGTTCTATACAAGATTACCTTAGTGTTTATTAGATTGTTCCTTAGGCTCCTTTCATAGATAGACATAGCAATCGTGCATTTGCAATCAGGATTTACTTCAGTTTAGGGCTGTTAATAATTTTACATTTATTTTGTTTTATTTATTTTTTGTTATGGAGAAGGATCCAATTTTTTTTTTTTTTTTTTTTTTACAAAAGAGTGCTGAAATCACATTTCAGAAATTTTAGACTGACTGCATTGATTTGTATCTTTTTGTTAAAAAAGAAAGATAAAATGTTTTTTAAATTTGTGCACAAAATATTGCTTAAAAGAAGGTTGTTTGGGATATAAATGTGTTTTTGTTAGAATGGAGTTTTCCCTTGTGTTGAGTGGCTTGCTTGGAAAATGAGATTATAGAGTAGGACAACTGGTCTCCCTTTCAGTTACATTCAGGAACTGTTTTTCAGTGAAATAAAAATCATTTTAATAATGAACTTAAGGTGTTGGTATGGAGAGTCAAAGTGCTGGTATAACTTAGGAAAGGCTGCTTTCAGTGGAACCTGTTAACTGTACCACTCTTGAAGGAGTGTGCTTTATCATCTCTTCCAATCACTCAGGCACTATTGATGGTGCATTCTCCAGTTTAGAAATCAGCAAACAGCTGCAATAGAATATTCTATTTGTTTCACCAAAAATAATCCCATCAGCTCATGCACAGTTGTGTAAGTATTTGAAATACTCTCCTCACATGGAGCAGAGGTTGACTCCAAGCTCTACCAAGGTAATTTTGCCGTGCCTGGCTGTGGTACTTCACAGTGGTGGTTTGCTGGCACACCTCCCCTCGGTGGTGGTCTGAGAGACACAGGACTGGAAATTACGTGCAGGAGCCCTTCATCTGGCATGTTAGAGTAGTCTCAGATGAGTACGTGTTCGGGTTGTGCCTTGGATCGTACATGGAGATGATTGTGGCACAAACGTTGCTGGTTGCTGTAGGTGTGGTACCAGGACCTGGGACCAGTGCTTATTGTTCCACGTAGTTGCTTTGGAGTCTTGGTCTTGTGATGCTGTTGCTACCCTGAAGCATGGACTGCACATGTTAGAAGTGAGGAGAAGTAATGTTCGGTCAGACACTCAGGGCAAACCTATTTTTAATACGTGACTTGGTAATTTTGTACCTTATCACAAATTGCACTACCTGTTTGGGCTTACAGGCTCACCAAAGCTGTCTTAGACTGTAACCTAATGGGGACCTTGTCTTTGTTAAGAATATTTTCCAGCACAGCAAAAGAGAATGTCTGTGTTCTCTTGCTTAGCTTTCTGATCTTGTGTGCAGATGCGTGGCACGTGGTGAACATTCTGAGGCAATCTTTCAAGACTTGATATATCATGCTTTTAAACCTTAGAACTTCTGGTGACTGAAATTTCTCAGACTTCTGTGAAATTGATGGTAACTTTTTGTCTTTTTAACATTGCAGTTGCTGATGATTCCGCTCATCATGTCTGTTCTTTATGTGTGGGCCCAGCTGAACAGAGACATGATTGTATCATTTTGGTTTGGAACAAGATTTAAGGTAAATCGTATTATTGGAAAGGTTTCTGCCTTGAATATGCTTACAAAGGCAGTGAGGGACAAAATGGAAGTATTTTTTCCGGTTAAGGATGTCCTATGCTTTCATGAAGATATATACTCCTTGAGATGCAACAAAGACAGTTCTCTTCATTGTCTTCCATATGATGTGAGGACATCTCTTCAGTAAAGCCACTCTATTGAGTGACAACTGAAATTCATTGGTTTGAACAAAAGAGGGAAAAAAAAATAATTAATCCAACTAAAAGCTGAACAGTATTGAGAAAATGTTTTGAAATTACTCTTTCCTGTGCAGGTTGGTTTGTTTCTGCCAGGTCTTGTGATGAAAACTCTTTTGATTGTTGTTTCCAGACCCTCTTAAATTCAGAAATATTAGGATTTTGTTTCAGATGGGCATGGAATGTAGATGGCAGAAGATGTATCTACTTAAAACAAGTTTGATTTGTCCGCACATTGGTGGTTGCTCAGGTTAGAGTAACCACCTTTTTGGTTGTAATCTACTTAAGTTAATATAACAAGATCTGTGCAGTGCTAAAACATTAGGAGTCTAATCATACTTAGCAGTGCAGTGGATCTTAAGCAGGTTCAAATTCCACACTTGCACATACAATTTATGTATCCCTGTTCTTTTTCAGGCCTGTTACCTTCCATGGGTTATTCTGGGATTCAACTACATCATTGGAGGATCGTATGTATTTACAGATAAGACCTATTTGAAGTTATGAAGTCTTTTACAGCTCTCTCTTGTCACTCATCAGCAGCATTACTAAAATAAGAGGCTCAAAGCTGTATAATTGGTCTGATCCTGGTCAGTGTTGTATGGTGATTGTCTAAGGTAATGCAAAGAGGAGATGTGGACATGAGAGCTAGAGAACGTAGGTGAGGAGAAAATAGTAATAATTTGATTGGTCTGGTAGATCTGTGCATTTGGCCATTTCCTTACTAAGAGCATAATGCCCAATAAAGAAAGATTTCATCCTGTAAGACCAGCCGTTACTGCTGATTTTTGGGAACAAACATAATTTGAATCTTCTAAGTGGTGTTCTTTCCATCAGAATCTCATCCAATGTGCTGCTTTTATCAGCATGCAAAACATGAAGAAATGGCGACTGCAAGCCTGTGGAGTGCCATATTAGCACTTTCTGTCTCTGTTGGCTTGTTTGGCATTTCTCTGAGCAAACAGTGATGCAGAGATCTCTCTGTGCAGTTTCCTATTAGTGCCCAGTATTGGCTGTGGCCACTTGGTGCCGCTGTAACACAATGACAACAGCGAGTTGCATGGTTGAGTTATAAAAGGAGGAGATGGGAATAGGGCAAAACCAATTCCCTTTTCTGGCTGTGCCTCCTACTGACTCATCCGTTACTTGAGAAGGCTGCTTGCTAGATACCTGCTGTTTCTATGCATGACAGAAAATACTCAAGGGCCTCCATTCAGCAGTGTTCCTGCAAAATTAGGAACAAAACAGTGCAGCAGGAGACAGGTTGTCCAGCAAAAACAGCAATAACTTCTCAAGCTCTACCAACTATTATTTTAGGACACTGATGGCTATACAGTCTAATTCTCTGCAGTAAACAAGCATTTAATTGCATTTTCAGTACAGTCTGTGAGAGTGCTTGGAAGGGAGGCTGGAACAGCCTGTGGATGCATTGGCACTGAATGCTGGCCCTTCTAAAGCAGTGGTTGCAAAATGCTGAGGGAAGGGAAATTTCTGTGGTTCACGGCGCTGGCAGTGCCTGCAGCAGGTGAACAATAGTAACTGGCAGAAGATGAGTACTCCTTTATTTCTGGGGAAAACAGCCTGCAAAACTGTGCTTGTTCTTTTTCCTTGCAGAGTCATCAATGAGCTCATAGGAAATCTGGTTGGACACCTGTATTTCTTCCTAATGTTTAAATATCCAATGGATCTGGGAGGAAGGAATTTTCTGTCCACACCTCAATTCTTGTAAGCTGACTTAATGCTATAGCTCACTGTTTATTTGGGCCAGTTTTCTGGATGGTTTATAAGGACGTATATCTTCTGGGAGTGCAGAGTGTAAAATATTTTGTTAAATGAGCGTGCTTCAGCATTTAAAGGCTGTGCTATTGTGTACAGATTGAGTCATCAAAATGTTTTTTTTTTCTTGTAGATGGTCAGTGTTCCTTGTTTTCCCAATGGATTACTTGTGTTCCATACCCACTCTTGAGAGTGAGAGGAAAAGCTGTGCCTCTCCTAGTGAATTAAACTGTAGCAAAGAAACCTCACTGCCAATTATCAAACAGTATCCATCAGATTCTTTTTAAATTATTTTTTCCTGTAAAGAACCTTTTTCTCTATTTCCATGTATCATTACAGTAACTACCAGTTAAGCAATACATAATGACAGAAATCTGTTGTAGATTTGTTGGGTGCCTTTATATGTATCTGCTCTGCAGTTGGTATCAGTAACCCTGGCTGAGAATTCAAGTCTTGGATTCTGAAGTGCTCTTTTTGTAACTTATTCATTGTTTTGGCACTGGAATATTAAGATCAGAAGCCAAAGACTGCAGTTTCAATTCCTTGTGACCACATCCATTTGAGCTGTAAATATTCTTTCTCTACCAAGCTTCAGTTAGTGATGTGGTTAGTTAAGGGTTTGCCCTATAAGAAGGTTAGAAGATGCAAAGATGAATTACAGTTGCACCTCACAGGAGCTATAGCTAACTATTTATTATAGAGCTGAAGCAACTCTGCGTTGATAGCACCCTGGATTGACATCTGCAGAAAAGCTGTATTTTAGGTCATTACATTTCAGTGGTAGTCTGAGTTGGATGATGTGGTCTTACAGCCCCAGTTTGTGCTGTCCAGGTCACTTAAACTTTGACTTAATCAAAGTAGGTGCTTAGAGCCTTTGGTCTGCAGTTCCTCAGAATGGGTTATTTAGAGAGCAGTGAGATAATTGTAGCTTTGTAACAGTTGGGGAGAGAGATGCTCAGAATTAATTTGGATTTTTTTTTATTACTTCTTCGGGGGGAAAAGGGAAAGGAGTTCAGGGAATCAAGTTTATATCACAGTGTTTATTCTCAACAGTGAGTCAGTTCGTATTATGCATCTTTTCTCTTTGTTTGGATTATTATATATGAACATATCCTAAAGGTGCATGCTCCCCAGAGTTCCTCTTTCCAATTTTAAGCCCTCAGTACAGTAAAAGAATTCTGTGAGATACTGCTTTCAAAAAGTAGTTTTATTGCAAAGCCTAGCAGGTAAAAGGAGTGCATAGGAAAGTATTCTGGTAATTACTCCCAAGATACAACTCTTTCTCAAACTCTCTCTTTTGGCTTGTCCTAGGTACCGCTGGCTGCCAAACAGGAGAGGAGGAGTGTCAGGGTTTGGTATCCCACCTGCTAGCATGAGAAGAGCTGCAGAAGATCAGCAGGGTGGTGGAAGACACAACTGGGGTCAAGGTTTCCGGCTAGGTGACCAGTGAAAAAACTTCTCCTGCCCTTGGGAAACAGCAACTCTTTGGTTTTATTTGCTTGTAGGATTGATCCTTACTGGTGCAGAGCTTGCTAAAGAACTGAGCTCTCTGTAGTGCTGTTGGATTTTACTGTTTTGGAACAATTTTTCTGGTGCAAGAGAAAATTAAGAAAAATGTTCAGAAGGGAAAACATAGATCTTACTCCAGGCTAGCCAGTAGTGTCAGACTTGATTCTGCCATTAAAAATAAGCTGCCTTTGTACAGTCTTGTCTGTCTGTCACAACAGGCTTCCATTTTTGCCATCTTGTTCTGTGCTGTGATGGAAAAATATACTGATGTTCTGTCTCGCCTGTTAAAAGCTTTGTTGGTCAAGAATTCAGTGTGTGACAGATGGATCAAACTAACCCTAATGTCTAGGAAGCTGATTTTTTTTTCCATAGCTGTGCTTAAGTCCTGGGGTCTTTTGAAACATTAAGTGATATTTTTGTGCTGCATTCATAAAGTAAAGTGCAAATGTTTGTTTCCATTATTAAGCTGTATTTTTGAGAGCAGTTTTCTCTTGTCATGCAGCATATGTCCAACCCGATACAGCATGAGATGTGCAAGACTAAGAATAAGAGGGCTTTCATTTCAAATGGCAGTTGCAGATATTCACACAATTGAAATTTCTAATTTTTCATGGCATGTCCAAGGCTTGCTCTGTTTGAACTGAAGCTGCCTGAATTTGGTTTTTGTTTTTTTTTTTTCTTCCTGAGATCTTTTAAGTTCTTGGCTTCTGGCGTTGTGTTTTGATTGTAAAATCGGGTATTACAGACAGTAACTTACAACTAGAAAATGTAGCATACTGTGGTTAATATAAAGGGTACTCAGTGCAGCATTATGTTTATAGTAACTGAATCTACAACTTTTTCTTAAAAGCTTTAAGAGGTCAGAGAATCAAAGCTGGAAATAAACTTTTCCAGGTTAAAGGTATAATAGATTATTATTTTTTTTTTTTTTACTACAGGATTCTTTCATTGTTGAATGAGGAACTGTACACGGTTTATTAGTATCTCAGTTTTTCTGGTGAATCTTTTTGACATGGAGAGGGAATGATTCTGTACAGTAGTTTTCCTAGTACTGGATTCTTGTAGGCAGAGCACAGGGCTGAGATCCAGGAAGCTGTAAAGCTGACTAGCTACTTTCTCACCTTATGAATTGAGCACACATTACTTATCTCAGTTTTTCCAGTGGTGAAGTGGACTCATGCATCTCTCATAGGATTCTTAAAAAGTGGGCACCCCACAGTGTTCTTGGGTCATAGCTGCTAGTGGAAAAAAAATAATGCTTAAGGTCAAGTGAATAACGCTTAAGCTAGCAATGCAACTGTGCTAAATTTAATCAAGACTCATAAGTTGGAATACAGTTATCTTTTTTTTTTTTTTTTTTTTTTTCCTATAGCAGAGAAAAAGGAGTACTGTCACTTTTCTAGGATGAGATTGGAGTCTTTGAACTTCCAAAGACTTTCAGTGTTTTTCATTTTACTGGGTAGGCAGGGCACAGAAAGCTGTTCTGCTCCAGCTTGCGTATCTCAGGTATCTACAAGTAAGTGATGTGAATCTGGGCCAAAACATTTTTATTACTTGTTTTTTTCCCCCCCTTTACTAAATCTGGATTATGAAGGTTGATAAACTTGTAAATACTATTTGATATGAAACTGGTTAGAAGATTTCAGCCAGCTTGCCTGAAAAATATGCTCCCTGAAAAATATGCTTGCCTGAAAAGCATGCTCCATTACTTTATTGCAACTCCCTTTTGTTGATGAGGCATGTGAGCGAATGTAGAAAAGTGATAAGAATCACAGTATGTGCTTTGAATTACAGGAACTTGGGAGTTTGGAAATCACCTGCCATTTTTGCCTATATAGTTGTAAGTTTTAAAGATGCTCTTGTCTCTGTCTTTATGTACAGTGGTGGGCAGGAAAGAGTACTGCAGTGTTGTAAATACTAATCTGTTGTTGACCAACACCTGTTATTTGATGCTAACTTCAGAAGTTTCAGAACCATCAGTTTTATAGGAGTCATGATGCAGCTGATGTTCTTAGTTATAATAATCACATCACCGTCTCCAGGCTGATACCTTGTCTTTTTGAGTCAGGAGCTAACTGCTAAGTGAAGATGCAGTAGGTTGTGACTCAGCTTAAATTCTGGTACACTCAAGTTGCACATCTTTTTACAGAAGGCCATAAAGGGGGCACGAGTGGGAGGAAACATGGCAAGAGTCATTGTCCTGGCCCTGTGGGTTGCACTGTTTTCAGCTGTAGTGCATCCACCTTCTGTAAATTAAGAGGAAAGGGATTTGCAAGGAAGATGCACTTTTAATGAGTCCTGGTTTGCTTCTGAGCTGCTTCAAGTCAATTTACATTGCTGGTATGGAAGATTCACTACAGAATTCCATATTGTAAATTCACTTGATTCATTTCTCGCTTGCCACTTGACCTGAAGCACTGTTTGTCCTCTAGTGTACACTGAGAATGGCAGTCTCTTGCTAAATGAGTACCTCCTTTCTTATTTTGTACAGATAATTTCCCTTTTTGTAATCACATTTTGTTGGCGAAGTTTTAAATTAAAGTTTTAATCTGTTATTGTCTCTGTTTTGCTAAATCATAATTCTACCTAAGGCAAGTTTTCTGATGCATGTGTCTCTAGAGAATATCTGACAGCTGCATTGTGACACAGTGGGGGGGAATCTTGTTTTGTCTGATCATTCTTTATTTATAATTATTTCTTTGTTTATCACTATGAGTTTTGGCAGTCTGTGTCCTGACTTGGTTACTATCCTTTTACAGATTTTTTGGGGTGAGTGCGTGCTTAACAATTCATTCAATCCTTATTGTCCTCTGAGAAAGAAATGCCCTTCTACTAACTCAAGTTTTGTGAGGTCAATAGAGATCCTGCCAGATATCCCCAGATGCCAGGTTTTTTTGAGGGTCTGTTATCTCAGCTGATCTTTCTCAGCTAATCAGTCTCCAAGACACATCCTCCAAATGACTCTCTTGAGTCTGATCATTCATCTGAGTAATCGTAGAGGTGCCAAGGAAGGTCACTGACTTGGTACATAATACGCTGTGTGAATTTGTTGAGTTCTTTAAAGTGCAACATCTTGGTCCATACTCAATACATCCAACAAAACAAGTGTTTGCTTTTTTATTTTATCAAGCTGTATAAATGGTCAGTGGGAGAGCCAGGAATGTGAAATCAAATGTCTGCTTCTGAAATCCTTCATCTTTCATTCTTATTACTTCTTCTTGGTGGCAGCTATTCTCTGGTAGCTTGGTGATTTTCTTGGTGCAAGAAAGGGACATTGAGACCCTGGAGCATGTCTAGAGAAGGGCAACAAAGCTGGTTGAGGGGTGTGGAGCACAGGCCTTACAAGAAGTGGCTAAGGAAGCTGGGATTGCTCAGTCTGGAGAAGAGGAGGCTCAGGAGAGACCTTATCACCCTCTGTAACTGAAGGGAGGTTGTGGTGCCATGGGGATTGGCCTCTTCTCCCATATAACCAGTGATAGGACTAGAGGGAATGGCCTCAAGTTGTGCCAGGGGAGATTCAGGTTGGATGTTAGGAAATACTACTTCTCTGAGTGGTTGGGTGCTGGAATGGGGCTGCCCAGGGAGGTGGTGGAGTCACCAACCCTGGAGGTGTTCAAGGAACGTTTGGATTTTGTGTGGAGGGACATGGTTTAGTGAGAGCTATTGGTGATGGGTGGATGGTTGGACTTGTAGGTCTTTTCCAACCTTGTTGATTCTGTGATTCTGTGATGTGGTATTGCCAGTGATTTAATGAGAAATGCTAAGTTGCTTTGACCCATTTTGTTACCTGATTGCCTCATGAGGGAAACTGAGAGGCTTTACCTTGCAGGATAGCATATTGCATGCAATATAGTATCAGATCTTTTCTGTGTTACTGTATTACTGAACACAGTACACAGGAAGTTAGACAACTTTGCCTTGACATGATAATGAGCTCAAGAAAAACACACTCTAGTCTCAAGTTTCTGTGATGACCAGTCACCTGATACCTTTACTTCTGTTGCTCATATGTGACATGAAGATGATTCATATTCTTTTCAGCCCCATATTGGATTAGGATGGTTGATCAATTTGTACTTGCCCCACAGTATGGCAGGGCACTAAATTTGGTGCAGGTCTTAGAGTTATCAGTGCATGCAGTAGTAAGCAGCTTTTTTAGTTCTGCACATCCCTAGATTCTTCTTACTTTGCCATGGATGATAGTAACAGTGTGACTTGAAATTCGGAGTTGAGTGTATCATCTTGGTTTTATTAATGAAGTTAATTATGCAAGATATGCATATTAAGCAGAAGTATTTCTATCTAAAAGATGTCAATGTGCTGTTTTTTAGGATTGAAAAGTTAAAAGGACTTTTTCAGTTTACATTTTTGAAGCCTGTGATTTTGGTGATGAAAGGAATTTGGTTTGCAGCAGTGGCTCATCCTTTTGGTATTTGGAACAGGATCTAGGAGGAATGATTGTAACACTTGTGAGCAGGAGTTGCTTAAAAGGAACTGTAAGTGCAGGATGCTGGCAACATCTTGTTGATGCTGGGGAGGGAAGAAGTGATGATGAAACCTTAGTTCTAGTGCTTTTTGTTTTGGCATTCCACCAAAACAACAGTATCCCCGCAAAATGCCATTAGAGCTCAAATTCCTTCATAAGGCCAAGTTTCTCTAGCTGTCAGCTGTTGGTCACTCATGTTGAAAATCACGGCGGCTGGAGGTAGCATTTAGAAGCATAAACACAAGAAGTCTTCTTGCATCTGAATGTTTTCATAGAATTCTTCAAAGAAGTGTAGTTAGTCTTGAACTGACTGTGGATTAATGAACAATGGGTAGATCCCAGTATTAATGATTTTTTTTTTTTTTCCTTCATTGTATTCAGGGATGTAAGGATTCTGTCTGCGCCAGCGTATAAGCTTGTCAAGCTGAGTGGTTGACATGAGGTTTACATCATCTTACACAGCTGTCAAGTGTTGGAAGCTGCTTTGTAGTGATGCTTCACTGTTTTCAAGTTGTTCTGTTGGTTAGCTATGGTTAACTGTAGCATACCCCTCAGCTTAATTTAAAACAAAATAGCCACCGACTGGAAATGCTCCTTGTAATAGTTGTTTTCACTCGGACTTGCACTGCTCGGTATTGTTGCTGCAAGAAGTCTAGCAGGTGGTCAGCTAAAAAGTTCATTTTGAAGCCATGGGAGGTAAGAATAACGGGTTTTCCTGTGCTCACCCATACCTCTGCAAATGGTGATGTTGCTCTCTTGCTTGGATGAGGCTAGAGGGACTAATTGTCTTTCCTTGCAGTCCACATAGTCCCCCTGCTGCGTATTGCTGTTCCTGAACGTAGGAGGGGCTCTCAAACCCACACAGTCAAGTCTTGTAGCTTGCTCAGTGCCCAAGCAGTGGTGTGTGATCATAGACGTAAGACTGTGGGCAGTGTATAGCATGACAGAGGATCACAACTGAGGTCATGTTGGTGCTTTATTTTTTAAAATGAAACTTTGTGTGTGTGATGATGGATACATAAGGTAGAAAAATACACTGATTTTTGGAGTGAGAACATTTCAGTTCAAAAATCTGAAGGGATTTTGATCCCTAAATTTAATTTCCTGAATGGAAGATTCAGGGATCAAGAAGGGGATGTGAAGGTGCTGAGAAGTTTTTTAACTGGACTTGTGAATGGTCTGGTCAAAAATATTTTTCCAAGTGCATTTTCACAATGCAGGCTGTGAAAATTGACAGTCTCTGGTTGTAGAGAAAAGCAGCACTTGTCTCTTTTTTGCCTACTGAATCTTTAATCCATGATGGGGGGAGATGAGGCACTACATAATATCTGTACTTGTAACTGGGATAAGAAGATAAACCTTTCATAACGAGGAAGCCTTGAGCTTGTGCCTGTAATATGACTGTCTTTCTAAGCAGGTACTTGTTCACTCTGAGCTAACTGTGCTTATTGCTGCTACTTCAGCAGGAGAGAAAAGAAAATGACAAGGTGTGTGTCTTGGGCTGTTGGCTACTTTTGTTTTGGGGATTCAGTCTCAGGAGTTAACTGACTGCCATCACTGTTTCAGTATTTTCACTTGGAAGCTTCTAAGCACAGATTACATTTTCTTAAACCTGGATGCTGGAGGATTTGGTTTTCTAATTTATGCATAAATGAGTAGGAAAGTTATTCTTGCCGTGTTTTCTGATCTGTCTTACCCTTCTTCCCCAAAACACATCATGTAAGATAAAAATTCAATTAGTATTAAAATCAAAAGAGCACAGCAAAGATGCTGGGGCAGTATCAAGAAGATTAAATAAGTTGCTTTATGCAGCTGATGGCATTTGGAGCTCTTATTCTTTCAGTACTTTCATTGTGTAGATCCAGAAAACAGATTAAATCTTGCAGGAGCTGGTATTCGTGGAAGATCCTGGATATTCCCATGCACAGGAGAAGGATGTTGCAAGCATTCGAACTGTTGCTGAATTTGGAAGTGCTCTGGATCGTGCAGTGCAACAATTTTTTTTTAACCTGTTCTGCATCTGTCATAGCAAAACCCAAACTTAATTGTAGTCTTCACTTGTTTGTAGGAACAGATGTGCTCCTTTTCAGCTGTTTTGGTGTCTGCTTTGGCTTTGTCTAAAGTGCATGTAGCCAAGGGCAGTAGCTCCTTATGGGAACCAGCACACCCAAATGCAAAATATGGGAAATAAGAGAAAGAAGTGTCAAGCATGACAGGACAGTCAACTTTTTATCTGACTGTCAGTTGGCTTTGCTAAACAGTTGGGGTTGTACAACCCAGAAGTGGTACAGACAAGAATGATTGTTGTGGCTGAAACATTTTGGCTCGCAGCTGAAGATCAGTCCTTGCTTGCAAGGTTCTTGCACTGGGTTGATTTCACTTAAATAGTATCAGACATCTGTGTGGTGTGGGAAGTCCTTGCAGTGTGAGAGTATTTGATTTGGATGACAGTGAGGATGTGATACTTCAGTTTTTATTTCTAAAGTGACTTTTCAAGTAGGTTAGAGTATACAGTGAATTTTTTGTTTGCATTTAGAACTCAAATCAACCCTTAAATTTGCTGTCGGTGCATACTGCTTTGTCTAGGGCAAAACAGTTATGCTGCCTTCATTTTCAGAAGTGCTTTGGTAGTGGTTTAATTGCAGTAAGCAAAAACTTCAGAGGTTTTAGAAAAAGACCTAGCTTGGATCACAGTCTCTCTTGCTCTTTGCATAGAAGGTTCTTAGAGATGCTTAAGAACTTAGGAGTTCTATACAGGCAGTTTCTGCATTTCTGGTGAGAGTTTTCTAATACATCTGCTGCTCTTGTTGGGTAGTTGCAATCTGATTTTTTAGTTTTCCTGTATGTTTTAGTGAGAACAGTGTTGTCTCATTAAAATCTTCCTTTCCTCTTTTTGATCTGAAACTGAACTCAATTTTGTGCCAATTGAATGTTTCGGGATAGGACTGGCGGAAGGACAGGGTATTCTTTCAGCAGCCCTATCACTTCAAACCTGCACCCTCTCCCTGTGCTTTGTGAGCCTGTGTTCTGAAGTGGAAGGGAAGACTTGTCACAAGAATCACCAGATGCATCTGCAGAATGGAAATAGTCTGTTTACCTGAGCAGTTTGTACCAGAGACTCTTCATCCTTTGCCTACCATGACAGCCATTATATATAAGAAAGAACTTCATTTTTAGAAGTGTAGTCTTGATACTTAAAATCATGGTCTCAGTAACAGTATTGGTTTTATAACAACTTACAATCTTTTTTTGTCTCTTCTGTTAGCTGTTGTGGCAGCAAACAATCAATCTCTCCCTCCCCGCTCCCAGGGAAGAACTTGTTTTAGTACCTCTTCCCTTGTTCACATCCATCTCTGTTTTCTAGATATCACCAACTCATTCTCTCACGATATGATGGAAGTAACCAGTAAAACTCAAAGTAATTGTCCTCAAATTCAATATATGCACTTGGAGCTCGCTGCTGCTATTCCAGAGGATCCTTTGTGCAGTTCTTTCCAGCTCTGTTAATCAAAGGGATAACAGGTTCTCCAGATCTCCACATTCCTCACAGCTCGTCCTTAGAGCTTGCATAGATTGGGGTACAGGAGCAGATGGGAGTGTGGAGGGCTGTGGCAAACTGAGCTGTGCCATTTTACCTGGGCTGTCTGCTACAACCTTGTGTCTGGCACTGGGAGGTTTCAGTAGTCTGCGAAGTCCTCGGGTAGAGCATTGCCTTGATAAGGGATGGATTTTTGTGGTTCAGAAAGACGTCCATCAGTAAAAAAGTTTTCATACCTAACAATGTATTTCCCTACTTTTGCTCTCCTCACTTTGTCCTTTTCAAATGATTTATTCTTCTGTGCCATGTGCTTGGCAGGGGATTGGAAAGAAGAAGCGAGATAAACTGATACAAATTGATGCTGTTCAAGTTTTCTGAGTGATGTGATAGTGGATTTGAAGGGGAAAAATCCTCTATCGATGGTGTATGTGGTGTAGTGATACAGTGCTTGATGGTCTGGTAAATCTCGAAGAACTGTGTCAGCCTGATTCCTTGAGGGCAGACAGATGCAACTGGCCCTACAGCTGTTATCTGGTTGAGTAACTAAGTGGATGGAGGATATTTAGCTGGCTGCAGCTGCAGGATTTTAGATCTGTAGCCGCTATTAGAGCACAGCTCACTGAGGCCAAATAATTACTGTATAATTTAACGTCAGTGCAAACAACATAAGCTTATGCATTTGCTCCCCTATAGAAGTGCTTTGTCCTCTAAATCTGTTCCTGCGTGTTCCTCAAAGTCATCCTGCAGCTTTCATGTCCCCTTGTGCATCTTAAATTAGATCAATAACTTCCTAGGCTGGCTCTGGTGGAGTGGCTTGCTCCACAGAGCTGCTTTCTGAAGCTGAAAGCAATGCAATCCTCAGGAAATCCTGCTGAGTAAGGAGTGCTTCGGTTAATGTGTAATCAAGTCATGATAAGACCAGCTAATAAAGATAAGGTTCTTAACAAGCAGCATGGGACAATGAGCAGGGAAATGGAGAATGGCAAACAATGTGATTAATGATGACCCCTAGCTGCACTGCTCCCAGTGAAACCAAACCCACAAACCACCAACCCTGAAGAGGATGTGTGGGCATGATGCTGAGGGGGAAGGAAAATGGGAGGAATCTAAGGACAAGTAGCAGGAGAGTAACTGTACCTGTATAACTGCAAGGGTAACACCTCTGGCTGCAGGCATAGCTGGAGGGAATTCAATTCCACGCGTGCGAGTTTGTTGGTCTTTTTTATTTTAAAAAGTGGAATTGGAGTTATTCTCTCCAACTCATTAGGGGAGCCTCTGTAGAACGAATAGGAAGCACACAGACTCAGGAGGAGCACCCTGCAGTGGAAATGCCCATGGGCATGGAGCAGCAGTCGCTGGGCAGGATATTCTTTGTATTTGATGATCTTTAACTCAGTGCTGTTGCCACCACTGAGATCACTCATGTTGAATCTGTACCTTATTGTATTGCTGCCATTGTTTTGACTTAAACTAAATTCACCAGTGGGCCTTATCAGTAGGGCTGACACTCCCACTTCACTACCTTTCTTGTCTAGAAAGATGCACTCTTTTCCCCTAAGTAAACATGAAGATGCAAGCTTGCTTACAATGAGAGGCTCCTCACTATGCATGGAGCAGTGGTAAACTGCACACTGCCCAAATGAGGGCAGTTCTGTGGACATGCATTTATTTCTGACTATGCCACTGTGTGTCAGACTTCAGCTTTGCTATGTATGTGCTAACACTGACTGGAACTGCAACCCCAACAGAGAGCTGATGAACACAGGTGAAATAGGAAAAGGTTGGAAGGAAGAAGAACGTTGATCTAATCTCTTTTAATAGCAGCAGCAGATAAGATGTGGGCATAATTTTTGCCATGAGCATTGGTTTTGCAACCCGAGCAGTGATGGTTTTAAGAAGCTGGTAGTCTGGAGCACATTGAAACGTTAATCTAGTGTTGAACAAGCATAATTGTCAATCAAGAAATTGCTGCTTGCATACGGTGATTCAGGAAGAACATCACCCCAGAAAACTGCTGATCTTGTCCGAGAGTTTGTTCCTTGGCTTGTTCAGGCTCTGATGGCTGTTGTTCGGGAGCAGCAAATTAACAGCAGTTATGCAAGGCATAGAAGTAGGGCAGTTCTAGCTAGCACTGAGAAATAGATGGTGAAAGCCTAATAAGCTCTGAAAAGCTTTTATATTTAATCTTACGCTTGTAACAGCTTTAATAATTTCTTTTCAAAAATGAAGATGAACTCAGAACGTGAGTGTGCAGGTTGCTGGGGAGACATCAGTTTTGGCTCCGCTGCGTTTGTGGAACCAGGAGGAGTTACTGCCACAAGTCTTAATGTATCAGCAGGCGCTGTTGATGTTAAAAATCATCCCGTGTCTGTATCCTTCAACTCTTTTGCAACGGTTTAGGTAAGTTGGCAGCTTTTGTCAAAAAATTGAGAGGAAGAGAGCAAGAAGTTACAGTTCTGGCACACAGCGGCTGCAGATGGCCATAAGCAGTGGCTCGGGGAGAGGTGGGAATCGCTCTTTTTCAAAGGGGTGTCAACACCGCCGTGAAAATTCAAACACAGTGCGATTTCTGCTTGCTGAAGGTCAGTGCGGCAGCATTTGCAGTTATCCTGAGTCGGTGGGTGGTGCTTCTGCTGAGTGAGACCATTTCTCTCCTGACAAGGGACACCTGGAAGTTATTTGTGAGCGGAGGGGGGGAAAGCTTCAGCAAGTTGTGTGAACTCAGCTCCCAAACCACTTGTGTATATACAAATATATATATATAAGAAAAAATCCTAAACAAGTCAGGGGAGCATAAGTACTGAGAAAACAATTCAACCCCCTGAAAGGCCAGGCACATCAGCACTAAGTCCATTCTGCAATGCGACTTGCTGCTGTGCAGCTGAGGACAAAGCATCGGAGCCATCCTTCAGTGCCGCCGCCCCACCGCCTGCTTGCTTTGGGAGAGACGTGCCTCAGCTTTGTTTGGATGCTGGAATGCCCTTGAAATCAAAATCCACGGACACTCAGTGGGCTGGAGACACGTCTGTGTTCGTCACAGCCTTGTCTGATGAGATGCTGTCATGTGCCACCTCGATGGCAGTCAGCACTGTGGGCACTTCCCGGCCATCAGAGGTGCTTGGTCCGATTCCCCTTCCCTTAGCACAGAATTCATCTCTGTGGGTCTGGAAAGAGAGCGAGCTCCCTAGGTTCACAGTTAGGCTGAGCATGAAGAAAACAAAGCAAAGACTCAGCAGCTTGCTGTCATTTAGACAGGCAAAGCTCACACCAGAGAAAAAAATCCCTGTGCTCTCTGGGTGAGTGCTTATCATTCCTGGAGTTGGCACAACAGAGCAGAGCTGCACATGCTTCAGAAAGCAAAGTAATTAATTCTCCTTGCTCCCAGCCACAGCAGTCTCCGTTGTGCAATGTTGCACCACAACCAGCCGTGGAGAAACTTTCTTTCCAATCAAAAGAAGTATTCTTTTTTTTTTTTTTTGCTCTGACACAGCAGGGTTGGTCTTCCTTTTAGTGTTACTGAAGACAATGTCTGCCCTGCCTTCCCATGACCTTCAGTGTGTGGCTTCATGTTAAAATTTCCATCTTCCTCATTCAAACACTGGCATTCAAACAAAAAAAGATTAAAATTCCTTTTGTTTAAATCCCTAGGAGAGAGCCTTGGAGCATGCTGCTGGTGAGATGCTGGGGTCCAGACTGACTTGTGCTTCTGGCTCTGCTCTGGTCACCTGGGTTCTGGCACTAGCGTGGATCTCAAACCCATGGACCCTCAATCTGGATACCCATGTTTCTGGCTGTTTGCTCAGTTGTGGTTTAAGCCTGTTCATAGTTGGACTAGAGAACAGGCTTGGAGCTTGGTTTTCCCCAGCCTGGGATGCATCTCTTCTCCGCCATGGCTCCAGAAGTGTCAGTGTCCTCTTTCTTAAGATGTCAGGGGAAATTTTTCACTTGGAGGACAGTGAGACACTGGCACAGGCTGTCCAGAGAGTCTGTGGTGCCCCATCCCTGGAGCCATTCAGGGCCAGGTCGGATGGGGCTCTGGGCAGCCTGATGTGGGGGGCAGTTCTGCCCATGGCAGGGGGTTGGAAGTAGGTGATCTGTAAGGTCCTTTCCAAGCCAAGTCAATCTGTGTTTTTGATGCAGCTGCTTCGGGTGTGCTCCCCAGAGTCCATCTTACCAAACTGTCCACTCCATCTCTGCATGTGTCATGGTATTGACTGATTCAATTTAGAGGTAATTCCAGGTTGTGGCAGAGCTCCTTGGCTTTTCAGAGCCAGCTTCCTCATCAGTATCCACTTTTTACCTTGAGGTGAATGTAGGAGAGCTGGGCCTGGACCCCTGAGGAGTCAGCGTGACCCATAATGTGGGGCAGTAGTTGGCATGAATCGTGAATTGAAGCTATAGCCAACTCAAATGGAGGTAGATGTTCATGGGAGCAGAGCTGGATTTCTGTGAAACCTTGGCTGTGACATCCCTTGTGTCATTGCCTCTTGGAAAAGACTTTGTGAGAAAGAGTAAGGAATGCAGGACAGGAAGAATTGGATACAAATGACAAGAAATAATAATAATTTTTCTTCTACAAAATAATAATAATTTTTAAAAAGTATGAAGAGAAAGATTTTGGGTATAAAGAAGTTTCATGGCAATCCTGTTTACTTTGTCCAAGCCAATTTGCTGGCAGTGAGTATTTACAGATTTACGTTCAAGAGCCATAGACCTCATTTGTAGATTTCCATTAATTACTGATCAAATGACCGTGGAAGTCCTTCATTTCATTGACTCCTATGGTCTTCCATCTTTCTCTGTTTTGGAGAACAAAAAGCTTCCTTTCCATATACTTCCCTTGCTGCATAGATGCCACACTGCCTTCTGCTACAACGCTGTGTGTGCCTTTATAGTTAGTAGTTCTTTTTCTCCCATTTAAGACTCTCTTTTTGCTACAGAACATTAGCCAGGGCTACCAGCCAGGGCTGGAAGATGATGGGCAAATTTGCAGTGGGGAAAGTCTTGAATGCTACTTATTCAAATTCAATGCATAAATATTGTTTATCTTGGTTGCTGTTTTACCTGTGTAATTCTTTAAATTCTGAATTCTCAGTGTGTAATTACTGCTATGGTCATAATCACTGAGAACCTATACCTTGGTCTGCAGAAGTCCAGAAGGTACTGAGCTCCTATTCTGGGGGTGATCCCTGCATCTGCAGTGCTGCTGTTGCATGCGGCCTCCCTGCCTCCCTTGCCACTTGGATTCAGTGATACTTCCAAAGGTTCACACCAGGGATTTGAGGTTAGAAACAGTGCCCCTGCAAGGGCTTGGTTGAGAAATGGAATTTTATTTAAATGCTGACGTTTCTGCCCTGAAACTTTCCTCCCTCTGAAATTCTCAACTCTGAGGGAAGCAGATGGGGCTGTTATTTCTCAAGCACTGCTACATGACGTGTGCAGCTAAACTGTGTCACAAATGATTGCTGCAGCAGAGATGTTTGGTGGCACATTGCAGCCCTACTACAGTTGGAAAAATCAGTGCATGGCAGCTGAGCATTGGTGACTGGCTCTCAGCGGCCCTCAGCTGATGGCAGGCAAGAGGTGCTCACATAATCCCTTCCTGGACAGAACTTCAAAAACCACACAATCCAATCTATCAGCATTTGGAATCAAATCAGTGCCACGACCCAGGGCAAAGTTTAAAACTGGCATTTTCTGTGCTGGGTGTTTTTTTCCATCATTGTGGAGGGGATACTCACAGCACATCTCTTCTGGCAGGAAACCTGCTACTTCTAACTGTAAGATGGGAATTTTCCTGCCTGGTACCCAGATCAGGTGTTTGTTTTGTTTCCTTTAAACATATGGAAACAGTCAGCCAAAAAAAAAACCTCTCAACCACTTCCATAAAATCAGGCTAACCAATTTGGCCTGCAAGAGAAATTCCTAGCAGCATTGATTTTGGAAAGCTCCAGTGCCTTGCAGAGGAATTACTGCAGAAGGTTAATGGCTGTGCCAGTGCTGCTTTTCATCACCCCTAGAAAGATACATCAAAATTTGATCAAACTATAAGCCACTGATAGCAACAGTAGCAACAGCACGTTCCTCTTTATGGCAAGGCTGAAGGCATAGTGAATTTCCAGGGATTCTGTGGTGTCTGTTGACAGGGGAGTTGTCAAATCTCGGTGGGCTCTTCAAGCAGCTTGGTCACCGTTGTTCTGTGATCTCTGCCCAACACTTCTCAAATGCCCCAATTCAGCTTCTAGCTTCCTCAGGCAGAGCTGTGAGGTGCCCACCTTGCTGAGAACTGGTGCAGGAGATATAACTTGACTGGTTTGGGCCCAGACAGAACAGTAGTGTTATTGAAGAAGTGCTGAGAAGAAGAGGAATGTTGGTATTCATGCTCTTCCACTGGCAATCGTGGTGGTTTGGCATCAAACTCAAAGCAGCTCATCCTTCAGTGAGATGCTCCTTATACAGAGTGTGATCGTCTGGGATTTGTTCTGCAGGCAAGGTGAGAGCATGAGGTGCAGTCAGGTCAGGGGTAATCCCATAACATACAATAAAAACGCTAGAAAAGGTCAAGCATAGCAAAAAAACCCCTGTGGTTGATGGCTGTTTTCAACCATATTCTGCATTAGGAAGACCTGGATGTGCCTTTGCTTCAGCTTCCTGGCTGTGAGAGAGATCAGTGCCCTGTCACTGTACTGTGTGCCATCCTGGAAGCTCTTCAGCCATGGTGGAGTCTTGTGCTGCAGTGACATCAGCTATAGAAAAACCTGAAAAAAAAAAAAAAAAAACCAAAGAAGAAAACTATTTTCAAAGCAAGGCCTAAATAATGGCAGTAGGAGGCAAATGGTGGCTTGTTTCTGATCACCATAGAGTCTTAGAATTATTTGAGTTGGAAGGGCCTTTAAGGGCCATCTGGTTCCACTCCCTGCAAGAACAGGGACACCTACAGCTAGATCAGCTTGCTCAGAGCCCATCCAGCCTGATCTTGAGTGTTTCCAGGAATGGGAATCCACCCTGTCTCTGGGTAGCCTGTTCCAAGTGTCTTATTGAACAGGCAGGAAAGTTGTGTATGCATATAAAGAAAGAACAGCCTCATGTCAGCGTACAAGGAGACATCAAGAAAGCATGGATTACTTCGTTCAATTCATTCCTGTCTTCTGAGTGTGGGTTTTTTGTTTTTTTTTTTACAAGCAACATCATTAAAAATAAAATAGCATCACACAAATGCCTGCCCTAGACAGGCCATGTAGAGGGAAGGCAGAGCGCTGCACAGGGAAATCCAGCATCAGCAGACTGCTTCCATCCATGTGCAATGAAATTCTGTGCCCAAGGACATCCCCGGTCACTGCAGAGCACAAGCAGCTCCCTGACTGTGCCTTGCCCTCTCCTGACGTTCCTAATTATAATGAAGCCTGCTTGTGGTGCCCATTTTGCAAACTTGCTCAGGCATCCACTTGAAAGCAGTCCTTGTGCGGCACTGGGATGTTCCTAAAGAGGAAACAGGATCAGTTTTCTGTGATGAACCCTTGCATTTGAAGTCTTGGTCCCAACCATGACCTGCTCATACAAACCCATCTGCTTCCAACCGAGGCTGGCAAAACTGTATTGTTTTGCAAGCAAAGTTTGTTTGCTCCAGGAGAGCCCTGACTTTGTTATCTCTGCAATAACAATTTCCAGGGCTGCCACTGTTGCTCTGACTGAATTGCAGCAATCTTCCAGGGCCCTGGTCTTGGCCTCAACCCCACTGTGACTGGTGCTGTGCTAATACTGAAACCCCAGGTGGGTCTTGTTCTGCCGAGAGCTCCTGAGATCCATGGAGCACTGCTGGTTAAACAAAATAGGTCAGCACTCCAGACACACATCCTTACACGCACATTAGCCAGGAGAGACGCAAACTGGAATATTAAGCTGCCAAGTGGCTGCTCAAAACTGTGCACAAGGGCAATTAAAATATTAGCATCCTTTCATGTAAGCAAAGCAAGCAGAAGTGGCAATTAGTTTCTGTTACAACTTGCAGCCCCAGAGGAAAGGCATCAGAGGCATTTTCTCCTTTGCCACCTGACACTCGCATCCATCCACCCGACAGCCCATGTGGGGACATATGAGGCTGTGGGGGAAATCCAGCTCCACCAGGCAGCGTTGCTCTGGGCTGCTTCGTCTACTGCTGTGGTCAATGGCACAGCCCAGGTATGTGCTCACCAACAGGCCGCAGGTGCTGCTGGAGCACTGGGGTTCTTTCCTTACCTTAAATTTCAGCCCCAGTGCTGCTGCAGCACTCACAGGGATAAGGGACTCCCCTGGCACAGCCTTGTGCCCTGGCGTGGCACCTCTAGATGCTGGTATCGCAGACGCCGCTCTCAAACTCTGCAAGTACCCCAAGAAGAGGACAGACGCTTGGTTCCCCATTCCCAGGCACTTTCATGTGGGAAACAACAATCTGACGTCAGGAAACCAACTATCTGCAGTGGGCTGAGCATTCATTTTCATCTGGCTGGTGTTTGCCAATCACCACAAACCCAAATCACAGCTCTAAAGCCACCGAGCTCCTGTTTGCAGTGCAGAGTAGGAAGAGGTCAACGTTTGTTTTCAATTAAGAAAAAAAAAGAGACGAGAAAAAGGTTACCAAAATGTCTAGCCTTTGTTTTATTGAGTTACAACAAATGAGCAACAAGTTAGAAAAGTAGGATTTATTCAAACTCCCTAGCATTGTACTTGTGCAGTGTGCTGAAACAGGGGTAGGGCCAGGCAACGCAGCCAGCTTGCGCTCCCGCACCCACGCTGCTCCTCCTCAGACCCGCACGCAGACACCCACACAAAGGAAAACTAGCAGTACTTGAAAACAAGTGCACTCAGGGATCTAGAACTGATCTAACAATTTAGTGGCAAGGGTTAATTGGAAACGTCAGTTGTGTGCTACAGCTTCTAGAACCGGAGGATGGACGTTGGTTTCTGCTGTCCATCTCAGTGCCAGCTGAAGAAAGGCAAACAAGTTCAGGTTATGAAGCATCATCGTTTTGTCACCCCAACCCCCCTGGGGGTTGTACTACGTGTTCAAACAAAAAGTGCTGAAAACAAACAAACAGAAAAAAAAGGTGTTCCAGCGAGATCATCGGAGAGCCGCGGCCCGGCCCGCTTTGTGAGGAGTGGAGCACAGGAGCTGGAGAAGGCGCACTTCAGAGGAGCACAGGAAAGCAGAGATTTAAATACTTCAGTAGCAGATGGCCATAAAACAAAACAAAAGAAGTCAAAACAGGAAAAAAAACCCAAAGCCCCAACCGAACCAGACCGACCCAACCCTCCCCAAACCCATAGCGCACTGTGTGGGCTGAAATGTAAACGGCTGTGGGGTGGGAACCCAGGATCGGATGTTGATTGGCACCAAAGAGATTCCAAAAAAATTGCAAAACTTTCTTCAAAGGCTTAAGAGAGGCTGTGGGCTCTCCTCCTGGAGGTCTCCAGAAGCTGCCTGGAAGCGACCACGGGCTCCCTGCTCTGGGTGTCCCTGCTGGAGCTCGAAGTGGGTCATGTGGACCCTGAGGTCCCTGCCAGCCTCAGCCATAATGGGATTCAGTGATTCAGAAAAGATCTCCTCTCCCTCCTCCCCACAAAACACACTTCCCTCCCCCAAATCAACTGTAACATTCTCCCATGGCATTGTATGCAAGAATAACTCGCACCTATTAAAAAGTTAACAAAATTTCCACATTGTACAAATCTGTTCCAGTACAGGAAGAGACTGGGCAGGAAAGTGGGTAGGAAAGAAGCTGAGGAGTAACCTATATACAAGGACCCTTTTTTCCTTCTCTCTTTTCTTTCTCAATGCAGTAGTAGGACTTTGGCACTATGAACAACCCCACGACGACGCTCCACCAGAGGATTTCTCACTGTGCCTCCGCAAGCACGATTTGAGACGTGGAGTCGCAACACGCTGTCTCACCCCAGGCAGGAAAATAGATGTTCTATTTTCAGACAGAATTTCCCCTTCATTGTCAGGACAGTGCAGCTGATGAGTATCCCTGCAAAAGATTAAAGAAACGTATTACTTTAAAAGGCATTCTGAACAAATACTTGAGCTGTCAGCTAACACAGCACCCAACTTTCACTCCTGAGGATGCACGCAGCGGCACTGCATTTGGTAGGAACCACACCCTGAAGCTGATCCCTATTGCATCCTGATGCTGCAGGAGGATGCCAGGCTGGTTCTGTGGTACCAGCACACTGATGATACCCCCTGCAGACTGCTGACGGGAGCACACAGCCCAGCCTTGCCTCTTGCTGATCCCTTGCTGCCACAAACCCCTCAGGCAGAGCTTCACACTGACAGAGCAGACAGGGACACAAGGCAAGGCTTCTCCATTGGGGATGACTTTCAGCATGGTTTTCCCACTGAGCAAAATGTGAGAGTGCAAGAAGTGAAGCACTCATGCTGAAGCAGCATGCAGCAGCACAGGGTTGCTCCTCCACACCCATGCTCACCATAACCCTTATTTCACACCTTTTATGAAGGCTGCTCTGTTATCTCTCACAGAAGCAGAGGGCTCTGTCTGGCATCCACAACTCCTATGTCAACAGAAAAGGCAAAATCCTCCCTGTCCCAGCAGCCTTTTCTCAGACAACCCCCTGCTCCTTCTAAAAAAGCTGAGAATGTTTAATAGTTGCTTTGGTTTTGCTTCTCCCTCTGAAGTCCTTCATTGCTGTTCAGCCTGAGTCTCCAACATGGCTTACTGCTTTCAGGGGAAATGGCAAGACAGTTTTAGTTCTGCAGAAACCACTGGGAAGTCCCACAGTGCCTTCAGGACACTCAATCTGGGCAGCAGGCACTGCAGCCATTGTTAAAGATAGAACATCGAACCATAGAAAAATGGGAACTTGAACAAAAAAGGAAGGGAAACTCCACTGCTGGTGGCTCTTAACCATCTCGGAAACTGAGGAATGTGCAAAGCCACCAACAACTGACGTCAGCTCCGGACCCACTGATGCTTATCAGCATGATGCAAGGAGGAATAAAAATCATAGAATCACAGGCTATCCCAAATTGGAAGGGACCTCCAAGGATCACTGAGTCCAACTCCTGGCTCCACACAGCACCACCCAAAGATCAGACCCTATGTCTGAAAGCATTGCTCAGATGCTCCTTGTACTCTGGCAGCTCGGGGCTGTGCCCACTGCCCTGGGGTGGTTGTTCTGTTCACCACCCTCTAGTGAAGAACCTTTCTCTGGGGCTTTGTGGCATGCAGTCCCAGACCTGGCTGTTCTTTGGCACATCTCAGCACAGCTCCTGGAGCTGCAGAATGTACCTCGTAGAGTCACAGCTGCATAGTGCAGCAGAGATATACTTCAGGACATTGTATGCGTTTATGTCTGTAAAGAGCATTTTCTACTTTGCTCATTTCCACCACAAACTACAGGCTTTGGTGTCTGCACTTTGCAGGGCTGGGACAGATGGGAGGTGTGGAAACAACAGTAAATTTCTGAGGAAAAACAGAAGCTCTGGTCTGAGGATATCTTCGGAAAACCCTATGGGATACAACGCTGTGAAGAAAGCCAGCAATGGCTGCCAGCCTGCTCCTACCCCCATGCTTGAGCTGTGATTCTTTACTCAGAGGGTGATGGGACACTGGCACAGGCTGCCCAGAGCAGCTGTAGATGCCCCATCCCTAGAGGTGTTCAAAGCCAGGTTCGATGGGTGGCAGCCAGCCCATGGCAAGGAGTTGGAAGTAGATATCTGCAAGGTTCCTTCCAACCTAAGCCAATCTATGATTCTATGATTTGATGGATATAACATAAGGCCAGTTTATATTCATCCAGCTTGCATAAATGGTGAAAAGAGAGCTGATTTTGACCCATGCTGTCAGAAGGCAGGAATCTCCACTGATGGACGTGAAGTAAGGCACTCTACTGGTACATAAGGGATATGAGACTTCATTATGCAGCATCAGGAGCATTTGGAATGATGGCTTGCTGCAGCCACTCAGGATCATGAAGGCACCATACTGAAACAGCGCTACTGTTCAGGACACCTGATCTTGCTCCATGGAATTCATGTGACTTTTTCAAAAGCTTCAAGCAGGCAGAAGTGTCCCTAGAGGTCTTCAAGAAGCATAGAGATATGGCAGTGCGGGACGTGGTTCAGTAGGCATGGTGGTGATGGGTTGACGGTTGGACTGGATGATCTTAGCAGTCTATTCCAACTTCAATGATTCTACAATTCTAAACGTAACAGAGATTTTATCAACCTGTGAATAAGATTTCAGAGTCATGTGTGAATTCTGCTCCACTGAGGACTGGTGGCCATGAAAAATCCCACCAGCTGCAACAGAAGCAGCAACCACTGAACATACATCACTTCAGAACAACCCATTTTCTAAGGCATGAGGTGCATTTAGGCTGTAAGGCAAATACACCCTAATGGCTTCTAGAACTACATGGGGAAACAAAGAGACCTGAAAAGTTCTGCAGCAGTTCAGGTTTTTACAGAATCTGCACATGAATTCCTGCCACAACAGAAGTGTGGAGACTGAATGCAGACAAATGTTCACTTTAAAGTGTGCATGTCAGGCTGAGAACATAACAACAAAGGAGCATTTCTGCACAATGTGAAGTTCAGCAGTGGAAGTTTCACATTGTGGCTGTGGCTGTGCAAGAATCAAGAGGAAGAGAAGTTCCTGTCAGCAGTTCAGCACTCGGCAGTGCCTCCTGCCTGCAGCCAGGACGGTAACGTTGCCCCTGTGAGGTGCTGAGATGTGAGGAAGAATCAGACTTCTATGTAAGAACAAGCAGGAACAATCTCATCTCCAAGCCTCTTGGTCTTTCAGCCATACTCTGGATGTCACCTAAGACAATGGCCTGTTAGTTCAACTCCAAAGCTATAGTTAAAAATTAAGGAAGACAGTAGATCGCCTTCACTAAACTGAGAGTAAAAATCTATCCTGAAAGAAAAAGCACATGGATTTTTCACTGTTTCCATCAATGCAGAGAATAAAGCTCCCATCTTACATGTCACCATGGCTGGTCCCATGGCTTTCTGGCACCAGAAAGCAGGTGTCAGCAATTCTGGGCTGAGATGTGCTGGGAAAGTAAAGCAGAAGAAAAGAGAGAAAGGCTTTGGGCCTCTGTCCTGCAAAATGGTCATCTGAACTCCTGAGTGACCCACATGGTGAAAACCCTGCTTTGGTGCATCTCTTCTCAGCAGGTGCATTTTACAGCCCTTTCAAAGCTCCTCAACAAAAGAATAAACTGATGGAAGTTTATTGCAAAGTTCCTGTTAAAGTTCATCTCTGATGGCCCTTGGGTCCCCATCCAGCTGTGAAGCTCCATGGTCTGCACCAGGGTGCAGCACGAGAGCTCTGTGAGAAAGCAGTCCAAGGTCCCTTCCTCTGCTACAGAATCATAAATCATTAAGGTTGAAAAAGGCCACTAAGATCATCTAGTCTAAACATCCAACTACCACCAGTATTACCCATTAAACCTTATTTCTCATGGTCACATCTCCACATTTCTTGACCTCCAGGGACCACCTCCCTGTTCCAATGTCTCATCACTCTTCTGAGAAGAAATTTTACCTAACATCCAATCTGAACTCTTGTGGCACAACTTGAGGCCACTGCCTCTCATCCTATCGCTGTTACCCGAGGCTGACCCTCACCTCAGCACAGCCTCCTTTCAGGGAGTTGTAGAGAGCAGTAAGGTCTCCCCTGTGCCTACTCCTCTATGACTGAACAATCCCAGTTCCCTCAGCCATTCCCCATAAGATTTGTGCTCCAGACCCTTCACAGCTTCATTGCCCTTCTCTGGACAAACTCCAGGGCCTCGATGTCTTTCGTGTAGTGAGGGGCCCAACACTGAACACAGCACTCAAGGTGTGCCCTCACCAGAGCTGAGTACAGCGGGATGATCGCCTTCCTGCTCCCGCTGGCTGCACTATTTCTGCTAAATGCCATGGGCAACACTGGGCAACACTGCTGTCTCACGTTCAGCAAAACATTGACCAACAATCCCAGATCCTTTTCCTCCGTGACGCTTTTCAGCCTCTAGGTCTGCCCCCATTACCAATCCTCATTCACAGCCCATCTCTCTCCTCAGTTACATTAGTGTAAGTATCCATAGCTGAAACAGCAAAACGATGTGCAATAACAAACCTAATAAAAATAAAATAAAATAAAATAAAATAAAATAAAAAAAAAAGATAAAATAAAATAAAATAAAATAAAATAAAATAAAATAAAATAAAATAAAATAAAATAAAATAAATCTGACAGTGCATTTATTCATCGCTCATATAATTTAAAATACCAGATCAGAACCAAGCTTTGGTTTCCTATGTGGCTGCTCCCCATGCACCTCTGCAGCACCAGCACAGCTACAAGAGATACTCCTACCTCTATGCAACCAGCACAGACTGCTAAGAAAAATCTGCACCTCTGCAACAAGGAGTGGATCAGTCCCAGCACTAACTCTTCAACAGCAAATGGCCTTATGCAAGTGCGGGGACCTCTACCAGTCCAGGTTAGTGTATTTCCTTTTCAAAAGTTTTTAAAACAAATACTGAAGTACCTTATACTTGTTAGACATCAGGGGACTATTAATTCTTTCTGAAAGATGTGTTCTTTAATTGTCAATGCTGTGCTTTCTGTCAGGTATATCCTAGCTTAAGGAGACCCCAGCTTGAGAGAGACAAGATCTGATCCTGTACATTCTCATACATGCACAAAATATTAAAGGTTGGTGAGTTCAGCTCAACACGCCATCAAGAAGCACAGATGGTACTTGCTCCAGTTTATACCTGTCTAACTGTGATCAGAAACAGACTTCAGGTCTCTGAACAACACATCTTTTCACACTGAAATATCATGTAACACTCCCCTCCTAAAAAAATGGCCCCGCAGCTTGCTTTTAAATTCAGGATACTGTGAAGAAAAGCTGCTAAAACACCCACACAGCTTAGTCTGGGGCATTTCCTAAGCATCTATAGAGCAAGCAAGCAGAACAAAGCAGGCTGGAGACAGTTCTCACCTGCAAGAGGAAGAGGGCACATTTGCATGAGCCGCTTCATACCCAACAGCATTTTTTTTGCTTGCTGTTGCATACATCTCTGGCCCAGGCCCTTCCCCCAGACAGCTTTTATTCTGTGTCAAAAGGAGAAGAGGTACAAAGCCAGGCATGGTCTCTGTTCATGGGAGATCAGCAACCTGTTAGCAAGAGGACTGCTAGAAACTAGTGTCACCTAGTCAGTCTCTGCATGGCTCCACTGGTATGTTTTACATCAACCTCTGCAGAAGTTACATTTAAAGGAGACATTTCAGGATTTAATAGATTGATGCAAAAAAAAAAAAAAAAAAAAAGCCCTTACATGGGATTTGACCTACAAGGAGAAAAGGAACCAGGCAAACAGCGCTAATCCCTGCCTACCAAGCAGCTGCTTCCATTTACAGGATGGCCATGCCTTGTGTTCAGGCACCCAGCAGGCACCAGGATCCAAGTCCAGGGATTTGCACTGAAAAGGGGCTACGGGATGCTGGAAGCACCCCAGAGTGAGGCAGTTCTGGGAAGCAGGGCACCCCAAGCATTACCTGTCTATATGTGGGCATTTTCTCCAGATATACTTTCAGAGTCAAAGTCTGCCAGCTCTGCCTGGCCCTCAGGTGCTGCCTGGCTCCACGTGTCCGTGCAGTCCGATGCGGCATCATCCTCGCCCACAGTCACCTCCACCCAGTTGACCTCCACTGGCCCCTCATTCTCCTCACGTCCGTCACGGCTGTTGCACTCCAACCTGCCCGTATCCTCTGCTTGATTCCCCAACAAAGAGTCTTTCAGTGGTTCGCAGTCTCTTTTTGGTCTCATCACCAGCTTCCCCGAGTTCTCTTCATTCAGCTTTTTGTGCTCCTGGTAATGCTGCCGAGACACCTCATTACCATTCTTTGGACTCTCAATGAGTTTTGATCCCTTTTTCTGATTCTGCTCGTTATGGCCATCAGCATACTGCTGCTGGTACTGGTCAACCCATTTAAGCAACCCCGATCTTAGCGAGGACCGGTTTTCCTTGAACCAGCGAACGATTTCAGTTCTTGTGAGCCCAGTCTGGGACGCTAGCTGGTCATACTCTTGTGGTGTTGGCCACTGGGTTCTTGCAAATGTACTTTTCAGTAGATGAATTTGCTCCTGGGTTTTCTTAAGTGTGGCAGAGGATCCCGATAAAGCACCAGGGAGCTGGGAGCTGTTCATCAGTTCTGCTTGGTTTATTGCACCATTAGGCGTTCCTTGTTCCTTAATTTTTCGGTATGACCCCATTGAGTCCAAGACGGCTTGCTCCATGCTGTCCCTTATCTTTCTCCTCTCGGAGAACCACGAATCAATCTCTCTCCTGCTCAGCTTTGTCTCCACTCGAAGCCTGTCCAATTCTCCCTGGGTCGGAAAAGAACATCGTAGGAAACTCTCCTCAAGGGCCCTAAGCTGCTCTTGGCTTTTCTCTTTGAACCTCTGGGGTGCATAATCTGCATATGGGTGGAACGAGCGGCTGTGTCGGCCCAGTGGAGGTGCTACTGGATCCTTCCCTAAAGCATCACCAGCGACTTGCACGATGCCCCGCTGACTTCTGTACCTGTGGTCACTGAACCACTTCTTGATCTCGCTCCTGGAGAGCCCCGTTGCCTCTATCAGCCGGTAGACTTCCGCGTCATCGGGAAACTGGCTTGCTATGAAACTGGCCCTTAGCTCTGCTATTTGCTCCTTGGTCTTTTTTCGCTCGCTGGCAGGTGTCAATGGTACAGCAGTCAGCTTGGCAGGACTCTCAGGCACCTGAACTACGTGAGGTCGCTTGGCCTCTGGAACGTTTGACAGAGTCTGTATTGTCCTCTTTTGTCCCTGGTTTGGGGCAACAGCAAGTGTGATTGGTGAACAGGAAACTGCTGACCCATTTGAAACGGGAGTTAAAACCAGACCAGTCTGGCCCAGTATCTGACAAGGCAAAGCTGTCTGGATGATAGGAGGGGGAATTTTTGCAGTTGTCAAAGGAGCTGGCAGGACAGTGATGGTTTGGGGGACTGCCTGGATAGTACCGTTGAACATCTTCTTTCTTGCCTCTTCTACTTCTTCAGGTGACCAGCTGATACCATGCTTCAAACGTTGCGTAGCAAACCAGATTCGGATCTGTTCTTCAGGATGCTTTGATGCTGCTGTCAACCACGACAATTCTGCTTGCGTGGGGTAAGGAAATTTGTTGAAGGAGTTGATCATGGTTGCATTAGTGTCCAGTGCAGAGTTGTATTTGGTACTGTTCAGAGGTACCGGGACCTTGGGTACAAGGTTAATATTTGGTGGTAGCTGTACAGAGGGCATAACATGAGCTAACACATCCTGGAGAAGGTCTCCATTTATACACGCGATAGCTTCAGTGGCTTCAGTTATGATGCGGGGGAGAGAACCATCCACATGGTTTTCTGAAACTCCCTCTTCTGGCTTTTTGGGACCCTTCTTGGTTTCCCCTTTAGACTTTCCCAATTTCATCATTGGCGTTTTACTCACACTAATTCCCCCATGAAGTGAATCCTCACACTCTGCATTTTCCACCCCACTGCTCGTGACAGTGACATCATTAGTGGTGGTCTCAATGGACTGCTCTAAAACAGTCTGATTATTGCGTTTAATTAATTTCAGTTTAAAGTTACTCTCTCCTGGGTGATATTTTGTGTTGTGGTCAGATAAAGAATCGTATTTTTTGGTTGTGAAGTTGCATTCAGCACAGACATACAGGGGGTTGAGAATGACATTCGGATGCTGAGTGTCAACATGCTCTGTAAATTCGTTTAAGTTCTGTGTAGAGTAAGGGCAGTATTTACACTCATAACCACCCTGGGGTTTCTTAGACTGATTTTCAGCAGGGGGCTTAGCCTCAACCACTTCACACTCTTTCACTGAGCTTTCTGAAGGCCAAGTTTTTTTAGCATCCTGCTGTGGTGTGCCAGGCCCCTTCTCTTTAGCAGTTTCTGCACCCTCTGGGACTTCCTGCTCCATCACTTCAGAGGTTCGCACCATACAGGGAGTTGTTGACTTTCTTTTGCTAGCCATGGCAGCCCAGGCTGCGCTTCCAGAAGGTGACTTCTATGACAGGTTGAGCAATAAACTGAAAGATCTTGTGAACGGCTGCAACCTTCCTTGTGCACTTAACTCTTGTTTTGTTTAATACAGGATTTCAGCCCCAACTGTGACCATCAGCTCACATTTGCTGCATGACACCTGTGAAACAAAGCACACCCATTAGGCACTGATCTGTAAAACATGGCTCTTGCAGAAAGCTATCACTCAAGATAGGTGCATTTACAATACCATTTTGGACAACACTGAACTCTTCCTCTTGCTACTCTCCCCATCAACTTAAGAGGAAAAATCTGTCCACGCAGAATGAAAGCAGCGGACAGTTCACAATGAAGTGTGCCTCAGGTAGAAAATGGCTTTGAAACAAACAGGGGAAGCTGAACAGACAGGAGGTTTTAATCTCCATGAGAGTCAATGCATTGAGCTGGAAAGGAAAGCAGACGCTGCTATAAATACTGCACCTTTTTATAGAAGCTGTAGTTTCTATTAATTATTATTTTGAAGCATGTAGATTCGAAATTGAGTGTGATTATTAAATTTAATTACTTCCCACTGTCACTTACCTTGTAAATATGTCTAGTAAATGATTGTGGTTACTAATGACGGGTGATTTCTAAATAAAGCTATGGGGCTTGCCTTGCTCGTAAAAGTAAAGGCAGTGAGAGGAGTTAATGCAAATCAGCATTTTCAGAGGTCTGTGTCTTGATTAGAGCAGATCAGTAGAGGTCTGTCAAGTCTCTTCTGGAATGAAAGTTTTCTTAAAATGCCCTTATCACGGAATACTGATTGTCAGGCAGTGAGCAAAGATCAGATGATCTTTGACCCTCAGATCCCTTTTAAATAGGTCCTTTCCTGTGACCCTACTGATATTCCCATCAAGTCCTGATCTGTGCACTTAACTGCCTACAGAATTAAACAATATTTTTAAAGCATGATTCACACACTAAAGTGGTTTTGGAGTTCCCAAATGTAATAATTCCATCAAAATACATATTCTTAAGAGGATATGAAGTCAGTATCAATCAGTATGACCACAAAGGAAGAAAAACCACACTGGCTGTGTTACAATCTACCCATGCTCATCAGGACTGAGTGAACGGAGTGTAATTTAATAGCTGTAACAGCCTCATCATGCAAAAAAAAAAATTGATATCACTCTCCTATTTGACAAGATACCTTTTCTAATGATTCCTTGACTCTACTTTGCTACTCCTCCTGATCAGACAGGCTTGGACTGTAACACTTTCAGCCTGATGGGAAACTCACTGTTTGCCATCCATTGGATGGGATATGGGGGGGCACCAGGGCTTACAGGCTGTCATCGTCATTGCCCAAAGCATCAGCAGCTACAAGCAACCCATGTTTTGGGTTTCTGCAATCTCTCTTTTAAAAAAATAAAATAAAATCCCTTTTAATAATAAGCAAGTAGATGAGCAATGGAACCAGTGATGCCCGGTTTTCTGCAAACTTGTGCTGACCTTTAAACTGGATTACACTGAATATTCTGTTATTTTTACATATTCCTTCAAAATTCCCCTCTATTTCCCTTCACAATCGTCCTCCCACAGAGTATTTTGTCTGAGGTCTATGGCTTGCAGTGTCCCACTGCAGATGAGGTCAGAAACACAAACAAACAACTGTCCAAACACTCCTTTTCCTGCCCAATCATTTTTAATGAAGTTTGCAGAACTTCAATTATCTCTGATGCTTCTTCCCTTATATCAGATCTGGCTGAAATGGGTTAAAAGGTGAAAGAAGGGTGCAGAATCAGCTCCCTAAGCCAGGCTGCTGCTGGAAACAAGGTGCAGGTCACCTCCTTCTGCCCTGCAGATCCCACTGCACTTGTGATGTTGATGTTTGTAGACAATGGAAGGAAAGTGCAATGCCTCATCCTGGAAAAGGGTGGTAGGCATGAGGACGGAGCACAGCTCCCTGATGCTCTTTTGCTGCTCTGCCACCTAGGCCATGCTGCTTCACTTAATGGTCTGCTCCTTTTCTGATGTGTGACCTTCTGCAAAATTCATGCGGCAACATCAGCGAAAGGAAAAAAGTCAAAAGGCACCAAAGACAGAGTAAGGCTTATTTATATTTCACTATCACCTCCTCCTTACCCAAAAAAGAAGTAAGAAAAGGCTAAGAACAAAAAAATAAAGGAATGGGATGGAAGAACAAGAGTGGAGAAAAAGCAGTATCTAGGTTACTGCATTGGAGCAATAAATGTTTCTTAAAAATGTTGAATGTGTTGACTTTCTGAAAGCTCAGCAAGCACTATGCCACATCAGGCAGCTGTGCCAAACTCCCACCTCTCATCAGGACAGAGGGATCAGCAAGGATGCTCTGACATTAAGCGAAGGCCAAGCTCTCTCCAAAACACACATACAATGGTGGATGGGTGAAAAATTCTGTCCTCAACGATTTTAATAGAAATATTTAAACACTGTTTCTTTTTTATGGCCCAGTGTTTTTCTATATTTCTAACTGCTTTGCTAACTCTACACTGAATAGCTTTTCTGCCACACAGGAATCCTTATCCAACATAGCGGATAGTTTTGGAAGTCAAGAACAAAACAAATGAGTTCCAACTCCAGATGTACTTGTTTTCAGAAGGAAAGAGTTAGGAGACCACAACCAGTCAGATCACATTTGTCCTTCAACCTCAATTCCTGGAGCTTCCTGAAAGAGGGGGAGGAAAGCAAGGCCCAGCAACCGTGTGAGCGAGGGGTTTATTGAGACTTCCAAGCCACTGTCTTCTGAGGACAGCAGTGAGTTCCTCACTCCAGATAAATCCATGTCAAGTTGCTCTGGATCTCCTGGTCAGTTCTAGCAAAGAACATGGCCATACCACAGTTCTGAGAGACAGGCAGGGTAAACACACACTGACTACATAAACCAATGGATTTTACCCACTGGTGGCTGGTCCTCCAGTTAGCGGTGACTCCCAGCATTTGCTGGGAGACACAAGATACCCCTCAGCAGCAACCAAAACTTAGCAAGCACCATATCGAGGTGGGAACACAAGTCAACTTCACCACCTAGCCCATGTTCACCATGCTCCAAGGGACAAAATTCACACCCAGTGCTCAATGAATTGGGCTGCACCAGGAAAAGACTTCTGACAAACTCTGTCACTAAATCCAGTGGTTGGATCAAGGCAAGTGACTTCAGTTTTGGGCTGCTGTCACCATGATGCATGGCTACAGACCGGTTGCAGTTTTCCCAAGCATGGAGAAAGGCAGCCCTCGCCCCTGCAGCTGCCCTGCTTATCTTCTGTGAGGTCTGCCATACTGAATGAGGGAAAAGAGATCATAAAAAATAATTTTTGCTTTATTGTTTGAAATTTGAATTTTTGTTTTTAAATGAGCAGATGCATGAAGCAGCAACAGGCAGCCAGGTTAAAACCAAAAGCACTCGCCTCCAAGCAGACAGCTGCCTCTGTGAACCAGCTCCAAAGCAAACCACAGAGACCGTCTGCAGCAACAGGAGCTTTCGGTTTGCTTTGCTTCTGCAAAGCAATCACGATGGGAGCACGTAGGTCAGAAGCAATGTGTTCTTTTCAGCATCTCTGCTCAAAAAGTACAGTTATGAGGGAGCCCCCAGCCTGGTTTTGTTTAATTTCCAAGAGCTAACAAACGAACCCAGACACAGCCCTCTGATCTTTCAAAGCCCAGCTCAAAAGGCTCCAGTGATCAGGCAGAAGAACAAAGTGGCAACTCAGTGGTGACTTGGTGCATGAGCAGAGCAACGCCAGATCCCCTTGCTGCTTGCCTGGTTTCCAGGCTGGGAAACTGCAGAGCACCATGCAGAGAAAATAAGCCATGTTTTCAGGTCTGCCTGTCACTGGAAAAATGTCTGCTTGGATAGCAATATCATCTTCCAGCAGAGAAAGGTATCTTCTGCCTCTGTGGGTTTCTAAAGTGAAGAAAGTTTGGGTGGTGAAAGAACTTCCACCTTGGTAAAGCTCTAACTGTCTCAGTGCATTCATCAGTTCAGAGCTGTCAAAAATAAAACCCCTGGGCAACCTGCACCAGTGGTATCAACAGGACCAGAGCTGCTGGTGTGCACTGGCCTTACAAACAACGTGGTTCATGTGAACAGCTGGAAAAATAAATCACAAAGCTTTCTTGTGCTGGACTTTGCAATCTTTTCATTGCCTATCTTTTCCTTGTACACACTTCTATACTACTCCCTTAACCAAAAAAAAAAAAGGGAAAAAAAAAAAAGCAAACATTCAGATAGAGGCTGAACTTCTTGTTGCTGAGCTGTTCCCCACGGGCTTTGGTGTCAGGGTCCCCAGAAACATGAGAGAGACTGGGAAAGGCTGTTTGAAGGCTATTCCAAACATGAGACATGTCAAATAAAAAAGACAGGGAAACCCTTAATTCCCACATGAAGAGAAATGCCGCTACTTCACATGGCACCTCACTTCCAGGGCTGGATGAAATGGATGTAATAGAGACTGGAAGGGTTGAAACCCTTACTCAGTGCAAATGGATCTTCACTGTTCTCAGATATACTGCAGTTTTGTTTTTTGTTTTGTTAATAAAAAAGCTATTACAGTTTTTTTTACCTGTGATTTTCCACCAAGTTCTTTCCAGCTAGGACACAGGACACAAGTCCCCATGTTTTGGAATATTACCCTTCCTTACCAAGCAGCAAATCAAAAACCAGCTGACTATTACCAATGTCATGTTTACGATTTGGTTCAGAGAAGGAACTGCTGCTGCTGAGAGCCCCATAACCCCCTTATGGCCTTTTACTCCACACCTGTGGAGGCTGCTGGCATGGGAAGGTGCATGGTACAGCAGAGCTGCTCTTCTGCTCCCTATCACAGAGGCCAAACTCATAATCCTTAACATTGCAGTAATATTATTCTTCTACAAATGCAAGGATGAGAGACGATAGATTTATTTCATGGTGTAAGGAGGAACACGCCTCGGGTGATGTTTTTCCTGCCTTACAACTGTTTTTAGCATGCAGCTGCTGCAGCACTATCAAAAAGCATATCAGCTAGCACAGCAAAAATGCTGTTGGTCTCCACTGTGACAGTACACTTAAAAACATTGCTTAATTACATGCAGGAGAATAAGCAGAAGCAAACCAGGGCAAATAATTCCTGCATGATGGATCAGGGCTGTAATGATTCACAAAAGGGAAACCACAGAAAGAAAGGAAGGTTTTGTGAACTGCAACGCTGAGCTTTTAAAAAGCATTTAAGTTTGAGCAGCCAAGAGCTCTAACTCTTTCCCAGCTCTTTATAAGCTGAGCAAAACAAAACTGATGGGGAGGTATACAGATTGCCACAACAAAAACATGAAAAAATAAATTTGAAAATGCTGTATGTTTTCAGATCTCATGAGCTGCTGTAGACGTTTCTAATTAGAAAATAACCGTGTAGATACATGTGGCAGGTGCCATGTACAATGGCAATGCGTGTGATGGCCATGAACTTTTCCCTATATGGGAGAAGCAATTTATGATTTTTCTTTCTTTTCACAGGTGAATAGCAAAGCAAAGTGCCTCCAGGACTTCTGACTCATGTCAACACAACTTGTGGAACTGGGTGCCACTCTGCAAAGTGGGGCAGATGCAAACGTGATGCATGCCCAGCATGGGGGAATCCATGCCTGCAGCATGGCCAAGAGGTTCTGAAGAATGCATGCATAAAACACGACACACAGACCAGTGAAGGACTGTGGGTGGGATGCAATGGCTCAAAAGGAGCCAACAATAAGAGAAAAACTTGGAGAACAGCGTGCCAAAGCCAATTCACACTGCCTTTTTGCATTACATCTCAGCTTCTATTTAACCATTGTGTAGAGGAAAGACATGGACAAATGTATTCTGGAAAACACAGGTGTCCTGGAGAAAACACCAGTAAGCTTTCCTAGATCAAGCTGTGTTAGCCAGCAGCCTGCTTTTGACGTATTTCAGTGTATACTGCTCATAGTATATTCGCTGAACTAAAATGCTCACTTTCACACTGTTGCAAAGCCAAAAAAATGGCAAAAACTGTGGGTTTTCTGTGCTATCGGTTGTATGCATGCGAGCGGCCAATCCCATCCAAGAAATGGGTAAGTTGAACATTGTGTACTGTGAATTTTCTATTTTAAGTCTTCATCTGCAAACACTGGCTTTTTTTTTAATTTCTCTTTTTTAAATGCAAGTTTAAGTTTTTGCCCAGAGAGGTTGCGGATGCCCCCACCCTGGAGGCATTCAAAGCCAGGCTGGATGGGGCTTTGAGCAACCTCCAACTGTTCTGCAGCAGGAGGGTTGGAACTAGATGACCTCAAGCGTCCCTTCCAACCCAAGAACAGAATATTCTTCAGGCCCATAGAATCATTAATATTGGAAAAGACCACTAAGGTGACCTAGTCCAACCATCAACACATCCCACCATGCCCACATCCCTTAGTGCCACAAATACATGTTTTTAACACCTCCAGGGACAGTGACTCCACCACTTCCCTGGGCAGCCTGTTCCAACTACTCACCACTCTTTTTGAGAAGAATATTTTCCTAATATCTGAACCTCCACTGGCGCAACTTGAGGTCATTACCTTTTGTCCTATCACTAATTGCTAAAATCTGGACTAGGCCTGTTTTTAGCATTTTTGCTTTCTAGAAAGTGATAAGAATAACCTACCCAGAATGAAAAGCACCATCTGGTTCAATATTTATATTACAGCAACGTTTGCTTGTCCCATTTAAGAGACAGGTTTTGCTTTGGGAGGTGTCACTGTTCAGTGCTGATGGGATGGGGCAAGCCCAATGGGCCTGAGGTCATGTCCTGTGCCTGTGGTGGAGGTGAGGAACACAGCCAGGATTCTTCACTTCCTGGCCACCTCTTCCTCCTCTGGAATACGAGTCAGCAGCTTACAGCTTGAAGACCAAATGGGGCATGTGGCAACCATGACTGGTGCAGAAGGGCCAAATCTCCTACTGATTGATGAACTTGGCACAGGCTGGGGAAAGCCATTTTCCTTCATAGTTTGTGCTTCTGCAAAGGTTTTAGGGTCCCACTGGACACATGGCTCTATCCATTGGAGTCACCCAATGGACACCAGTGTGCTTTCTGCACATGACAAGAAGGGACCTAAAATCTCTATGGTGCCTATGGTTGCCCAGGCTCAAAACTCAGAAGGTACCAGTGAGTGTGCTCCTGTGGCCTTGCTTTCTGCCTGGGGAGGGAGAAAAATGTCAAGTGGCCTCTTCCAAGCAACAGGACACATGAATCACCCCCAAAATGCCACTGGATACAAGAGCAGTTGTTCAATACCCGCCCAGGGGTAAAGCTTCTTTCCGACATCCTCCATCAATGTCTTCCAGAGGCAGTGAGTTCCAGAGATCAGTCACGCACTGTCAAAATTATCTCCTCTCATCAGCAAGCTAGTAGGGTGGGTACTTGCATGTTCATCAGAGAGAAATAAAAAGCAACAGATTTCTTAAGAGAGAAATAGAGACACTATAAAAACATCCATTCTAATTAGTTTAATTACTTGTCTGTGCAGCTCCCTGAATCCTCCTCACTGAAGTGGATTAAAGTCGCTGGATTTAAGTAATTTTTCATATTGAGTTTTACCCAGCATCATGTGGTGGAAGGACAAGAAATTCACAAACACAGAACAAAAATTATTTGTACACAGTATCTTCAGCTACGTGGCCAAAATCTGCATGTAGCCACGTTTGATTTTACATATTAAAACCGGATTATTTCACTTGAATATTCAGGTAATTTACTATTATATTATTGTTATTCTGAGTTATGCATTAAGCAAAGGATTCCTTGTGGGGCTAAAGTTTGCTCAAGCAACTACTAGAAACCACTTCCCATTTGTGCAGGTTAAACCTCTACAGCAATGTCAGGTCTGCTTTCTACCTCATGACTATCTAGGCAGTTGTATATATTAATATAGATTTCATATTTCATTATGCATTCTTTCTGTTCAGACTTAACAGTTGTTATAGGGGCACCATCAGTTAAATGTCTGCAGAGCAGGAAGAAAACAGGTTATTACAGAATCAAAGCATTTAGTTTCTTTACACACTTGCAAAACTTTAAGTGACAACACAGAAGTTTTCCTGCTTCAGGACTTCAGGAGCTGCTCATCTCCTTCAGCAATTAATCCTGCCCTGGGAATCACAGTACCCAGCCAAGCATCAAATTTTTCAAGTAAAATTAAGGCACTCACAAACGTTTTTGCCAGTGAATTGCAAAGGGAAAACAAAAATCACATGTGCATACTGGGTGTTCCTTTTGTAAGACTTCAGGATAGAAATGAGCTCTAATGTTATTAAAAAGAAAGTTTTAATTTATCAGAAAGCAGTCCCTAAATCCCACTCCTGGCACAGGCAGCACACATCACAGCACAAAAGGGAAAAGTGCCCAGAGGACCTGACAGAGGGGAAGGAACATGGGCTGAGGGCAGGAGATGGATGGTGACCATTTCTCAGCTGGATTTAGATTTACATTTGAGGGAGAGAGAAAAAGAAGTCTGAGTATCAGGATGCTGAATCTGAATGACAGACACTGACTTACTGGATGTTTGGCCAACACTATTTGTCCGACACGTGGAGCATCCGTTGGATCATCCTCACTCAACACAGCAGCAGCAATGAAGGTGTCTACGGAGTTCCCAGAAGAGAGGAAGGAGCTCAACGAGGAACACACAACATTAGTAACCTGCGTGTCTTTAGCTGTACACCTCCCTCTTTGACTCATTCAAGATGTGGTAAAAAAACGCAGATGGTTTGTGATTTATAATGCTGGTGACTCACTGCACCTCTTCCCTTTTCCCCCACCCCCAAGGGCTTCTCTGCATATCTTCATGTTTCCAGATGAGGAGATCAGAGGAGAAAATGCTACAAACTGACTGATGCAACATCTCCCTCCCACAGAATGACTCTAACATTGCACCCTACACCATGCCATTCTTTTCTCCTGCTTCCATTTCCATTTCCACTTGCCTATGCTCTATCAAACTCAGTGGCTATCACTTCACACCTTTCTGATTGACACTGCAGTCTGAACCTTGGCACTACCAGAAAAGGCTTCAGAACAGTTTCCCATTTTATAACATTAGGTCTTAGCTTATAATCATAACACCTAAAAATATTCCCCCTCCAAATGAAAAGTCCTGAGTTACGGTGTCATAAGTTACCATGGGGTTTGAGGTACAAAGCACATGACATGCACAGTGATGAAGAAATGTTCCACCACCTTGAGACTTCCAGAAGCAGGAACTTCAACACACCTTCAAAACCAAACCACTTCAAGAACTGCCAGCCAGGTTTTCACAGAACCTGGACACTCAGCGTCCTCCAGATGAAGCCAGAGGATGTCAGACAAACCTGATGCTCCAAACACTTCCAGAAAGCACCAACTTTAAGCAGATGAAGAGTCAGCTCACGGTTAGATGGTTAGATACTGTAACTCAGATGGTTAGATAGTCTAATGAACTCAGGAGACCAAACTCAGGTGACCCACACTGAAATGCCACATATTGGTCTGGGGGTGCAAACAGACCCCAACACACATGCTTCTGTCAGGTTGGCAGCCTATGGTCACTTTAGATCACCTGCTCACTAGCCAAGTTCAGGTGAATGACCCTAAACTGCTGGCAGGTGACAGAGGTGTGCTTCCCTACCTGGATCTCTACTTAAGAGACTTCTGTGATACCGACGAAGCATTTGGGACATCTTCTTTTCCCCAGTATTGCTGGCAAAATACAACTTATTGCTTAAATCTGATGCAACTTCTCTCCAACCGCAGCTGGTGCCCCCTCTCCAAACCAAGATAGAGACAATAACCTGGTGTAAGGTCAGCAGCTCACCTCTCTGCCATTCCCAGCCACGAGACAGGCAATCACAGACTGGCTTAAATTGGAAGTGACCTTAAAGACCATCAAGTTCCATGCCCCCTGCTGTGTATCTTGGTGTACATAAGGTTCACTCTCATCCTGTCCCATCTTAAATTTTCAAGCGCTCTACCTGTTTAAAGGACTGATTGTTTCAATAGAGGACCCACCCCACACTGTGATAAAATGTAGTTCCTCTTTTGGAGGTTTTTCTTCTCTAAAAGAAATCATGCGATGTCCACTATGTAAAACAGGTAGCTTTCCTAGGTTCTTTCCCCTCATGCAGGAGTCTGTCTTGGGTAGTTAATGACCTACAGTGTTCAGAGGATCCACCGTCTGACAGCCTTACAGCTGTTGAGGCAGAATCCTCACACTAGGGCTGTGAATTAAGGCAGCACGATTATCCCCATGGCTCAGATGGGCAATTAAGGCATGAAGACATTGTGGCTGAGGCTTCATTAAATGGCCAAGCCAATTTATCACTTGACGCTGTCAAATGTGATAGGGTAGAGACAATGCAAAAAATCATGTCCTACCCAGGATCATGTGGGAAGTAAGCAGGGCTGGAAATCATACTCAAGATGTCTGTCTCCAGGCTACCACTCCATCCTTCTGCAAATTCAGATCATCCTCTTGACTCACAAGTTAACGATATTTAACAGCCTATGCCAAAGTGGCTGGGACTTTTAGTTTAGGTCCCAGTGAATGAGTACCAAAGTCTCAAACACCCCAACTCTCACACCCCAGCAGGCTCATGGCAGGAAGCAAGCATCTGAAGATCAAAGGCCTGCCCTATCTGCCTTCCCTTAGAAACCACTCATCAGGCCCAACAGCAGAGACACCCGGCTCTGCATGTAGGCTGCAGAGAAGCCCTCTGCTTCTGATGGTGCCAAGCCTCCCTCAGTCCTTACACAAGCTGAAAGTGTAGAGGCAGCTCTTCTGCAGCTGCATAAACGCATGGCTATCCAGTCTGTAACAGTTCCTGCTGGTCTTTCTTTGCTTGAACGTTACAGCTCTCACTCTTCCTTTTTATTTTTTGGCCAAATTCTTGAAAATCCAATATTTTAGGGGGGCTGTTCCATGCGACAACGACCTTCTCATGACAACATCTCATTCAATATACTTGCTCTCTCTTGCTGTCTCTGGAAGCCCTGAAAATCCTGAAGCTGACCCATGCCCGCCCTGACACCTTTCAGTCAAGGACAGCCTTTCTCCTCTATTGTTAATACAAACCGAGTGCTCCTAGTGTGCATCAAATTATCCCTTAGTCAGTTCCTTGGTCAGCTCTGAGGTCAAAGACTGAAGGCGTGACCCTCTATAAGATGCTCAGCCACTGTTTTCCATCACCATTATCACACATCATGTCTGCTGAAGTTGTTTTATCATACCTGCTGTCTTGTTGAATTTGTTTTATTATACCTCTGTCCTTCATCTCCTGCAATTCCCATTTAGATCACTTCTGCACATCATTTCCGCCTTTCTGGCTTTCATTTTTATCTCAGCACTTTGTTTTCAACATTATTCGACAGTATTCAATTATCCCACCCAAAACTCATAACACATAAAACACTTTGCTTTAGTATAATCCTATGGACAGTGTGATAAAGAGAGGACCTACAACACCTTCAGCAAAAAACTAAAGAGACACTAAATAGAAGACTCTTGCAAACATCTGCATGCATCCTCTTCATAGCAGGCCACAAAAACATTTTCCCTTAGTTTACCGGGGTTTAGGGCATCTAATACTAGACCAAAAGCCACCTGTCTATCATCAGAAGCCAGCTGAAGCATCACTGATGCCCCCGATGTCTATTCCATCTAAAGCTTAAAATTAATAGTTGTTTGGATCTTAAGTTATTCGTGAAATTCTTGTTCTGTACCACTGTTCTAACTTGTCATCCAACTAATATGCTAATATGCAACTAATAACCTTGTATTAAAGACGAACATTTATTTTCTTGAGGATAATCGCAGATTATACATACAACTCTTCTAAGAAAACCCAAGCACAGAGTTAAAAGCCTTTCAAACCCATGCTAACTGATGGAGAATGGTCCTGCCATGCTCTGCGCTGCACTGAGATTACAGAGGGTATGTGCAGTGTACTCAGTGTCCCTCCTGGTGCCTACCAGGCAGGATAGCAAAGAAATGCATTTTGCCCCAGGGATGGGACCAAATAGAGCTCCTTTTTCCTCCCCCCTGCACCCTCTGCTGCTCTGATCTGTCATAGGACAGAGCCACTGCCCTCTGCACACTGCAGTGCTTTGCTGTTGGAAGCACTTGGCAGGGCCACAAAGGACCTTTGTTCACGCCAGGCCCTGGGTGCACAATGCAATCCTTCCCCCTTGTCACACACTGCTGGGTTTCCATGGCCGGGTCAGAAGCACTCCCCCCACTGCAGTGTTACCTCCTGCTTCCCATGGCAGTGCTGCAGAATGGAGGGGACAGAGGAGAGTCTGGCACTGCTTTTTGGGGCATGAATTCTGCAAACTCCAATGTGACGAGCAGCACATGATAGATCTGTGAGTGCCCGAGCTCTGCCCTCAATTTCTTCTTCACAGGACTTTTGCTGCTGCAAAACCACCTGAGTAAGATTCTCTGACTTCCAGGTATACTCTTGTTCTCCAGAGGCCAAGAATATGGCAGATAAATTGACCTAACATGATTCCTCTGAGTCACACTTCTCCACATGCACAAAATCTGCCAGCCCATGTGTGTGTGTGTGCCAGTGCAGCAGGGCTCAGAATACAGCCCTGAGTGCAGTGAGGGCAAGAAGTGTCCCGGGTTGAGGAGCTCTGGGAGGTCCAGGAAAAGATGCCAATGTGGGTCAGGGGAAGGCGAGCACAGTCTGAGATGATGCTGCTAGGAAGGAGTGGGATTTGGCAGCATGGGAGTGTCTCTGTGTTTTCATTTCACTGTGAAATACAAAGAAGAGATGATTGCTGGATCACTCACAAATTATTTAAAATCAGTTCAAAAGAAACAGTGCTCCTTTTTGAAAAAAGCAGAAGGGAGTGAAAAGTACTTCTGGTAGGAAATGAAGTTCCAGAAGATCTGATCATGTACTAAATACAGTCAAGAGTGACACCTGGAAATAGGATCAGACTAGCACGATCCACACCTTCACAGACTTCTGCCACAGAGAGAGCCACAGAGAAGGACACGCTTTGTTTCTTCCATTTCTCATTTCAAACATCACAGGATTCAGAACAAACCAGTCTCTATTTCCAAACCCAACTCTGATTTGGAACAGCCAAAGTTCAGATGCTTTGGCATCTGCCTGGAACGCCCCTTACACTCCCAAACCTCAGAGGGACAATGTTTCACCCAGACAGATTATTACTTGCCAAGGAATAAACTGTCAGTGACAACAAGAAGAAAGAACTGGCAAAACCTCCCATTCTTTTCTTCCTTACCAGTGTAAACGTTTGCCATCAGGACACCTTAAGCACAATGAATCCTACTTGACAGTTACCTCCTCCTGTCTCCTCCCACACGCTTTAATTCCACATACTCTCTGCTTTCTGCACAGAGTCATTACAAGTATTGGCCTTTCTGACTTCCTTGATCCCCCTTGGGCTGCTTCATAGCACGTCCAGATGAACAAATGGTAACAATGGTTCTTGAGCAATACTTCAGAACTGCAGAAGAGGGGAACCGCTCATTACAGCGACGTCTTACTGAGGAATATTTGTCTAAATCCTTTTGTTTTTTTCAACTGGGTTTTTTCTTCTCCTGTTTCTGGTGAGTAGGAGGGATCTCGGTTGAAAAAAAAAATCAAGGCTGGTTTATATGCATGAAAAACATCTCCCTGAGGGAATGTGTCCCAGTCGCCTCTTACAAGGTCAATTGATTATTTCATGTCGCCTTTTGGCACGTCAGAAATCTCCTGTTGAGCAATTCTGCTCCAGAAAAAAGTATCTGAAGAATTTATTTTTGAGTAGCTTCTTACACATGATTAATTCTCTCCAAAAGCAAGAAAATCTAACCACTGTTTTCCAAAAAGATGATAGCAGAACGTAATGCAAAGAAGCCATAGGAAGGCAGAAGCACAAAACCAGGAACCAACTTGGAAGGCACTCCTGCTGCTCTCTGCGTCATCAGAAAACAAGGCCTGAGCTTGGGTCTGTATCATCCCATAAGCCTCATTAGTTCAGTTCTCTTCTCTTTTTGTACAATTTAAGCTTTCCAAACCCAACTCTTCTTCTTGCTTTAATCCCCAAAGCTCTCCCTCGCCCCTCGCTTGCCTCACTCATGGATTATTTTCTTGCTAAAGTTTTCAAAGAAGGCCAAAGAGAAGTCAGAAAGAAAGCATTAACCCATGTCCACACCCCATGCCGGGCGCAGGCTCTGGCCCTGTCTGCAGAGGGATGGTGTGACAGAAGTGCTAAGTCTGTTTCCAAAAAAAAAAAAAAAAAAAGTGATTTGGGCAGCTCTTGCTGCTTCTGCAGCCAAATGGAGATGGAAACCCTGCAAAACCCTGAGCACAACCATCATGGAAAGCATTTGACAACAGCTCATGAAGTGTTTGTTCCATAAGAACCCCAAACTTGAGAGCTATTGCATGGTGCTGGCACTGAGATAATCTCCACTCAGTCCATGCATGCTAACAGCAAAGTTTTGCAAGAAGTTCAGACTCACATCTCCTCTGACACAGTATGTTACCAATCTACAATGCTGCCTACCAGGGCCACGGAGTGTGAAAAGCAGGAAAATGGCCAGAAAAGGTCTGCAGCAAAGCAACCAGAACATGCTCTCATTCCCAGTGACTTCAGCAAACACTCCTCCCTCCTTTCCTGTGTGCTGAAAATAGGCTCCAACCAACCAGTCACTGACATTCAGCGAGATGCTAATGTTAGGGATTTGTTTGCCAGAAAACGAACGTGTGGTCCTTCCAGGGGAGGAAGGAGAAGAAAAAGATCCTTAATGGCACTGATTTTGTGATCTGCTTGCTCATTGAGTTCATCTCCCAGTTTTACGATGTTTGTGAAAACTTCTCTCTTTAAAACAAATAACCAACAAAAACCCTGCTCAGAGATTGGTGCAATGTGGCAATTCTTGCCATGGCAACACATCAGCTCCAAGTGTGCATTTCTGCATGGACCTCACTGCAGAACAACGCAGGCTGGGAAAGAGCATGCAAAAAATTGCTAGTGGTTGAGACCAGCCTGGCAATCCCACCACCAAGACATTAAGGGAAGGAACCTCAGCTAAAACCACTGAACACCCACTTGGTCACTTGCAGGTTGGTTGATTTGCTTGCTTTGTAAAGCATGGTCCATGTATTTTGTTTCCCAAACAGCATGGAAAATTGCCTTTGAAGCACCAAAAGGGAGCAGAATTAAGGAAACTGGACCATGCTCCCAGATGGTCTGCATATACCATATAAAGTGCAATGTCTCCAGCCTGAGGACACTACCCAGCTCCCATGCTGCCCCTCCGATGGCACCACTGGATGTTGTACTACTAATACCGACCTGCTGTGCCTTCAGCACCCATTAAACATGTGCTATGCTTTCAAGCTTATCTTCGCAATCACAAGTCTTCCTCTGACACAGTCCCCTCTCCCTAGCCCTTTAATGAGTACTTTAGGAATTCAGCACCCTGAGACATTTGCAGGAGCTGAAACCTCCAGGCACATCTCATCTTAGGATATTCTTCAATCTAGCTACCTAGCCAAATTCTTTATGTAACTCCTTAGGATCCAAAGCTGGCACTCAAGCCAGCTTTTTCCTCCCTCCCAAAAATATTCCCTCTCCATCTTATCACCTGTGAGACTGTCCTAAGTGTTTGGATTACCCAGGCTGGAGTCATCTAGATTTATTTCTCCTGAGGCTTTATGTGAAAGTTTAGTTGCACAAAAGTTTCTGAGGTTTAGGAAAAACTATGTTCCACAGCTGAAAAAAGGCAAGAGCTGATGCTGTTATCTGCAATCACCCAACCCCAAAATCCAAATAAGGTGGGAAGAGAAGAAGCAATAGTCCAGTGGTTAAGGTTGGGTCTGACAAAGATTTGAAACCACATCTCCAGGGAGTGTTCAAAGCATTATCTCAATCAAAATTCCTTTTCATGATTTCTTTTTCTCATGGAAGGGTCACAGAAGTTGTGGATGCCCCATCACTGGAAGTGTTCAAGACCAGGCTGAATGTGGCCTTGAGCAACCTGGTCTGGTGAAAGAAGTCCCTGCCATCAGCTGCAGAAACTAGGTGGTCATTGAAGTCCCTTCCAACCAAACCATCCTCTGACCTGCCTCCTTTCTGATGCCTTTTGCCTTCTTCATTCCCACCAAAACATGAAGGGGTTGAATAAGCTTGGTCAGAAGGAACAGGGCAAACTACTCACATAGCTCCTGCTCTATGTGGCCTTCAGCAATGCTCCTGAGCCTCTGGGGAAGAAGGGTGCTCCTGCCTTGGGAGGCAATCATGCCCAATATGACCCTATGCATCCAATTCCTCTGGTATCTTTGTGGCCTCACATCAGTAAATTAAAGAGGCTGTTATGAGTCATCTCATAACACACTAAAATAAAGGGAATATGATGAAACGTAACACAATTACACACAACACTGCTGAGACATCTGATCTGGCTGCTGAAATCAGTTCCCAAACCCTTCCAAATACTGAAGTACACATCAACAAGCTGCATCAAAACCATGTCAGGTCAGGAGGGGACGGGCAAGAGGAAGCAGGTCACCCTGGCTTGAGTAATCTGCAAAATGGAGCCAGTGTCTAAATGCTCAATGGCCTCTTTTACCACTTGCAAAGGCTCAAGCACAGCACGCCTGTTTCCTAACAGTGAAAGGTGGCACTAACCAAAAGTTCAAGGGTTCTGTCCATAGGACTTCTGTCTTAACAACTGTTGCATGAACGAGTTAAGCGTCTTAACATTAGGTCTAGAAAGATCAGTGCACAAAGGGCTCTCTGTGTTCTTCTCATCCCCTTTTTTTAGTTCTAGATCTTAGTCTTTCAAAACAAGAATAGGACAGATTTTACTCCTTTTGTAGAATAAATTAGCCTAAATGCTGAAGTCAGTCTTTTTGGACCAACATAGATTCCACCAAGGCAAATCAGTGTTGTTGGATTCATTCTTTAGGACAGATGAAGGACAGCAACTGTGGCATTTCAAGTTTCTTCCTTGAACAATTTAGTGTTGGTATAAGATGGCAAGAACAGAAAAATGCCCCATTGCAGACTGCCCAAAGATACATTTCAGTGCTTCAAAAGCTGAACAATGGCATGGCCCAAGCTGTGAGGTTACAGAAACTGTCCTTCCCTGTCCACATCCCAGGAATGCCACCCATTCTGTGCCTTGTCCTCCAGACATTTAACCCATGTACAGGAGCCTGAAATGGGATCTAAGCCCCCGTGTTACAGAGGGACCAAAGCACTGCCTGATGCTCGCATAAAAACCAAATCCAAAACCACACATAGCAGAAACCCATCAAAAGCATACTAAGATGGGAAGAAAGCAAAAAGATGATCTGAGTTTTTTACCAGTTCTGAAGTAAGAAATCAACGGAGTGTTAGTGAAATATAAGCTTTTCCTCCTTGGACAACCCTGTTTCAACATGCAGGTGCACACATGCTTGATGTATATCAAATTATACAGTAACAGCACATGCCATCACTGCTTTTGTAGAGAGTAAATAGTGCCAGGAAAGAAGCACCTTTGAACCCAGCCCTCTGCTTCCAGTCTCAAGTGACTCAAAAGAAGGGCTGTCTGAAGATGTATAGCAGAGGGTCAGTTTTACTCACGAGCTAGGAGAGCTATAAATCAGTCACTTTAAAATAGAATAATAATAACGAAAAAAAAAAAACCCAAAAAACCCAAGAAAAATCCCTGAGGCTTTCTGGGAAGAAGTAAAATTGGGGGAAAAAAAGGTAAAGATGAAAAGCACCTGTAATCTCTTTAATGTGGCACTGAAGTTCTTATGAAGAGAAAGCAGAGAAATGATAAGAAAAGAAAAGAAAGGAAAAAAAGCAGCCCGTTGACAACTAGCTGCAGATATGTTTTTCTAATGGGCAGTAGGTCAGCAGGGCATTCCCATCTGGCATGCTTAAACCGGAGCTTTGATGATGTTACATATATGATTTCAATACAAATTTGATCTTTGTGGGGTTGAAAGTCTGTTCTGTATGTGTGTGTGCATGTGTATCACTGCATGGATGATGGCTTTCCAGTGGGGAAAATAGGGTGATCTGTAGGTAATGATGAAAACAGCAGGGGCTGGGTTACATCTCGGCTGTTATTAGGGTTGGGTGGGGGAAAGGAGAAGAGAAAGGAAGAGACAGCGACAAGGGGCTACAAAAGTCAGGACAGAAGGGAACAGGAGAATAACTAAGGAGTGGCTTTGCCCTCAGCCTCCTACACCCTGCTCTCCACCTGAACCCAGAGCAGGAACTACCACACCCCCCACTGCTGCCTATGCCCACCTCTGCTTCCAAGGCTCAACAGTTGGCCAAGGCAGTGATGGTAAAACACTTTGCTCCATTTTTAATGACGATCTGTATCTACATATAGATGAAAAGGCACCTTAGGCATCCTCCTCCAAAAGCACTACAAAAAAGGAAAGACCACGAATACACATTCTGCTTTGATGTTCCACAGTGTTTTTCCAATCTAATTCAATAATGACTGTGTAAACAGACTACAGTCTGTAAGAGTTCCCAGTAAATTAGACACTTGCCTTACACTAATGAAGTTAAAGAATGTTCGCAAGGAGCAGAAGTCAAGGTTTGAAGCACAGATTAGGCACAGACTGAGCAGATTTGGAGTCTGGCTTTTAGAAAACCCTACACTACAACCTCAGTAATCTCTTAAATTTAGTTAATGCAGGCTTAGGATAGGTTAGCAATAATTAGATGACACTATACTTTCTCTTAAGGTGCATAAGATCCCCAGAGAACATCACTGTTTGTGCTGGCATAGATTTGCTGTACACTCAACTGCACACAAAACAAAAGAACATGCAAATGCATTTAATCAAATAGATCCTAGGAAGCAATAAATTGCAGCAAGAACAAATAAGGAGTTAACAATTTCTGATGGTTTTACTTTGCAAAGGGCAAGATAGAAAGGAGGATGCTTTTTTTTTTCTTCAAATTTAATTTCACAATCCCTGTAGATTATATTCCAGGAAATTATTCCGTTATGTGAATACTGTTACTGAATGACATTTTGGTCCCATTATCTCAGACTCTTCTTGGCACGTGTGTCAGATGTGATTCACCATATGTTTAATGACATGCAGCACACTGGTTCAGATATATCCTACTAATGCAACCTGCCAAGAGAGCCTCTATTTTCTTACGCTTCGTGTTACAACTTAACTCAGAAATGCCTCAGTTAGTCACACAGTCCTCTTCCAATTTTAAGATCTCCCATGTAGATTTATGGAACTTTAAACAACAAAAGAAAACCTCTCGAGACAGATAAAACTGCTTTTCACAAACTTGAGAAAGACGGAATGCTATTTAACTGTTAGCACTGGGAGTATCCCAATCCCAATACTTTCTCCAGTATTTTTGAGCTATTCTTGTAGAGAGACTTCCCTGTGTGATACCATGTAGGATTTTTATAGTGAGACTGTTTTCCCAGACCAACAGTTTTTCCACAACTCCAGCTTGAGCACTACAAAAACAAACAAGCAGCAATCCCTGCCCAAAGAGTTTACGTTGTTTCCTTCCTCAAAGTGGAGTTAGGAGAATTACCAGCTGTAAACTGCTTTGAAGGTAGAAGAAAAAAAAAAAAGTAAATTGTGTGCTAAATATTGCTGTCCCCATGAGTCAACACAGACTCCTCAAGATGCTCTACTAACCACTTATACTATGATAAAAATAGTAATTTAGAGCAATAAGCTAGATGCTTTACAATTGGTGGCTCAGGAACAACAAGCAGCATCAAGTGTTACTGTCTGTGATTTGCCTGCAAGGCAAATCTGCTTGAAGGTTAAACCTAACAAATTTCCACTCATTCAGTCAGATATGTTTTGTTCAGTCCCTTCAGCCCAATGAAGGCAAAGAGCTGAAGATACTTCTGCCCCACAGAGAGCACAGAGCAAGTGGTGGTGGTGCCCATTACAACTCCAGGACACGTGGAGGTGTCCCACCCACACTGCCCTCACACTCACGGAGGCAAACAGGACAGCCGGCTCCTTTGCTCAAATATGTGAGGTGATATCTGAAAAGGAAAGCACAATTAGATCCCACTGAGTCACCATCATTGCATCTGAAGGTATGTGCTTCAGGTGGACACAAAAAAGAACACTACACCTGAGCACAGTGCTACTGATGCACCATGGAGTACAGTGGGGCTTTCAGGAGAAGCAACATTTTCAATTCTACTGCTGTCCAGAGATCTGATGGGAGCAGAATGCATGGATTGGGAGATGTGTTGCAGAAGGGTGATGTCAGAAACAGGAACACAGCGGTTGTACTGTGTACTTCACCACCTAAACTTACTGGATTTGGCTTTGATTATCTGGCTCTGAAGACTTGCACTGGGTTGAGAAAGCAATAAAACCACACACAACCAGGACAGGAGGGCAGCTGGGATGCCCAGAAGCTGTGCAGCATGCTGTGTGCAGCCGAGCAGAAGGGGATCTGCAAACACAGCCACGGCACAAAGCGGCAGCTTCAGGAGGAGGTGACGAGCTCTGGCAGAGACCTCATACGGGAGGGAAATCCCAGTCACACAAAGCCCCCATTGCAACCTAGCTGTATGGAAGTCACCATCGCTGCTTACCGCATCCCTGACCATGCTGCACTGCTGCTGCAGAGTGGTACTGAATCCATCTTGGGGGATTTATTTTTGGCTGGTTGGTCTCATTGAAGCTATTATCAGCTGGGAAGGGAGATGTGCATCACCATCACCTTATGCTTACCTCAAATGCACAGCTTTTCTTGTCTGCTTCTTACATCTCTAACCCTCCTCTGACATCCAGCAATAACACAGAATAGAACATCCTGACTGGAGAGCACCCAAAGGGACAACTGAGTCCAACTTCTGTCTCCACACAGGAGCACCCCATATCCAAACCTACATCTAAGAGTGTTGTCCAAACACTTCTTTAACTCCTGCACCTTGGGACCATGCCCACTGCCCTAGGCAGCCTGTTCCATGCCCACCGCCCCCCGGTGCAGACCCTGTCCCTGACCCCCACCCGCCCCTCCCCTGCACAGCTCCATGCCGTTCCCTCAGCCCTGTCGCTGTCACACAGAGCAGAGCTCAGTGCTGCCCTCCGCTCCCTGTGAGGAGCTGCAGCCGCCATCAGGCCTCCCATCAGCTCCTCTGCTCTGGGCTGAACACACCCAGAGACTTCATCTGCTCCTCAGTCCTTGCCCTCCAGACCCTTTTCCACCTTTGCACGCCCGAGATTTGGTGGCTTTGTACCACATCTGGCTGCCCCACAGCCTCCCCACCACCTCAGCACTCACCCAAGCCTCTCGTCACAGTCAGCAGTTCATCCAAGTGACACAATTACTCAGCCAGACGTGGATGGAACGAGATACTCAGCCATCCCCATGACACACAGAAAATGTACACTTCATTGCTTTTGGAGCTTCTCTTAGGAAGGAAAGCAGCACAGCTTCTGCAGTAGCAGACCCAAGCACAACTTAGGGCTGCAATAGGCAGCGCTACACATTATCCTAGAGCTGTGGGATACTCAGGTTTCTGCCCTTTTTATATTGTGTTTAATATAAAAACAGCCCTTACAGAATCACAGAATGGCTTAGGCTGGAGGGGACCTTAAAGATCACTGAGATAGGGTTTAGGCCATATTACTGACTAGTGACACTGGGTGTGTGCATGGATCCTAAGCCAATAACAGCATTTGGTCTCACTTTGCTTTGGGTATCCCTGTCACTGCAATGGCTCTGAGCACTGGGGAGATGCATCCTTTGTGCCAGCTTGGACCTCTTTCCTGGATTACTTACTGTGAATTGAAGTCCCTATAGCACCTTGCATTGTGGCTCACCCACACGAGCAGGCCAAGATGTTGAAGCTGTGCCAGGGATCTGGCAGTTGAGCTCTCTTACTGCAGTATACATTTGCAGCAGAGCTTTTATTTCCCTTTGCAAATAATATTTCAGCTTTTTTAGGAAGAATCCATATGACGCATCAATGGAATCACAACTCCCATTGTACCCCTGGATCACATTCAGGCTCCTTGAGACAGCCACCAGCTGTCAGAGAGGCTTAAACAGGGGGATCCCACGTACAGAAATATGGGAATGCAGAAGAGTGCTTTAAAGAACTGCTTAACGCACTGTTTGCAATACTACAGCAGCAACAATATTATCACTGAGATTAGTGCTGCTATATAGCATGACTTCAGCATAAACAGGAAGGAAAGCTTTATGTCTCAGTACTGTGCTGCTAAGCCCCATCCCAGCCTTCTGGGAGAGCACCAGTGCCAGGGACCTGGAGAGGCATGATGGAGATATGTGATGCACTACCTATAGTTTCAGACTCTTCTGCATATGTCAAAACACTGAACAGCTTTCCCTTCCCTCCAGGAAACAAAGGTGTTATTTTGCAAATGCTGTTTCACTACAAGATTAAGTGATGCGATGCAAATGGAGACAAAGTGTGCAATACTGGAGTTAATCAGAAAAAATAGGGACCGGGAGGGAATCCCATGGGGATGACACATTTATTTCATTATTATACCCCAAATGACATTAAGTATCCACCGAGTCCCCGAAGGCAGCATTCCTGCGTAAGAAGCAACCCCACTCACCAAGCACAACTGAACCTGTGACCATTCTATAAATAAAAGGTATTTACAAAGAGAGCTGTTAAATATTTATTTTTCTCTTTAGACCAAGTTCTCTGTTCATCTGTGTCTGCACAGCACCAGGGAGCAGAGGAGCTCACCTAAAAAAAGACCAGGAACCAGTCCAGAGTCCGGCCCCAGCACCAGCCTCCTCCACAAGCTGGCGAGGGAAAAGCATCCAACCTTGCATAGATGAACAGGCAGCAAACAAAATGGGCATGAGCTCATCCGGCAGGCAACGGTAGAGCGAGGAAGTCCAGCAACAAAGCGGCATTTAAGAAATGCTACCAAACCCCGTCCTCATAGAGCAGCTTGGTGTTAAGCATTAAAGAAGCGACAACCTTCAGTTGTCAAGTGTAACTGCAGATTTGCATTACATTTGCTTTGTGTCTTGGGAACACGCATACGTTTCTCACAACTAATGAATTACAGTGATTTATTCGGTTTTCTCCTTTGGGAAGCTGACAGTTCTGAGGGGGGGGGAAGAAAAAAAAGCCAGCAAAACCTGTGGCTCTGAATACACTTCACTGCTAACCCTTTGTAGTAGTGTTTGTAATAGTTTTTACTCCGGCTTGCCAAAAGCTGAGTTTTAATTAAATATTAAAAAGCTATTTGTTAAAATAACGTCGCCATAGCAACTGGAGAAAGCTAAAACACCTCAGTGTTTCTGACTCACGGCATATTAATCAACCTCCAGCTATTATATCATGAGCACCCCCCGCCAGGCCTGTGCCCCCCCAGCGGGGCAGCGACTCGTTGCTGGACTCTGCCCCGGGTTCAGCAGGGCCAGCTCCTGATCCCAGCCAAGCATGGGAGCCATGAGCTCCACTGCAGCTCCTTGTCTATTTCATAGAGTATTGCAGAGTCTTATCACAGAACGGCTTGGATTGGAAGGGACCTCAAAGCCCAGCCAGCCCCAACCCCTGCCATGGGCTGCTTGCCCCCCACCAGACCTGGCAGCCCAGGGCCCCAGCCAACCTGGCCTTGAGCACCTGCAGGAATGGGGCACCCACAGCTCCCCAGGGCAGCCTGCGTCAGTGCCTCACCGCCCTCCAAGTGAAGGGTTTTTAAAATTGCTGCTGTCCTGCAGCAGGTGCTTGCCTACCGCCAGGCCCAGTGTGTGGAGTTAAGTCATCAAGGACCCAGGCAACTTTGATTTGAGGAAGTGGAAGCAGAGGCAGAAGTGTGGCTGCATGGCTCAGATGGAGCCAGGGAGAACCTTCCCCTCCCCAGCAGCTTCATTTCGCCCTTTTAGCCTCCCCTCTGCTCATCTTTTTCTAATGGAGAAAAAAAAAAAAACCTAATTGCATAGTTATTAATCAAAGGGAATGTGATGAATATTACAGCATTTGTACGCCAGCATTGGTTTCCTGCTGCTTTGTTTGGGTGTCACAGACTGTGACTATGACAACCGCAAGCAGTTATTGGACTGATGTCATTTGTGACATCATGCTTAATGGAAAAGAAAAGGAAGAAGAGACACGACCAGAAATACAAAGAATGGAACAAAACCTGCTTTCTTCTTTTTTCCTCACTCCTCCCAAGCTGGGTCCTGGGAGATGGCTGCGCTGGGGCTGCTGGAAAGCTGGAGCAGCTCTGGTGTTAGCAAAGCCTGGGACGTGCTGAGCACTGGGGAAAAGCTGCCCCCGGCTGTAGGATGGACGTAGATCTGATGTCACATGGAGGAAATCTCCTCACCCTCTCCTGGCTGAGGGCCGAGGGCACGATCCAGTGCCAAAGCCCTGCACAGAGTGCTGCCACACACTGCTGGCAAAGCTTTGCTTTGCTTTGGTAAAAAGTGTAAATTCACTGCTGAATTCCAAATAATGAAAAACAATCCTGCAGCCCTCAAAACCCATCCAAATCATATGTAGCAGAGAAAGGCTTCCTGCAACAAGAATCTCCTTCACAGCACACGTCCAGAAGTTCCATCAGGAAACAGTCCATTTTTCCAAGCTTTTTCAATCCACAGAACGTGCTTCTTTGCCCTCCACACTCCCCTGCCGGACCTGCCATGTCCCACCAGCTCTGATGCTGCAGCCTGTGCCGGCATCTCCTTGTTCCCTGCACAGCATCCCAGTGTGGGACAGGTGCCACTCTGCTGTGATGTGTCTCCCTCATAGAATCACAGAATCGTTTGAGTTGGAAGAGACCTTTAAAGGTCATTTAGGACAACCCTCCTGCAATGAACAGGGACACCTACAGCTAGATCAGGTTGCTCAGAGTGCTACCCAGCCTGACTTTGAATATCTCCAGGGACAGAGCATCCAATACCTCTGTTCCAGTGCTTCACTGCCCCTATTGTAAAATACTTCTTCCTTATATCCATTCTGTCCCTTGCAGCAGGACAGTGTCTTTGCGAGCTGCCACGTGACACAAACTATCTCCAGCAGGCAGGTCGCACTCTGTGAGTGTCAGGAGATAACTGAGGGTGGATGGAGGAAAGCAGAAAAGCAAAGCAGCCTTCTCTCCCTCCTCTTGCCAGCACACCTTTCCAGGCTGAATGCCCAAAGCATTTTGCAGGACACCACCAGAGATCAGAGATAAAGGAGATGAGCTCTTCCACCTCTGGTTTCTCCATCACCTTTTTGTTTCTCAGTTGGCATTGCCATGCTGCAGCCATCTCCCACTGCACAGTTCCTCTTGGCTTTGGTCAAACAGCCTTTCACAAGCCAGAGCATGAGAAAACAGGAAAATGGGAATTTACTGTCTCCTTTCTCTGCTGAACAACGATGCACCTTACTGCAATAACTTCAGAGTAACATCTGAGATTACATGAGTTACCTGGGCAGCTTCCAAGCAATTCTGCTTTATCTCTCACCCTCTTAACACAGCCATGATATATCAGAGCTCCTGCATTGCTGCTTTGCTTTGACTTAACAACACAGACAGCATTTGCGTGGCACCAGCATTGTGCCTTTGAAGAGCTTGAGCACAGCACAAGCAGGTCCCCCTGTTTGCTCCTCCTGCAGCAGCAAGCACCGTGTGGATGCATCAGGACACACATTCATCAGGACTTCAGAGATGCTTGCAGAGCAGAGGCCAAATTTCAACACTGCCTACTTAACAGAGAATGAAACATCTGAAAGCAAACGTTGCCTGAACAGCATTCCTAATGTACGGTTATGCTATACAACGTGCTACACAGCACCTTTCAGCTGAATGCATCTTTCACACAGTCTCTACCCATCCCATCTCTCTGCAGCCAGCACAGTGCAGAGAACAAGGCCAGAGTCCCTCAGAGTGATGCTTTGTAAGCGACTGACAAGAAATAAACTCACACCTTGATTAGCAGCTCTCCTGTGGCAGCCTGAGCACCAAGGAAGGAGGAAAAACACTTTTGATTCAAAAGGAGACTAGACGATGGACCATACTGAGGACAAATCCCAAACACCATCATGATCTCATGCCATTTTTCTCCCATAACGGGAGTAATAACGGGACTCACTGCTGGAATCCATCACAAAAGGCTGAAAACAGGATTCCCTATTGCTGGGTTTTTGCTTATCCATTTCTGAATGCCTGCCAGTTATTTATTTAGCAATTTTTACCATGTTTTTTTTTTTTTCTGAACGCTGATGGACTCCATTTCATTCCTGTTAGCATAACAAAGCCCTTTCTTTTTTCAGGCTGATTTCAATTTGGGGTTTAATTCTGCTGTAGCCCAAATAGATTTGTGTTGGTGTAACAGAAAACAGGCTGTATGCCACCAAAATAAAAATGGAAACAAAATTCTGCTGATTTCCAAGTAACCATAGATTTCTACCACCAACAGAAGAGGGTAAAAATGGGGTTGGGCTGATTTTAAAAACCTCAAAAAAAACACAACCCTTGTACAAGTGCTCTGATAGGAAAATGTATGGAAAAGCAGTGAATTCTGGTAATGCAGAAGGGAAACCCTTGGTTTTCCTTTGCTTCCATACGTAACTATATTGGAAAACAATGTTTTCCATTGCTTCTATACATAACTATATAACTAGATACCTGTTTAGCTATATACATAACTACAATAGCTATGTATAGTTATATATATAGTGTGCATACATGTATGCACAGTATGCATGTACAACATTTACACACATATATATATACTCTCTCTCTCCCCCTCTCCTTCTAAATATAAGTTATGCATATATATATATATGTATGTATATGTATATACACACACATAAGATACTGGCTGAGCTGCTTTGAAGCAAGGAATGGAGCCAGGCAGGCAGATGTCTCACGTGGTGCCAAAGTACCTCTGAAGTTCCTCGATCAGATCAGACAGGAGCCAAATACTGTGTTGTTTTCTGTGTTGATGACAGGGCTGCGCTGCTATATGCACACACACACACTCAAAAACAACCTCATGGCAAATCCATCTTTTTCTCCCCTTTTGGAACACACAAGCTTTCTTCCTGAGAAATTCCTTGCCTCAAGTCTCCATTAATGTTTTTTGTCTTTTAATGTCTGGTAGGGTTTGAAATCAACAAACAAGTTTCAGACGGTGCTAATGGTCCATTCTATTGACCATATTCACAGTCAAATGCATTCATGTGGTTCATATCTGCAACAAGATAATTACTCAGCCTATGTGGCAATACAATGCTGACTTTATTTTGTGGGTTGCAAAGAGGTGCCAGAGACACACAACTGGTTCCAAAGTACTGGAGTTACTTGCTGTAAACAGTTCTGTCTTCTAAAAAAATTTCTTTTTATTCTTCCTTCTGTTCGAGCAAGCTCGGGTTTCTCACTTAAAAGGAAAATAGAAATAAAACATCTACTCACTGCACTGTATTTCTTACATCCTGGGAATTCAGCACTACTTTTGAAGGTGAGCAGAACTTCAGACACCTACAAAAGAAAGGGAAAGCTGTGTAAGCCCAGGAAAACTGGGGAGAAAAACAGCAAAACAGCAACCATCCCACCCTGCTGCAATTAAGTTTATTTGACAGCACCCAAGAATGCTGACGGATGGGAACTGCAGCAATGCCTCTTCCATGACTGCTGACAGGACCACGCAGATGTGCTCCAGGATGTCGTGCTGCATACCTCAGGAGCCCCTTGGGAGAAAGAAAATCCACATTTCCAAGGCCAAGCAGACAGTGGGGAGCGATCACATAGGGATGTCCTGAGATTCGGCTGCTGTTGGGCTGGAAATACCCACAAGCATCTGCAGCAGCAGACACATACCAGAACCAGCTCTGGCTACCGGGAGCCTCGACAAAATGCTTGTGGCCCACTGCCCTTCTCCTCCTTTCAAGGACTCACCAGCTGGATCCTAAAGCTAACATTAGTTTTCCTCATTTTCTACTTTTTTTTTTTCATTTTTTTCTTTTTTTTTCTGCAGATGGGAGAGAAAGGTCTGAGAAATGCCCTGCCTGAGAGTGAGGGAATAAACACCAAGGATATGTGAAGGAAAACGAGGGGTCAAAGGGTGACCTGAGTGAAAGCAATACATCCAGCCAAACTCACCCCTCGTGAGACAGAAGCTTATTGATTGTTTTGGCAGTGCCCAGAACGCAGCTAAAGCTGAATTTGAAACTTCACACACTCTGTGCTATCTGGATACGGAAAGGTTGGCTGGGAAACTTGACAAGTCAGAGAAATAACCTGAAGTCTTGTACTCCTTTCCAGCAGGCCAGGGAGTCTAAGGCTCTTTTCAAAGGAATCACAGAATCATTAATGTTGGAAAAGATGTCTAAGATTATCCAGTCCAACCATTAACGCATTTCCAGCATACCAATAAACCATGTCCCTCAGTGCCACATTTCTTCAGCACCTCCAGGGACAGCGACTGCCACCTCCCTGGGCAGCCAGCTCCGGATACAGCTTCCACATACGAGATACAACTAGATTTCCTGAAAGAATATCAGAGCTACTCAAGTAGCCAGGAGCTACACAACCGAAAGTACTTCTTAAGATCTCAGAATAGAAAAAGCTGCATGTTTATTCACAGATAAATGGCAAACTGCTTCCCGTTTTCTCCACCTCAAAGTAAGGCTAAATGCTAGTTTCATCACATCGTAACAGAGAACACCTCTACCTGCTGAAGGGGTGGAAACTGCCTGACACTGGGATTTTGGGATGGAACCTCCCATTCTCCCATGTTGTGCTATAATCCTAGTGCCAAGCAGTTGCAGTATTTAACGGGGTCAGTTCAGTGATCTTGTACAGAACCCACTCTCTGAAATCTGCCTTTTCAGTGCTGTGTCCAACATACAAGTGCTGCTGCCTTGTTAAGAGGCCTCAGACTACCCCTGCAAATAAAACGCTTCTAACCACCAACCAAATACCTACAGTGCTAAGTAGCCCTGTCATTCCTTTCATCTCCAAGCTCTAGTTAGAGAGTTAATGAAAATAAATACATTACATACAGGGTCATCGCTTTTTAGGACTGTGTAACGAGTCTTTCAGCTGTTGGTGCTTTTCCTTAACACTCAGCTGATGCAGTTTCTGTGAGGCTCCCAGCTTTAGGACACATGAAGCAGGAAGAAATCGCCGGAGTGATGAAATCCAGCTCCTTGCCTTTGTGTTTGTACCACGCAATCCTCTTCAGAATGCACGGTAAGAAATTCTACCCCTTGCTGCTATGAAAACACGATTTAACACAGCAGCTCAGAAACAAGTTGGGAATATACATATACATATATATATGCATACATATTCCAGATCTCACAAACAGTCTCCTGGTGCTGGGAGATGTACTACTGCTTTTGAAAGTTTGGAGTGAGGCAATAGTGAAATACGGAGTCACAAACACATTTTACATGGAAAAGTCTTTTTTTTTTTTTTTTTTTTGCAACTGGTGTGTGATTAGTAATACAAAGAAACCGGGTCTTGCTCAGCTTTGTTCAACCTGAGCAATCCTCCTTGAGCAGCTCCTCTTGAATGGACCAATGCAAACCGAAGCACCAGCCCGAGCCCTGCATGGTCATTTGGGATGCTTGCTAGAAAGAAGTTGCATACCATAAAAAAGCAAAACTAAACTAAAAAAGCCCACAAATAAACAAAAAGACTTCTAAAAGTATTTCGCTTCATGAACACCAGCAGGTTCCAAACATCACACCTCTAACCACCTGAAAATGGGATTATTTTTCACTGTTTGCAAAAAGATTTCCTCCAAAAAACTGTTGAAATAACTTTAGTGAACTCAAATGTAAATCTGGAGCTGCTCTTAGGGCATAGAAGAGAAATAGTTGTACTTTTTAGCAGCTCAACAGTAAAGTTCCTCTGAGACTCTCTCAACCTAAGGAAATACTCAATTTTGCAAAATAACATTTTACAAAGAGAAATGGAATTGGGAGTCCTGAAAGCATTTGCTTTCCCCAGCTGCGCTTGAGTCAAAATAAAATAAAATAAAAGCCAAACTTCTCCTTAATCTCTTTTCCTGAAAGATGTCAATTTGGGAATTTAACCCCACAGCCTGCCTGCCCAAAACACTGATGTGGAGTACTCTAACACCAACCCTCTGCCAGCTGCCAGCAGCTCTGTGAGGCTTTGGTGATCCATCACCATACTCCCACAGTGAGCTGCCTCACTGCCCAGATTTGGGAAGTCCCACGCTCTGGCTAAGGGAGATGCAATGGGTTGAGTTCTCATCCCTCTATCTGACCATCTAAGCTTGCTTGGCCATGCCCTGCCTGACATGGCATAAAGGCCACGGGACAACAAACACCCAAGTAAGCTCCTCAGCCCCGGCTGTCTGTATCCCAGGAGGCATTTACTGAGTTTTCAGTCTAGCTTAGATCCCCCAAAACTACCATGATAAAAATTACCACCTTAGTTGAGGTGAATTTCTTTGAGCTAGAACAGAAATGCCTTCTATCAAATTAAATATTCACAGCTGTGTAGGAAAAGGATGGTTTACAGCCTGGAGATTACAGACTGTTATTATGGCATGATTAGAAGACACAAGCTTTCCTGGAAGTTGTCTGCCTCAATGCACAGAAAATCCCCATTATCCTGGTGAGTCCTGAGCACCCTAGTGTCTATCAAGGCATTGCTGTGTGTTGTAGCTGCTCCACTCTGGGTATTCAACCAAGACTGGTGACCCTCTGCAGAAGGAGAGAATGCATTCATGAAGATCCCTCACTCCAACACACTTTTATAAAGCTTATGCATTCCCATATGTACGACACGTGCTTAAATAATGCAAGAACAGCACAGCTGAGCACAGACGCAGGGAGGAGAATACATGGATGGCACTTCTGGCAGTGTCGAAGTCCTACCCTGGGTTAAGCCAAACCACTTCCCATTTCCTCTGTTTGCAATGCAAATAATGAATGCACAGCTGGAAGGTTTAGTGCAAAGTTTAATTAAAATCATTACTGCTTCTATCCCTTAACAAACCCATAAGAGAAGTCCAGTGTCCATCAAATACCTGAATATGCACTGGACAAGCTATTAAAATAGAAAACATAGCCCTGAGGCTTCTAAGCACATTCACCAGATGTCACATCGTGCGACTGGGAACACCCAATGATGCCTGGAAGTCCCTGCACCTCTTCATCCCAAGACCTCATCTGTGCCCCCCAGAGCACTCAGCTGCCCTTCTCCAGCACTGAGATGGATGAGGAGATGAAGCCTCCCACATGCAATGGGCATGGTAGTGATGGGTCAACAGTTGGATCAGATGATCTTAGTGATATTTTCTAACCTTAATGATTCTATGATTCTACAGAGGAAGGCAGGCAAGGCTGGGAGAGAGAGGGTTGCTGAAGCTTCTGGCATAGATGGGCATGGCAGGCAGCTCCTGTGAGGGACCATCCTCTCCACCCTGGCAGCATGACAGCCGTGAGCACAAGGTTGTGGTCCATGCTGCCTCTCCACTCAGTCCATACAGCCTTTCCACACTTCCCCTCCCCATGATATAGCCCATTGGGAACCAAGTTATAGAACCAAAATGAAAGAGAATGGGAAAGCGCTGCTCAAAGTCAACTATATTTACTTTTCAACACATTGCTTAGCTGTGGATGCTAGCACAAGAGAAAGATATACTACTTTCTATTCTATTCTCTTAACTGTTTCTAGTTTCCTTCAACAAATCAAAGTGTCTTCTTGAAGGGTGAGAAATTTGTATCATATACCATTCTCAATTTGCTGCTGGCTTTGAAGAGAAGAATGCTTGGTTGTGTAAGAAAATTCAGTGATGTCCTGCAGTGTTCGGCCATAGCCAATTTATTTGGCTTTTAGTGGAGTTGAACTATTTCACATTATTCCTATCCCTTGCTTTTCAGACTGTCAATCTCTGAATAGCTACCTATGAGATGAGGTACCAAAGGCTCACCCAGAGCTGGGAAGCTGTCCTACTCTCTTTCTGCCAGAACCAGGACTGACAACTGTTTTTCATCACTGGTTGCTATAGTAGGACTATTGTAGGACACTTTTGCTACCCAGCATATGTACAGCAATAATTTTTATTTCAAACAACCTAGCTGTGGACTATTCATCTATGAGGGCTGCTCTGAAAGTTATGCCTCCTATTTCATAATGTTGGCCTGCAATGTCAGAGGTGGATGTTGGCAGTATGGCAGTAGTGGTTCAGCCTTCCCACCAATATTCAGTTACATGATGTTGCTGTGTGACAGACAGCAGCAGAGGGGCAGTCTGAAAAAATGGTATCTGACATGGAAGCATGTATGGAGTAAAGGTCACTGAATTCCTCCATACAGAAAAAATGGCACCCACTGACATTCATCAATACTTGCTGAATGTTTCTGGAGACCAAACAGCAGATGTGAACACAGTGGGGTGGTCAGGAGAGCATTTCAGTAGTGATGACAGCAACATGAAAGATAAGCCATGTTCCACATGGTGATGCACAGCTGTCACATCATGAAATGAAGAGTGTCTTGATCAGCTCATCTGCACAGCTCAGTGGATTACAACCAGGGAACTGTGTACAAAGCTGAATATTAGCTTTGAAGTGTTGGAAACAATGGTGGCAATGTTGGAATATCACAAAATTTGCACCAAGTGGGTCTTATGAATGCTCACACTGGAACTGAAAGACCTGTATGCTAGTTTGTGAGGACCTGTAGAACCACTTTGAGGGCGAAGGTGATAGTTTCCTGGATCACATCATTACTGGAGATGAGATGTGGTGTCACTACAAGCTGGAGTCAAAACAGCCATCCTAGGACTGGCAACGTGAATTTCCCATTAAAGAAAAAATTCAGGATGCAGCCCTCAGCAGGTAAAGTCACATGCACTTTCTTTTGGGACAGGAAAGGGCTGATGAAAGATGGAACAGCATGGACAACATTTTCCTATCTATGATGCTGTCACAGCAGCTGTGAAACAGTGGGTCACCTCCAATGGTACAGATTTTTAAGACTGTGGCATGCAGGCTCTTGTTCAATGCTGGTGAAAATGGTGGTGACTATGCAGAAAAGGAGTGTTTTGTAGCTAAGAATTTGCTCTATCAAGTAGTGCTATTGTGCTCTTTTTACCTGTTGTATCCATGGAAATAAATAGGAGGCACTACTTTCAGAGCAACCTATGTACCACCTAGTTTTCAGCTCCAAGGGATGCCCAGCCCTGGTGTTCAGATCCATCCAGGTATCATCATACAAGATTGCTGGGGAGACACAGAGGCTGTCATACACCAGGGATGCAGACAAGTATCACACACTCCTTCCTCCCCCCAAAAATATTTAAGCTCAAAACAATGGTGATGCTAAAGAGGAAAAGATCAACAGAGAAAGATAACTGCAGTGAACAGAATGCGAAAAGCATTCTAAATCCACGCCAGCCACCACAATTTAAATGCATGTGCCAGCTTGGAAAGGACAAGGGTTACCATTCGAGATTCCCTACAGTTGGGATCTTGCAGGAGCATATGCCAAATGATGCGAACAGCAGTCAATGAGCATCTCCCCATATGTGTACAAACCTATTTGAGTTAGACTGCAGCCAGAAACATCACTAGCTGTTTTCACCACTTAGATTCAGTGTCAGAATGACACAATTTAAAGCCTCCCAGTACTGTTGTTGGGTTTGGCCTGGTCTCTCCAGTTTCAGCCTGATTTCCTCACCAAATGACACTCAGCCATACAGCAGTCTTTCTCCTGCTCTTAATTCATTCCCCCTTTGTTTCCCTCAACTCCCAAGCTGAAAAGAGAAGAAAAACAACTTGGAAAAAAAAAAAAAAAAAAAAAAAAGGACCAGTTGAGGCCAGCCAGCAGTTACATTCTGCTGCTATAAAAATAAATCTGAGAGGAGGGGGTTTCCCTCATCCGGCTATTTAGACCATTCCTACTTTTGGCTGTAAGTATCAATGCATTTGCAAATTGCTGCCAAACACAGCAGCCGTCAGTGCAAAAGTGGTACGAGAGACAAAATGAGCATAGGGTGTAAATATAAAGCAAAAAATTGCTCCGTTCAAGTAATGGTGTTTGTTTCTCAGCTGTGGAAAATCAGCGCCGGTAGGTGCTGGTAAATCTTTTTATTTTCAGTAAGAGCATCTCTGTATTGACATCAGGGAAACTGGAGCCGAAGCACCAGCAACCACTGCTCAGGTGCCAATGTCTTGCAGAAATGCTGTGAAAGGGCAAAGTCTGCGCATACTGAGCACTGAACAATGGCACGCAAGGGCAAAACTGATGTCTTCTGTGATTGCCATGCAGAGCAGGGCTGGCATCCTCTTGTGGCAGAGATCCCTGTCCTGGTGCAGCTCCCTGGGCACCCCAAGGCTCTGATGGCTCTGCTTGTCCCTAGGACTAGAAGTTTGGTAGCAAAAACCCATGAACCTGTCACTTTTTGTCTGTTTCTCTTTGTCCTGAGGATTCCCAGCACAGCCTGGGCACTGTATCAGGATATTCTGTTAGGAATCAGTAATTTGGGTCCCATCCTTTCCCTCCAGCCAGATCTTAAATTTTATTTTATTTTTTTAAGGCAGAGAATACAAAGAGATGGAACAAAACTTTCTCCTTGCAGCCTGCTCATCCTGCAGCCCCACCAGTCCGTCCTACCCCTTCATCACCCTCATGGCAGCAATGGCTGTACCGAACATGGATTTGTTATGCCTCCAGGTCCCACACAACCAAACACCCTCCAATATTTTTGGAAGCCAAGAGAATACAGGCTCAGGCACTGAAGCTTCTATACATAAATTCAGACAGGACCTTTTATTATTTTCCACTGTTCTAAATGCATGTAAATTAAATTAAGATTTGGAGTCTTGTCTTGAAGAAAGTCTGCAGCAGCAGAAGCTTTTTCTATCTGATTTGGGATCCAGGGCACAATTACATTTCTGAGAGCAAATCCACGTACTGCTTAAATGCATCTCTGCTACACACTCCAGGAAAAGAAGTTCCGAACGAAGGAAAATAAAACTCAGTTCACATCCTACTGTGAATAGCTGTTGAGAAGAAACACACTTTCACCATTTAAAAATCAGATAAAAAAGTAGTTCATACAACATTGACCCTATCTTTCAAAATAACCTGCAATATGACATTAATTTCTTCCTTCTCATAATATATTTAATGAGCAGGAAAAAAAAAGCACACATGCCACACATGCACACCCCTTTATGCACACCCTTTCTCCAAGTGCTCCTTGTTATTCTTCCAGAACAATACTTCAAAGCTGTGGAGATCACTGTATGTCACCTTTTTTTGAAAGATCAGATACACTGCATCAAAAAGCATGCAGGAAAAGTTCTAGGGCATGGAACCAATTTCTTCACACTTTTATCTGGGTCAGCTTTTCTATTGATTCTGCAAATACCATATCATTTTTTTTTTTTTTTAAGCCAAGATTTTTTTCTGTTTGTTTCAAAAGAAGAGAAGATCAGAACTTAAGTCAAACACCCACCTGAGCCAAGGACTAGTTCTGTTGGGTGACTGCAATTCAAAACGGTAGATATAAAAAAATAATAAAGTCTAACTAACTTTAAAAGAGCATCTGGATTGATTTCTAAATTCACTAAATACCATTTTCCCGTACTGCCTCTTTCTTTATTGTACACATTTAATCCTCATTGTTACACACATGAGACAGCTGACAATGTCTAGGAAAGCTAATGTGAGGCAAACACATGAAAAGCACTCACACATGTTTTATCATTAATGTATCTCTCCATTTCTCTGCCAACTGCCAAGTCTTGTTCCGTGGTTATGACCTATTTGGCACAGCTTCCAGCTTTGCTTTATGTTGTCTCATCAACCCTAGTGTCTGTCTTAAGGTGCTCTGTAACAGAAGTAACAAATAAGAGCTAGCCTTAGGTGATGAAAGGCTGGATTTTGTTTTAGGATGAGATATCTTGAGATCTCTTATCACCTCCATCTGCACATACAGTTGGGAAATGGAGAAGGGGTACTTCTAAGGACAAAGCCTATCAATAGGTGACAGTCTGCAGCAGTAGCAACTTGAAAGATTGCTTGTAACTCCAGATGACAACTGAAAAAAAAATAAAGTAGTTGGGAAGTCTAATTAACTTCTGGTGAAAACAAAACTAATGAACTAACTGACTTACAAGCGCTTTTCCAGCATGCAGTCCTTTTAACTCTGAGATGCTTTTTGCACATTTTGATGGTGGTGGGAATAACTGGGAATAACTAAGTGCTGCCCAAGAGCCTGATTAGCAAGTTTACTTCTGCTGGAAGCTAGGCGCACATTTTGGCAAGATTTGGTTTTGCAGGGAACCAGGCATGTGGCAAGTGGGGACATTTACATGAGTGCTTCTGACTCAGAGCTGGAGAAGGATCTGACTCAGCTAAGCATCTCCTTCCTGGCCCTGGGACACCAGCCTGGAGGATCACCAGGATGGATTCCTAAGCTCTGTCAGAGTTGCATCTTTACATTCCATTTTCCCGCCTTGAGAGCTGAGATGGAAAAATGAGTCACAGTGTCCTTTACAGTAACTGTGTGATGCTATCAGCGCTTCCAACCCAGTAGAAAAGTGAATTTGGATACACGACTGAGCAAACCCCAAAACTGGGCTGATGGTCCCCTCTCCCTCATGCCTCCCTGCTAAGCTCTCTGCTCTCCAGCACTCTGCTGGCAGCTCCATCTGCTTTTATTCCAGGCATCACAAGATCATCATTGTCCACTGCAATTTGAGGAGATTAGTGGATGCAGCTCCCGCTCAGCAGAGTCACCCAAAGAGATGCTTCCCCAAAGCCCGCTTGTCTCCCAAGAATGGGCTGAAGGGGCTGGGCTAAATCATGGAATCATGAAATCATTGAGATTGGAAAGACCACTAATAGCTTGTAATCCATCAACTTGTAAACCATAGCTTGTAAACCATCAACTCATACTGATGACTGCTCTGGACTATGCCCCTCAGTGCCACATTTACCCTTTTCTTGAACACCTGCAGGGATGGTGACTCCACCACCTCCCTGAGCAGCCTGTTCCAATGCCTCACCACTTATTCTGAGAAGAAATCTTTCCTAATTTCCAGTCTTAACCTTTCCATCATCCTGGACCAGCCATCTTTCTGCTCCCCACTAAGCCATGATCCACTCAAGCTGAAATGCAGTTTCTAATACACTGCTAATTGCAGAACTGTTGCTGTATTATATCCAGACTTCTGCCTTTTGCTGTTATTAATTGATTGCTTGGAGCTTCGCAATCTTTCGAAGAAAACGCCTTGAAAAATTAGGCTGGGGAGAATCACATTAAACAGGGAAACGAAAACGTCTTCCTAGCTGTGCCGTAAAAAGTAGGCCAGGCTTCTCTCCGCCAAATCTCCGTGTACCCCTGCAGCAGTAACAGTTGGCACAATTCTTAAAATACGTACAGGTTGTGACAAGGCCGGCTGATTAAAGACCAGCTCAGAGCGCTGGGAATGCTTAAAGCATTAGTGGTGAGTTTTAAAACTGGAGAGACATCGCGGCTTCAAAAGAAACCTCTCCAGCCTGGTGCTCATCCAGCAGCTCCTTTCGGCCCTGTGCAAGATGAGTGACCAACACAGACCCATCCCTCCTCTCCATCACCTCTATGGGGATGTGCAGGACTGTTTTACCTCAGCTGCTTCCATCATTTCCTGTCAAGTATCAGTGACCCACCATTACAGTAGGTTTAATTGGGAAATACTCTTATCTCCTTATCACAGCAAGGCTGACTGGAAATTTGGCTTCATCACACCCACGTCTCCATTAAAGTCCCCACGTTTCAACAGCACAAAACACTGCCTGGCCATGTTTTCACAAAACTGCATCTCCCAGCTCTGATGGCCACAGTCCTGGCCACTCCTCACAACCCCAAACCCTTTTCTGTCCACCTGTGGCCTCTGTATTTAAATATTCAGGCAACTTTGCAACTAACAATGCTCTTTATGCCTGTGCTCTTCCACATGGACTTCAATAAGCAGCTTTTGGCCACCTGTTCCACAGCGAGTCACCATACGTGGGGTGGTTGTCTTTGAAAGAGCTGTTGGGCAAATGAGTCAATGATAGGTGTAGGTGCACGTGGAACTTGGGCAGACTCTCTTAAACGAAATTTACAGACAACTACAGGCAAACACTGTGCTCAGGTTTATACACAACACCTCAGAGCAGGAAATGGTGGTTTGAAGTAGCTGGCATAGCACAAGTTTGCCTCACAAATTGTCTCCTTGTGACACTCTGTGATGACTTCCCAGTAATTATGGAGAAGCAGTGACAGTGACCAGGGTGAGTACCTAGAGCAACCTCTGTTGTCTCAGTGCAAACAGCTCAGGCTTTATTTGTACTTATATGCTAGCATTTTCCAGATTAAATGCAGGGGATAAAGCAAAACCCTCAGTGTCTCTAGTGGCCTTGATCCTAACTCTGCTACAAACTCACACATATCCCACTGAAATGACCAGGCCCCACTTGAGCCCAGAAATCCCTTTATGTAGAGCCCTTAGCACTACAAAGAGGTCTGTAACACTCTGCTCAGAGATTAATGGTGCTCAGTCATTTCATTCTAGGTGGAAGCTGTATTTGAAATGTTTTCCTACTGTTCTCAGGGGGGTTTCACATTTTACACGTGTGACAAAGCATATATGGGTTGCAAGAAAATAAATCACAACTACGTAGCATTGCCTGAAACCTAAAGCATCCATGGACCAAATTTCATCACTAGCTTCAAGATGCTCAAATCACCTCTGGTACTAAAATAAAGGCAGAATGTGGTGCTGGAAGATTAAGGTCTCTCCAAGCCCTGTCAAGTTATACTGTCTGTAAATAGCAGCCAAGGTAGGCTTTATTGTCATGGAATGCCAACAAATACCAGGCAGTGCTTCTGATCTATCTTAGTTTGGTGCATATAATTTTAATTAAAGCATTTAAGTAAATACAGATGCAAATCAGGCTCAGTATAGCATCTGGCAAATTGCTAGCAGAGCCCCAAGGCTACTGGCAAATTATCAGCATGCACCTCCGTGATGTGAAGTTACCAGACCCAGTCTTGGTGAAGGCACTGTGTATTTTGTTTTGCTGTTTGGCTTACACTGGAAGTAAAACCTCATACTGGTACACACATAAGAGGTTAAATTGTCCTCTGTTTCAAAAGGAGCTTTTAGGAAGTAAACCAACATCATTAAAACCTGTTCTTTAGACAGCCTACGTCTAGCAAGAAGGAAAAAAACCTTTTGCATTACTGCAACACCTATCAAAGGAACTCAAAGCGCCTCTGAAATGTTAATTAATCCACACTCTTCCCAAGGGAGATCTATTTTAAAGATTGTTATATGTAGTTTGCATTATTCTTGCATTTGCCAAAGGCTCACAGGAGGGAAGCCACAGAGATTGAATCTGGACCTGGAGCCTCGATTGCCTGCTCCTCTATGTTCGATCACAAGACCTCCCTCCCCAAAAATCACAAGAACTCACTTGCACCAGAGAAGTGTGAACCTCTCTGGCCTAGATATCACTGCCTCAAAGCGGTGTTAACTTCAAAACCTTGTTAAAAGTATGTGAAGGCGATTACATGACAAGAGAAATAAGGGAAAACAAATCACAAGGGGAGAATTTTTTCTGGTTTTTGCAAATTGAAGGAATCTTCAGATCATGCTGAAAGGATCTTTGGAAAATGAAAAGGTACAGCCAAGATAATGTTCACGGTAATACCCGCACCAGCTCTGGCTGATTGTTCCTCCTCTCAAGGAACACTTCCATCTTTGCAACCATGCAAGCAGAGATGAATTCTCCTTCTTTCAGAACCTGCATTAAGACCAATGCTTGGAAAGAGGCAATAGCTTTTAAGGAATATCTGCACAATTAACTTGAGCGACGGCAATGATGCTTAAGCACATGCTTAACACTTTCCTTACAATATACTTGTGAATTTCCCTGGGTATGAATTTTCCACCAGTACAAAGTCAAATAACATTTCCAATTTATTCAGAAATTCTCCAGGAAAAAAAAAATAAATCATGTTACTGATGACAAAGAATAGGACAAGAAAACACAGTAAAACACAGTAAGGTTTGTAATCCCACGAACATGTTGACGATGTGATAAAATGTGACACATACATGACATATCATTACTATGACAACAATGTTTGGAAGGCATTTGCAACCAACATTTTGTAAGCATATGGTCATGTATTGGCCCCTTCCTGTGCTCAAAATTAAAAACAAGACAGAGGGTCAGGAGCTAAAAGCATCAAGCCACACACTGGCTTGTTTGCATTCCTGTGCCCTGATATCAGTTACAATGATTGCATATTCATTTAAATGCTTTGCTCATCAACTTTTTTTGTGTTTAGTGTTTAGGTTAACATATATATATATATTCATATATATAAACAGGTAAAAACAGCAAGTATTGTTTTTAAGCATTGGGATGTCGGTGTGAATCTCTCCAGTAGGAGTGAGAAGAGTGAGTTTCTGTAAGCAGAAAGTATGGAAGAGAGGGAACGGGGAAATGAGATGTGATTAAGGACATTACACTGAGGTCCTGTACACTGTGATCTACTGGGACTAGCTATACATGAGTGCTTCACACCCTGGGAAGCCAGGTGTCCCAGTTCAGCAATAGCATATATATGGTACAGCAGTCACATTTCAGTGTTTCAGGCTCAGCTTCTCCACAGCACCTTTGCATTTTGGCTGGATCTTCCTTTAGTAAAATCATTTTGGATCCCACTTTGCAAGAAGAATAAATGATGATTTTCACTGGATGGGGAGGAAAGAGAACACAAAGATGACACAGTTCCTGTCATGGATCTGAGACTTAACTGGGTAATGCCAAAAGATTGAATTATTGAACCAGCTTTGCTAAAAGTAATAGGTAACTCTAAACGTACAAACAGATCGATAAGACGCTTGCAAGTCTGGTGTCCCCTTAGCTGCCTGTGGCACTGAGCTGGCACATCCTTAGCAACCATGTGGAAATCAGTGCCTCCTACAGTGTACTGAGAAAAACCAAGCTACTTGACTAGAAACTCATTGGACTTTCAGAACTAGGGGGGCAGAGCTGTACTGGGAAGAGGCAAGGGAGATGCTCTGTCCAAGAGGTAAACTGGTACTTCGTTTCCTGTGTGCATGTATTTTTTTTCTTTTTATTTTTGGATCTTGCAACATTATCCAGTATTAAATCACGCTCAGCCAGAATAACAGCTGCTGTGCCCTATCTCAGAGAGCAGAGAGACATCAAAACCAGCCCCACAAAGAGAGCTGACAGAAGAGGACATGCAACATTAAGCTGTGGCTTTCACCTCTTTGTTATGGAGGTGAATTTGAAAGCACTCCTTTAAAAATTATAGCTACTAAGAACTCATGACACAAGAAGCACCTCAGCAGCAGATGAATATCCCCATCATACTGGCAAAGTACTATGTGGTAGATGAAGCCAATGCAGAAAGCCCACTCTCTACAAAAGCACAGCAAAACTACCTCATAGGACTGAGGAAAGGTGGCTTTCCCCAGCTAAGCAAGCCTTTCCTTGGGGCCATGCCAGCATGCATGTGTCACTCAGGAATCACACCTCTTCGTGCTTTTGGCCAGTACAGCCTTGCTGGCAGAAGTCTGCAGTGTAGGCATGGCGTAACCCCAAGCTATTTTCAGAAGAAAACAAGATGCAATCTAACTTTCCAGCATCCATTACAACTTTTGTTTTACAAAATACAAAATTCAACCCCAGTGACTCTCCTCAAAAAGCTCCACCATCTGTAGAAGGGACTGCCAGATAAAGCAAGTTAAGAGATGTCAGTGGTGTGAAATGAAAGGTTTTCCTAAAAAGCCAAATAGGATAGACCTCGCTGATAGGCAAGCTCTAGGTTAGTGCTGTTTGGGGAAAGGATTCAGCACCTAGAGTGAAACTATAATGCTCATGATTTGCACACTCCTCAACTGTGCAGAAGGAATCCAGCCATGTGAGCAAAGGTAAGCAAGGTGAATTCGCACTCCTGAAGCAAAGGCAAGCACTAGAAGCAAAGCGCATCAGTGAGAAATATGAGAAACTAACCTTTACACAGAATCACAGAGGTTGGAAAGACCACCAAGATAATCTAATCCAACCATCGACCACCAACATACCACTAAAACATGTAACTCAATGTAACATCTACTCTTTTCTTTACAATGGATGATTAAAATACTGTAGGACAGCTTCATCCCAGACTTAACCAGGACCCACCGTATTTAGTCAGCTGCCCACTTCCCACATATCATTCAAACACAGATATGGCTAATGAAAAGCTCTTCTTTATAAGAAATGCTGGAGACTCATAAGTCCCTTTAGAATTATAGAATCATTCAGATTGGAAAAGACCACTAAGACCATCTAATACTACCATCAACCCATCACCACCAAGCCCACTGACCTACTGGTACTCCACCAATCACTAAGGCGCTAAGACATTTTAAAGACTACGTTTCAGAAACCATGATTTGAAAACAGAGGCAATGGTTTTCATTTTGACAGGATATGACAGGAATATAGTGGTAAAAAAAAATAATAATAGAATGGAAAATGAGTAATGAGTTCCAGTGTCTTGCAAAGTATGGTCCAGTCTTCAGCCTGAAAGTGCTGAAATCGGGAATCTGCCAAAGAGTGCAAACAGATGCACATTTCCTTGTAAGTGTTCCATGCAGCTCAGCAAGATGCAGGAGACGCATCTGGAAACTCTCTGGCTGCAGGCAGCTTTTCAAGTTACAACACCAAGAACCAAAAGCTGATATTTCTCCAAAGAAACCTTCTTCTTCTGTCCATTATTTTGTAGGATGTTAAGTTTCTACTTACTGGAAATGTTGTGTTTTCTCACATCATTAATACTTGACCATTGATGCTTCTTATAGGATGCTGTCCCCAGTGTTTTGAACCATACTGGGCATCCCTCTGCTCAGGAATTTGCAACATCCTTCACCTGTAATTTAATCCCAAAGTGAAAGAGGAGGAAACGTCTGTTTTAGGTTGATTCCTCCTTACTGCCAAAGAAGAAGTAAAGAAAAGGCTGTCCAAACTTATATGAAGAGCTTCATGCCCTTGGTGAGATGAGAGGGGAGATCCTTTAGGATCAGAAAGAACAGAATAGCCCTATAAAAGCAGAGGTAAAGGCACAACGGGCAACTGAAAAAATACCAACTAGGATGTGCTCTGCAGCCTTCACTGCAACGTCTCTGGAAGAACTCCACCAGTAGAAGGGCAAATGGGGAGGGGAGGGGAGGGGAGGGGAGGGGAGGGGAGGGGAGGGGAGGGGAGGGGAGAGGGGAGGGGAGGGGAGGGGAGGGGAGGGGAGGGGAGGGGAGGGGAGGGGAGGGGAGGGGAGGGGAGGGGAGGGGAGGGGAGGGGAGGGGAGGGGAGGGGAGGGGAGGGGAGGGGAGGGGAGGGGAGGGGAGGGGAGAGGGGAGGGGAGGGGAGGGGAGGGGAGAGGGGAGGGGAGGGGAGGGGAGGGGAGGGGAGGGGAGGGGAGGGGAGGGGAGGGGAGGGGAGGGGAGGGGAGGGGAGGGGAGGGGAGGGGAGGGGAGGGGAGGGGAGGGGAGGGGAGGGGAGGGGAGGGGAGAGGGGAGGGGAGGGGAGGGGAGGGGAGGGGAGGGGAGGGGAGGGGAGAGGAGAGGAGAGGAGAGGAGAGGAGAGGAGAGGAGAGGAGAGGAGAGGAGAGGAGAGGAGAGGAGAGGAGAGGAGAGGAGAGGAGAGGAGAGGAGAGGAGAGGAGAGGAGAGGAGAGGAGAGGAGAGGAGAGGAGAGGAGAGGAGAGGAGAGGAGAGGAGAGGAGAGGAGAGGAGAGGAGAGGAGAGGAGAGGAGAGGAGAGGAGAGGAGAGGAGAGGAGAGGAGAGGAGAGGAGAGGAGAGGAGAGGAGAGGAGAGGAGAGGAGAGGAGAGGAGAGGAGAGGAGAGGAGAGGAGAGGAGAGGAGAGGAGAGGAGAGGAGAGGAGAGGAGAGGAGAGGAGAGGAGAGGAGAGGAGAGGAGGCCTTTCAAATTTATTTACACCACTGTTTACTCTGCAGATGTCTGTGGGAAAGAAATATAGATTCTAATCTGTCTGGCACACCACCAGCTGAATGCAGTTGGGATTTAGCAGACAGACTCCTTACTGCTGGTAGATGAAAATGACAGGAAGACCATTTTATCTCCAAAATCCAAATAAAATAATTTTTGCTGCTGCTCCCCGGTACCGGTGGAGCCAGAACAACTGACACCTTCACAGGCAAAGCACTGTTCAGTGCTCATCTGTCTGATCACGTAGAAGCCTTGTCTGGCATGGGATGGGAATTTCTGAGAGCAGCAGTTTCCGAGGAGGCTTGGGGAAACTCATGGGACTGTCAGCTTCCAGGAGCCTCATGGGGCTCCTGTCTCTGTTTCACCGCCCTTCTATTCACAGAATCTCAGAACCACAGAATCAGAGTGGCTTGGGTTGGAAGGGACCTCAAAGATCACCCAGTCCCAATCTCCCTGCCAGAGCTGCTGATCACTAAATCAGGCACTAGATCAGTTTGCCTAGGGCCCCTAGGGTCTTGCAATGAATACAACATTCAGGGATACACTACCTAATTCTCCACCTACAATGAGTCGAGTCCATCATGAGTGGTTCCAGGACTGAAGCTTTACCAGTCTGTGCCTCTGTAAGACTTACTGAATCAGGCTTAACACAGCCTGTGGCTTTTGAGTTGAATTAGCAGATCAGGCTCCAAGCTCAAGGAGAACAGAAATGGTGATGAAAGCACCTCCACACGGAGTGGATGCAAAGGGACACAGTGCTTGCTGGGGATATGGCATGGGGATCTCAGTTTCCTGATGGCTCCACATCACATTAAACCTGAGCAAAAAACAGCAGTGGGAGAAAGTAGGAGATAACAGGTCACTTGACACCAAGCTCAGGTTGCCCGCAAGAGAATTACTCCAAGCACACAGAAAACCTGCTAATATTCCCTGACCTGAATCCTCCCTTTTTCACACTAACCAGACTTCAATCAAAAATAGTACAGCAGTTTTGGCAAAAACATTCCCATCCTCTGCTAGCTTCCTATTGCTTGGTTGCAAATTGTTCAATGTTTGTGCCTCACTTTCCCCATCTATTAAGCAAAAGTAACATTACCTCTTCTGGATGGAACTTTCACACCTTGGATTTTGTAAAGCACTGTGAAGAAAGCACGACAGGACCTGCAGATCATAGGCAAAACAGCCAAAACTCTTAAGGGCAGACACTAGAGTGGGTCAGCTGGCTATGAAGCTGCTGTGTTGCCTGGAGTTATGGGCATCAAGGGAGCAACTGAGCCAGCAGTGCTGCAGCAAGTGCGTGCTACGGGCAGCCTGTGCCTCTGCAGCCAGACACAGTGCGAGCTCAGAAAGCCAAAAAAAAGAGAGAGAAAGAGAGAAGCTGCCAACTTCTTCATATTCATGAGCTCTTTAATAATGCTCAACAAAACTTGGAGGCATGTTCACTGCTGTTGCTCCTGCCCTTTTGCACAGTGAGCAAGTCATAAATATTTCAGGGGAAGAGCCCAGCAAATTTGCAAGATTGGTCGTAGCCTTTTACAGCATTAATGAGCAGGCCATTAATAGTTAATGAAACAGCTGCTGGTGATCTCAGAGGTAAAGGCAAGATGAGAACAGCAGTGTTTGCCCACTCACTACAGCGTGATAATGTGAAGGAACAGCTTGATCCTTTTATCAGATCCTCTCCAACAGGACAGGATCATGGAGATGGGTGGAAGACCCCCAGTACAGCTGCACCCAGCCCTTCTGCAGGCCGTACCCCTGTGCAGACCCCACAGATGGAGGCTGCTGCAGAGGAGCTGCACCGCTGCCCCAGTGCTGTACTGGGGTGAGGAAACTGGAATGTATACATGGTGTCCAAAAAGCATGTCAGAGAATCATAGAATGGCCTGGGCTGAAAAGGGCCACAATCATCATCTAATTTCAACCTCCCTACTATGTGCAGGGTCGCCAACCAGCAGACCAGGCTGCCCAGAGCCACATCCAGCCTGGCCTTGAATGCCTCCAGGGATGGGGCATCCACAGCCTCCTTGGGCAACCTGTTCCAGTGCCTCACCACCCTCTGTGTGAAAAACTTCCTCTTAATATCTAACCTAAATCTTCCCTGTCTCTGTTGAAAACCATTCCCCCTTATCCTGTCACTATCAACTCATGTAAACAGCCATTCCCCCTCCTGTTCATACGCTCCCTTCAAGTACTGGAAGGCCACAATGAGGTCTCCCCGCAGCCTTCTCTTCTCCAAGCTAAACAATCCCAGCTCCCTCAACCCTTCCTCATAGGAGAGGTGCTCCAGCCCTCAGATCATCTCAGTGCCCTCCTCTGGACCCGCTCCAAGAGCTCCACATCCTTCCTGCACTGGGGGCCCCAGGTCTGGTCTCAGTACCGCAGATGGGGCCTCACAAGAGCCGAGGGGGACGATCACCTCCCTCTCCCTGCTGGCCACCCCTTTTTTAATGCAGCCCAGAACACAGCTGGCCTTCTTGGCTACAAGCTCACACTGCTGCCTCATGTCCAGCTTCTCGTCCACCAGCACCCCCAAGTCCTTCACCACAGGGCTGCTCTCAAGAAGATCTTCCCCTAGTTTGTATAAACACCTGGAATTGCCCCGACTTCAGTGCAGTACCCTGTATTTGATCTTACTGAACCTCATTAGGTTCTCACAGGCCCACTTCTCCAGCCTGTCCAGTCCCTTTGGATGGCTTCCCCTCCTTGCAAAGTACTGACTGCACCGCTCAGCTTGGTGTCCAGGTAGAAACATGCAATTTGTATGTGCAGGTGTATGTGTGCAGCTCCAGCAGTGAAAGGACAGGTCCTTGTGAGCAAAGACATTCAGGGAATGTGACTCAGGAATTCAACCTCAAGAGTTAAAACCACAGAAAGTGGTCCACATCAGCCCTGCTGCTCCTACAACCAAAGAATCCATCAGCGATGGATTCTCATATACAAAGCTTTCCCTGCTGACCAATTTCTAGAGGTCTGCAAAAAGCAGCAAGGATCTGTAGGGAGGAGGCTCTCTGATGACCCTGAGGTGGATGAGGACGACACAGATCCACTACTAGTCTGCACATACTGAGGGGTTTGTAATCAATCTCTGTCTTAAAACAGAATGCAGATTACTCTTTGTTTGGGCTTTAATGCTCAGAATTTGGGATCAGCAGCCCTGCAATTATTGGGAAGAAAAATACAGGAAAAAAAAGCTTAATTTCAAAGTTATAATCTTCCTACCGCACTTCAGAATAGAGTTGCTAAATAGTGTTGAAGTCAAATACAACTGCAGCATAGGGCCACTCCTTTAAATGCCCAAGCTATGTGCAGGTACCAGCCGGAGATTCTCTGTCCACATACCCTGCTTTCACCTAAAATGTATGCTTCTGGCTGAGAACCTCCTGGCACCACGCTTGCTAGTTTGTAAGCAAACTGGTCCTTGGATCTGCTTGCCATCAGACAAGACTCTGCCTGCTTAATTTCAGCGCAGACCAAGGGTGGCCTCAACAGATCGTCCCTGTAAAACAAGGGTTTACTACACCCAATTTGAAGCAATTATTTTATTTTGTAACTTGATTAAAAGCTGTCACTTACAAACACACTTTGAAAAAAAATTACTATGTACACATAATAAAAAGTAAATAACTAGCAATAAATGTTCAGTGCTTCCTTTTAAAGCCCATAGCAAGCAACTTTCCTTCATGCTTTAACTGGGGAGCACCTTAAAGCCATCATAAACCTTGATTTAAAGACTTCAACACATTGAACTATTTAAATCATTTTAAGGATGAAACTTCATGAATGAAGAATCCCGCCAAACCCAGATGTGCATTGGGCTTTTCCTCACCCTCATACCAGGTGTTTTACATAATTCAAGAGCAGATATTCAAAAACCACTGACAAGTCAAAAAAGGTTAATGACTGAAAAGATGTACTCAACTGCAAATTTTACTCCACCGGCCTCCTAGCTTATTCATCTCTTTCATTAAAAAGAATGTAACAAGATTTTTAATACTTTCCCTCCTCTGCTAGTAGTATTGTGAAATTTCAGTAAGATGCGTGTCTTAGAATTTGCTGATTCCAACTATCTGAATGGTTTTAAACTGATTTTAAAACATCCAACAGGCACGAGGATCACCCGAGGACCAGCCAAAAATTCAACAAACTGCCACACAATCCAAGCCAAGCAGACACAGAGAAGGTGAGCAATGCTTCAAGATGGGTATCATTCTGGGTAGAGGACCAGTAATAAATCATAGCAAACAACAATCCTTTCCTCTGCCATGCATGAAAGGGAGGCAAGGAAGGGTCCTCCAGTTGGGCTGCACCTGGGAATGGCAACAGGGAAGGATGCATTAGGTCCAAGGCAGCAAAGGGAAACAGATGATGAAACTGCAATCCTTGGTTACAGAATCACAGAATCATTAAGGTTGAAAAAGAGACCTCTAAGATCACCTAGTCCAATCATCAGCCCACCTCACTCCCACCATGCCCATCAAACCCTCAGAGGCACATCTCCACGTTTCCTGAACACCTGCTGGGATGACGACTCCAGCACTCCCCTGGGCAGCCTGTTTTAGTGCCTCACCACTGTTTCTGAAAAGAAATTTAAATGTACACACAGAATTTAACAGTTCACTGTGCAGTGGTTTCCTGTGCAAATATATCCTTTCCAAAACACAGCCAACTACACCTTGCACCACTGCACACAATGCATCCAGAAAGTCAGACCATTCCCATCCCCATTCACTCCCTGCTACCTCTGCAACTACAGCACTCTGTAAACAGCCTCAAATCCTTTGCCCTGAAGTATCATAGACCTTTACTACAACAACACTGGTTTTTGGAGGCAGCACTACTAGGATTAAACATCCAACGCCCTCCTTGCAATGCAACACTCACACTTTCAGTGGGGTGCTGCATATTTAACAGCACATAACCTAGCGGGTTCCTCATTCGATCGCATACCAGAGAATCATGGAATGGCTTAGGTTGAAATGAACCTTGAAGACCATCTAGTTCCAGCCCCCTGCCGTGGGCTGGTTGCCCCTCACCAGCTCAGGCTACCCAGGGCCCCATCCAACCTGGCCTTGAACACTTTCAGAGATGAGGCATCCGCAGCTGCTCTGGGCAGCCCGTGCCAGTGCCTTACAGAGTAAAGAGCGTCCATTTACAAAGGAGCAAGAGTGGAGTGGAAGAAAACAAATTCAGATTTCAGGAGATAAAGTTCAAATCCAGAAACTCAGTGCTCTGATCTTCTAAGTCAGTAGAGATGGGGCTGGAGCTCATGCTCTGCTCAGCATAAGTAATGCCTTGTGACACCGCTCTCTAGCTCAGACGCGCACCAGGGGCTCATGAGCTCTGTGGGCGTGTGGCACCAAGGGGCACAGACCCTGGGCAGCAGGCATAGCCAGCACAGCCCAGCCTCCCACCGGGTTTCAGACAGCCCTGTTGCCTCCCCGGAGGTGATCTCCCACTGTAGGAAAGCATGAAAATAAGGTACGTAGAGATAAACACTGGGACACTGGGTAACAGCACAAATGAGCAGAATTTAAGGCACCTCAAGATCATTTAGGCTTGAAAGCAAAACACTTCAGAGGGCTAAGATTTATTTTTTTTGTATCTGCTTAAGTGTGGATTTCGAAACTTGTGTTTGCCTTAAGCAGTATTTCTCAAACCACCCCTAACCCCTGATTTAACTACAAACACACAGACGGGATGCTGGCAGATCTGCAGACAAGAAAGGCACAAACTGTACTAAGTGATGGCAAAACTACAAGGATGCTCTAACTCCAAACAAAAAGATGTCCTATAAGGGTAGTTGAAGAAAACAGTTCCCTCCAAACACTGCTCTTCCACTACTTGAAGAGAATAAAGCAGGAAGGAGATTGACTTTTTTTTATATGGCCTGATAGTTACAGGACAAGGGGGAATAGTTTTAAACTAGAAGGGGGAAATTAGGTTAGATTTTAGAAGGAAATTCTTTGCTGAGAGAGCTGTGAGGCAATGGCACAGGCTTCCCAGAGAGCTCTGGGTGCCCCATCCCTGAAAACATTCAAGGCCAGGTTGGATGGGGCCCTGGACAGCCTGAGCTGGTGGGGAGCAAACAGCACAAGGCAGGGGGCTGGAACTGGGTGGGCTTTGATGTCCCTTCCAATCCAAGCCATTCTGTGACTCCTCATCACGCTAATTGCCTCCTGGCAGCTGAACACAATCCCACAGGTCCCCAGCGAGCAGCAGCCCCGCACCCAGCAGCCCAGCCAGATACCATCTCTGGCACAGAAACCCCACGATGCTCTTCCAGCATCTTGTCACCACTGACTTCCCAAAGAAAAGCTGTGCCGTGTGACAGTAATGACAAATGGCATCGGCAGTGTGGCTGCAGGAAATGCCACAGGAATGCCCGGCGGGGACAATAGAAAGGATGCAGGACAAAGGACGGTGTCACTGCCTTGGGCTGAGCTTCCCCAGTTCTCAAGGAAACTGTAACACAGTGTGGAGGACAACAGGCACCAGAGCCCTCATCAGCAGCATGCTCTGAGCATATCATTTAAATACATCACTTTTCGAGGAGACAAAAGATGGGCAAAAACTCCCCACAATCCCTGACAGTTTGTGCTGAAGAGGATACTGAAAAAAAAATAACAAAACATATTTGCTTTGGAGGTGGGAGGCAGAAAAAGGGATAGGGAAGGCATCTTGTCAAAAACACTTCAGTCTGCAACCATCAGGAATTTCCTTTATTTCATGTCAGAGTGAATCAGCAGTGCTCCCCAGCAAGGCAGCAAACCTGAGAGATGCCACTGCTCTCTGCTTCTGCCTGGTGCTCCCAGCTGAGCACCCCAAACCCAAAAACCTCACTGCTTTGAGATGGTTATGCTTGGATTTTCTTTTTTTTTTTTTTAAGAATGAGTATTTTCCCACTTTTGTTGTCTGAATGAAGCATAACATAAAGTAACTGAAACTAATAAGCGTGAAATTAGGTTGAGAGACAAAAAAAAAAAAAAAAAATATATATATATATATCTCCAGAACTTGGGAGAGAGAAAAGGGAACACACGGACTGGAGGCACAGAGATGGAGCACAGGCTTCTAGAGAAAAACTGGTGTTTTACTGAGCCCCTCTGAACACTGCCTTCAGTTCAGAACCTGCTTCATCAGAGTATTACTTAGGTAGAAAAATTGCAGCAAGATTCTATGTAAAAATAAAGGAATCACTTTTTTTTTTCCAATTCAGCTCTGCTTAAGAGACACCCATCAGTTTTCTGCCTTCCTCCTCCATTCATAAGACTGCATGAGAGGTGAAATAATCCTGAACTTGAGGGGTTATGGTCACTGATGCAGAACATGCAAGAAAATATCTTTTTTTTTTTTTTCCTCCAGCAAGTCAAATACACATTGAGCACTTAGTTGAGAATTGTGGAAACAACAGACAATTAACAACAACAAATGAGATGCCAAAATCTATAGGTAACTCGAAGTTTCAAGTTTAAAAAACATTTAGTATTTAAGAGGAGAAACAAGGTCGGGAGAGAAAGACTGGGAGAAAAATGGGGAAGGAAAACTAAGATTTCAGGCCCACGATGAGTGAACATGGGCACTGGAGGAGTTCCCAACTCATTTCCCTCTCTGTTGATGTGAAGTTAATTCTCCTTGCCACTGATGCCAGATGGGACCACATCACTGAGATGCTAAACATTTTATATGTACACATATAAATACATATATAAAAATATATCAATAAACTTAATAACACATATAACTTCAGCGGTTTCAGAACCACTGAAGTGCCACAGACACAGCATAGGTCATGTCCCACCAGCACTTTTGGTGATGGAGCTCATCAAAACCATGAATAGATCTGGGTGGACAAACCCACCATCAGTGAATTCACACGAGGTGCAAGCTTGTGGTGTGGCTATGGGATTCTGACCATTGAAATGCTCATAGAATCACAGAATCATTAAGGTTGAAAAAGGCCACAAATATCACCTAGACCAACCATCAACCCATCACAACCATGCCCACTAAGCCATGGCCCTCAGTGCCTCATACACACGTACGTACAAACTCTCCAAGGCCCCCAGGAGGACTTTCCACAACTCTCCTCCTGTTCACACATCTCACCCAGAAACCACACATCCTCCTGTCAGACCGGGTCTCCCAGTGCACAAACGTGCTTGTGGTGCTGGTGTACGTAAGGCAACAACTTCTGCAGTCAAACAGAGACCTCAGCTTTTGTTTCAGAGCCATTCTGGGGTTCTCTCAGTTCCAGAGAACTTGCTGAGTGCACTGCCCTGACTCAGGAACCACAGTGCTTCTCGAAACAACAGAAATGTCTACTTTCTTAAACACAAAACAAACAAACCGAAAAACCAAGCCAACCCCATGATGTGTAAAGCCATGGCATTCTTGGAGAGGGGGCTGGAATGGTGATTCCTGAACTTTCTTAGGACAACAATGCTGGAATCGAACTCATTTGACTTTATCCTGCAATGTCATCCCATCTGGGGCTCCACACCAACAAGCACTACTGTGTGTAAAAAGTACTTTCAATGCTCTGGAAACCAAAAGCTCTCACAGCTTCTACATAAGAATCTAAAACTCATTGCTGACGTCTGACATTGCTGTTGTATGACAACACAATACTGGCACTTTCAGTAAACTCCAGACCTGCTTACAGCAACACCACACGTGAGTTCCAGCCAGCACATACACATACCTCAAAAGAAGACCGGGAAGTATTTTAAAGGATGTAAGCTAAACCTTTAATGCCTTATTTTATTTATCTATTCGGACTAACAGTCGCAGAGACTTGAAGAACTTATTTACGGCAAGGGTAACAAAGTACTGAAAAACCCAGAGAGGTTGTCGAGTCTCCTTCTATGGAGATATTCAAGAGCCATCTGGACGCCTATCTGTGTGAGCTATTGTAGGGAACCTGCATTGTAGGGCGGCTGGACACAATGATCTCCAACAGTCCCTTCCAAACCCTGCAATTCTGTGATTCTATGTGCATGCCACAGCGCTGGCTTCACAGTCACTGCCAGGGAAAGGCCACTCTCTCTGGGTTATGGTTATACTAGAAAGAAAGATAACTAAAATTACACTCTCCACATGAAAAGTACATGCAGCTCTTTTGCTATGTGATAGCCATGCTAAAGTCTCAGGGAATTCACTTGAGACCATGTCCATTTCTAACAAAATTATAATCAAAACGCTATTTTTATTTATTCTCAGTGGCTGTTTTCATTCCTTAAGTGGATGCACAGAAATATGGGTCACAAGATCCCAACCACAAGAACCTGCAAGCATGATATCTGAGGGTCGTTCCACTTAGCGCAGAGGGAAAGGAGTAACAGCAGAGGATGTCACACATGCAAACACAGTGATGCCATGCCTGGCATAAGTACTTCCTTTTGTATGAGGGTGAGCTAAACCTGCTGGGTTCTGTAATCTGGTCTGCTGCAGTCTGAAACTGGTCTGGGAATGTACAAAGAAGAAAGTGCCTTCATCGTAGTTAACACCAGCTCTCTTTTTGGGGCTTTTACTAAAAACACATTAAAATCCTTTCAAAGAAAAAGAATCGAAGTGTGACACTGCCAGCTTGGGGTGTCTCCTGCAATGGGTTATTGCTCCTACAGACACTGGAAATTACAGCTTGCAGCCAGGAGGAGAGAAAAGCAAATCTGTGGGACTTGTGGACAGAGCAGCTGAAGGAGAGCTCTCCTCCCATACACCCACAGTAGATGACAAGACTCAGACAGAAGAACTTCTTGTGGAGGCCAGGCAGGAGAAACGTCATTTTATGGAGGTGAGTAATCACACGGACTTTGGGCTGAGCACTGTGGGCTCTCCACGTCCAGAGACTGAGCTCACCACAGGTACCAGAGCACAGGACAAACACTGGGAGCTCGCGGCCCTGCATCTCTGCAGCAGACACGCCAAAGCAAAGAAAGGACTGGCCAATGACTTCAGAAATTTACGGGCTTCTTAGCACTGATGCTCTCGCAACTCGCAGGACCTCAGCTGGCTCGAACTAGTCCGGAGGTCCATTTGCAATTCTGCGTTACAAAGGGCTGCTGAGCTCTTCCTAGGACTGAAGCCACATCTACATGAGAAAAGCTTCACCGGGACAGAAATGTGTCACAGAGGCAAAGAACTTGGGTCACAGATACCCGTTAAACAACAAAGTCCCTCTCCTGCCGGGCTGCTCCCATCACCCCACTGGGTACCCAGTCGTGCTCTGGCAGTGCTACGTCCAACTGGGTTTCTGCTAGGGACAGCCGGGCCCCCACTGCACCCACCCGCATCGACTCCAGCCTGGGAAATCCCCTGCCCAAAGCTTAACCCGGAGTTTTAAAACAAGCACAACTCTTTGTAGGTGAGCCGGATGACGAGGCAGAGAGCAGCAGTGATTTACAATCATCGGTTGTAAAACAGTATTACAGAGGCGCTTGACATCTTAGTTCTCAGCCCCAATTTGGAAAGGGACTTCGCTGGAGTTCCTGTCATTTCTCTTCTAAAAGATATGCCAAAACTCCTCAAACCGATGCTCGATTGGGACGGGACACAAAATTCAAGTGGGAAACACTGTGCCTGCCCGGCTGACAGCCCCTCTGGGCTGTAGGATGGCTCCAGGCAGAGCTCCCTTGCAGCAGTCACTGCAAGAGTCACTGCACCCCATCACCGTCCCACCCTGGGAGCCCTCCTCTTCCCCCCTGCCATACACCTTCGGATGCTTTGTCCCCTTTTGTGCTCTGACCCCAAAAACTCTTTCTGGATTCCCTTTTGCAGGGGGGCCCACGGGCTTTAAAGGAGCACCTGCTCGTGGGGATGGGGATGCTCCATTGAAAAGGTCCCCGAGGAACCCCAGGAAGTGGCAAAAACTAGGGTGATATCACCCAGCTGAAGGTATTCCTGGGCTCAAAGTGAAAGAAGGGCAGCAGGAGCCCAGAGCCGGGCAGGCGGAGCTCTTCGTATGTCCCAACTGCGCTTCCAAGTTTTATTCCCAGCTAAGAGGAGACAAAACTGGAGCCTTATGTTTGCCCCCTCATCCCAAAGGGGAAGAGAGGGAAGAAAAAAAATAAGGAGACAGTTGCACCACGGCTTTGGAAACCAACTGAAGCCAAAAGGAAGGACACCCCCTTCCAACCACAAATAAATAAATAAGTGGACGCGACGTGCCCAAGGCCGAGCTTCCCGAAATCTCCCGATCCCGGTGTTAAGGGGCTCAAGCAGAGACTTTCGCGATCGCAGCGGGGCGGGCGGCTCCGGGCTGCCGGTTCTGCTCCTCGCCGCCCACCGGCAGCCGCGGGCGGAGGGCTCCGCGCGGCGTAAAGAGGGGACGCGGTGGAGGCGGAAGGGGGGAGGTAATAAAACCGCACGGAATCACGGCACGACAGTCCCGGCCAACTCCAGCCACGGGGAGCGGAACGGCCCCGGGACCCCACTGCCCAACGCCCGCAGCCCCCCGGACGCCTTTTTTATTTTTTTTCGGCTGTTGTTCCCCCTCGCTGAAAGCCGCCGGCTCCGTTTTACACACCGCCCCGACAAATTCGCCCTGCTCGCCTCTACGTAACGCCCTGTCGAAAGCGGACGCCATATTTTGTGTTGCTGATGTCGACACAGACAAACGTAGACATGTTTTTTCCCCCCCCCCCCGCCTCCTCCCGCCGCCGTCCCCCATCTCCCCGAACTTGAGATCCGCGGGGCAGCGCGGAGAAGGGCTGCGCGGGGGGCACGGCGCTGCGGCGAGACGAAACGTAAAAAACCTATTCCAACCCCCCTCCCAGCACCCTCCCGGCTCCCACCTCTCGGTAACCCCCCCCTCGCCCCGCAGCCCCCGCGGTGTCCCGGGAGCAGAGCGCTTTATCCGGGAGGAAAAGTTGGGTGCGAGCGGCCGGGGCGGTGGCGCGTGTGGGCAGGGAGGAGGGCGGGAGGGGGGTGTGGGGGGGAACCCCGCCTGGGAAGTTTCCTACCTGCGCTCAGGGCGGCGGCACCGCGTGTCCCGGGCGGAGCGGCGCGGTTCCGCGCTCCCCCCCGGTTCCGTTCCGCGTCGCACCGCTTCGCGCCGCCGCGGCAGAGCCCCGCGCCCGCGGGACCCCGCGCCCCCCGCCCCCACCGCGCCGGCCCCCGCGGGCAGCCGCCACGCGCGGACGTACGCACCGCCCCGACCCCGCCGAGGAATTAAGGAAGAAACAAGCAAAAATTAAAAAAAAAGAAAAAGAAAAAAGAAAAAAAAAAAAGAGCCCCCCAAAAAAGGCCAAAAAAAAAAAAAAAAAAAGAAAAAAGGCAAAAAAAAAAAAAAAAAAAAAAAGGAGCCCTCGATCGGCGGGGATCTACGCCAAAACCCACATGATCTCTGACGTCAGCCTGCGTATTTGCATACGATACCACCGCCGGCGCGGCTGCCGGGGTCTCTCGGCGCGGCGGAAAGTTGGGAGCGCTGCCGTCCACCCCCCCGCCCCCGGGAGCGCCTCCTCCGGGGCCGCCAAGCGGATTTCCCACGCACCCCCCCCCGCACCCCCCTCCGCTCGTGCTCCGAGCGTGGGCTCCGCCGGTGGCCGCGCGGTATCGCCATCGCTCCGGGGCAGAGCCGCGCCGCCCTCCCGGCGTCTCCGGAGTTTTGGGACGCACCCGGAGCGAGGTGGGCTTCGGGGCGCTCAGTCGGGGCTTTGCGGGGGGTGCTGCGTGTTTCCAAGCGGTGCCGCTCTGCTGCATCGCGGGAATCCTATCCCCCATTTAAAACTGTCGTTAAACTCTCGTGTCTCTGCCTCGCTATCGGAGAAGCGTAGCGGACGGCAGCCGGGTTACTCTCCGTTTTTACTTCGGCGGATTAACGACAAGAAGTAATTCACCGGCCGCATCTCTCTGCTGGGTGCCAGCCGGCTCTGGGTAACGGGACCGCGAGCGGCAAAGCACCGCGGAGCTCCGGGCGCGCTGCGTGCGGGGCGGAACCTCCCGTCACATCCATCCCGGGAATGCCTGATGCTATCAGACGGCTCCCAGGGCTCAGCCGTGCCCGCGTCCCATGGCGGGGAGTGACGGCGTCGGAGGAGCTCGAAGTTCCCGCGGCCGAACAGAAAGTAGCTGTGTCCAGGCAGTGATCTCTTCGCAGGGATACCCCTATCGGAGCGGGCGCGTATCCGAGTGCCGGGCGGAGCGCGGTCTGTGCAGCGTTTGCTGGCGGGATGGGATGCTCCGTGCCCGCCTGCAGCCAGGCCGGCTCCGAGCGCCCGGCTGCTGGTGGGAGAGACGAGCAAACCCCGGCGATAAGCGCTGGAGCTCCGCTGATTCTCTCTGAGCTCTGGGTTTTCCCGTGAGATTTTTTTTTTTTTTAACATGGAATTTCCACTTTCTTGTAAATACCGCCGAGTCTGTATTAACTCTTCAAGAGCTGTTCGGCTGCGTTTTGGAAGGAAAGAAAAAAAAAAGCCTATCTATCTTAGCAACCACTCCTCCCCGAAAAATGAACGTTTTTTTTTTTTTCTACTATCTCAATTTCCTAAGAAAGATAAGAAAAAGCCAAAGTGTTCTAATAACCGTTACGCTTGTTAATGTGGAGGGTTCTTTACGGGCCAGATCTCCTTGCAGTTGCCCTAATTCACGCTTACTTTAATGCTTCTTTGTTTTTTTTTTTTTTTTCTTTTTCTTTCTGCCTTGCCGAGCGCAAAGAGCCCTTTGGCCCGTAAGGCGGTGCTGCAGTCGGTGCTTTCAAGTGCAAAGCGGGGCCGTGGCTGGAAGCCCGGAACTTCCTTTGGGCCCACCATTGTGATCCGGCGGTCTACGCTGCGTAGGGCCCCTTCGCAGATCCCTCAGCCGTCCCCCAAACCGCACTCCATCATAAAAGGCCACCAGATTGGTCAAGCATGACCTTCCTCTGGTGAAGCCGTGCCGGCTGTCTCACGCGCTCATTCCTGACATGGGTGATGTCATACGAAGTAATTAAAACGGATTGCAGGTTTGAAACGAGGAGTATGTGAGCTTTAAAACTCTGTCAGTTCCTATTGCCACCCTCCACGAAAAAGCTAAGAGTACTTATTGACCTTTGTGTATTCAATGGTAGTGCTCAGAGAAACTGCGGAGATCGTGGAGATAAAGGCGAGGATACCCACTGCTCCTTTCAGTATCTAAAGAGGGGCTCTAAGAAAGAAGAGGACAGAGTTTTTAGCAGGGTTTGCGGTGATGGAACAAGGGGAAATGTTTTCAAACTGAAACAGGAGATTTAGATCAGATAGAAGGAAATTTTTATTAATGTATTTATTTATTTTTGATAAGGCTGGTGAGGCACTGGAACCGGTTACCCAGAGAGGTGGTGAATGTCCCATCCCTGGAGACATCCCTTGAGGCCAGGCTGGAGCAGACTTTGAGCAACCTGATCTAGCTGTAGGTGTCCCTGCTCACTGCAGGGGAGTTGGACTAGATGGCCTCTAAGGGTCACTTCCAACTCAAACAGTTCTATGATTCTATGGTTCTCTGTGACTTTGTGTTTTCCTGCACTCTGCAGAATGGAGCTCAGTCTCAGTCACCAAATTCCTCCTCTGTTTGAATGTTGAGCAGTGGGACCAACAACCCATGTGGCACCTCAGCCCTGATGCTGTGCTTTAGGAAATGGATAGTTGGCCAGTTGTCTCCAACTTCTGCCCCTCTGTCAGACATAGAATGGAATGGGACAGAATGGAATAGAATAATAGAATGGAATACAATAGAATAATAAAATAGTTCAGTTGGATAGGACCTTCAAATGTTATTGAATCCAGTTGCCTGACCTCTTAATTAATGCGGGCATTGTCCAAATGCCTCTTGACACTGGCAACCATGAGGCATTTCTCAGAATCCTGTCTCAGTGTCTGTCCACCCTCATGGTAAAGAAATTGTTCTTGATGTCCAGTCTGACCCTTCCCTCGTGCAGCTTTGTGCCATTTCCACATGTTCTGCCACTGGTGATGAGGAGCAGAGTCCAAGCCCCTGCTCCTGCATCCCCTCCTCACTTACACATTGTGTAACATATTCTGTGTGTAACTGATTTATGGAAACCTCATATTAAGACAATGCCAGGTATCATCAGGAAATGGAACTTGCTTATACTGAAAATGCAAAAAGGAAGTTTGCATTTTTTTTCCCAAAGGCCTCTCTTTTCAGTGAATAGCACTATGGAAGCCACACCAATCACAGGGCACAGTGAGCGTGCACACAATTTCCCAGGAATACAAGGGCAGAATGCTGGCTTGCTTTAAATCTCGTGCTATTTCCATTTCCTCTGTCCACTTTCTCTAGATTTAAGGTGACATCCACTCTGTACAGACCTCAGATAAAGTTGTAAAGTCCCCTGTGAAGTAATACATTGGTCAGGGACAATGAACTGTATGCTGAAATGTATCTGTACATTATTTACGGCGAGGAGATGAGTGTCTGACATATGCATTGTCACATATGTTTCAGTCTTATTGAGTTAATGGTTCCTTTCCGACTGTTTATTCCTGTGCAGCCGAGGCTGAGTCAGCACAGCAGATCTCGTTCCCTTTCCCTGAGCTACAGCTCAGAGCTGTGCTCCGGAGAGACTCCGTGTGTATCCTTGAAGGAGACGTGCATCCTTTGGATGCCAAAACAGAGGCATATAAATAAAAGAGCCAGAGAGTCATTTTCTGCTGAGTGTGGATGAGTGCTGCTCATGTGTGTGCTGCCTGGAGCTGTGGCACTGGGGGTTGGTTTGTGTACAGGATTCAGCAGCGGGGGGGTGGCTGGGAGCTTTGGGATGTGTTTGCTCCTCCAGGGGAGGTCTTGGGCTGGAGGCTGAGCTGCTGCCTTGCAGGAATAACCAGGCTGCAGCTGCTCAGTGTGCACCTTGCTGCTAACTGCATCCCACCCTACTTCATCCCCCCACCAGTATGGCAGTGCCATGGCTCTCAGCTGTTTGTCATTACGCATTGAAAGCCAGCTTTTGGTACGGCCCTCAGTAGAAATAAAGGTAAGAGCAATTTTAAAAGAGGTCAGCAGATAAACACTGCTATTTTTCCCCTCTCTTGTGGAGACCAGTGCCATGGCAGGAAGCAGCATTGGCTGCTGGTCAAGGCACAGTGTGCAGAGCAGTGTGGAGGAACGCAGCTCATTAGCCTCCTATATTTGCCACTCACTCCTCAACCAATGTAAATATTTTTTCCCCAGCAAAACAATTACCAAACCGTGCTTTCCCCTCTACTAAAGCACTGTCAATCCTCTTGCTTTTCTTTCAAATTCAAGTTGAGGCAGAGAGCACCAATCAGATGCAGTGTCTGCAGAATGAGATGCTAAAAGGAATTTGCAAAGGAGCAAAGCACTGCTGAGGTCTGAATCCAGTCAGCAGGACTGACCTCATGCTCTGTGATGCCCTTAAGCTGGTGGAAGCTGTCCCTTCAGTTCCTGGGGCTGACGAGGCAAGGTGGAGGGAATCCCCCAGGCACCAGCTCCGGGTGCATCTGTACTCATCACCTCAGCTTCAGACAGGTCCTGGCAAGAGGCACCTGACTCTGTCTTTTTCTGGTTCATAGACTCCAGGAGAGCTGATCAGTTCTCATGGGAACCATCTGGCTCATTCTTTGGAAGATCAACTGTTAGTCACCGGACGAGTGAGGAACGTGTTTCCCTGGAGTCTGCTCTCCCTGATGAATAGGACTCAGCCCAAGGTCCTTGAGATGCTGCTGCATGCAGATGATAGATTTTATCCTGCTGGGGGCTGCTGAGCTGCTCAGGATATCCTGAGTTGGAAGGGACCCAAAGGGATCGCTGAGTCCAACTCCTGACTCCACACAGGACCACTCAAAAATGGTCCCTATGTCTGAGAGCACTGTCCAGATGCCACTTGAACCCCAGCAGCTCAGAGCCATGCCCACTGGTGCAGACCCTGTCCCTGACCCCCACCCGCCCCTCCCCTGCACAGCTCCATGCCGTTCCCTGGGCCCTGTCGCTGTCACACAGAGCAGAGCTCAGCGCTGCCCTCCGCTCCCTGTGAGGAGCTGCAGCCGCCATCAGGCCTCCCATCAGCTCCTCTGCTCTGCGCTGAGCGCACCCAGCGACTCCAGCTGTTCCTCATATCATGTCCCCACAAGGACAGGAGCACGTCCATACTCCTCACGTGCTGCATTACCAAGGGCCCTGTAGGGCCTGATCCAATTTCTTGCTGGTGAAGTCAGGGGGTTACGTTTCCCCTCCTCTGGGCACTTGGTGCCACAATGCAGCCCCAGCCCTGCAGCATCCAACCTGCCTGCTGCCTTCCCTACTGCGGGGCTGGCTGGACAAGTAGGCTGTGAGATGTGCTGGGCTGGGAGGACCCTGCAGCCGGGCAATGGGAGCACAGCCCCTGCTTCCTTCCTCTTCCTGCAGAATTCATTGCCCTTTGCTGACAGTGCCAGTTCCAGGGATTTTTCTTTTTCCTTTTTTATTTAACTGTTTTTTTTTTTTATTGCTCTTGCTAATTACCAAAGCAATTTTTAAAATTTAAATGAGGGCTTCCTCCCTCACAGCCCATCTGCTGTGAAATCATCACACGCATCCTTTTGTGACAGCTCAGGCATCGCCATGGCAACGCGCTGTGATGCGATCAGCCCTGAGTTATGACCTCACTGCGGGACCGTCAGCCTGGGCTGCTCTGGAAGAGGAATGAAAGCAGCTCCTGCATCAACCCAAGTGGGCTCTGTGCTTTGAGAGGGTGGGATTTGTCCTGGAGCAGAGAGGTGAAAGGCTTCCTCAGGGCTTGCTGCAGAACTCCAGTGCTGGGCTGGGGCAGGATCCGCCTGAAAGCCAAACATTTTTCTCCTTAGAGAAACGTTTGTTTGAGCAGTCATTTTATTACACTAGCTCAATTCCTTGCTATGTTTTACGACTTTTTCCTTTTTTTAATTTTTTTTTCTTCCTGTGTACCCGTAGATTAAAAGTGCTGGAGACCAAACTTTCCATTTCCTGCCGGGAGTTGAGTAGCGCATGGCCGCTGGCAATGCATGCTTCACCTTTACACCCCATGACTTTGCCCGGGCCACATCCAGCAGATAAGAGGACTGGGCAGCAGTTCTGCTTCCCAGGGCATTCATCCCCTGCCTCCCACTGAGCCTGGCGCAGAGGGTGACAACTGTCGCAACTCTTTGTGGACAACTGGAGGGGATTAGTGACCAAAGGCCTCCCCGCAGGTGTCACCACCAGTGTTACCCATTCTTAATTAACCAAAGAGCTAGATCAGAGCCCCTGCTTCAAAGTAGAGGATTTTGTTTTCTTGTCTTTTGGTTATTCCTGTAGATTTGGGAGCAGATTTTAATCATCAAATTGAGCTTGCTCTTCTAGACAGCTATTTGCATTGTTTAGGTGATTCACTGAGACAGCTTGGATGTTTGTTTATACTTTAGTACAAATTTTCAGGATGTGCCTTTATCTGTCCCCTAGACTAGAATATAACACATTAAGACCAATGGTACAAACAGAACTAATGGGGATTTTTGCCAATCCAGGAATGCAGGCGGGTTGGTGACACTATGTGCCACCTCTCTGGAGATTTGGAGAGTGAATAGGCAGTCTGAGTTGGCTCCTTTATTCCTTGCCAAATGGATACAGGGCTGTCTCTGAGGACTTAAACAGTATGTGCCTATTGAATGATATGTGGTAACAAAGCTGAGCATGACAGGGGCAGACTTCTGGGAAAGGGGGAGAAGATCCAGGAGAAATTATACACTTCCTTGCTGTGCAGCAGAGAAGCATTAGACCATGATATTTCTATATGCTGGTATGTCCAGGGGACCCCATTAGGGCTGTGGTGCCAGAATCTGCACGGTGACATCAGAACAGGCAGCCTTTGGCTGCTGTTGGTTCCCCCATGCCTTATGGTGGAGCTGCTGCACAAAGCAGACAGTACTGGCACATCTGTTCCTCCACTATCCCTTTTCAAACATATATCATCCACACAGCCCCACGTGTGTTACCAGTCAGGTCATCTCAGCTTGCTTTACCTGTCTGCACACAAATGCTTGCTGCAGCTCTGCCTGTCAGCCATTTGGGAGGGTTGACCTCAAAGACCTCCACAAATTTTCAGTCTCACAACCAAAAGGTTGGGGGAAAAAAAATGGAATCAAGCACAGTGATTTTCTCCTTTAAAACTGGCTTTAAAAATAGTCCCTGTCCCAGCCTCTTTGTGCTGCTTCACAGCCTCCAGCAAGTTTTTACAGCTGAGCTGTGCTCCAGCCCCAGAAACTGCAGTACAGCCCTGGAACGATTGAAGTGCAAATGGACTGACCCTAATCTAGGAAGATGCAAGAGAAACGGGTCAGATGTTACACTAAACACTTATGGCAACGTGTTTTAACAGCAGGAGGAGAGAAGTTTGTTTACTCTGGACAGATTTAATATAAGAAGATTGATATCTTCTCTTTTATGAAGAGGAATGTAATTAGTTTATTGGTCTTTGGCTGTATGTATTCAAAAATAACAGTACTTCTGTAGCTCTGAACAGGGTCTCAAGATGCATAAAAGACTAACTTGGGAAATGCTACTACACACCCACACCATCAGCCCCTATGGTTATAGTGGGACTAGGGGAGCTGGAGATAAAGCTCTCCAGTGCCTTTGGCACTGGGTAAGAGTTCATAATCACCAATGTTGTGAGTTCTGCCAGCACCATGCAAGGAACCTGCGGCACAGCCAGATCTCCTGAGCATAAACCTGCTGGGTTTGCTCCATGGCCATCGTTTGTCTCTGCCGCTGGCCCCAGCAGGAGTGCCCAGCGCAGCACACTGCACGTTGCAGTAGACATGTCTGAGCAGCCTGCATCTTAGCAGAGGCAGCAGGGATTTTCCTGCTTTTGCAGGAAAGTGTACTTGTATTGCTGTCAGAAGTACAGAAGCAGCACTGCAGTGCTCATACAAATAAATTGGAGCTTCTCTGCCACGGTGGCTCAGACAGCCGTTCCTAATGCCCTTTTGGTGTGTGGTCTGCCCTTGGGTCCTAGCACACAGATTCTCCTTGTGTGCTGGGGAAGCTCCAGGAGTTTGTTTTGCTGAAAGGCCATGCTAGTAATATCTCCAGGAGGTTCTGGAGAGTTGAAAAGTGAGCTGCTGGAGAACATGCTAAATTACAGGCTAGGCTGTGTGCATTTACTTCAACTAAAGGGAAAAGCTTTTCTGATCTCAATAAAACCCAGAAAAGCAGCTCTCTCCTTGCAAAATATTTTGTTACAGTAGCCATCTTAAATGTCACCCTGCTTCAGTGTCAAATTTATGGTGACATTTTTCCACAGAGGTGGTTAGGCTCAGCTCAAGTGCTGCCTGTAAAATACTGATTTTCCTGCACCCGGAGTGTGTCTGGGGAAAAAATGATACTGTATGCAAAATCTTTTGCTTCAACCTCTGGGAGCGCTTACATTACAAGATGCAAATCAAATTAAATTTAGTGTCCTACTGCCAACAGCGGTGTTGTATCCAGAGCTGAGCAGGCAGGATGGGAGCTGTGAGCTGTGATGCATGGGGGTGACCCAGGGAGAAGCCTGGGAAAGGCAGTGAGAGGGTATGCACCAGGAGGGTAATTTGTAAAAGCGTGCACCTTTATAAGGATGTGAACATGTGTTTGCGGCCCTGAAGGCCAACTGTATCCTGGGCTGCACCAAAAGCTAAGTGGCCAGCAGGGAGAGGGAGGTGATTGCCCCCCTTTTGTGGATGCCTCATCCCTGGAGGCATCCAAGGCCAGGCTGAATGTGGCTCTGGGCAGCTTGGTCTAGTGGTTGGCAACCCTGCACATAGCAAGGGGGTTGAAACTAGATGATCATTGTGGTCCTTTTCAATCCAGGCCATTCTATGACTCCCAGGATTCTGAAAGAGCTGGCTGAGGTGGTTGCCGAGCTGCTCTCCATCATATTTGAAAAGTCGTGGCTGTCAGGTGAGGTCTTGGATGTCTGGAGGAAGGGTCATGTTACTCCCATTTATAAGAAAGGGAACAAGGAGGACCAAGGAACTACAGGCTGGTGAATCTCACCTCTGTGCCTGGGAAGATCATGGAACAGATCCTCCTGGACCACATGCTTGATCACATGAGGAATGAGCGTGTGATCTGAGACAGCCAGCACAGCTTCACCAGGGGAAGGTCATGCTTGACCAATCTGGTGGCCTTCTATGATGGAGTGACGGCATTGGTGAACAAGGGGAAGGTGACCGATGTCATTTACCTGGACTTGAGCAAGGCCTTTGACATGGTCCCTCACCACATCCTTATCTCCAAATTGGAGGGATGTGGATTTGATGGGTGGACAACTTGATGGATAAGAAACTGGTTGAGAGGCTGCAGACAGAGGGTGGTCATCAATGGCTCCATGTCCAGGTGGAGGCTGGTAACGAGCAGCATCCCCCAGGAGTTTGTCTTGGGACTGGTGCTATCTAACATCTTTATCAATGACATCGATGATGGAATCAAGTGCACCCTCAGCAAGTTTGCTGACGACACCAAGCTGAGTGATATAGTAGACACGGTAGAAGGAAGGGATGCCATTCAGAGGGACCTCGAGAAGCTAGAAAGGTGGGCTCAGGTGAACCTGATGAGGTTCAACACAGCAAAGTGCAAAGTTCTGCACTTGGGCCGGAGGAATCCCAGGCATCCATACAGACTGGAAGGAGTGGTCCTTGAGAGCAGCCCTGAGGAGGAGGACCTGGGGGTCCTGATGGATGAAAAGCTTAATATGATTCAGCAGTGTGCCCTTGCAGCTCAGAAGGCAAATGGTGTCCTGAGCTCCATCAGAAGAGGGGTGGCCAGCAGGGACAGGGAGGTGATTGTCCCCCTCTACTCTGCTCTTGTGAGGCCCCATCTGGAGTACTGAGTCCAGGTCTGGAACCCCCAGTACAAGAAAGACAGGGAGCTGTTGGAGAGGATCCAGAGGAGAGCCACAAAGATGATCAGGGGACTGGAGCACCTCCCCTATGAAGACAGGCTGAGGGAGCTGGGCTTGTTTCAGGAGAAGAGAAAGCTGCAGGTTCACCTAATTGCAGCCTTCCAGTACCTCAAAGGAGCCTATAAACAGGAGGGAAGTCAACTCCTTGAAATTTTAAGATTCTACTCTGACCTCGTGAGGTCCCATCTGGAGTGCTGTGTTCACGCCTGAGGCCACCAGTACAAGGAAGTTGCAGAGCTGTTGGAGAGGGGCCAGAGGAGAGCCATGAAAATGATCAGAGGGCTGGAGCACCTCCCCTGCAAGGAAAGGTTGAGGGAGATGTGCTTGTTCAGCTTGGAGAAGACTTTAGGGAGACCTCATTGTGGCTGTTCAGTACCAGAAGAGAGCTTACAAGCTGGAGGGAGATTGACTTTTTGCACACTTCAGTTAGTGATAGGACAAGGAAGAATGACTTTAAACTGAAAGAGGGAAGATTTAGGTTAGATGTTGGGAAGAAATTCTTTACTCAGAGATCAGTGAAGCACTGGCACATTTGCCCAGCTGTGGATGCCCCATTCCCAGAGGTGCTCAAGGCCAGGCTGGATGGGGTCCTAGGCAGCCTGAGCTGGTGGTAGCCGCCCTGTCCGTGGCAGAGGGTTTGAAACTAAATGATCTTTATAGTCTCTTCAACCTAAGCTCTTCTATGATTCTGTGATTCTATTGCTGGCTATGAACTGTATAAACCATCTAGTCTTTTCAGTATTCAAAAAAAAAAAAAAAAAAAAAAAAGAAGAAAAAAGAAAGATAAAGAATCCCTCTCTTTCAGCCCCTTGAATTTATTTGTAACAGCTTTTGGAAGTCAGTAGTAGGGTAAAAAATTAGTGTACGTTGTGCTAATGGTTTCCCAAATGTTATATTGTCTTGGGACACAAGGGTCTCTCTGTGACCAGAGAGACCACTTTAACTTATGTCTCAACACTTTGATGAAACACATTTCAAAACAAGTGCTGTGCCAAGGATGTTGTGATGGATACTGAATCTGATGGATAGTGGTAAAATGCAGATTAATATTAATCATATCTGCATAATTTAATGAGGGATATAATGCCACCTGCTGTGTGGTAAAAACAAATTACTACCTCTTTGGTTATTTTTGACTGGCTCTGGAAAGAAAATGAATTTTGACTATACTAATTTGCCTTTAATGTTGTATATGTGTAATTAAAGATTCACACACTGCAACTAAGAACAAATACGGTATAAAATCACACACAGAAGAGGCCTACAATGTTAACTCACCACTTCCCAGAAGTACCCCACCCCAGCATCTCCTGCTTGAGTTGAAGAGCAGTTTCCTTTTCTTCACTGGGGACCTAGAAGACATCTCCTACCTTGTTATATGTGAAAAAGAAATCTCTTCAAAGACAAAGATGACATTTATTCATGGGAAGAGCCAGATGGAGAAGTGTATTCGTAAGGTTAGACTGGGCACAGCACATGCCTGCCAGTACCATTTGTTGGTACATTTGTCTGGTGCCTACTCCACCAGCAGCCCCAAAGGTGGGGATGCCCTATGGATCCAAAAAGGGAGACGTGATGCCTTGGAGTGGGCGTCTCTGTTGGCAGACATAAAATGGGCATGTATCACATTACAGGAGGCATTGCAGTCAGATAGTTCCTGCACCTGCTGCCGCAATAGGCCTTTTTGAGGACCTGGAGGAGAGAAGGCTGTGGGGTGACCTCATTGCAGCCTTTCAGTACCTAAAGGGAGTCTATAGACAGGATGGGAATCAACTCTTTGAAGGGGCACGACAAGAGGAAATAGTTTTAATTTGAAAGAGGGAAGATTTAGATTGGATGTCAGGGGGAAGTTCTTTACTGTAAGAGTGGTGAGGTGCTGGAACAGGCTGCCCAGAGAGGTTGTGGATGCCCCCACCCCGGAGGTGTTCAAGGCCAGACTGGATGGGGCCCTGGGCAGCCTGCTCTAGTATTAAATGGGGAGGTTGGTGGCCCTGCCTGTGACGGGGACTTGGAGATTCATGATCCTTAAGGTCCATTCCAACCTGGGCCGTTCTGTGATTCTGTGACTATATGATTCTATGACCTGGTGGAGTTTCTGGCTAATGGTTTCTTTTGCAGCTCGGGGCATCAAGTCTCACCAGAGCTGCTGCTATGAAGCTGCTGTCTCCTCACATCCTCCTTACTGGGATGATGGTGGGAATGTTTGTGTGTGTTTTAAAATAAAGTAAAAAAAAAAGGGTGAGGTGCTGGACTGCCTCGTCTGCTCCTCTGGTGCAGTGATTTTCTCTGAAGTGAATATTAGAACACTAATGCATCATCAATAGAGACAAGCGATTTCAGAACAGTGTGACTGCAATGAGAAACAGGTGCCTAATCAATCAGTCCACCTTCATCTATAGTTTCAGCAGATCTTATGAACAGAGATATTTCTTCCATGATAAGCTCCAGAAGCCACAGCTGAAATCAAAGCTGAGGGGCATCCTGAAGGCACACTGGTGCTGTCCCAGCAGTTGGTGGATGGACATGAGACATAGGTTGGGCTGAGATCATCAGTGTGGATCCACAGTTTGGATAGGGAAAGCACTGCGAGTGCAGCACTGGATCCTATAGGCCCAAAAGGAGCTCCTGAATATCAGCTGAGCCTCGGAGAGTTGAAACACGGAAAGTGAGATCACAGTGAAATTACTGGAGAGAACTTCAGTGCAGAATCATAGAATTACAGAATATTCTGAGTTGGGAGGGACCCACAAGGATCATTGAGTCCAACTGCTGGCTGCACACTGGACCACCAAAATTCAAACCAGAAGGTGATGACAAAATGACTGCATGATTAAGAGAATTCCCTGCCAGAGATTAGTTTAGCTACTGATGTGTACCAGAGTTAGAAGAAATTATTTCTAAGCATGGATGTGTTGAGAGATTTGAGGATGGCTATACTCTTGCATGGTCCTGACTTGCTCACCACTGTTAGATCTTACCTGGGAAATTTGGAGAAAGGGGATCTGAATGGTAAATACATGCAGATGGGTGTGTAGAGCACTGCCTCTCCAAGCTACAGCTGACCTGAGTCCTGTCAGAAACTGTCAAGAAACTTGAGCTGAATTTCCAGCTAAGGACAAGCTGTATTTTCAGCAAGTGATCCATCACTGACTGTAACAGCAAAGCATAGCCCATGAAAGCTCCAGCATCTGAACAGGGCTTGGGGGAAAGGAGGAAGCGTTAAGGCTTCACAGGATAAGGAGCTGAGCAGTTTGTACCCACAGAGATTAGGAATTTCAGCTATTGTTTTAACACTAGAGCTGCAACCTTCTCTGACTACTAGTAAACAGGCAGCTCTTAGGCCATCCAGGTGGCACTTATTTCATTTTCTTTTTTTTTTTTTTTTTTACTGTCTTCCAGTCTACTACCTTTCATAAGCAATTTGCCTGAAATCCTGATCCCAGCGGAGCAAAATGCTAAATATCTCATTGGCTGTTTTGTGGTAGGGGCTCATTCTCCAGCAGCACTGCTGTACTCTGAATTTACACACTGAGAAGTCACGTAAAAATAGCATATATATCATGGGAGATTTGCATTCTCTGTATGAAGTACCAGTGTGCAATGTGATTTGTCTGTGCCTGCCTGAATTTTTATAGAATCTACATCTACAGGATGTTCCCTCTCTGTTGAGGCACCACGTGCGTGGCAGGGGTGAGGTACAAGGGCAGCATTGGTGCCATGCTGTAGGACTGCTCTGCGCTGTTAGCATTGCTTGTAAAAGCCCAGACACCAGGAGATGGGCACAAGAAATGCACCAAGCATTAATAACTTCACTTCTGATAACTGGGTAAAGACAAATATTTGTGCATGTTACAGCCTGTTATCTGGCTCTGGGAGTAAAGTGGTGATTCAAAGTGCATTCAGAGCATAAGTGTACAATCTTATTTACATTGTCCCAAGGGGAAAATGTATGAGCAGAGAAACTCGTGCACTCTGTTTAATCTTAACACTCCTTCCAATAAGCCCCAATATTGTATATAAAAAAGGGCTTTTTTTAGTGAAAATAGCTGACATCATCACAAGAGCTGCTCCCTTGAAACCACGGTTCTTGGTTCCTCCCTGGTGAGGTGGGTTCAGAAGGGGCTTTTTGGCTTGGTGCATTCCCTGCTGCTCAGGTTTTGGGAGCTGAGGGGAAGGGTGGAGTGAAGAAAACAAACATCCTTCTCCTCCATCTGCTTTTTATGTCACTTGTGAAGGAGCTATCATAAGTTCTTCGTTTCACATTTTGATCTCATCTCCCATTCTGCAGCTTCATACAGATGTGGATTTTCTGAGCCATTTGGTCTGTTTGGATAATAGAAGCCTGTTAGGTCTTTTGGAGAGAAAAGCTGATATACAGTTGCCAAAATTTGTGTAGACGTTTTCCAAGTGCAATTTTCCAACTGAAGCCCAGGGGTTGGGCAGACTGGGAGCTACTGGAGGGCTGTGTGCTTATTTTGATGCATTTTTAATGTCCTTTAAAAAAAAGAAAGAAAGGAAACAAAGGTTGCTCTTTCCTAGCGATCAGCTTCTCTAAAATGATAGTTGTTCCTTTTTTTTTCTTTTTCTTTTGGTACTGAAGAATTTCTAAAAAAGACTTGATTTATATCTTTTAATCTAGATTTCCATTTTCCTTCCAGAGCTTTAGAAGGACAACAGATTCTTCTGCATCCATGTGGTAATGAGAGGTGCTCACATGCTCTGAATCAGAAAAAAAAAGTATTAAAAATCTATAGTGTTTCTTGGAAAGCAGCCGTAGCTGCCAGTTCCGCACCACTTGTGATGGTAGTAAACTTCTAGCTCCTCTAAGGGCATAGATGCTAATCCAAAGACTTCTAACACCACTTGCTTCTCCTGTGTTTCATGGGTTTGTTGTGATGATCCAGGCTTGTAGTACTGCATCCACCACCTTGATGAGCAGTGTTGAAGCATGCTACATTAATCTGATGGGACTTGGAATGGTGAGAGGCTCTGAGCTCTTTTTCTAGCATCTCTGGATATATTTACAAGATTGAAAAGAGTGAGCATTAAGAACAGTAAGGGAGACTCTGAGTTCCCTGCTGCTGGATGCTCTAGGATCTGGTTCTCAGAGACTCAGCTGGTGCCTGTGGGGACTGCCCAGACATGGCTAGCAGCTCACTGGGTACTGCCTTGCTGACCTGTCACAGGTGGGTGTTTGGCTGAGGAGGTGTACCCAGGTTCTTAGGGCTGCATGTCTACTTCTCACTTGTGCTGATCTGACAACTCTTTGTCTTTCCTGAAAAATGTCTCTTTCTGAAATAGACTTTTATCTTAGCAGTCTTTTCCAACCGTAATGATTCTATGAGTCTATGAGGGCATGATGGGTTAATGGCTGGACTAGGTGATCTTAGCGGCCTTTTCAACTTCAGTAATTTCATGTTTCTGTGATTCCTTTCAGGTTTGTTTTCTTCCTGTTTTCAGAAGTTCTACATAATGAAATAGAGAAACATGGATTTTTCCCTTACCTTCTCTCCCTTCTTTCTTATTTTACTTGCTTCTGTTGAAAGTACAAGTGCGTTCTGCTGCCGTGTCTTCATAACTACTGTCCATGAGCTGAAGAACTTGCATGCAAGGCTCTGTATGAGGATATAAATATCTGTACTGACAAAGTGAATGCAGGACTCAGTAACACAGACGCTTTAAAACATGTCAAGACACCACTGCTTTATGAAGCTGTGTGCAGTGAGACCCGTCACAGAGCTTCTGTTGACCTCTGAAGGTGAACGCAGACCTCATCTCAGTACAGCAAATGGCATAAAAACAGCCTCTGTTCTCCAGACCTGCTTAATTTCCCCGTTATGTGTAAGCTAGAAAGCCTCCTGCACCTTTCTGAAGAAGGAATATTTATTTCTTAAAATTCTAAAATCATTATCAGAAGATTTTTCTATTGGAACTGAAACACAGCAAAGAAACTTTAAACAGCAGGGAAGCAGACTGGTGAGGTGGCCCAGCCATAATTTACAGAACGATGTTAATCAGCACAGTACTGCTGAGGATCGTGATGCTCTGGCTGTTTTTATTTCCCTGAGCTGTTCAGTTAATAGTTGGGCTAATCGGTAGCTGTCAGGCTTGTGCTGAATGTACTGAAGATTTTGGTGATACTACTTTGTCCACTTGAAGACAAGCAATATGGTTTGCATTTTAAAAGAATACCAGTTAGAAAGCAATCTCCGTGTGCCCACAGCTTACTCAAGGTATTATAATTTTACCTGATGCTTTCCTTGCTGCTTGTCCTTCTGAAGCTGTTCTATTTATTTCTGTTATCTGCTTCATTGTCAACATGCAGAGAACAGACTGCCTTCTTTATCGTACGCGTGCAACGTGCCCGCTGCAGCCTGGCTCTCCTTGCTGGGGTTCCAAGGTGCTGTTATAATTATAACCAGGATGGAAAGTTTGAATAAGCAGCTTTTCTGAGTGATGAATGCATGTGAGAAAGTCTCCTGGAATTTTTCCTATATTAAAGTAGTATTTTTTTTTACATTAACGACTCCAAAATAGCTGAACTTTGTCTTGAACTTTTCAGTGCGCCTTTCCCATAGTGTATATTCTCTGAGCTGCTCCTCTGTCAAAGGGGAAACTCTGGCCTGAGGCAGTGGCCAGCCCGGTTGTCTTTTGCTGCTTGATTTTGGGCAGTGGATGTTTTTGTTGTCTGAACTTCTGTAAAACTGCAGGTCACATTATAGCTTGAGTATATTTCTCCAGAAAGCAGTTAAAAATAGCTGGTTTTGAAGATATATCTTGCCAAAAGGTATTTTTAATTGGTTAAGGAAAAACTGCTTAGTAAATGGCAACACTCTTTTTATGGACATGTTGCTGTGCTGGTGGTAAAGGGATAGAGCTGTTCCGTGTTAGTAGTTTTGCAGCTTCCTTTGCAGCTCAGCAGTGAAGATAAGGGTGTTGGAGAAATGCATTTGGGAAATAACCTTTCTCCATACTTTTAGGGGACGAATTACACTTAATCTTTTGCTACCTAAATTTCTTCTCCATAACGTGCAAACTATAGACAAGCTAGGTTCTATTCTGGACCGCCAGCATCTGGAACTGCAGTGGCATTTTGCCTTGGAGCTGGGAGCTAGGCAGGTCCTGCTTGTTAGGAGTGACGAGTTATGAACTTTTACTAAACAATTATCAAAGCAGATCTTGATAGCTGGTGATCTGGATTACACTGTGTCTGGTGAGGGCATTTGATGGGAATTCCCGCTAGCTCTTAGCTTAGAATCACAGAGTCATAGAACGGCTTAGATTGGAAAGGACCTTTAAGGTCACTTAACTTCAACCCCGAATTATTGACACAGACTAATTGTGCAGTGGTTGGGTGGCTCTTGCAACTATTACCTGCCCAGAGCTTCTTCCTGAAAATGTACAATAGGTAGGAGAGCATAGCAGAAATGCAGAGGGCATTTGAGAATTATGGATTTTCCTGGAGTTTGTTCACAGCACCTGGTTATTAGACTGTGCCTGGATCCATCTTTAAGTGGTCTGAATTATCTGCAGAACCACCACATCTTTTACAGCTTCCTATTAAAAGACTGAGAAAAGCTGAGATAAGAAAGTTCCATGGCAGTTACAAGCTATAGGTTGGGGTAGATGAGGAAGCCTGAATGCCAGATTGTCCAGAAAGTTTGGAAGATGTTGGATTAGACTGGAGGCTGTTGCCTCAAAGTGTCCGTGAACATATGGCCTAAATTGTCTAAAGTGAGGAGGAAAAATTGACATGTAGTGAAGGCTTCCTTTGTGTGTGACTGTCTTACAGGATTCTCAAAATTGCAAATGGTTGTGCAAACAATGTCAGGTGCAGTGAGGACAGATCTGAGTTAGTAGAAAGAGGGATTTGCTGCTTCTGGGCTCTGGGGTCAGAGGTCTTCACTCAAATTTGCTTAGAGATTTTTTTTCCTTCAGCCTAGAATAAAGATTATACTATAAAAGCCAACAGATGCTCAACTGTTGTGTTATGAATGGCATCACTGTAAATGCCTCAGCTTGTTGCCCTGAACAAGTAGTTTATTTGAGAACTCAGCATTGCAGAAAAAAAATGAATGTTGTGTTTTGGGGAGAGTAAAGAGGGGGACTTCACCTTTCCTCCTCCCAGTCCTTTTTTTGGTACCCCAACTTCCCCATACTCTTTGCAGGAGATGCTCTCTCATGCTTGGGTATGGTGTGGGAAACTTTCCCTAGCCTCCATTCTCTTTCAAGAGCTTTGTGCAGTGAAATGAGTACTGTAGCTTCCATCTACATGTGCATGAGCCAGGCCAGAAATCTTCAGGTTCAAGACTAATACTCAAATGCTGCATCACTGTGTAATTGATAGCCTTGTACTTATGTCACTCCAACCCTAAAATAACCAAAATAGGGACGTAATTCCATAAGGGAATTCCAGACCAGACATTTACCTGATCTTTTGCATTTGCAAAGGGTGTTTTGGCAGGATACAAAACACCGTGCATGGACAAGTGAAGGGCGTGGAGCCATCCAGGTTCAGCAGACAAACCTTTGGCCAAGGGAAAGGCTGAGTGAGTGCCATAAATGCCCAAAGACATCACTGCTAGAATGTAGGCTAGAAGCTGTCATTTTCATGCAAACTTGTACCCAAAAGGTGAGGAAGAAAATAGTCAGCCTCACAGTTGCTTACCCATGTAGAACAGCTTCTTGATTTCCCTTTTTCCACTTTTGTCTCATACCTTTTATCACTGCTCAGTAAGAGCCTAATCTTTCCATGCAGGGCTGGCCTCAGTTTGGCATATACCAGGAAGCCTATCAAAGAGCTCCCATGGCCTAGACAAGGTGAAAACACCTGCGTGGTTATCTTTCTGACAATGTCTGCCAGGCATGTTTGCTATATGATGAACACAAAGCCAGATCAGATTACTGGACAATGGAGAATTTCACCCTCATTTAAATCAAGTTGCATTTTGGGGGAAATTCTTTCTAAAATTCATTAGTAATTGGTGGATGGGCTTTGTTTGACTGTTTCCTCTTGAACCTGCCAACTGAAACCAAAGGGACTTGGGCTAAGGGGCTCAGTTTGAGATATTCAAAGGTATTCAGACTCTCAAAACCTGAGATGTAGGATCAGCAATGTTGTGCTTGGGTGGGAAGGGCTTTGACAGATGAGACAGCTAAGATTTTGGGTGAGAGTTGTTTGTACACAGCATCTTTGGGGATCAAGTGAGAATCCACAGTCTGAGGAAGAGCCATTCATCTGCAAGTCCCAAAGCTGGCCACTCCAATTTCCAACCACTCCAGGTCCCCCTGAACGGTAGCCTGCCCTCAACATCTCATCCACTCCCTGATTTGGTATCTTCAAGTCCCATCATGCAGGTCATTAGAGGAGACATGAGGCAGTTCTGGTCCCACAGCCGGTCCCTTAGGGACCCACCAGTGCTGGCTGCCAGTTGGACTTTGCGCTGCTGGTTAAACCTCTTTGAGTCCAGCAGCAGCACAGCCAATTTTCCACCCACTTTGTTGTCCTCTTATCCAGCCCACATTGCACCAATCTGATGATAAGAACACTGTGGGAGACTACATTAAAGGCCTCACAGAAGTTGAGGTGCACGCTTTCCACTGCCCTCTCCTTGTCTCCTTGTCTCCTTCTCAATCACCTCACCACCAAAAACAGACTTTTATTGCATTGGGCATGTTTTAACTTAAACACAAGTTTAGCTAGCTCTGTACTGCCCTCCCTCCACCCTCCAGAATGCGGTGTTAGTGTGGATCCAATTAAGTTTATTTGCATCCCTTGGAGTTGACATACCTTTAACATACACTCATGCTGCTACAAAAGCAACTGAACCGAGTCCTGAGCAACCGAGTCCCAAATATTCCTTCCAAAAATGCCTTGCATTCTGTGAGAAAGGACAGATGACATGCAACATGGTCTAATTGTACAGCAGAGCCTTGTTGTGTTTATGTGAAGAATTATTGCAGTAGAGCTTCAAATATTAGCAAAATCACCCCAAGTAAATAACACGTAATATTTGCATCTCTGTTTCCTGCTCTCATAATGATCACTCATCTTTATGCGCAGAGTTATATGGGTTTTATTGCTAATGTATTTCTCATTAATAGCCTGCTTGAGTTTTACGGTGTATCTTTTTTGGCACAAAATCAATTAAGAGTTTGCAATTATGTTTCCAGATAGAAGATACTGTTTGTATTCTGTTGCTCTTTAAATCTAGGACAAAGAGAACTAGATGGGAACATCATGCATAGTGCTTGGCTGAAGATACCAGAAGATTATTTACAAGATATTTACGGCCAAGAGGACAGAGTTTGCTCCTGGAGTTACATTGCCTTCCCTCAGCTAGAGGCAACAGCAAAACCAGCACTGCAGAAAGGACAGGAACCTCAGGCAGATTTTGTCCTGAGGCTCCGCAGGCTGAGAAATACCCAGGCTGTGCAGGATCTCCATGTTTAACTGGAGAAAAGGCAGCAGTAGTAGTGAGGGTAGTGGCACAAGTCCTGCCTGTCCTTGGAGAGGTAGGACTGGCCTTATGCAGAGCTCTTCCCACACACTGGTGAGACCTCGTCTGGGCACACTTTGTGCAATGTTAGGCAACATGCCACATGAATCATTTTGCAGAGGCTGGAAAAATGTGGCAACATATGGAACTGAGTTTGGGGAAAGAATTGAAAACAAACCTCATAACTTGTGCAGTTTCCTCCCATGGCAGCTGTTCACCTGTGCTCATGATGTTTGATAAGGGCCTCTCTGCTCACTGGAGGAACCTGGAAGCCATCAGAGGAGTGCCCGCTTTCCAGAAGCCTTTCATCACCTCTTTTCACAGCTGCTTGGGATGAGGAGTGAATTCTTTGCTGACCTGCGGAAAACACAGTTGGCTGCCTCCCTACATGAGCCACAGGAACCTCTTGGACAGCATCTCCATAGATCTCATCTAAACCCAGCATGTCCTGACAAAGGATCTTACAACAAAGCTGAGAGCCACATCCACACCTGATTAAAGCACCATAACTGCAATGCTTCCCCATTTAGCATTGCAGCTCCCACTTGAAGATTCATCTCTTTCACCAGCCACCACAAAACTTGCAACGTTGACAGAAAACGAGTGGGTGGCAGTCCTTGCTTAAAGATGCTGTGAGGATAATGCTCAAGATGAATGAGTTGTATCCCTGCTCCTGCTACAGATGTCACATAGGACACTGGCTAGCTGGTCTCTATGGACCTCAGCTCTCCAGCCATAGAAAGAAGGACAGCACTGGTGTTCTCTGCCTTAGCTAGTTACACTGCAGCTTTTATTTATATTTATATTTTATATATTTATTTATGGGGCACCTAGTTTACTCCTGAGATAGAACCTCTAAGTAATTTAATCCAGCTGAGAATAAAACAACTTCACTAGAAAATAAACAGCACAAGAGTCATAATGGATAAACTTACCTCAAAGCAGGAACTCTGATGAACTGAAATCACAGTTCTGCCAGAACAAAAGATCTAGTTAGAACTGTCAAGTGCTTCTCACTGGGGTACCTCCTTCAACCTGGTTGCCACCCAAGCTCATTTGGCTCGTCCATCTCCAGCCTGCAGCTCTGATGATCACAGAGGTAGTCTCCATGCTATAGGAAAGCCACAGGTAAACACTTCTTCTCTTGGCTGATTTTTGCGTCCTCTTCCAGGACACTGGCATTGAACTGGGCTGCTTCCCCTCCAGTTAATGGGGCTGTGAGTGGTTCATTATCTTCTCTCAGGGCTTGTTTGGGTTGTGGGTGTCCTTAGGAGTGACACGTCACCATCAGTAACTCAGTGCCTCTGGGCTGTCCTTCTCATCTGCTCAATGGTATGTTGTCTGTTCAGGGTCATCCCGGATACTCAGGATTTGGACTCTGAAAAGTAGACCTGTGGCACACACTGACATCACTTATCATTTTGCTGTCAGACAGAACTGGGGAAGGCATTCTTTGGGCCAAGGGCAGGGGAAGGAGGTAAGAGGAGAGGTCTCCTCCTGAGTGCTGGATGGGCAGTCCAAGGGGGTGGAGGTAGCTCCCAGGAATTGCTGTCATTTGGCAGCCATCTCATGGCATTTGCTCTGCATATCCAGAGGCAGGATTAGTACTCATTCAAGTCACAACTTGCTGCCTTCTGTTGATTCTCAGATCAATTTTTGATGAGAAGTGGGGATTTTTGCTCATCTTGTACCCCAGAAAGTGGTCTGACAGCCACAGTTTTGCTGGGCCAAGTCAAGGTTTCCTGTTGACCCTCATGTCTGGGTCTCAGTTCCCCCAGAAAAGTCTGGGAGAACAACCCCTTGCCTTCTGCAAGTAGATAAGAGGATTAATTCCCTGAAGATCGTGTCTATCCCAGATTGGCCTCAATATACTTAACTGAGTACTCTACTACTCAATAGATTATGGGATGTAGTCTGCCCTCCACCAGGTAGACCTCTAAAGACATCAGATGGCAAATAGTTAAAGGGCACATTTTTTCTCTCAAATTCTTATAAAAGGAGTTTAAGGTGATGAGAATATGGCAGCTCCTGTACTGGGAGGATCTGCTACTGGGTAAACTGGATCCCATCACTATGACTGAAAGGTTGGCAAAGTCTGAGCAAACTCCACTCTTGGTCCTTCACCTGAAGAGACTCTGTGGCAGAAAATTAGGTATTTATTTCGTTGGCTACTGCTGTATCCATGCTTATTCTTGCTAAGGGCTCTGCTCCAGCAAAACTTGAGTGTTTGTTAAATACCTAAATGGAAGGGGGATAATGATGTACTTAAAGTTATTTAATAAATGCTCTGTTGGAGCAAGGGGTGTTCAAGAATTATCTGTGAAGTTGGCTGCATTAGATAGAAGCCAAGGTGGAATCTGGCCAGGGATTCTCTCACTCATTTCTGTATCCCAAAGCACTTCACAGAGCTTAGTGGGCAAAATATGGCCAAGATTATTCTTTCAGTATTCTAAGTTTTCTACTAAAATCATCCATATTCCAGGCACTCTTTCCTGTAATGCAGATAGGCTGTGTCTTTTGCCATATGGATATGTACAGACCTGGCAACTCTGTTCATGGTTATTTATTTTCCCTTGTTTGTGTCAATATGAATCTCAGATTTTTTCCTTCCCAGTCACTTCCAGTGTTTGAAATGTGCATTTATGCAGGAAGATGTTTCCCCATAGCATTTTGGGATAGGGCCAAGCTGGCAGTTGCACTTGTGTCCTGCTTGATTTTCAAATATTTGCAATGGTTCTTCCACTTTTTGCAGAGGTGACTCAGCCACCCATGCAGTGACAGCTGAACTGTCATAAATTGCAGCCTGATGTACTCAAGGTTCCTGAAATCAGAACAATTTTACTGTAATATCCTAAGCTGTAAATGGTGGTAATTCATTTGCAACAACTTGTGAAGCAGCAGCCAGAGTTTTGCGTTAGGACTGTCATCCTGCTTTTCCCCACCTCTCCACTGCAGCCTGTCTTGTACTGTGAGTGCAAGAATTGCTTTTTTAATGCATGGAAAAGCATCTCAAACACATCAAGAGGAACAAGTTTGATATACAGTGCAATCTACTTCTGCAGAGCTGCCTCTGTTTCAGAGGGCCACATTGGCCTGAGGTGTCAGTGCTGTACTGGTATAAAAAGTACAATTACTGCACAAGAGGCCTTCAATCTGCAAGTGCAAATGTGACACAAATGGGTCTAATGTGCATGGGACTTGTAATGGGTGACAGCTTAAGAGCTGCACTTAGAAAATATGGTCCTTTGTGTACCATTCTCTTTACTTGGCTTTCGTTTACTTTCTCAAACACATGGGGGAGATTAAGAACAGAGCATTTACTACCCTCCAGTAACTGTACTTTGGTGATCTCTCTCTTTCTCTCTCTTTCTCTTTCTTTTTTTTTTAAAATCATAAAAAGAAAGCAAGAGCTATCACAGAGCTCCACTGTGGATCAGTGGATCAGCACGCATGCTACAGGAATGGCAATTCTGCAGTTGCACTTCTGCAGCACTGCAAGTTGGATACGCTGTGCTTTTATCACTACCCCAAATCTTAAACCTTGTAGATCTACAAAACAACCAGTGCAGACTGCGCAGTTTTGAAGGGTGCTCTGCCTATACAATTCTGCCTCCCTTTGTACCGATGTTCAAGGAGCAGTGTAGGGAAGAGTGAATCGGAATGGCCAGGTGTATGCAATGTAAGGTTTCTTGGTCACTGGAAGCTCTCTTTGCTCTTGCAGCAGCCACAGAAGCACGGAGAAGTCTGTGCTTTAATGTGCATTGGGAGACGTTTCACTTAAGAAACAGTGAAGTGTATTTCTGTGAGCGCTTTGCAGGTGTGAACAAGATAAGAACAGTGTTTAATTGTTCCTGTCCTCATTATACATATCTAAAGTTACCCTTCCAAAGGCATAATTTCAAACTGTCACTAGATACATTTTCCTAAGGAAGCCAATTTGCTGATAAGATTGAAGCTATATGGTGCTTTTTCACTGCTACCAGAACACGTGTTTTTGTGATTGCCAGTTCTTCCCCTTGCCTTTTCTTTCTGACCAAAACACAGATATTACCAGTTCACATTACTCACAGACAATGAGACGAATCAATAAGAGGCACGGTATTGCTTTTATTTCTGTGTACAGTAGTTCAGGGCACTTCCTTCTGTAGGAAGTATTCGTTCATGCCTCCTATCTGCCTAGGAAGGCAAGGTCCAACCTGATCCTCCCAAGCCTGTAACTCTAGTAGTGACCCATTAAGTTAGCTGCTGGCCTCTGCTAGGTCATCCCTTAGATTCTTTTTGATCAAACCAAACAAACTCATCTCCCTCAGTATTTCCTCCTAGATCTTTTTCTCTAGTCTCTTAAGATAGTAGGATTGCCCAAATCCTTTATCAGCTGGAGGGCCAAAAGGCACTCTCAGTAACCTAACATCAAGCAGACATGGACAAACATTGATGCCCCCGATGAATCTTGCTTCTCCATATATAGCCCAAAATGAAGATTTTCCTTTTTCTCTTTGAGAATACATTGCTGGTTCTTACTCAGATGGTGTCTACCATAATCACTGTGACCTCTTCAGCAGGGTCCTATTACTTTTCAGCTGATGGAGTCAGTCACATCCTGGAAACTGCCCCTCAGCTAAACTGTGGCAACTGGTTATGCATTTGCTGCTTGGAGTCTTAGGCAGAATTCCTGATAGAACTTGTTGAAGGGTTTAAAATATCTCTGTCTGCCTAATGTTTTAACACAACCCAAGGGTAGAGGCTTTGTATTTATCACATATTGGGGTTTTCCAGTAAGCGTAAAGCCCACCTGAAACCAAAAATAATAACCAGACTCTACAAAATTTCTTGATTCCTGTGATGTGATGTCTCTTTCGTGTACTAGCAAGGACCAAATTAATCTGCTTTTGCTATAGGAAAATAAGAGAAATCTGAGAGTTTATATCTATTATGAAACCTTTTATACTCTCATATTCTAGGTAGAAGTTAAACTTGTTGGCTGTAATCAGATATAAAATTTGGCGTAATTCGGTACAATAGGTGTATCTACATCTTCCTGGTTTAGAAATTAAAAACAAATTTATCTCTATTTTTTGTTGTTCTGCTCTGTAAAACTAACATTATTTGTTAAATTTAATTAATCGTTAACTAGCCTTTCTCCTCAGTAATTATCTCTCATCTCCTAGGAGTACATAAACTCACACATTCTTAGCACACAGAGGCCCATGCCAAACTGACATAAGTAAATAATGGAAGGTGTGAGCTTCTTTTGTGATACTCTTAATGACCAAATCACTGCTTCTCTTAAAACACTTCCCGCTTGGGCCTTGCAATATGTGTTAGGTACTTGTGGTAACTTGCCCTCCTGCAATATCACATTTTTTAAATGTCCTAAATTATTTATTTACAGACTTTAGTTCAACTTTGAAATGCACATTTTGATGACCTAGTGATGAGATGTCACTACTTGTTCCATTCAATAATTATCCATCCTACCCGTTTTCCTTTGATTCTATCAAGCATGTATTCACTTTGATTGGACAGAATACTCATTGGTAAAGGCTGCAAAGAAGCACATAATTCTAATTGTTCATCCCTTTATCTATCTCTGCAGTTCACAGTATCAAATAACTTTGACTGTTTCATCTTCGATTGTAACTTCATTTAGTAAATTCAGATTTTATGAAAAATTTGAAGACTTTCATTTCTGAAATGGGATCGCAGAATCACAGAATCACAGAATTGTAGGGGTTGGAAGGGACCTCCAGAGATCATCGAGTCCAACCCCCCTGCCAAAGCAGGTTCCCTACACCAGGTCGCACAGGTAGGCATCCAGGCAGGTCTTGAACATCTCCAGAGAAGGAGACTCCACCACCTCCCTGGGCAGCCTGTTCCAGTGCTCCGTCACCTCACTGTAAAGAAGTTCTTGCGCATGTTTGTGCGGAACTTCCTATGCTGCAGTTTCCGGCCGTTTCCCCTTGTCCTGTCTCCACACACTGCTGAAAAGAGTCCGGCCTCGCCATCCTGCCCCCCACACCTTAGATATTTATAGACCTGCATCAGGTCCCCTCTCAGTCTTCTTTTCTCAAGGCTGAACAGACCCAGTTCACTCAGCCTTTCCTCATAGGAGAGATGCTCCAGGCCCTTCACCATCTTCGTGGCCCTCCGCTGGACTCTTTCCAAGAGATCCCTGTCTTTTTTGTACTGGGGAGCCCAGAACTGCACGCAGTACTCCAGATGAGGTCTTACCAGGGCAGAGTAGAGGGGGAGGATCACCTCCCTCGACCTGCTGGCCACACTCTGTGCAATGCACCCCAGGATGCCATTGGCCCTCTTGGCCACAAGGGCACACTGCTGGCTCATGGCCAACCTGTCATCCACCAGGGCACCCAGATCTCTCTCTGCAGAGCTCCTCTCCAGCAGGTCATCCCACAGCCTGTATTGGTGCATGCAATTATTCCTCCTTAGATGCAAGACTCTACACTCGTTTTGTTAAACCTCATTTGGTTTCTTACTGCCCAGCTCTCAGCCTGTCCAGTTCTTGCTGAATGGCAGCACGGCCTTCAGGCGTGTCAGTCAATCCTCCCAACTTCATATCATCAGCAAACTTGCTGAGGGTGGCCACTATTCCCTCATCAAGGTCATTGATGAAGATGTTGAACAAGACCGGACCCAGCACTGACCACTGAGGAACACCGCTGGTTACAGGCCTCCAACCAGACTCTGCACCACCAATGATGACCCTCTGCGCTCTGCCAGTCAGCCAGTTCTCAACCCACCTCACTGTCCACTCACCTATCCCACACTTCCTCAGCTTTGTTGTAAGGATGTATTTTTTACCAACAGGAAAATATTCTGCTGAACAAAAGGTATTTACAACTTTGTTATGATTAAGGATATTGAAATATACATCAGCCATGCTAAAATGACTTTTTTTTTTTGTTGTTTGATACAGGAAGAATAACATCTCCCAGGAAAAACCCTGTAACAGGAGGAAGTATGTTTCTTGGGGCGTTTCTCACCTCATCAGATGGAGGTGTCTATAATAGTAATGCCTTTATCTGTGTTCATCATTTGGAGTCTCTCCCTGCTCATTGAGTAGCAACAGACACATCCATAATATGATTCGTATAATGACAAAGAAGCTGTCTAAAGTAGCGTGCACTGCTACATTCTCTCCATTCTCTTTACTAACTATAAAGGGATATCAGTTGCCCACAAGCACACACCAAGTGCCATTTGAAATGCGGTAGTGCATTTGACACAACTGTGTGGGGTTGGCAGATGAGGTATAGAATCTCAAAGAGACCTTTCTGGAGCCATATTTGGAGCCAGACATTGCTCCACTGGAGCACTCCAAAGACACTGCAGACACTAAATGCCTGCATTAGATGACTGAGTCAGTTGCAGCACGGCCCAAGTTGCTTTAGGATATCTGTTCAGGAGATCATGCTTGATCTTTGATGCTGCTCAGGGAAGAACTAAGCTTATCTTGGTCCAGTGCCATGTTATCCAGTTCTGTGTGGATCTCTTGGATCCCCCAGAACATACTGAACAACATTAGACAATTATATTTGTCCAATAAAACCAGGTCCTGAAAATGACTGCAATGTGAATTTACATTCCTAGTACACATGTGGATGGCTAAGCTTCTCCCTCTAAATCTGGAATTGAATTTCACCTCAAAAGTGAAGTATCTCTGATTTCCAATCTTTAACACAGCTGGTTAGCACTCAGGGGCATCTATAAATGAGATCTCATAAGTGATCTTATTGGGGAAATTGTTTGCTAGTGGACCTCAATATAACATGGCATTGCTGACATATCTATTCCACAGGACAGATGGCTGCAGTCATTCTCTGGTGGTGACTCACCAGAGAAGTTGGAATTGCCACTCTTTGATTATTTTTCTGTTCTAAGATAGAGATCTGGAATTAAACATATTGCAGCAACAACATAAATTTCCTCTTAGGATGTGTTGAAGGCTTTTGCATACAAAGATATACACAAATAGTTAACATATTTTTTGCTTGTAAGGGGTCTCAGCCAAGAGGATAGACTACACTCAACACAACCCTGCTTGAACAGGAGTGTTGGACCAAATAACCCCCAAAGGTCCCTTCCTGCCTCAGCTGGAATTCTGTGATTCTGTGCTCATACAGAATTGAAACTTGCCCGACTGCAGTGGATCAGTACATCTGTCAGTCAAAATACAAATATTTTCTGGATTAGGAGATCAGGATTCATCCAAGTCTGGCTGAAGCTGGATGCAAGACTGCTGAGCTGGTGTAGAAAGAAGAAAGCTAGAAGTGGTGTCTGGCTTCTATTTAGATGCTGAGATCCGACTGATTTAACAGAGATTTCCTTAGATCCTGGGCACTTAGAATGAAAATGTTCCTTTGGATCAGGATCTAAGATAGAAGGAATTACAAATGGAGCTCACCTATCTCCTGCTAATCTCCACTAAATTAGTTTCTAAATTAGAATTTGAAGCTATTAAAACACCTATTTTTGCTCTGAGATTTTGCAGTTGATCACAAAATCTTGCTCTTTTGGGATAATTCAGTCCCTAAAAGTTAGATTTAACACTGAAATCTAATGCAGGGCTTAGCTCAATCTGTATCTGTAACAGTACTATATTGTGTTCTGTTTTGTACCATGTGATATTTGAAAAGCTTTCTTCTGATACACATAGTACTTGCTGGGTTACAAAAAAACAAACAAACAAACAAACAAAAAAACAACAACCAACTAAGCAAAATAACAAGGTAGTGAGATATATCAATCTGCTCTGATCTAGGACAGCAACTTGAGGAAAATTTCTGGCCAGCCCACTATACTTCCTTTTGTGTGACAATTATAAGTTAGCATAAAAATGTACCTTCTGTGCAGGTCTGTACTGTGTTCATCACTTTGATTGGCATAGAGCAGTTCTCAAAGCCTCAGACCATTCCTATTTGTTTCATAGCACTTTGCATGGGGTTGAATGATGGGGTCTGGGTGACCCCCTGGGGTAGTGTATGGGTTAAGAGAGACACCCACGTGGCTCCAATGAGAAAGGCACTCCAATGAAACAAGCACCAGAGAGATGGAAGCAACAGATCAAGTTTGTAAATTAACTCTTATTCTCTATTATCATCAAACCTGCTAAATAAATAGATACTGGCATTAATATGCAACATCTGCATAGTGCCGCTGTTGTGGGGGGGATGCTCTACTGGGACAGAGAAGAGGGCTCCCCCAAGAGATCATAGAGTTGCCTCTACTGGGGAATTGTCACAAATAGGTCAGATCAAGATTAGCTGGGGGGCCTTGTGGGCAGGATTGCTTCTGTTTCAGTCTGGTGTCTTGTGGGTTCCCAAAACCTCTCCGGAAGAGCGTCTCTGTGCTGTCTGCATGTGGGTATTGAATGCCAGTGCAGTCTAAGTCCTGTCAGAGCCTCAATGTGCCTCAATAACTGACTTAAACATTATTCAGCCTTTCATTTTATGTCCAATGGACTTGAAGTTTCACAGTATCTTACAGTTTCTTGATTTTTTGCAGTGTTCTGCTTGTACTAGCACTGCAGTGCACTTCTCTAATTCTTCTTTTTATACCAGTTTCTCCTTTGTCTTACACTTAGGCAATCATTATACCATCTTGGTGATATTCTTTTGGCTTTTAAAACCAGGGTCCAAGCATGCAGTATTTAATGGAGTGAATAAGAGTGTAAGTGAATGAGTGAGCACATCCACTGACTTCAGTGGGATTAATTAACACTGAGCAGATAGGGAGCTGGCAGCAATCATGTCCTGAGACTGCAAATGCATTGACCTCTTGGTCTGAACTTTGCCTGTGGACTTTCCTGCCTCTGGGGATGTGGCACCTCCACAGACATCCCACCTGGATGTGGGCATCTCCAGCCATATACGATGGGCTGCAGCAGTGATGAGGAGAAACAAAGGTCATGTTTAGGCTGGAGGCAACCAATATTTCAGCTATCCATTTCCATAAAAGAGCCTGGCTTTTTTCTTAAAACTCTTAGAAACCTAGTAAATCGTTTTCGGAGAGAAGTTTTTCATCCAACAAATAAAACTGAAGCTAAAATAATTAATGTATATTGAAACATACAACAATATAATACTCTCATTTAATGAAGGCTTTCCCTGCTGTAGACTCTTGTTACTGTATTACAGCTACTATGGAAGTCAATTTACCTACTCCTAGGCATATATTTTAAAGCTTATTTAAGTAGTATAATAAAATATAATAATACAGAGGGTACCCTGGGATTTACCTCAAAAATCCTCCAGCACATGCATTTGAAAAAGTATTCACAAGCCCTAGGTTTTCTGGAGGTGTTTATAGCTCTTCATGAATTTCTGTGGAGAGAGGGAGGGATTGTTAGTCCTGGTTTGCTGACACTACAAAACTTAAAACTTCCTCAGGGTTTTGCAAAAATTCCGTGTTAGTGTTTAAATCACTCCTAAGTTGTGCTAGATAGATGTAGCAATGTGTATTTCATTTTATTTCATTATTCTTTGGGACTCTCAGTTTGCTTTGATTGACACTGCTGGAACTTCCAAAGCTAAAATTACAGCGTACAAAGAAACATGCTCAGTGCTGAAGGGATGATGGATCTTGCTCTGTCTCATTTACAATAATTTTCCTTGCCCTAAAATCTTAGAATGATTAAAAAAGGGCGATCTAACTAATCCTCCTCAGGAAAATGTGAGCTGTCCTGATTTACTCCTATGAAAGAACTTTCAAAAGTATTTTCAAAGCACAAAGGGCAAGCTCCCCATCCAGAATGAATTCAAAAGCAGGCTGCAGTAATGGGACTGTTTGTGACCTCCAGAGACCTTCTGGGAGTCTTCACGAGTGCATGAATTTTCACCTGCTAAATTCTAGAACAAGGAAGATATTCTTGAAGTTATCCAGAGAGAAAGCCACTGTGCTTCCAGTATAGTAGTGGAGAAATCCCTGACTGCAGAAGAATCTAACAGTCACAGAATCATAGAATCATAGAATGACTTGGGTTGGGAGCCCAAGGATCATTCAGTTTCAACCTCCCTGCCACATGCAGGGCCACCAACCTCCAGATCTGGCACTGCCCAGGCTGTGGATGGGCCCCATCCAACCTGGTCTTGAACACCTCCAGGAATGGAGCATCCACAGCCTCTCCAGGCAGCCTGTGCCAGCACCTCACTGCTCTCTCTGTAAAGAACTTCCCCCTGACATCCAATCTAAGCTTTCACTGCTTGAGCTTAGCAGTCACTGATATCAATAAAATGCTTGTTGCACTAAGACTGGTCTTCCTTCTTCAACCAGGACATCCTGCCTCGCTTTGTCATCTGTAACCCTAGCCCCCCTTGGTTCAAGCTTGGGTTTGCCCCTCTAGTTTGTTTATTTAGGGGAAAAAAAAAGCAACAAACCATGTTTTCTTTAGAAATGCAATGCAGCAGCCTGACTGCTACTCAGAGCCTTTGCATTTAGTCAGTACTCAAATTCACAATCATAGATTTATCTGTACACCACGTAGGTGGTTCATTTCAGGCTGGAAGGAGTTTATATTTCCATTGGGGATGGAAATGGAGTCAATGGAGTCAACGGAGTCAATGGAGTCAATGGAGTCAATGGAGTCAATGGAGTAATACTTGTTGACTTCAGTTTGTGAGGTCAGTGTTTAAGATGACTGATTTTCAGTGTAGCTAGAAGGATATTCATTCAATATCTTTGTTCTCAGTGAAGTCTCTTATTTCCTCCTGCTTAGGATAGCATGGCTGATTTATCCCATACGGTGGTTTCTACCTTGTTCTGCCTCCTGTTTCCATGAACAAGGAAGAAGAAATGAGCTGGAGGCTGCACCTTCTGGCTCCCTCTTTGTGAGCACCAATTCTCCTAGTTCTGCAAGTTTCAGTTTCTGACAGAGAGCTGTACTTGATATGATCAGTTTTTCAGTAGCATTCTGTGCTTTGGGGGTGTGCCTGCTTTGGAAAATATTGGTGAAGGCAAAGCATACTTGAATTACACAGGACTGCTTTGGGTTGTGAAAGTGGACACCAAGGTTTTTGCTCAACAGAAACACAGAAATGCAAAATCTGCCATTAAATAGCCATGTTCTGGAGTCTAAGGAAGGTGTAGGTCAGACCCCAGGGCTGTGCCTGCATCATGGCATGGAGATGGAACTGCAGGTCCTGGATTAGTTCCTGGCTGGTTGCCCTGAGCCCTGTATCAGTGTTAGGTTGCAAAATGAGCTGCTGGGATGGGGTCTTGGGGCCCCCTCTGTAAGATTTGCACCTCAGCTGAATTTCACTCACTGAGGAGCTAAATGACATCAGATGGTTTGTGTGAACTAAAAACATGGGTATCAGTTTACTGCATTGCTAGTGGTTAAGCTTTCACATGTCCCTGCAGGAAAGAAGTATTAAGAAGATGAAAACAGACTCTTTCATGGGACAGCTGTGCACCCATCTGCATCCCAATTTTTTTTTTTGCAAACTACTTTCCTCCAGCTCTGGTTCTGCTTCTTCATTTGTAATTTTAGGATCAATCTGTGAATGTGTACTGGTCTTTCAGAATGAATGTTACCTGTTTATTACTTGTTTTCCTTCCAAAATGCAGTTTGCGAGTAAAGCTCTGCAGAGTGAATCCAGAAAGGAAAACCAAGTGTGGAAAGAGAGCCTGAGAATTTGCATGCTTAATGCCTCTTCTGCTTAATGCCTGTCCTGTTTTGAGAGGATGGAAGGGACCAGATGACTTATGTGGAGCAGCTGAGGGAATTGGGGTTGTTTAGTCTGCAGAAGAGGAGGCTTAGGGGAGCCCCTACAACTCCCTGAAAGGAGGGTGTAGCAAGGTGGGGGTCAGCCTCTTCTGCCAGGTAACAGTGACAGGACAAGAGGTAATGGCTTTAAGTTGCACCAGGGGAGATTCAGCCTGGATATTGAGAAAAAATTGTTCCCAGAAAGAGTTGGTGAGGTATTGGAACAAGCTGCCTAAAGAGGTGGTGGAGTCACTATCTCTGGATGTATTCAAGAAGCGTGTGGACATGGCTCTGAGGGACGTGGTTAATGGGCATGATGGTGATGGGTTGATGATTGGACTAGATGGTCTTAGAGATCTTTTCCAGCCTTAATCATTTCGTGATTCTGTGAATCTCTGCAGTGGGAGCCTAGGGAGTGGGGCTTGGACAGGAGCTGCTCCATCTACTGGAGCTATCAGGGGAGAACTGCTTAAATGAGGAGTTGGCAAATATGAGAGTTTCAGTGTCCATCACATGACAAGAGGCCCTGTTTGGCCTGTTTTAAATTGCAGCAGTGGAATGTTCAGAAGGAGCTTTTATTTTGGAGGAGGATCCCTGTCAGAACAGAAGCCATTCTCTCAGGCAAAGTACCTATTAGGTGGCCTTTATCCATGTAGCCATTCCATACATATCTGGAGCAGGCAAGCATTTACACATTTGGCTAACATCAGTCTCATCTTACTCAGGCTGTTATTTAATTTTATTAGCCCTAGATGGGGTCCTGTGACAACTGCTAATGGTATTAGAGCATCATGAAGCATAATCAATCCTACATTTATCAATCCCATCAGATGGCGGGGAGGTGCTGGCACAGCTGCCCAGTGCATCCTTGGAGGTGTTCAAAGCCAGGGTGGATGGGACCCTGGGCAGCCTGAGCTGGTGGGTGGCAGCCCTGCCCATAGCAGGGGGCTGGAACTGGATGACCTTGAAGGTTCCTTCCAACATAAGCCACTCTGTGATTCTATGATTCTATGATTCTACCCTTATGTGCAACTAGAATTTATTATTTACAGTGAGTACCTTCCTGACTTGTCCATTTGTAGTGTCGCACATGATGAGGAATTTGAAAGACAGCAACAGCCCAGCTGGAATGACGCTAGAGCTGCATTTGCAGCAGCACAGCTGACATAGCAAGAGTGACACAGCCAAAATTAAATCAGCGCTCTGGGAATACTTGATAGTGTGAATCCCAACTGAAGCACACAGCAGGCCCGGTGACATCATGGGCACTTTTCTTCTCCTGAAACTCATCAAAAAAATGTGTGAATCTTATTTTGTAAAACACGATGTTCTTCAAAGTGTTCTCCCATGATTCATTTGTTTTGGGTGTGGTAACAACACTCAGTTCCCTGTGTACTCATTAATTTTCTCCCAGTGGAGAATTTCTCTCTTCCTTGTAATTTTTGGGGGTGGAAAAAAATTCCTGGTACATGCCCTAATAGGACAACCCCTGACTGATTGAGTAAGGGGAAGATTGAGATCTCGGTCTGGCACTGGGTGTTTGATCCAAAGTCTATTTGTACCCATTAATTTAATTGTACTGTGGATCCAACCTTTTATACCATCTGATTTTAAAGGTTTCTGTGCTTGCTCTAGTAACTATGCTGTCAGGTTTCTGAATTTGGGAAGTGTACCCTTCTGCAATATGCCAGAGTTTCGTCACGTAAAAGGAGAAATGACCTCCTGATCTGGAAACAATCCAGCTGTTCTGCTCTGAGGGATTCTTTAGAGTTCTTATTCAAACCTCAAAGGTCACCGATACTGACCCTTCCCAGACATTGTTACCTCCTTCTGTGAGATGTGATCAGATGTGAAAGTGAAGAAGCATTACTTTCTGATCTTTTTTTTTTTTTTGGTCTGTGAGTCTTCTAATGGAGCAAGATGCTGGAGAAGATCCACTGCTTGGGACTATGTGCTGCACTGTGGGATTCAGCCTCATCACAGTGATCACAGTGCTATTTCCTCTGTGCAACACTGATGAAGCTTTGGGCTAGTTGGATATGGCTTTGATTAATTGAAAATGCTTTCCTAGTGCTTGTAAGTACATTTGATGGCAAATAGTATGGGTGTGGACCAGATCTTCTGTTTCAAGGAAAGTCTGATTTTCCATTCCCAACTAGAAAGAAAAAAAACTGCCCTTTCCCAATAAATGAGATGAAATGTTTGGTCCTAATTTCCATCTTCTATAACTTTGCTTACTGATTTTTGTTTTTTAAGTCCATATCAGGAGAAAGAAAATCAAAACTGCTACTCAAAAAGGGGAAAATGGAGTATATGAACTTCACAATATGCCATCCATTTCTTTCCTAGGGCAAATGATATTGTATTTCTGAAAATGCATGAATTATGAGAAAATCGGGTCTTTTTTTTTACCCCAGAAACACTGTAATGAAAACTTGCCAATCAGCTGTTACCACAAGTGCACCCTTGGGCTGATCGTCCAGGCAGATCTGGAATGGGCTTACCAAAAAAGCACCTGGTGAGAAGGAACAGAAGCAGACATAGGTTAAAGCAGGAAAAACAAATCCAACCTACTTTAAATGGAGTTCTGCTGTCACATAGGTTGGACTCTTTATTTCCATTTGTACTTTTGGAAATTCTTATCCTCCTGTTCCCCTTTGTAATTCACTGAATAGATGTATATGGCTACAGTGGATTAGAGATTTTATAGCAACTTCATTTAGATTGAAAAATGGAGATAGAAAAGTTAAATAAGAAAATGAATAATTCAGTTTCTTGTAGAGTATGCTGTGTCTTTTCAGTGAGATCCTGTGTATGATAAATGATGTTCAGCCTGTATCACTCCGTGCGTTGGGTTTGGTGCTGGGTACCTTACAGGCATTCAGAAGCCAGCATGGGTCTTGGAGATGGGTACGTGGGGATATAAGTCACCTGGATGACTGTAGTCAGTACTCTTGTGGATACAGTGCTTTAGGTGGGCTGAAACTGGGAGAGGGAAGTATGCAATTTGGCTGCTGTTTTTTAAAATGTTCACAGTGTTAATGTTATTAGTCAGATAGAAGAATATCTATTGCCTTAATCAGTAACATAACCTCAAGAGAAAGTAAAATCCAAAATGGTAAGTCCTTTGAGTTACTTCAGTGCTGGAGCTTTCCTAATACTCTTCATGTCTGTGCTTGCGTCTGTATGTGACTGTGTAGAATGGAGAAGTAGCAAGCTGAGACTTCAGCTTCGGTGATCAATTTTGGAAATGATTATTTATTTGATAGCACCTGAAAATAGATGAGTTTCTTGAAAGGAAATTATATGGAAAAGGAGATTGCAGTGCAATGAAGGATTTGACAGTTCAGTGAGGAGAAAGAGTAGGGAAGAAAATAGGTTATGGAAATTGGAATATGTGGTTACTGAAGTTAACTGAAATGTGGGTGGCTAAAAATAATTTTGCATGTGAAGTGTATGTACATCCTTTTTCTGGAAAGCATGTGAAGGAAGTGATTTTTTATTTCAAGGACAAAGGCTTCTCTCAGAAATGTTCCTTGGGATCTGTAGATTAACGTGAACTAAGAATTATTGTTTATTGAGGAACAGGTTTTTGGAAACAGCCAAGTAAAATGTATTCTTGATCTCTCATCTTTGTGACTCTGCAGTTTTTGCTTCTTGTCCTGACATTTTCTCTTTCTTTATTGGACAAAAATGCGGACAGCTAAAACCAGTTGGAGTATTCCTCTGGAAACACTGCTTTAAAACAAATCATTTCATTGTCAAAATAGAAACTGATGTGGAAAATTCCTGTTTTTCTTGAAAAACAAACAAAACAATGCAAAAGTGAAACAATGATTTCTTCGGCTCCTGACAGCTAAAGGCCATAGCATTTTCTTTGCTAATTGGGTTGAGGGCCAAAGACATTTCTTTTTTCAGCAGATGAAACTTGAAACTTTTTGGATGAAACTTGAATTTTTTTACACAAAACAAAATAACCTTTTGCTGGACTGTTTGTGAGGCTGTCCTAGTAATGCAAATTCTTATTCATCCTCATAGAAATGGGCGGACACAACCATAAGACAGATTACCCATCAGCAGTTGTGGGTTCAGGATTTTCCTCTACTAAAATACTTACTTTGGATGCCATAAATCATGGTGCAAAAATGCTCAGCTGTGTCTTACATTTGGATTACGTTGAAGTGTCTTTTGAATCTCAGTGTGCTGTAGGAAAGGAGAGAATTATGTGCAGAGCTCTCAGATATGGAGCATAGGTGCTTAGGCCAGGAAATATTAATTGCACATGAGGAAATCGAGATTCTTTGCCCATTTAAAGACTATCTATCATTTTCAGAATTAAACAACTGAGTAGTTCTCACACGGAAGTTGAGAAGGTAAGGAGATGTAGCATAATCGTATGTAATTGCCAGGTAATGAAAGGTTTCAGGATCATTACTTTCTTACAGGAGGTCTATCTGCCTGCCTGACAGGTCTGTAGCATCCAAAGTTCTGACAGAGATTGCCTGGCCCAGGAAGCTCTGTGCCATCCCGCTCCATAATTCACAAAGAACTCACGTGCCTTGCAGTTAACCAGAACAGAGACATGAAACTGGCAGACCTTAGGGCAGGAATTTGCCTCCAACTGAGTAGTGTCCCCCATTCCACTGCAGAATGCAATCATTTAATGCAAATGGTCAGACTGAGATAGTTGCATAGGGCACAGGTAGCTCTTAGACCTTTCTCACCTGCAGCTGCCCAACGTGTGAAGGGGTGGGGACATCATTCATACTGCCAGCACCCTGGGGCGATCCTTTCCCTGTGCTCTTCTGTGACAGCTGAGCAGCCCACCTGCTCCAGGAATGGAGGTGGAGGTCAAGATGGAGATAAAGGGCTCTTTCCATGGTCTGCTGCCTTCAACACTTCTGGACTACGTTAGCTCCGCATTGTTTGTTATATCCAGGCCAGTGCCCAAGAAGTGTTGATACCATATGATGTCTTTGCTGTCACTTAGTAAATGCTAGTGTGGACGTGAGTGAAAGAAATCTGCCTCATCTGCACAGAAAAAAAAAAAAGAAACTGTGCTAAATGTGGCACCTTGAGAAAGGGCAACACTAAGATGAGACCAAATAAAAAGATTTTTCATGTTGCTAACATCTACAGTGAGAAACTTTCTGTTACTTCTTGATGTATATTTTGTTGACACGGTTTTAACAGATATGGTCAAGCTCAATTTGCCTGAGTTTGAAAGATGCACGGTGCTTCAGATAAAAGAGTGCAAGTAGGTAGGCTGATGGTCTTTGTTCTGCAGAGCTGTGGCAGCACTGGAAAGGACTATTGTTGCATTTGAAGGCTTTTTCACCTCTGTCATGACTAGCTCTTCATGAAAAAGACTTTGAACTCAGGACTCTAGAACATTACACTTCATCACACCTGGACATGAAAGATTTTGAACAGTGCTTACATCTCCCAGTAAAAGACAGTATTGCTCCCCATTTGGGACACAGCTCATGTACCTGAACAAATAAAATATGAACAAACAGAGGAATTAAATTAGAAAGGAATCAAGACCTTCAAGAGCTGTGCAGAGCCCTGACTGAGTTATAGCTCTTAGCAACTCCTCGTCTGGAGTTCAGACTGTGCACACTGTATTGTGCACAGCAGGGAAGTCCATTGCCATGTGCAAACTGTGAATTTCCACCACCAGTTTTTCTCCAGAAGCCACACTGTATGTTTCACACTTTTCACTTGGATTTTTGCCTGTACAGCAGCTGTGCAGCTGATCTTTTCAGTGCCCTGAGAAGCTGAAGCTTTCTTGGGTCTATGAATCATTAATGAGCTCTGCCAGAGGCACCAAAATTTGTGATATTTAAACAGCAGGATGCTCAAATACCTGGATGACAGTTACATTTCACTGTTACATTGATAGTTTTACATATACTGTCAAATTCTATCAACAAAATGATGAAAGCATCTGTATCACGTCTGGGTGCATATGATCTCCACTGTGTGTGTAGGTACTGGTGTGACACAAGTAAACAATGTCTTTCCCATGTCAGTAGATAGCAAACAATCAGACTGGAGTAATAAACTGTAGCTTAAAACACCTCAAAGTGTTGTGCTCACTGTGGTTCCAAATGTGTCAATGAAGAATTTTTTTTCATGTTTTTTGTTTGCCTGACTTTGTACGTATTTGAAGTCCTGTGTTCTTGCTTCATGATGAAAAGAGGAAATGATGTGGAGAGAAGGAAGGAGTCAGTATGAGTCAGGAATGACTGAAGAGCCAAATGCCTAGGGACTCTCCAGATTTGCACTCTTTGACTGAAGACTTGTGGATTCCATTGAAGATTGGGAATACTGAATTGCCCATGGAGAGAGACTGGAGGTGCTGAGTTCTGGACTCTCTGGATGTGCTTCTGCTTTCTACCTGCCAGGGACAAAGAACTGCTCTCTGGCCCTCCAGACCATCTCTGATTTCTGTACTTCTAAGGACACCAGTACCAGACTCTTCTTTCCTCTATCCCATACCTCCAAAAATCTAATCCCAAGGTTATTTTATTTTCTTCCTGACTGATGCTACAGTCATCAGTCCATATGAACTGTTCAAACACTGAGAAGAATACACAAGTATATGCAGGTAAGCATTTTCATTTTACATATTACAAGAGGAATAACTTCCTCAGACAGTGCAGTGGTAGCAAGGGCAGGTAAGAAGGCAAGAGTTTTTGAATCACTGCATTGTGCTTAATCCTTCAGAGATGAATGCTTCCTTGAAATCCGAATGAGACCACATCTCACAGGCAGGTGGCCGCGAGTCTCATCTCTGGCTTAGGAGTGAGCAGTGCCTGTTCATTGTGAGCTACAGGTATATAAGCATCTTGGGGCTGATATTTTTGACATTTGACATGACCACATAGCAAGACTTGGTGCCAAACCCTCGTCTGATTTGCTTTTGCTGACAGGCATTTTAACTTCATCTGCGGATATCTCAGAGCCAGTTGTAGCAGTTTCCAGCCCTCTAATCTTGTCAAGGTATTATAATATCACTGCAACAAGCAGCTTTCTGCTGGCACTTAGCAGTGGAGCACATGCCAGAGATTCATGTGAATCATAGGGAAATGGTTCCCACTACTGAGTACATTAAGTTAAAGGAGAAAGTTATTTCCATAGTAACCACATATGGTAGGTCAGATGGTGACTTTCCAGATTTACCACCAGTGGTTTTGATCCTGAATTATTTATACAGTGAATTTAGCTTCTTCGGTCTGCTTGGCTGGTTGCCTGTGAATCTCCATGTTAACATGTGGGAGAAAAAGGAAGTTTTATATGGAGCGCCAGAAATGCTTAGGCTTGATGTTTTTATTCATAGATGAATAAAGAGGATCATGGCAAGGATCAGTGCAAATAACAGTGGAAACACTTGAGCTCGCTAATCTATATTTTACTACAGACAATGTGGTCTACATTAATTTGAACATGTTATAGGTGGAGCTGGTAGCATTTGCAGTGCCTGAATTGCCACGCATGCTTCCTCCATAAGACCTATTTTTTTCTCACCTGAATCTCCGCAAAGCTTAAAATACCACAACTGAAATCCATCAGTTCTCCTGCTGCTTTGGACAGTAAATTTTGGAAGAAAATTTCAGCCAATTGCAAGCCGAATTCTGGAGAAAAATATTTCTTTGCTCACATAAAAGTTTTCTAAAAAATGTTTTGATGTGAAACTTGAGTTCTCCTATTGGGAGCAAGCACCTCAAATTGCATGGTAAAGCGATCTTAACATTGTGAGACGTCCACATTTTTGTCCCAAAAATTGTAGTCAAATGTGGTGAAAGTACAAATTTTTGGTTAATTTTGAGCAGATTTACATTACCTACTTCTTTTCCAACCACCTGAGCAATTTTGGGCCCAACCTTTGATGTCTTACTATGAGACAGGAGCCAGGAATTGGACTCAGTGGTGTTTATGTGTCCCAACTCAGGATATTTTGTGATTTTATGAAAGCAGAAGTCTCCTGTGAGAGAGCAGAGGCTGCTGGGTCACACCATATCACTCACTATTGTGGGCAGAAGAAGAGTAACCACCAAAGAGATCCCGCAGAGACAGGCAGCAGAGGTTAAAGGATGGATTGATGCTCCCAGACAGCAAAGCCATGGGCTGTGAAGGTCCTTTCTTGTGGATTCAAAGCTATCCTAGTGGACTAGGGGCCCATGGTGTAATTCCAAACAACAGAGCTGGCAGTGGGCTGGAAAATTTGCCTGCAGGGGGCTGTGAGGTAGAGGCCAAGGCAGCTGGTATTCAGTGCTGTGCATCGTGAGTGAGTAAGCGATGAGATTGGCTGTAAAGCCATCATGGTGAGAAGTATGTAATTGTAGGCAGGAGGTAAGCATGAAGACATACAGCTCACATTGACATGGACTCAATGGATATACAGCTGCCAAGAAATTAGAGATACTGACTTCATGCAATTGTGCCCCTCTTTTTAACTGTGGCTTGTAAAAGTGTTTGATACCAGTGATATATATGGTTACCAGCAAGATCTGTATGCTGCACTCCAGCCCTTACCATGGAGCTGAAAGGATCAGAGCCTCATGGCAACCTCTTAGACAGCAAAATTAGATTTAAATCCAAATTCTTTGAATGGAGAAGCTATGTTCAAGTTACATCAGCATCTCTATTAGGAAAGTGATTTGCAACATATCTGCTTAAGCAAAGATCTGGCACCCATTTCCCTAATGGCCAGCTTCTGTGTTTTGTTCCTGTTCTTTCCCATATTTCTCTTATCTTGGTGATTTCCTGTTCCTTTATCACACCCTAGGAGTCAGGGTAGAGAAGGATGGAAGAGGTCCACTGAAGCTGCTGTATGTTTCTGGTCTAGCCTTCTGCAGGCTTAGTTGTGCCTTCATTCTCTCTCAGTGCTTTCCCCTCTCCACTGTGTCCGACTTGATGGAAAACCAGATATCCATGTGGGCGAAGGCATTATTGAGGATGTGGAATGAAGCTGGTCCCTCTGTTTTAACCAGCTTTTGAATCTCCTATCATGGTTGGCATTTCCAGTATTGATAATTATGGAGATCAGGAAGCCCTTGGTACGAAGGTACCTCTAAGTATTTTGTTCCTGGGCCTTCACTCTCTCTTTTGAACTTTCTGCTCTGCCAGCTTTTAGCCCTTGCATCCACAACTTTTCCTCTGGGACTGGTTGAATGTTTGTTGAAAGGTTTTATAGAGACCATTCAGTTGCATGTGAGATGAGAGGATGGCACAGTGCTCAGCCTTTGTCTAAGAGAGGAAATATCCATGCAGCCATCTACAGTGGACAGCCAACACATTTCTCTGGAGAAAGGTTTGCTGAACCCTTTGGGCTGACTGCTGTGGAAGCCTCTGGCAGCAGGCCATAAAATTCTCAGTATGGCAGCAGAGAAATCAGTGAGAGTTTTCCATTCATTTCAGTGAAAATAAAACTAATTCCTAACAACATTATGTAGTCATAAAAAGCCCCAGAAGAATGAAGAAACAACTAGCAAAAAAAACAACCAACAAAACCAGAAATAACAACCCAAAAAACACAGAAACAATTAGAGTGGAGAACAGGCTTGCTAGCAATTTGTTTTTCAAACAAACTTAACCATTTTTCCATTCTGAAATGTGAAAAAATTAACTGCCTCTTTTACCCACCCAACTCCTTCCATGTCATTTCCAAATACTAGTGTGTCTTGATTTGAAGCATGTAAGAATTGCTCACCAAAGCTTCTGAGTTGCTGATGAGAATTTGTCAGTGAAGAAGAAATAAATCCCACTGTTCTAGTGTTCTTCTTCAGTGATGGGGAGACAGAAGCTGACTCAGAGTGAGTCTGGACTGGGTGGTCATATTCCTACTGCAGGTACCTGAGGTTCAGTGGGATGAATGTAGATGGGCAGTTTTCCTTTTGATGCTGGCTCTGTTATATGATTTCGTATGTTGTACCAGTCTTTTTTATCTAATTTCTTATATTGCCGCTGCTCCTTTGCAAAGTTCTCTTCACCACGACCAGGGCCTAGCTGGATTATTCAGTAGGTGAGAGATGTAGAACTGAATAATTTGTGTTGCTTGGAACCTTTGGATTTCATCAGGGCCCGCCTCTGGCTCAAGTTGGAATCAGCTTGGAGATCAAAGCATACGGCTTTGGGCCTCTGGTCAGATCTCATACATCCCCAGTGCTGAAGATTCCCCAGTCTCTCTGGGTACTTTCTTCAGTACTGAACCATGCTCAAGATGAAATCTTTTTCCTTGTGACTTTTTATAATTTTACTTGTGTTTCTTTACCATCCATCTCTGAGAAGAGACGGACTTCATCTTCACTATGCCTTCCCATTAGATAGTTGTAGATGGAAGCAAGATCTCCCCTGAGCTGTTTCTTCTTCAAGGTGAACAAGCCCAGATCATTCATATTTCCTCCCACAATGTATGCTCTCGTCCTTGACCATCCTTATGACCAAGTGTGAGACTCATTATAGTCTGTTATGTCTACATTGTGTTTGGGAGCCCAAAACTGGGCACAATTTTCCAGAATCAGTGGCTGCACTATTGCTGGATTGAGAGGAAAATTCCCTCCCCTGGCCCCCTGGCTTTGCTCTTGCTAATACGGCTCAATATGGGGTTGGAAAGGGTGCACTGCTCATCCAGGTTCAGTTGGTGTCCACTAGGATCCTAGAGCTGTCCCTCAGTCTGTACTAATCCACGGAGGTGCTGCTCCAACCCAGCACATCCAAAATCACAGAAATCCCATCTGTTGCAAATTGTGCAGTTCTGAGTCAATGCAAGTCGCACGCAAATTTTACAGCTGTCTTTGGGCTTTTTCCTTTTTCCACTAGAGGGACCCAAATGCAAATAAAACTCTACCAGCTAGGAAAAAGTGTGGGGGGGGATCAAGGATATAAGCGTTGCATGAAAGGCAGTATTTTCTCCCTTCTAAGATTTGTGCTAAGGTCTGGATTCACCTTTCTTTGAGCTTGAGGTGGAAATACTTAGAGACTTCAAACTAAGAGCTGGAGTGCCTATTTCAGAACAACTTTGCAAGACTTGAGCACCTCAGACTTTATTAAATTAAATAAGCTGCAAGCCAAAAACAAGTTTTAAGTGTTAGCCAGACAGTTGCCTTTTGTCAGTAATGAATATTTCAGTTTCTGTGTCAATTTTAGCAGTGATCTCTCTGCAGTGTGTGTCTCTGAATGGACGTCGCTTTTTTTTTTTTCTGCCATATGATGGCAGAGCATGGTTTCTGTTTCAGGTAAAGGACGGAAAAAACTGCTGCTCCTCACTGAGTGTTCAAAACCTGTTAAAAGCATAGAGGGAGGGGGGCCTGGATGTTCAGTCCTAGCCCTCTGAAAAGAAAAGCAAAAGAAAAAAGTGCTGAAGGCATAAAGATGGTAGCTGATGGTTTTGGGGTGTTATAGTGGAAAAACACAGGATAAACCTTTCCTCCTGTCACATAAACTTCCTCCACAACAAGATTCACTTAAAAGTCTACTTTAACTTCAAATCACCACTGTTTAGCTCTAAGTCAGCTGAATAAATGTCCTGCATGGAAGACCAAATCTGAAGCAGGTACTGGGGAAAGAAGAGACAGAGTCTGCATTAAAAAGCTGAAATAACTAGACACATAACTATGGCATAACCATATGCACCTACAGACTCTACTGAAACTGAACCTCAGACATCTTCTAGGTACAGAAGTGCTTAATAGAGGAACAAATCTTTATCACTGTCCATGCTGCATGACCAGTTTGGCTGCAGAAATCTGTGACTGTCTGTCCTGGTCCAGGAGGATGGCTCAGGGTTTTCTTTCAGCATATGATCCTGCTTTGAAACAGAGTTATTTTTGCTGGAGTCTGGGACCAAAGCACTCCGAGGTGGATGGATTTAGTGACCAGGCATCCAAGTGAGCATGATGGGAGAGGAGCAGGCAGCTGGGTTTTAAGCACATTTTTTACATTTCCCCTGATGGTTTATTGTGACCCTCTTTATTTGCTTTTCTGAATTTCCAGGCTCATATCTTTTTCTTTCTCACACTTTTGTTGCTGGTAGGTTTCATCTCATGCTACACCAAGAACTTTGCAACCCAGCAACTTCTCTTCCACTCACTTCTTATCAAAGTTAAAAGGGGAGGGCATGAAGAGCTGCCAGAAATAGGTCTTCTGAGATCTGTTCTGCCTGTCAGATGTGCTATTAAAACCAAACCTCCTTACTGTGCTCCGGGGTAATAGAGAGAACTTAAATCAAATGAGAACCACAATGGAAGAGAAAGGTGCTGACCTGGGACTGGGAGAGAGAGAGGGAGGAAAGCCTAAGCACATTTGTGTGGTTATCAGGCATGGGTCTGACATGCCTGTCTTCACCTGCTATGTTGTCCTCCTTGATGGGCAAGCTCAAACTGAAGTTAAGCTTGGGGCCTCTCTGATGGAAGGAGGTGCTTTCACCTAGCTCCTGGTGGAGGGAATACTGGTGGGATAGTGATTTAGTCAACTCTGGATTTAGAAATAGACTCTACCAATAAAAGTGTATTTTTTGGCTTGTACAATTTTCCTAAATTCCAGTAGCAAAGAGTAATATTTTGGGGCTGTTATCAGCATAATAATAATTGATCTTGCCCATACAAAAATGCTGTAAGAAGAGCACCACCAGTTGATGTGATTAAATTAGTATAAATGCCAACTTGTAACTGGACATACTACTACTTCTTTTGCTTTCCTACAGGTCTTTGTATTTCTCTCTTGCCTTATTGTTACCTGTCCTGTACACTTCTTTCATAATCTGCTGCTGACAGTTATCCATTAGGCATAATTTCCTGACCATCTTGTGTATAACTTAGACAAGCTGTAAATTTTGAGATTTATAGGGAGTCACATGAACTATGCTCCTGAGGCACTTAAATGAAAAACATTTAGATGATCAGTCTTGGCAGGAAAAATACAACTGGAGAGCTATAAGACCAATCCATAAGAAGTAGTTAAAGTTAGTCAGTGGGAGTTGATTAAGACAAAACAGGCACTCAGCTTTGTCACTCCTTGGGATGGAGCCACCGGTGACTGTAAGTTGTGTGATGTGGACATGAGTGGGTCCTAGACAAGAATCACTCTTATTTGTACCATGTTCCTGCTTGAAACTCTCTGATGTCTGGAAGCCAGGTGGGCCTGGAGAATCCCAAGTAACCACCAGCAAAACAGCACAACTTGAAGGAGATCTGGGGGTCTGAAGTGATAACTGCAGGACAAGGGCAAATGGCTTTAAGTTGAGGGAGGGGAGATTTAGGTTGGATGTCAGGGAGAAATTCTTTACTATAAGAGTGGTGAGGTGCTGGAACAGGCTGCCCAGAGAGGTTGTGGATGCCCCGTCCCTGGAGGTGTTCAAGGCCAGGTTGGATGGGGCCCTGGGCAGCCTGGTGTAGTATTAAATGGGGAGGTTGGAGGCCCTGCCTGTGGCAGGGGGGTTGGAGATTCATGATCCTCAAAGTCCCTTCCAACCTGGGCCATTCTGTGATTCTGTGGGTTCTGGTTGACAGCAAGTTGAACGTGAGTCAGGGGTCAGAAATGTGCCTTGGCAGCCAAAAATGTCAGCTAGACACTGGGTGCATGAGGTCCAGCACTGCTGGCCGATCAAGGGAAGGGACTGTCCCACTCTGCTCTGTGCTGCACGGCCTCACCTCGAGCACTGGGTGCAGGTTTGGATGCAGCAATATGAGAAGGACATAAAACTATTAGATAATGTCCGAAGCAAGATGGCGAAAGGCCTAGAGGGCAAGACATATGAGGAGTGGCTGTAGCTACTTGCTTTGTTCAGCCCAGAGTAGAGGAGCTGAGGGGAGGCCTGATGGCGGGTGACAGTGACAGGGCCTGAGGGAACGGCATGGGGCTGTGTCAGGGGAGGGGAGGGTGGGGGTCAGGGACAGGGTCTGCACCAGAGGGCAGTGAGCATGGAACGGGCTGCCCAGGGCAGTGAGCATGCTGGAAAAAAAGTGTTTGGACAATGCTCTCATACATCGGGTTTGAACTTTGGGTTCTTTCTGCTGAACCTGTTCAAAAGAAGCACCCCGCTACCAGCTTTGCTGTCCCAGGCAGGAGAGAAAGCAGGGAACAGTGGAGCTGGAGACTCTCTTTGTCTGCAGACTCTTCTTAGATTTAGTGCAGAAGAGAGCAGCCTCCTAAAGGGAAGAGAAAAAATAACCAATTTTAAAAACAGTTATTTGCAAAATGCAAAAGCCATACAGAAACCTTCATTCCCCATGGCCAGGCTAGCACTCGAGCTCTTGCGCAAACCCAGGTGTGTATAAGGAAGCAGTCTATGCCATAGAAGTGTGAATAAGCTGTGTGATGCATGTGTCATACATTGTGAATGCTCAGAACTTAATGAGAGTTTCATAATTTAAATTTGCAATAAAACTAGTCAGTTTGACTGTTACGGCCAACTGCAGTGACAGAGCAAGCTTGAAGTCCTCAAGATCATCTGTTATAAAATTAAAGCCATGTTTTCTCTTATTAAGATAGACATAATCATTTAAACTCAGTAATAAAGCTATAGTTCTCTGGGCTGGTTGACAAAGGATCCATAATAAAGGAGAACTAATCCATTCTGGCATAGACAGAGTGAGCAGAAAGAGATTATATCCTATCATATATTATTTCTTTCATAGGATCTTTGTTACATGCAGTGCAAAGGGTGAAAAATGTTAATTGAGATGATGTGGGACTGGGGCTATTGTCTGTAGGGTCCCAGCCTCATTAGCTGCAGAATTTGAAAATGTGAGCAAGTCAATGGATTTCAGAAAGAGAAAATGTGGCTTAATGTTTAATGCAGTCAAATACCACCCTGAAAGGCTGGATTCTTGCCCAGGTGCTGAGCTCCTATGTGATGCTGAACCAAGATTTTCATGGAAGGAAGAAGTGGCCCTGCTGCTGGTGTAAGAATTGGCTGGTTGCTTGCCAGGAGGTGGGATACTGGCCTAGGGTCTTTCTGCTGCTTGGAAAAACTTAAAATAGCTTTTTCCCAGTCCTTGGGCAATGGGCTACAAACGGGTAGAAGGTAGCACTGGGAGAACTTCCTGGTGTTATCGGTGGTGTCAGGAAAGCAAGCCTGGTCCAATCAGTGCCATGGATTCAGAGAGCATCCATGTTGCAGACCCTAGAACAGGCAAGGGATCAGGACTAAGACACAGGTGCTGTTAAGATAGAGCTAGCATTTCCTGATGCCTACATCTGGACAGATAATTGCTTGATGTATAGGCTTTATGCATTGCCTTCTGGGATAGCTTATTCTCTCCAGTGGTGTCTGGACTTCAGCTCCAGTGATAGAAGTTGCTGGGGACAGCTTCCAAATCCTTAGGTGCTGCCACACTCAGAGTCACAAAGACCTTTTCCAACTCTGGGTAAAATAAAATATTTGACATCTACCGTTTTTTATATCAGTAGTCTCTCATTAGTACCCCTACCTCCAGCCTGGTGCTACACTGGAATTCCTGTAATGTGGATTCCCATGACTTTTCTTTTCTATACCTGTTAAATACAATACATACCAAGACTGAATTGCACTTCAAAGCCTATGGTCATGTACAGGAGAAGACGACATGAATCAATGTGCTAGAAAGCTGAGGAACCACAACACACTTCTCACCACAGTGCAGCAGAGCTAGAAATTGAGGCCAGTCTGTGGCCTGTGACCATGCAGCACTTGAAATGGGCTTAGAATTGGCAGTACTTCATTCCCTCATTACTGACCCATGAGTCCTACCTGGTATAGCAGGACATGTACATTTGAAAGCTGACTGTTGGTTACATCTGAAAAGCACTCTTTGCTCTGAATTCTGCTTCATTCATCTGACTAAATGGAAAGTAAATTCCTCAAATTGAATATTAATTAAGCGCAATAAATGCAAACCAGAAGGAAAACAAACAAAAAAAAGAACTGCTGGTGAGCATCATCCACCAGTCTGTGGTTGTGCAACATGCTTGGAGAGCACTGCTCTCTTAAGTGAGTTAATGAAAGACACCAAAACACCCTTCGTGACTGTGGTTATGTACTGAGCAGTCAATAAACCCCCACTAAGATTTATTGGGTAAAATCCATGGGAGTGGTGGAAAAGGAGGAAAGAAAGAGCAGTCTATACATCTGGTGCCAGAACTTTAATGCCTTCCTATCAGCTCCAAGATTTTTCTGGCTGCCACTTGTAAAATTCTTTGGATACTCCCTGAAGTTTGTCCCCCTCAGCTCAGCACCACAGGTTTTGTTCCTACCCATCTTAACACGACCTCCTGCTTGGTCTTCACATTGTCTGTCTTCTGACTTCCACTCTTCTCCACGATAGAAGAGCTCTCCTTCAACAGAAAGGGCCATGTAATTTTTTTCTTTCACTTAACACTTTTTGCTATGTTTTGCTTGTTCACCTGAGCTCAGGTGTCACCTCATTTGTCCCATCTCCAAGAACCAGTACCTTTGTGAAAAGTGGTACACTCAATGTTAAGTTGGACACTCACTGCCCGCTGAACTAAATTATTCCACTGATCATGTTGTAAGGAGGTACCTTCATGATAATGTTCTGACCTCCATCTGCTTGTCCATTATTGGTCCTATGACACACCTACTAGCACTTTGCAGATATCTCAGATGTTCAGGATACCTCCCTTATCACAAGAGCCTGTGTATAGCAGCTGAATTGAGATCTAGATCTTGGCTGATCATGGTGTTATTTGAGACCCTGCATCTGCATTCAGGTGTCTTAACCTGTTTGCATTCATCTGTTTTATTCTTCAGCTGATCTCCATGGGTACTGGCTGGGCATCTGAATAGATTTATTGGAATCCAAAGGACATAAGAGCTGTATCTCCAGTGACTTTAATGGAAACTGAGACTCTGATATGATGAATACCTGCAGGGATCTAAACTTGTGTCTTACTCTTCAGCTGAATCCTACCTGAGGCTCTTGATGTACTATGAAGAAGTTCAAGACTACAAGTATTTATAATCAAGGGCACTAACAGTCCATACTATGCTTCGTCAGTCTCATTTGGAGTGTCCTTCCACTTCTGTACTTGGCCTTGAAGCTTTATTTCAACCTAACTCGGGGACACCAGTCTTTGTCCCACAGATGCATTAGGATGCTGGTCTCCAGCTTTGCCACAGTCCTACCCTGCTTGGACATGGGTTCCACTGAGACCTTTCCTGTCTCTATGGCTCCATCTGGCCATTCCAGGGATGTGCATAACCCTGTTTCATCTCATGAAGCCTGATGCTACTCAAAGCCTATCCTCAGGTCCATGGAAGAGCATGATGCCTGGGGCTGGAGCCTGATCCCACCTGTTCCCCACAACCTTCCCTGCTTCTCAGTTAGTCTTTGATAATTAATTCTTGTATGCCTTCTCTGTGGTTAGTTTAATCAGTGTTGGGGTATGTGTGGCAATGAAAATAAGCTACAGTATAAATGGACACACTAGAAGTATTAATATCAATACAAGTATCATGATCAGCTTTAATCACAAATCACAATAGGACTTCACAGAAGCTAAAATGGAGATAAACTGAGCAGCTTTTGAAAAAAATAAGAAAAAAGAGCTATTTCAAATATAGCAGATGATTTATTATTACTCTTCTTCCACGTATCTAATTGAACAGACTTCTCTGTTTATGAATTTGATTTCAGATATTTTTCTAATACTGGGAAATAGTCCTGTCTCAATCCTTATATTCTAATATTCCCACAGTTTTAGTAGTATTATGAGCCTAAGTCTGATTTGTAGTTTTTGAAAAGATGCCATCTTCCCATGATAGGGAATCAGTATCCAAGACCCATACAGCCCTTAATCTTGAAGTCTTCCAAATTTTGAACTAGCTCAGAATGTGACTAGCATATAGCATAAGCCCATTTTCTATTTTATTTTAATTTTAAAATTTGTTTTATTTTGATTTATATATTATGTATACATACATCCTATTGGGGTATAAGGACTCATATTTTACTGCAAGGAAAGCAGTCACTGCTAGCTGAGAGTTGGATTTCTTCCCCAGCTGAAAATGTCTGACCCTTGAACTCTGTGAGTGGGATTCAGTCAAGGTGAAGGGCTCAGTTTCAGAACTTGTGAGATGCTCTTGAGTACACAAGACATCTGGGTGGATCTGGAAAAAACAGTCCTACAAGAGACAAATGCCATTCTGGAGTAGTGCCTGAAGGGCATGTGGAAACTTCGGGGGCGTTCATCAGTGGTGTTCCTCAGGGACTGGGACTGGTGTTATTTAACATCCTTGTAAGAGACATGGACGGTGGGATCGAGTGTACTCTCAGCAAGTTTGTATATGACACCAAGCTGAGTGGTGCAGTTGACATGCTAGAGGGAAGGGATGCCATCCAGAGGTACCTGGAACGGTTTGAGTGCGAGCCCATGCCCACCTCATGAAGTTAAACAAGGCTAAGAGCAACTAACAGCCCTGCACCTGGGTTAGGGCAATCCCCAGCACAGATGCAGGTTGGGCAGAGAATTGCTTAAGAGCAGCTCTGAGGAGAAGGATTTGGGGATGTTGGTTGATGAAAGATTCAACATGAGCTGGCAATGTGTGCTTGCAGTCCAGAAGGCCAACCATATCCTGAGTTGCATCAAGAGACTTCAACCAGCAGGTCAAGGGAGGTGATTTTGCCCCTCTGCACTGCTCCCATGACAACCTACCTGGAGTATTTTGTCCAGTTCTGCGGCCCTCAACACAAGAAGGACATTGAGCTGTGAGAGCAGGTCCAGAGGAGGGTTGTGAAGATGTTTAGAGGGCTGGAGCAGCTTCTCTATGAAGACATGCTGAGAGAGCCTGGAGAAGAGAAGACACCAGAAGGACCTTTTAGCCGCCTTCCAGTACCTGAAGGGGACCTACAGAAAAGCTGGTGAAGGACTTTCTAGAAGGACATGAAGCGGCAGGGCAAGTGGAAACTGTTTTAAACAGGAAAAGGGTAGATTTAGACTAGACACTAGGAATAAATTCTTTACTGAGAGGGTGGTGAGACACTGAAACAGGTTGCCCAGTGAGGCTGTGGGTGCCCCCTCCCTGGAAGCATTAAAGGCCAGGCTGGATGGGGCTGTGAGAAATCTTGTCTGGAGTGAGGTGTCCCCGCCTGTAGCAAGAGGGGTGGCAACAAGATGATCTTGAAGGTCTCTTCCAACCTAAACCATCCTATGATTCTATGATCTCTAAATGCACCGAATCACACCCTAAATCATTACCAATTGTAATAGAAATACCTGATGCACAGGCATAGTAGAACACAGTGGAAGAGGCTGCCTAGGGAGGTGGTGGAGTTACCGTCCTGGGAGGTGTTCAATAAACGTGTAAACATGGCACTGAGTGACATTTAATGGGCATGGTGGCGTTGGGTTGATGGTTGGGCTAGATGATTTCAGTGGTCTTTGTCAACCTTAATGATCTTTGTCTTCAGATGTTTTCATTTGTACTGCAATCTCTCCATTTGTTTTGGATGAAATGGACCTGCAGCTCATTGACAGGGCCAAACTTGCTGATGCTGCACAGTGAATGTCCAAGAAGAAAGAGCCCAGATGCAGAGGGGAGTCTGTGTGAGACCTAAGCTTAAAATGTGAGACCTGACAGGCTTGAAATTCATTGCTGTCTGGTACAAAGATAGAGATATCACTTGAATATGGGTTACTGCAGCTATTTAGGAAGACTGTAATGTGAATACAGGCCAAGCAAAAAAATCAAGTGATGTTCAGATGAAATTGATAAGCCAATGAACTGTCTCTTCCTGCATCTTGAATGCATGAAGCTTAAAAATAATTTTTTAATGGGAAACATGCCCATGCATTGCACAGTTTTGAAAATTGTCAGGCTGGAGGCCAAGCAAAATAAGTTTTAGGATTTTCTCAGCTTCGTAATTGTGTTATTACACTGTACTATAGCAATTGGGCTGTGGTATTAATTCTATTCTCCAACATTCAAAAGAAAAGGAAGTTTTTCTTTAATTGACAGATAAAGTTTCATTCATGAGGTATTAACAGACTTAGCTTTTTTGCCTACCGAATTGTATTCCGTGTTTCTGATAGTAAGATTTAACTTTGTCACTAAGGAGCTCTTCTATTTGTGAAACACTAATAAGTAGCAAGCAAAGAGGGAAAAAATCCCTTAAGGAGGTAGGTAAGACATGCAGTGTTTTTAAACTGAAGTATCAACTGTTTACATACTCTGAGTGGACTATCTCTATCTTGTCTGAAAACCTACTTTGAAAAACAAAGATTTGGTAAACACCATACTGGCACTGTGTGCTCTCCTTACCACTGGATTCAACTGTTTGCAGGTTGTTCTCATGATCACAAACCTGTGACGGCAGGGGAGCTAAAGCTGCTCAGGACTTCCATGAAATCTGTCATAGGAAAACTGATTGCCTAAGGGTCACTGCTGAATTGGTGCAAAATCCTATTAGCAAACATCACTTTCTTCTTGGTGCTTGATTCAGTCTGTCCATCTATTACTATCACTGTCGTAATGTCGTAAAAACCTGTTTGCAGTTTTTCTTTGTCCAGTGGGGGAAAACCACAGATAACTGCTTTTTTTCTTTCTGGCTATTTAAAACAGTAATCTCATGTGAATATTTGCCCTTTAGGTATTTGGAGAACTTTGACAAAGAGCTTTGCAAACATTTCACACCATTTCAGTAATGGCCCCATGCGTGTCAAAACACCTTGAGGTAGCCTAGGTATGTTTCATCTGCTAAGCACAGAAGTTGAGGGAGAACTCGCATTTTCCTCCGCTGTTGTCTTAATTGATGGCCCATCCCATGAAGGTTGGCCAGGGATGTCCTTCCACCACAGGCAATGGGTGAAGATTCTCTCCTGCAGGTGATGTAGTAATGTTGATGGGTTTGGTGTGGAACCTGGGTTAATTCCTGAAAGATAGCTCTCTGAGGTTACTGTATTATTTTGTGAGTGTTGCATATTGCACTGAAGATGGATAAAACAATTGTCTCTTCTAGCCTTGGACAGAACTTAACCTGGAATGTCAAAGTAAAATATCCGGAGCCTCTAGGCGAATCCTATCACCAGACTAGTTCACTGTCTCAATTATGAAAGCTGTTGTTGATTCTTTTTTTTGCTCACTCTTCTTCATTATGATATATTGTCCATTAAAAGGCAAAAAAGCCAACCTAAAGCACTGCACTAATATTCCTTTGTAGCACACTGGCTCGGTATAGCAGAGAATGATACCGACTAGTTATAGAGCATCTGTTCTTGTTTACAGAGTGCTCAGTTGCAGCTGAATAGCTTCCAGAAAATATGAACTATAATCCATGCAACTGAACAATCCTAGAAAAAAATACATCATCATTGTTGCTGTTGTTATTCATTCAAATATACTGTGAAGGTGAACCAGAGCTTGAGACTTGTTTACAATTTGGTGTCTCTATTCCTCTCTTTTAGCAGAAGTGGAGACAAATAATTTAGCAAGCATTTCAAGACTGTGTTTACAAAGCAAGCATCTGAACATGTTGTGCAGATGAGCAATCGTTGCTTCTGATGGGTCATTACCAGACTACAACTTGCTTGTTATGACAAAATTTGTTCTGTCTATGGTGTGTGCTTTTGAGGTGATAAAAAGTTGTGATATTCACTGTTGTTGAACAATGAAAGTGTTGGAGTATGTCCAGAGAAAGGCCGTGAAGATGGCCAGAGAACTGGAACACCTCTCTTATGAAGAAGGACTGGGGGAACTGGGCTTGTTTAGCTCGGAGAAGAGAAGGCTCCAGGAGACCTGATTGCAGCCTTCCAGTACTTGAAGGGAGCTTATAAACAGGAGGGTGAGAAACTTTTTTACGTGGGTAGATAGTGATAGGACAAGGGATAATGGCTTTAAACTAAAATATGAGAAATTTAGATTAGATATTAGGTGGAAATTATTCAGTCAGAGGGTGGTGAGGCACTGGAACCAGTTGCCCAGAGATATCCCTTCCCTGGAGGCATTCAAGGCCAGGTTGGATGGGGCACTGGGCAGCCTGAGCTTGTGAGTGGCAGCCCTGTCCATGGCAGGGAGTTGGAACTGGATGATCTTTAAAGTCCCCTCCAACCTAAGCTGTTCTATGATTCTATGATTCTATGATTCTATGAATGAAGGCATCCCAAGGCATTTTGAAGGAAATGTCACTTCAAAACCCAATCCAAGAAGCAGGTTGCGACCCACTGTGTTATGCTTTGCTGTGTAGTGCCTGTTGAATTTAGTGAAGTAATGTGTAATGGTGTGCAGAACTGAAAATGTAGTAAAAGGCATTTCTGAATTGCAGAAACTTTGTATGAGGTGTCTAAATCTTGATTTCAGTCACTAAAAACATTTTTTCTTCTTCTTAATCAGACTGAGAATCCAAGTTCTGACTAACATCTCTGTGAGTTACTGAGCTTTACTATTTAGGTGTCTTCAATTGAAGAAGGAATCTTTTATGAAATGACCTTTTCTGAAAGAAATGCTGATGAAGGATCTTCACAGTGAAACATCACCATAGAAGGACAAGCCAAATTCTTGCAGTACTTCCCATGGCTTCTCCTAAACAATATTTTTATATATATATATATATTTTCTGTTTGTGGTTACACATCTTCCAGAATTTACCAAAGACTCAACCGCCAGTTAATGTAGGGTTGCATGATATATATTTAAGAGCACGGGGGGTCTCTTTTACTGTAAAGGACACTGAGATAAAAGATGCCGTATATGGTTATAGAATGTCTCTGAATGTGAATTAGCTGTTCCCCAAGACAATAAACTGCCTGGTGTAGTATTAAAATATCTAGCTCTTAAGTACTGAAACCAAAGGTGAGTGAAAAGCCCTGCATGATTTTGTAATATTAAATCTGAAGTGGAAACTGTAAGCTTCTGACTTGAAAAAGGGGAAAATTATTTTCTCTGGGAGGATAGTTATACATGGGAGCAGGTTGCCCAGGGAAGTTGTGCCATCTCCATTCTGAGAGGGTTTTTCAAGACCTAAGCACTGAGCAGCCTGGTCTGGTCTCATGGCTGTCCCTGTTTTGAGCAGAATGCTGGATTTGAGACCAGCTAAGTTGCCTTCCAACATCATTTCTCCTGTGAGTCTATAATCCTGTGTACTTTGATGGTGCATTAAGACCTCAGTCAAGTGGGTTCATTTGTGTTGGTGCTGTGAAATGGTATCTACCTAGGCTTTCTGACTCAAGCAGATTATCTATCCTGATAATCTAGATATCTGTCCTGATGTCTCTAATGTGAGACATAGATTGGTGTGTATGTCTAATGGGATATACAAAATTCTCACTCCTTATAACAGCAGTTCTTTCCTACAACTCTACACATTCATTCACCAGGTTTAAGACCAGGTGGGTGCATGCTGGAGGGATAATAGCTAGGACTCTGGGGGTTGCGTCGTACATTTTGATTGAAAAATTTTTCTGCTTGTTGATGTAAGGGTGGAAGATTTAGCAAAATACAGAGTTGTGTGGTCATAAAGCACCTTTTTATTGCTCCTGCATAGAAGTAGAGCTTTTAGCATTAGTTGGTCTGAACATCTAAATATTCATCTAAATGTTAGTACAGCACTGCTCTAAAGAACTTCCTGAAGAAGAGAGTGTCTGGACTGTTGCTATTGGTGGATACAGAGTTGGAACTGACTTTGTGTTAATAGTTTGGATTGAATGGATAGGACTATGTTTTGGATGACTTTCAAAGCAAAAAGAGATGTATTTGATGAGGAAGCAATGGAAAAATATTGCTGGAGAGTTGCAATAAAACAATCAGATGAAGAAGATAGATGATCTTATCAGTTGTATTTTGAATGGATTTCCAGAAATAATCGTATATAACTGAATATAGCAGAAAAAAATCCTGCTAGCCTCTTTTTAATTTATGCAGCTTGTATTTTTGGTCCTAGCCCTAGGAGAAGAACCCCAGTGTTATGTGAGGATAAATGTTGGGCCTCAATAAAGCCTTTGAGTGGTGTCAACGTGCCTTGTCAGAAATAACCTACCACATCAACAGGCAGACAGATACCTCCAGCAAACCCTCGCTTTGTTGGCTGAAATGGCTTTTTTGTTCACTTGGTTTTTCCAAAGCATCTTTTTTGTAGACCAGAGAATAAATTATCACCCTCAGATGTTTTCATTTTTTCTCTGGAGCATTTTTCTCCATGTTCCAGCCAATTCTGAAGACATCATCTTATTTAGTATTTGCAGTTGTCAATTGAAACCCTTCAATGTGCTAATTCTGAAGCCAATGCTGTGGCGAACAGTCTGCTGAAATGATCTCCCTATGATGCATGTTCTGCTTGACCTTATGTTGCCATGTTGTGCTAAGGGAAGAAGCTGACATGGGAGCACAGCAGAAGACATAGTTGCTGTGATTCCCTGTCCTACACCACTTACAAGATGGGTTGTGTGAAAATTGGGTGAAATTGTGGAGTTGCCCTCAAGAGACACAGATGGTTATTTGCTTATGATTGTGCTCTACTATCCATGAATTTGCAGCAGTTTTCACTGCTAATGGCTTGCTAGCGCCATGTGAACCCACAGAGCAGTCTGATTTGTGTGTCTGTGGTCTACAGTCAGGAGGACACATCAGTCAGCAACTCTGTGGTGGAATCAGGTGGATTCAGGTCTTTGTAGAGATGCTGTCCACAGGGAGACTTTCAGGCAGTGCCAAAGGACCGTTTTGACACCTTTGCATGATGCTGTCTGTCTTGGTTCTGGTTATCCCTGTGTGCCAGTGAACAGTTTGTGGGTAAAAGAGCTGAAGGGTGTGGTTTCCTGACTCCTTTGCTGCTTTCATCCCTGTCAGGAGCATCTCCATGAGTTCACATGGGACTCACCTCTGCATGTCTGCACTGTGGTGAAAACACAAGCCCAGAAAAGGAACGTTATGGTAGGACTCTTTTTTTCCAGTCATTTAGTGGACGATCCAAAGCCCAAAGTGTCTCAATAGAATCGGTTTATCCGTTGCACTGTTTGTGATTCCCCAGTGCTGCTCCTAAGTGCCTGCTGACAATACTTGATTGATTTTTATTTGCTTGTATGGTTAACCTGAAAAATCCATTCCTATATAAGCCTATCCCTTCTTTTTGCTGCATACCTACTTGAAACTCAGGACTGATTTTGAACATAAGTAATGCATACAATTCTTACATGTCATTCCAGGTTCTGATCATTTACCGGGATTGACCTAAGAATTTCCTGGTAAAAATGAAGATTACCTAATCAAAAACATGTCTGCATATATTAAAATCCCTCAAGCACCATGTTGACTGTGACACTGACTGTGAGAACTGCGCTGGTCATTGCAGTTAATTGAGCAGCTTTTTTCTCACTGGTGCTTTTCCAGAAGGGTATTAGCACAGTGTGTTACTGGAACATACAAACACTGAGCACCAGATGCAGTGGGGTTGCTTGATTTTTCTCTCCCCAAATGTGCCCTGATGTGTTGAGAGTGAAATCTGCTAATTTAATTTGTGATGCCTTTAAGATCACTCCAACAACCCAAAAGCAGTGGACAGAGGCAAATAACATTTTGCAATATATTTATTAAATGATAATGCAAACCAGAGAAATCTATAATGGAGGGAGGAAATCATATTCCCTGTCTGGGAAGGTACTGAACTGAATTTTAAACCAGAGAACCGGACATTGTGGAGACTGAGAAGGGAAGGAGGGGGAGCTGTCCCGACTTTCCCCTTAAGAAGTGAATTACTGGTGAGACCACACAATATTCTTCCAGTTTTCTGTCCTTCTGATCTTCCTTTACAAGTAGACATGCTCACATTTTGATGCATTTTTGGAAGTATTGCCCTTGATGAGGTTTACTTAAGGTTTACTTAAGATTCCTTTATTTTTTTGCCCTGAAGGATGATTTGTTCTTGCAGTTGTATTCCCTGCCAGAAGTCCTACCCTCTGATTGCTTCAAATAAGTGGAGAGTAACAGAACACGGAGATAGTGAAACTGTTTTTACTCTGTGTTAGGCAGCAGTTTCCCTTCATGTACCACCATCATTGCTGAGCAGCGTGGAATGAGAAAAGAGTCTCTGTAGTGAAGTCAGTAGCTCCTCATCTGTAGAATAAGAGGGATTTCAGCCAAAAGAGCAGAATTGCTTTTCTCTTCATTTCTCATTTTAGTTTCTGCTCTCTGTTCCTCAGTATGTACATTACCCTTTTTTTTTTTTTTTTTTTTTTTTTTTTTTTCAGTCACTGGGGGATAAAATAGTCCAAGATCCTGCTTACCACTACTTCAGCACTTTCTGATCAACCTATACTTACCATGTAACCTATACGCTATACCCCTCCTGAATTTGTCATGAAGATTTCCATGGGAATTTAGTTCTCCAGACCAGATTCTGCTTTGTTATTTCAGTATGAAACCACAGCAGTTCCACAGAAACCCTGCTGCTGTTTTTTTTTAAATCTCCATCCACATCTATGAGATTTGTGATTCCCTTGAAGCAGTGTGGAATAATCAGTAGGTTGAATATGGCTGTAAGGAAACTTACTGTGAAGATTTGCTGCACTAAATAACTTCACTTATTATAATTTTTTAAAATTTCAATTAAAACAAAGTTGTATTCTGATATCGGTTTTTGAAGGACAAACTCGGGAATATGGTTTCAAATAGATCTCAGGGTTACTGTTAGATTTCACTTACTATTTTTCAATTTAATAGGCAGAGCGAAACTGTTAGTTCTGTATTTCATGTCATAAACACAATTGTATAGAACCTTTGCTTTCGAACAGAGTAGGACTTCCTTGGAGTCAGAGAAAACAGAGGTTACACGCAACCACAGATGAGGTTATTCACAGAGATTTTTTTCTCTGTCTTTCTCAGAAGTTCACATGAATAAACCTCCCTAAAATGTCCAACAAAATTTTCCTCCAGAGGAATGGAACTTATCTGCTGATTAATTTTATAAAAGAATTCTACATTCATTTATTCATACAAATATCCTCTGCTAAAGTCAGATTCAGTCAGAGTAGCTTGAGTACGTATATTTTAAGAATAACACATATTAAATGTTACTATTTTCTCAACAATCTTAGAAAAATCCTTGGACAAAAGAATCAGAACTATAATTCATACTACAGGACGTGGTGCTGTCAAGTATATTAGTTTGGAGTTATTTTACATTTGCTGTAATTGCTAGGCTCATTTAGCACCAGGAGAGTACTTAAGCATCTGCATTCTCTACATGTAATTTTGGGAAATTGAATTTCTGGGGTCATGGTTAGTTGTTGAGCAAAGCAATTTATGTGTCTGTTGATCCTGTTCTAGAGGTATTGTCCCTGTCCATTGCAGGGAATTGGACTAGATGACCTTTAAAAGTCCATTCCAACTCGAACAATTCCATGATTCTATGACTTTATGATTCTATGATTCTATGATTTTGACTCTGCTGTACTCCATACTGTATTTCTCCTGTTTCTTACTCTATATATCTGTAACTTCACAAGAAAAACCTTTCTATGTAAATTCTGATCATCTAAGGTGTAAACGCTGTGCTATGAGGTCCATGCTTTAACCTACATGACATATTTTGTCCCAGTGATTCCACATGAATAAGATTTAAACATGTTTTTGAACATTTTCCTGGATTTGGCTCAGGATGTTCAGTCTTTTTAAAGTCTACACCCATTTTCTTTCACTTATGAGTCACCATGCTTGTAGTTGATCCAGACTTCAGTTACAATGATCCCCAGGTCTGGCACAAGTCACTCAGGGGATAATGTGGACATTGGAAAGTCAGTCATTTGGAAGGACATTCACACTTTTTACTCCTCTGCACTGAGCAGCATGGTGTTTGAACCTACACATGGGTTTTGCACAGCCTGCAGGTCAGTCGGGAAAAGGCAATGGTCAGAGCTGACCCTTCTCCAGCTGTTGGGCTGAATGACCTAATGTACTGTTGCCACCCTCTTAAGTTGCCCAACAGCCTGGCCAGGCAGTGCGTGACCTCACTCCATGGCATGAAGTACCATGTTGTGTGCCATTTGGTCTCATAGCAACAAAGAGATCTCCTCACCCAGGAGAAAAGGGCTGGCTGATCCACAGACCAACATGTGCCAAATGAACTTTTGCAAAATCTCAACTTGTCTGTTATTTTATAGTAGCATGGTCAGACAGCCATTTAAGAATACTTGTTTTTCAGGTCCAAACATAGTGTGCAAATACAGATCTCTGACTGAAAAGATCGAGGCACCTCCAGCTTTCCCGTATCTTCCAGCAATAACTCTATTTCCACTTTCTCTAGAAAATTCTCTGTTTGCAGCAGGGCAATTGAAATTCAAAATCTTTTCCTGAAACTCCTTGATCCTTATAGCTTCTGCTTTTCAGCTACAGATGAAGGATGTTGGTCATATTAGATCCTTGCCACAAAAATCCAGTGTCTGAATCACCATTTGCTCCCTAACTTCTCTCTAATGCTGGAGGTTCTTGTACTGAATTGAAGGAAATAGACTACTTTGGTGTCTAGGATCAAACCAGCATCTCACAAGCTATGAAGGGATGTGGTTAAACTACTTTGCTTGCTTGAAAGGAGTCTTGGGAAACATCTGCACAGTCCAGGAGAAAATAGGGTCTGATACTGGTGAAGGCAAATAGCATATATTCAAACATTTGCTGTCAAGGAGATGTCCTAAAAATCAGTGAAAGAAGTTAAAAGTTTCCCATTTGGTTATTAGCAGAAGTTCAGTTGACGGCACAACCTAAGCTTAGCCCCAGAAGTGGCTAAAGTGCTTTTTAGAGCTCCTGTCTCTAGCGTGGCTTGGAGGGAGCAATAAAATTAGACTCCTGGAAATGAGAATGTGACCTGTATTAAGCTTGCTTTGAAACTCTGGTGCAATAGGAGTTCAGTCCCTGAAAATATACTTTAAACAGACCCTACCCCTGAATTTGTCTTTCCTAGTAGAAAAATCTGGCAGAACTGAGTGGGATTTGCAGCAAAGTTATGTGTTAATGTAGTTTAAGCTCCTGAGGGCAAAACTATCTTTGTAAATCCATCGCTGCAGAAACCACTTCTTAGTGCTTCACCAGCGCGATTGCCCTACATGTGGTTAAAAAAAAACCCAGAAAGTTACAATAATCATGTAGATTAGCAGACAAGAAAGAAACAGTTGTATGTTTGCTTGTGCATGAAAATATTCCTTTCTGAAAACTTGCAAGTAATCTTTTTAGACATGGCAGAAATCGGGAGAAATGTAGCCTTGAATCAATACCTGTGGGAGATGATGACTAACAGACTCAACAGAGTTTTTTGTTTGGAGGGGAACACTTAAACTTTCAGAGTTGGTACCAGCTGTTCCTTTGAACAATGCTGCACTTATGATTCAGAGGACGGAGGCTGTGTTGTAAGCAAGCAAAACTGATTATTTCCCTCCGTACTCTTACTAAAAAAATATTTTAAAAAATTGAAAGAAACTTAGGTGGGCCTGAAAGATAGAGGAGCCTCTAAAGTACTTGTGAATCAGTTTTCCTGGGGTAACTGCATCCACATGTGAATTTATTGAAAACATATGTGACTTTGATAAAAGATTACATTTAAAGAAGGGGCTAGAACTGGGCTACAGACAACAGGGTACTGTGTTTCATCAAACACTGAGCTACACATTTTAAAATGCTTCATGTTAAGAGAAAATGTTTAGATGATTTTAAACAGTGCACTACTCCATTTCCATTGGCTTGCTTATCACAGACCTCTTAGGAGTGTTTCTGTTACAGAGTAATCCACCAAGGCCATTCATCTGCTTGCTTGCTTGGGGGAAGAAAATTGAATTACAAAATGTTTACTCTAAGGAATGGTATTATGTATTAGTGAGGTTTAGGGCTGGGTGAGACATCTGGGGAGAAGAAAGCGCAAACACAAAACTTGCCTGAGATTCATTATCATCATTAACTTGCCCTGCATTTTCAGTGTATGAACTGATGATAAGTAGGATGTGGTGTGTTTGATACGAATCAAATACGAATCAAATCTCTAAAAGGAGCTGATATGAATTCAGACATTTATCTGTTTAAAAACAGATGAGGTACTTTCAAATTACCTAGTAGACAGCAAAGAAAATGATTGCGTTTTGGGGAAGAAAAAAAAAAAGATGTTTAATATAACTGAACTGCAGGTCATAGAAACTGCACTGTAAATTGTATATTATTGTTTATGCTGCACTGTATTTTTACATCACAAATAGAAATGCACCTGGGCTGGGTTTAGCTTTCCCTGTGTACGCAGAGTGCTTTAAGTACACTACATATAACTAGCTTCCTCCTGGATTTAATCCTCTGTAAATTCAAAGACTCTCCTGCAATCTGAATTTCATAATGAAGTTTGAAGTCAAAGTGTATCAAAGATCTTTGGGATATTATTGGTCCAGGCAGGTCAGTTCTTTAACTAATGGCTGCAGGAATAAAGCCTGAAATACATCTTTGCCTTTGACTTTTGTACCTTGGTCATGAAATATTTCTTGCTGGGGGCAGTGGTATTGAGCAGTAGTCTGCGACAGGCTCTGAACTTCTGACTTCAGCAATGCTGTTTGGCTGCTGTTCCCTATTGATGGTCTTGTGTGTGGATATTTTGCTCCAGAAATGCAAGATTATTTTAGAACAGTGAATTTACAACAGTAAATTTACATCAAAATTGATAAGAAATCTCATGATTTTTAGTACTGTTTTGGCAATTTATTCTATCTACAGAAATGAATTTCCACAATCTGAGAAAGCTCCTATGATCATAAGATGCAGCAGCACTTAATCATCCGAGGCAAGCTGATCTTCATTTAGTGGAGATTAATCATTATCCAAAGTCCTCTAAGTGGAGGATTTTTGCCACCTTTAGACACTACTGCTAAACACAGCTATCAGCAGCAATCCTCTGCCTAAATAGAGGAGCTACTTACAACGCAGTGCTGTTTCTGAGCCACAGGTAATAGTCCTGGAATGTCTAGAATATAACTGAATCAGATCCAACTATGAAAGGGTCATGCAACCATCCTGACAGAGCTCTAGATTGCTGAGGAATCAAGCAGGTATCATTCAATTGCCTTTTTATTTCAGGTAGTTTCCTGCCCATCCACCATGTGAAGAAGGCTGAGTTCTAATACCAATGCTGATTCTTTAACCAGGTGACTGGTTAGTCAAAGGGAGTTTATAGGATGGAGGACGTAGCCTCTGTTATGCAATGGGCTATCAAAAAGATAACTCTCATGTCTTCTGCTCTAAGCACTTTAATCAATCAACTGTTAATACCACCTGACACAGCAATATAAAGCTCAGACTGATCTCTGTGATTTTCTAACAGCAAGTGTCAAGTGGCGCTGTTGTGGATGCTCCATGCAGGTTGAGTATCTGCTTCACTGAATTACAGTCTCATCAAACTGCATTAGGTATCTTCCTCTGATGTATACCTGCCTGGATTCCATTATCCACAAAGCAATGCCATGAATGGCATGATCAGAGTAGCTACATTTCCTTAAGGACATTTCCTTAAGGGTATTTCAAGATGTGGCTCTGGGCAGCCTGGTCTGGTAGTTGGCAACCCTGCAATAGCAGGGGAGATTGAAACTAGAAGAACATTGTGATCCTTTTCAACACAGTCCATTCTATTATTCTATGATTCTACCACATTTGTTTTGAGAGTAAGTGTAGGAGTAAACTGTCTTAGGCCAAATCTTGTAATGATGCCTTTTTCATAGAGGAAGATGGTCTCAATAGGCATGTCTGTCTATTCCATGAATACTGTAGGAATGTAAAAGGTTTTGAGACATCTTCCCTCTTGTGCAATTTGACTAATGGACTCAAAAGTTATTAAAAAGAATAGATGATGATGTCATAGCATAAATCAGTCTCAAATAATTGTTGCCTAAATTGGATAAATATATTGAACAATGTTGCAACAAGGTAAGAGCTGGTTGTAAAGGCTTGATATCTAATAAGAGCTTTTACACAAACATAGCAGAGATTTGGGGCAAGGAGAAGATAAATTTCAGATCCTGAAAGTCAGCTTTCCTCTGAGCTGGAGTAAGAGAACCATCCACGTCTACAGCATTAGATAAGTTACTCCTGCCTGTTTATCATGTCAATTTTCTTTTCAAAAAAATATGTCTTATCATTGTTTGTTTGGATATCAGTGTAATTGCTGACTCTCGAGAGCCTCCAAAGTGTTTACCATTAGCAAGCATAATGCTCAGTACAGACCCTTCTTCAAATCAGTGACCATTGCTGTTTTCCATTGCCAAGAGAAGATGCTCCCCTCTAAACTTCAATTTCTTTCACAGTGTGCTTCCTTGGTTCCATGGGCTTTAGGGAAGTTACTTTTCATACCTAAATAAATAACATGTATGTAATAACAGGGACTCACCAAAGGACTGAAGCAATAAAAACTGTATTTGACATTGCTGTCCCACCTTTTGCCTTAAAAGAATTAAAGGGAAAGTCCTGTGTGTCATTTCCATTATCACTGTGCATATAAACATCACATCTACCAGTCCTGATTTTGTCCCACCAGCTGCATGGACTTTGCCCAGATGCAAAGGCATGTTTGTTTGACAAGAACAGAGTGGAAAAAAAAAAGAGAATTCACTCTTTGGTCTGGGTTCTGAGGAGCCTGAAGTGTGCTCTTTGGTGGCTGACAAGCTTGGTGTGCCTGCCCAGAGCACATGCTGTGGAGGGATTTTTCTTCATCTGGCTCAGGACTAGGCAGATCTGGGCAAGCAGAGTCAGGAAGGAGAGACATTTTTTAGCACTGCCTTCTTTTTTCCCTTCCAGCATGTGCTGCTCTTGTTCTCCCTGAGTTTCAACAGCCTTTCTAGTGCCTATTGCTAGGGTATGTTAAACATTTTGCAAGTAATGTAGTCTATCAGCAGAGGCTGAGTTGAATTTTCCAGCCTTTAATTTCAGGGAAAATCCATGCCTTATATTCTGGCTATTTTGGCTATCAGTAACTAAACTAAACAAGGTTTGGGCATAGGGTGAGCACCGTCCTACAATAGCCTGCATTGTGTAAATGTTGGCTTCCTTGTTAGCATGGTGTTGGCCCATGCCAGCTAATATGCTCCCAAATGGAGTCCCGGCATGGTTCAGGAGCAGGTCAGGTACTCTTTCTAAAAGACTTTTGATTAATTTTTCTATATTTTGTTAAGTGAAAAACTAGTGTAGACATATGGATGCAAACTGTGCTGTGCTACTGTATGTAATGCCAAAAAATAGCCCTTGTCCATTGTTTTAAATTGGATGCATGTAGATTTTGATGCCCAAGAAGTAGACAGTTGCAATCCATGGAGCATGGGCCAAGCTCTTCGTTTTACTTCACTAACCACAGAGCAATGAGGTACCAACTGAAACTAGAACGTCACATTTTTCATCAGACACACTTGGAGCAGGTTCTATTGGTCAGATATTCCCACATGCATTGAGAAGCCCAATGTAATCAAATTTGTGCCTAAAGCAGAACTCTATCAATACCAACACCTTGTCAGCAGTAGTAAGGTGCCCACTTAACTTATGATGGTTATTATTAAAGTATCATACCATAACACATTTTCACGTTGGTCCCCTGAAGGTGCAAATGGAATAGGAGAGGCATTGATTAGTACCAGTCCAGCATTTGACTGGAAAATGTAAAAAGGCACAGCATAATAAAAATCTATGATTTTCAATGCATCTGCATACACAGTAAGATACATCCCATGTAAACATTGCCACCTAAATGGTAGGTAGTTAGCATAACCACTTTTGGAAGACACCTCTAGAGGCTGATGTCTGCCATGCCCTGGGAGGAATGAATAATGCTCTGCAGAGCTCTCTGCTGACCCAGCTCTCTACTCTGAAGCTGCCAGCTCTTTGGGTTACTTTTATCTGGGCACCAGTTAACAGACAACACTGCTTTTTTTTCCAGTACTTTATGCCTTTTTATTCAGTATTTTTTCTCTTGAATTGCTAACTGTCATGAGCCCACCTATTATTTATTTATTTATTTATTTATTTTTCTTATTCTGCCTGACTTTTCACTCGCTCTCTCACAGGCCAAGAATTTGTTTCAGTAAAGCTGAGTCAAGGCCACACCAAGGCACTTAATAAAACTGTGACTTAAGTTGCACTGCGCTGAATTACATGCACATCTATAAGTGTAGTCTGTAGAGTGAGCCTAGACAACTAAATTAATTGCCTCTAACTTTGTCAAGTCATATCCACACATGGTCTAAATATCACTTGTTTTGGTGGATGCTACACGGCATGCCAGACCATTCCTTGTTTAAAGCAACCCAGGTCTTCTGCTCTTCTACAAACTGCTGTGTGGTGGTTGACCATATAACGAAAAGAAAAGCTTGTTTCAGGGTCAATGAAGAAAGTAAATGGTCTTTCTCAATTAATTTTTGGATTTAGAAACTTAGAGTTGATTATCAATCATCATTCCATAGGCAGAGCTGTGCTTTGAAGTTGGCATTTGAAAATACTTTGAAAAGGCAATATTTTAGTTCAGCTGAAAATGTTCCTCTTGATCTGGGAATAAGCTTCCAAGGCAGAAGATAGGGTAATATGACCCTTCCAGCACATGGAAATAAGGAATCTGAAATCCTGGAATTCAAAGGGACATAAATGGAAACATCTAAACCGATAGAAACAAAATACATCAAAGGGAGAAAATAAGCCCTGTAGGCAGGGTTAAGGAAGAAACCTCTAATATAATCTCATTTTTTTTGCATAGCTATGAGGCAGGGCAGTGGATGAGAAAAGGCCATAAGACAAATGACTGAACTGCTATGGCAATTGCTATAGCAAGCCCATAATGAAACTCTGTAAAGCAAAACTAGAGAGGGTCCCAGTACTGCTTGGCATTCTCTTTGGTGATTGCTTGCATTTGTTACTCATTTCAGAAAACTCTTTGAATAGAAAACTAAAAAAAAAAAAAAAAAAAAAAAAAAAAGAGAAAAGAAACCAACAACAAACCATACAAACTGTAATTCCAGCTAACATAACAGAAAGTTAGCAGAAGATTTAGGAACAGAATGAATGCCAAATTAGGCATCAAATCTGTAGTTTAGTTGGCTTTAGCATTCTGGAAGATGACATTTGAATGTCATATTACTTTAATTTAGGGCAGAGAGCTTACATTTACAAGAAGGCCTTAAATAGAAAGTTCATTTTAGGTTTAATTAAATGTTTCACCCTTTTTTTTAAAATGGAAATAAAGCACTGACTACAACTTTTCATGGAATGTGTTCTGTTACTTCCTGTTTCATTGATACTCACCATTACTACTGCTTCTTCTATTGCTATTTTTGAAAAGCTTAAAGTCCTCAAAAGGCAACCACTTCAATTTCATCTTTCTTATCAGAGAAGAAAGGGTAAAATGAAAGACTGATGACAATCCTCATTTTTACGGTCTTTTTGCAAACTTCTGGGAGAGAGAGGCACCTTTTTCTTTGCTTACTCAGGTGAGCAGATCCTCACCGTGAGCTCTGGGCAAGACCTACCAGTGGCAAGCAAAGAGTTAAGGCTCTGTGAGAAGCAGAAGGGCTGGAGTCCCAGCATGCTGCAGTCCATCCCCCCAGCACCAGTGTTCTGCTTTAACTGTGAGCTCTGCCTTAAAATCATTATCTGAAGAGTGGGAAGCAAACCCTTTGAGTTGTAAAGCAACAAACTTGGTTGGAGGTGAAATCCAAGCTGCTTCGGTAGGCCTGGTTCAGTTGCTCTGAATCATCAAGTGAAAACAAGCCATTTGCCATCTGGTCATTACCTTGGGGACTGAGGTGTAAATCCCTATTCCTTAATCTTCCCCTCTTTAAGAAAACATTTTCTCACAGGTGGTCCAGATGGTGAGAGGCCTCCAGACAAGGCATGGAGGTGATCAGTGATGGGCTGCTCCAGCACAGCAGGAGGTCCCCATGGAGAGCACGTGGAGGGAGAGCTCTCCTGTACAAACAGCTCAGCAGGGTGTGTATGTGTGTATGCGTGTGTGTGTGTGTCCCTGTGTGTACATGAAAGCTGCATGAAGCATCCCTTAGGCTGCTGGTGACAGGCAGTGAGGGTGAGAACAGGACATGATGATGAATACCATCATTATTCTTTTTCTCCCTGTTGCTTTGTACTCAGGCATCTATACCATGGCTGATGTGCCTCACCAGTGGTGCTGAAAAAATGATAACCTCATTGATCCCTCCTCACTTGGCTCGAAGGAAAACACTCCGTTTTCTTTAGAAATCTATGTTGGAAAGGTCCCCCAGGCATCCAACACAGCCATCTCAAGAGAGAAGAAAAAACATTATTTTAGAGGCACTTCAGTTATGGTATCTGCAGTGCTTCTCTCCAAGAGGAGATTTCTTCCCTTGTAACTTCAAAAGTCACCAGATGCTAAATAAGGCCACTTTAATAAGAAGATGCTGCTTCTCCAACTCTAAGTGAGTTGCTCACACAGTCCTTGGGACCTATCATGGTTCAGTGCAGGTTTGGCTCCCTTATAATGACAGTTCACTGTGCTGGGGACATAGGGACTTACCAAGAGAATACTGCCTGCTTCACTGTCACTCCTCCTTTTGGTTATTTCATCTGCTCCAAAAAGGAATCAGGTGGAGCAGGGATTTTTTCCTTTGCTCATCTCCCTTGGACACTCATGGCTCAAATTCTACTCTCCCTATTTTCCAATCTAAAGACAGGCACTCTACAAGCAATGAAGATACAGCACTGGCACAAGATAACAAGTGAACTAAGAGTGAGGTGGATAAAAGTATTTAGAAGGGCTGCTTCCATTACATAAGAAATCAAAGCTCCTTGACATCACCAGAGTGTGGATCAGTCCTGTGGAACAGTGGATGACCCAGCCCTCTTCTAAAGGGACCAGGATTGAAAAGAAGTTACCGAATAATCTGCCCCCACAAATAACCTCTGCATAACCTCTTTTCTTACAGAGGTGCTGCACAACATCACAGGCAGAATCAGTGGCCAGGGCCAGGAGAACCCAATGAGAGCAGCAGGGATGACTTCAAAAAGAGAAGGAAAATAGAGGGGAGAGCAGGCTGAGGGATATATTTCCACTTCAGTTCCTACAAACAGGCATAATCGGCATGATGCAGAAGAGCAGGTTTTCTTACAGATCTTAGGCCAGCAGACTCAAAAGATTTAGTTAAAAGCATTATCTGCAGGGAAACTTATGACCCAAACTTGCCTGTGTACTTTTGAGGTTCCAATGCCTGGAAGGTTCACCCAGTTGGCTGAAAGTATCATTTTTGGAGCATTTGAATGAGGTACGTTTGGTGAATTTTGAAACACACATGTTGTGTTATAATAACATTTTTCTCATATTTTCCTCACAGAAGTTTCATATCAGAGTTATTCATGAAATTTGGCCAGATCTCATCGAGAAAGTGCCTCACAGGAACTTTTGTTTACATGAAGCAAATTAATTTATTTAAATAGGACAATCAGTGTCATCCTGGGGAAATTATTGATTGACTCAAGTTTAAAAAAAAAAAATATTCAAAATCAGCTATTCTGATCTCTTAAGTTGAATTAGAACTGGTTATTGTCATATGTTAGTATTTTTGGAAGTAAATTAACAAGTTTTACTAATATCAATGATCTTTATATCTGCAAGAAGTACACTATACAAAATGTTATAATTCTGTTCTGCATCAGTTGATGTTTAACAGAGAATGATCGAAAATCTAAGCCATTTTATTAGAGGTTGACACCAGAAGTCAAATATAAAGCTGTGCTTTCAACTTGAAAGCTTGCAATTTCCTGACTTTGCCATATTCCCCTTTTCCTTCCCATTTGAAGTTTCAATTACTTTTTTTCCATATGTGGTTTACCTGGAAAAAGAAGAATAATTATATTGCCAAACTGTTTTGATGAAACTTCAATCAATACAGTTATCTATCAATACTTGCAAATTGCAAAGGAACTCAATCTCCTAAAACTAATTTTAATTTTTATTCATTTTTCCTTTAAAGCAAATTTCTTGTGTGTATGTATGCTAAAGAATGTGCTTCCCTAAGTAAGATTGCCTTGGTCTAAAGTTTCTGGTCAGACATTGACAACAGAGCCCTTAAGAGATAACCTTGCTACTGACCAAAACATCTGAGTGTCTGAAATTTTACTTCAATAATTCTAAAATATCAGCTTTTTAAAAATTCTCATTTCTATGCCAACATACTTTTAGTTCGAGAGGAAATTAAATATATAATTAACATAAGAGTACTTTAGTATTTTTCCCCCCAAAATTACACCATTGCTGGAATTAAAACATCATGCCAGAAAGAAGTGTTAAAAAAGCCTAATTAGAAAATGAGGAAAGCAAATGTTATAACTACTGAACAATGGGGCATCTCAGGGCTAGGGGAGCTTCACATTGCAATACTTGGCAAAAATAATAGGTGTCCTCAAAATTTGCTGCAAACACACTGTTGACATGACTGCCTATTCCAATAGCACATGTGAAAATGGATTTTCCATGTGGAATATCGAACTCTAATCTGGTCTGGTTAGCAGTAAGCTTCATTCTTTTGTCACTTGCTGCATTTTTTATTTCGAACTATTGCAGTGCTATTACTGCTGTAGCACTGAATGTGTGGTGGGTTTACAGGAGGGGAACTTTAAATAAAGGGTGTCAGCAGGTGCTCACCTTTACAGAACCCATTTCCCAATGGGAGGAAATTTCTTCACTCAGGACAGCAAAGCTCTGATGTACAGCCAGTTATGGTTGTGATTCTCCTGAAATCTACCTACGTTCCATGTTGTATTGGCAGGCACAACTTCTTCTTCTTTCCCCAGTATCTTGCAGAATTTATCACTGATTTTTAGGTCAAATATATTCTCCTTGACCTCAGCATCTGGTGTGTGAAAATTATTAGCAAAGTCGATGTAATGTTAAGAAAACTTTTAAATCTCAAATGAAAAAATACTTTGTCTTGGTATCTTACAAACCCTCTAGCTCAGCTTTCAGCAGTGTCCCAGCATGAGGAACAAAATGGTGATGGATTGAGACTTGTTCTTCCCAAACTGAACATTTTGTGAAGGAGCAATTTTCTCACTTAAGAGAAAATATCTTCCAAAGTATCTTTGGAAGTGTGGGAATGCAGGTATGCATTTAGGTGCAATGAAGTTGCACTACAGACAGTAAGGCAATGTTTACTATGTGGTTCATGAATAATCTGATTTTCTTTTCTACAGAATTTTGCAGACAATTCATCCCTCTTGAAGGGATCACACAGTCTGAACTGGAGGGAGGGAATATGATATTAACCTGAAGGCTTGTTAAACTGTGCTGTGGTTATAAATTCTGTGGAATCCCTTTGTATTTACAGTAACTGCCAAAACAGATCTAATCCGTTAAGGCTTCAAGATGTACATTTCTTGGCTTGTGTGCTGGGACATTCTCATATTGGAAAATGATGTGTATTTTCCATATACACTATGGGTTTCTTAGAATAATGGGTAAAATCTACTTATTTTGAGGATAACATAAAGACTGAGAAACTAGGAAAGAGAATGGAGCAATCAACTTATGCCCTGAAAATGGGGATACGGACTGAAACAAATGTGGGCACCTGGAATTCACAAATGAATGTAGCTGAGACTTTGCCCAGAAGTCCTTCTGCTTTCCTTGCAGCTACGTAGCTAACCTGACTAACAGAATCAATGTCAGCATGATGGTATTCATGTTAATATGCTTATACCTATGCAGCTTGCTTTGGGGCACTTTAAGTGTCTGTATTTAAGTATAGTGATAATAAATGCCAAGGGGATCTTCAAAAGCTCAGGAAGAAATAAGAAAAAAGAAAGCTGCATGTTATTAACATAGCTGCTATTTGTGGATTAACTACGGAAGTGCCTATGCATTAAAAGTCTGCAAGAAAAAAATAAAGATTTGGAAATACTTTTTTTCCAGGGTGTTGAGGGGTGAGACTCATTTAAGCATTCCTATCCAGAGAGCAGATTTTCCTTTTAACAAAAATGGGCACAGAAATGTTGTCTTTCACTTAAAAAAGAAAAGAAATTATGATTCATTCATTTCTTTCTTCCTTTTTATTTTTATTTTTCCTAACTATCTCTGTTGATTCCACTATCAAGATGATTCTCACCCTTGCTGGAGGCAGTGAGAGTTTTGCCATTGATTCTGCACAGCAAAGGTGCAGGAGAGACACTACATTTGCGTTTCAAGCCCAGGTTGTTATAATTACATGTGAGTCTAAATGATGTTTTTTTACTCTGGATTGAAAGTTTCCAAAAGTATCGTATTGTCTGGAGCTGTGATTTTGGTTTGGGCCTACCTCCAGGGCAGGGAGAGGTTGATTAGCTGTAGAATCTGTCTGAGATCTTGGTCAGCGATATTTTTATATTTTTGTGGTTCAGATGATGTATGCTGCACTATGAAAGCAATACTTTTCACTCATTAATCATACTTCAGAAAATGGTAACTAAACAAATGAAAGCATGAAAATGAAGACTGACGGTGAGTTAGCTGGTGTGAAAACCATTACTGACCCAAGATATACACTGGGGAAGAAAAAGATTCATGACGCATAAGTGTCTCAAAGGCAGGCTCTTTTCTTTTCCATATAGGTAATCGTAAATTATTAGTCTAATAAACATAATAAATTATGACTTTTCTAGTAAAAATAGCTTAAAAAAAGAAAATTTTCTTTCTAAGATGTATGGAAGAAAAGTATACACAAATATTAATAAGCTTACAACAATGTTGATATAAAAAGTTGTTTTGTTGAAGACGACTTCAATTTTTTAATGGATTTAAAAACCTGGAATATATTCTCTTAAAAACAAAGTAACTGGAACTTTACCTTTGCTTACCAACCATAGCTTGAGTGTAAAGATTTGGGTGTTCACAGATAGTGGAAGGATTTAAAATAATGTGGAACACACTTCTCCCATCACCTTTTGATTACTGAAGCAGCTGCTGCAGTAGAGAAAACTACATCCCTGACTGCTCGTTTATGTCATTCTTTCCTCAGCTTATCCTCCCCACTTCTCATCACCAGCAATTCGGACTTCCAACACCCAGCAGAAGATGGCTTTTAGCACTCATGGATAGCTCCAGGAATTCTGATGGAGGTCTTTTGAGAAAATTGGTTCATGCCTGGAGGACGCACAGAATTCTCTGGAAGAAATCCCACGTTGTACTTAAGCCCCAGGGGAAATGTTGCCTTTAGGTTTTAAATCTGGTCATTGCTGGCTTCCTCAAGCACCCCGAAACAAGTGCATTATGAGAAATAAATAGCAAATACTTCATATTCTCTTAACTCTTCTGGATATTATAGATCTTTATTCATGGCATTGTCTGCAGTCAGATATTTTCTTTGCAAATCAAAGCCTAGTCAGTGTCCGTCACCAAATGACATTCTCCTGTCAAAGCCACGGATATGGTAGCCACCAGGAGTGTGGAAAAATAACTAGGAGATAGCAGGAACTTAGAAGTGCTAGGATGGAGTGACACTCAAATTTGTTTCATAGGTGGTCAAAGGCATGAGCCAATGGTATTCCCAGGGAATACTGAGGTCTTAAACTCTCTGCTATCAAGGGATTGATGATAATGGTGAATCTAAACCCTAAGATCTCACACAGGCCTGCAAATATGAATATACTTACAGCTTTGTGCGCAAACTAAAGCACTGTAGTTTACTTTTTGCTGTTGTGGCAACAACAGTTTACTGTTCGCTTGTTGTGGCAGTAAGATGTCATTGTCATTACTTCCATGACAAAAATCTATGATCTGTGGAATTAGTTTACTGTTCCAAACATCTCAATAGAGTGACGAGTCAACACTTTGAACCAGTTCATCTGGATTTTTGCAGGGTAGGTAACATTAAAGCTATCATTTTTTTTTTTTTTTTTTTACAATGATTGAATGTTGGAGCACTTCTGCCTTGCTAATTTAAGACTGCTGTCATATCTTTAGAATAATAATAATAATAAAAAACCTCAAACACTTTATAACATGTTTGCACAAAACCTCGAGTAACATAAAAACTGGCACCCAAACTTCTGACTTGCAAGGGTTTCAATCACAATTTGCATCTGACTTGCATTTGGGTACAATTTGGATATCTATGTAAAAGAATTACAAGAAATATCCCTTGGATTTTCTGAGGCTGAAATTGTTTTATTCCATTATGTACACTAATGCAGTGAAGTGATGTATATAACAATACAGCAGTTTTACTTTTCACAAGGATACTTATTACATTTTTTTCAATGACTTCCTTTCTTTAAAAAAAAAAAAAAAAAAAAAAAAAAAAAGCAAACAAATAAACAAAAAAGCCCCTAAGTCAGCAGTTGTGAATATGTGGGCCGAACTTGTCCCCATGTAACAGCTGCAGTCTGCAGTACTATAGTCTAGCACCGGGGGAACCACTGTGGTCTCTGTTTCCAGGGTTTAAAAGCTCTATTGATATGATAAACCATAATGATTCAGAATGAGGATTATGGTCAATCTGTAAATAGCATGGTACTATGCTTGCACCATAATACAGTTACTATGATTTTTTATGACATATTCCTGGAAACCTCATTTATCTGTGGAATAGTGATTCACCACAGCATTGCTTGTATGTAGAAAGAGTAGGATTATACTTTGAGAATGTGAATAGGAATTGCATGGATGCAGATTGGAGATGAAGAGCAGTGGAAGGCAGAGGCTGCACGATTCTTAATGGGAAAGGCTGGCCTACTTATTTGGAGAATATCTTTTTGTATTCTTAACATGTATTCTTAATGTTTCTGTTGCTCTCCAGAAATTCAGATTATGTATAAATAAGGTTTCACAGTGAATACAGAGAGGTGCATGCTGGAATCAAGTATTTGAGCTCCTTTTGCTCTCCTCTTCCCTTCAACTTGGGATAAATAAACCAAATTTAATCTTATCTTGTTCATAGTACTGGAGTTTCTCCTGGGTTTTATCCTTGCATTGAATATAATAAACAATTTTTTTCATACCAAGTGGCTTTCTTTTTTTTTTTTTTTACAAACTGGGACAAATCTCTTTTTTAAGAAGTCAGAAGTGAAATTGTATGTGGCAGATGGTGTTGGTAGCTTAGGACTTAGCTGCAAAGGAAGAAAGATTAATTATTTTAGAACAAGCAGAAGCTTTAGGACATTCCGTTTTATCTGTATATCACAGATACACCTGTGAGAGTGAACTCATGGCTCACAGATCCCAGTAGGATCACCTTTCTGATTTTATTTTTAAGGGTACTTTCTCTCATCAGAAAGTGTTCATACACCCAGTGGTGTGTTTTACAGAGCAGTTATGCAGCGATCAGTAAAATGGAGGCTTCAACAGCTCTTTTCTCCGTAAAAAGAAATAGTGTGCAGGAGGACTCGCTTAAGAGAAAAGGAATGAAGAATTTGAAAGAGAAAATAATTGTAACTGTAGAAGGAATAAGGATTTTGACTGTAGCCATAACCAGAAGGCAAGCCCGAGGATAATGGTATGAAATTGCAGAGTAGACATCTGAATGTACACAGTCCTCTTTCGTGGCTGCAATCAGAATCAAGCATCAGCAAGGGGATCTTTCTTGCTTTCCCAACCCAACTGGCTCTTACTTCCTTCTAAGGGCAGAAACAAGCAGTGTTTGCAGAGTCTTGCTGGTATGTTTCCATATACAAAAAGAATAAATACTTATTTTCAACCTACATAAATTATTGTATGGGAAGAAAGCAACCTAAAAAAAAAGGCATAGCATCCAAATGAGAACTCAACATTTATGTGTATCCATCCTGTCTGAAACCTTCTTCCCCACACTGGGTAAAAATATGGTTGTTGCTGCCCTTCGCAGAGATCTGTATAGAAAAGAGGTCAACTTCTCATCTTGGCTCTTAACAGGCTCTTAGACATGCAAACAGTCTTAATGACTATAAAGTTAAACTTGCCACCCTCAGTTACAGTTCAGCCTGAGAGAATGGTATTCCACATGATTTATGTGACATTGTGTGTGGTAAGTGAGTGTATTAATGTGTTTTTTCACTCCATATTTATTGCCTGGCTAGAATTCTCTTGTCCTGACCATGTGCTCTTCTTTGTCAGATCAGGAAAGTCATAATAAGCAACTGCTCCTTTTCTACAAACACTCTTGCATTTGGAGCCTCACAAGATCAATCTTCCCTCTGTTTCTCTTCCCATGGAACAATGCCATGAAGGAGCAGATACAGACACTGTCAGAAATTGTGGCCTGTTTTAAGAGCGATGGAGTATAGTGTGCAACATTCATTCTCTTTGCCAGAAAACTCTTGTTTTTCAGAGGTAATATTTCTGCAGCTGAAAACAGACTCAAAACAAAAACTGTTGTGGTTTGTCAAGTTTCTTCTCCATTGATCTGTAATCTAACCAGTAAGCAGGAAAGAGCAAAAATAAATTAGAATGCCTTTTGTGTGCATCAGTGGTCTATTGGGTAAGCGGAAAAAGACAGGTACCTGGAGAGCGACTGTCTTTACTAAACTGATCGTACTCCGAACTATAGGTCGTATGGTAAAGTCTGGGCCTTTTATCCTGTACTGAAGATTCAGGATTGATATTCTGTGATTGAATTCAGCATTAAATCTTCTTCTGAAATTTCCTTGAAATGTTTGGCTGTAATTAGCTTGTATTTAATTGAAATAGGAACTAATGTGCAGTGGCAGCATGCAGTTTAAACTTCAAAATTAAGACTCATTCCACTAACTCATTGCAATCATCCAGATTGATTAGACACTACCGATAAATATGCATCTACTCTGCTTTCTGCATAGAAAATCTTCTTCCCTGTAGATGTTAAATCCTTCCCAATGTACTCTCTGAATGACCCATCCAGTTTTCCATAGGATGCTGATATGTGTTGTGTCTTTGGAGAAAGTGTAGGTGGAGACAGTGCTTTGTTGTCTGCAAGTAGCAGATTTACAACATTGTGGAGACAGATTAGGAACAGAGAGGTGATTATCAAAGATCTGTGGGTTACTCTGTTTTAAAATGTCTCTTCGGATGGACATTCACCACCAATAAAAGATGTTGTAGGCAAGGTTGCACTCTGTATCAGTAAGTAAACTTTGGTGTGTATTTGCGAATGAAGCTTTCATCTGCTACCAAAGGCTGAGGGGAGAAGTCAACTTCTTGATATGGTTTTAGCTTATCTGAGATGCCTAGGGAACCTTTGCATATAGTTGCTGATCCAGATAGACACTGATCTGTTTACCAGCTCCATGTGGATGTTTCAGACACCCTGGGATAACTTGAATAATACTATGCACTTTTGTTTAGGCAAGTGAATCACACCAACTGGCTCAATATTGTCAATGAACTTCGAGGCATCATTTGGGAAACTAATCAGTAGTGGTCTCTTTTGTGAAAAGTCAAATCGTTCCCTAAATTTGATTGAATCTATTGAGCATTAGGTGTCACTCCATTTTTTCAGGTATTCAATATTGTTTGAGATGCCCTCAGGCATTCTCATTCCCAGGAATTGTACTCAATCTTTAAGGCCTGTAGGCTTTGAGTTGAATTTCTAAGCCCAGATGGACCCAGATATAGGCATCTCTAAAGACAGTAAAACCCAATGTTGAGGCAACTGAATTGATTCCCAGATCTGTAGTGAACACAATGAGATAATTAGCTCATTATTAGGTATTTATTCAGATGTCTAAGTTCAGATGGTTTGCTTTTAGGCTGAAATTTATCCAGTAGGTCAGATTTTGAACCTCATTCTTCTGAAATGCAGAGGCCAAATGAAGATGTGCTTTAGGTCCGTTTTCCAAATTGAAGCATGTGGACACCTGGGAGTCTGTGGACTTGAGACTGGAGAGGTCTGCAAAAGATAACAGCAAAACAAGATATGTGTATTTAAAATGGCCTAGTTGTGTGAAGTTTGGAAAGGGTGTGTATCAGCACTGAGGATCTACTGGGACTCCACGAGTTGAAAAGTTGACAAAACATGGATTGAGGCCTGGTGTGTGCATGCATACTACTGTTTTTTTTCCCTACCAGGGAAAATGTAGACTTTTGAAGACAGAGGTTTTGACTTCATGGAATTATTTTGCTAAGATTAATTAACAGTGATAGATATAAATGATAACATAAAAATCATTGTATTATTAATACCAATGGCCATTCTAGTCTACTACTCCTTCTCCAGCAATGATAGGGAAGACATATTTTTGGGAAAGAATGTAAGTCTTGTCCTTCTGGACCTTTTACTATTACTTCATGGTTCTGTTGTCCATAAATTTGTCTAACTCCTTTCAGCTTTCTTCTTTTGGGAAATAACAAAGTGACTGAGGGCCTTTTTTTTTCAGCAACCTTTAGTCAACTGATCCATTGACACTCATGTGTGTTAGCGTTATTTATACAAGTATCTAAAATTTGTACTTCAGCCATATCTTATGATTTCTAGGATGCCAACGTAAGAACTGGGCTGTCCATAATGCATTTGTTATGTGAGGGTTTTATTTATTTATTTGTTCCAGGAAAAATAAGCATTTTTACATTTACAAGGAATGTTACCGTTATGATATATCCTAATACTTTCCCATTGGTAAAAAGACAAATCATGAATGTACTTATTTTAAAATCATTTCAGTGGAACCTTTGTTAATGTTGTGAAATATTGATAGGTTTGAGTCAATAATCACTGTGTTGACATACCGTACAATTGTGATTTATATCAACTCCTTTGTTACAATTTTAATTTTTATCTGTGCCTGTTTTTCATGTTGATTTTGACAGAATCAGGATGTAGTCTTAGAAACACAGCATTCATTTTGCAGTGATAAAGTTTATGCCTTTAATGTTATTTTTCAAGAAGTCTAACAAATTGTCTGGGTAGTTTCAGCCTTCGTTTGCTATAGTGCTCACATATGAGTGTTCCACATTTACTTCGTACAGCTACGAAGTTCCAATTCATTAAAGCAATTTAGTCACATACACTTCAACAGGACCAGAAACCTGCTAAGAGTTAAGTGTGTGCTCATATATTCTTCTGAATCAGTCTTTGCCCCAGGAGCTGACAGAAACAACCTGTGAGAACTACTGACAATGATTTAAGATCATATCTAAGTCTTATCTCTGTTGCTACTGAATTATTTTAATATGCACATATCACTGTGTACAAACTAACACATCCTACCTCTGGCAGTCTGCATCCGTGGGATTTGTTCATAAAAGCATTCTGAAATAATCAAACTCCTCTCTACACTCATGTTTTTAATGTTACTTATACCCACTACATCTTTCAAGCTTTCCTTTCTTGTTCTGTGAGATCAAGGATGGCAGAATTTCACAACCTTCAGCCAATATCCTTCATATGTTTCAGGAACAAATTGATGTGTTCCTCCTTTTTCTCATTTCAACTTAATAAAACCTTCTCTTGTGCAAATTCTCAGCAAACAACAATTTGACATTTTCCAGATGATGCAGGGATAAGAACTGAAGATCTAAGAGAAAAAAAGAAATCAAGTAAAACTAGAGGTTGGAACTTTGCCAACATGAGCTGGACCCACACAGAAACAACTTAGTGAAATAAGCAGAGGACAGAGAAATGCAATTGTGATGCCAGAAGTAAACTTAAAGATTAAGAGACCATCCTTTGTCAAAGCGCAGAGATGGAGAGCACGCTTTATAAGGTCTACATCTAGCAGACCTCTCTGAAGAGGTTGCTCAGGTATGCTGAACGGTTAACTAAGTAGTTGACTTCAAAGGGAGAACTGATCTTCAGGAAAACGCTATTGAATCAAAATATGACTCTTTCATAACTGATTTCTGCAAGACTAAATGTCCCTACTACCTTCACATGCTCTTGTAGATCTGGACACAAGGCTCAGAGGGTGATGAACAGCCCATAGATGAAGCTGATGGATCAGTCTTAACACAGACAGGGCCTTTTCTCTTTCTCCCTTTTTTTCCACAGGGCAAAGGATGTGGCCTTATCTTGGGCATTCCCTGACTTTTGTCAGTCTGTGTCACAGCTAGGATGTTATTTAAATCCAGTTTATTTTATCTGAAAGTATTTATGTGAGCAGATAAAGCATTATGTGTTTATCCTAAAGTGCCCTGTTCCACTTCAGTGCTCCAGATAACATTGACTTCTGTAGGAAATCAATTCTCTCCCTTATTCTCTGCTTGATCTTTTGTCATGGATAATGGAGATGTGTGTGTGACACTACTGACAGACCTAAGGATACAGTCCATTAAGAGGTTAAAAGGAAACTCCTCTTCAGACTATAGGAATCTGGTTTTTCTTTTTTTATTTTTTTTCCTGTTGGAGTTTTATTTATGTGAGGTGAGGTAGGGAGAAAAGTGGGACAGTTCAAATCTTCAGTATTTATGGCTGGAGTGTATCCTCTCCCTCTTCTCTCACTTCATACTGAGCTTACTCAAGCAAAGCCATTAATTTAGATGAGAGAAAGTGCTATTCAGAATAAGTGAAAGTGTCAAGAACTGTTTTGGAGTGGAGTATATAAGATTTATGGAGTTGAAATGCAAAAAAATGAACTGAAATGCAGTCAAATGCTTGTAGAGAAAATACAAATCCTCTATTACATATTGGATCACCCATGTGCTCTCCGAGGTTAACACAGAGTATAGAAGAGTCTCTGAAAATTTAATTGAGGTTTGTAGACTAGGAGATGGGAACCATGGGATTGGATTGATGTGCTAACAATCTCCTGGACACAGAGATTATGATTTTTGAGAATGTGCCCAAATTTCCAGAAGAAGGATGAGTAACAAATATCTTATGTAAGGTGTAATAGAAACATAAAGAGGAAAAATATGTAGGGCAAATGCCCTACTCTGATTCTTATGTTTAAAAAGCAAAGGAATAGAAAATTGGCAAGAGCTGGACTATGAATTGGCATGAAAGACTTTAACAATCCCCATAAGCATTCTTTTGAGGAAATGTCAGATAGAAGAAGGGGAGTAAGGTTTATTGGGTCGGAGGGGTAATAAAATTGGGAGGAAGTTGTTGCATGTATCGTGTTCCCTAGGAAACCTGTGTGCTGCAATGGCAAAAGTCCATAAATACTAATGACACCATGAACCAGAACAACAGCAGATGAGAATTAGGCTGCGAGTCCTAAATACCTCATATGTCAAGGACAAAAGCAATGTGTTGTTCTTCTGATGGATATATCACTTCAGAGGGAGAGTGTCCTGGACCTCAGAGCTGGTAATAATATCTCCAGAGATGCACTTCTTCTGTAGCTGAAGGTAAGTTCCCCCTCTGCAGCTACTCTAAAGAGTGCATTTATTATGTATGCCATGGACCTTCCATCCACTTACAACAGCATCTCTCATGGATTAGGAGGAGACAGTGCTCAGATTTGCTTCCTCATGAATTATTTCTGCAGATATAACTGCTGATGCAGCCTTCCAGTGAATGACAGGAAATCAGTGACTCTACAAGGGTCTGATGCCATCTGTAATGGCTTGGAGTAGAGGCGGCTGCACCTTGTACCCTTTTCTTCAGGGAAACTACTTTGAACTGGCGACAACAGACCTCCAAAAGCACACACCAAGAGCAGGCCACCTGGACTCAGGGCTTGTAGAGCATCCAGTCACAGCAAGGGTGACCTCTCACTGCCGCCTTATACTGTTTTGTTTTTTTTTATATTTATGTACCATACAAGGGTAAAGTATCTGCAATTCATAGCGAAATCTAATGCTAGGCTTTGGGCAGTGAGTGCAGCTGATCAAACTATCTATAACTGTCAGCTCGATATTCCAGAGGTAAACCTCACTATGAACAGGAATATTTACAAAAATGAACATTGGAACTGGTTGGTTCATTTCCTGGCACTCCAAATGAACTTTCTGGTCCTCTTCCAAAGAGCTCTCACTGCAATCTATTTGGATATAAGGAAGCCAACAAATTAGTTGAAGCAAAACTGCATGAAAAATGGTGATCTGATTGCTTCACTCTAGAGTTTTACTTACACCAATCTTTCTGTTGTCTGGGGTACTATTCTGCAGCCTATTTATCTCCTCTTATGTACTAATTCTTGTTGCTTTTGCAGTTCATGAGCTTGTAAGTCCTATGGATTCCCTAGAAATCCAGGTGTGTTGCTTAGATACTTTGGGAACTTCATCTTCTACTGGAGAAACAGCCAATTGTCTCCTAGGACTATCCTGGAAGCAGATGTTGTGTTGCTGCATGGTCACTTCTGTGGTGTGATGCTACTTGCTCTGACAGTGAGCTCCCACTATTCTAAGTGCAGAAAGATCACTCTGAGGCCCAGACAGCTCTTTGGATATTCAACCAGATGAACTGATTTGCCCTGTGGCTGGAGAAGTGCCAGGGATGGACCATTAGGATGGGCCTCTACCATTATAGGTTAAGCAGAAGCTCACAGCCAGATTGAAAAAGCAGTACTACGATGGAAGACAGCTCAGTGTAGGATCAATTCATTTGTATATAAACTTGTTTCCCTTCCCAACAGTTAGGTCTATTTATGCATATATAGGAATGTCAATTTTGTTTTTTAATTATAATCACCAATACAAGAGAAACAATTTAAAATGTTATCTTATGAAATCACAAACTTAATAAATCCCTTTAAGAGATGGACTCTGACTCACTGTCTTTAATCATCTCAATGATGTGCCTAAGTGCCCTTCTGAATCAGTGAAGAGAAATAAATGTTTCTGGTATGTGATTCTTCTGATCTACCGCTTGGAACAAATATAAGGAAGGAACTAGTAAATGATGGGTGATGAACTTCTGAAACATGCTGCTTCAGGAGAGCACGTAGCATCTGCAAACACAAAAAAGGCTTAGATGAGTTCTTTTGAGGAGAGAAAGGCAATGAAGTTGGTGGAAGGACCAGAAAGCAAGACTGAGGAGAGGCTGAGGGAATTGGGATTGTTCAATCTGCAGAAGAGGAGGCTCAGAGGAGAGCTCAGCACCCTTCACAACTTCCTGTAAGGAGGTTGCAACAAGGAGAGAGTCACTCTCTTCTCAGATGGCAAGTGAGAGGATGTGAGGAAATGGTTTCATGTTGTGCTCAGAGCAGATTTAGTTTGGATATTAGGAAGAATCAGCAGCATCCTCTATTACTGCTGGTGCAAGCAGAGTGCTAAAAGAAGACGCAGAAGGACATTTCACATAATCTTCAGCTGTGTCTGGCATCATATATGACTGCTCTATTTCTGCCTGGCTCAGGACACTGATTCCTCTCCTTATAATTCCGGGCCCAACCCAATCATGTTTCCTACCTAATGTGTCACACTGGAAATTCAAAGGCTGGCACAGGAGGACAAACAGGTAAGAAGGATGGGCAGAACAGTCATAAGCTGTATAGTAGATGCCGGATATTTTTCATCTTTTATTCCCAGGATATTCTGTGAGGGTACTCGACTGGAGAAGCATTTAGATGCCGATTCAATTACAGATGAATTACTTTTTTGTCGAACTGATGACTGTGAAAGTGTTTCTTACCCAACCTTGAATACCATACTCAGCCTAAAGTATGTCAGCCACAAATGTTTCTTCCAATCAGTATACAAGCACAGCTCTTATTTCAGAACAAAGAGCCACTTGAGGGAGAGTCTTGATTCATGGCCAAAACCAGAATAACTAGAGCTGAACTAAAGAGATCTACTTGGAGTGGAAATAAATAAATAAAGTGCAAGGTGTTGTGCTTGAGTTGGGGCAATCTCAGATGTGAGTACAGAGTGGGAGAAGAAATCACTGAGAGCAGCCCTGTGGAGAAGAACTTGGGGGTCCTAATGTATGAAAAACTGGACATGAGTCAGCAGTGTGCACTTGCAGCCCAGAAGGCCAACTGTACACTGGGCTGCAATGGAAGAGGGGTGGCCAGCAGGGGGGAGGGAGATGATTGTCCTCTGCCCTCTTGAGGATCTGTCTGGAGTACTGCGTCCAGGTCTGGGTGCCCCACTACAAGAAAGACAGGGAGCTGTTCAGTGGGTCTAGAGAAGAACCATAAAGATGATCAGAGGGCTGGAGCACCTCTCCTATGAAAACAGGCTGAGGGAGCTGGGATTTTTCAGCCTGGACAGGGTAACCTCATTGCAGCCTTTCAGTACCTAAAGGGAGCCTATAAACAGGAGGACTCTTTACAGGGATAACTCTTTACAGGGATAGATAAATAGCAAGACAAGGGAAAATGGTTTTAAGTTGAATGAGGGAATATTTAGGTTGGATGTCAGGGGGAAGTTCTTTACAGAGGTGCTGGAACAGGCTGCCCAGAGAGGTGGTGGATTCCCCGTCCCTGGAGGTGTTCAAGGCCAGACTGGATGGGGCCCTAGGCGGGCTGGTCTAATATTAAATGTGTAGTTTGGCAGCCCTGCCTGTGGTAGGGAGGTTGGAGCTTGATGATCTTTGAAATCCCTTCCAACCCAAGCCATTCTATGACTCTGTGATATGACTCTGTGAAGAGTCCCAGCTCTCTCAGCCAGTCCCTGTAGGGAGGTGCTCCAGCCCTCTGATTGTCTTTGTGGCCCTCCTCTGAACCTTCTCCGACAGCTCCATGTCCTTCTTATGTTGGGGGGCCTGAGAACTGGACAAAATACTCCAGGTGAGTTCTCATGAGAGCAGAGGAGCAGAATCATCTCCCTTGACCTGCTGGTTGCACTTCTCTTGATACAACTCAGTTGGCCCTCTGGGCTGCAAATGCACATTGCCAGCTCATGTTGTCATCTCATCTGTCATCAACCGACACTCCCAAATCCTTCTCCTCAGGGCTGCTCTCCAGCCATTCTCTGCCCAGCCTGTCTTTGTGCTTGACATTGCCCTGACCTTGGTGCAGTACCTTGCACTTGGCCTTGTTGAACTTCATGTGATTGGCATGGGCTCACCTTTTAAGCCTGTCCAGGTGTCTCTGGATGGCATCCCTTCCCTCTAGCATGTCAACTGCACCACTCAGCTTGGTGTCATCTGCAAACTTGCTGAGGATGCACTCGATCCCACTGTCCATGTCAGCTACAAAGATTCAAATAGCAGTCATCCCAGCAGTGCCCCTGAGGAATGCCACTCACTACTGGTCTCCACTTGGACATTGAGCCATTGACCAGAACTCTGTGTGTGTGACAATCCAGCCAATTCCTTATTCAGTGAGTGGTCCATACCCAAATATGTTTTTCTCCAATTTTGTGATCAGGATGTTATATGGGACAGTGTCAAATGCTTTGCACAGGTCCAGGTAGATGATGTCAATTGCTCTTACTTTATCCACTGATGCTGTAACTCCATCATAAAAGGCCACAAGTTTGTCAGGCATGACTTGCCTTGGTGAAGGCATGTTGGTTACCAGCAATCACCTCAATTTTATCTTCCACGTGTGTAAGTAGGTCTTTCTTACTTACAAGAGGATCTGTTCCATGAATGGGGATGAGGTGATGGTGGTGAGGTGATGGAATAGGTTGCCCAGAAAGGTTGTGGATGCCCCATCCCTGGAAACAATCAAGTCCAGGCTCAGAGGTGTCCTGAGCAGCCTGGTGCGTGTAGGTGGTAGCCCTGCCCATGACAGGGGTTGGAAGTAGATGATGATCTTATGAGGTGCAGCTGAAGGAGCTGGGATTGTTTAGTCTGGAGAAGAGGAGGCTCAAGGGAGACCTCATTGCACTTTACAACTTCCTGAAGGGAGGTTTGGAAGTAGATGATGACCTTATGAGGTGCGGCTGCGGGAGCTGGGATTGTTTAACCCTTTCTAACCGAGGCCATTCTATGATTCTATGATTTTAAGTCACCTGTATTACTTGCTTAGATGTGCTTTAGAATCAGTGATAGAAATATGTACTTCAGGGGTTCACTTCATCCACGGTACTTTATATTTTTATGCTGGGCTTAGACTTACTGAGATGCTGATGTCCATTTCAGAGGTGCTTGTGATGTGGCCAGGAAAATACCAATGTCAATGACTAAAACCACCAGTGTGGGCTGGATATCAAAAGAAGGGAGAAGGAAGAGAAAATGTACATTGAAAATGGCAATACATTTTCTTTCCCTGTTTTGAAAATACAGTTTTCAAACTTGCAATTTTCAGATAGCATTCCCATTTCAAAATAAGCATTTATAAAAACGTGTTAATAAAATGAGTGAAATAACCTTACAGTGAAACAATACTTTGTTTTGGACTGGATAATACTTTTCATTTTGACCCAAATCACACTTTTGTAATTTCATTTCTCCTAATAATAAGAAGAAAGTATTTGGGCTGACCAACATACATAGTTGTGTGGGCTTAATCACTCAACCAAAGAGACAAAAAAAGACCTACTCAAACTATTACTTGCTTATTACTTGAAATAGTTGTGGTCACAATGCTAACATTATATTTTGCTTTAGGTTCTTGTGTTATAGGTTGCTGTGTTTGGTACCAGAGATTACCTCCAAGACCCATCTATGGGTGATTAGCTTGATTTCTCCTTTTCACCTGACTTTGCAAGAGAATGCTGTACGTGTCACACAGAAATCTGTATCGATGTAGGCTGTCATACACAAGGTGAAGTTCTGAAAGGATTGAGATCAGCTGGTGATAGTAAGTTTTCCTTGGGTTTTCTGATTCTGTCTGCGGCATGGAAACAAAGCTGTACTTTAGCAGAAGTCCCTGGTAGATTTGAATTCTGCTGACTTTCAACACAGAAAGTAACATTTTGCTAATGTAAGTTATATATATCCAGTTGCCAAAAACTAGTTTTGCTGATGTCTTACAAAATTGTACAGAAGAATCCTTCCTCTAGAATTTTTAGAGTGAATATTTTTTACTCTGAAGGGAATATGAGGTTTATGGTGAATTTTTGGCAGCTAAACATCTTCAGGTTCAATTCAGAAAACATTTTCTGGACAACATCTTTGGGATGGGAATATTTTTTGACACATTTTTAAAAACCTGCTTTCTCTGAAAAACAACATTTTTTCCTTTTCATAAATTCCTATTCCTGAAAAAAAAACCCAAAACCATAAAATAGCGTATTTTGTATTTTTGCCAAAACCAGAAATATTTTGATTTGGAAACACTACTTTCATACCTTGTCAGATTTGTATTGAATCCATCATTTTTTCTTTCTTTGTAGCTGGGCTCCCCTAGTAGATTCTCTTCTTCCTCATCTCTTAATGCAGTGTTGCAGTCTGATAGGGCATTGTCTCCCCGCATTGGAAGAGAGAAGGAGAGGAAGGGGATCACTATGATGAGGACATTATGCATGCAGGAAAATGTGGTATTAAAAGAAATTCTGACCAGGTTTCAGCTCAACATGGAAAAGCCCAAAGAGCATTTCAGTTCTTGATCTTGATTCCTCTGAAACATCAGATGACTTGTAATTGACAAAGAATAAATATTGTGATGTGAGCCCACTTTTTAAAATCTAAGTTTCTTTGTAAATTAGGTGAAAATATTAATTTGTCATTCATGAATTCAGGCCTCATTGCAAACTTTTTGTTGATTTAGGAAGTCTTTGGAAGGGAGAGATACCTTCCTTAACATTAATCTGACTTCTTATTCTAGATGGAGACAGTGAAGGATCAGCTCCTTAATAACATTCCAGTTATTCTGAAGTTAATATATGGCCGTAGCAGCCAGTACCATTCCTTCACTGAAAAACTACTGGTATTTGTGGATAACCAAGAGAGGTCTGCCAAGTACTTCTACTTTTTACACTTTGTCAATTAAGAAAATTAAGGTATGCTGTTTCTACATGACTAAAGTCAAGAAACTATTTAATATTTTTTGTACAATCTTGCCTGGTTCTTAATATTCTGTTGATTCTTATGGATGCTTTTGACTGTATTATATGCTATCTACAAGTTGTCTTTTCAGCATTTTTATTACAGTTTGACAGAATAAGCAGCTGTTTAAGTACAAGTATATATTTTCCTTGGTCTTTGTTCAGAGTTGCTTTAGCTCTTGCGAAACACTGATTTCCAGCTGGGAGCCAAAGCAGTTTGAAATGTCTGCAGCAGACAGCTAAAGATACAGTTTAATTAGCCTACTTTGATCTTTTGTATGGTGGCTGATGATTTACTACAGCTTGCAGCATGGTGAGGCAATTATATTCATGGTCATTATGACAGCATCCTTTGAGCCAGAGTTATCGTAGAAGTAAGATTAATTATAATGGGATTTTGTGGGGCCCAGAAGACAACATAAGGTAATGCTATATCCAGAAGAGTGCAATAAAAGAGAGCTTCATAATCAAAATATTGGGTGAGACCTTGGTCCAGCTGAGGTTCATAGCAAAACTTGGTAATTTTAGAGAGGGGCATTCACTTGTGAGATATCTCAGACCTACTGTAACTTGGATGATTTTCTGGAAGATTTAAGCTATGTCCTCTTGTTTGGATTGACTTCCTTGTCAGCTGAGGCTATGGAAACATTTCTAAACATCATTCCCTTCAGCATTATTTCCTTTCTTCATTAAGAAATACGGAAAGTTAGAGAATGCAGTTGAACACAATGATAGGTTTGAGCTTTTCTTTCTTTACTCCTTGCTTTTTTATTGGAAACTTGTCTCAGGTGATTGCGTTCAGATCCCATGCATCTGTTCTGTCATGATATGCGGATATTTTGGGCCAATCTCTGCAGCATAATGTAATACAGCAGTGTTGCACTTGTATTTGGTCAAAGGAGATTATTTCTATAAACATTATGGCTTTGGTAGCAGTTGTATGTCAGGAGAGCTAGTAGAACTAGCCAGCTGACAGCCTCTTCCAGCTACTACGTTTATCCCTCTTTTCTTGTGTCTGCCCTGACACAGCACTGTGTAGAGATATCTTCACTACTTCTAACCCAACTGGTTTGTGTACCAGGAGAACCGGGCATGTGGAAGCAAACACCATCCAGCAGGCAGCTCTACTCCTTATAGGAAGGCAAGACTTCTCCTTTGCCTCCCTATGGAGTCAAATACATAACTTAGCACAGCTCCTTCTTTGGCTTTTGTTTCACCTGGCCTTTCTACAGTTTTCTCCACTAAAGCAGGTTTTTCTCCTCTCTCCTTGCCTGCTGTGCATCAGCTGTCAGCTACCAAAGGTGAACCACCACCTCTTTAGTTTTGAATCGAATCAAGCCTCAAAAAACTTGCTGTTTTCCCAGGAGCTGCTGAGGTTTGTGTAGTTTCTCATCAACTTCGTACTCTGGTACTTGGTCCTCTCTCGGTCACTGATATTTAATGGTGCTGGGAGATGGAAGGCCAAAGATTAGTGGCCATAAGGAGTGAAATGCTCTGATACCCTTGTACTTTTTCCTGCCGGTGGGGGTCCCACCACTCAACCAGCAGCGTGAGCAAGTCCTGCTCTGCCACTGCTGGTGGTGAAACGATAATATTGAAGCTTTTTGGCTCCACTCATTCGCAGAGCTTCATTCATAAGAAGCAAAAATCTCAAAGCCTCTGCCTTCAACTGCTTTCAATTAAATGTCTGAGAGGAATCCTTTGTCTCCAGCATTTCAGCCCACGTGAGCAGTCATGGGTTAAAGCCTCCCTAGGTAGTCGGGAGCTGTTGGAGCCGCTGAGCCAGTGACCCTCGGATAATGAGGTCAGGGGGAGATTTCAGAGCCATATGCTTGTCCCTGTCCAGGTGCTGGAGGATGTGTAGACATGTGTCAAGGATATGTCAAAGCTCACGGACACTTCCACAAAGCTCAGACCTTCCCCAATAGCCTGCTTACTTCCTTCAGCATGCCTCAGCTGGGTTCAGCCTGGCAGCTCTGATCAGCTTTAATTAAATGAAAATCTTATCTGATCTGTTCTAAATGCAAATTCTCATGCACTCCTGCTGTGTCTCTTGTCACTTAAAAGATATGATTTTTATTATTGCTATCATCATCATCATCATTAACATCTAATGATTACTATTATTGCACTTTTAACGTGGCTTTTGGGATCTTCACATATTTTTAGCTAACGTTATCTTTTTCCTATCAGCTGTTGACACAGATGAGGACTTTCACATTGGGGTTGCTTGTCTCTTTGTGCAGTTATACTGCACTGCATTGTATGGTCGGCCTTTTTTTTCTTTGGATATCATTTTTTGTCAGAGAACCCTCTGTGCAAGGGCAGCTATTCCTATTCTGAATTAAATCAACACTGTGATATGGGCAGGAGGGCTCTGTGGGCTCTGTAGGTGCACTGGGTGCAAGTGTCGGACTCACCAACATGTCTCAGTCACTTGGGGCTGCATTTGTAAAAACAAAAACTCAGACAAGATATCTATATTTATCCCACCATTGACTTCTGCCCTTATAACACAGCTTAGGAAATCGGGCCTCAGGGTCTCTGAAAGTACTCCAGTCCCAAACTGCTCCTACACTGGGGTGGGAAGGAGAGAGAGTAGGAAGGGGATTCAGCCATTGCCCTTCACCTGATATCTGCTATCAACTAACTTCAGGCAGCTCTCCACACTGCTAAGTGTTCAACCTTTTCAAGTTACCATCTGACATGTTTAAATATCCTCAGGAACTGCAGGAGCTACTTGGGATGGGTTTATACTTTCAGTCTAGGTACTGTCATCAAATCATGTGACTTTGCCCAGGATGGATGGTGGTGTCTTGTAAGATCTTGCTTGTTCAGGGTCCAGGATCCTTCACAACAGCGGTGTGTAGCAGGTTTTGAAGATAGAGAAGCAGAGGCACATTTGGCAGGAGGAGGCTACAGGTTTTTGCTGACATTAGATGGAATTTTGCTGTGATCTCACCTGAAGGAAAGATATGGTCTCCATAACCCCACTCTGAACTGTGTCTCATATCCTGCTCCACTTCAGTGGCAGCTCTCATTTTCAGGCTGAGGACTCCTTGGAGACAGGGTGGTCTCAGCACCCTTAGAATACTATTTGAAGCCCCAACCCCAGTGCTCTGTCTCTTTTGCTACAGATAACATTTGCAAGAGCCTTGCAGATCCCTGTCTTTTGAGCCTGACTGCCAAATGTCAGTTGGAGACTGGAACTTCTTATGTAGGTCCCAGTGAGGGAATGTGGTCTTGCAATATAATGATAATAATTATTCTTTAAATTAGACTTTGCACTCTGCAGTTTTGCTCTTTGCTTCGCCTCTCTGTTGGCTGAGTGCCTGAGAAAACAAAGCCAGAGATTGTCTGCAAAGCAGTACTACATCTTATTTTAATAACCGTAACTCATCACTTTGTTTTGTTTTTTTTTTTTTTTTTCAGAGAAAATATCTGAAGAACCCCCTGGCTTTGACCATATTTTATAGATCTATTGGTTTGCAGAAGGGCAAATAAAAAACATTTGTAGGAAGGTGTCATGAGAATGGGTAACTATTACATGCCTACAAGGTGACAAATTTTGGCTACTGTGCACATAGGAAAGAAGCAGTGAAAGAGAGCCTGGAGACCTGTCCAAGAGAGGAAATTGGAAAGGGGCCAGGTGGCTTTGCTTGCTGCTTGGGTAGCTCTGCAAAGGGAAGAAAATTGTTGCTGCTGGTTCTTCGTTGATGATTTTGAGTTACTGTGGATGTTTCACGTGGCAAACTCTGCTGGAGGGGGCACAGCTGCAAATGTGGGAGGGATGGAGAGATTCTCTCACTCACTCATCATACCTGATGTTTCAGGGTGAAGGCACTGTCTATTAGGATAGTGCTGCCAGTAGTTTCCCATGTTGTCATAATGGTATGGAATATTGCCTTGGCCAGTTTAGGTCAGCTGTCGTGTTTCTGGCCCTTTCTGGCTCATTGTGCTCTATGAGTCCCCTCGCTGGCAGGATGGTATAAGTAGCTGAGAAACTGAAATGTGCTGTACCACACTTCTCAGCAACAACTAGAAACGTTGGTGTGTTATCAACACTGTTTTTCTCCTAAAACCAAAACAGCGTTATACCAGACACTATGAAGTGTAAAAAAACCTGTCCCAGCTGAAACCAGGACATCTTCACAAGGGTTACTGTGATGGCTGGAACAAAAGCAACCTTTTGTGTACAGCATCCCATAAATCCTTAAAATGCTCCCCTTTCCCTCCCCTTCCCCCAGTCTTTATAGGTCCAGTATGCAGTCTCCTTCTGTCAGTCCCTTGCATCTTCTTTAACGCTCCACTTAGAAACAAGCTACAAGCTGTCTGATTATCCCAGAAGCTTTTTAGACATCCTACATGGTTATTATTATTATTTCTATTAAATCTTCCAGGTAAGTTGTTAACTTGTTTTCCGAAGGGGAAAAGACTTTGTAATTGCCCCTCTTTACTCTGCCCTCTTGAGGTCCCATCTGGATTATTGAGTCCAGGTCTGGGGTCTCCATTACAAGAAAGACAGGGAGCTGCTGGAGGGTCCAGACAAGGGCTGCAAAGATGATGGGGGTTGGATCACCTCCCCCACAAAGACAGGCTGAGGGAGCTGGGCTTGTTCAGCCTGGAGAAAAGAAAGCTGTGGAGTGACCTCATTGCAGCCTTTCAGTACCTAAAGGGAGCCTATAAACAGGAGGGGAATCAACTCTTTGAAAGGGTAGATAACTGCAGGACAAGGGGAAATGGTTTTAAGTTGAGGGAGGAAAGATTTAGGTTGGATGTCAGGGAGAAGTTCTTTACAGAGAGAGTGGTGAGGTGCTGGAACAGGCTGCCCAGAGAGGCTGTGGATGCCCCGTCCCTGGAGGTGTTCAAGGCCAGATTGGATGTGGCCCTGGGCAGCCTGGTAGCCTTTTAGATATGGAGGTTGGTGGCCCTTCCTGTGGCAGGGCAGTTGGAGCTTGATGATCCTTGAGGTCCCTTTGAACCCAAGCCATTCTATGATTGTATGATTCCATGAATTGCAGTCTGTCTCTGTAATTCCTGATCCCACGAGCCATTTAAGCTAGATTTTATCTTCTTGCCCTGCAATGGGAAAGGAAAGGAGAGCTCAGTCATGGTCCCCTCTGCTTGGCAGCACCTTGTTACTCAAGAAGCAGATGTGGGCCAGAGGGCTCTAGAGCAGCAGCTGTAAATGCTACTTCTGCCTAAAGAGGGCTTGCAGGAGAAAATGGTGTTGAGCTGAGGTTTAGGATGAGAATGCAGATAGCAAGCAACTTAGTGCATCAATGTCTATGGTAGGTTAAATCACTAAAAAAAAAGGTGCAGAAGTTCCACAAAGGATATGAATATGTGAAGATAAAATAAGGGGAATAACTAACTCTTTTCATTTTCTCCTTATGTTATATTCTCTTTTCTATAATAGCACAAATATTTTGCCTGGTCTGGTACAAAGCTTCTGATTTTTCCAAGAAGATATTAAAAAACATCATCATCTAATGGCTTCTGCAGTCTGGGTCATTCCAGACAATAACATCTTGGCAGCTCAGTTCATTTGCACTGGAGATGCTGGGACCATAATGATCAGTGAATGAATTCCAGCAATGTTCTGGATGGATTTCTGCTTCCAGTGGGCGTTTGGATCTGCTTCTCTGTTTGAGCTGTGCTGTGTATGAGCAAGGCATCAAGCTGTTACTCATTTTTAAAGCTGGTTCTTTTTGGCACCAGTTGTACTTCAGCTGACTCCTGCAAACAAACAAAACATTCTTCAAGGTTTTGTGGAGGTTTGGATGAAGTCTCACGTTTCTCACTGCCTGCTCTTTGAAAGTAGCAAATGTGCTGTATTTCTCCTACCTAAACACAAACAGAATTCACCTCTTCTGGAACTGACAGGAGCTTCCTACAGTTGATCCCATGTGTGGGTTGCCTTTCAAACCATTTTCCCTTGTAACTGGATAGTCTCCCAGTTCTGAAATATTCACAAAGAGTTGAATGATTGGACAGATTTATTTCTTTGTTGGGACAAAAATGAAACAAAACAGGCTCAAGCCAAGAGTTTCAAAAAGCAGGAGACTAATATTAAGCTTTGACATTTTTATTTGGGCTAATAAATAAATAAGCATGAAAAAAATACTGAATGGATCCCAGCAGCTGTGTTTGGTGTTGATGGCTTTGAGTGCTCCGTTCTTAAAAAAAAAAGCTGTTTTACCTATATGCATGGATCTGAACGCAGAGGTTTGAGCTGAGTTTCTACTTTTAAAACTCCTGGCCACGCTGCTATTTTATTTCATGCAGTGTAGTACGTAGGCATACTTCAGGTGGAGGGTTTGACACCGGTGTCCCAAGTCTGATGCTGAGCTTCTGCTAAAGCCTTAGCCAGGAATTGTTTCATTTTAGTTTTGGTCCAACAAGGAAGTTGGGAAATTTCTGATGCTCTCAGACCTTTTAGCTTTTGCTCAGTTTTCCATATCTCTTTCTTTTAGCTGCTGTACAATTTTCTTTGATTATTATCATAACAGCTTTTCACTGGGGGGGAAGGAACTCAGTGGTGTGGGCTGTGGTGCAAACTAGAAGTGTGTTTCACATGGCTCAGCTGGCAACCCTAATCTACCTAAAGCTACAGGAGCTGCTCCTTCTTTTAGGAGCTAGTGATGTGCTGGCATAGCTAGAAAACATTCTGCTGCACCCTGAGTTTTTCATGGAAGGTTTCCAGAATCTGTGGTCCAACCAGGCAGGAGGAAGGCAGTAACACGTGACTGCCTATTGCTTGAAGGTAGAAACTACTGATTCTTGGTCCAGCTTTTCTTCCTCATTTCCAATAACTGAGACAGTAGTTCAGGCCAAACATTCAAGGGCTTGTGGAGATATTTTAACCAGGATTACAAGCATGAACGTGAGCCAGCACAGGGATTCTTGAAAGTCATATGTCAGATGGGAATGTGCACATTCTGAAGAATAGTGACTACAAATATGTGATGGTCTTGGGAGAGATAGGCTAAAGAGATTGTGGGTTTTTCATCTTTTGGGAATACGCAGAACCTGATTGGAGAGAACTTTGAATCCAAATTTGAAGCTAGCCCCACTTTCAGCAGGTGATTGATCTGGGTGATCAGATGTCCTTCAGATGTCATTTCTGACCTAACTTACTCTACCAAACTCTTTGTTTTTGTGTTTTGAATGCCTTAGTTTGCCTAAGTTAAAGTCCTTTGGTCAGCAGTTAAATGGCAGCACAGAGTCACCCATAGAAACTATTAACAAAATATTGCTCTATAGAAGATCCTCAATAAAAAGGATATGTTGAAATGTGCAATTGTAGAAGTTCTTGTGGGTAGACAGTATGGAAACAAAGAAAAGGCAGTACAAGGAGATTGCTTTTGGAGCAATCTCAGCAATCTATCTATCTATCTATCTATCTATCTATCTATCTATCTATCTATTTATTTTTATTCTTCATTTGACCTGTGGCAACTGTGGGAAAATTGAAAGATTAAACTATTCTGCTGAAGTGCCATGATAGCCATCAGATTTCCATGAATCAGCAATGTGCCCTTGAGGCAAAGAAGGCTGATAGTATCCTGGGGTACATTAGGAAGAGCATAGCCAGCAGGCTGAGGGAGGTGATCCTCCTCTCTTCTCCGTCTTAGCGAATCTGCACTTGAAGTGCTGTGCCCAGTGCTGAGATCTCCAGTACAAGAGAAACATGGAATTCCTAGAGAGAGGCCAGTGGAGGGCTACAAAGTTGATTAGGGGCTTAGAGTATCTCCTTTATGAGGAAAGATAGGGTGCTGGGACTGTGCAATCTGGAGAAGAGAAGAATGAGGAGATGCAGACTACTGGGGATTAAGCTGATATGTGTTAAGCACTGGGAGATGTCTTAATTTGACTGGTGGAGACTGGAGAAAAAAGTGGTACTGATGACAGCGAGGCCCAGCTATTCCAGGGAGTGAGTTGTCACAAATTTCTATGTTGAAGTGACAGAATTTTGTATTCAGTCCATGAGGAAAATCTTGCAGAGAAGCTCTCCAGGTTCAGTAAGATAAATAGCTGCCTTAAGAAGGAGATTAGAAGGGGAAGACTTTTATAGAAGTGAAAAAAAGGCCCTGAGCAGTCAGAGAGGTCAAACGTGGAGAAACGAACTGCCAACTGCCAAATGTCAAGCTGAGATAGACCTAGGAAAATATGATAAAACAAATGACAGAAAATTCTTGAGTCATATAGGAAAAGAAGTGCTATACAGTGATAAATCTGTGATGGTTAAGGATAATAAAATGTGTCAGTAAAATTAAATTAATGCTTGGATTCAGTTTTCAGTAGAAGTTATGGTACTGACTATGAGGTAGAGGTATAACACCAATGGGAATGAGAATAAGAGAGGTTTTAAGATGAGATTTTGAAGGAAAGCATCATTGGAACAATTAGTGTGCTACTGCTCTAATTAATTAATAAATGTGAAAATATGCTGCATGAGTTTGGCAAAGGCATGTGTTAACTGTGTGAACTGATAGACTCACAAATCTGTAGAATAATTGAGGTTGGCAGGGACCTCAGAGTCCATTTGGTTCAACCCCTGCTCAAGCAGAGACACCCACAGCAGGAGACACAGGGCCATGTTCAGGTGGCATTTGAAGAGCACTAAGGAGGAGACTTCATAGACTTTAGATAAGCTGTGCCACCTGCACAGGTGTTCTTCCTGATGTTCAGACAGAAACTCTTGTCTTCCAGTTTGTGCATACTGCCTTTTGTCCAGGCGCTGGGCACTACCATAAAGAGCCTGGCTCCATCCTCTTGGCACCTTCCCATAAGTTATTGATATATATTGATAAGATCTGTCTGGAGCCATCTCTTCTCCAGGCTGAACAAGACCAGCTTTCTCAGCCTTTACTCACAGGAGAGGTGCTCCAGCCCCTCGATTGTCTTTGTTGCAAAGGTTACATTAAATTTTCCTCCTTGGTGCATAAATTGAGGACTTTGATGAGGACACTCCATAAGCATATAAAAATGCTTAACTATTCAGCTAAATTTTAGACCTCTGAAGCTGGGTGAGACGTTGAAAGTGCAATTAATTCTGTCATATCATCTTTGCATCCAGTAACATATATCCTGAAAGACTTTTTTCGTGTAGTGAAACTGCAGAGGAGAAAATGGAGAACATCTCATGGGGAGTTAGGAAGAAAAAGAAAAAAAGTAGATGATAAAAAAAAAAGGGGGGGGGAGGGGAAGTGTTTCAAGGATAGAAAGAACAGCAGCCTCTGGCTCCTGAATGCTTGGGAGGCAGCTTGTTTGAGGAGGGAGCAGAAGCAGGCCGTTAGGAAGACTGATTTCCCAGAAATCATTCTGGCCAGCAGCAGATGATGAAAAAATACAAATAGTCAGAGGAAGAGCCAGGTACAGTGTGATTTTGCTCAAGGGAAAGGAGGTACTGATTTGAAGAAAGAGGCTGAGTGACCATACAAAGAGAACAGGAGAGATCAAGGGCAACAGGAAAGAAAGGATACACGGCTCCCTTGAGTGTGGGAGAAACTGCACAGCAGAAAGCATGTGACAAGGAGAAATGAATGGCAGACACAAGAGCATAATATAGTCCCAAAGGGGATAGGTAACAATGAAATATTAAGAATTTCTATTTTCATACACTGTTTGAAAACAGATTTTGTGTGTGCTTGTTGGAACTAGGAAATGAACAAAAAAGTAAAAGCTGACATTCTAAAGTTGGAATAAAAAAGATGTCCATGTATAACCCACATTTTAAAATGGACATTTCTCTGCATTTCTTTTTAAAGTTCATCCCCTAGCTGGCATGCACTGATGTTTGCAGTTTAGCAATACAACCAGCTGTGTTTTCTCAGCTCAGAAGGGAGGAGTCCGTGTTAAACTGTGGGCAAATCATGTCACAGGAAGCAAAGAAGGGCTAAAAGCCTTCTCTTTTTCTCTAGCTTTAAGGGGCCCTGGACATTCTGAGCACTAAATTTTCAGGAAGCAGAATCAGACAGGGAAGAACAAATACACACACAAAATGTTCCTCCTGGTAAGCCTATAGAAAGTGAATAGAAGATGTGATGTGTCAAATTTTTTTGGCGCTGAGGAAAGCCTTGTGACACTGCTCCTTCATTTAAAAAAATAACCAGATGTTTGCTGCTTGTCATTCAAGCTTATTTGATTTATCTTAGTGGTATAACCATTTTTCCTGTTCTTTTCCTCCTAATAATCGATCCGCTACTCTTTGAAAACTCCTATTGGAAGAGTGAACCACAGGAGATTATTTTAAGTTCACATAGAGAGCTATTTTAAATTCAGACACTTTGATTTCTACTTTTGCTGTGACTTTGGCTTCACTGAGTCTCTCGGATACACTGTCACTCTGAATTTGCAGTAGTTGTTTTTTTTTTATGTCAGGAAAGATTATTTACTTCTGCCCCTATTTTCTTGCAGGTAATACCATTCAGTGAATACAACATCTAAGATTGGTGTGAGTGGAGAACGAATGGGAACTCTTGGGTTTGCAGCAGGTCATGGAGTGCAACACAAGGAGAGGGGCTCTCAGAGTGGCTGTGTTAATGGCATCTGCATTTGGAGTTCATCAGGACCCCATCAGTTCCACCTGCAGTTTCACGACATGCTTGGAAAATGCAGCTCGTTGAAAGGAGATCAGCGCTCCATGGCCCTGGGTTGATACATTTCACAATTGTTTCTTTTTTACTTTCTCCATCTGATGAGATAGTTTTGGGAGCTGTTCCAAAAACAAGGCTTTGCTGGGGTTCAGTAAGAACTCCTCTGTGTTTCACAGTGTGGTTTTGTTCCCTTGTAAAAACTGAAAAAACCCACACAATAAGAGCCCAAAATCATGCGGCACGCAGTGTGATTTTCTGCACTCCCTCTGGGGAGATCTTCGCATGGATTTGCTGTGGCAACCAGCTAATAGCGAGCAGCCCACGCTGCGACTGCTTCTGCAAACTGTTGATGCTGCTCACAACAATAGATCCATTTGCTCACTTGTAAAAGGAACAGCACTCTGCAGCTTAAAAAAAAAAAAAAAGCTTTCCTTTTTCTGCAGGAAAAGCTTCAAGCAATATAGGGTGATGAGTCTTCCCAAGGAAAGGAAGGTATCAATAGTGAATCCATGGTAGAAAAGATCGCTTTTTGAAAAAGCATAGTTTTAAAAAGTCTTATTTCAACATTGACCTTTAAGGATAATTTATGACTCTCACAAATACCTGGAAGGAAAATTTAGGTGAGATTTAGACAGGTGTTAGACGAGACCTGGCTTTCTGCTCAGCCATCCAGAAATATAAGCAATCCTCTTGGGTCCCCTCCACTGGGAATGGGTGAGCTCACATACAGCTGGCAAGAGCAGGTGTCCATCTGAGGCAAATGTATGCAGAGTTTGGTCAGCAGTGCTCAGAGGAAAAGCGTGAACAATCAGCCCTAGATCATGTTTTGTATTTACTGTCATAGATTTAATCCACATCACTGATCACATCATTTCCAGCCAACAGTATGAGCCTAAAAATCAGTCTAACCTTTACTCAGTATCACCATGGGTAGTGATCTCAAGTGCCTCTTGTGTGAGATAATGAAAGGTTGTGGAAAGGCAGTCGGAGGGTGGTCACACACAAAAATGCAGGTAATACAGGTTGAAAGCTGGCTGCAAATAGCCCTGAGGCAGCAGCAATTGGATGTACTATTCTCCATCTAATGCCTTTGTAAATGCCACCTAAAGAGGAACGGTGCTGATATTCTTTCTGGTGAATCTCATCATGTTTTCTGAGTCAGTTACCCTGATAAAAACAGTGCTGATAAAAACAAGAAGAAATGGTTGCTATTGGAGTTCTTTTGGAGGCCTAGGTCAGCTCTGATGAAGTGATACGCAAACTTTTTTTTTGGACTAGCAAAATTTCTTGCACCTTCATAATCACAATTGCCCTGACTGATGCTTTCCCAAGAGAAACAACAGGGAGCAACTGGGTCACTTCTTTCACAGAGCTGTGTCATGCTGGCAGCAGGTGGGAAGAAGGTTGTTTCCTGCACAATTTGATCACATTTGGTGCTGGATGACTGATGCCTAATTGTTTTCATTAAAAAAAGGAAAAAGTAATTTCTCAAAGCAGTATCAGCCATCAGGAGGGCAGACTCTGCTCTTCATTTTGTGCTCTGAGTGCCAATTAAAACATCATCAGCTTTACGTTTTCCTTATCGTGCTCTCCTCTTCAGTGCATTGTCCAAACACAAGTCAATGGTGTGAGGAGAAAGGAAAACTGATTTAAGTGATTATTTTTCTGGAGGGTTCCAAATCCTTGGAAAGATTAAATGATAATTATGTCTCTGCTAGAATTGCAGAAAGGTTTAAGGGTATTACAAGATTTAAGAAGACTGCAATATTTCTATTATTTTATTCTTATCACATTGTGAAATACTTTTTTTCCATCAGGGTGGAAATAAGATCTTCTTGTTTCCATTTTAGTCCTAACTCTTGGCCGGGCTGTCAGTTCAAATGGCAAACAATAGCTCAGCTCAGTCTCTGGGAGGTCTCTCATCTGAGAGGGATCTGAGGGATTACAAACCGTGAGAGCTGATTTACAGAACAAGCCAAATTATTTATCTGAAAATTTATGTCACGAATATTAAGGTCCTTTCGACACTGTGGAAGACCAGGCAGACCAGTAAGAATTGCATGTTCTGTCAGATTCAGCATCTCTTTTTAAGAGATTTCTAATTTCTATTTATGTTAAAAGAACTTTTCTTTGTTTGACTGATCTCAAAGTCAACAAAATCTGTGCTGCAAGCAGCTCTGTGCTGCCATAAATCACCTGGTTATTGCACCTTAGGGATCTTAGGAGCTCAGTGCCCATGAAGACACATTTATATTTGAAAAAAATACCATTTCAGCATGCAGTCTGACAGATAGATGCTGTCTCCCTATGTCTCATGTAACCACTCCATCACTTAATTGTTTATTATAACAATAATCGCCATGAATATTTCCCAAAGGGAAGCTTTAATTTTTTACCTCTGAAGCCACAGCAAAAGAATTGAGTCTAATCTTAGTATTCATATCTTCTCCTGAACAGTACTTTGCATCTTTTTGCTCACAGTTGGGAATGAATGAAAATGAAATGAATGACTGCTTACAGAAACACAGACCGTAGTAACATACCAGAGGAGGAGAGGGAATTAAAAACTGTGCTTTTATGCTCTGTTTTGGTGAAAACTTTCTGTCACTGCTGGTAGCCTGAGAAGGCAATGTAGGATCAGGCCCCTGCTGCATTTCAGTTGAACCTAGATTATTTATCCCAAGACAAATCACGGAGAGAATGTTTCTTTAGTTTTGATACTTCAGTGATCTACTGGTGTATACAGACATAAGCACTGCAGTGCCGACCGATAGAAACAGCTTGGACTCACGTTAGTCTACAGATCACAAGATAGTGTTAGTGCCACTTACTGCTTTAGGTGTTGTTTTACAATGAGGTGAAGCATGTGGGTCTGGTGGATATCCAGCATTGTATGAAAAGTGCACGGGGAACCATGGGACTGCCTTCTAAGACGTCTCCAGGCATTCTGGCATGGTTCTGAGCCTCTCCAGAGCTACTGCCCGTAGCAGACCCATGTCAGCTCAGGGAAGGTTTAATCACTGATGGAAAGGGATGAAGGGTCCTCCTTCCTGTTCTCCTAGGTTGATGAAATCACTTACAGAACCCTCAGGTTCTGTGGGAAGTGGTGCTACCCCTGGGAAATTTCTCTTTTTCATATCAAAGATTAGCAGCCAGACCCTTAAATGAGTTTTTGGTTTTTTTCTGCACATTTTTTTTTAACTATACCTGGATATTATTATCATCTTTTAAAAGTCTTTGATCTCTCAAGGCCACCTTCGTTCTTCAGAGCACTGTTTCCATCCACAGTATAGGGCCAATATACCCTGTCATTATACTGAGGCTGCAGAATCACAGAATTGTAGAATCACAGAATTGTAGGGATTGGAAGGGACCTCCAGAGATCATCGAGTCCAACCCCCCAGAGAAATTAAAATGTTCTGAATTCAATCAATTTGCACTGAGAACCAATGTCTTCAGGGACTAACTGCTTTCTTGGGAATTTCTTTTTTGGAAGCTTGCTTATGTGAGCAAGTACAAATGTGTGTACTAATGAAGTTGTGGATGCTCCATTCCTGGAGGTGTTCAAGGCCAGGCTGGGGCCCTGGGAGTCCAATCTGCTGAGTGACAAGCTTGCCAATGGCATAGGGGTTAGATAGTCTTTAAGGTCACCTCCAGCCTGAGCCATTCTATGATGTGATTCTGTGATGATTCATTTGCCTTCATCTGGATGGTGGCTGTGGGACACACACTGTGCTGGTTCCTTGGTACTGTTCTCTGTCTTACATCTCACGGGGGTTCATATACCATCAGTTCACAATTGAATCAGGTTTTTGCCCAGTCAGTTCAGTGTTAAAATAATTGCCTTCAGCAGGAGCACATTTTGACAATCTGTTTGTGAACAAATTAGGAGGATAATTTTCTCTTTCCCTTTGTTTCCCTTGTGTGTTGTCTGATTCATAAGTTGTCATCAAAACCCCGCACTCTACCTGCTCACAGAGTTCTCATTTCCTAAGAATTTAAAAGCCACTAAAGAACAGTCACGCACTGTTATTTCATTTTTATGCTTAGTGCAGTAGAGACTGAAATGCATGGCTTTCCCCCCAGAAATTTATTATCTCATTGTAAAAGTGAAATTGAGTGAATGGAGCTATTGGTTAAAAAAGGAGGGGAAAGGATTTCAACAGCAAAATCAGAAAATTACTTAATTGAAGTGAGATGCTGCCAGCCCCCCTGGAAGCCAGCTGGAAGCCAGCTCTGCTCTGTAATGGAGTGGTGGGTCTCCAACAGGGTCCTGGTGCCTCCTCCTATGACCTCCTTCCAGAGGTCTGACTTCTGTGGGGCTGCGTATGGTGGTTTGTGCATGATGGCTCCCAGCCACGCTAGGCTGCTGCTGCGTAGATTGCAGGGCCAAGAGAATTGGCTTTTCTTAGTCTCTGAGTTGCCAGCTCCCTCGTTTATGTAAAATGTAAAAGATGTTTCGCAGCTTTAGTCAAAGCTTCCAAGACAACCTCAGTGGATGCAACTTAATGCGGTGACAAAAGTATCAATTTTCACCATGCCCTTATCTTTAAAATTCTTCAATTCTGGGATTCTGGAAACTAGTGAACTTGATTAAAATACAAAGCATCATATTACTGTAAACCCTCTTTTACTCTGGCTGGAAAAAAAGCTTCAGAGAGAATGAGGCAAAGGTAAAGCACTCACTACCTTCTTCCACCTGGAAAAATAAACTGTTGGGTGAGTTAAAAATTGTATGGAGCTCTAAGATCAAAGGGCCTGAAGTCCATTTAGCGAGTAAGAAGTGAAGCACCAATCCCAGACGGGTGACAGTAATAGCTCAGGGATTCATATTGACATCAACATTGGTTGTGTTTTCAGCAATGCGTGAGGAGGGAGAGCCCATTCTAAGTGAATATGGAGAGAGAACTAAATTAAAGGAAGAAATCAGTGCGCTAAATGGAAGAGATTCAATTCTGAAGGACTTTGAAGAATTTTGAGAGCTGGATTAACAGAAAACTTACAAAGTTCAACAAAGAAGGGTGTAAGTTCTACACATGGAAAAGGATAATCTCCTGTACCAGCAGAGCCAGGGACCTGACTGGCTGAAAAGCCAGTCTTACAAAAAAGACACTCATGTTATTGGACGCTAGGCTGATATATTAGATAAAAATGCACTTACATAAGAAATAAGGAAAACTGCTCACTGGGCTCCAGTAGAGATAATTTGACCAAGATGAAGAGAGGCTCTTCATTTCTTTCATTCATGTCCCTCTTCATTTATCATCAGATACTCAGCTGTGAGGCCTCCTGTTCAAGAGGCTCCACTGCAGTGTAGAACACCCAGGGTGGTTAAAGGTTTTGAGCAGCAGCTGCAACCCATGAGAATCCATGCTCTAGTGAAGAGGTGGCTTCAGGTGATCAACTAGCAGCCAAAAGCTGCTCAATGAGAATTACACAGATCATAGAATTACAGAATCATAGAATGTTCCCAGTTGGAAGGGACCCATAAGGATCACTGGTTCCAACTCTTGGTTCCATACAAGACCACCCAAAAGTCAGACCTTAAGGCTGTGAGAGCATTGTCCAAATGCTTCTTGAACTCCAGCAAGCCTGGTGCCATGACATTGCCCACGGGATCCCCTTCCAGTGCCCGACCACCCTCTCAGTGATGATGGAGCCAAACCACTCTCAAATATGAAAGAAGGAATAACAGCAGGCAATGCCAGTAATTGCTTTTGGGGAAGTTCAGAATGAGCATGAGCAAAAAAAAGAGGAGGTCAGTGCAGCATTGGAATGAGTATATGGGGAGTCACTGTCCTTGGATGATTTGAAGCACGGATTAGACAAAGCCATAACACACATTACCTGACATTGGTGACAACAGTGCTTTGAAAGGAGTGCCAGTGAACACTACCAAGCAAAGGGTTTGGTGTGGCTTCTCCACTTTTAGCCTAACTGGACTTTTTCCTGTTGCTTTAGCTTGTGTGTAAAATGAATCTATAATGATTATATAATTATGATATCTAATTAATAACAATCATTAATATTATTATTAATAATTAACAAGATAATTATGGTTTTATAATAAATGAATATATATAATTATGATTATGATTATTCTGGTTTTGCAGAGTTATATAACTGTTTTAAATTCTACAGCAGCAAAAAAATTCATAGGCACGGTATCTCAGATTGGGGGACAGAGGTATACTGAAGAGTTAATGATTTCTGAAACAGGGAGTAGAGAGAGGTAATGAGGAGAAAGGGAGTGAAACCCGGCCAAAGTATATGGGGCATAGATACATAGGGATGGGATGTACATAGAGCGCAAACAGAGAAACCATTGCTTTGAAACAACTCTGAGGAAAATTGAGGGGTTCAAGGTGTGTTAAAGGATTTGCAACCTCAAACAAGTATTTATGGACAATCTGGAGGAAGGAATTATGTTCCTTTGCGTATCAACTCCTAGTAATTATAGGTGCTTCTCTACATTTGCTGGAACTAATTCATATGTAATAGTACGTTGCAGATTTTCACAGCGATCTTGTGAAATACCCTGCAGTATCGGATTATGCCTATTGCAGTTCGGTGTTTAGTGCTGGCTGTAGGAGCTTAATCTAGACATTTGCTGGTGGTTACTGAACACGAGCCCCTGTGGCATTTCTGGATGTGCTGTGGATCTCCTCTGGAAGAGCAGATGTACTCTGCAAATTTTGCAAGTTGTATGGGAAGAGACAAAAGGACTGAGAGCGTCCAGGACAAGCTGTGGTCAGCACTGCTCCTGTTGATGGGGCAGCACAGCTTCGCATGGGCTGAGAACTTGGCACAGGCTGCGGTGTGGCCATTGTTTGCAATGAATGGCTACTTCATGCTCACCCGTCTGCAGCCGCTATTTTTAATCCCAGATCCTAACATGTGGGTTTTAGAATAGTGCTTGTCTCAAATGTGAAAGAAACCACAGACCAAGAATCTAAAGGCCTGTTTTGAAAAAGGTCTGGAAGGGAAGCCACACAGACTGGAAAGCTGCCCCACTAAACCCAGCTTTAAAGAATAAACTGAGACATCTCCTGAAGAAAAGGGAATGCTCCTTTTGAAGGCTGCCAGATGGAGTCATGGACTCAAGACTGGGTCAGATGTTGGGGCTGATCCCAATCATTTACACCAGTAATGATAAACTTGTTCATTGTTATTATCATTGTTTAATGATAAACTTGTTAACACTAGATTTTCTTGACCTAGAGAAATGCAATACAAACAATAGCGAGTAAGTAAAGAAAAGCTGACTAACACTAACAGCTTCTCTGGAACAGGTTGCCCAAAGAATTTGAGGATATCTCATCCCAAGACATGTTTAAGACCAGGTTGGATGGGGCCCTAGGCAGTCTGATCTGATGGGTGGCAGCCCTGCCCATGGCAGGGGATTGGAATTAGGTGATCCATAATGTCCCTTACAATTTAAGCCATTTTAGGATTCTATGAGTATGTTTTGTCAGAGCCATAAGGAGAAAGCTGTAATCTGGGCACAACTTGTGCATAAGAGAAATTCTGCAGTATAAGTAGTACATATGCAAAAAACAATGGTCCTGACAAAGACACATTTTGGAACTGCATGCCTTACTCTGTCCTCTTGGACAGGAAGCCCTTCTGAAAGAGTCTGTAGGCACCTTTCCTTCATTAATTTTTATTAAAAACTGATTACTGCTTCACTCATTTGCAAAAGCCTGTGAAATTCCAGCTCTGCTTGAAAATATCTGGGCTACAGCAAGGTGAGACTGTCTAAATAGAGAAATACATTGATAATATCCAGTTCTGCTCAATTATTTATTTAGCAGCTCCACCCAATTGAAGAGCATAATACTCAAAGGTATAGTTTTTCTCACGTGTCTTATTTCTTTTAGAAATCAATAGCTAAACATGCAGTGATGTTTGCAAAAAGGGATTTTTCTTACTTTGAAAGGATAGTTTGGCTGAAAGGTATCTGAAAGAAGCTTTTCTATGTACAGTAAAGGAGACTTTGGTTCAAAGTACTTACAAAACAGTCTTAACAAAGAGTATCAGTAGCAGTCAGTTGGGTAACCCAGTCTGACATGAACATACCCAGGAGCCTGTTTTGTTTCTCTTTACTTAAGTCTGCAAAGATTTTTGTGTGTGACATTCAAAAAGAAGATAGAATAGCCTACACAACATCATGAAAACATTCCTGCTTACAAGTGGCTTTTGTCATTAAAGGATTTTCTCCTTCCCATATAGTTTTTCTTCCCATGGGGTTCAATCTGATTTTTCACCCCAAAAGTGCCATAGTAATGTTAGTCCAGTATTTTGATGCCCTGACTTAAGATACTGCTACATTTCATATTAAGAAGGAACTATTTTTTTATACCTTGCTCTAAAGAGCACTATGGCAAACACTTCAAGGAGAGGAAGAGAATAATTCTACAACTGTTGTCCTAAAAAAAGAAAGGTCTTTCCTCCTTGATACCCGCAAAAGTCTTTTGAAAAAACACCGAAATAAAGAAGGCAGGATTGAAAATCTGTGGAAACTACAAAACCCCTTGCATTGCCTTCAGTGGATTTTGATTTAGGCTCTCAGAGCGTCCATTACATTTTTATTACCCTTTCTGGACACATAAAACTTTGCTTTTATTGTTTAAGACAAAAAAAAATCAGGAATGACTTTAACATTGACTAGGAGGAGTCATTGACCTGAGCCAAGTGTAGTGTGGCTCAGGGGCTCAAAGCAAATCCCCACAGCCTCATCTTCCACTCCACTTTATGAAGCTTTCCTGAGAAGTCACTGTGCCAGCCCTGGCTCACATGTGAGGAACTGCAGCATGAGCAGAACTGCTCAGCAGTCATGAATGTGGATTATCTCCTGCACTGGGATTCCCGGAGTAAGACTATTGTACTTAGAAATCAAAGTCATAGGTCTCACCATGCACACTCTGTGGGCTGTTTACCCACCCCAGAAAGATGTTGGCTGCACTCTGCCTTCCATTGGAGGCCTTGCCCAGGAGGCAGAGTCAGACCCCTATAATTTATACTAGGGCTATAAGGTTTAACACATTTTCCTCCTGTCCCTAATAAAGGAAAGCTGTGGTCAGGGTCTGAGGGAAAGCCTATACACTCCCTCTAAAAAGCTCTATTCTGCTCTATTCCTGAAATACCATAAAGCAACTTCTGGTGATAGTAAGAGCAGGGATGGGCTCAGAATAAATCCCCTATCAAAAGTACTTCAGGTCACTGTAGGTGGTCATGTCTTTGGGTGTGAAAATCATCAAAATAAAAGTGCCAAAGATCTTGCAAAAAATCTCAAAATAAAGCTTAAATTAGTGGACAAATCTCAATATAGATACACATTTTTATTTGGTAAAAACTTGCACAAGGGCTTGTGGGGTAAATTAGTTGCTGTGCTAACCAGATTCTGAGTCTCTTTATGTCGTAGAGGGCTTTCTCACAAAGCCCTGAATCTCTTCACATCTTTATTTTGGGGATATTTTGTTTCTTACAGGTGCACAGTCATCTTTTTTACCTGAGGCACAGTCTAGCTCATATTTTTTGTTAGAGGTCATGAAGTCCTGAGGTTATTTGTCAGAAATTAGCAACTTCCTTAAAAGTATTTGCTTCTTTATAAGTGATAAAAAGGTGAAGGAAAGCCCTAGTGCTGTGTGCACAGTTAATTCTGGGCATGGTTTGTTATTGTTGCAGTATACTCTCCCATCATTTTTGCCTGATTTGTCACAGTCTGTATTGTCTCATGCTTGTCTCCAATCTAATGACCATCCTTCTCTATGCATTCACCTTTGTGCCTTGTCTAACAAAGTACCTTCATTGATTAATGTCTCATAGTCCTGGTCTCACATAAAGAAATAAAATCAAGACAAAATGGAGTTGTTCTTGATATGATTATGGCCAATGCACCATACTGTGTCATAAAAAATACACTTAATTTTTGTTATAGTAGAAATACATCAGAAGATCATGAATACCAGGGGAAGCATTGCTGTGGGGGCTGTTGTCTTCACATCTGATCAGCAGCCCCTGGTGATTTCTATGCCATATGATGACATCCTGGTTCCAACCCCTGTACTGTTAGACCCTGTCCTGCCCAGACTGCAAACCAGGGTCTGGTGGCAACTCAGGCTTTGATCCCATCTGCAGCATCTCACTAACAAACTGGTTTTGCTTTCAACCAGAATGGGTTGGTTGATCTATTGAATGGTGATTTATAATCATGGTGGAGAGCTACAGTGTTACTAGATGGTACCAATTCCTGATGGATACTCACAGACAACGTCTCCAAAATCAGTGCCTCTTATCTATCATCCTTACACACATATCTGTTCACACTGACGTTTATGGATCCAGTCTTGAAGTGCTGAAAGACTGCTGAGCATATTTTGGGAAGATGAATCATATGGTTCCAAATCTTCACTGTTGAAAAAGTGGAAGTAAATTAAATGTTGTCTCCTCGGCATTTTTTGTTTGTTTGACAATGGCTGGGAGCACTCAGGTGATATCTATAGGCCACTGTATCCCTGAATTGAGAAATCTCTTTCCTTTTTCTGCCTTGATCTTTCATTGGTAGTCCAGTACTTTTAGAGCTTGTCCAAAGAGTTAACTAAAACACGATTTTTTACAATAGTAACCTCCTCATACTGGAGTTTTAGACACCTATGATTTTTCTTATGAGCGTCCCAGCGAGTATGGTGCATATGTTGACTTTCAGCAGGAGCTATGAACGGAGCTGTGCTAACATACCAGGTACATTTTTAAATGTACAGGTCCAGCCTTCTGTTGTGGTACCTTTCCAAACCTCCAGGCTTTTCATCTCGTCTGTTCACCATCTGGGACTGATGTGATGGAGGAAACAGAGCTTGGTGGAAGGTAGTACAGCCTTTCAAGTGGATAGAATCAGGAAGCAGTGAGCACCCAGACTGTGCAATCACAAAAAGACCCTTTAATAGTCCTATCAAACTCCATTTGGGCAGCTTGAGCTAGAGATCACCCTGATCCTGTCTCTGAATGAACAGATGAGAAGCTAGGAGGTATCTTTGCCTTGCATTCTGGGAAAGGAGCACCCTGAAATTGCATGGCCCTAAGAGCTGGGTTTTGCATGGTGTGATCAAAGCTGTCTCCTATTTATGCCCTTCCCAACACTTTGACTGAAAATAACAAATCTATTCAACCTGAGAAAGAGATTTTCACCTGCTTAAGGGGTTTGGGAAAAAGTACTTGATTGTATGTGTTACGGTTCAAAGCTGGCTCAAAGTTCTGTTCTTTGTTCGGGGGTGGAGGTGCCACATCCTGCCCTTTGATGGCTTCTGCATCCAGCTCTTCCCATTATTTCACTAAGACACATGAGCTCGGTTACCCCGCTTTTATCTGTGCTAAATATAAATGGAAAAACAAACAACACAGAAAGGTAAATAAAGAACAGGAAGTGTAAGACAGACCTCTTGAGACTCTCAGTATTCCCACATGTTTTGTGTTACAAACCAGCAGGCGAGCTCTGGCCTGCCACACAGGTGGAAATGGTGTGTGGAGGCCACTGAGTGCTGGATATTTACCCTGTATCAAATGACAGAAAGGGCTGAGTGAAACAGCATTGTGCAGAAGCACCGTGAAAGGCTGCAAGGTTTCCAGCATTCCCTCAGTTTCTCTAGGGTGGGCTGGTGTTTGTATAGTTGCCTGCAGTAGGAAAACATAGGCTCAAAATACTAAGATAAATCTATCTTTATGTTGCTGGTAAGCAGGGGTGCTACTGAACTCTGTTGAGCTTTTATTACTAGGTAAGAAATTTTGTGTAATGTTGTGGAGTTATGGGCTAATTATTAAAATGGGTGCTATTGTGATGAACAGCTCTCTACTCCATCTAAAAAGACAGGCAATGTCTGACCTTAGACCGACTGATGCAGCTGGACAAAGCAAACGAGTTGTGCTTCATTTTGCTACAGGACCATCCAATGCTTGATTGTTAAATTTCAAGGTAGACACAGCCTGCAGAAATTCAGCTGGTGGAGAGATAGACAGATGAGTTTGTTGTTGTGGAAAGTGGAAGATTTTCAAAGGCTGCAGAAAGTTATGGATGTTGAAAAGACCCGAGGGAAAAGGCAGTGGGGGTAATTCACTGTGTCACTGGAAGCTTTAGTTATTTCCCAGAATCTGATCACCTTCCAGAGAGATAGCAAAAGTCTTCAGAGTTCAGCAGGTCTGACCTCTGGTGAAGTTTCCTGTGTTTTCACGCAGACAAAATGTGTTATGGAACTGAGGTTAGCATATTTTTATGTCAATGTGCCTTTTCTGGAGGAGGTCTGGAAGTCGGGCCATTTGCTGGGGTGGTGGTAGCAATTCTACTATTTTCCCTCAGCAGTCAAATAAGAGGTACAAAATTTTATAGGTTTTATGAGATGGCCTTGGCTCTTTTTTTTTTTTTTTTTTTTTTGTTGTTGATTTCCTGTAAATTAATGGAGTATATTAGTTTCCAAAAGATAATGAAGCTCAGGCTTTGTCAAACTCAGAATCTTATGCAACACTTACAAGTTTATTCAGGCTTATTAATTTCAGTGAAGGGTTGAAAGTAAAGCATTTAAGTGAAGAGCACACCCTTGGTTATTTGCCTTCTGTTGGTGAAGTGTCTCTCTGTGTCTGTCTCTGTTTATGTAAGTATGCTTACAGACATTCCTGCTCCTGCAGCTAGCTGGAAAAGATAAAGGAAAGGATGAGAAGCCAGGCGTTGGACTCGATGATCCTTATGGGTTCATTTCAATTCATGATATTCTATTATTCTATGACTTTTCCCCCAAGATAAAAGGGGAAAGGATAAGTAAAGTGAGATTCACCTCAGCTGGTTGCAGATATCCACAAGAGAGTTGCCTTACAACGATCTGGTGCTGTATGTCCTCCCAGATGTCATAGAATCATAGAATCATAGAATCACTAAGGTTGGAAAAGACCTAAAAGATCACCCAGTCCAACCGTTCACCTATTCCCAATAGCTCCTACTAAACCATGTCCCTCAACGCAACATCCAGTCTTTCCTTGAACACCCCCAGGGTCGGTGATTCCACCACCTCCCTGGGCAGTCCATTCCAGTGCCTGACCACCCTTTCTGAAAAGTAATACTTCCTCATGTCCAGCCTGAATTTCCCCTGGCGTAGCTTGAAACCATTCCCCCTGGTCCTATCACTAATGACACGAGAATGGTGACACATGTCACATGACACATGTCATGGTGAGGAGAGGGCCACCCTGTGCATCTATGTGTATCACCCTTTCAGCATCAAAACTAGCTGAAAGGTATATGATTCTCTTACATATGAAATGCCACCTTCAGTGACTTGACCAGCATGTCACAGTGTGGGAGAGTCAAGAGATGAGCAGAGTGCTCTTAGGAGCAAAACCAGAGCTTTTAGCATCCATGTGTTCATGGTCCTCTCTGTAAATCAGCTGCAGTAGGAAGCTCCAGTAACAGGTTCCTAGTTCCTGTGATCCCCAGCAAATTGTGCCACATATCTGAACTCCCAGAATGTAATAGGAAGCAAAGTTCTGGGTGTCAGGGTTCAGTCTGCATGCACAGCTTGGGGTGGGATGGGGAAGAGTGAATCACCACACAGATAACCAACAGTTGCATCAGAAGTAGATGAAAATATATCATTTTAGAGATCCTTGTTTTAGCATAAGATTAATCCAGATCAGGAACTGAAATTGTATGTGCCAATTTGCTTTTGGCTTGTTCCTCAGAACAGTGGTTGGAAGACAGAGAGAGTGTTCGAGGAAATGTCCATGTGGATTTGCCTTTTTATCATTGCTCATCTTTCCCTGTGGTGAATTTTTTCCCCATTCTTTCAGAAGCTGTGTGTGGTACATACCGTTCACATTACATGAACTATGGATTGCTAAGATCATTGCTGGATGTAGTATTGTTAGGGAGATGATTACATGCAGTCAGTGCTCCCGGTAGTACACTGCTGAAGAGTTCACACACAACACAGAACTGTACGAGTTCGATTTCATAAATGAACTGTGTGCACAGAGCATGTTTTACCATTCTGTTCAGGTGACTGGAGATGGAATTCTACCACTTTTGTACAAAATCTAGAGAAATGCTTGTGTATTTCAAATAGTGTTCTCCTTTGAATATATTTGATACTTGGTTTCTTCTTGGCTTTCACTGATGGGGAATTTTTTTTTAGTTTACTGCACAGTTACTTTCTTTGACACCTCTGCCAATGGTGCAAGCCTGAGCAGACAAAGCAAGTACTTTCTTTCAGTTCTAGAGTGTCTGAGACTTGTTCTCTGTTGTTTCAGCATACAGGCACCACGAAGGCTCAAGGGGATGAGATTTCCGGGGTGCCATTTTGTGTCCAGGCAGGACCAGCAAAGCGGCAGGAGCCCAGTGGGAACGCTTTCCACATTTGCTGCATCTGCACTCGCGCTGGGTATGTGACAGGGTACTGTACCAGAAGGTGGCACTCCAGACCCTCTAATACATGTCCTGAGATACGTTGAGTCTCCATGAGTACCTCCGAAGAGTGTCAATGTTTCATGTTGAGTTAGTGTAGTTGAGCCTTTGCCTCTCCTAAACTGCGGTTTGAGATCTGTATGCCACTGTCCCTTTTACCTGCTCCCGTTGTGATCAGAAGAGCTTTGTTCTGCTCTTGGTAAGAGTGGAGGCAGTGCCTTCGCAAGGATTCTTCCTAACCACTTTTAGGGATGAGGCTGACTTATTTTAGGAAGGGAGAGAGTTTCCCCTTTGCAGAGGCAAGTCATACTGTGCTGCTTGTCCTCAGAGCCACTGAACCAGCTTTGCTCTTTTTTTAATTTGGTGTTACAGAAAGAACTGATAAAACTGCTGAACCTGCTTGTGCACTGGGAAGAATGGCTCTGGCAGATCGGTCTTGCTCTGATAGGCAGGGGAACATAGAGATTTTAAAAGCAATTACAAAGCAGGCAGCAGTCTCAAAAGAATGAGTGGGCTATTAAAGATTTGAACTTAATAACAAGCCCAACTACTTCCCTATCAAAGTACCATCTCTCCTTTGCTTTTCCCATCCTCGTGCCCAATTAGTGCTCCTCTTTCACACTCAAGGGCAGTGGCCCCTCTGATTTCCTCTTTTCCTAGCAATGTATTCTCAGCTAATACGACAACTCAAGATTTAATCATTCAGCAACCTGCCAGCACATGGAAGAGCAGACCAGTCAGCATAACTGGCTGAGATAACTGCAGTCACTGCAAGGATCTCCTCCACTGCACAGAGCTTTGTCACTTGAGGTTACACAAGGTCCCTGGATTTCCTACTCTGTGTGGTTATTTGCTGGATCATTGGTCTGTAGAAGAAAATAAGATTCCTGCAGCTGAAGTTCAGTAGTTCCCTGATATGCATGTTCCTTAGGATCCAGAAATAGTTGTACCTCTTTAGCACTGAATTTTCATTTGTTTTTACAAGGTGCACATAGAACTGAAATGAACATTTTCCTAATTTCCTGTTTTGTGTACAACACAGATACTTCATTTCCAAAAAGCCTTTAACAACAACCTCATAATGGATTAACTTATAATTTAAAACCTTCATGCCTCCTAAATATGAGGGACTGACCCTGTCTCACTGGAATGTGATTAAATGAGATATCTCTGATAAATCTCTACATGTTTCTCTGAAAAGCAATTTCCACTTTGTTATATTACAGTAGTTGGTGCCATATGAAGCAAAGGAAAACATTTGTCCAGCAGGACGTCATAAATTTCATGACAGATTTTAAATTTTCCTGGATGAAATGTTTAAAGTGAAGCAGATGGATCTTCTAAAACAGGCTGGCCTTTCCTGAGTTCACGAGAAGCTGCTTCATCTCCTCTGTTTGAAGCAGTATGAAATCCCCTCTGCAGAGGAAGCCTGGTAGTGGATGGAAGCAATATAGGTGTTGGCTGCTTGTCAAACCGGGGGAAACCAACACCATCTGAAAACCAGTATTATAAATAATTAGTCAGGATCATTTTTGATAAGTTGATTGTGCCCCATAAAAGAGGGATTGTGGAACACACCATACCCCTGGCAACTTGGACATATTCCAATTTTTACAGTGCAGCAAGATCAAGTTAAATCACTTTTCCAAATAACCATTATTTGTTTGATTTGTTTTCCTAAGAGCTTTTGGTTATGTCAGTAGTTGTCAGATGCAGACTGACGCTTGTGATGTCTTGTGCCTTTCAACTTGAGAAAGTTGTATAAACTTTGCTGCCCTTCAGTTAGAAGGAGCAAGAGTCTTTTGAGAATGAATGAAATTCTTCAGCCCTCAGCCCTGAAACGTGATTCTTGGGTCAGTCTTCAGCATTGCAGGAAGTCTGCATGGTGGTGTTTTACGCTGTAAGCCTACCTTTTTCATAAAGACGTATTGAGAGTGACACCTAAATAAAGAATGATTGAGACCCTGTATGTGCTGCCTCTTTCTGAATTGGTGAAGGAAACTTTTACAAAAGACTCTTAGGTTGCTATCTGTACATCTCCAAATAGTACTTGATGCATAGTACTTGAACTTCAGTACAGTACATATACATAAACTATATTTATACTATATATATTAAAAAAAACAGGATTTGGTTTTGACATCTACATGGCAAAAATACTCATGACATTCTAGTCTTGACCTACGTTTCAGCGGATGAGCATTTTCTCTACATATATTGCTATGGTCCAAATATTTGTCTTATTTAGGCTGAATGCTATGATTAACAGAAGATAGATGCTGCCAGGAAGAATTGGACTACAGTAGAAATAGAAAAGAGAGAAAAATAAAAACTCTTTTGAAATGAAAAGGTGATATCAGTGACAAGAGAATAAACTCGATTCTGGAATAAGATAATTCTTCCAAGTAAGAAGAACTTTCCCTGAGGGAAATATGTTTATGTAGTAAATTGATGAAAATTGTGGGATTTAGTGGAAAATAATTATTAGCGAAGGAGCATTTTCTACAGGAAGAACAATCTTCTAAAGGAAGTTTGATTATTTTTCTTCCAACAGGTGGTCCAGACCTCTGATCCCACCTGGATTTTCTTGGCATTGCTGAAATCCAGTGAATCCCCATTGATGCTAGCTACATAAAGGCCATAAATTGTAAAACTCCTTATTAACCAAAGAATCCATAAGGTGGACAATCTTGCTCAAACTATAAGAAATAGTGACTATAAGAAATGTTTGTGCAGAGAAATACTGGAGATTTCTAATAGCTACCAGCAAATTTGTATTCTGAGGCCCTGGAGAAGTGGAAGTCCCAAGTAAGATTTAACTCCAAGTGCTGAGGACTAGATGGAGAACAGCAACATAGTCGTTTTGCCTTTATTATTCTTGCACTGTAACCTGACTTTGGTTCAGGAAGAGGAAATCCATGGCCTTAATTGAAGCCAATCAGTGAAAGGTCATGGGCTAATACTTAACAGACAGCAACAGAGGAAAGAAAAAACAAGGGAAAGGTAAGGTCTCCACTTGGTTCAAAGACTCAGTTGGATTCCGGAGACAGAATGCACCTGGAAGGAGAATGCACTTGGACCCTGAATATACGCATCACTTGGGATTTATAAAATTAAATTGAGTTTATTTATAGTATTTACTTGCCATTTTCCCAGTGGCCTGTGCAGCAGCAACTTCTGTGTATGGAGGTGCGGGTGACTACTGAAAATGCTCAGGTGTTTATTACACTGTTGTGACTGTTTATTAGGGACAAGAAATGGGATTCTGCGATTTAAGGTATTCTAAAGGTTGGAATTAAATTAAATATTGCAAGAGATTATTCCAGAGTGTGATCAGTGTCTTCTACTGTTTGATTTCTTCCTTTGTTTTGTTTTCTGAGATCCAGTAATATCATGACTTTCCCTGGATTGTGTGGTCAGCTGTTTAAATTACTCCCAGGCTCCAGATACAGAAATATTTTGTGACTTCTAAACTATGTTTTCTTTCAGTATTTAAAATGTGATGCTCCTTCCCATAGCTACAGTGGACACAGAAAAGAGGCTTTTAAAAATTATTTCTTCCTTTTAAAGCACATAAGAATCTAAGATGGTCATGGTCTGGTCTGAGCTAATCATAGTCTGTTTGCTCCCTGAGTAGTCTAGCATCAACTTCATCAAGCCCAAGACTTATATAAAAATGTCTAATTCAATTAGGTTCTTGCTTAGGTTAGCAAGTACACATTCATAAGCTGGAGTACTTACACCAGAATCTTAATCTACTGGTCTCAATCTACTGAAATGTTTTTTGACTGTTTGGCAGTACTCGTACTATCTTTTAACGAGCTGAAGTGATCTTCCAAAGCATTTGCTATGTGTATATGTTGCTCAAGAGAGTAAGATCAAGAGGGTAAATGAAGGCCTTGGTCAGTTTCATATCAGAAAGAACAGATTAATGCTTTGTTTCAGACTGTAAGAAGTTGCCTCAATCGTTCTCAGGTACAGTAGATGGCACAAATATGTATCTACTTCTTTTGGAATCTGGGCTGAAACTTGTGCTGGACACCATGTGGTAATGGCGATTACCAGCTGATCTGAGGAACTTGGATGTCTTTATGAAGGACAGAACAGAGCAATATAGTAGATGTGTTTCATGATGGATAAAAAATGAAAGCCACGTTTCTGGGAATATGTTTCTTTTTAAAAATACTTGTGATTCAAGTCCTCAGAGCTAAGTAAATGATTGTGTTCATGGCATGAGAGAAGAGCTCATAGAGCTGATCCAGAAAATAGGTCTTTGTCCTAGTTTAGCAATGAAAACCCCGTTATAAACAGCACTGAGGCAGAATTACTGCCTTTGTAAAGATGGGTGCATTTACAAAGAAACCCAGGACAATGATGTGTCATCAAGAAGTAGCTCTTACTTAAGCCTGTGTAAAGAAGAATCTGTTTTTAAATAGCACGTATTGAGAGATTCTATGAGACTTAGAAAGATATTTTAAAATGGTTGGGAGGGATAAACAAAAGGAAGTGTGCCATACCAAGAATAACTGAATTTATTCTAAGTACAAGTCCACAACACCAGTAAGGCAAAGTTCTTTTCGTTTCCCCACAACTGGAAAAGAATTTCAGATTCAGCATTTCACCCTGTATTATGAAGACTTTGTGGCCTCTTATTTACACTGCACAGCAGGAGTAAGAGTACAATGCGTGGGCAGAACCAGAAGATCATCCAAAAGAAAAAAAAAAAAACAAAAAAAACTTTGAGGAACGTTTTTTTTTTGTATGTCAGACACCTCTGGACAGTACCATTGCTTTTCTAGTATTTGGAATTCATGATACCAGGGAGAATTCTATTTTCAGTGTGAGACTGAAAAGGGTCCCCTTGTTTTCCCTAAATTTGAATATTGTTGCAAAGTTGCAGTTAATTTCCAGGCATGGAAAAGTATATCTGTAATTGTTATTGTTTCTGATATTCCTTCTTGGTATTATTGCTGTGCTCTATTTCCTCAATGTCAGCATCATGTTTTATCTAATTATACGGCAGTATAATTAGATGGAAGATAATTAGATGAATGGGAGAGCTCACAAGATTTATTATTCATGGGTTCTAATCTGTGTCTGGATTCTTTATCAGATATTTTAAACAGGAATATATCTATGAGCAGAAAAACCTCTAGACTTTGGCTCCCAGTTCGTGAAATAAAGGTAATAGCTATGCTTCTTTTCCTAGAAGACACTCCATGAAAAAAAAAAAAAATTGACAACTATGCATTGATCTGTAGATCTGAAATTTATACCATTTAAATGTATAGCTTTGGTGGTTGAACACCAGTAGACTGCTCAGCACTGCCATGGCACTCTCTCACTCTGCCTTATCAGCAAAATGGGGACAAAAGCAAGATGAAAAAAAGGCTTGTGGGTTGAGATAAGGGCAGGGTGATCACTCACCAATTAGCATTCTGGGCAAAAGAGACACAGTTTCTCATTCTTCTTTCCCAGTTGCTGTTGTGAAGCAGTTTTTTCTCTTTTTTAAATCTATTCTTCCAGAGACAGAACTGGTGATGCTCATAGCTCAGCTCTGCCTGGAAGCAGGTCCCTGTTAGAGCAGCTGGAGGTGGATCTGATCTGATGTGGGGCAGTGCTGGACTCTGCTCATGGAGGACAACCCTGCAGCCCTGTGCTACCAAAACCTTGCGACACAAGTCCAGTACAGTGGCTCAAGTTCATCCTTTTGGTTATGAGGACAGTTTCAGAAATAGCAGTAAATTGCTGTTTCCATCTCTACCACTACCACAAAGGTACAGGAAGGAAGATATCGATCCTGTAACCTGATTGGCTGGTACAGCAAAGTATATGGGAGGAAGAGTAGGTTGGACACATGTCTATCAGAGTACCTACAAAATCTAAGCACTTCAAATCATTCATAATTTCATCCTTTCAACATCTGCCTGACAGGGAGGGAATGGCTGTTATTTTCATTCTACACTGACAGAAGCAAAGGACCAAAGCTTGGTTCTCCTAAAAATTCAGATTAGCCCCTGAAAACCACTACTGTTCTTGCTGCTACTGCATTGCTGTACTTGCCAAGATTTAATTACAGATGAGATGAATTTATTGTGCTTAGGCATCATATTTGCAGATATCCTTTCAGTTTCCCAAATTTCAAACTAATGCTTAAACTTCTAGACTATTATTCTGTGTTCCATTAATGTTAATGAATGTGCCTGAAAAGAAACTTCAGTTTGCCAGCATTAGACAACTGAGTATCCCTTCCATTCTCTGTGTGACTTTATTATGTGTTGCTGCTGTTCCCAAGTTTAGGGAACAGTTTGAAGGATATCCCTATGATTACAATAAGTTACTTGTTTAGAGTAGACTCTGCTCATGCAGTGCAGAATGTGAGCTGGAAATCAGAGTATTGGTTTAGCAAAACTACCCACACAAAAGTAAGCAGGGCTCAGTGCAAATGGGGAAAAGGAGGAAGTAATAATTGTTACACTTCGGAGAGAAGATGTGAAAAAACAGATTGGACTCTACTGCTCTGAACACCTCTAAAACTTCTGGTTTTCATCAGCAGATATATCAAATCCATGGGCTCAAATCAAAGCCCGACGAGCTTGCATGTCCTGTAGCTGCAGTTCCTACACTCATAGGTAATTATTTCTGGGGAGTCCGGGGATGGCAGGTTCTAAAAGTAATTGTCATGACTATTTCTTTCCTTTGATAAACTGATATCCAGGACCTGATGTTGGCATGAGAGTAGCTCTTTCAGTTGAACATATTTGCTTAGATGCCTACAATAAACACCCATACCTGCCTGGCCTGCTTTTGACCACCTAACTTCAACATTCTGTTGTAATGCCCCAGCTAGCTATCTAATTCAAGCTTGAAGTCAGTAATAGATATAGGGGACAGTAATAGATTACAATAATCCATATTGCATGATTTTCCACCTGAAGATGTCTCTTACTTTTGGAAGGACAGCAGGCAAAAGAACATCATTTATGTACCTGTATAATCAAGATGTTATAATCGCAATATAATTGTTTAATCAACAGATATCAAGATGTTGTAATCACAATATAATCAAGAGAATTAAACAAAGTAGACAATAATCACAAAAGAGAATAAGTAGAAGAGCTTACCCTTCCGCTGAGCTCACCAGAAAACACCAAGAGAGGTGATCTCCAGAAGAGATCCTTCCCCTCTGGTAGCCAGCTCTTAAATAGGTCTAGGAGAGGTGAAGCCTGGCTCCACCCCTTCCGGCAGCACAGGTGAATTGCCTTCACCTGTGCTCCTCTGGCTGACTCAAGGCTCGCCTCAGGTGATTAATCAGAGGTTCAGGCCGTGACTCAGCAGTTCCCATACATGTACCTAATATTCATTGCATGATTACACAAACCAGCATACACTCAAAAGACCCCCCTTAGGTTACTTGTGTTGTATCTTACGTGGTCATCTCTATCTGTGTGTCACACAAGCTACTACCCACGCTATTGATTGGTACTAATGATTTTTCCTTTTCTCACAAAGCTTGCCTTTTGTGTTTGAAGTTTGTCATCTGCTTTGTATTTTAAAACTTTTTCTTCCAGAAAAAAAAAAAATAAAAACACCAACAAAAAGACAAATGCAAAAATTTCTCCATATTCTTGTACTTCCAGAAAAGGTCAATCAGTAAGGACACTGTTGAGAATTCTGGTCTTTTGGTGGAAAAATGCCTGTTTTTTGTTTGTTAGACAAGACTAACTAGAAAAGCAGCATGTGCTTAGATGCTGAAGTTTGCTTCAGGTATACTGGCTGTACTGGGAAGAGTTGTGAAGCTTTATTGTCCTAACATGTCATCTAAGATAATGAGCTATCAAAATTATGTAAGTAAGAGCTTCTCAGAGCTCACTATACTGCATGGTACCAAAGGCATAGCAGCTTGACTGAGCAGTGGAGTATCATCTTTGGGCTGTAAATCAGCGTGCAGAACAGGCACAGGTTCTTAGGTCTTCAGAGTTGCTGCAAGTCCTTAGAGTGAGTTTGCATTTCTTTCAAGGTACGATGTAGAAATTGGGCTGTCTGTATCCACCTCACTGAAGTTTGATGTAAAAAGCCTCCTCAGGTTATGTGCTCCATTGAAGACAATCACCCTGCAGTGTGTTGGTTGTACTGGCAAGTTTCTGTCCAATCTCATGCTAAATACTTAAGGAAAAACTTCTTACTGGTCTAAAAAGGCTGTTTAACAGTTTAATATACATCACTATATGATGATTTTTTTTTTTTTTCCTGAGATTCAGCCTAAATTTTTATTGGTTCAAGGATTACTCTGTTGTGCCTTGTTATAACAATTGAATGGCTTTAAGCAACTTTTTTTTCTCTCACTTGAGATTCAGCCTTGGTAATGTTTCACATCATTATTAATAAGAAAACTATGCATATATAATTTGTGGGGCACATACACAGTAGATTACACGACACAAAGACTTGCTGGATTCTGAGTGGAACTATAGGCCTTTGTTTCCAGACTATGATTTAAATGGCTTTGGATCAGGCTCATAGGGAGATACAGTTAAAATAATGATTTAAATAACTGGAATCAATGTTTAATTCTTTTGAATCCCAACAGTTTTTAGAAGCTAACTCACTACTGTCTTGGCTGTCTTATTCCTTGCTCATTGCTTTCTCTCCACTTGGAGATGATCTAATTTTCTGAGGATCTCTTTTAAAAATGACTAAGTGTGATTAATCAATGTTGTTGGGCTAGTTTTCTGGAGAACATGTTGCATTTCAGTTCTGCTGAGATCTTTCCTGCACTGCTGGCTAAATGCATTCCAGATTTAGCTTTATGTCTCTTTTGTAGGATCTGTTACACTTCACAGACTAGGTCAGTAAATTCATGTAGCTCCACTGAGGTGCCATCATGAAGGTTTACACCAGATGAGGCATCTATTTTCTTCCTACTGGACAGATAATGTGCATGGTCTGTTTAGAAATGAAGTCTCCTTTCTTGTTGTTCCATTAGCATTAAAGAAAATATCTCTACCTCTTAATAATAATACTGTAGTCATTTAAGACAGAGAGGAAATGGACCCTCCTCCCCACCATGTAGAAGGTGCTGTATAAAAAGGGGAGTAAATGGGGAATATATCAAATAAATTAAATTTAAATTTAAAGCAGCGAATAGATTCAGATAAACAAAGGGATGGACCAGAGTTAAAACCAGAGGCAGAGCTGATCATCCTGACTTGCAGTGTCCTCACCATATCTTCCAATCTGTCTCCTGTTAAGATTTTTTTTGTGGAAAATCACCATTGTTCCCTTTGTGTAGAAAAACTCACACTTCCTTCTTGACTTAAGATCTGTAGCCCTTCTGGGTGAATGAAAGACTCAGACTCCTGACCCAAGGTATGGGGGATAACCATGTAGTCATCACATGTGATGTCATCACAAGAAAGTCAATCATTACACAGTTTCATGACAGTTTTTTCAAAGGATTGGGGCCATGGCTAGTAAAATATCTAGCAGCACTGACATAATACACCTAATGTTAATTCATGTGTTGTCAGCCAGAGACACGCAGCACCGTAAAACATAATTATTCTAAACTCTCTGAACAAAATTTTACTCTAATGTTTTTGGGAAAGTGACTTTTCTTACTGTATGCATAGGATATGTCACCTGACTCGAACTGAGTGTCAGTGTCACAGGATTTGGATGATTATCACATAATATTCCCCAGTTAGCATCTGAACTGAGGCTTGAAACTACCGTTCACGCAGTGAGATAAATTTAAGGTTGCTGTAAGTCTGTTAACTTGTAGAAAGGACTACTGCTAAACAACAAGCATGTCAGTGAATGGGATGCATTTTCTGAAAGGTATTAAACTCAGTTTTGATGGAGGATGTCTCTGTTTACTCCAGCTAGCTCATGTGAAACACTCATGGGATGCAGAAGCCTTTCATGAATCATAGCCCTTCTTCCCCTGACCAGCTGATCTGCATGCTTACAATTTTGTGCATTTGATCTTGGGACACATTTAGGGAGTGGGGAAAAACTGCTGCCTTGGTGAAGGACTGACATGGCATATCACGTTCTTTTTTCCAAAGGTTTTGTGTTGCCTTTATTCTGAAGCCCTTAGTTGTTAACTACTTATTTATTTGTTTTAATATTATGTAGGCTTAAAGAAGATTCAAAAGCCACAGTTTCATGACTGGTATGGTACTACTTACAGGAGGCTTAACAAAATGTTTTGGATGAGGGCAATATGATGCCCACAAAGTAATGTCCTGTGAATAGATAGATGTACAGAGCGGCTGTATTCTAGCCATCCAGTCAGTCCTGTTCCCAGAACAGGGACATTGAACACTGGTTATCTGTAGGGAGAATTATTTCATCTTTAATGAAGTTTAGCTAACCAGTGCCCAACATTTTTAAGGATACATTACACTGTCTCTCTTTGAAGTAGAGTCCCTAGTATCCTGTGTCAGTACTTCATTCTCCTTGGAGCTCGGTTTGGAATCAGGAATATTATTTAGACTGATTTTGAAGAGAAGGTTAGATAATGGATAACTGGACTGAGAAGGTCCAAGTTGCTGGGGATTTTTTTCTTGAAAATCTCCACTGCTCGATGTGAGAAAAGACTGCAGGGACTGTGTGGTTTCAGCCACAGAAATAGAAACTTTTGCATTCAGATCTGCTTTTCAAATCCTGATGTGGCAAACCTTTCAAATAACTGATAGCCTTGCAATTGTTGCTTCTAAAGAGTACATCAGAAGAGGTGAAGGGACCTCATCTGGAGATCAAAGAACACTTCCACTGGAAATGCCGTTAACAGAGTATTTACTTTAATAACCTCCACAAAAAAGTAACTAGCCGTTTCAGTCTCACTATCATTTATGAAAGCCATCAAGGAGGAAGTTACAGATTCGTAAAGTCAGCTGCAAGAATGCACCAAGTACAAATTCATACAATGGCTTGCTGATTATTGGAGCTTTCATTTCTGAAACAGCAAAGAAATCTGCTCTTTATAAGCCAGATGGAGGGGCATGAGATGTAGAAGAACACTTACAGAAATAGACTCTTTAAGTGGGAAAAATCAACTTCTTCTTCCTCATCAGCATCTCAGTACACCTCAGGCTGCAATAACTAACAGCACCAACCATTGCTGATAGTGTATTCTGTGTACTGTCTGTATATTTGTGATGTACATGCAATGTGATGGGGAAAGTAGGAGCTCTTAAGAGCGCAAGTTTCAACCAAGTTTCACCACCAGCAGCAACTGAATTTGATTGTCTGGTGCTCCTGCAAACAGGTTGTTCATCCCCAGTAAACTTCTAGGATGGATTTGCAGACAATTGGTGTATAAACTCAGTATGTCTCCATGGTGTGGTCTGTAAAGGGTTACAAAGTGATCTAATCATTCAATTCCAATTTATGCTTAGATCATGAATGGAATGTAGATGGGAAATGTTTTCACCACTTGACTACATGTATGCTAATAAAAACAGTGGATCAGTTACATTCTGTAACTCTGGTACCCACTGACATAGTATGGTTATACATATTGTCAAATTCTTTTCCCTCAAAAAGTCAATTTCCATCTCTCGTCTTTCTCCCAGACACTGGGTTATCCACTTTCTTTCTCTTTTCACTCCTTCCAACATCTAGAAAATTTCTCACCTTTCCCCAGCAGCCTGATGCTCCTTCCTGTCCATTGTCATGGCCCTACAGCTGTTTCTATGGGCAGAAGCACTGCCTACGGTAAGAGGAGCTAGCAGAGAGTGATCATGCCTTATTCCGTTTGGAAGGGAGCTCCTTTTCCCAACTTTAGTATTGTATTGCTGCCCAAACAAATTTTTTGTCATCAGTGGCAGAGTTGAAGTGGTGGCTCTGAGCAGCTGGTGCCTGTTCTGAATGTAGGAAGGGAAATTTGTGATAGCTTGTGCTAGGCAATGGGCTGAATGTGGGCAGACAGAAAAGTGGTCAGCAAAGTTAGAGTGCATTTACATACAATCCCAGGAATGAAGCTGGTGTGTATAGTATTTTAAGTGTTTTGCATTCTTTATGTGGTTACCCTGGAACAGTGGTTTGTTTAAGTCACATTTGAGAAATCTGATTAGGGAAGAGCATAGGCAAGGGGTTCATCTACCACATCAGATTCTTCTGACGCTGCCACTAATCACACTACTGCTTGTGGTGAGCAGAATCTTCTTGTTTCCCATGGATTAGTATCTCTCAGCTCTGTGGTGCTCTGTGCTGTGTGGCCGGATGGTTTTTGTGGGAGTGATGATGGCAAGCTTGCTGCCCATTAACTTCCCTCGCTTTCTCTGATCATAAAGGATGATGCAGTGTACTCAACTGCTCTGATGGCGATTCAGCACCACTTCTACACTTCCTCAGTATGCTCACAGAAACTCAGAGCAGTTTTTTCTTGCTGGGACATAAGTACCTCTCTTGTATTATGATCAAGCAGTTAAACCATTGAGGTGTATTGATCTGCTTAAGTTCCATTTTGATGTGCTTACACACAAACATAATTCCAAGACAAATTACTTAACTCTTACAGTTGAAGAATGGTGTATCTGAGTGACTTGTGTAGGCACTATGAACTCTTGCTAGAAAGCCATGTTCAGTCATCTGACCTGTGGCCTGAAGTTGATATTAATAAATAGGAAAAAATTCATAAGCACTGCAACAAATACCCAAAATTAGGAAAATCAGCCTAGTAGTGAGCACTGAAGCAACATCCATTCACTGGTCTCTCGATTTGACACAGGAGATGGCTTATATTCTTAAAGAAACTGCAGTGAAAGTGATTGAAGAGGGTGACTGAGTGAGGTTCAACTGAACCTCAGCAAATGTTCTAGATAACAGTGCTTGTTAAGCCTGGGAGCATAGACAGTGTGTACATGGGACAACTGGAGGGTGATTGCACCAAAATGCTAACCCCCCAAAAGATGAATGCCCACTGGTTTAAACAGTAGGTAGGCAGTTACGAGGATGCAGTGTTTGAAAAGTGATGTTAGAACATCAGACCTGAAATTGGCACGGTTATTTTGTCTCCTACTCTTCTAGCATCTCAATCAAAATAGTTATCATCCCAGAATTTATACCCAAAAAGGAAGAACTTGTCATATTTTTCTGTTCATTTAGCTCTGAGGCACAGAGGATGGACTCCTTAATATCTCTAACATCAGAAGCTGTAAGATCTATAAATATCTATATGTCTATAATATCTAATATCTAATGTATATAAATATCTAAGGATACTAAAAATATCTATGGATACTTCTAGAGATGTAAGGTGAGAGGGAATTATTCCTTTTCCAAGTGTGAAAAGTTACATTACTGTCAGGGTGGGATGAACAGCCCACTGGAAGCATCAATGCATTTCTGATGGGAGATATCACTCTTTTTCTATTTGATAGCAAAGCCTCAGTCTTCCATGGGAAGCCTGGTCTATCCCTGGGCAGCCTGGTCTACTATTAAATGTGGAAGTTGGTGGCCCTGCTGTGGTGGTGGTTTGGAGATTCATGATGCTTGAGATCCCTTCTAACCCAGGCCATTCTGTGATTCTGTGTGATTCTGTTTTCCCTCTCACTCCTCTTCCCAGTTTGCTTTCTTCTGCAAGTGTTTACCCAATGCATTTATGCAGCTACAGACACACCAGCTTTGCTCTCTGAAGGATTCTTGCAAACAACCTCTCCCCTGATGGTGTCTTCATAAATACAGCTCTGTGCTTTACAAATAAGCATGACTGTACATGAAGACTTACAGCTAAAAGCTGCTTTTCTTTTCTCTACTCCATTTATAGTATAGCACATGATATATCTTAATTTATCTGAAAACAGAAGGGGATGATATCTGTTTAGCAATTTTTAGATTTACTATATTATACTTCTGAATAAGCCATGGAAAAATTGCTTAGTATCTATTTTTTCTCTGCATTGGACACAATGGTACTTAGTAGTAGAAACTAATTACACACATGAATTTAGGAGATAGAAAAATATATACGCTATATTTCTGTGCATGTGCAGGGAAGGAAAATGGAAGAGTAAATACCAGAAACCTTAAATCGTAGAATACATGATACCATATGGAACTGATTGATAGTATATTACACAGTAAAAACCAAAAAGGCCCACAAGTAATGTTTTTTGGACAAATTATTCTGCTATAAAATGATTGTTTCAAGTTTGTGTTTGAAGCGAAGCGGCTTGTAATAGGGATTTATTCAGACTTTTGCTCCTACCATTGATTTGTAGCTAGGGGATCTCCTTCAGAAAAGAATTCTTTTTCCAGCTGGAAAACCACAGCCACATTATGATTGCAAGTTCCCTAGCAAAGAAGAAAGTTAAAACACATTAATGCACTCGTAACTGCTTCTCCAGCTCTGGTGTATCTGTTCTGTGGAGTGCTTTGATTTCTGAGCATTAATATAAACCATCTTAAACCTCAGTATGTCTTCTAAACACAGATGTACATGCATAATGTTTGTTTATATTTGTTGTTTTAAAAATCTATATTTGATATATTTAACTTAACTAGCAACAGGAAAACTTCAGCCTCTCTGGAATAATCCCTTCAATAAGAAATTTAGAGCCAGCAGTGTATAATTTACCCAGGGCTGGACACAATCTGGCGGTGAGGGGGAGGTGCAAGAACCATGAATACATCTCCATTGAGGGGAAGTGAAAGATGAGGACTGTAGGCCATTTGGTTTCCTCTAATGTTGCCTCATGGTAATGCTTGGGATCACCATTTAGTAGAGCTCTTCCTCACTTCTGCGAGGAAAAGAAGGAATTATGTAACAAAAAGCCTTAAAAGCAGCATGAAGAAAGGGAAAGGAGGTGTGAACAAAGTGTTTACCTTCCTAATTAGATCAATGTCCTTATTCATTTCTCAGATACATCAAACATGCCAGAACTATGACTATCATGTAACCAACAATGTTAGCTCTCTTACTATATTGCTTTTGCTGATACGCAAGCATTCTAGATCCAGTTAATGTATACTATCTGAGAGACAGAAGTAGTCAGAAATGCAGAGTACTTCTGCTGCCTAAACACCTGTTTCTGAGAGAAATGTGCAGTATGAATTTGTAATCTAAGGCAGCCCAATTGTCTCTTCCTTTTGGCTTTTTCACCACGTTCAAGTGTGTCAAGGAAACCCATCACCTGTGATCTCTGCTGTATACCAGGGCAAAGCAGTTAGGATGGTGACAGGTGGAAAACCGATGAACCAATTCTGCTCCAAGTTGTGTTGGAGAAGCCACATGCTGTGCCACTCTGAAGTGCTGTTTCATATAGATAAAAGAAAACTAGACATATATGTATACAAACTGGGAGAAGAACTCCTTGAATGTAGCCCTGCTGAGAAGGATTTAGGGGTTCTGGCAGATGAAGAACATAATATGAGTCAGCAGTGTGTGTTTGCAGCCTGGAAAGTGAACAATATCCTGGGCTGCATCAGAAGAGGGGTGGCCAGCAGGGTCAGGGAGAGGATTGTGTCTGCCTGCTGCTCTGCCCTTATGAGGTCCTGTATGGAGTATTGCGTTCAGGGCTTGGGCCTCCAACACAGGAAAGATGTGGAGCTTTTGGAGAGGCTCCAGAGGAGGACCACAAGGGGCTGGAGCATCTCTCCTGTGAATATGGGCTGAAGAAGCTAGGCTCGTTCAGTCTGGAGAAGAGGTGGCCTTCCAATATGTAAAGGGAGTTTATAAACATGAGGTAATTTGACTTTTTACAAGGGTAGATAGTGGTAGGACAAGGAGGAATGGTTTTAAACTAAAGGAAGGAAGACTTATATAAGATGTCAAGAAGATGTTTTTCACTGAGAGGGTGATGAAGTGGTAAAACAAGTTTCCCAGAGAGGTTGTGGGTGCGCTGTCCTTGGAGGTGCTTTAAGGTCAGGTTGGATGGAACTCTGGGCGATCTAGTGTGTGATCTACTGGCTGGAAACCCTGACTGCTGCACAGCGGTTGGAACTTCATGATCCTTGAGTTATCTTCCAACCCAAGCCATCTTATGATTCTATGATTCTATGATTCTATGTTATGATTGTTCTTGAGGTTTTGATACCTGTAACTTTTTAACACTAAGAAGTGTCAAGAAACTTTGACACTTAGGTAAAAAATATTAATCCTGATTTCAAAATGTTGCCACCTAAGATCTTGTTGTATTTGCAGCTGTGTAATTTTCTATTCTGAGAATTAAAATGAATAAATTAAGGAAAAATAAGTTGTTGAAACATATTGTTCAAGAGCTACTGTATTAATGCATCCTGTTTTCTCCAAAGCTAGCTCACAACTGCTGCAAATGCGGGGCTCCAAACAAAAACTGCAAAGAAAAGTGAAATGCTGTTCCACAAAAACTTGGCCAGACAACAAACATAACATGCTTAGTGTCCTAGAGCTCCTTGTCAGACTGAGCCTTTGCCACCACAGCCTACAGACATTTTTTCTGTGCACGTTATTTGAAAGGGAAATCACTGCAATACTTCCTGTAACGCATATCAATCTGCTGTCAAGAGAAACCCAAGACAGTTAACAAAAAGAGCTCCCACAATGACTGAAGATGACTGGGTAGTGTTTGGGCATACCAATGTTACTTATTTTGGGCAGGGAAATAACTTACCATTAGGCCTGGCTATATGCAAGCTTCCTCAGTTGCCAGTATCGTATGAGTATTTCTGCTTGCACATATTCACACTGCAGGGTGGGTTGTCAACTATCTTGACAACTCTTCCTGGGTCTGTCAGACTTTATTTCTGATCCACGAGTGGCTTGTCAAATAGTGATTTTTGTGCAACTAGGAGGAACTGGAGGAACTTTAGGGATTCATTAAAAATATTGTTTGTTTCAACATCTGGACTTTGCAAATCATGAGCAAGATTTGCTGTAGTTTGAATTAATAAATCAAAACGGTTAAAATTCTTAAGCCAGGAAATTGCTTTCTGCACAAAGGGAGGTGGGGCAGAACTCTCTCCAGTCATACTGGGAGTCTGAATGGGAAGAGGCTGTGTAACCTGTTCAAGATCTCTGTGTAACTAAAGAACTCATGGGTCTCTATGGCCCATAAGTGGGATAAAAGCAGAGCACAGCCTTGCAGCTCACAGCATGTAGATGGAAAGGAACAGCTGATATTTCAGCATTAAAACCAACCCTAGATTCCATCAAAGGGAAATTGGTGCCTTTCATAAGTATTACAGAGGTTCCAGCACCTTGAGTCTGACGTGTCTTTTAAAAAAATACATCAGCCACTTTAAATAGTATGTCAGCCTCCACACTGTAACGCCTCAGCTCCCAAGAGGCACCATTGAACTGACTTGCTCTTTTGAGCTAGTCTTCGTTTCTAGTTCTGAAGGGAAAATTTATCTATTTTTTTCCTTTTAACTGCAGAAGATTTGAACTTCTCTCATATCCAAAAGAGGAAAAATTCAAACTATAACCACTTTCCTGAAGGAATGGTACTTATTTTATTGTGGAATACCTGAAATTTGACATGGGAGATATTTATATTTTAAAAAAATGTTCATATAACTAATCTTTTTGTTAAAAAAAATTGTGACCTAGCTGTTGACCAGCCATTATCCTCCTGTCTGTCCACCCTGTTTTAGCACAAGAACAGTGCTTCCCAGTGTATGCATTACTTTGTGTACCCACAGAGATTAGAGAATTTACAAAGCTAGAAATAAGCATTTTCAATTGCTTCTTAATAGATTAACAATTTGCTCCCTTAGGAGCTATGTCCACACATTTAACCATTCTACTGTAAAATATGGCAGCAATAAACCTGCATCTCAGAAATAGTTACAGCCAAGCCTGTTTTTGATATTGCTGTCATCTGAGTGTTTTCTGGAAGTGAAAACCTCTATCTATTTGCATTTTAAACATAGCCCATCTTTCAGTCCTCCATAAATGTTCTGGAAAGAACATTCTGGATTCAAAAGAGCACTTGTGTCATGATTCTATAAATCAAAGTCTCTGTGGAGCAGATAGTACCCAGCAGTCATGTTGTGTGTTTAACACAGCACAAGGCTACTGGGTGGTGTTCACGGTGACATTTGGGGATGGGCTAAACGGGTCTTTCTTTCTGAGAAGTAACAGCACCATGGGAAGTGTTCTGACTCGAATATCATTTGTTGCTCTGCTCTGGGATGAAAAAACCAAACAAAATGAAACTAAGTCTTCTTTCTTCACCATTGTCAGTGGACTGTTTTAAAAATCAAAGGGCTCAATGAAAGACCAGGGATTACAAACAACAGAATAAGTGGTATATTATAAGAAAATTTGTAAAGCAAATACTTAGCAGTTTTACAAGTAAGCAGCGGTTCTTGTCTTTGGTTTGATCTGGGGAGTCTTCCCTCAGTTCACTCCATCACTCTCCTTCCAGGGCTTGCTACATCAGTGCAGCCCTGTTCTATATTGTGTCTTTGAAGACAGAGATCAGATTCAGCCAAATCCAAGTCCAAACCCATCCAGGAGCTACAGTGGGCTTCAAGGGGTAATTTCTGGGCACTCTGATAGTCTACATTAGGAGGAAGAATTTCTTCTGCCAAAGTTCCTGTGGCACAAGAAAAGATCCTGTAGGAGCCAAAAATGCCAGTCAAACCAATCTGTTCTTTTCCTGTGACACTGCAGAACTTTGTTTGTAATGATTCTCATTATGTGCTTAAAACCACAGAATTCTTTGCATACTGCTAGTTGACATATTCATATTTAGCACACACAGTGAGGTTAAGATTTGTTTCTTCAGTTGTGTATTTATTTGGCTCTACTACACCAACATGAGTACCCAAGTGAGAATCTCTCCAAAGAAGGATATGGCAAAGTATAGTCCCAGTTGTTCTAGTTGGGACTCTCAGATGCTGAGTCTCTGAATTTAAAAGCCTTATGTTACATGCTTATTTTGAAAAGCTTGGCGCATGCAATTCTGTAATGTCAAGTCATGCATTTGTATGACTGTTTTAAGGGATCTCCTGTTTTATCGTTCTTTCTTTTTCCATCCTCAGTGTCCATTTAAAAACACAACAACAAATGAGTAACTCAAGAGTGTTTCAAGTGATGTGATTCTCAGCACAAGGAATGAATAAAAGGCTGAATCAGCAGGCATTAAAGAGTCACTGGAATTAATTTGTTCAGCAATATTTATTCTGCTGCATATGAAAGAGTGTAGGAGTAACTGAAGTCCTTGTTGGTTTCTGGTTGTGCCTCCAATGCTATGTCAGGTATTCATTACTTCACACACTAAAACTCAGCTAAGAACCATATATTTTTGGATGTAAAGATTTGTTCTAGCTTTCCATGCACTCTCATCCAATTAGTAGTTTATTATTCCTTGTGTAGTGGAAAAAGTTCAGGAACTGAGAATAACTGTAGTATGTGGAAACTGCCTTGTAAAGGCTCAAATTCCTTAAGCAGCACAAGTAACCTAACCCTGATTTTTCTCATTTTATATTCCACCATTGATCCATACAAGTACTGGTGCCAGCTGGGTCCCTAGGCCCACATCTTTTTATGCTGGTCTTGGACATTTGATGTCCTAAACCTGCTGTGGTAAAACCTACTAAATTGAGTTCTGGATGCATAATTGGTTAAAGGAGCAACTAGTGTGTGTAGATGCAGAAGCATTTCAGGGTGGGAGGCATGCCAAGATGCTCACTGCCGTGAAGACAGAAATGTTTTTAGTGCTGGAAACCTTGGTGCCTAGAAACTGAAGACTTGTTTAGGAAGAATGGGCTGGAGTGTGAAGTTTTTGGTTTGCTTGGGGCTAAATGTCTAAGCTTTTCTTAGGGACAGTGGAGAAAAACTGTCCCTAAAGAGATGTTTGTAATCTAAACATAGGTGAAGTGACCTCCTATCCAGAAGCGTGGTTTTTTTTCCATTGTCTACAGAGGGAATCTGGGTGATGGGTCGGATGTAACATGCACTCTGTCAGTAACTGAGTCTGATGCTGGGATCTTTCTTACCTTCTTTGTTATTCAAGACTGAACAAAGCTTCTGGATTTTATCTTGAAGCACCCTGCCTGGTTTTGCCTGACTACAATTGTTGATTAATTTCTTTTCTCCTTCAGTTTCTCATGCAAGGAATTGCAAACTGTTTCTTTGGTGGAAGGAAATCTCAGTGAACCTATAATGGTAATGGTATCTCTAGAAATAACAACAATTTTGAGTATCAAGCGTTTTTTTCAGCTTTTCAGAAAAGTGCCAGCAAAAGTGACAGCCAAAAGCCATTTCAGTATTAATATTTGTAGGTCACTATTGTTGTGATTTCTTGAGGTTTCTATACCTTTCCACACCCATTTATAAAGAAATGTTAACTTGCAGCCTTAGAGGAACACAGCCAGCTGACAGTCCAAAAAAGAATCATGCTGACTGCAGTAATGTATGGGAAGTTTAATGACAGATACTTCTGCTTGGTGAAAACCAGCTGGCAGCAACGTGTGTATTAATGATCACCTCTAGAAATAACAAGAACAATGAAAGTGTAGGGGCATAAAAATACTTCAGGGTGAAGCTCTCAACAAAACTGCCAAAACTTAGTTAACCACTTTAGTCCAGTTTGCACAGTTGTAAAACTCCTGCTACTCGTTCAGGCTTTGCAAATGCTGTTTTGTAATACAGTGCTGTTACTCCCAGCTATTTTAGTAAAAACACTGAATTCACATAGTGAGGGGATTGGATGTCTGACCCAATCTGAAGTTCCTCAAAGCTCCATGTCATTTCTGAATCACACTGTGAATGTTTCAGAAACCACAAAGTCTTTTAAAGTTTCCTTTAACTAAAGAATATTAATACCAACATCTGGTTATTTCCCCATTCTGTGCAGAAGCTTCTGGGAAATTATGAGGACTCGGGGTAAGTTTTAGTATTTACTTCCCTGAAACAGGAGCCCATATCAGAAGCCCTCATGAAAATGTGAGGGCTATCTGTGCATATAATGTGCTTCTTGCTTGCTTGCTGGCTGGTCCATTTCTTACTTAGTGAGACTGAGTATAGCCCCCTGAAATGATGCTGATTTACGTCCAGAATGAATTTAGTTTGATACTTCTTACTTGCTCAGTGGAATAGGCAAGTGAGTGAGTGGCACTTTATAAGCATGTTGAAAGCTCGGTTAAAAGCCCTTGAAATGTATAGACATCAGGTCTCACCAGCTAAACCAGCTCTGCCTGGAGTGGTAATTGGAAGGGAGACACAGAGGAAGCACTACGTGCTGCAAGACATGATACAGATGTGAAGCAGTAATTGACCCAAGGTGCGTGCAGCACAGCCTGCTAGGTGCTGCTCGGGGTAATTCAGAATTAGAAGGCGCGATCGAAGTAGTCACAGCTCAAGTTAAATAAAAAAGAAATAAACATCAAAAACCTTTCTGACAACACAGCAGTTAAATGCTTACACAGGAGCTGGATGGTGAAACTGCGTGTAAGACAGACTTGTGACAGAATTTCTCATTTAAAGCTATATCCAGTGTCTCTGTGGGGGTGATATAAAGTCAGCTCCATTCTACCTTGCTGAAACTTCAACTTCCTTTGAGTTTGGTGGAATAAGGTGATGAGGTTCTGTTCTTCTCCATAGAGTTGGATTGCAGAACTGAGGGGTTATTTTGAAGGTCTGCATTAATATACTTGGTGACAGCAGGATTTACGTGAAATAAAAAAACCCAAAAGAAGTTACAGGAGTTCTAATGAACCAGAGTTGTACCTAGCTGGTGGTCCTTAGGCTGTTTGGATAATCTCAGAGTCAACGTTTCAGGAGAGTGGAATGTAGGATTCTTTGCTTTGCTGCTCTGGCAGCACTTAAGAATCAGTGTAGAAACATTTGTTCCTAAAAGAAACTGAAATAGTGATGTTACAGGGTGAAGTATTACAATATGGAAAGAATGACAAGAAAAGCACAGAGTGGCACAGCTTAATATTTTGAAGCACTAGTTTAACATTTGAAATGCAGACGAAAAATTTTAAGAGCCAAGTACTTGAGAAAAAAAAAAAAAAAGAAGAAGAAAAAAGTCTTCCCTTATGAAGAAAATCTATCAAAGAAATGAGTCATTGAGGGACCAGGAAAGAGTTTGGGAAACAGATGTTCTTACATTTAGGACAGATGTTTTATGATAACAGTGCTTTGATAGCAGTTACAACAAGAACCTGCTCTAATTGAAAAATGTTGTGGTACTTCTGAGACAAAAACATAAAAAAAGCCACAGAGTTTTTAGCGATTGTACGAAGGCAGATTTCTACATTATTTCTTTATAGTGATTATATCTCTGGAATGGCACAGAAAAGTACAATTCTTTTTCAGTGGAAATACATAGTGAGCACTTATAGAATCATAGAATCATTAAGGTTGGAAAAGATCACTAAGATCATCTAGTCCAACCATCAGCGCATTACAACTAGGATAGTCAGTTAAGCTTTCAGAAAAAGTTCTCAAAGAGTTAGGTAAGAAGCGAAGAAGTAGACTGAGAGACTAAATAATGATAATCCACAGCTGTATTGACAAAAGCTGAAATGGCAGGTGCTTAGTAGTGGTAATAATCAATGCCTGTTGCTGAATAATGAAATGGTAAGTTGTTTGTATCTGTAAAATGACTTTAATGGTATGAGGACAAGGAAATAGCTCTGATTTAGAGTGGGGCAGACAGCATCACTTCTGTCCCAGCTATTTGCAGTCACTGGAAAGACTGTTGGTGTGAGTCTGGACACAGCCAGTTTAAAGTGTGAGTCAGTGTTTGTGAATGTAATGGAACACAGAGAAACATATCACCTTGTGAGAAACATCATCACCTTTTATTAATCTTTATTTTTTCTTGCTACTTGCTTCTTCTTATAGTAAGTATGTGTATGTGTATGGGAAGTGGTCCACAGTGACCAAGACTGACAGACTCAAACTAACCAGAGGTTTTAAGGCATATGTAGTAAATTAGAGCTAGAATATTCCAGCAGCAGATCACACCTCCCTTGGGGTTATCATGGGCTTTCTAATGAACTTCACAGAGTCTCTAAACATTTATCTTGTTTGACTTTGACAATTGGGTCTGTTTTCCAGGAAGTAGCCCTCCAGATTTATGTCTAACTAATTCAAGGCAGAATTCAGCGTCTTAATTTTACAGTATGCATTTCTTTGGATGACCTATAAAAATACCTAGAAGAAAGCAAACGTATAATTTCACCTGAATAAATCTCCTATTAAACAAATAGGAAATATCCCTTCTCAGTGAAGCATTAGATTGTATGTACACATGGGAAGAGCTTTATGCCCCTTTTCTGTTACAGTGTGATGGCTCATCAAACAGAACAGCGGAAAAGAATGCTATTGTAGAACAGAAAAATTAGATTCTTATTAAAACCCAGAATCTGAAGAAGTAATCTTTTTCCCTAGAAGATCACTACCCTCTGTAAGCCGATTAAAGAATGCTTTTCTATTTAATATAGTTAATAATTTCCAGCAGTTCTCTGGAAGATTTTTAGAAGTTTTTTGGAAGTAACTGTTATTCTACAATTCCTATTAGTGACTGGTATTTTATGGGCTTGAACGAAATGTAACCAAACTTGATGAAGAAAGCAATTCACCTGAAGTTGTCAGCACATGTCTCTAAATGAATTACTCCCACAAACCCACCATCATTTTCTGTTAGTAGAATAGATGACTGTAAAGGAGAACTCCCATTCAAGCTTTGCTATCACAAACATACATCTCCTTGTTGATTCACATTTGATATAAAATGTAGCAGTTAGCAAACAGTAATTGAAAACAAAAGGAAATGTTGGAGTATTCTATATTTTGCAACACGTCCAAGATTTCAGCGCATGGATCAAATTAGACTAACAATCAAGAGCATATTTTTGGTTCAGGAAACTGCTTTTGGATTTCACTGCTCAAAAAAAAAGTAGGAAAAAAAGAAAATCTGTCCTATTGTCTGTTCTGAAAAACAGTTTGCTCAAGGAAAGAATCCTTCAAGCAGTAGAGTAAAGATGTGGAGATGCAAGTGGATCTCCAAAGCAAATGCTCTTTTTGTTTACACCGATGAGAATCCACAGTCATCTCTTGGATCATGCTGAAATAGGAGAAAAACTTGGTATAAGCAAGAGAAGGTTACCATACCCTTGGGCCACTGACTCACATGGGCTCTGATCTGAGTCCATGTGAACATCAGGGGTGGCAAAATTCCCACTGAATAAATTGAGTCAGCATTCCCCCACAAGGGTCTGATACAGAGCCCGTTAAGTAAGTGCAAAACTTCCCCAAAGGAAAAGCTGTACATTCCTGTATTTTTCTTTTTTTAACCTTCTTTCTTTGGCTTTCCCAACAGTAGGATTATTTCAGTATTAACAAAAGGAATGTGTGCCTTTTGTAGGACAGAGGTAAGTTTGTTAACATAGGTATCAGGTGTTGCTAAATATATTGATGACTTGTGAGAGCATATGAGATTGAAAACTGAAATGCCCACAGACCATTTATAAGCTACTATCCATGTACTTTTGGATATCATTATTGTGCCTTCTTTGATCCACAGCTGGTTTTGAAAACTCAGATGATTTATTGTACTCTGGTACGTCTTATTATTGCTGTGTGCAGGCAATGGACCTGTATTTTAAACATAGTATTTCTGTTTTTATGAATTTTGACTGAAAATATTTTCCTCAAAACAAGGAGTTGAAAAAGCAAGCCATTTTATGAATCAAAAACAAGCTGGGGGAGCTTTGTGTGTTCAATTGAGGAAGAAGAGTATATACCAAAAAAAATAAACTAAGTTTTCCTCTGTCTTTCAGGAAGAATGACGAAGGTTTTTAAGTAATAAATTCAAGGTATGTTTCCACCAAAGGGACTGCATAACAAACTGGTGTAATAAACAGTTTTTGACAGAGGTCAGAAAGGTTACCAGCAGTTTGTGTGACTGAAGAATTTGGATAACAGGATTTAATTTTTACAGAAAGAACTAGATATTAGCTGAGAGTAAGTAAGCTTATGCACAGGTCTGTGTGAGAATAGAAAAACAATAAGGTAAGAAAAGGGAGTGCCTTAGAAAATAGGGATGCTATAGTGTAAAAATAAAAGTCATGAAAGTAGCAGACCACGAAGTAAAGACTGAGGTTATTCCAAACCAGTAGATTGTAGAGGAAATAAGTAAATGTCAGTGACTGAATTAAAAATAAATATTATATTAGTATTAAAGTCCACTGACAGAAAGCTTGTATAATATTATTCTGGTTGGAGAAGAACTTGGAAGTTAACAGGTACAACAGCTGTCCTTAATTCAGGACAAATGTAAGAAAAAATTATGCTCTTTAGGAAATTAGATAGTTGCAGCAGTGGAAAACATCATCCAAAAAAAGGTATGTGTGACATTAGGAATCCAAGCTGTCTGTAGGGTTTTCAGTCTTAATCAAATTTAAGCATGAAGATTAAGCTATTGTTTCCATGAATAAATGAGAATGTGAGCAGACAAGAAAAAATGCAAAAGATGCTAACAAAAAATTACGCGAAAGCCAAGAGCATAACAGTGCTGAGCACTAGGACTATAACCATAAGAAGGAACCTTGCAAAAGTTTTCCATGAGGTAGCTAAAAAATGGGTCCAGGAATAGCTCAACATAATACCTTCTCTACAAGTTAGCAAGTTAGCAAGACTGCCTAAAAGATGCTGGGCTCCACAGCCCATCCCCTCTTATGGAAGAAACAATGTGAAAGGTCGTGCAAATTGTCTAATGGTGTGCCAAGATATAATGGCAAATTGAATGAACTAAAGGCAATGTAGCAAAATAACACCATGGTTCTGTCTGAAATGTACAAACACTGCTTGTGTTTGTAGGAGCTATGTGACATGAGAAAGGATTGTTGGCCTCTGATTCAAATGGTTTTAATTTGAGGGAGGGAAGATTTAAGTTGGATGTCAGGGGGAAGTTCTTTACAGAGAGAGTGGTGAGGTGCTGGAACAGGCTGCCCAGAGAGGTTGTGGATGCCCCGTCCCTGGAGGTGTTCAAGGCCAGGTTGGATGGGGCCCTGGGCAGCCTGGTCTAGTATTAAATGTGGAAGTTGGTGGCCCTGCATGTGGCAGGGGGGTTGGAGCTTCATGACCCTTGAGGTCACTTCCAACCTGGGGCATTCTGTGATTCTGTGATTGGACATGGTCTGTGCATGCAGGATTGTAATGAACACAGTTAGATCCTTAATGTCATGGAGATGAAGCAAAGCAATGTCCTCTCAACTCAAATATTGCCTCTGAATAATCCCTGAGCAAAAACAACTCAGAGCCAAAGGAGCTATCTCCACATCAGTGTTGTTATCTTCAGGGAAACCACTGCTGGGCTGACTTATCTTATTTCCTTGTCAAAATCAGAGCTGTGTAAGCCGTAGGCTTGAGCCAAGGCAGTGTTGCATATTTTTCTTCTGTGTGGCTTTCACAAGCAAGAACTAAATAAAATTTGAACCAAAGAAAATAGAACTTAAATCACTTACTCCAACACAGCAGGATATTCATTATTCAACTTATTTACATGTTTTAGTCCACATCTCTTTTGGAGTGAACCAACCGGTTTCCTCTGGGATAAAATCCAGGTTTGTTTCTTGGAGCAGCATTTTAAAAGTATATCACCATACAAGAAATATGGACAAGATGGTACGGGTTTGCTCTAGTAGACCTGAAATCTCACGTGGTCTCCTCGTGTTATCCCAGAAGGTCCCACACTCGTATGCTCTTGTCCTCTTTCAAATATGTTTCCTGGCCATTACACTAAAGTGAATCTCTCAAGAGGGCTCATAATTGCAGGCACTAGGAGCTGACTCCCCACAGTACTGCATTTGCAGCAGCATCTGAGAACTCACAGTGGGAACCTGGCCACAGCCTGTCGTGAAGGGATCAGTGTGTAACAGTGCAGGTGTCATCCACTCTATATGGCATGGTCTGGAGATCTGTGAGCTGTGGGCATTACTGGGCTGGTTTATTCTCTCTCTGGTCTCCCTCCAGTTCCTTCTCAGTTGGTTTTGAGCTCTCAGCTCTGACATCATTTGCCTTTTCTTCATCCTCTGTCATCTCACCTTTAGAACTTTTAATCTTCTTCATTTTTCCTCCAGGTTTACATCCTCTCAAGACCAATGGTTTTCCTAGGTCTTGGTTAATGCCTAGTCCTTATGAAAGGTGCTAGAAGACCTACATTGGAGGGGAGCACTTCTTCCTTGGCAGATGTCTTAGTACACATAGAGGTAACCTTATTAACCTTATTGCCTTTGGTTCATTGTTTTCTAAGATATGCTATCTGTATCTTTCTGACAAATCCAGGACAATCACTGAAGCATCTGCTGCGAAATTTTTGTGCTGCAAGATCTCAGTCTTTAACACTGATTGTGCATTTCTATGGTAGTTCTGTCCAAAACCTCCTCTGTACATCTTCACTGTACAAGAAAATTTCAGAAGTAGTTGAATAAATCAGAGGTCTTTTAAAAGTTATTCCTGAAATACCTTGCTGCGGTGGTAGTAAAGAAATATGAGACTGAACTCATGTTACTTGTTAAGGCCATTGACTTCTTCACTGAGTCCCCTGAAAATGCAGGGCTGTGACAGAATGCCAGATCCCAGCATCTTTTGGGAAACTGCTGGTCTGTAAAATGAACAGGAAGAGTGTCTTCCCCTAAATTAGCAAAGAAATATGACCTAAAGAACACACTGTTTTCTTAGACCCTGAACAACCTTGCCCCTCTGGGTGATCAGGTCAGTGAACTTTTACAAATTGAGCTTATTCAAAACCCTGGGCTAGTTTGTGAAACTGGAGATTTACAAACACACCAACACACTCAAGGTTGTAGTAGACACACAGTTATTCCTAGTTTCCCTGTTCAGAGAATTATAGTTCTGTAATACACAGACGAACAATCTGTCTGCTTTAAGAACGGTATAGGTTGGTATGCATTTAAAAATTAGGAGATCCCAGATACAGAGAATAGCCTCAAAAATCCACACTACAATTTAAGTGCCTCTTCTTCATACATCTTGCTAGTTTTTGTAATTTAAAATCATGCAAAATTACTGCTGAAATTATTAAGCCATGTCTGTGAATTGATTGGGAATCTTCTGTTTTAAATACAGATACTCAAATATCCACCATCTCAATTTATCCTCCAAATGTGAACTTTTTGCCTGGACTGGGTGTGGTGTCAGTTAATATCAAGTGGCATTGCTTTCCTGATCATGTGAAGTTGTGCTGATATAAACTGGTTTAGAATTTGGCACATTAAACACTAGTGCTTGCGGCTTTCTTACGCAGAATCTGAGCTACCAAAAACATACTGGGCAACAGTACCATGGGAAAGCTGATGCCTGCATGGTTGAGATCATGATGAACGCTTCTACAAACAGTGTTAGAGAAGGGTCTAGGAAGCTAGCAATTAAGTTAAGATGCTATTACATAAAATCCCATGAAGAATTGCATGTAGTCAAAAGGAAACCACAGTAAGACTGGAAGGAGGTGTCTGCAATTGAATAAATAGGAAAAGAATCATGTTTAAAATGTTTTGTTTGTAATCTTGAAATCTTTGTGTAATTTCATCAAGACAAGAATAAACGTTCACTGTCTGACCAACTCCACAGCTCTAGTTCATGTAGTTATGTAGGATAAACATAAAACGGTAGCATCAGTGAGCCAGCAAGCCCTCTTACATGTTGGAGATATGCAGTAGAAGACCACCCACAAAATTCATTGCAGCAGAAGGCAACTAAGAGAAGCCCGTCCACAAGAGACTTCAGCACTTCCTCTGCGGCTTAGTCCTGAAATAATTCAAATTTGTAAGAGGTGCAGATGATTGGTACCTCTTAACATGTTGGTTAAGAGAGCAGCGTTGTGTGATGATTTAATTTCCTGGTCCTTTTCAGCAGTCCTCACTGAGTTTTATTCTTCCATTGAAACTTTTTTTTTTTTGTCTCCATGGATATACTGCATTCAGATGTGGAGTCCTCAGTACAGGAGAGACACAGACCTGTTAGAGCACACCCAGCAGAGGGCCACAGAAATGATCCAAGAGATGGAACACCCCTGAGAGGGGTGTTCCCTGAGAGGACAGGCTGAGAGAGCTGGGGCTGTTCAGCCTGGAGAAGAGAAGGCTCCAGGGAGACCTCATAGCAGCAGCTCAATATCTAAAGGAGGGCTATAAGAAAGAAGGGGTCAGACTCTTTAGCAGAATCTACTGTAATAGGACAAGGGGAAATGATTTCAAACTAAAAAAAATGGGAGATTTATATCAGATATGAGGAGGAAGTTTTTTAATTACTGTAAGCGCTGAGGCACTGTAACAGGTTGCCCAGAGAGGTGGTAGATGCCCCATCCTTGGGGATGCTCAGGTTTGATTGGACTCTGAGTAACCTGATCGAGTGGTATGCATCCTTGTTCAGTGTAAGGAAGTTGGACTAAATGACCTCTAAGGTCCTCTTCCAGCTCAAATGATTCTACAATTCTATGATTCCATACAGCCCTATGAATTTAGCAAAACTGAACTCTATCACAACCATTTTGTAACCAGAAGCAATACTCTTCTCTAGCTGGTAAAAATGTGATATCTTTTGCCTGAGGCTGAGAAAATGGCATCCTCTCACACTATGTCCCTTTTTCTTTCATCCTTGGTAAATCTATTTTCACCTTCCCAAGAGGATTTCTTCTTGGTTCTCAGTGCAGGAGGATGTGGTATTCCCTCTGCCGTCCTTCACTGTTTATCATTGCTGAGATGTGCCATTTTAATTTCTGACGAGTACTATTTAATAAAACCTACTTACAGATCCTAGCTATTTGAAGATTCTACAAACAGAGTTTTTCCAAAACTTTCACCTGGAATAAATTAACCACAGGAAGAAAAAGGGTTGGAATATAAAATAGCAACATGAATTTTGTCATCATGGCTAACAAACAGAAGAAGTCTGTCAGAATAACCACTGGAATTTGAAATATGGTTGTTCCAGATTTCTTTCCCAGATAAATCTTATGAGAAGTTTTATATTTCAAATGTAATATCACCAGTGAGCAACGCTACTTAGAAAAATTCATTTTAGTTTTTCATCAGGACTAGATCTGCCTGAGGAAATCTCTGTGGCCTATTCATTAATAGGTTAGCTGTTAAAGCTGTATCTAAAAGAAGAGAACAAAACACTCTGGAAGAGCTCTAAATAGAGGTGAACAGGAAATTCTTTTTCCAACTATTAAAAATACTTCTACCTCTTACTAACATTAGATTCTGCCAAAATAAAATTAATAAAAGTGCCTGAATTTGGGGCTGGCTAATCTTAGGCCAATAGCTCTAAAGAACTGAAAGAGCCATACTGCTTGTGAATGTACTATGCATTTTGCTTCCCCTTTTATGACCAAGAAATTTTTTGAATGAAGTCATCATGGTGTATAACATTTCTGCATCTTTTCCTTCAACTATAGTGTTCTTCCCAACACGGTATTTACAGATAGCACATGAGCTGGTGCAATTAGTGGCATTTATACATTCATTTTCACAGGCCATTGTTCTGCATGGAAATTTGGATAAGATAAACAATCTTGTAGAGGAAAAGGAAAGGCATGCAGGATTCAAAACTGAAATACTATGAAATTTTTATCTTACTTTTTTAGCAGAGCAAGATTTTTTTTCCGCTGAGTTCCTACTAAATTCAACTTTACATACAGAAAGTTACTGCACAATCCTGGAAATTAATTTTGGAGCCATTCTGTGATACCATCACGATTTCTAGGAAGCAGTTCCTTATTGACTGACATTCATTGATGCTTGCTGAACATTTGTGGAGGCCAGAGAGTGGATGTGAGCACAGTGAGGCAGTGGGAGATGCGTTTCATCACCTCAGCTGGTGCAGATTTTTAAGTGTGGCATGCAGGCTCCTGCTCATGGCTGGTGAAAATGCAGAGCTAATGGTGGTGACTGTGCTGAAAAATAGTGTTTTGTAGCTGAGAATTTTCTATATCAAATGGTGCTATCTTGCACTTCGTACTGCTTGTAATTTCCATGGAAATAAATAGGAGACGTTACTTTTAGAGGAACCCACATACGTGAAAATCAACGTGATATTTGTCTGCTTCTCCATGCTACTCAGAAAGCAGTGTATTTCCTCTGATCTTTTAATGACAGAAAGTACTTTAGCTGTTCTGCTTGTAAAGACAGCTGGCTCTTTACTGCTCTGCTGGTCCAAGGCCACAAAAAGACCTGACTTTTCACATTTAAATGTTCTACAGTCTGAGACTTCACCTAATTATATTACGTGTAGTATTTTGTGTGGTTTCAAGTGAATGACACGGACAAAATCAAATTTCTAGTCTATGAGCAATAATGGGTTCAATTATCCTCGACAGGATAGATTTGTACTGACAATCCCAAGCAAAGCAGAGATGTTTGCAGCAGCTTTTCTGCCTGAACCACGGAAGATCAAAGCCATCATATTTGGGAAAGGACAGTAATGGATGCAAAGGTTGCAATGAGAGAAACTTTTTTTACTTTTTTTTTTCCTTTCCCAACTAGGTTGTTTTTATTTTTGCTTAAAAGTAGCAAATAGCAGGCAGTGTCTGTAAGTAGGTAGCTGGAGTTACTTTTGGCTCCCAGGGAACAAAGCCGACAGTCAGGCATGCTGGCAGCCTGTGCAGACAGCAGTGCCAGTCATCTCTCTCCTTCCCTTTCCCTGAGATGTTTGGCTTTGAGGTTGTCTTACTGCAAGGGAAGCTTTTCACTGAGGGCATGGGCTATGAGTGCACTGGCCTTTCTTGTTTCCCAATGGAAAGCTAGTTTATATATATATAAAACTGGAGACCCACCTTTTATGTCAGAGTTCCTCCAGTCCCAGATGAGTAGAAAATCTACTGGGAGTCCCCACTAACTGACAACATGATTGTGGATCAGCCTGCTGCTTGATGACAGAGAAATGAAGAAAATGTCTGACAACACCCCCAAAATCGCATGTGGTCTGAGATCTGAAATGATGTATTCTTTAGTTAAGACCTTAGAAAAAATAATTCTGTGTCTTTTGTTCTTTTTTATTGAATAAGATTTTCCCACTATTCTGAGATGATTTATTTTGCTTGGCAGTAAGTAGATAGTATTTAATATGTTAACATTATTAATAATACTTGGCATGTAACTAACTCCTTCCATCAGACTCTCATGGCCCTTAATGAATGAAAGCCTGAAGTATTTCCCTGGAATTAGTTCAGTACTGCACAGAGATTGTGTGTGGGATCTGGGAACATATCCTTGACTCCCATAATTTGCAATGAGATTGTAAATTGGATTACATGTTCATAAGAGAAGAAGTAAAAGTTCCCTTTGTATCCCTGTCTGCACAGTGGTCGCTGAGTGTTAGTAATTATTTATTGCTATTATGGAACGACAGTGAATTAGTATCCTTCATCTCGTATGTGAAGGAAGAAAGGGGATAGATGTGAGAAGTAGAGAAGTGCTCCTGCTTACAACACCTTGTAAAACAGTGTACAACACGATTAGGTTGCCTGAAAATCGCACTCTGACCCTGAGACCAAGGTCCTCCAATTACAAAAAGCACAATAACACAATTTGATAGAGCAAATTCTCAGCTATGAAGCAGTTTTCCAATACAGTCACCTCCACTAGCTCTGCATTTTCACCAGCAATAAACAAGAGCCTACATGCCAAGCTTGTCAAAACCTACACCAGCAGGGGCGAACTGTTGTCACTGTCACCAGTGCTGAAGCACACCACCTACCACCTTACTGTGCTCACATCCACTCTTTGGTCTCCATAAACATCGAGCAAGCATTGATTATATTTTTTTCTGCATGGAGGAATTCAGTGCCACACCTTTGCTTCATATTCACTTCTATGTCAGATGTCATTGTGTCAGACTGTCCTTCTGCTGCCCTCAGTTTCATAGCAACAATAAGTAATGAAATATTGGTGGGAAGGTTCAGCCTCTACTGACATACTACCAACATCTGCCTCTGATGTGGGCCAACATAGCAAAATAAGGGGCATTACTTTCTGAGCAGCCCTCATAAAAAAAAAAAGACAGAGCTAGAAGTCCATCTATGTCTATACTTCATGCAGGCTTACAGCTATAACCATGACATCTCTTCCATGTCTACTTTTATACCAGCCAGTTGCCTCAATCTATTTCTAAATGTACAAGAGTCTGCACTGAATATATAAATAACAATGTAATTAAAACTGACACATTCATTTTGCATTGCTGTTGTCACAGCATTTTCTCTCTAGAGCTTTGATGCAAGAATTGCCAAGCCTTACAAATACTTCATCACACCCTCTGCAAACAGGTCAATACATTTACAGAACGGCTGCATGGAGATGTGGTTAGAGAAGTAAATTTGGATAGGGTTTATTCACTGATTTGACAATAGCTTAATTTTTCCAGGAATCAATTCTGGTTAACTCATGTATAATTTAGAAAAAAGACTAAAGACATTTAGTTGTGTCTACAACGGGTGTTGTACGTACCTTGAGTTTAAATAAAATTGTGTGGTTTTTTAATGGTGACATAAAAAGACATAGCTATTTTAAATACCTGTTCTACAAACTGGGGGTTCTTTTAAAACCTTCCACATAAGCACTTATATTTTCAGTTTAACTTGAAAAACACTCAAGTGTATCAGCATCTGCAATCAGAACATCTTCATGTGAGGTCCTCAGATAGCTAACCCTTTAACCAGACAAAGAGAAACAGCTGCAGTGAAGTGGCCTTTTGGATTATATTTACACATAATTTTCCTTGTATCTTGCCAAATGAGAAGCAAAAAATTATATCACAAAAGTTTTGAATTAATATCAAGTCAACAAGAAGCTACAGATATCTTTAGGTGTCTCCAGCATGCATATTTCTACCTTGCCTGCCTTTGTCAGAGTTCAGTCTGTGATCTTGGTCTCCAAATACTGACAACTGATTTATGATAAGGTGGATTGCACCATGACTCCACTGACTTCACTGCTTTGTTCTGCACTGACAGCAACGCGAAGACAGGTGCCAGGGCATAGTCAGAACAATCCAACCACTACGGTATGGCTAATATGCTTGGACTTCAGGTTATTATTTCTTGAATATTTCTTGTTGCTAGGCACCACTATTACTCCTCTTAATCATTCACTGTGAAAATATAGAAATGAAGTTCCTAAAGTTTAACAGACTTGAATGCATGCTTAATTTTAGTTAGATCCATCAAAGATATGGCTTGACCATTAGTCACTGTTAAAAAAGAAAAAGCAGGCAGTTTTCCTGTTAATTTGTTTTGTGCTGTTAGGGTGTGGTCAATGGCGTTCAAAGGCACAGGGATGCCAACTGCCACTACATTACACTGATCTCCAGTGAAATATGGAGTGAGGTTCACTATTTCAGAAATGTTTTTTGAGCTGAAGCAGGCAGTGGAGAACCCAGTGTGGAGAGGTGTGATGCTGGACTTTATTATTACAAGCAAGGAAGGACTGGTTGGAAATCTGTAGGCTGGGGGCAGCCTTGGATGCAGTAACAGTGAGATAGTGAAGTTTGGGACCTGGCACAGAAGAAACAAAGCAATAAATAGAATTGCAATGGTGAACTCTGTAAGAGAAAACACTAAGTATGTCAATAACCAAAGAAAGATTAGGAAAAATGTGGTTGTGGAGTCTCTCCTCTGTAAAATCCACATTGATGCTTTCCTGGGCAACCTATTCTAGGGAACCTGCTTTACTAAGGTGGCTGGACTAGATCGACTGCAGATGTCTCCTCCAACCCCTACAATTCTTTGACTGCATTATCTCTCAGAGAGCCCTCTGTGCTTGTGTCACTGGACTATCTGGGGATTGGGACAGCTGGCTTGACTTAATGGAAACTACAAAATAGAGTTGACCTTGATTTTTCTTTTTAATTACTATTTTAGAGATATGGATCTCTTCCATTCTTCACTCAGATGCAAAGTGATGAAACTGAAGAGACTTGAAAAAGAAGGAGAAAACAGAAGTTAGAGAAGAGTCATATCATTCATTTGCTTAAAAAAAAAGACATGGTTATGAATTTGTCTTTATTTCTGCAAGACGGTTATAAAATCCAGCTGATGCTTTATTATTTTATACATCTTCTTATTACTTTCCATTGACTCCAGTTAGAAATCCAGCTAGAGTTTTTATAATCATTTTTCACAAATGCTTCTTATTAACATGTAATCTTTATATGAAGTCTTTTCTTTTATATTTGAAATTAAATGTGCAACGTTTTGGCATAGATAATCTTTCTAACCACTTCATTAAAATGACAGTCAAATTTCTATGATGGAATATGCTGTTGTTTGAAGAGAGATTTTATGGGTCGGTGTGGTATCACAGAGAAAGAGAATCACACACATAAATCTTCTGCAATCAAGCACCTACAAAAAATTCCCCAGATGCACAACGTTTTTATTAATAATGCCTGTGTCTGACATATGAAATGAGATATAGCAGCATTACCCCCTTATGAGAGTAGAAAATAATGCCACCATTCACTGGAAATTATGCAAAATAATGGCTTTGCTTTGTTAATTCTTGTCTGTAAAATTGTTGCAGTGAGTACAGCCAGGTGGCCAGCTGTTGTTAATAAGGCTGCAATGTTTAATGTAAAGTTAGCAATGATGTGATAATGCATATTGTCAGTCTCACTCACCTTATCTGATGATTTTGACATTGTCTGGAAAAACAGGCAAAGGTAATTTGCTTTCCAGTCCTGCCAATAATTATGTATAAGCTATACAGAGGCTGAATGTCACCATCATTTCTCCATGGGTTTATCTTGAGACTAACCTAATATGTATTGAGGCTTGCTGATTTTTTTTTTTTAATAATAATTTTAATGGGATCTGAATGAGGTTTCTTAATTAAGGAAAAATCATGCAGCGTATTGAAGTCTTAAGAAGTACTTTTGAATCTCAAAAACAACAACAGAAATGGGTTTCTGGTGTCCACTTTCATGTCTTCGTAAAAGCAGCCATAAAATTCTTTCATACGTTATGAAAAGGTGTGGTTGGATAGGGATTAGAAAAAAACTCTCATTTCATATAATAGCCCCATAACAATGTTATTTTGGAATGGAGATGAAAGATTTGGTTGACCAAAGCATTTAAGACATGTGCTTACATTTAAGCATATAAGTACTGACATCAGTGAAGTGTCTTCAATTTCAGTAGACGGGCAGAAAGATTCTCCACAGATGATGTACCAGGTTAGAATGCAAGTTTCACTAAGACACGTGGATTTCTGTGCTAGTGATGTACTTTCTCCATTGTAAGACTGATCTTGTCATTATGCACAGGCTGAGAGATGAGATTATGAAAAAGACAATATAGCAGGGCAAAATATAAACTGTGCTGTCTTCCACATTCAGATCACATAAAGTGCTGTGGAATGATCAGAAAATACAAGTTGATGGCTGTATTTTATTGCCTCTGTATGATTAAAAAAAAAAAAAAAAAAAAGACCAGAATAAAATGTCCATAAACTTGTTAGGCTGCAGTTTTTATCACTAGATGGCAGGAAAAGATGAGTTATCATGTATGATTAAAGTGGTTTATTCAAAAACACATAAACAGGATGAAGCTATTCTGTGTATCATAGCTAACCAGAAACAATACAAAACTCACCAAACTCTCTACTAAACTTGCTTCCTTGCCACATTCATCAGAAATAAAACAAAACAATGAAAATCCTTTAATGCAAAAAATGGCAGAGGATAGAAGAAGCATATTTAATTGCTACGTGTGGGAAAACTCCTGGCTTGTATTTATTTTGATGGTTAATAATGACAATAGGTAATAGTAGCAGCAGCAATCCCATCCTTGCACATCCAGACATTCTGCTGAGTTCAGTGGAACATGAAATGTGTGAGACTGGGGCTCTATCCAATGCACCCCCAAGTCAAGAAGAAGATTCTCATCAACTTCTCAGAGCTGAAATGAGTTCTGGTGAGGAATGCTCCTTTGAGCAATCAGCATTCAGTAGTGAGTGGCCAGCACAGTAGACTGTCTATTTATCCTTTCCATCTGAACATCTCAGCTGAAAAGCTTGTTCATTTGTGAAATAAATGTGAGAATATGCTGGGGATAAGCCCTCTTTCCTGCTTTCCACTCGAATTTTGGGTATTTGATGCTTCAAATCATTCTTTCACGATAAGTTCCCATTACACAGCACAACACAGCATAGCTTGTTCTCACTAGCATGCACACATACCATCATAATACCAGATGCCTGCTTAAGTGGTTTGAAGAGATGTATTTTCCATAAATTGCTTGGAGATCTAGGTAGCACCAAGGCTTTATAGAATCATAGGAAGGTTTAGGTTGGAAGGCATATTAAAAACAACTGAGTTCCAAAACCCTCTGCCGTGGGCAAGGATGCTTTCCACTGGTTTAGGTTGTTCAAAGCACCACTCAACCTGACCTTGGACACTTGAAAGGATGGGATATGCACAACTTCTCCTGGCAGCCTTTTTCTTTGCTACACAAGTCTTATTGTGAAGAATTTCTTCCTAATGTCTAATCTAAACTTAGTCTTTAGCTTAAAACAATTACCCCTTGTCATATCAATACATTCTGTGATAAAAAGTCTCTCCTTATCTTTATTGTAGGCACTGGAATGCCAATACAAGTTCTCCTCAAAGCCTTCTCTTCTCTAGACTAAATAACCCCAACTCTCTGTCTGTCTTCATCTCTGGGCCTATTTGAACAGGCATGTGTCCTTCTTATGCTGGAGATCCCAGAGCTGAATGTATTAGTTCAGGTGGGGTTTTGGAAGAGCAGAGTAGAGGGGAACAACCACCTCCTTCATCCTGTTGATCACGCTTTTTGTTGTAGCCTGGGATATGGTTGGCTTTCTGGGCTGGAAGATCACATTGCCATCTCATGTTGAGCTTTTAATACATCAGTTACCCCAGATTGTTCTCAATCCTGCTCTCTAGAGCCTCACTGCCCATGCTGTATTCATGTTTGGGATTGCCCTGGTCCAGGACCTTGTACTCGACCTTGTAGATCTTCATGGAGTTCAGATGGGCCCACCTGTTTATCAAAGTCCTTGCAGAGCATCATCTGCAAACTTGCTGAGGGTGCACCCAATCCTACTGTCCATGTAGCTGACAATGTAATGTCCTTGTAGCTGATATTAGCAATATCAGCCTCAATACCGATCCCTAGGGGAAATCACTTGTCACTGGTTTTCACTTGGACATTGGGCCATTCACCACAATGCTTTTTAATGCACCCATCAGCCAATTCCTTATTCACAAAGGGATCCATTCAAATTTGTTGTCTGTTCATTTTGGAAAGAAGAATACTGTGTAGAGCAGCACCAAATGCTGTGCACAAGTCCAGGTAGGCAACAGCTGTGACTCTTCCCTTATTCATCAACACTGTAACCTTATTGTAAAAGGCCACAAAAATTATCAGGTATAATTTGATCTTCATGAAGCCATGTTGACTGTCCGCAGTCATTTCTTTGTATTCAATATACCTTAGCATGGGAAGATTTTCTCAGTGACCTTTATGGACAAGAAGTGAGACTGACTGGCCTGCCATTTCCCAGGTAATTATTTTTCTCCTTTTTAAAAATAAGGGTTATGTTTTCCCTATTCCAATCACTGAGACCTTTGCCAGGGAGCCGGGACTTCTCCAACATGAGGGACGGCGGCTTAGCATCTCCATCTGTCAGTCCATGGACTGGTCTGGCCGATGTCACATCTGATTTCAATTGCAAGTGCTGTCCAGATTCTTTTGTTAGTTTATCTTCTGATGGATTTTTTGAGCATGCTCAGAGTTCCTGGAGGGCCCATTAGATTCTTTGGACAGTCGGTTTTGTGGATCAGAAAGCTATAGAGAAAATTGAAAGAAATATCCCATAGAACTTCAGGTGCAAGCAGCATATAGAAAGTTTGAATGTTTGCATTTCATTAGTTTGCCAGTGCCTGACCCTAATAACTTTTGCAACCATACCAGGAATGCAACACACCTGCATATTTTTTTCCCCCTTTTTTATTGAATAAATGAACCTTATTTAGTACATTTACAACTTCAATCAGTGTATGCTATGGTTATTTTATATTTTACCAAGGTATTTGTGACATTTGGGCTCAGCCTGTTATAAAACAAAAAAAAAACTTGGTCATAATCTTTCACTTAGATAAGGGTTTGATTAGTGCTAGAGTGAATATAGAAGAGCCTCAGGCTGTGGAGCCCTATACAAAGTTTTAGTGTTTGCTATGACACGTGTTCAATTGCTCATTATTTATTCATTTATTCATTTTTTTATTTTGAGTATTGTTTTGGTTTTTAGTACAGTGTTTTTGAAAGGACTTGAACACAATATTTAATGAAAGAAAACAAGAGGATGAGATCACGAAGGGAAGAAAAATCAACTTTTTAACTAGTTCTTAGCATTCTTGGGACACAGTAAGGGTAAATATGATCTACTAATTTCATATCAAAGTGTTGTATCTTAATGCCTTTTATTATAGCCTTGGCATCTGCTTTAATAGTTGCAATAGCCAAGAAATTGAATCATAACATGCAACTGTTAGGGCTTAAAAGCAGGGAGTGCAGAACAGAAGCTCACAGCTGATTGTGAAGATGAGGCTCCTACTGGGAATCAAAGCTCTCAGGTCTCAGTCATGCTATAGGTATCTTTGAACTTATATTGCAGCATCCTGGAAAGAGAAACATTTTCCTATTTCAGAGATTATAATTCCTGTGTGTTTAAGCCAAGTAAATTCTGATGCACAGCAAATTCAGAGTCTTACTATTGCTTGCCTCTGTTGTGCCCTAAAATAACAAAGCAGTTCACAGTTCACTCAATTCCATCACATAAACTTGTGAAGCAAACACAAGTTGAAAAAACCTGTATAGTATCTGCAGTTCACAACTTGTCTCCATACATCATTTTCTTTGTTTTTTTTCAGTGCAATTTTTTTTTTTTTTTTTTTTAATGACAGTCACAGACCTAATAACCACATACTCTGAAGGTCAGGAAGACCTCTTGGAGTGCACTTTTCTCAGCAAGCATAGATTTAAGGAAAATCCCTAGTCCTACTCCAAACCAAAGCCTTGTTGCTTGAAACGTTCTGCCATCTCCTAAACAGAGGGCAGACATGGTGTATGCTAGCTAGCAGCTGTTGCACTATTTTGAAGGTTCCCAACCACCCCTATAGCAAAGCATCATTTGGAGGTACTGCCTAGGTGGTTTCATGAATGAAACCTTGTATTTATGAAATTTGTCATGGAAAATGAGTAATGGATCACAGCAGACCAATTTGGTGAGTCTTGGTAAATACATGGTCTGCTAGTCAGTGATCTGAAACCACTAATCTCTTGTTAACTCTTAAAGACTTATTTTTTCAATTATTTTGCCCTGACCCATCATTTCATTGAGGGAGAGATGTGTAACTGAGATGGGAATTCAAAGCCCGTTCATACTTGCAAAAGGTCTGTTAAGACGGAATCACAATAAAAAGCACTAATGAAAAATCTTGTTTTGTTTCTCTATTTCAGTACTCTCCTGCTTTATTCTTCCAGGTTGTTTGAAGCTGAAGCATGTCTTTATCCTCTGAAACTGAAGAGAACAAATGCAACTTTATGGTTCTCATCACATGTTAACAGTTTATACTTACTGGCATGAATTGCCATAATGGATGCAAGAGAGAGTACTTTATATGCTTCATAGGACACCAATGAAAGATTTTGCAGCCTTCTCAGTCATATTCTATGATTCTATAATACTCAAGGAACCCTGTTCAAAGGCCAAGAATTGCTGATAGAACTATTTTGCCTGCCAGTTCTCAGACGTAAATAAGGTAGCTATGCACAGGTTATCTTTCATGCTGGTTAAAGAAAAGATGACTTTTATTTAGACTGAATGTCTGATGGAAGTGGTGTGCTTTTACTCTTGGCTACTAGAGAGACATACAGGCAAATGAGTATTTTGCTAGCTTTCAATGATGCTTCTGATAGCTTAATAAATGCTCAAAAGGGTGTCTTGCAGAAATTATTTATGATCAATAAAGCAGGAGGAAATTTCAACACTAGATGCTCCAAAGGGCGTAGAAATAATGGGGAAGATCAGAGTACAGTCACAACATTCATTTAGATAAATTGCTTTTGTTTTAAAACAAAATCTAGTAAATGAGAAACAAAATAACTCAGAGTCAGATAAAGGAAAAAATATGTTTTGTGGACATTTCATGGCAGGATTGGCTCATGTCAAATTTCATGAGCTAAATACAGCTGAGTCTGGCCTTTGTCTAGTTTTTGACCTCCCAAGAAACATACACAATCAAAACTTTTATTACTGATTTAATAAATTATACTTTTCTCCCTGAATCCTAATGGATCCCCAGAGCAGGACTAGGCAGCTGTGAGGGGCATCTGCTGCATGATGAAGTTACAGAGTACCTTTGGCTGTTAGAAAACTCTACTGTACTTTTCTCCCATTCCCATCATGATTTGGCCACATAGTACCCTAAGCAATGGCAGTGTTGTGGTTTAAACCAGCAGCAGCTCAGCACCACGCAGCCATTTGCTCACTTCCCTGCTACAAATGAGATGAGGGAGAGAACTGAAAACCAAATAGAACAGAAAGCTGTTTACTAAGGCAGCGAAGGAAAATGGAAACAAAAATGTGATTATAACTACAGTTACATCAGCAATGCAGATACACGCTGACCAGCATCCTGCTAACAACACAACATCTTACCACCTGCCAACTGATGCCCAGCCAAACCCCAAGCAGTGGCTGCCCATGGCCAACTCCCCACAGCAGTACGGCCTTCCTCATGATGTCAGGTGGTATGGGACAACCCCTGGCTTAATTCAGGCCAGCCATCCTTGTTCTGCCCTATCTGCTGCTGCAGCATCATATAGACAGAAACTCTTCCCTGCTGAGTGGCCCAGCTGGGCCACAGGTGTGCTCCCATCACTCAGCAACAACTGAAGCATCAGCGTACTATCAATGCTGCCTCAGCTGACATGCACCTTCCTGCCACTGACACCTATTCTCTCCTTCCAACTTCTACTTTGAAAGTCTTGTGCCACATATACTTTCTCTCTCCTAATGGCTAGAAAGCTCTGAGAAGGATTTGGGAGTGTCAGCTGATGAAAGATTCAAAGTGAGCCAGCAATGTATGCTTGCAGGCCAGAAGGACAACAGTATCCTGGGCTGCATCAAGAGAATTGTGACCAGCAGTTTGAGGGAAGTGACTGCCCCTCTGTTCTCATGAGACCCCACCTGGAGTACTGTGTCCAGTTCTGGGGCCCCCAGCACAAGAAGGAGCAGGTCCAGAGGAGGGCCACAAAGATGATCAGAGGGCTGGAGCACCTCCTCTATAAGGACAGGCTGAGAGAGATGGGGTTCTTCAGCAAGGAGAGAAGGGGAGAGGAGAGGAGGGGAGGCTCTGGGGGGACCTTATGGCAGCCTTCCAGTACCTGAAGGAGGGACTACAGGAAAGCTGGGGAGGAACATTTTTTACAGGTGTGTAGCCACAAGATGAGGGAAAATGGCTTTAAACTGGAAGAGAGTAGATTTAGACTAGATAGTAGGAAGAAATCCTTTACTGTAAGTGTGGAGAGACACTGGAACAGGTTGTCCAGCAAGGTTGTGGATGTCTCTTCCCTGGATGTGTTCAAGGCCAGGCTGGATGGGGCTTTGAGCAACCTGGTCTAGTGGGAGCTGTCCCTGCCTAGAGCAAGAGGGTTGGAACTAGGTGATCTTACAGATCCCTTCCAACCCAAACCACTTCATGATTCCCAGGAAGTCAGCCTTTGTGATCAGCAGACCAGCAGGCCCTGGGTATACGCTCAACCAGTGAGCCCAGATCATTTTATTTACAGATACAGACATGTTCACATGTTCACCTGTTTCATGGTTGCTTTTTTTTTTTTTTTTAGCTCAGGCTGTTTTCAGATAGTCACAAAGATGTTTCTTTTTTTGCTCTTTCAAATTCTTGCTTAGACCTTGACATTACAAAAAATACAGCCTCAAGTAGACTGAGGTGGCTTATGAGTAGATGAGATAACTGTCATTCCACCTGATGCTGCCCATGGTTTCTTTATATCCTTTATACCCTTTATGCCCTTTTTCTGTACCTATTGGCTGCCTTTAGTCTAAATCTACTAGCACTTTAGTGTAGAATTATCCTTTAGTTCTTTATTTTTATTGGCAGTAAGGCAGGAAGAATCCCTGTTCATGGCTGAGGTATTGGCAGGAATTCACAAAAGATGAATCAACTGAATCCAGAAACACAAGAATTGAAATGGCCTATGAGAGCAATAGCATATAAATGGCCCATGAGTTCATTTAGTCAGGAAAGGAATAGGACTTATAATCTGAGCAGAGAGATTCTGGAGCAGCTTCCAGCCCAAAAAGAGGAAGCTGTATATTTTTTTTAAATGATGTTTTTGATGCTTGCAATAAAAGAGTCAAACTCTTTTCTACCAGATATACACTCCTAGTCCTTGAATTTTGCATGTCTTAAAGACCTAAGAAAATCACATCTCCCAGTTTTCATTCTCTTGTTTGCAGATTGTAGCTATTTCTAAAATCAGATCTGAACTCCTGTGCTGGACCTACAGATACAAAAAGCTCTAATGCGAAAGTAGCGCGGTAGGAACTGTGTGTGAGGTAACAAGCCTTGTCGAGAGGCGGGTTATATTAGCCAGGGCACTGACTCTGCATGAAGTTAACTATAAAGCTTCCAGACTGGAACTGTCTTACATCTGGCCAAGCTGAAGCATGGGCAGGGTAGCTCATGTCTGTCTTCACCCATTCCCACATCCACACTGGTAATGCAGACACAGCTTCCCTTTCCGCTGTGTTGCCAGTGGGGCATTCATTTTTATAAATAATGTTATACATCAGGTCCAATCTCTCTTTTCCATCAGTTCATGTTACAGAGCTTGGAAATCAACCAGATCCTGCTCTATTGTCTGAGGCCCCATATATAAAAGGGCTGTGTTAGGAGGGGGGCTTTCTTCAGGACCATGTTTTTTGGTTAATGGAAACCATCAAAGTGAAAATGCTCATAAGCTTATTTCTGTTGAAAAGAACAAATTGCTTTAATGGTTTTCAGCTTTTGATCAACTTATGAGGCATTTTTCAAATTAACCCCGTATGGCAAGGATTCAGTGCATAGAAATCTAGTTCTCTGTCATGCAGGAGTTGTCTGAATGCAGGAGGCATGAGACAGTTAGGAGTCACAGGTGGACAGCACTGAGACTTTCCAGATGTTTTTGAATATAATGACTCCTAAGAAATGAAGAAGTGACATAAATTCACAACTTAGTAGAGGTTCATTAGAATGGCAAATACATTTGGCAGATATGCTACAAACCCTTAGCACGGCAGAGAAGAGGAGAAGAAAATACTTAATTCTGGTCCTTGGAGTGCTCAGAAAGACAATTAACCATTCTTAATGGCTTTCTTTCATTAGAACACTTCTCTCATGCTTAGTAGCTACGGAACTTCAAATAGAGAGTTTTCTTTCCAAGGATTAATGTAATGATTATTGTCTTCTTTTTGCAAAAGAGTTACCAGTCAAGTAGAGAAAGTCTTCACTACAAAGACATTACAATGTGAAATACAAATACAGCCTTTTTATTTTATTATAGCTTTTCCTATCTGCATAACATTCTGAGCTGAAATGTCTACAATATTGGTCTCAAATATTGCTATTTTATTTGGACTACTTTGTATTTATTAATAATTTATTAAGGTCTCATTTTTTCTGTGCAAGTACACAGAAAATAGGTTTACTCTGCTTCATTATGTACACAACCCGTGACAAAACAACCACAAGAATTTTAAGGAATTTCAGAGTATTTAGTAGGAATTATTGTGTTGTACAGTTTTATGAAAGAATATAAAAGATTGAGATGGTTTCTGAAATTTCAGAGATTCAAAACAGGCAATGAAGAGGGAATTTTATTCCTCCTTATTAAGCAGTGCCAAATGAACATCATGTCTTTTCAAGAATCAGAGCTTGCAGCCAGGGAAGCTAGAATACGAAGACCGTGTGAGATGGAGCTGAAATTTATTCTGTTATTCCAGGAAACGAAGAGTGCTTTCAGTTTTTGTAAAGGGGAAAAAAAATCTATGGATTTAGCCTTTGAACCTTAAACAGAAAGATAGCAGAGAAGCAGTCCTGAAAATTAGTGTTTATGAGGTAGATTTAGTCATCCACTTACAAATAATTACCTTCTTTTTTCCATATGTTGTCTCAGCTAACAGAAGGCTTGAGTGTCAACAGTGACATTATAGGAAGCATTTTTGAACAGCTCTTAAAGGATCTGAACAATAAGCTAAATGACCAGTGAAGTTTACAAAATCTTCAAATGTTAATAAAAACTCATACTTACTGGCCACCTTATGATCCAGCAAACTGTTATCATAATTGCTATGTTAGATATTCCTACTTACTATATATGAGTACCAAAAGTAATGCCTGCTATTTAATTATGCTGGCCACTATATCATAGGTGGATGTTGGTGGTATGGCAGTCATGGCTGACCCTTCCCACCAATACTCCATTATGTTTTGTTGCCATGTGACACATGGCACCAGAAAGGCAGTCTAACAGAATGGTGTCTGATGTGGAAATGCATATGAAGCAAAGGTGTGGAACTGAATTCCTCTATGTGGAAAAATGGCACCCACTGGCATTCACTGATTGATCCTTGCTGAACATTTATGGAGTCCCAAGTGTGAATGTGAGCACAGTGAGGTGGTGGGTGGTGCCTTGCAGTGGTGGTGACATCAATGTAAAATGCAAGTCATGTTCTGGATGGTTGTGCAGATTTCTGTAAGTACTCGTTTCATTGCAAAGCTAATGGTGGAGTGTGTGTTGAAACCTCGTGTTTTGCTGTTGAGAATGGGCTCTACCAAAACGTGTTATTTTATTTTTATCTGTTGAAGTTTCCATAGAAATAAATAGAATGCATTACTTTTGGAGCAATCTATGTAGCATCAGTATATTATATTTTTTTCCCTAAGCAGTGCCACATTTACCCGTTAGAATGCACTGATCACTACTGAAATACAGTCAGAGCACAATAGGCTTCAGGAAACTCATCCTGAAGAACTCCTCCTTGAGGTAGTACTGTCATTGGAACCTAATGATGAAGTGAAGAGCACATTACAATCACAGTAAGCTTGCAATTAAACAGATAATACAGGAAAAGATGAAACAAAAGGGAAATCCTCTCACCCTGAGTAAGAAGAACAGTGAAGTTCTCATTGGACTACATCTTATCTAGAGGATTAGCTCCCTTTGTTTCACTTCACCACTCTTTGTATTTTCTATGGAGTCAGAAGCTCAGCATATTAGGAAGTAGTACCAATTGTCTGAAGGGTTGATAGTATAACCCCATGGATTGTGTATAACTTGATATGCAGGCAGAAGCTACAGCTAGAGCATAGAAATTAATGAAAATAAAAAAGCAGCAGCAGGAACTGCAACTACAGCTACAGCTGGAGCAGTTCTTCCAGTGGAACAAACAGAAAAGCTGGCTTTTCCTGTCCTCCACTTGAAATGACAACGCACCTGCTTTTATTTTTACCTCTAAGATTTCATTTTCATTAGGGAGAAAGAGGGCATTTTTAAATCAAGACAGAGGACTCGGCAAACAAAGATCAGGTAAAATCCTCAGGAAAAGAGTTTAATTCAGATAGATGTCAGTGGAGTTGATTAAAGCCTCAGGCAACCCCAGGGTTTGCTTTGACCCACTAACCTCTGTGAAAGCTATCAACTACTTTGTCTTCATCAGAGCTAAGCACTGTGGTAGCTAATTCAAGTGAAAAATACATTCTTTCACCTAAGGAAGATACAAGCCTAAAATCTCTGATTACTTTTGGTTTATAATTCTTTTGCCATCAAACACTGCTGCTGCCAGTCTTTTGGAGATCACCCCAATAACTGTGCTCAGTGAGGATTTAAAAAAAAAAAAGAATTAAGTATAAATTCCACACACATTTCAAGTAATTTGTATTAGGTTGAAGCAAGAAATCAGATCCAAGCATAGCCGAGCTCTTGGATTTTCTTTTGGTCCATTTTGAGTTTCCAGATTTTCTGTTTGCTTCTTGGTGGTAGATGTACGGCCCGAGCAGAGAAAAGCTTGCAGTAAACAGAGATTACAGCAAAAAGAGTAAGGGAATCATGATCAATGCAAAATTGAATAAATGTTTTTAATCACCAAACCATAAGTAATTCAAAAGTTTAAGAATATATCGTCCTTATAGAAGGTTTTGTTTGTTTGTTTGTTTAATTTTTAATGTTCAGTATCCTGGGACTTGAAGCACTGCAAGACAAGAAGGAAATTCAACACATTAGAAAGCAGTAATTTTCATAAAGATATGTACTTTTAAATACCAATTTTTCAGATGAAATCCAGTGAGGAAACCTTTGGTCAGTTCCAGAGCAGCAGAGGTAGTATCTGGTACACAACATTTCCTAAGTGAAGTAGGTAAAAATGTCTTCAAGGAAGAAAAGTAAGTTTTTTTGTCATTCAAATCTCAATTTACCCCAATTTAGTAGTTCAGCAGGGACTAAAGAGATCACTGGCAGTCTGCTGTCCATTTGCCTTTGATTAGCATCTCCTCCTTCCAGAAGCAAAATAAACACGTAGCGTTTCTTTTTTGTGGTGCATTGAATCCCACTTTTCACCTCTGATTTTCCATGGGAAACATCCAGCAACCATACTCAGTGATGCTAATAAAAGGTGAAGCTGGAATCAGTCAGAGCTTCATGGAGCCAGTGTCAGAAGCAACTTGCTGTTGGACCATTTAGGAAACAGAAGCCCATTCCATACAGTCTGTCAATCTCATTCATTATCTCATTTGCTGGCTTCTCTGCTTTCCCACGGTGGCATTTTGCAATACAATTACAGGTCAGTGGTTAGGTTTACCAGTAGGACATTGATTTGTGATTATACGTCTTGAAAAAAAAGTTGCTTTTTGGGTCTAGAAGAAAGCAGAACTGTTGTTGTGACCTTCCAACTTCTTTCTTGCTTAAGACAGAAACTGGGTAAGTGGAGCTGTTAAATGATATAACGTGAAAAGTGTGAGGTTGGGAGCACGAGCTGACTGCGTTTAGCTGTGTGTTTGTCAGATTTCTGCCTGTTTGTAAATCCACAGACCACCACAGGTTTCTCTTTGTGTACCATGTGGAGCCTTCCCTTGAAACAAGAACTTTCTCCCTTCTGTTACAGAAGGGGAACACTGAAGTAGTGGTGGGATACAAGTGTTCTTTGCTTATAATGTAATAACTGCAGATTGTAGCTTTCCTTATGCTAAACCACTTGAGGATCTATATGCAGATTAATTGGAAATGCCTAAAATAATGCGGGAAGGAGCTCCAGTAGATCATTGTGTACAGATGGCTCCAAGCTAGTGTTCACAATTTCTTGGCAAATAACTTTTTAAAATTATTATCCTGTGCCTGTGAAAGGTCAGACAATCACACTGCCACTGGGGATGTTTGCTCTACAGATGGTACATTCTCCTATGGATATTTGTTCAGGGATCTGCAAACAGAGAAAGACGGAAACCAGGTGATTAGTTCCTTCCCCTGCCCTGAGGTTAAGAAGAATGGTATCAACAGATACAGATGGATGTTTACCAAACTCAGGGTATTGTACACTGAATAGTGGCATGCAGCATGAAAAGGATGTGCTGTACCTTTTTATTTCTTTAGCAAGACAAAAAGGTACGTAGGAACAGTTCACATAGGAACAAAATCTGGCACTGAAGTGACAAATAAATGGAAAAGGTGCGTAAAATGCAATGACAGAAAACTTGATGTGATCTGCGCTAGTACTTACATGAAAAAAGGATTGCCATTCTACTGTGTGAAGTAATGAGCTGAAGCATTTACCTTTCCTTCATAGGGCAGTTACCCAGTGTAGTGACAAACACACCAAATTGTGCACATGTAAACTTGGAGTATGCCCCAGCCTTATGATGTTGGAGTCATTAGCAAACTTGGCCTGGACACAGAGGAAGGGTAACACACAGCTCCTTGTCTCAGGGGCTCCTGCTCTTGCAGGCTGGATTTCTTGGAGCAACCAGACTCCTTCTTCTCCCTGTTTTAGCAAACAAACCTGGATGAAAGATCGGTTGTGCAGTTCTTGTCTGACACTGGAGCTTGTATAGTCTGTTGATGATTGGAGAACAGTGCTCCAGAGATGATAGTCTTTTCCAGCCCACTGGCTGACTTTAGAACATCTATTCTCCCTCTCCATAAAATAGATGAAGGGGAATTAACTTCTGTTATAAAATTCTTTTGATTATCTACTATGAAGCGTGGATTAAATCTAGTATCATTACACACAGACTTCTGCTTAAAGTAAGTAGAATTTCACTAATTTAACCCTTCTTAAATGATTATTTTCAGCCTGTGCCTGAAAAATAGCCTTCATTTCTTCCTCAGTGTTTAGAAAAGGGTAAAACCTTCCTGCTCCCTAGCACAGGAAAACAAACAAAACTTCCAGTGTGATTGATTGGAAAAACTCAATTAGCTGTCATGGCTATAATTACTACATAAACACAGTCCTGGTGCAGAGACCAAGTGTGCTGGAGACCCCTTCACAAGGCCTCAGTAAACTGGGGCAGCCTCTATAGCCCACTCAGTAAGTGATAAATGCTGAACTGCTAATGCATGGGTGTCCCTTTCTGTGAGGTCTGCAGGCCATGCGACGCAGCATGGGCTCCATGTGAAGAAGTTTAATCCCAAGGCCAGAGAAGGAAAGAAAATTGAGAGCCACTGCTAAAGGCAATTCTTTTTGTTTCCCTGAGCAAACCCCTCTTCACTTTTCAGATCTCAGCAACATTCCTGAAGAAGACTGTTTCTACCAGGCTTCAGCATATTAGAAAACACAAATTAGGTTCTTATGAACTTTTATAGTATAAAAAATGTAAGGTTTTTTTTTTTTTTTTTGGAAAACCTTTGAGAGCTAGTCTTTCCTTTTCCATTTCTATTTTTTCCTTCACTTTTTCCTTTTTTTCTTTTCATTTCTCTTTCTTATTTTCTTTTTCATGGAATAAGCCACTAAAAAGTTATTGGAAGAGGCATGACAGAGAGTTTTACTACTATTTCATGGCCAAATCAAGTTTTCCCAGTGCGACACAAACTGTTAGTGAAGCACTGTCACAAGAGGAGGGGAGGTAAGATGTAACAGAACATGTATGTGGGAGAGGGGCTGCAATGCTGGTTTGCAGAGAGCACTCTGTGAAGTCTTCTGAAAACTGCAAGTATGCTGAGCTGGTGAGATGAATGGTTGCTTTACAAACACCTGCTGTCAGTTAAGTTCAATGCAGAGGGCATGGCATTTCTTGTGTTAGCAGCACCACCAATAATTCAACAAATGCGTAGTGCAGAAGATTACTCTGACTGGTGTAACAGAGGAGTAACTTTCTTGTAACTGAGATGTAACTTAGTGTAGTATATCAGAAGAATATTCTATTTTGTAGAATATCAAAATAATAAACATAGCTGCACTCAAGCCACAGCTGTTTCCAAGGCTACATGAAGACACAGATGATTAAATTCTGTTTATTTTTCAGTTCAGACTCTCCAAATGCAGGTTAACTTTGAATTTCCAGATGTATCATGTGGTAAAAAGTGCCACATATCTTCATCTTCTAGCATGCATCTATGTAGTGAGCACAGATGTGATGTTAGAAATCTCATTCACAGGCAGAATTGTTAATTGGTGAAAAATGACACCCTTCAGCTCCCTCCTAATCAGCTGGTCCATTCACTGATGAGTTCCCCAGCTAAAAGGCCATCTTCCTTTGTGATTTAGAAAGCTGGAAACAGTCAGAGCATCTCCAAATTGAACTCTGAAGTTCAAATCCCACTCACCCTTGAAAGAAAATACTTTTGTTCTGTGCTCAACCAGTATGACATGTAATAGTTAATGTGTCAGTTGTCAATAATGCTTATGTATGAGCTGTTCAGCATGACTACTCTGTGAGTTGTCTCAGGATACTGATGTCCTGACTGTGACTTGATGTGCTGTATGTTGCAGAAGGAATGGTGTCTGCCACTGCCTACATTTCCCAGAGAATTTAGGGTGCTGCTGGAGTCCTGGGAGCTGGGAGGTTCTCCCAGGAGTCAAGATGGGCACAGAGAGGTTAGATGAAGACAACACAGAGCTCATGGTGGCTCATGCCTGATCTGTTCCAATGAGTACTTTGCAAAAGAAAATTTCAAGACATTATGTATATATTAAAGAATAGCTAGCTATTGTAGAACCAGTTCCCTTTCAGTCTGGTCAATGCATTCCTCGTCTCTGCACCTCCTTCACCTCCTGCAGGTACTGTCTGCATTCCAGAATCCCCCCTGAATTCCTACTTCAGATGCCACATTTGGCAGATGGAAATCACTCTGCATTTAGAAAAGTTCATAATACTTTTAAATTATTAGCATAGAAAATTCACACCCCCTTTGAAATAACTGAGAGCAAGAGGGAATTAATTCAGCCATTTCAGCTTTTATACAGATCAAATCACTCTCATGTCCAAAAGCCTGTTCATGTCTTTACAGCTGTGTTAGCTAGACTAATAGCAGATATTCCTTTTCCTTGCAAACCCTGAGAACACAACTGCTGTTAGGGTTATTGGGGAAAGAATATTTGCTTTTGCAGTTCATTTTGTTTATTTGCACTATGGTCCCCGGTTAAAGTAAACTGAAGCAGGAAAAGCCAAGGAGTTCTTCTTTTTTATTCCTTATTTTAAACTCCAGCATGTGCCAACTCTTTTAACACATTACAATTTTTGGAATGAAGAGTTTAAGACCAGGTCTTGAGGATATAATTCTTCTTCCACTGAAACTGGTATAATTAGTGGCTTTAGATGAGCTATGAACTTACTGATGTATGTTGGAAGATACTCAGTAATGAGGATCAATGTTTCCAAAAATTTCTAGTTCTTTCAGCTGTCTGTTTTTGCGCTCAACTGATAACTTCTAAAATTTTCCAGACTTTCAGAAAGCAGCAATGTATGTGCTTCCATTTTTAAAGTTAGTATTTAAGGCTTAGTGCTGAAAAGCTGGAGAAGGCTCATGAAGATTTGCAAGAATTATTCAAGAAGTACTCAATGCCTTACAAAAAAGACTCAAGGACTTCTACTGATGTGATTGAACAGAATGCCATTGAATGATAACACTGAGGAAATAAATTTGGTTCAGGAGCACTTAGGAATCAAGGTAAAACACTGGAAGACAATATTAAGCTGAAGTCTCCCTCACTGGAAGTCTAGAAAAGTAACCATGACATTTTTCTGTTGGATATGGTGCAGTATATTCATACCTATGGAATCTGAAAGAAATAAATTGGGAAAGTTACTCAAAGGTGAGACTATGTACATAAGTGGCAGTTGGACTGGATGATCTTGTAAGCCTTTTTCAACTTTGATGATTCTATGACAAGTGATTATCACAGAGTGCATCACAAGTTCATATCATTTGTATGCCATTGCAACTGATTCATCTGTTTTTATCTTTTCAAGACATAGCATAAAAAAAGATTAAACACTGCTGAATTGTATCAGTGTGAAACTAAGAGAAGTACTCTGGTGCCTAAGCAATTGTTTATTATTTGTATATGGTAATTATTTACATAGGTAAGAGTCTTTGAGTGTTGCGTTGCTGAAGTGATAATAGTGAATGGAAAAGCCACATAAAAGAGCTGGGACTGGTTTGGAACTTGGAGGAAAAAACACAGTTAGTTGTTTTCCAGCCTAGATTCCCCCAGTGAAATTGCTAATGTTGCAAACAAGCATTTATCCAAATCCAACTAAAACACCTTGGCAGTTGTGGAGGGCAAACAACATTTTTATCACCCTTACGAAAATGGATGTTATTTAAGTAACTCTTGGCAAAGTTTTTATGGTCTGCCATGGGACAGCAGGAAGCAGAACAGAACTAAGTTAATTTTGCACGAATTAACAGAATTAAGAACATCCTGTGACTTTTTAAGCACAGCAGGGAAAACCCACTAGATTTCTCTTATTTGGCTTATAACAAAAACTACACATTTTTTGACTAGCAGGTGTCCTTGACCTTTATTAGCCTTAATTTGTAAATATCCCTTCTGCAGCTGTGTCAGCTTTGAAGTATTTAACTTCTCATCGCTATCCAAGAGTTGACTTCAGAACTTTCCTCTGTTCATCCTTTCCAGCAACCTGACAGTGCCAGTCAAATTCTGTATTCTTGATTTGATATCCTCAGCACTGGACCTGTGCTGCAAAAAAGAAGAGGGGTTATTCAGGGAATCCACATTTCCAAAGGAGCATAGATGAGATGAGATACTTACATCTCATACATTTGCTTTGGTGTATGAAGTGAAAATGGTTTCCTAATTTCTGAATTTGGTAATCCCTTCTCTGTTTAGAGATGCCTATGTAATGCTGATCTGCGATCTGATCTGTGATCTTCATCACAGTTTCAGAATGATAATTCATGGTTTTCTTTTTTCAAATCTTTTAAACCATACATGCTAACACTAGTGTATTCCAAGCTCTCCTTTTATTCCAAAATTCAATCAAACTGAGAGCAAAAAAGTATTGCAGTCCCAACTCTTCCAAGTTCTTTTGAATTAAGGATATAAATCAGTGGGAGCTTCATGGCTGAACTGTGTAACACCAATGTACCCTCCTCATGATGTGGAATTTATTTAGAGGCACATGTTTTGTTGTACATTATCTGTGTCATTCAATGGCTTGATCATCAGAAATGCAGGCAAGGACAAAGATATGAAAATGGTCAACCAAGTCAGCAGACATCTAGTAAGGATAGATTCATATTCTAACATGAACACATTTCAGCAGGTCATAGGGTGGTTATTGAATTTAAAATAACCTAATTTATACAGTTGGCATGTTCTTGTCTAAATCTGTGGCTTCCAGGAGCCATCTGCTATTATCTCCTACTCCAGAAATAAGCCATTTTTTGTGGGGGCAACTTTGGATTTTGAATACTTTTTGGTATTTAAGTATCCAATCTCATTTTGATTCTCCATTCCAAGGGAAACTGAGAGAAATTTTTATGGCCTCTAAAGCAAAGGAATGGAGTAATTAGAATTGCTTTATCCCTTCTCTCAGGAAGCCAACATCTTGCTATGTTGAAGGCAGTGATGCACTTGAATTTCAGATATCCTTCAAGAAGCATAAGCTCACTGGAAACTAGTATTGGTAATTTTCTCTCTACCATGTTTCAATTTGTCTTTGCAATAAATAACAATGTTTTCATCATGTGTTTTGCAAGAACTGTGTTACGTAGCAACCAATCAGACAGAAAATGGCCTGGGCTGTCTAATATGATAGATTATACAATATCTGTAATATATGAATTTGTCACATTATGGCAAGAAGAGATTTGGCCTGGTCAGTACAATTCACTGCTAAAATTAAGGATAGTTACCAGATCAGATGGTAGAAACTGCCAACTCAACTCTGCAAAGAGTTGAGCAAACTCAACTCTTATCAGTGCTGAGCCCAGCCACCCAGACACATTTACTTTAATAGAAATTTCCTTTTTCTTCCTCCCAGCCTGTTTGGAAACAGAAGGACATATCCAGACTGTGGACTGGAAATCGACAGCTGCACTTATCCTGTCCCAGGTGATGGTTTCTCACCTCTGGTCCCCAGACTAGTTGACTAGCTGACATCTGACTAGAATGCCACTGGAAAATAAATCTATTAAGGAATACTATATACAGAATTCTTTGGGAAGGAAATTCAGGAGTTAAGTGCCAAGGGATCAATTTTGAGATGGATAAATACGTAACTTTATTGATCTGAATTTTTTCCTAGTTGTGTTATTTCACATTTTTGGATGTTAATCCAGTGCACAAGAAATCTAAGATGCCCACACCCACTTATATCTCAAATCAGTTAAATGTGCAAAATGCCTATAAACAGGTATTTTTGTGCAGTAAGTCAAGTATGAATCTAAATGATAAAACATATTTTTCATGATGAAGTTCCTAAACATATTAAAGAGAAAAATTCTCGTGTGGGACTGTCTGGTATGTAAAATTTTAGTAGTCTGTGACACATTCGAGATTGAAAATATTTAAGTGTAGTTGTTTTGTTACGTTTGTCTGTCCAAATTCTGAACAATTCCTTAATGCATTTCAGATGCAATGTCAGCAATACAGTAACAAATATTAACATGAAGAACTGAGTAAAAGAAATAAAAACTGTAGGCTGCTACAGTGTTATGAAGGTTCAGTTCATGTAAGTTCTGTGGGAAAGCAAGTCTGTAAGCACAGAGAACATACATTCCTAAGCATATGTTCCAGAAAATACATGTTAGTATTTTAGTAATTCTGACATAAACTATGATATCATCCCTGCTGGGCAATGCAACAGTAGTAACCATTCTACACAGGCTATCCCTAGAGGTTCTATTTTCCACATGAACTGATTTGTGTAAAGAAGGTTATACCAAGTTCATCTTTTTTCCCTCCTGGGATTGGATGGGAGATGCCCATTTCAGTGAAAAGCAATTAGGAAATTAGACATTGAGATTTGTTCCAAATTTTTCACGAGTCCTGAATGTAGTCATTAATAATTAAGATGATTTATAATGTCATTAATGAAATAAAACATTCTGCTTCATGAGACTCATCAGCTCACTGGACTGAATTTGATTCTCACTTTGCACTGAATAAAGACCACTGAAGTTTTGTTTGTGATACAGCCCCATCTGCCCTTGTTCCGTGTAGCAGGAAGTTTGTACTCATATGAAGACACTCTGGAACCAAAGGGCCTCTGTGGTGATTCCTCCCAGTGGGTATACTTGACCAGTTTAATTCACATGGAACTTTATCTACTTGTTTTTGCTACAGTCAGTGGAGACAAAGTGCTTACTTTAGATAGTATTTAATCCCATTGTAAGTTAGTGTATGAAATAAGCATCTTGTTCTGGATATATTCCTCTACACTCTGTGATGTAAAGTGAGTCTAGAGGGCTAGCTTTGTCTGTGCATCCACACATGGGTCAGAAGAAAGTCTGAGGTTCTGAAGACCATATTGCAGTCTTGCAACTATGGCCAACATGGCTTGCTCAGTCATTGGCTAAATACCAAAGAGTACATTTGATATATACAGCTATATAATTGCTGAAACACGTGAAATACTTCAATTTCAGCTGCCTTTGTTCTCTGAGTTCCATTTGTGACTTGTCCCAAAATATGTTGAATACAAGCTGCTAGATTATCTTCTTTGCAGCTCAGAAAGCAAATGGTATCCTGGGCTCCATCAGAAGAGGGGGGGCCAGCAGGGACAGGGAGGTGATTGTGGTGTAGGGAGGTGAAGACCCTCTACTCTGGTCTTGTGAGGCCCCATCTGGAGTACTGAGTCCAGGTCTGGAGCCCCCTGTACAAGAAAGACAGGGAGTTGTTGGAGAGGGTCCAGAGGAGAGCCACAAAGATGATCAGGGGACTGGAGCACCTCCCCTACGAAGACAGGCTGAGGGAGCTGGGCTTGCTCAGCCTGGAGAAAAAAAGGCTGCAGGGTGACCTCATTGCAGCCTTCCAGTACCTAAAGGGAGCCTACAAACAGGAGGGGAATCAACTCTCTGAAAGGGTAGATAACTGCAGGACAAGGGGAAATGGTTTTAAGTTGAAGGAGGGAAGATTTAGGTTGAATGTCAGGGGGAAGTTCTTTACAGAGGGAGTGGTGAGGTGCTGGAACAGGCTGCCCAGAGAGGTTGTGGATGCCCCGTCCCTGGAGGTGTTCAAGGCCAGGTTGGATGGGGCCCTAGGCAGCCTGGTCTAGTATTAAATGTGGAAGTTGGTGGCCCTGCCTGTGGTGGGGACTTGGAGATTCATGATCTTTGAGGTCCTTTCCAACCCCGTCCATTCTGTGATTTTGTGATCTGTGATTTTGTGATTCTTCGTGCTTCCTCCATACTTAAGCTCAGATGTGCCTAGGCATTGTAAGCACAATACAGATTCTGCTTTGATGGTAGCCTTCATATGTAATCCACCTTGAACCATATCTGATCTTGAGTGCTAAGCTGCTTTATAACATGAGCTGTAACATATGCAGAAATATGACATATGAAAGAGTTCTCAGGTTCTAGTCAAATCCTAAGATGGTGCATCATGGTTGATTAGTGTAAGCCGTGCATTTACATCATCTTGACAACATGTTCTTACTTACTATGCTGGAATGAAAGGGTTGATCCAGCATTCACATATGGAGTACATATGCTATAAAAAGAGCAATTTTGCTGAATCGGCTTCATTGAGTAAATTACTAAGGCATGATGCTGATCATCTAAATGTGAATGCTAGCCTGAAAATTAATAATTTAACTTTACAGGCTCATTTGCTGCCCAGGTGAATTTAACTACAGGGGCTTCAAGCAGTGAAAGTGCATATGCACATGATATATAAAATGCACCTGTTGAAATAATGTTTATTTTCTGAGATGTTATGCTATGTGGGCATGAACTAATTTCTCTTTTAAAAATTCTACCGTAATTTAAATGCCTTTTTTTCTCCTGCTCTCCTGTTGATCTTAATAAAAATCTCTTCATCAAGGGGTCTGGTTATTAGGGGAACAAATAAACTGCCCATAATCAGGAGTATGTATATGGCCATTTTCATCCATAGACCTCACAACAATTTACAGTACAAGGGCATGTATCGCACGTGGTGAAACAAGAAATACGGAGACTCAGAAGAAAGTCAGCATAGAAAACATAAAATAGAATACTACTTTTTCTCATGCGTTGCTTTTATGCAGGAGGTGTGCATAAATGCAATCGTGTAAATTTCCTTAATTTGTGATATGTACAGCCAGTACAGGGAGGAGTTAGGAAATCAAGAAAGATTCAATGACTTTTACTTAAACTTTTATTATTGTGAATTTGGGGACACAAACCATTCCCTCCTTCTTCAATTCCTTTTCATGACTCTCACACAAGACTTTAAGAACAAGCAGATTCCTGTCAGCAGCCCATAGAAATGAAGGGGTAGCAGGACAAATTATTTTTCCACTTGATCTTTGAAAATAATTAATGCTAAAATTTTACTGCAACATGTACAGTCTTTGCTGGAAATTGTAATGCATCACATATGGTTCAAACAACAGATGTTGGCTCCATCATATTAACATTTTAATTGGTTTCTCCTCAGGGCTGACACTGAAAGGGTTACCTCCATGTGCAGAAAAGGCTCCATCTCGCCACTATCCCAGGCTGGTAAATCACCAAGCACATGTTAGTGGATTTGGCTGTGGGAGGGCAGGTGGAGAGCAATGGGAAGTCTCTGCTTGTTCACGCACAGTGATTTGCTTCAGTCACCAAGCTGTGAACTCAGTAGGAATTTCACATGCACAAGGAGGCTTTTCTCTGAATCTTTCCAGGTGGGAATGTTTTCTAGTACATGACTCTTATTTAATGTTCACACTGCCCAAGGGCCACAGTACCTCTGTGCAAACAGCAGAAGATGTCTGCCATAAACACCTCACGGTCTGAGCATGCAGAAGGCCTGGAATGAGGCTGACACATGCCACCAAAGTGACAAGTACCTGTCTTTCCAAATCCAGTCACTTTCCTTAATAATTCAGTGAGCTTGTCTATTTGGTTTGGGTGTGTGGTATCTGGGAGAGAAAGGGCTGGAGGCGAGGGAACAGCAGGGCATGAGGGAGGAGGGCACTGCTGATAGATAGTAAGGACAAACAGAAGAGAGGAGATTGCAGCAGACACTCTTCTGCCAGGAAAATAAATTCCCTTTTAGATTCCTAGTTTCCACCACTCATTTCCAGATTCTGTGACATTCAGTGGAACAGAGAACAAAGGCGATGAATGAAGGTTCATTCTCATCCTGAGCTCTCACTGGGGATGACTGTTGTTTCCATCTTCTCGGAGATCTAAGGTCCTTGGTCTCTTGGAAAGGCTGCAAGAGCTAAAAGAGAGCCCCAAAGAACAAGATGGCTGTATCCATCCAGCACTGGAGGAATTAGGACATCTGCAGGCATAGAAGCATAGAAACATAGAAGCACAGAATGGTATAGATTGGAAGGAACTTTAAGATCATCTAGTTCCAACCTCCCTGCTATAGGCAGGGTCACCTCTAGACCGTGTTGCTTAAAGTCCCATCCAGCCTGGCCTTGAATGCTTCCAGGGTGGGGGCATCCGCAACCTTGCTGGGCAATCTGTTCCCGTGTCTCACCACCCTCACAGTCAAGAATTTCTTCCTACTATCTACTCTAAGCCTACCCTCTTCCAGTTTAAAGCCATTTTCCCTCATCCAGTCGCTACATGCCCTTCTAAAAAGTCCCTCCAAGCTCTCCTGTAGGAAAGGTACTTTCAGGTACAGCAAAGCCAGCTCATGTTGAGTCTTTCATCAACTAACACCCCCAAATCCTTCTCCTCAGAGCTGCCCTCAAGCCATTCTCCACCCAACCTGTATTTGTGGTTGAGATCATCCCGATTCCGGTGCAGGACTTTATACTTGGCTTTACTGAATTTTCATGAGGTTGGCCCACCTCTCAAGACTGTCCAGGTCCTTCTTGATGGCACCTCTTCCCTTTAGTGTGTCAACTGCACCACTCAGCTTGGTGTTGTCCATAAGCTTGCTAACGATGCACTTGATCCCACTGTCCATGCTGCCAACAAAGATGTTAAATAACACCAGTCCCTGAGCTAATGAGGCTGTTTTATTTCCAGTCTGTAGGAATAGCTAACATAGTTAAGTTTACACATAAAAGACATCATACATCATTACTTTAGTCCATAAAAATTGATCTCTTTTTTCTGGAAAATGATATTTCCTATGTATACCTTTCATGAGGAATGCCACTCAATGATTTGGGCACAAAGCAGTACACAAGGAAATAAGGAGAGCTAAGGCAAGGAAGTGTTTCAGAACTGAGGTCAACACTGGAGGTCACTGGCCTGCCCTTGACTCCTATTCTGAGCAGATAATTCTACAGATTCTGTCTGTAGGGCTATCACAGGCACTAAAAATCATGCAGCCAGTTGGGGACAGCCACAGTGATGTTGCATGCAAGGCAGCCCCGCCCCCCATTAGCTAATCAGTTTTGCACTGAAATCTGTGAGATCTGGTTATGGAATCATAGAATTGAAGAGTCATTAAGGTTGGAAAAGACCACTAAGACCAACTATCCACCTGGCACCCATATTGCCCACTAAACTATATCCCTCAGTGTTACATCTCCATGTTTCTTGAACGCCTCCAGGATGGTTTCTTGAACCCCCTCCCTGGGCAGCCTTCCAATGTTTCACCACTCTTTCTAAGAAATTTATGCTAATATCCAACCTGGACCTCTCCTGGTACAACTTAAGGCTATTACTTCTCATCTTATTGCCAGTTACCTGGGACAGGAGACCAATCTCCATCTTGCTTGTAGTCCACACCAGTTCTCCATTTTTATCTGCATGTCTTGAGGGTGGCCTTTGCTTGCCTGTGCACAGCTCTGAAGTACCCAGCAGAGCCCAGCTTGGGATCATCTGCTCCAGACAGAGTTAAGTGGGATTCAGCCGGGGAAAGCCATTCACCTCTTGGCTTTCCCTTTTTTCCTTTCTTTTCTCTCTTCTGAGTTAGGAATTATATTGGAAGGAAGTCAGAGGTGAAGGAAAAGAGCGAGGGCAGTCTAGTGGCTTGTATACGGAGCCCCTTCATTACTGTACTGATGAAAAATTTCAGTGAAGTGGCCAGCTCCAGAGTGTATACAAGGATAAAGATCTTAGCTGGAAGACTAATTCCTTACCAATTCCCAGAAATTAACAGAATATAGGGAGTAATCAAGTACATTCAGTACCTTATGTCAGAGCACAGCTTGCACAGCAAAGGGGAGCTTGTTGTACTTTGTGCTGTGGTGTCAGAGGCACTTCAGTTCAACATCTCTCTTTGCTTATTCACATCACACCAGAGAAAGAGCAAGCGGCTATGTCAGCCTGAGGCCAAAAGCTGTTGGCACTGATTTGAGTGCAGTCCTTTTATGCGGGGAGGGTGTGGTGGCCTATTGGAAAAGAATCCTGACAAGCCTTGCAGACCTGAGTTCAGCCTTTCAACACATACACCATTTTCCCTCTACCCCTTTTCCCCATCTGACCAAAGCATAGGAGAGTACCTGCAGAAAAGCAGTGGCTGCCCAGGTACTGCCTGTAGCCTGTCCTGCAGTGTTGCTTTCTGAACTGGCTGATGTTGCTTGATGGGTCACCTGGGCTCTGTCAGACCTTTGGCCCATGTTGTGCAGCACATTTTTTACAAATGCTATGCTGTCTCCTTGTAGTAATATCTGTCTTTTATTTCTCTGACATTTTTTAAGCTATCAAATGAGATGTTTGGTTAGGAAATTCCAAACATTGAGTGGAATGGGAGCTTTAATTAGACTTTTCTTTGCTAGATGTTGGGATCATATCTGGATTATACTATAGTTGGACAATGCTGGCTGCTGTTTTGGGGGAATTGTATTAGGTTACACAACTAGCAAAAACTGTCCAGAATTTGTGCAGAACTGGTTTAAGGTACACCTCAAACAGACTGAATTCATCATGTCCAGGAAGAAGAGACTGAAGGTACAGATTGTCTGAAGACAACATCTGGATGCTGCTTAGACTTTTTTGGCAAATAAATTCTTAAAAGTGAAAACAGATTTTACTTCAAGGGTGATCTGTATTCAGAGGAAAACATCACCTACAGAAGTTCTGCTAGATGCTTCCCCTTCAGGATATGATCCCTGAATCTCAGGTCATGCTGCTTAGATTCCTTAGAGCGTTTGGTTATTCAGGGTACTATCCCCTCTGCCTTGCACTTGACTCTTGGTCTCTTGCAAGCTCCATGCTGTATCTCCTAAAACAAGAATATGATTTTTTCTTTTTTTTTTTTTCTTTTTTTTTTCCCCCTTGGTGAAGTTACTCCTGGAACTTGCCAAAAATACGTATGGGATATAAGAAAGGGTTTGTGCTGCATTCCCTGTGATGTCATATGAAGGTACATGACCAGCTGAAAAGCACTGTAGGACTAACAGGTTGCTCAAAGAAGCTGGGGATGCCCCATGCGTGGAGTGTTCAAGGTCAGGTTGGATGGGACCCTGGGCAGCCTGAGCTGGTGGGTGCCAGCCCTGCCCACAGCAGGGGTTTGGAACTCAGTGATCTGTAAGGTCTCTTCCAATCCAAGCCATTCTATGATTTTCTGAGTATAGAGCATGGGAAATGAACTTCCTGAAGCCTCATCCATCATACCGACTGGGAGAGGTTGTTAGTTCCAAACATCTCTATATTTACAACCTTCATACCTTTTTCTGTCTGTTTCACTGCTAAAGAGAATAGAGGATTAAACCAGAACTTATAAAGTTTGAATAATCAGTGTCTTGGTGTCTAAGAAAGAAGTGAGGAGTTCTGCTTGCTCTAAAGAGCAATGCCGGGCAAGCACAAATACCTCTATCTTGTGTTTCAGGCAGTAAATCAGAGCTCCTGCAGGTAGGAACTGGTTTGAGTTGTCACATTCACCATGCAGCAGCACATATCCCCACCAAAGTGGTGTCAGCAGCAGAACTCATGGCTTCTGCACTCAGCAATGTCTCTGGATAGAGCATCTCTCAGGCATTCCCTCAGATGGACAGAACTCAGTTTAAGCAGTGGTCAAGATTCAATATATTATCACGTTACTATTTTCTGTACCTTTTCCAGCCTATTATATACTTCTATGGCTGCGATGCCAGGAGACCACACTACACAACATTCTAGCCACAAATGTACAGACACACACAGTAGCAGAAAGATGGGCTTTAGTTTGTTTTTCCTTGATAATTCCTAAAACTTTATTTTCTCTTTAACAGGCTGTGGCACTAAGATCATATTTCCATGGGACTGCCAATTTATAAGAAAGCTATTGACTGCTCTCAAGAGTTGGGAGATTTCTGCCATCAACTCTAATTTAAATGCCATTGCAAAAATGTTATTTTGACACAGAAAATATGAGATAATTCATTAGTAAACTCATTTTTTTTTTCTGCAGCAGAACCAGATGACTCAGGTAGAAAAGAACATGACCAATCAACCATCAGTGCAAAACTATAAATTGCTGTAGTGTAGATACCTTACAACTGAGGTTAATAAAGCAGCAGGTAATGAAAATGGATTTTCTTGATCATATTTCTCTTGTTTTCTTCTAGGAATATAAAGTTCTGAAATTATTTAATTTGAAAAGGAGTGGTCTCCCGAATGTTTAGATGTCAACTGATGACACATGGTTTTCCAACAAAGCCTCTTTATTTTAAACAGATGTACTGAAACTAACAGAAAGTAAACTCATTGACCCTGTTTATGGATATGAGCAAAATTCTGATATGGCTCCTTTGAACAACTTCACAACTGTTTTTCAGAAATTCTGCACTTGAAGTCCCCTGTGGAAGTACACCTATCACAGCAGGCCAGATGAAGATGCCTAACCCTGGGGTGTATTTCTCTAAATTTTGAAGAATCTTTCTTTTCTTAGTAATGGGAACTGCACACATTGGATGACAACAAACTAAAATTCAAGTATGGCTGTCCTTCTCCATTTGTGTCATGAAGACAGAAATCTTTTAGAGGATAACCACTGATACAGTGGCTTTTCTTTGTGCTCAGTGGGGCAGATATACCAGAGCTACATCTAGTTGGCCAATTGAAGTCCACATTGTAGTTATGCAAGCCTCAGCAGTAGTCTCATAGTATATCTCAGGGTGTTTGCCAGCAGGAAGTTGAGCAGTCACACATTAACAGTGTGTTCAACCTGAAGCAATGCAGCCATGCTGAGAAATAAGGTATAATAACTAAGGGCCAGCATTAGGATAATGCAGCTATAGGGCTTCTGGACCACAGCTGGCTAATATCCAGCTGGCTCACAGCGTGCACAGAGGTGCACACAGCTGCTGCCTTTCTTTGCATGTCACTTGTTTAAAAGGAAAAGCTCAAAAAGCTAAAGCTCAAAATTAGCTGAAGCTCATTGTAAATGCTCTAATCAGAGCTAGTTACAGTCCGGCTTTGAATGAACCCTGCTAGTTTTAGCTCATAATCTCTGAGTACTAAATTTTCCAGCTGTTTAGATATTTTCCACCTTTCCCAAGGGTATAAGGTCCTTTAGTTTCAATACACAGGACATAGTCCTGCTGAGAGTGTTTCTTACCCTTTATGAACCGCTTCTGTAGGTGAGTTATACCCAGGGGCATCTGCTTTGCATCATCAGCTTGTTTGGTAAGAACTTTGCTCTGTTCCCTTTAAGGATATCATCTCCACTGCAGGAACAGGTCAACTGAAGCATGAGGGAGAGTGGTTGGGTGATTTCTGAAAGGAATTAGTATTCTGGCACTCTTCAAAAATCTCTTCACGATGTCTCCAGTTATGTTGGTTTTCTCCAGAAGGGCTCAGAAATTCTGGTAGCATTCAAAATCATCTGCCTTATTTGAAAGATAATCTTTATGAAGTTTTGGCTCTGGATATATACCAAGCAGTGCCAAGCCTGGAAGTGCCCTCCAGTGCAAACAAAATGTTGCCTATAAGGGATATGTTCTGTAAGGTGTGATTGTCATTTTTTTTTCCTACTTGGAAGCTGGTTTCTTGAGGAGAAGGGACTTGGAGGAATATATTACCTGGTTCTTCTGTTCCTCTCCTCTCCTGGTATCACCCAGTCCCTCATTTTCATGAAGTGATTGCCCTGGCTGGCTTCTCCCTGCTCTGAGGACAGGGTCACATCACACCAGAGATGGCACTTGTGCACTTTCAAGGGATCTTCTCCTCCTGGGTTTTCATGTGTATGTGTCTAGACTCATTTCTTCAACCCATGCAAACTTTTAATAAGGAGAAGGTACTAAAGGTGGCACTTAGGGGACACTGATGGAGATGTGCCAAATGCAGGTCATTCTGCTAGAAAGTGTCAACTAGTTTGGCTGTGTCCCACCTTCCTGGAGATCAGCTAATGCTCACCGGGCGTCATGGGCAGGCAGCCTCTCCCCATACTAATGCTTATGGCTGAAAGGGATTGTGTTGAGCATGTTTGTAATTGATTCAGGACTGTTGTGTGACAAAACACAATAGCTTTGTATGAGGCTTTAATATAAATCTCTTGCACCAGCAGAGTGCAGTAATTGAATCAATATACAAGCAAGGCTGGAGAAGCAATATGAAAAAGTTTGGTTCCAGGTTAAACGTAAAACAGATGTTCCCTGACCCTCTCCCCTTCCCACCCTGTCACCTCCCCCTTTGTCCCTGCCAATTGCAGGCAGATATGCTCCTTGTTTAAAATGAGAGGGGGAAAGGGAAAAATAAAAAGCAATTGCATGAGTCTTTGGCAGTGTTAGCAATGAGCTGCTGATAGTTGAGAGTAAAGCATCACATGTGTTAGGGCAAATGGTGGTGACTCAGAAAAGGCTGGAAGGGGATGGGTGAGGCGGTGAAGGGGGCTAGCAAAATCCCTTTGGAGTGATTCCTATCACCCAAACTTTGTAGAAGGGTTTGGGAAGCCAGTGAAGGCTGTATCCAGAGCTACAGCAGCAAGGTGTAGAGGGTAGACTCCCATGATGGGCACATGTCATGAAAGAAAATACGAAGTAAAGTCTCCTTGCATGAAGCATCTGTCAGAATGTGTTGGAGGTGCCAAAGGGCTGAGGGTGTCAGGCTGGGCTAACCTCTAAGAAGAGGGGATCTGAGTCCAGTGACCCCTGCCCAAAAACAGGCAGAAAGCACTGATGATGTTGAACATGAGTGATGGTTCCTGTTTTGGGAATGTGTAAGCAGATGAAATTATCCTTTCTGCTCATATCAAGGAGAGTGAGTAGGAAACCTGTGTGTCATGCTTTGGGTATGAAAGAAAGCCAGAACTTTTGAAAAGTTTTTGGTAAAGTTTCCAAAAGCACAGGAGCAGACCAGAGGAAAATCTGCAATTGAATGGTTTTCTTTTCCCATCTTTTGAGTGGTACAGTCTTGGTAAAGCAATGCAATTCCTGCTGGATGGTCCCCAGGCTGCTTTACTTGGCTTTCACTGGAGCAGAGGGATTTGCTCTTAATTTTCTCCTTGTCTGAGTAGCTCCCAACAGTCTGCATCTTTCTTGGTTTCTTTTTCAGCCTGAGATCAATCTGTGTCATCACTACCATGAAGCCAGCTCTTAAGTGTAAGAATTAGGGCTAACTCATTACTCTGCCTTCTTCCACTGGTGATCCCTATTGAAGTCAGAGCAGTGAAAGTTTTCATCAATAGTGGGGAAAGTGTAAGAACAAATATCTCTTCTGCTTGAAAGACAACATCTGCTAAAGGTTTTAGGCTTGCATTATGGTGCTTAGACCTGTGGCCTATGGCCTGGAGGAATACTGGTAAAACTAGTCTATCCTCTGCTCACATGTTAGGTTCAGCACAGATTTTCTTTGCTGCTTCAGACAAGTTGTTTTCCTTGCTAGAATCACTTGTGCAAGTAGAATGGTATGACTATGACAACAGGATGTTAACTTGGAGTACTTGCCTCTCAGAACAATCAGGCAGATTCATCAGTACCTGTGAAGGGCTTTGTGAGCTTCAAATTTGTACATTCCTCAGGATAGTTAAGCACTGCTTGAATTGCATCTTACACAGCATAAGTGAAATGTTTCACCTGTCTTTGTTGAATGATTTACATCCTAAAATACTTTCAGAAATGGTATGTACTGTTTGTAGACCTTTCATGGTCAAACTACTTCAAAATAGATCAGATAATTTTTTATCTCTGTATGCACTGAGAAGATGGGACCTGTAAAAAACTAACTGGATTATCAGGGATAAGTATCATCCCCCTTCTTATTTTGAGTGAAATTTCAGAGCCTTATGTCTCCTTCTGAGTCTCCTGAGATAAGATCCCTGAATTCTATTCAAATACTTTTCTCATTATATGCAGTGGGATGCTGTTGTTTTGCACCCAAAAGTAGCACAAATCTGTTAAGAAGATACTTGAAATCATAAACCACAAGTTCTAAAAATCAAAGACACAAATCCAGCTCTAAGAATATCAGAAAAAAAAAACAACTATTAAAAACAAAACAAAACAAAACAAAAAATCTCAAAACGGAGTTTGTCATCACCCCATGAAAATCACACATCTACTAAGACACTAAATAGATTTCCAGGATCCTGGGTATAATTAAACACATCTGGATTTTACTTAACAAGTTCAAAAAGGAGCAAAAAAGACATTGCAGAGGAGAGGAAGCCCATTACAAACCATCACATTTTGAATTAGCATCACATTTGCAGTATTCATAAACAGTTTTTCCCCATCTGATCTGTCAAGGTTGATTTTAAGTCACCACAAATGTCCAGAACCATTTTTGTTCCTTCGTGAATTTAGGTAAACTTCAGATGTCTTATTCAAAACCCTCTTTGCTCTTTTCTGTATATTTTGCTAAGAGACAGCAAAATGTGCATGCAAACCTTTCTGCAACAAGGTAGTCTTGAGTTAGAGAGGTCTTTCATTTACAGTGAACCATCTCAAAATATTTTTAATGGTCTTCATCATATCTTAAAGCACTTACAGACTGATCCCCTGCTCTGTGAAAATCAGTGATTTTCTTGAGGGTTTGGCTCATGCTACTAGCGAATAAACTACCTGCAGAGAGCTGTACTGTAATGTCAGGACACTGAGGCTTTTGGAAAGCCATGAAAATAAGAAGTCCATCATGACAGATGAGCAGTATGAGACTCACAGAATATTCAGCCTGATGAAAAGATCCAGAATAACTAGTGCAGGGAGAGCTGTCTGATTAGGACATTCCCTATTCCCACGTAGCCACATGTGTTGAGAGAAAAGACGCACTTTTGAAAAACCACCACCAAAAGTCAGAAAGCAGCGGTGTTTCTGCCTCCTGGAGAAAATATCAACATTGGATTTCCATTAAATCAAATGATAGCAAGAACTATCAAAATACCCATTCTACCATAACTACCAAAATAACCATGCTGCAAGAGTCCTCGCTGCTATCAGAAGGAAGGTCTCAGCAGATGTGCCATTTTACAAGAAACTCTCATTTTGTAGAATCATAGAATCATAGAATGGTTTGCGTTGGAAGGGAGATTTAAGATCATCAAGTTCCAACCCCCTTCTGTAGGCAGGGATATCTCCCTCTAGACCAGGTTGCTCAAAGCCCCATCCAGCCTGGCCTTGATATCTGTGTTTCTTATATATTTCCTACATATTTCAGCACACTGCTGATTTTGCTTGCATTTGCAAGACAACGTGATCGCTTGCTTTTTTAACCTGCCTAAAAAAGTGAAGAAAACAAGCTGTACCACAGCCTTTTTTGAAGTATCTGTTTCAAATCACCTACCTGAAGATCTGAGACACTACTCCAAGTTATCAAGATGGAAGCTAGAATTCTATCTCACTACTTAACTGGCTAAGAGCGCGTGGCTGGAAATAAAGACATGCACATGGAGCATTTTTCAAAGTTTTTATTTCTGTCTGCTTCTCAGACCTGAGCTGAGACATTTCCTGAAAGGACACTGCTTCTGCTTCGGACTGACTTCATCACCACAAAACTGGGAAAAGGAAAACCCCTCAGTTTCCAGCTAAGATATGACATAGGAATCACAGGAATTCCAGCCTTGTGTCTTGTGGTCTTCTTTCGTTTGATCTGCAGCACTAGAATTACATCATAACACTCTGGGGAAGGTTTCTACTTTTTCCTGTAAAATTTCTCATTATTATAATCTCAAACATTCAAGCTAGATAGCAAACGGAGTGCCTTCCTATTATGTGTATTCTGATGATCTCCACCAGATGACCACAGCCATTTTCAAAATCTTACGCTAGCATGCATAGCTATGAGAAAAGAAAGTAAACATATTTATTTTCGATAACATGACAAAGGAACTGGGAAAAAATATTTAAATTAATAGTGTTTGTACAATATTCAAACCTCTGCTCCTCTTTCAGGAAATGAGAACACCTGTGTAAACAATTGATCTGGAGAAGTTAAAGGTCATATTACCACTATGTAGTCCGTGGCCTCTGAAGGTTAAAATATCCTTTTACAAACAAAATATCCTTGCCTTGAAGAGATTGGGCAGGTATTCCCTTGGCTGCTGTCACAACCTTTGGCCTCAGTCCTACAAATACTTATTCACTTGCTTAGTTTTAAACATGCAATATCTCTACTGTACAGCTCAGAAGAGTGTGATGAAGTTCCAGTAATTAGTGTTATTATGTGCTCTAATGTTGTGATACAGAATACTTGTTGCTTCTCAATCCCTTGGTTGTTGGGATTGCTGCAAACTCAAAGAACACCAAGACAATCCACGGGCTCATTGTAACATCAGAACCCTCCCCACAGTTCTGAGTTGAGAAAAAATCTCAAGGGATTTCTTCTTAACATGTCTTACCAGGATCTTAGCTCTTCAAACAAAGCACTAAGTACTGTAATTATGAATTACTCATTTTGCTATTGGGTATAATATACTAAATTTTTTCTCATATTTGGTAGTTTTATGTTTCTTTCTGTGGTATCATTGAGGTGTTGGTTTTAGCTTCCAGTTGCTTAGAAGAAGCCTTGCAGCAGCTCTTCTAATATTCTTAGAATTATATTTTCCTGATTCCAGGTTGATTCAGGAGTCCAATTTCCAGGAGTGTCTTAGGTGTTACTGCAATTAAACCATATTTAAAGTCAAATGATTTAAGAATATTTTTGGATCTGTTCTACATTTTGATGAAGAGTGTTTTGTGTTTTCATCTCAAATGTTTCATAATCCTTCCAGTTACATTTTGGATACCTTGCACTGTTTCATTTGTAAACTCTTCTGTAAATTTTATTTTGTGTCACACATAACAATACAAGACTGCTGAATTTCTGGAATCAAAATGGTTCTCATACCTACACTGAGGTTCACATCATTGCTTGCAATATGAGTTGAGATTCCCACAGGAAGGCAAAAAAAATCCACAACAAATTGTGTCTCCTGGTGCAGACTTGCCCTGTAACATTAACCAAGATGTGTGGCTGAATGTAGGCCAAAAAAAAGATGACTCATTTTACTGAGGAAATCAAACTTGCAGCTGAGGTAATTCCCCCAGTATTTGGAAGATCCCATTCCAATGACTGATAACTAATTTTACCACGCATCAATTGTTTTAATAGGACTTACCAACTACCTGGAGTGAACTGTAGGTGGGAGCCTGTTGCTCCAACAGTCATATACCAACAAAAGACTTCTGGATGCTGTCCATTGGGACAGACAGGCTTGAGCAGTGCGTCTAGGTGAACATCATGAGGTTCAATAAATCCAAGTGCAAGATGTTGTACCTGAGTCAAGGCAACCTCCATACCAATATAAGCTGTGGGATGAAATGATTGAGCACAGCTGTGCCAAAAAGGACTGGTGGATGGGAAGCTGTACATGAGTCAGCAATGTGACCTCACAGTCCAGAAAGCCAACTGTATCTGGGGCTGCATCAAAAGAATAATGACCAGCAAAGCAGTATGCTCCTGCCCCACTACCATGCACTGGTGAGGCCTCGTCCGGAATACTGTATCCAGATGTGGAGTCCTCAGTACAGGAGAGACAGAGACCATCAAAGTGTGTCCAGAGGAGGGCCAGAAAAATGATCCAAGGGATGGACCACCCCTATGAGGACAGAATGAAAGAACTTGAGCTCCAGCCTTCAGCCTGGAGAAGGGTCCAAGGTGACCTGATAGCAGTCTGTCAGTATCTAAAGGGGAGCTACAGGAAAGAACAAGGGGAAATGGTTTCAAACTTAAAGAGGGGAGTTTAGTTTGGACATAAGGAAAAAGTCTTTTACACTGACAGTGCTGAGGCACTGTAAAGGATGAACAGGCTGGATGGGGCTCTGAGCACCCTGATCTAGCTGTGCATGTCCCTATTCATTGCAGGGGAGGTGAACTAGATGACCTTTAAATGTCCCTTCCAAATCTGAGGATTCTATGTTTCTATGGTTAAGTCATTTATTAAAAATAAATAAATCTCTCAGGCAAAATGCCATGGGTTGGTTTCCTACTTTTTGGCACCTGTGTTGGGTGAAGTTTTCAACATCATTCTGGCAGAATGTTGCAGAGTTCGCTAAGTCTGAGTGTCTCCACAGAGAAGCTGCTGAAGCAGCTGGGCAATCAGAGTTGGATGCAGTTGCGCTGCTGGAGAATGGAGGTGAGATGACAGGCTTCATCACTTAATAAGATGTTGCTATGTGGGAGGGAGGTGAATGGCAATTGCTCTTAGCTCTACTGGTATTCTGCTTCTGGCTATCCCCCTTCCCCTTCCCAATTAATTTTGCATAATTTCTCCAGTTAAAATTTATTGTTGGCATTAGCTTGTTCTGGGGCTTTTTGCACGTGTATCTATTTCTGTAATATGCATTCAGGATGAATCTTGCTATTATTTTGTTGTTGTTGTTGTTTGTAGTTCTTCTGTTGCTTTTCATTCACTGCCAGAAACAAAAGAAAACAGTCTGACTGCAAACATCTGCCTATTCTGCGTCTCATAGCAGCACCTGATCTTCAGAGCTCCCCGTTCAGCTAATGGATGCAGTGAGGATCGTGCTGGTTTCCTTTTTTGATATCTGGAAGGGGTAAAATCAATTTATTTGCCTTTTGGGGCATAGTTGCTTTATTTCCATAGAGATTCCCTTCAGCATGTGAAGCAGCATTTCCCTTTAAAATAATCAGTTCCAACATTAGCTGACATTTTTTAATTTGTAAATCTGGCACTGAAGATTTTCTGTAACGCTACGGTTGCATCTGAAAGTTGCATCCAGTGTAACTGTCAAAAGAATATAATAGTCAAAAGAGTATCTTCATTTAGAAGACAAAGGCTATCTTTCAATGTCAATTTGTAAAATAGACATCTATAACTTCCAGTTCACTTTACAAACATATATATATGTATGTATATATATATATGTATATATATATATTTATGTAGTTAAGCTATGAGCTAACAAAGTACACATTCTTAGAAGGCAAACATCCTCTACTGGATGTGGCGGTTTAAGAAAGATGCCTATCTAGTTCAGATCTCTAAAACCATTAGATGTTCAGGCTTGCTGGTGTTTTAACTATTATCCAAGAATTTTCACTTTCTTTCAGTTTGGTAGAATTAAAGAATGGAAGTTAAATCAATCATTTAATGTGGCCAAGAGAAAAAGAAACAGACATTGATTTAAAAACATATATAAGAAAATTTTAGGAAGGAAAGGCAAATTTTCAACTTTTAAATTGACAATTCCTGAACTTCTGAATCTTGAATAACCTTTGTCATCCTTAGGTAATAGAGTTCATAATTAAGAGGTCTGCTGTTATTTCTGATTATTTGAAGACTCAGAGAAGTAAAAATTGTTGTGGAACAGCACTAGTTTTCAACAGTGAAGAGATGACGAAGGAAAAAAAAGGAGAAAAGTAAATACAAGATAATTCTTGCAGCTTTCCAAATATTAACATCCTTTTCAGTGACAGAGCTTCCTTTGCTTTTGTAAATCCTGGTCAACAGTTAGACAAAAAGGAGCGGAGATATGCATATGCATGTTGCACCTCCAGGATCAAATAAGGCAGCAGTGAGAGAGGGAACAAATATTTATTGAGATATAAGTCTAATTGGAAAGTCAAACTTGCCTACTGGTTGGTCAGAATCATGCTTCACTGATATGATGTAATCCTTAAGAATGGGGATGTATGAGAGGTGCAAGTATGCATGAATACTCTCTGATCCTCCTGCTGTTTCCAGACTAAGACACTGACAACAATAAGGCAGTTCGAACTGCTAAACATTATGGAAACCTCCATTCCTAGTATTAGCCCAATGTAATTTGCTGGACAGGACCACAGGGAGTCGTTATTATTATGTACCAACAGAGACGAAAAACCTGCTCTTCATTAAAATGATGTGGAATGAATTTTGTGGGTGATGATGTATTCATGCTGGGAACTTCAGCAGTTTCTCTGCCTTGTAATAACAACAATGCCTTAAAAAGCTTTCTGAGCTACAAAGGCTTAAGAATCAACCACATTGGCACCTGATGCTCCATGACATCTTCCTGGGCACTCTGATTCCTGGTCATTAAGAGCTGGGCACTACTGGGCTTTGTCTTCTCAGTTGTGTTGGCTGGGGGTTATTTTCTTAGAGAGGTAAAACCAAAGTTTATACCGTGTTACAAATGCAAAAGCACAGTCACTGAACAAAAAAATCTTGCTAAGAAGGGGCAATGCAACTTATTTTCTTGCTTTTGCCAGGACAGCAATATTTCAGAAATGCCAAGCAAAACGCACCTTGGAAACAGCATTTATTAAAAAAGTAGAAAAGCAGCCTTTTGGCTCAGTGCACCTGAGCATTATAGGTCTGACAATTAAAACATGCACCTGATATTCTCTACTATGCAAGACCACTGTGGCCTGAAAAACCAGGTGAGCTCAGACATGCAGTCGGCCAAACATCCGCTCATAGGCTGATCTCCGACATGACAATGGCTAGTCCATAAAAAAACGTGTGTCTTGTGAGGAATTAACAACTGGTTAAGGCAGATAACTTTGAAGAAGCCTGGAAAAGTCAATATATTTATATTTATATTTCTTTATAAGAAAGGGGTAATGCTGCTAGTTGGAGCATTCCTCATGCCAACTCTGGTCATCCTGTTCTACTGGTAGGCAACCCTGCCCACAGCAGGGTGTTGGAGCTCGATGATCCCTTCCAACCTAAGACATTTCATGATTGTGTGATTCTAAAGATGTAATTGGGGAAATTTTTCTTCATGCCCATTAAAACAGCTTCTCCTCTGGTACATCTCCATTGTGGCTCCACATGAGGGATGAACCAGTTCACACCAGATCAAATGCGGTATTGTATCCATCTTCTTTACCTTGTGATTGCAGGGCTCAACACAGAATCAGAAGTTCACAGCATTTAATCAGTTGTTACTCTATATATTAGTTTGTGCTCTCAACTGCCATCTGCCTGCAGGTGTTCTTCCTAACACACCTTCCATTTTAAGCAGGGAGAGCAGATATGGTCTTTCTACCTCCAGAGGGACTGTGGGGAGAGAAAGACTCATCATTGCTCAGTAAGACCTCCCTCCTTCATCACAGAAGGACCATATATACGATAATCATTTTGTCCAGGAAATATAAAATGCCCATTTAACCACACTGGCAAAACTTGCAGGATAAACTGCAGAGATCCAGAATTTGCAAATGCTTTGCAAAATGTAGCACTTTGAAAAATGTTTCCCTAAATATGCAATTAAAGTGACGACAGCTTCCTAGAGGTTGCAGTGTTACATACTCTACAATGTTATGATGTATTTGTGCTGTGTACAAGTCCTTTATGTGCAGCTAAACAAACTGTGATGGAATAGATTTAAGTGCTCATTTGAGAATAGGTCATTATAAGTACATCCATATTATGATCAAGATATAGGACTCTATAGCATTTTTTTCTGGCTGCATGGCTATTCTTCTTCTATAATTGCAAAAATTCAGCCTGCCAGTTTTGCTTTTCAGTAACAAACCTTAATGGAGCAACTAATCTGATATACCTTTTAACGGCTGAGAATTCTAGAGTTCCTTTAAATGCTTTCTGTTGAATGCTTTTCTGTTTGAAGTATCATTTGCAGTATCACTTTTTATGTATATTGATGATTCCACAGGAGTTTTGAAGAGCTTTTACTAATGAAAGCCATTCTTTCAAATACCTCAGTACATTTAAAATGCTGTCCGTGAGTGATTGCTCATGTCATTAAAGTACACCAACTGAACACCTAAGTGCTCAATATTAATAAAAATCTCATCTCATTATCTAGAGCAATCTTTTATTAAATATACTACAGTAGTAAAGCTGAGAAGTACAAATAGAAATCCTGCTTTCATTCCTAAAATCATAACATATTTCCATTTTCTTTTCAAGTGCATTTTACCTTGCAAGCATGTTATTTCTGAGTCTTGAAGAAACCCAATGAGCCAAGTGTAAAGAACTACACCAGCTAATGTCATTAGGAGTAAATACTCTCATGCAGGTGAGAATCGAGAGGTCAGTGTTTTATGAAGATTCAAACTGATTGACTTTCTGCTTTAAATGTCAGAAATAAATCTGAAGGGAACAGGTAAGAGCAATATAAGAACCTTGTCTTTGTGCTCTTACCCTCTCCTTGAAGTTAAGTGATTAGATACAGGGAAGCTATACAACGCCTAGACACGCATACTGCTATTCCTCCAGAGAGAGACAGAATCTGGATCATACATTACATAATTTCTTATTTCATATGACTGTACTAAAGAAGTGGAGAAATAAGCTTAATGTATCCATATTGTATATTCACAACAGACTATTCAAGTATTTGCATGCATAGTGGGAGGAATACAGAGATGCTGCCTGGGCATGTAGGGATGAGATTAGGAATGCTAAGGCACAGCAGAGGATGAATGTGGCAAGGGCTGTGAAAAATAATAAAGGTTTTTATATGTGTATTTCTCAGAAAAGGAACACTAAAGAATATGCTCTGCCCTGACAAATAAGAAAGAAGCTTTCTTTTGCCTCAGTTTTCACTGACACTCACTCTTCCCATCTCTCTCAAGTCCTTGAAACTGAAGACAGGGATAAGAGGAATGGCTGTGCTTGCAGCCCAGAAGTCCAAATGCATCTTGGGTTACATCAAGAGAAGCATGCCCAGCAGTTCGAGGGAAGTGATTCTGCCCCTCTACTCTGTTCTCAGGAGACCCCACCTGGAGTACTGTGTCCAGTGCTGGGCCCCCAGCACAAGAAGGGCATGGAGTTGTTGGAGCAGGTCTAGAGGAGGGCCATGAAGATAATCAGAGGGCTGGAGAACTACAGGGACAGGCTAAGAGAGCTGGGTTTTTTCAGCCTGGAGAAGAGAAGGCTCCATAGCAACCTTACAGTATCTGAAGGGGACCTACAGGAATGCTGGGGAGGGAATTCTATAAGGACGTGTAGTGACAGAACAAAGGGAAATGGTTTTAAACTGGAAGAGGGAAGATTTAGACTACATAGTAGAAATAAATTCTTCACCGTGAGTGTGGTGAGACACTGGAACAAGTTGCCCGGTGAGGTTGTGAATGCCTCCTCCCCGGAGGCACTCAAAACCAAGCTGGATGGAGCTTTGAGCAACCTGATCTAGAAGGAGCTGTCTGTGCCTATAGCAGGAGTTTGGAACTAGAGGGTGTTAAATGTCCTTTCCAACCCAAACCTTTCTATGATTCTATGATTTTATGAAGTTCAATCCTTTGTAAAATAAAATCAGGTTAAAAAACATCTGAAGAACCTGAACACATGTAAGTCCATGGGAACTGACAGGATGCATCTGAGGGTTCTGAGCAAACTGGCAGACATAGTTGCCAAGCCACTCTCCATCATGTTTGAAAAATTACGGCAGTCGGGTAAAGTCTTCTGTGATTCGGGTAAAAGGTAAATCATGATCATTTTTTGACAGGGAAGATTCTCGGATCCACTGACCAGTAAACCCATCCTTGCCCAGTAAGATTATAGAACATATCCTCCTGAAAGCTATGTTGAAGAATATAGAAGACAAGGAGGTGATTATAAACAGCCAGTGTGGCTTCACCAATTATGTTAAATCATGTCTAACTAATCTAAGGGCCTTCTATGTTGGGGTGGCTACATCAGTGGTTAAGGCAAGGGCAACTAGTGTCATCTACCTAGACTTCTGCAAGGCCTTTGCTGCACTTCCCCCACAACATTTTTGCCACTGAATGGGAGAGATATGGATTCTTCCTTCCTTCCTTCCTTCCTTCCTTCCTTCCTTCCTTCCTTCCTTCCTTCCTTCCTTCCTTCCTTCCTTCCTTCCTTCCTTCCTTCCTTCCTTCCTTCCTTCCTTCCTTCCTTCCTTCCTTCCTTCCTTCCTTCCTTCCTTCCTTCCTTCCTTCCTTCCTTCCTTCCTTCCTTCCTTCCTTCCTTCCTTCCTTCCTTCCTTCCTTCCTTCCTTCCTTCCTTCCTTCCTTCCTTCTCTCTTTCTCATCCTTATCTCCATACAAGTTCTTCAACTTTTTGTTTCAATTCTCTTCCCTAACCCCAGTGGGTAGGGAGTGAGCAAACAGCTGTGTAGTGTTTAGTTTCCTACTGTGTTAAACCACAATAATACTGATGCCTGAAAAACTGCATACAAGTCCTGAATGTGTTAATGCAGCCGTGAAAGCCTATCATAATCTGGTTTGCATAAAAAGAGTCTGGCCAGGAGGTAGAGGGACGTCATTCTTTTCCTCTACTCCTCTCTCTTGAAACCCCACCTGCAGCACTGGGGCTTCTAGTACAAGAAAAGCATGGACCTGTTGGAGCAGGTCCAGAAGAGTACCACAGAATTAGAGATCTGCAACATTTTTCCTCTGTAGAAAGACTGAGAGAATTGGAGTTTTTCATCTGGGAGTAAAGGAGGGTCTTGGGAAAACTTACTGTGGCCTTACATTAAATAAAGAGGGGCTTATAAGAAAGATGGAGAAAGATTCTATCAAACGCCTGTAATGACGAGACAAGGGTCAACAGTATTCAACTGAAAGAGTGTAGCTTTAGATCAGAAATAAGGAAGAAGTTTTTCATTTTGAAGGTGGTCAGACACTGAATCGGGTTTCCCAGCGAAGTTGTGTTTGCCTCGTCCTTGGAAGTGTTCAAAGTTGAGATGGACAGGACTTTCAGTGACATGATCTGGTGATCACCCTGCCCATGGCAGAGTGGTTGGAGTAGATGATCTTTAAGGTCCCTTCCAACCCAAACTATTGTATGATTTTGTGGTTCTATGATTCTATGATTCATGTTGTCAACACACTTAAATACTATTCCAAATAATATCTGTGTACTGTAAGTGGTAGTAATCTGTTTTATTTGTAATTGGTATTAAGAAGACAGCTTTTTGACAAACTGACATAGAGCATGTGGTAGCTTTTTTAACATGCATGACCACTCACTGTATTTGCATATGGTGACACACTTGCAGAGGTGACAAAATCAGAACTGTCAAGAACATTGTTGGAAACTTCAGCATTTAAATGGTGGAGCAATTATCCTGTAGTTAGAAATTATTACTCTATTATTCCCATGTAGCCTGTTTTGTGGCTGCTCATTTTTTTAGGGATGATATTCAGTGCATGAAAGAATCTAGTGAGGACAATTTAAGTAAAAGAAAATGGCAGCCAGCTCCTCAAACCATCTGATTTTAGACTAAATTTCATCTGCATCACTCTTGACGAAGAATTTCTTTGGGCCACTGAGCCCAAAGAATGTTTGTCAAAAAATCTCAACAGTTCTGTAGAGGATATGGGAAGTGGCTGGATTCAAGTGGCACAAAAGAAGCAGCTACTGTCTGCACTCCTTATGCAATCTTGCAAGATACACGTGCAAGAGCAAGGTTTCAATCTCTTCCAGTTCTGCTTGGGAGCAACTGCACTGCGGGAAGTTTTATAAACTATGAATTCATGGAATAAAATCCAGAAGAAGCAAACCACTTGCCAAATCACAGCTGTTCCATATTTCCTCGGAGATAGACATTCCCATGACATGGACTTCTGCAACAATGTGGACTACAGTAGAAATTTCCACAGAGAAGGAAAATCTACAAATTTTCTCTGCCAAGTTTAAGCAGTTGATGTTAGGAAGATCCCATGGGATATGCAATAAATAACCTTGAGAAAGAGTGCCTTAGGGCTGGATCAAAAGGAATTCCTTGTTTTTGGAAGAAAAAAAACCACAAAAAACAAGTGCACGGAAAGTCCCTTCACTGAAGAGACTGGGAATGCTGATCTTTAGAGGATAACTGTGACTGAATTGTACTGAGATGGTAAAATTCTTCCTCTTTACTCAAGCCCAAATAAGTTCCCTGCTGGAGTCCATCGAATTGGAAAGTGAATGCAGTTCAGAAGGAGGTGAGGAGTTAAGGGGCTTATAATTTCTTTTCCCAAAATCCTGAAAAAAATTCAAGGAATATATATTTTTTCAAATAACTCATTTACTGTCTTTTGTTGTACTATATCAATTTTGACAAAAATGCACATGAGAAAAATAATGTGGGAAGTATAAAGTGGAAAGAAATCTTCTCAATATAATCTACATCTGTTGCTTTCCCTTATTACCAAACTTCCAGATTGGTGCTGGGAAGAGTTCTAAACTTGCTGATTCTATCAGTGCTATTATTTTATACTGGATTTACACATGTACTTTGAAGAGACACTTTGTGAAAGAGGAATAAACAAATGTTTCCTTCATGGTATTTCATGTCTGTGCACACACAACGTACCATTCCTGAGTGATGTGTAGAATAAGCAATGTCCATCTGTTTGGAAGATAATTATCAGCCACTTTGATACTCTCTATTTGAGTGCTTGCGTGCACTTCTGTGCTTGTGGAAAATGTACAGCACTGAAAAATGAAGTATTCTGTTTGTCTATGTGGCAGGAGACATGACTAAGAGGATGGGAGTCCTTGTTGTGCTGTAGAAATATGAAGGTGAAATTATGCAAAAATGAACTTAGAGGAGAGACAAAATCCTGAAAATGAACAGTCTGGAAGCTCTTAAAAGAAACTCTTAAGAGAGATTCATTGTACCATTATCTGTAACGATTTGCTACAGTGATGTGCTTGTCTGTGAGTGCAAACAGATAAAGGTGTGTGTAACTGTCCATCCATAATTAAGGACTGTCTGTTGAATACCAGGAATTTTATCTGCCTAACCTTAGGCGTCTAGAATAACTTGAAATGCTTTGCAATATTTTGACTTCCAGATGCAACAGATGAATGTGACAGAAGATTCCATGGAGAAGCCATGTCCTTCTGGGCCATCATCTAGAGATCAGACAGCAAACCTCTGTCCATAAAACATGTTAAATTTGATCAATCCTTCAGAATGTGACTGTGAAGAAGACCCCAGTCTCATCTTGGAAACACTGGAATGAATGTGCTAAAGTCAATTGTATTTCTTTAGAAATTGAAGCACAGGTTTTTGTCTTCCATCTCTCACTTTGTGATATTACGTTCTCTGTTATTCTTCTCTACATTTGATAGAACAAGTAGATCAATTTGAATGTAAATACCACTTCTGTCTCTGCCCCTACAGAGAACTGAGCAGAAAGCTGGTGGCTAATCTGAAATTGATTATTTTCTTTGAGACAATCCTGCTTCTAAACAAGAGAAAAGGAAAATGAATGACAGTAGGAGAATTTCATTGGGACACCATCATTTATAACCACTTGTCAACGATAAAATACCCATGCTAGGAAAGACAAGCATTTAGATCAGAATGTTTCCAAATAAGTATTCCAGGTCAGACATACATATTTGTGATAAATGACCATATCAAAGTACACTGAGAAGGCTAGAGACTTGATTTTGAAATGATTGTGATGTGGAAGCTTACTAGACTGAGGGAAGTGTTCATGCTCCTACTGAATATAAAGGGACAAAGTATCATCTAGACCGTAATAGTAGCCAACTTCACTCCAGCCAAGTCATGTATTAAGAATTCCTCCTTCCACAGGGATGTGAGGGTGAAAAGCTCTCTCAGCGATCTATCTACTTGCCAATGATTACCAATAAATGCCAATAAAGGCTTTGTGATCTCAGATTTACAATACAGCAGCCCCTGTGTTAGGTTCAAAATAAACATGGAGCTATCACAGGGAAGTTTAATGAAGGGATTAAGGGCTCAGTGAACATGGGAGGTGGCCTAAGGCTGCGGTGACATCCTTACAGTGTTCCTCACTCTTCTGTCAGCAAAGTGCAGACATTTCTTTTCATGTAGTTACTGAAGTTGTAACATAATATGAGCTTTAAAGGTGCTTCAAAATATGAAGAATTCTTCAGGACAAGTCAATTATAATTCCATTTTTTCTGAAAAGAGTTTTTCACCCTCCTTTTTTTTCAGAGTAGCCTCAGGTGCTGTAGGTTCTATCACTGCCAAACCTGCAGTGTTCGTGGAGGCCAGACTTCTGCTAACTAAGTTCATAAGCTCATGCTGGTGATGCCAGTGAAATGTACCTACATGAGAGCACTGATCATGTTCATGCCAAATGATTATCCCTTTGTTGTCTCTGATGCAACATTTGGACGTGGAGCTGGGGATGAGGAAAGGATACTGACTACTGTCTGCTAGTACTGTTCATATCTTTAAAAGTCACTACAGCATGGATGGGATACCCTGGCAGAAACATAGCATGTCATCAGAGAGCAGGAGTCACTGTGAGTGCTGCATGCCCAACAAGACAACATTTCTTCTCCTGCTGCTCAAGCCACCTGGGTGTTTCCAATCAGAATAGCAAGACTTACTGTCAGTCTGTGGTCGCATCACCGGAGAAGAGATCTTATATATTTTCAGCTCTGAAAAAAATTTGCTGTGTAAATTTTAGGTAGTAGCACTCTGCATACAAAAGGGGATTCCAGCAATCTCTTCAGCAGAGCTGGCATCATCTGCCCCTGCACTTAAAGCACAGGAATGGTGGAAGTATGTTGACTCAAAATGATAAGCTCTGAACATTAATTGAAGTCTAGTTCCTCCCAAGTGGATGACTTATTTCCAAAACTCCCAAACATTAACTTTGATGTTCTTCTAAGATCAATTATTTTTCTTTATCAAAATATTGTTAAATTTGATTCTTTTTTGAAGTCAACATTATTTCAGAACTAATTTCAACTGCAGCAAGGCCTGCTATGAGAGAAACCAGGGACTGACCACATTCTTCCCACCTTTCTGTGTGGGAGCTGAAAAAGTGAATGACTCTGTGTACCAGGACTGCAGAGCTTAAGTTATGGTAAACTGAACATCAAGAAGTAATGGCTTTGTTTTCAACTTTTAGTATTAAATAAGTGTTTAAAATTAAGATTTGGAGACTGTACTTAAGATTTACAGAGATTATGAGCTTGCAGACCGAGGTGCTACTGCATCTTGACAGCGTGCAAAGATCAAAGCCAGTTATTTCAGCAACCAAACAGGGGCTCAGGAGCCCAGATTTTGGCATGTGCTTATGAAAAATCTTGGCTTGTGTTAAGTATAACTGGAAGAAATAAAGTTTTATGATACACAGCTCCTTGCACGTGGAAATAGTGTTTTCCACATGCAGGCAATGAATACATACAGACTCGTGCTTAGATGTGCTTAGATGAGCAGATAATTGATAAATATTCTAACTTCATCTTTTTTTTAATTATTATTTTTTTATTTTTGTGTCCAGAGTGTCACTAAATTTCATTCTGGCATGTATTAACCTATGCATTCTGTGTAAGATATCAGAGGTCATTTTTCTTCTCTCTGTGTGACACTAGTCATCTCTCACCGGCATGCCCAGTTTCCAGGCCCAAACTTCTAAGAGCTAAGGACACATTGCTGATAGGCCTGAGAAGTGAACCAGAATGACAAAAGGTTTGAAAAACATGACCTTTGAAAGAAGGATGAAATAATAGAGATTGTTCAGACAAGAGGATAAGAGGCTATGGCAGATGATCATGGTCTCTGATATGTATAAAATTATTACGGTTAGTGATAAATTGTTCTGTGTGAACATGTGGGATTCAGATAAAATGTAACTGACCTTTCAGCAAGAAAATTCAGGTGAGATTTTGGAAAATATTTTTTTATACACGGAGTTAAATATTCTAACGTGCTACCAAGGGAGCCAGTGAAGTATATTTGCAGATTTCACGGCAAACATCTGTTGGGGATGGTCTTGGCAAATGGGATACTTGGCTTCCAAACAAGGGAATTGTCTAAATGGTCTTTGAAGTCCCATTCTGGTTTACTTTCCTGTGCCTGTAAATTTTCTTTGTGCGTGTCTCTTGTTTGCACACTCTCACAAGAACGATGGTTATAAAGAAGGTGTGCCTGTGGATTGCTTCAACGTGTTCATCCCCTGCCATGTTTCTTCATCTGGCACTGAAGCCAGGAGTGAGCTGACACAGCAGGAACTTCCTAGTGTCTCAGCAAGCCCAGGAGCATCTCTTCAAAGCCCCTGAGCCACGAAAGCCCTTAAGGTTGGGTTCCAAGCCTTTAAAAGTGGTCTAAAGCAGTCCTTTAAAGCTGTTCTTTGCTTCCCTGCATGCTGCAGAACAAAGGTGGTCCTTTGTGAAATTCCTGCACAAAAGAAACAGCTGCTGCAGGTCTTGTACTGAAATAAAGTAAAAAGATTACCTTGCTTTTCTAGAAGAGCAAGGCTTGAGGTAGGTAGTATTTGAGGGGATGTTTTTTTTCTCCACTAAGTTTTAACTGCTCCGTGACTTACTAATTGCAGTTTATTAGTGGAAACTGTTACTTCCTGCTTTCTAGGTTGCTGGACAATAGAAATAATCAGATCAATATTTGCGTTCCTTCGACACTGTAAATGATTCTATGAGGTCCTGGAAACATCAGTAATAAACAAAAACTGTTGGTTTGGTTTCACTTGAGGCTTCTGCAGAATTCAAGCAGCAAAAGCAGTCAAAAAAACATATGTTTTTCATTTAAAATCTGTTGTTCATAACATGTACTTTTTCGGAAGAAAAACTGCCCATTCTGGAACTTTTCTGACATTTCTATGACTTTTACAGTTTTACTCTTTTTTAACAAAAAAAGAATCTCTCATCTATTCTAATTTTCTTAGTTCACTGCTTTATGAGTATTACTTTGTAATTCCCTCTTTCTCCATCTTCCTTTTCCCCTCATTTTGCCATAGACTTTTCAGGACTTGCAATGGCAGGAGCTGGGGATGAGAGAGTATGTACATGCACGTACGCCTATGTTGCTCCACTTGGCCCTTTAAATTGTTTTGTTTCATTTTTGTTTGCTTGTTTTGTTTCTTTTTGCCTTCGCAACCAACTCTTGCATCTTCCCTCTGTTGTTACTCTTGTTTTAGAACTGAATCCCATCTTTTGTTCTGTTGAAGAGTGACTGACCAGCAAAAATGTGTCTTTTGCTGATGCTTTTTGTTTCCTTTGATGACAGCACCTCAGTCCTCCTGGATGTAACCATGCCTCTGTATTTCTATGCTGTCTTCAAGTTCACATTCAGCAAATCTGTAATTAGCTCAACTACCAGCTGCATCTTACTTTTACTTACTTACTCTATTATGAGACTCAGTCTTGACAACCTGAGTTGGGCTCAGTCTCCTACATTCTCCTAATTTTTGTTATATTCCCTCTCTCATTGCTCTAAGAAACTTCACAGTCAAGTACTTGGGAGAGTACATAGAAATATAAATCAGTATTCTTCTTTGTATTTTGGTTTTGCAGTCATATTTTCTCAGTATGGTTTCTGCTTTAAGATCGTTTTACTGTTTGGCATGTCTTCTGCTCAAATACCCATTTGGCACTAAGGAGTTTAATTTTGCTGTGTTGTTCTCTGGCTTCTAACTGTTACAAAATGATGTTGCAAAACTTCCTCTCAGTTTTCCTACCACAGCTGATACCTGCGTACTGCCAGTAGACCACTCTTCCAAAGTGGAACTGCACCAATATCGAGTCCTGTCATACAGAGAGGATATGCTGATTCTGACCTTTTCTCACTATAACCACTTGAGCATTCAGAAATCTGTCCAATTTTTGCTTTTGCTATTAAACCTCTTTGCAAATACACAGTGTTGCAGTGTTTGCTTACAGTCAAATATTCAGGCCTAGATTGTATGCACACCCTGCTGGTGTAGGTCAGCCGTTCCTCTATCAACAGGTATTATGCAGTATTTGTTTTATGATGTCACATTTCAAATTTGGTGGGATTACTGCTAAATCACCTTGAAACAAAGTCCTGCCTTGAACACACATCCTTACCTCATGATCACCGCAGTATAATGTGCTCTTCTAGGCTAGGTTTTCTTACCATGCATCTAGGCTCAAATATTAAATTGTTATGTCTACAAAGCCTTGTCTTGGAAAGATTCCTACTGGTTGCCCTCCACTCAAGGGAAGAAATATCTCTTCACCTCCTGGCTGGAGAAGATCTATAAAATGTGGTCACTCGCAGATTCTTGTGGGTGACTTTTTCACGGTATTTCAGAACAATTTGTGCCATTCACCTAATAATAGTGAGCAGAGGAACTCCTTGCATTCTAAACATTATAACTGATTCCCCTATCCCAGTATCTTTCTGAGCACATTTCCCTTCTGTAGTGGAACCATGCTATCAAATGCTGTGAGCTGACTTTACATAGCCTATAGTCCTATACAACTACATCCTAAACTCCTTCTGAAGCATAACATGTTCACTCAAATTGCTCTGTAAAGCTGCCACCCAATGTGATAAATGTCTTCATTTTGATAAGATTTATTCTTCCAAACTTCAGTTCTTTGGTCTATGACTTTCCCCATATTTCTTCAATTTGCTTCAAGGAGCCTACTTTAAGTAAATATGCACAAAGTCCATAAAAATAAATTGCTCTTTCCGTTGGTTGTTGGATTTGGTTCACACTTTCTCATCCAGGCATTTCTCAATTGTTTGTGTCTTTCAGAATCCCCTCAACGTCCTGACCTTAACATTGATGGACTCCAGTTCATCAGCCTTCAGACACTCTCTGCTGGCAGCTGGTCAGGCTTCTCAGAGCTGGATGCCACAACACCGGTCTCTTGCCCAACACAAAGCAGACCACCTCTGAAGTCTAGCCAATCCCCTTAGTCTGTGTAATGCTTTGTTATTCTTTCACTCCTTTTCTGACAGAGCCCTTAATGGTGTCTGAATTCTCAGTAGGTATCTCTCTGTCTTGCCACCAGGATTGCTCACCAGGAGCATGAACACAGCACTTGGCTCATTGCTGTCACAGTTCTGTCCCTTGGTTTATTTTGGTTTACCAGCACTTGCACTTTTATAGGTATAGATCTGCTTGCCTCCCCAGTCTCTCCAGGTGTCCTCTCTCCTAAAAGTTAGAGTTTTATAAGTAATTTTTACAACCTTTTTCTAGCCACGAGTACAGAAAACATTTATTTTCATTTTAAAGTACAAATGATTCTCTAGCTTTATTCTGCTTGGCCTTAGAACTGAGGCTACAATGATGTGTACCTGCTGAAGTGCTGGAGTCAGGATGGCCTTTGTTGCCATATGCAAAGGTATTTTCTCCAAAATCCCCCCTTCCTCCAACACCTACTTCTTTCTTTACCCAGATTCCATGCAAGCAAGCCTGTGTTTTTCACTTTCTGCCAATGACTTCTTTAATGGATCCTAATAAATATTTTCCTAAAGAAGCTGTGTATGTAGTCTATGAAAAATAAGGTCCTTAATCACGTATTGTATGAGGAATATAGGAATCTCCTGTGGGAAACGATGGGACACAGTGTCATGGAAGTTCGATTCATCACTTCATTGCAGCATAATGCTCACATTTATTTCCTTTACTCAGCCATGAGAACAAAACCAAAGGCTATTGTAAGAAGGAACAGTTCCCAACAAATTTTCGAGATCACTTGGGCCTGAGGTTGTCTCATCTCTTCTGCACCTCAAGCTTAGAAAACTATTGTGCCTTCAGATGCCACTTGAAATTGTGATTGAATCTCAGCAAGAAGTGCTCACTCTGAAAATAATTTTTTTTTTTTTTTAGGCAGACACATTTTTTAAAGCATATTTAAGAAAGGCATGTAATTACAGTTACATGCCTCCAGTTCTGCAGAAAATTCCATGCAGCAGGTCTCAGAGCCTGAGCGAGGAATGCTGGAGTCAGAAGGACTCCATGTAAGTGCGGGAGGTTTCCCACAAAATGCTTTTAGCAGGACCAGGGCCTACATAAACACAGGATGAATTTTTCTGCATTTCTATCTTGTAGTAATGAGTTCCCAGCAACAATTTCAGAGAGTGAACAGATCCAAAGAATGAAGAAAAGTATGCACTTGATGCTTCTTTGCTGATTGGAGACATGGGAATATATGCTGATATTTTGGAAACTGTGAAGCATGCTTCCTAACCTAAACTGTTTCCTGATTCTCATATGACTCAGGGAGAAGAAAGCAGATCTTCTCTGACTTGTATGCAAGTGGTATTTAAATTACTGAAACTGCACAGGATGGTTTAAATTAACTCTGAACAATGGAGTCTATTCAGGCTTTTGGTGAATTCACTAAATCCTTTTTGACTGCATTTAAGAAGCTTATATTTGTAAAGGAATTAATTTTTCTTCTCTTTTGATAATGCTAATATCTGAAAATACTTTCTAAGAGCATTTTTTCCTATGGGACTGATCTGTTTTCTTTTGTTAATTGTTAAATTTCCATTAAGTAGTTTTGTTGAAATAGAATATACATTATACAAATTGAATACAATGCCAGAATGGCCATCTACTAATGCAGAGAATATACTGTGGTTGAACAAAGTCTGCTCTGTTGCATGGACAGAATCGGAGTTCCCAAATGAGATTCTTGCTTTTCTGTTGCTCTGCAGTCTGCAGGGGAAGTCATTGTCTATTCTGGCTTAGCAGTGTAAATGATGAGAGGCAGGAAGACTTCCTTTCCTCAATCAGCCTTTCTTACAGCTGAGGTGTAAGAAAGAAGTTGTTTTTGTGTACCATGTGGTAGAGAAAAAAAGGGAGCCCATGTGTGTTGTCACTGATAAAATCACTGCCAAAGTCTCACTGAAATAAACTGACCAGGCTGAAAGGCAGTGAGCTACGTGACCATTTAGTTCATGAAATCCCAAGAATCAACACTGTTGGTACACAGAGGGATAAAGGGTATTTACACACAGTGGATAATTCCACAAGCAAATGACAAGTTAGTCACTTGACTAATTGCTTGCATGTGCATTCTAGTCATTTGGACTGAAATGAAATTGGAATAGGTTCCAATATAGTCTTTCTCTGATTATCTTCTTCTCTTCCCAAAGACGTAGACGGTTGTGCAGTTACTGTCCTTTGCCCCAAAACTGACTCTGTCATTTGATGACTATTTTCGGGCAGTGGAAACTTTCTGACTTGTACCATGGATCAGCATTTCTTGGGAAGGAAAAAAGACAGTAAAATGAACTAAATGTGTTTCTTTCAACCAAACTGTTCATTAGAGAAACATTCTGTCTGTTGTGAGTGCAGGAACATGAAATGACTGCCTAGGCTCTCAGGTTGCAGTAGACATAAAGTGGAGCTCCAGAGGATATGGAAGAATCAAAAAAGGTACTTCATGTCACTTGTTGTATCAATGATATATATTTAAAACCCATGCAATGTCCATTGCTCTTTCCCAGGCTCTCAGCACAGCCCTCAAACCATGACCATCCCACCAAGGCTCCCAGAAGACCCTGGGGGAAGTCCCAGCTTCTTCCCTACTCTTCCTCCTCTTGCTGGTGCTGCTCCAAGGAGGAGATCACTCCAACCGCATGTTTCATCGCTCCAACCGCTGCCACAGTGGGAGACTGTTAGCATTTGGCACTGCTGAAATCCCCAGCCTATTTGAGGAGATTTTGGAGTTCTGAGTAATGGGCAAAAAGCAGCCGGTGCTGCTGCAGTTGTTGAGGCATCACATGCTCCCTCTCAGCAGCTGGCTGCAGCTGACACTACTGATGCAGTGCTACTCTGTCAGAAAAGCCTCCTGCTGGAGACATGGCTTGTATTAGCAAAAGGAGTCTTTTGTATCCCTTAGCGCCTCCATAAATACATGTGCTCTACTACTAAAGTGGCACCACAATGGGGAGAGGAAGAGATATCTTCTTGGGAATTTTTTCTGGTATGAATGTATTGGACTGAAATGATGAACAACTTTGCAGTCCTAAGCAACTGACTTAAACTGGTGAGGGCACAATGTCGTTGTCAAAGAGAAAAACTTCTTATCAGGACTGCAAACAACTATAAGTATACATATGTACATACTTACATACATGTATAAACATGTATATATATATTATAATACACATGTCTAAACACAGTATTTATGCATATATGTTCTAAACTTCTTTGAGATCATCCAGAAATACAAACCTCATCATGAAAATAGAGAAATGGAGCATAATAGCATAAGGTTGCATGTGCACGTAGAGTATAATGTCATATCTAAGTCCTGGGAGGGAAATTAAGCATTCTGTTCATGCTCAACAAGACATGCAAAAATACAAGATTATTATGTGCAAAAGCAGATGTTGTATATAGTCAACGCACTTGATGGAAAAGATATATAGCGAAGACAGATATGTTAAAACAGTTCTTTCTTTTTTCTTCTTCTTAATCGCAGCCAGCCAAATGGCTTGACACACATTTAGATATCAAAGAAAGGGAAAAATTATCGGAAGCTTTTCAGGAAATCCATTTGTAAGTGCCACAGTGGAGTCTGATTTAGAGCATTTGGAACTATCCTTTATTTAGGTTGACTGTATACACAGTGTGTCCTTCTGGGACTTCGAATGACTTTTGGAAATATGTGTTTTCTAATGACCCCTTTATGAGCTAGAAGAACATGTCAACTTACATTTTAGCATGAGTGGCTTGTAACTCAGCCTGGGAATGGAATGGGTTTTTGCCTGTCTTTGAGAGAACCGAGAGAGATTTTAAATATTGCTGCATCTGTAAGTTAATTAGTTTCTGTTTGTTACTTGTCTGGGCTGTGAACATTAATACTCATGTGGAGTGGCAATGCAGCTTGGTGAGACTATCAGCTGTCTTTGTCTTCCCACCACTGCCAACACTTTGACACTGACTGACATCCTGAAACAAGGAGCAGAATGGCTGGACAAGAAAGTTGCTTATTGAGACAATTAGTTTCCTGAAATAAACAGAGCAATTTTACATTTGCAGGCCTGCTCCCGTCCCTAGAACAATGCTGGGCATTTGCATCAACTAAATGAGGTTAGTGTTTTGCAAAGTCTTCTGGAAGTCTGCATGTCACTATGGGCACCAACAGATAAAGGCAACGTGATAAAGGCTGAGGTCATGGAGAAGAAAAAGGAAGGAAAGTGAGATCTGAACCAGATATTTTTACTGCTGCGATGATTAATTAAAATGATGTAATTACTCCTATGTTAATTTCCCTTTCCCTTGCCCTGGCATTTACCTCAAACCAACTCTTTGTTATCCAGTTTTTTAATTCATTTTCTCATACCAACATAGTAGCTGTGCCGACACACTGAAGCTACTCTATCTGTCCTCAGAGTGGAGCCAAACATCTGTAGTCTTCAAAATGAAAGGCAAGGGCGAGGCAGAAAAAAATTTAGGAAGTTTTACTGGACTTCCTTCCAAAGCTACACAGTATTTTGTGCAACAGTGTGGCAAAGACTAGATGTTTCAGTTTTGTTTCATGTTTGAGCTACTGCCTTACTGACTTCTAAATGACGTTGTTGAACTACATTCAAGAAATGATTATTTTCTTTGTTTCTTTGTTTCTTTCTTTGTTTATTTCCTTCCATTATCTTCACTGTTTATAGCTACTATTTGAACACATACAAATATATGTGTATTTTTTTCTTTAGGGGTTGACTGCATGTGTCCCTGGCTTACAGTGCTTGAGTGAGTACATTGGTGGCAGGAGCACCTGTACCTGTGCTCATCAGCACAGACATGCACCCCCTGACATAAACTTTTGTTCTTTTGAACAGTCACATGAGCCTAAACATTCTTTATAAATTTTAGAGAGAGAAGGGAAAAAGACGTTGTTTGTAAGTTTGTTTTCCAAATACCCACTCACCTGTTTTCAAGACATGAGCAAAGCCATCACCTGAATGCTTTGATATTTGGGCTCTGCACTGTCATTTTTAGTGGTTAAGAGCTTGCTGCATTTGGCATCACATCCACTGCTGAAATGCCTCTGGTGTGTCCCATCCTCCACTGTCCTAAAGCAGGAAGATGGGGGTACCAGGCAACTCTCCTCAGCCCTGAACATACCCATGGTGACAGAAGAGCCTGTAGGACAGAGAGGACATATCCTCTGTTACTGTTTTGGCCCTTCCTGTCTACATCCATTTGTGTAAAATATTAATTACAAACTATCATTTGGCTAAATAATTCAGCATGTACAACTTTAAATAAATAGTTTGGTGAATCTCATGCAAATTTTTTTCCATTTTTTTTTTTTTTAATAAATGCAACAGCTGGATGTGATAATCTTAGAAAGTACAACAGTGTGAGTAATTCATTTGCTGTTTTCAAGAGACAATTAGCTTTAATTACCTGATCCAAAGAAATGAAGTTAATGTGGTGCAACAAGGAAATACCATGCCCCATTAGCAAAAGATGTTTTCAGTTAAACCGATGTTGTGGTGGCACATTCATGGTTTGCTTACATGAAGAAGCCTTTCTTAGGGAAAAAAAAAAAGAAAAGAAAAAAAAAAAAAGAGTAAAGATCTCAGTTCTAAAATCCTTGCTGGAAAAAATGATTTTACTCTCATCTAAACTGTTCTTTAGGGCAAGATTTGTGCAAGTACCTTTGGCTAAGAGGAGCTGTTCATGGAGCCATACGGGCTTCAAGTAAGCAGTAAGCAACTTTAAGCCCTAATTCAGTGTTCATCATTATTAAGCAAACCATTTAGGCAAATGCTTAGCTTCAGTTATACTTGTAAATCTCCTTGAAGTGACTGCAACGTAAAACATAAAGCTAAACATAAACTCTATGGCACACTGGATAAGTAAATATTGCTCAGAGAGTGCTTAAATGCTTTATCATAGCTATGAGGGCAAATCTGCACAATGTGCAAATCTAAACTGATAATTAATATATATTTTGTATGTATTCTATAGCGCGGACAAAATCTCCTCGCTCCTTTATTTATATATATATAGATACATAAAAGTGAAAAGCTCATGTTTCTTTCACAAAGAGAAAGCCAACAAATGATGTAAATTAATCATGTTTCATCATCCTTAATCTTTGGCTCTGTACTACAGGAAGCTAATAAACACAAAATAATGGCCAACATCAAACCACAGAATTGGGCTGGATTATATGATTTATTTCTCAGATCTCTTTTCTTCTCAGTTAGTTACACAGCATATGTGGCTGCAGAGTTGATACCTTCCAAACATATTGCAGTTATTCATAAAAAGGGGGGTCTGGAGAACAGTTGGTCTGTCAGCCTCGTATTTTTCCATGGGAAGGTGATGGAACAAATAATCCTAGAAATCGTTTACAGAAATAAAGGACAAGATAACTAAGATTATTCTGTGGAGATTTCCAAAGGAGAAATCAGAGTTAATCTGCTCACCTTCTGTAATGATAATTTTCCTCAGTTGATAAAGGAAGATAGTTAGACTGACCTTTTATGTTACCTCCCATAATAGCCCCATAGACAAATTGAAACAGTACAAAGTAGAGAGCTGCACAATGAGGAGTCACAGAAGTAGCTGAAATTCCAGTATCAAAGGATTGTGATCAGCAAGACAATGTTTAGCTGGAAAACAGTCACTAGTGGTATGTTCAAGGGGTTGTTATTGGGGCCAATACTCTTTAACCTCTTCATCATTGACTTGGATAAAGGGACAAAGCACACTTTCAGCAGTTTTTCAGATGATACAAAATGGAAAGGAGTAGCTGATCTGCCAGAGGGTTGTTCTGCCATTCAGAGGAACCTCAGCAAGCTGGAGAAATGAGCTGACAGGACTCTTACAAAGAGTTCAGCAAAGGGAAATGCCAAGTCCTGCCACTGGGGAAAAATAGCAGGCACCAGAACAAGCCAGGGCATACCAGCTGGAAAGCTGCTTTGCAGCAGAGGTTCTGGAGATCCTCACAGATTTTATCCAGCAATATTCCCCTGTGATGAAGCTGGCTAAAATCCTCCTAAGCTGCCTTAGGCAGAGTGTTGCCAGCAGATCAAGGAAGGTGATCCTTTTCCTCTTCTCAGCCCTGTTGAGACACATTTGGCTTCTATGTCTGGCTCTGGGTACAAAAGATACATGAATGTACTGGAGCAAGTCCAGTGCAGTGTCATGAAGATGGTTTAGACTTTGGAGAATCTGTCATATGACATATGATGAAAGACTGAGAGAGATGAGTCTGCTCAACCTAGAGAACTGAAAGTCTACGGGAATCTTATCCTTGTAGATCAATATGTACCTTATAGATGGAAATAGTAAAGGAGATGGACCCATACTCTTCTCAGTGGTGCCCAGTGACTGGACCAGAAACAATGGGAACAATCTGCAGCAGAAGAAATTCCATTTAAAAATAAGAAAATGTTTTTCCCTATGATGGGTGGTCAACCACTGGAACAAGTTGTCCAAAAGGTGCTGTGGAGTCTCCATCCTTGGAGATATTCAAAACCTGACTGAACATTCAAAACCTGACTGAACACAGACTTCAGTAGTGTTATTTAGTTGACCTTGCTTTGAGAAGTATGTTGGATTAAGTGACATTCAAAGATGCCCTCCAACCTCAACTGCTTTATGATTCTTTAGTATGGGAAATAGAGACAAGAAGATGAGCACAGAAAATGCACAGTATGAAATGATACATGCTCCATAGTTTTTGAGGACCAGTGAGGAAATAAACTTGAGCACTAAGAAAACTATCCTTCAAGGCATGTATTGAATAGATTCCCTTGAGCTGTTATCACAGTATTGTGTAGGAAAGATTGTTATCTTTCGTAAAAGATGAGTACTACATCATACGTTGCAGTTCATAACATCTGAACCCGGATATGTGGAGGACAGAAGTTGTGCAACTTCTGTTTTTGTCCTGAATCTTACTTCCTTTTCTTGCATCAGTTGTATAAAAAGTAGGCATGTTTGCTCCTTTTCCAGTCTGGTCTTCAATAAAGAAGATTTTATCATACTAAAGTATGAATACACTTCCCTGAGTTTACATTCTGTTCAGAAAAACTGGTGTTGTAATATTAAAACCAGAGTTTACCTTCTCTATAAGGACCTGTTCTGTTCAACTGACATGTCTCACCAGAGTAATATTTACTGCTTACTTTATTTCTTGCCTAATGTGTAAGGTCAAATATAAACTTAAAGAGGTAATAGGTTAAAATCTATTTTCCTCTGAAAGCAATGACAGTTTTCATATTCATTTCAAAAGAGCCAATATTCTACTCTGTGTTCATGGCATAACAATCTGAAGTATCTATAAAAGAATGCTCTCTAATGCATCATTGATATCAACAGGATTCCAAGGATTATAGCAGATACAAAGTCCAACTTTACACGGAGTGTATTTAAATTTCTATATTGCAAGTGACAGAGCTCTTTCATAACCACAATAACCTGGTCTTCTCATTTTTTCCCCCTTGTTTATTTTGTGAATATTTATAGATGTGGGCGGCTATAGAAAAAAAAAATAGATATTTTGAGCTATAATAAAGTTGTTTCCACTTAGTGAAAAAGGAAAAAACTTACACGTCTGAAAAGGACACTGTAGTGTCACATTTATTTATTCCCTGGGCAAAGAGTGGCTCTGTTTTTCGCTTTTCTGCAAGTTTTTTTTTTTTTTTTTTTTTTTTTTAATGCATTCTGTGAAATTAGGTTAGCTGTGTGCAGAAAGCATACCAATTAATTTCAAACCAAAGTGAATTTGGTCAGCTTATTTATAAATCTGTCAGGATCAAGACCTATGGAGAAAAGAATGATTTATCTAATGCAACAGTACTGCATAGCTTTAGGCAAAAAGGGATTTGTAGGACTGCAATCAGTTCTGGGAATGCTGTTCTGTGTCCATAATCTTCTCACATTTGAGTTTTTCTGCAAATAAATCCCTGAAACTTCATGTTTCTCTCTTCTTCATAGGTCCAGTCAGTTACAAATCAGCTGTAAGTCTAGCTGCTTTGTGGCCGCCTCAAGGACCTGAGAGGAGTATTGTTTCGTTGGCTGCCAACTCTTCCCCATAGGTTGCTGTGGTTTTCTTCCTCCAGACCAGCTTCTTGGGCTATCTCCTTTGACTAACTGCAAACTTCAATTGCTGCAGATGCTTTAAACTCAGCTTGGCATATGCTGTTCTCTTCTTTAGGATTAAATCAGGGCTAACTCTGTACCGGAAGAGTCTGGGTTTCCTTTGCTAGTCAGCCAAGCTTTGAGACATAATTCTCCTTTCCTTAACGAATTTATAACAATTGGGTGTGCTGACAAATGAGAAGGGTGTCACTTAACACTTCCTAGGGGGGTAAGGAGGATGTTCACGAGCCATTTAATAAAGATTCACATCAGATTATCAACACAGGCAGGAATCTCTGATTTGTCCATTGTTCCATGATCCTCATTGTTCATAATCCTCATCTCCTTTCACAGAATCATAGAATCAGAATCATTAAGGTTGAAAAAGACCACTAAGATCACCTTGTCTAACCACAACCCAACACCATGATACCCACAAGACCATGTCCCTCAGTGCCCATCTACACTTCACCAAAAATGAGAATTAATATTTTACAGAGTGCTCACTGAGGATAGAATTACCCCATCTGCAAAAAAGATCAGACTGCACAGTCTTCTGGAGAGAGCCCATCTTGGTACACACGAGCTATAGTTAGCACATTAGGTCTTTAAACCCCAGTTATTAATGCTATATTAAACTGATAATAACAAAAAGTAAGTCTGGGGATCTAAGTAGTCTAATTGCTCAGAAGAGCTTCACTTGGTAAGTTTGTATTTTTAAATTGATAAAGAGTCAATAGCCTTATTTTTAGTGTGTTTTTGCTCAGCTTTTCCACTGTGCCCAGCCTGTGCCCAGAGATAACAGCTGTGTCTACATAGATATGCCTTTTGTTACATGACTGTGTCTTCTATTCACAGATCAAACGTAGCATAAAAGCACACACATTGCTGTGTTCAGATGATCTGGGCAGCAGATTATTGCTACTTGAGCAGATATACTAAGACAATTAATTCATAAATGGACTAACGGTGAGAAAAAAAAGTAGACTTCCCTGTGCTTTGGGAAAATATTGAACGTATTGAACAACAGACAAAATATCTCCTTGTAGAACATGAGTTTGAGTTGAGAGTTTCCATGATCCTTGTTCCGTGCTCTCAGTCCTCAGCGCAGGTTTTGTCTTTACAGGATGCTGTTATCTCATGTTACCACTTGGTTCCGGTCAGAGCTGGCCCCTCATGACACAGCAGAGGAGGCAGCCTGACAGGTCACCACTGATCCTCTGTCTCCATATCACCTAGCACTCTGTCTCTAGCTTTATTTATGCCGGCTTACAGATACTAGCTACATGTTTCCATCCATTACTGCCCCCAGTTGCTTTGGTGACAGTGTTAAGCACTCCAATTTCTATCGTTCATGCTCTTGAGAAGACAGAAGGCTTTTTCCTTGGTCATGTTTTTCTGCATTTTGACAATGGATTAACAAAATGTAGTATCACAGACAGGATATATTGGGCATGTAAAAACTCTAAAATACACTGGCAATGCACACGTGCATTCCTACATAGCTGAAAAAGTTATAAGTGTTAACAAGGAGAAAGAATTTTGTTGTAAATGTCAATTTTGTTGCTTAGGTTTTGCTTTTTCACTCTTATCTGGGGTTTACTTTTAGACCTCTTGCAGGACAATGTTTTGGAAGCAGAGGATGAAAAACTCAGGTTTTCCTTAGCAGTTTTGCCCTGACTTTGTGGAGACTGCTAGGGCAATGCTGATAAGATCCAATGCACGTACACAAATGGCACCCTTAGGTTCAAGGCTTTTTTAGACCCTATTGATCAAATGGGTTTAGGGGTAGAGCTAAGTTTTATTTTGGGCTGGGAACTCAAAGAACTTGAGACTGGGGACTGTTTAATATGGGATTTATCATCCTTGAGATGAAGCAGACAGCACACGCTACCAAGGAGTTATTTGTGTGCCGAAATCCAGGATTGCTACACTTGAGATTAGGAAATTGGCTTTTCTGCTGTTTTCTGGTGACCTCTGAGATTTGTTGAGAACTGGAAGTATGAGGAAGACAGTTGCAACCCTTGCCAGCCTGCAGCAGCTGCAATACTGATCCAGTTTTTGGCGGTTTTAAAATGCTGGATCTGTGTGGGTTGCCCGCAGCCCTTTTCCATCAGGTCTCTTCCAACACTTGCAACTGAACTTTCTGGATCCATACCCTGGCTCTCATTTTGAGATCTGAAACAGAATGCCACACAGGTTGCTGAACTACTTGTAGGCTTTCTAGGGATGCTTTTCAAATGGAGGAAACCCTCTGTGCTCCAGCAACTGGTTTGGTTTTGTTTTGCATTTGCGTGAAGTTCATCAGCCATAAGAACAACCATCTAGTTCGAAAAATATATGCTCAACTGCAACTCTGAGATTCAGTCGGGATGGACAGGAATTTCCTTGAGAACTGTTGTGCACAGATCTCTGAGAGATCATGTGGTTTGAAAACTTGAAGTTTCACCCCTTTTGTGTCAGCATTCTCCTTTCCCTGATGGTTGGTTCTGTAAGATTTAGGAGAACGGATAAAGTGCGTTAATTACTAAGTCCTATTCAAATGTTATTCGTATTGGTGGCAGTGCAATCTTGTTATCTGAAGCATTGATATTTGAATATTTTAGATACAGCAAAATCAAAAAACATAGATTCTGTAGATTGTTTACCTGATGTTCATTAATTTCCTGGATTGTGTTTTGATTTCAGGAAGAGTAGCTGACGTACATCTTTATTCATAAATATGTAGATCTGTATGTATCAGTAGCTGCTTGGCATCCTGAACAGCTGTTTAAAGATGGGATTTTAAAGGCATGAATAAACAGAATTTTTAAATGTGTTTGTTTTTCCTTCCACCGTTGCCTAATGACAGTGTTGGTATTTATTTAGCTGGTTCTGAATGTACAGCCAGGGTAAAGTAATATCAGCAAAACACTTCTGTGAACAGATGGCAAAGGAACGGCCCCACACAGCCAGAGGAGCAGAAAGTGGGTAAAACCCATCTTTCAAATGTACCAGAGTTTCCAGGTTGTTTGTGGGGTCTGTGAACAAGGACTTAAATAAACTGCTTGAAAACTGTAAGTTCAAACATCCGACTGGATTCAGGTCTAAGAGTTTCTGGTCTGTTGATTCAGCTTTTGAATCTGTTTTGCTTCACTACTGCTCGGAAGCAGATGTAGAAAGCATGTTTATGCTATCGGATAACTTATCTGCCTAGTTTACACCTGGTCCCCTGCTGAAATGTTAGTTCACTCCTGAGGTTCCTTTTCCAGTGAACAAAAGAAAGGGTTGGTGTGGTTCTGGGGGGAATTTCAGTGCTCATTTTTTATGTATTCTAGAGGTCACACCCTGAATCCCTTTGCACTGCGTGAACCTCCATCATTCCTCCAGGCTTTGTTCTCTGCTCCCCTGAGTTCCTACGAGGGCACCTCACCCTACCATATCACACTATTGTAGACAATTTGAGATCAATCCTTCCACCACTCCATTGTGACTTGACTCCAAAACAAATGCGCAATCAGATGCTTTGCAACATGGACATACCTGGTATTAGGCTGAGATGTATGGACTGCTAGCAAGGATGACATGTATGTGGTAGTGTAGATACGATCACTGTTAAATGCCTTCACATGTGTCATTAGGAGCGAGGGATGTTGCTACAATCCTATTAATGTCATCAGAGCAATGTAGTTCTACCCACCAGCTAACTTGGCAGAAAGGATGTGCTCCGCAGCACCTCTTGAACAGTGAAATATGTGAATTATACAATCATAGAATGATTTGGATTGGAAGGAACCCTATAAACCATCCAGTTCCAACTCCCTGATATGGACAGGGTTGCCACCCACCAGACCAGACTATCCAGGGCCCCATCAAACCTGGCCTTGAACATCACCAGGGGTGGGGCATCCACAGCTTCTCTGGGCAACCTGTGCCAGTGCCTCACCAAACTGGATCAACTGGACTAAATATTGGCAGTAAACATCAGAGGTAAGGGGTTCAAGGTAAATCTGATGTGGATTTTATTCATCTGTGAGTTTGTAATGATCATGTTAGACCACTTGTATTTACTCAACATTCAAGTAACGCCCAGTACACTACACGATGTTTTGATGCGGAATACTGAAAACCAAAAAAAATCCATAAAACCATGACATTGAGACTTCGTGCCAGACAGATGCTCACTTTCACTCATAAGCCCCTTCTGTTTGTATTGCAGCAACAACCAGATGACTCAAATAAACTCAAGAGTCCACTGAGTTGGACAAGAGATAGGCAGAAGCAACAAACCACAGTGCCCCTTTCCAGATAAACTCTGAGTGCTACTCTACAACAACTATAGTATTTTCTGTAGCTCTTGATTATAAAGGATAATTATACAAAAAGAAATAAGAAAGGAAGGATAGGGAAACCTAGCATTTCACTGGTGAAGTTTCAGTTTTTTATATCTGAGCCATTTACAGTGGATATTCAACTTTTAGAGGAGTGAATTTATTATCCCCATGTTTGGAGACTGGAAGATAAATTCTCCTTACACCCATCCCTCACCCCTCTGTATCATCTGAGTGCATGCAGTCAGATGCCTCTCCAGAGACTACTTGAATAAAGTGCCAGTTCCAGAGGAATGTTGCTGAAATCCATATTGAGTTGGGCAATAATTCAAGAAAATATCTTTCTCACTGTGTTTATATCTGCTCTCTTCCTATTAGGCTTTGAAACTCATACGTGAAGACTGACATAGAAAATACAAATGAACCATGGTTTGAAAAGCAAATGGCATAATTCTTTGCAACTTTTGAAGGATACACTTTAACTTCGCAGTGCAGCTCCAAATTAGAGCATAATGCCATGGATCTAATGTCATTACATGCACTAATGATTACTTGGGCTAAAAAGAGCTGGCAGAACTGGGGAAGAAAAAAAATATGGTTTAAGCCTGTTCAAATGGAAATTCTTGCAGTCATTGTACTCAGTGCTTTAATGCCTCTATAACAAATGGGAAAGTGAGAAGTGTTAACATGCTGCCTATATAAATAACTTGCTAGAATTGAGAGGAGGGAAAAAAGCTGCTACTCAGAGTCTGGAATAAAATCAGACAGTGTCTCGCATTTGTCTCTTCTCCCTCTGGCTTTTTGCAAGCTTTTCTCATTGCTTTTTAAGAGCACTCTTCATTCTTACAGTGGCTCTCCTGTCTATGCTGCTCTGCTCCCTCGTGCACAGCCTTGAATGTTGGCAGCAAAACGGGACTCTTTGGAATGATAATCTTGGTGCTGCCTGGATGAACAGCCCTCAGGATCAGCCTCCTGCTCTTGTTCTCTTTTCCTGACACCACACTCCTGCCTGCTATGCAATGGGGCAGAAGCATGAGGAAAGGGACAGGGAGCAGCACATAGTCACTGGCAGAGGATTGCCACTCAACTGGGAGAATTTGGGGTGACTGGGTGAACACATGCAGTCCTGACTGTCCAAACCAAAAAAAAAGCAGGGCTGTGAACCAGACCCAATTTGGGAGCTGCTTAGGCACTTTGTGCAGGACACTGTGTGTACTGTAACTTTTAGGGCTTAATTAGAGAGGTGAAACCAGACTAGGCATGCATAACCCTCAGTCTCTTCTATTCAATGCTGTCTAATGCAGTCTGTCTGCTCCATGCTGTTTGAATTTGGCAGTTCCTTCACCTATGGCACAGCTGAGCTTGGACTTCTATTAACAGGTCTGTAAGAGAGGAACTGGCTAATACTCCAAAACTTTGCAATAAAGGGAGCTGCCAGCCTGCTTTTCCCACTTGACTTTGTAAATATATGTAAGAGATGTTTTGTAAGTGCTTAGAATTTTGGGGCCAATACTCCCTTTCTTCCCTCACTTCTAAACTTTCCATGAGGTTAACCAAGATAAACTTAATAAATTTGGGCATTTGCAGTATGGGACATAAATAATTGATATTGCTGTTTCTGTTCACTGACTGCTGTACGTCACTGAGCAAAACTGTCACCACCCCTTGCATTCTCCCATGTAGTTTCATAGAAACTTAGATGTCTACCAGAGGTACTTCTGGAAAGTCCACACCAATATTTACACAAGAGCTTTACAGCAAGTGGGCAACAGTAGCTTTAAAACCAGTAGTCCTGAAATATTTTCTTTCCTACATTTAGTTTTATAACCAGAGTCTTCCTCTGAAACTCCTTGCCAAAAGGTTTTAAGAAAGATATTAAGATAATGTTGCCTTTTTCCTGCAATGGAAAGTGATCCGCTCAGTGAGGATACCATTGTTCTTGACTTGGTAGCTCCTTGGTCAAACTATCAAACTATCTAATGCACTGGTGCGTCCTAGTATCCACTACATGCCTGTTGGTTGCAAAAAAATGTTCATGCATTTGTTCAAATACACAAAGTTTGTGATTTAACTATTCCAAGCATGGAATAGGCAGTCAGATATTCTTGCTATTCATTTCTTCGTTGATTGCTTTACCATAGACACAAACACGAAGTGCAGATGTATACAGAGGGCAAAATGATTTATGTGTGCATATGCATGTATATATAAAATAAACATAGCAAATATATATTTCTACGTGCATGTATATATACTTACAGAAAAGAGACAGACAAAGCAAGAAAGAAAGATATACAGAAGCATCATAAAAATGTCTTGGTTCAGTTTTGCACTTCTAACATTTTCCCTTCTTGTTTCACGACTTGAGATTGTAATAGAACTTGGACCGTGTCTTTTGGCAGCATTATTCCCCGCAATGGCCAGGCTTAAGAAATACAGTAGAAGATTATTCTGGGTAACAGGAAGCAATAATTCACACTGATGTGAAGTTAAAGAAACAGCCAGACTTAATTCTGCAAAATCTTACCCTTTTTCTTTCTCTGGATAAGGGAAATTGGATAGATTTGGCTAGTAAGCCACAATGTCTTGTCAAATGTTCAGTATTGTATTTCTGAAAGCAAAAATGAAGGGCATTCTGTAGATTAAAAAAAAAAAAAAAGAAAAACGAAGAGCTGTCTTGTGGAGTTAGTTGTGCCAACACAGCTGATATTTCATGGAAGCGTTGATATGATGCTACACAATTATTTTTTAGAGTATTTCCTTTGTAATTTTCTCCAGGAGGTCATGTGAAATCTCTCTTTAACATATTAAGAACAAGAAAAAACTTGTATTATTAAGAATGCCAAATTGACGTCTCATTAAAAAGGTCAGAATGTAGGTTGCTGTCCATTATTTCTGTCCTGTTGGGTTGAAGTGAACAATTCTTGATTTTCTTTTTACTTTTGGCAAATCTGTCACACATTAGACACAGAGCTCTGGGGAGGCCAAAAGGCTTGAGAGCTCACCCAATCTGACTGTATGCCATATCTGAAGCAAAATCCAAAGAAAAAAAATCAGCACTATTCACGAAAACATTTGGAAATATCTTGTTGGTACAGAAGACCAATGTAGGTACCATTTCCTGAACTAAGTTACAGGAATAATGGTTCTCTTTCTTTTATGGAATCTAGTTTGCAGGAAAGCCATAGCCCAAAATGTTGATAGGACTCAGGAATTGGCCTTTTCTTGAGCCTGAGGAAGTCAAAGGATGACACAACTTCCAGAGCAACTGTTCCAACTGGTCTTTTGGTTCTAAGAAGTAAGACAGAAACATTTCTACCAGTTTGAGAATGCTGCATGAGTCTCCTTGTAAAGGTAGACCTGATTTTTGAGACTTCCTTGTGTTCAGCAGCTACAATGCCTGCAAAGAAGTGCTTTAATATTCAATTCAGCACAATGCTTAAAATACTTTAAACTTCCTTTTATTTATTTATTTTTTTTCACATAATGCCCCACTTTCTCATGAATAATTTTGGATTATTCCAATACTTACATAAATTGAAGAGCAAACTGAGAAATTATATACATGTATTTGTGGGGGACTTGTGTGTGTGTGTTGATTGACTGTAATATATAGTGTTTATATATTTATATATATAAAGGCTTTCAATGCACTTTTGTTTGTTCTTGCAGAATCTCCCCCTCAGTACTAGGAAAACATGGTGTCCCAGTGCTGTCTTTCTTGGGAATCTTGTAGGATGAAGATAGCATTCATGGCACTGGGGGCTCTTTATCTTAGGCAGACAGAAGACCTGAACAGGGGAGGTCTGGAACAAGTTGTTCTTGTATGTCTGACACAGAGAACTCTTCCAATACGTACAAAGGCTAGTTTGTCTCTTTTGAATACAGCCAAGCTCCCTGGAAACCTGCAGAGAAAAAGTCGATAATGATAAATGGGGAAAGTGTGGAGATAAGGGTGTGGGCCACATCCTCAGCCTGGTAGTAATGAGGTAAGGGTTTGAAGCATGGCCTCTTGACAGTAGGTAAAAGTTGCATAGCAACCTAATTTTGGTTCCCATGAAAACAATAAGCAAAAGCAGTTCTCTTGTTTACTTGAGCATTAGCCTTGCTACCCTTCTTTCCAATTTGAGTGGGTGTCTCTAAATCCTCCTCCTATGTACAAGCAACAGTGCAATTACGTCTTTAAGCACTTTGGCAGCTATCTCCTAATCTTTGGTTGCAAGCTTCTGTGCACACACTGCTTCTTCATAAAACACAACCATGTTTGAGATAAATGCGCTCTGAAAAAATGTTCCCACTTCCCAGTGCACTTCTGTGTGAAGGGAGATGGGCCTCTTGTAGTGTCTGGATTTTGCTTCCTAATTCCTCCACTCTGTGGAGGGGAATGCTGTTAAGATATTCCCTTCTGCCAAAAATGAGCTGATACAGTGGGTGTATGTTATCTTCTTGTAACCATGGAAACAGACAAAAATTAGTGGGTCGAACACAACCAGACTGTTTTCAGTTTCTGAAAAGCTGAAGGGCTCCCTTTCATCCTTGGTGTGGCATTGACAGTGTCAGTCCTACTATTGGTATGGATCAAAGTTATGTTTACTGTAGAAAATGTTTTTACTGGGATATTCGCCAGTGCAGTGCACCTAACTTAAGGAAACTTTGTTTCTCTTGACTTCTGAGTTTCTTCTCTTTCATTTTTTTGCTACAAAACCCCATATTTAGTCCTCCTCTGTAACATATCTGCCTTATTAAAGTCACAACCTGTCTATGACATCACTGCAGCATACATCTGGATAGTGCATTATGAATACACTCCAGGAAGCCCAGTGCAATTTATGGGAATCATTTTGTAATTTTTATATTTTGCATTAGTTTTATATTATTGTAAATAAACACTATGTAAAATATATTATAAACTTTGTGCAAATTGTGGTAGTACCTCCTAAATGAATGTATTCACTTGCAAGCGTACAGACCACAAATCATCATTAATGGGCTGTACTTTAAAACTGACAGCGTAAGTACTAACAACTGAAAACTTACATCCAGACGACAAAATATGCTTTCCTGAGTCCCAGACTTCATGGTTTATGTACCACTCTCTCTTGGGGCTCTCTATTCTTGTGATTAAGCTATATAAAAATGTAGGATAAATCAGTAAGTATCAGAGCAGAGCTCTGGTCTGTAGTGGAAGGTCACAAATTCCACAAAATCATTCCTAACACCCCAGGCCAGGTGACGTGTCCAGGCAGCCACAGAGTTCAAAGAACTTCACTTTTTCCCGCAAGAGTTTCGGAGCAGCAGCTGAGACTCAGCTGTATGGTGGTCAAACTGAAGCAATCTTTTGCCACTGTGATTCATGGAAAAAAGCCCAGGGCTTCATGTGGGCTCCACCTCTGCCAAGAGTTTCCAGAGGGCTGAAGGCTGCAACTGCATCCCACTTGTTCTGATAGGCTCCTACACAACTTCCAGCCATATCTCTTCCACTATGATAATGCGTGGAAAAGGTAGAGCAGGAGTGTGTATAAAAGAACCCACGTTGGTGCCATCATCAATCATTTCTGACTCTGCATCTCTTAAGCATGATGAATAATGTCTAGAATTAGGTCTACATATTCAAAGATGCGGAGGGTGAAGGGCAGCACACCCTGCTTTATCTGTCTGCATATACAAATAAAAGGAATTTGTATCATGTAAGATAAATGAATTATTTTATGAGTGAAGTATTAAACGTAAACATCTTTAGAAGAACTGTGAGTTATATGTACCTATATTTTAATATATATGTGAATATAGTGTGTATGTGTATATATAGGATATAATTGCACATATTTACATGTATAAAATATGTATATATATTCATACATGAAGAGGTAGATATATGTTCTTGAAAATGTATTTACATAAATGAATGTTTGCATAAGTATACATGCCCAAATACATTTATATATTATTTATATATCTGTGTGTGTATGTGTACATGCACACATTTATCATGTATCAGGGAAAATAATGCTGACTACTTCTTGGTTACCACATCTGTTTCCCTGCAGGCCTCTCTGCTAGCGTGTTTTATCTTGGTTTCCCAATTTTGTGGCACATCAAAAATCTTCCTTAGCATTTACTCAGAGCTCATACTGTAATTGCTATCAGAGCCTGGCCTCTTTTAAGGAGTCACTTGGAAACTCTCCACATAAATGTGAGTTCAGAAAGTGAACCCTAATGATCCCTTTCCTCCTCAATTAACTCACCATGGAAAGCAGTCTGGTGCTGGCTGCTTTGCCCGCACTTCTGCAGTCTGGGACAGGGCGGGGGGGTGGGGATGGGTAAATGTTGGAAGGTTTGCATGGCTTTCGTACAACTATAGAGCTTGGGAAAGCTCTCTCTTGGGAAAGGCAAATGCTCAGGATATCCGTCAAAGGTTATCTTTCCTCTGCAAATAGGCATATTCCTTCTTTCAAATAATCTCTCTCCTTCTGATAGGGGTAGTGAGTGCCTCTAACTCCCGCTTTTTTGGGTTCCCTGCTTCCAACAGAAGGAAAAAAAAGCACTTAGAGAACATTATTTGGCAGGATTCATTGCTTTTAGTTATTAAATAAGTGTGGTTGATTGAGCTCTAACGGGCCTTTGCACAAATGTCAGAAGTGAATATTCTGAAACACAACAAATTATTTTCCTGAATTCTGTTGGAACCACAGAAGTGGCGAGAAACAAATAAGATGCTCACCCATAGAAAATGGAGGGAGTCTGGAAGAAAGACTCAGCAGCTAGTAGGGAGTTCATTTTGTTGCTGGGTTAAAAAAAATGCAAAGGAATGGACAGAACTGTAAGGTATCATGAGGGCTCGCCTAGTCTCCTCCTCTTCCTTAATGGCAAGCAGCAGGTCAGCCTAAAACACTGTTGGCAAGTGTTGTCTGTCCTGTGATGACAGCTGTGGAAAGCCTACAGTCTCCCTGGAGATCTTATTCCAGTGCTCAGTTATCATTACCAAGAGGAAGCTTTCTTTAATATTTAGCCTTAATTTTCCACCTTTCTTTAACCATATTGGATACCCTTCCTGCTCCATTGCAATAACTTGTATTAATTAAGAGACTGTGAGCAAGCCTTCTGTGTCCTTGGCAAAATATAACTGCCTTCTAAAACATGGAGATACAATAGCATTGAACAGCATTCTACCACTCAGTGGTCTGCTATCAGCATGGTTTCATAGGCCTGATGTGCCTCATTGTCCATGTAATGAAGTCAGTAACTTTTTTAGTTTACAGGGAGTTCTGCTTTTTTTTCACTGTAATGACAAGGAAATTTGGACACCGTAGGACAACTGAAATGCTCAACATTTTGAGGTTTTGTGTGGATGGCTAATCTTCAAAATCAGATTTTGCAGTTACAGTAATATCAATAGAATTAATTTAGATAAAACTTTACAATAGAAAGCATTTTAATCTTGTATCCAAATTGTTAGCAGAGATTAAACACTTCACAACATTGACAATGTCATCAAAATGATGGCTTGCATTTGGTGAATGAATGATACATCACAGATCTGAAACACCAGATTATTTATATGTATTAGTATAACTGAGAAGCTATTTAAATAAATTTGAGTTTACAGTTCTGTCTTGCTTTAAATACGGATATTCTTCTGAAAGGGTCTTAACCAGTTACTAAATAGTAGCTATGTTGCAATCATAATATCCATAGAACTTCATTTGGGTGCTTTATTTTCAGTGAGTTGTTTGGTTACATTACGCTTTGTCCCTTCTGTGCATACCAGCCTATTTGGAGTTAACAAATGAATTAATAATTGGACTGAACTCTCTGACTCCCTGTCTTCTTGATAAGACCTGGTGACAGGACAGACATTGATCTTTTCTCTATCCATGTTAAATTTTTTTAGGACCATTATCAGGACCAATAACGCTTAACGTAGGCTTTGCCTCTCATAGCAAGGACCATTTCCAAACCCATTTTGACTCTGAAGGGGGCTGTAGTATAAAACTGTATGAGGGTATACACAGAGCTGACTAAATGTTGTTTAATTGTAAATGTTGAACAAGGAAAATATCCATTTACTCTAAACAGTGTATTTTGAATTACCATTGGATCAACTATGAGGAATCTATGATAGATTAGACAGGGTGCCAGCAGTGTGAAGTTTGAAACTATTCTGACCATAGTCATACAGCAGTACTACTGCTGCAGAGAGGGAAATTTCTCTCTTGAGTCCATATAAACATTTTTTTTAATTTATATGACAGAAATGTTTTTGCATCTAGAATTAAATCTATCACTATATGGGTTATCCAGAAGATTTCCAAGGCAATACTAACTGCAAGGATGGAAATGTGATTGTTTTAAGGCCTTTCAGGGTGTGGAAATTTGCTGATATATATCTGATGCAAATGGAAGTCCGCATTTATGTACATCAGCTACAGTTAATCGAAAGCTTTGTGTTACTTGCTCTGGATAGGGCTAAAGTTAGGATGAATCCTGTTCAATATATTCAGAAAAGATCTAAAAAGGGGCTGACGTGACAGTTTTCTAATAAGGATAGCTACAAAGAATAACAGAATTATCTCACACTACTAAATTTCTGGATAATGAAATGACAGATGAAACTCCATATAAAGTGATACTCAAGAGAAAACCAGTACTGTATTTACATACCCAGTGATGAACTCTGAACTACTATTACCATGAAAAAAATGAGAATCTGGAATTATCACAGTCAGTTTTATGTACTCATAGCAGCAGACAAATCAGAAAATAAAATGTAGGGATTTTTAGTGTGAATTAGGGAACAAAATAGACATAATTATTCCTCTGTACAAACTCATGATGTGCCCTCATCTCAAATACATCATATAGTTTCTCATTTCTTCACTCTCTTTTCTTCCACAGGATTAAAAGATGTTATAACCCAACTGAAAAATGTTCAGAAAGTTCATCAGAAATAGTAAGCAATAATGATACTCCACTGTAGAAGAAACAAAGATTTATCAGCCTGGAAACTCCTCTGAGAAATATATAAAATCATGAGATATATGCAAAATGGCAGTCTGAAATGATCTCTCCTAACACAATCAGTAAAGGGTATCAGATGTAACGTGTAGAAGTCTAGTTCAGAACAGTATCAATAATAAAAAGGAAGCATTTCACCAAATAGTGTGATGTTACAGTTGTGTTAATTACAACTGTTCAAACTGTGACTGAAAAAACTTATGGCAGAAAAACATCATGGCAATCAATTCAGCACAGAGATGTCATCTTTGTCTCAGAAAGTTCATGAGCCATTCATGAGTGGAATTTGGTGAATACACTAGGAAATACATTCCAACACTGTTCTTACGTTCTGTGCATGTTCATGTGTTCATGACTGGCAGCTGATGTAGACAAACACTGGAGCTTTACATCTTAGCTCAGCTTGGCTGCTCAAAGGCCTTTATGGCTTATCAAAACCAGTAAGGTGACAGTAGGGATGAAAAGAAGCCCCAGATATCTGTTAACAGCTAAGCTAGCAGCTGGCCTTCATCTATATGCTGTTAAGTATCTGTCTCACAGCAGGATAAGTCACCTCCGGGCAATGTCTTTCTCTGTGCTGATTTTGAAGGAACCTGGAAAATTAGCTTAGACCAGATGCTTGCAGCCAACAGAAAAAATCTGACATTTTGTGAGAAGGAGGGACAGTCTTCAGGACCTAAGAGCTCTGAATTAAGCAGTGTTGCCTCAGCACAAAGAGGTATGGCTATAAAGAAATGTAAACAGCCATGTAAGTCAAGTGAAGAGAATCAGCATCAAGCATATAGCATTGCTCCTTTCCAATTTGTTGAAATGAACTCGTTAAAATCTTCCTTGACAGCAGTCTGTTCACAGCATGCTCCTTTGTCACCATATTGGCTTTCCTTTCAGTTGTCTTGTTTCAGCCTTCCATAACATTTCAACTACCTATTACCATCTACTAAAGACAGTTTAGCATCTTTTGCCACTCCTGTCCTTTCTGCAGTGAGGATAGTGACAGTCAAAGTCCTGCATAATCCCTGGAAACCTTTTCACTGCCCTGGGAACTTCCCTGTGAATTCCATTCCCTTTAAGAAAGATCCCTCAGGCCCTTCAAGAACTGATGACCATGTCATCCAGTTTGTGAGATCAAGCTGCCCCAGCCTAAGATTTGAAACTAAGTCTTCCGTATGAATACAGGAAACAAAGTTGAAGTTTATCTTCTGTTGGGTAAAGGCTCCTTTCCTAACCGTATTACTACTGATCATCCCACTGAGGTAAGTGGATCTTTCAGTCAATATTGGACCAGAGATGTCTTTAAAACAGGCACATTCTCATGCAGTATTACCTGACCCACCACAATGTCTTTGCCTGAAGCCCATTTATAATCCCTCATTCAGCTTGATCTTTTAGGCTCGTGTTTTATTATTGGGTCTTCAAGAAGTAATTTTAACACAGTTTTATCATAGGATGCTTATTTCAATTCCAACATTTCATCGTCTGCGATATGAGCCAGAACAACTTGGCTGAGGCATTTCTCCTGAAGTCCCTAGGACTTACTCTTTTTCCATCTCCATCTCACTAACATATGTAGTCTTTGACTATATTATATACGCGCTTGAATTTTAAATCTTTTGAAGTAGTGACTGCTTGCAATATTTTAAGACATAAAGAAGTAGTCACAGCAACCAACAAATAAGACTTAACAAATGTAAGTGGTGGTAAGCTGCCTCCTTGAAATGCACAATGTAGGAGAGCACTGTTTCTCTGCCCTTCACTGGGCATACAGACCACAACTGCTGAATGAGTGAAAAAAAACCCTAATATCCAGAGCAGACTATTTAGCTGGTTGGGAAAATGCTACCATCATTACACATATCTGCAAAAGCAATTCACTTAGCATGTAAATGGCCTTTTCAAACCTTGTTCCTGTGTGGCTGCCTTTTTGCAGCTGACTGCTTTTTCTGCCGTCTAACAGCGGTTAATGGAGCTGCAAATTGTTATCAGCTTGATATTACTGCAGAGCCAGCTTACACAAATACCTGATAAGCACTGTGACACAATTCAGTGAATGAAAATTCACTGTATGGAGTTGTTTCCTTTTACCTTAATGCGTTCCAGACCACTTGGACAGCTCACTTAATGAATCCCATTTTGTGGCGGACAGCTGTGTTTGAGAGGCTGCCAGCCTGGGGCCCCTGTATGATGACCCAGGTGAGATCCTGTGACAACCAGCAGGGTCAGGATGACTGTCTTGGTGCAAAATGCAAACCAACCCTGGAGGGATGATGATTATAACAGGGCTGAAGTGTTTAAAAATCCTAAATTTTGTCAGGCCCCATGCACAGTGCGTTGAGAAGCAGCACAGTGAAAAGTGTTTCTGTGGCAGCTGCACTGGCTGCTGATCTGCTTCTTGGACTGTTACTAGCATGTATCTTATTCTGTGTAGGCACAGTCACATAACAGCAGCTATTTTTTAAGTGTTGAAGTATCTCATTTTAAGTAGGGTGATTTTTTTTCACATCCTGCACATCAGATAGAGAAAGGTTATCGTTGTTTTAACAGTGGAGAGTTGAGATGGAGGCATTTCAGCTGTATCCAGCAGCATGAATGTCAGACTACAAGCCTGTTGGTTTTTCAGCCTCTCTACAGAGTGCCACAGAGGCTTTTCTGTACACCCCATGATAATGTAGACATCTGCTCTGCTAGGGATTCATTGCCCTTTATCTGTTCTCTCTCTGTTGATCACAGCTAGGATGACTATAGGGGCACTAAGAAACCTAAGCACTTTCTAAAGGCACTTACGCAGACCACTTGCAGACCAGGAACTTAATGGCTTTAAACTGAAGGAGGATAGATTTAGAATACATATGAGAAATAAATTTTTTACAATGAACGTGGTGAGACACTGAAACAGGTTGCCCAGTGAGGTTGTGGATGCCCCCTCCTGGGAAGCATTCAAAGCCAGGCTGGATGGAGCTTTGAGCAACCTGGTCTAGTGGGAGGTGTGCCTGCTTGTAGCAGAGGGTTGGAACGAAATGATCTTAAATGTCCCTTCCAACTCAAATCATTCTATGATCCTATAACTTAAGAAAGCTTTCAAGTATCTCATACAAATGTGTTGCTTAGCAAGGCTGGGATGGGATGCAGGACTATCCAGCTCTGGAATGAGTCCAGGAGACCTTCTCAAGAGACTCAATGACTGGAGTGATTCTGGGTGGCAGCACCACTCTGTCTGACCTTGTGTCAGTGGCTCCTAATCTCACGTGGTGCTTGAGATTAAGGGGTGAAGGATTTCTCTCTGGCAGGAGAGGAAAAGTTTACAAGGAGTATTTCCAACGAAATTAGTGGGTTTTAGTTCGACATTACTGAATGAAGTGCAAAGAAAGTCTGAAAGTTGTACAACTCTTCAGATGATTTTAGGGCTTCTGGAAAGAGTCAAAAGTTCTGAAAATTTGAGGCTTTAATAAATAGCATAGACAAATTGCTGGAAAAGTATAATTTTGCAAACTAGTCAGCATCGGCAGGAAAAAAAGGAGTCCTGTTTCCAATCCACATGACTCTATGATTAATTTTTTTCTGCCTTTTTTTTGGTACTTTTAATTGCTTTTCTTTTACTAACTCCTTGCTTGTGTATAGTATGCATGGTGGCCAAACTGTTCAACAGTATCAACATTTCACTTCAGGTATGGCCACTCTTCTGTGGAAGCAATGTGACTCCTGCAGAGATGAGGGAGGAAAAGAAATTAAAAGAAAAAAAGAAATTTGGCAGACAACTTAAATAGGCTTTCCTTCACGGCAGGGCGTCTACCTGAACTTTTTCCCTTTGAAACTTTTCCGTCACAGTTACTAAAGTTAATTTGTAAATAGCTAAAGTAAATATACATGAAGTACTGTTAAAATAATATTATTAGTTTGTTTTCTCTTTTTAGGAACCTTGCAGAGCATCAGATTCTGATGCCATTCCTGGCCTACAGACTCATCCTCTGGACCACCCTTCAGTTCTATTTGTACAGCACCTAGCAATAAAAGGACCTGCTTTTCCTTTAGCCCTCAAGCCATGTAAATACATATAAACAGTAATAACTGGCCACAAATGCACTTCAAAGAGGACCACAGAGATCAACAGAGGTCAGATCCTCTTTAACGCCATGAAAACAGCAGTAATACCCTTGAAAATTAGTAATAGTGGAAAATGATAGATATTTATTCCTGAGAACCAGCTTTCTGCTTCTTGTGAAGAAATCAATCCATACTTTGTGAGACAAATTCACCACATCTCTAAATTTAGATTGAAAAGTGGTAGCCTCACTACTCATGAAAGTGTGCATTCATTGCCAGGGTACACAGTGGCCAGCTGAAAATTTGCATGTCATTATGTTGGTATTTAATTTACCCCTCTTACAAGTCTCTTGGAATTAAGATTCAGTAAATTTTAAGGGGAGACATAGTAAGGACAGACTGAGGATTTGTAAATTCAGTAAACTCCACCTGTCCCTTGCCTGAATAAATTTGGACTTTTAAAGAAAACCTATATTTATTAACTATGGATGTGTAATAAAAATAATAAACAGTATCTAACATTTTTAACATTTCACTCATCTGTTCCTCAAGCATAGAATCATTAAGGTTGGGAAAGACCTCCAAGTTAATCTGGCCCAATCATCCGTTTACCCATATTTCCCCACTAAACCATGCTCTCTAGTACCACATCTACACATTTCTAGAACTTCTTCAGGTATGGTGACTCCATCACCTCCCTGAGCAGTCTGTTCTGGCACCTGACCACTCTTTTGGAGAAGAAGTTTTTCCTAATATCCAATCTGAATCTGCTCTGGCACAGTTGAGGCCATTACCTCTCATCCTATTACTGCTATGTAATACTACTTATTACATATTATATTTACATATTACTTATGTACATAATAATAATATAAAAATACATATATTATGTACATATTATATTTACATATTACTTATGTAAAACTACTATGGGAGAAGAGGCTGACCCCACCTCACCACAGCCTCCTTTCAGGGAGCTGTAGAAAGCAATAAGGTCTTCCCTGTGCCTCATCTTCTACAACTGAAGAATCCCAGTTCCCTCAGCCACTCCCTATAGGACTTGTGCTCCAAACCCTTCACAGCTTCATTGCCCTTCCCTGGACATACTCCAGGGCCTCGATGTCTTTCTTGTAGTGAGGGGCCCAACACTGAACACAGTACCTGAGGTGCAGCCTCACCAGAGCTAAGTATAGGGAGAAGATCACATCTCTGCTCCTCCTGACTGCACTATTTCTGATACAAGTCAGGATGTCATTGGACTTCTTGGCCACCTGGGCACATCTTCAGTTATTTATTTATGTTATTTATGTTGAAATTTGACTTGAAATATTGGCTTTGCAATGACAATTAACAAAAAAAACCCTATAGAAGGAAGAACCCAGGACCCCCATCGAGAGGGACATTAGACACTTTACCACAATTTATAAGTGCTGACACTAGGAAGAAAAATACATTAGTATTGCTCAGTCTGTTAGATAATGTTAAAATGATGTAGGAAGTTGGTGCTAGAAAGTTCAAAACTGCCTTAGACATACTTAACAGTGTGGAAACATAGTGGAGATAGGTGAACATTGTGCTGGTTTGGTTTTTTTTTAGATAAGAGAAGCAGTTTTTCTAAAGGAGCTTCTCAAGTTAACAGATGATGAAGGATCAGAGCAGATTGGGTGGTCGTGGTGATCTCTAAGATCTACACATATTTAGAGCAGGCAAATTTCCAAACAGAAAATATGTGAACTATTTCTGTGCCTGTACACAGAAATAGAGGAGTGTGCTTATAGACTTGGAGAAAAACAGAATGTTTGGAGCAAAGTCCATTTCTTCCCTGAGTAGCTATCAAAAACAGGTCCGGTGACTCTCTGGGGTGACTTGCCCACCTCCATTGCTGCAACATGTTCCTGTGGGCAGCTCATCTGTCTTGGGATTATTAAGGAGTGCAGAAAGCTGAGAGCTGTGAGGAAAGCTGTGTAGCACATGGCTGCACAGGACAAGTCCCTCACAAGTCATGTTTCAAGAGGTTGGACTTACTCTTGTGTTTGTCAGTCTGGGTCACTCCTTCTGACAGCCTGTGGGGCAAGGAACTGCTCTTTTTGTGGGCAACGTTCAGCCACTGGAGCACACTCACATACAGTTCCCGAGTGTGTCTTAAGGGTAGAAGAGGGATGGGAGCTTTCTCATTCCCACTTTGGGTGTGCTCTCTGCTTTGGAGGTAAAAGGATCTGGTCAGTAGGGTGGAGACTGTCTAGCTCAGCATATAAATATAGACACAGCCTGAAAGCCACTGTTGTCAGCAGTGTGTTTTTCCAAACTCTTGAAAATAGTGTTGGGTAAAAATATTTCAGATGTACATTACCATGGCCTTTGTGAATTTCTTTGTATTGTAAGGCTAGCTAACGTGCTCAGTTCAGCAGGAACAAAACCAGTAGCATTTTGTTTAAAGACCCTTGTATGGAAATAATGTCATTTCTATCCCTTTCACTGGAACAGAAAGGAAGAGGAGCTTATTCTTTATTGCAGTCTGTTACCCAGATGCAAGTCATGGCCTTAAAGTGTAGACCTTCCCCCCATAATGCTGCTGATATCTGAGCCTATATCAAAGCTGTACATTAATCACTGCAGCTGGAAGTGAATTCATCTCATCTGATGTGTGACATACTTAAATATTCCAAGATTATACTTTTGGTTGCATCTTCAGTAACAGCAGGGCTGTAAATCCATATCTGAAATCTAAAATATGACTTTATGACTTGTGTATTGATCTATCCAAAATTTGCTCAAATGCAAAAGATTTTCCAGGTTCCTGAACTTTTACAGTGGTTAAACTTACTGTATATATATTCACACACATGCACACTTAAAAAAAATATAAGAATATAGAATTATAGAATCATTTGAGTTGGAAGGAACTCAAGTCCAACTCCCCTGCAATGAACAGGGAAACTTACAGTTCGACCAGGGTTGCTCAGAGCATATGTATATATATGTATATATCAAAGAAGTACTATTACAGAGTTCGACCTAGTCAGCAGTTTATCATTTTCCTAGTCACAGTGTCCTTGGCTTAACTGATGTTAACAGATGTTAAAAATACAATTCTGAGAACAATCACCATAAAGCTTTCATTGAACATACCCATTGAGAACATTCATTTATGAATCTGCAGTTGTATAGAACCACTATAACCAGCAAAAATTTGAGGACATCTATTGGGAAAACATAAATTAATTTGCCAACAGCATCCCCATAAATATGTCACATACTTTATAACTACCTTCATTAGGGCATGTTACTATGGAGATATAAAAGTGAAAGCAACAACATGTAACAATTCAGTTTTCTATAAAATCCAGTTACTCTGATGTTCACATTTTCTGCCTTGGTTTCCTACAGAGATTAAATTTGCATTTGTGCTTCCTGTCTGCTAATTGTGTCTGGCAGTATGTTTTGAACTTGTTTAGTTGGAATTTTAGTTGAAAATATACCTCAAAATATTATACTCTCCCTCATTTTGCAAGTTAGAGAAAACATAGAGATGCAGATGTAGTCTTCTAATACAAGACTACAAAAAGCTTCAGACTAATGGCTAGACATCAGACAATCAGAGAACCAGAAGAATCTGAGAGTCATTTTGAATGCTTTATTTTGCTAATCAGGAGATCAGCAATGAGGACATTCTAGCTCTGCTCTCAGCACTATATACTAATATTTGAAGGAGCATAGTGATTTCATTTGCGTTTTTAATTTTAAAAAAAAATTGAACATCTAACAAAATTGCTTTAAAATTTCATCATTTTTGTTTCATCTTCAGTAGTAAAAAAAAGAGAGACAGAGATCTACTCAAGGTTTGTCAGAAATATAGAGCAAATGTCTGTTAATGGATTTTTGATAATTGTATATTGAAAAGAGCATAATCTCAAAGTCATCAAAAGTGATTAAATAAAACAAAGGAAAATGTGAATAGTATGAAGGAGAACTCTGCTTCTATCAAGAAGTCATCAGAACAGAGTGCGCTGTGCAGTCATCAGAAGGAAGTGATTGAAACTGTATTGTTTCTGTCTTTCATAGCCACAACAAAAAAGCAACAGGGTATTTGCAATGAAGCATGAGTACTGAAGTTTTATTCCTCCCTTATCTAAGAACTTTTTAGTAAATTATTCACATGCACATACGAGTATAGGCTGATTCCATGGTCTTTGTGAAAACAAATGGATCAGAACTAACTTCAGTACTGGGAACGCAGAAATAAACCCATACTTGCACATATGTTAATGTGTTTGGTTTTTTTTCAGAATACACAGATAATGTGTAAATGTATGAAGTGACATTGTTTCCTATATTGCTGTGCAATCAAACAATATGTCACTTTTTGAAATGAAGGAGGAAAGACAGGGAAACAGCAGAGTGAAGAGTTTCAGCTTTCAGCTGTCAATCATTTACCCACTGAAATTGTTCTTTCTAAGAAAATTTAGCGTCAAGTTTGTGTTATTCCAGCATAGAAATATACAAGAAAAAATGATTTTTACTAAAAACTATTGTTCTTATTTTACAGTAGAATTTTCTGACATAAGTATTTATACTTTTTTACTGTTTTTTTCTATGAATGAAGTACTTACACTTTCTAACCAGCTGTTCTTCAGAGAAAAAGGTTAGAGTGAAAGGAGGCAATAAATTTTAGAAATAAGAAAACTCCCTAATTCAATAAAGAAAAGCACCAGACACAAAACTGTAATAGCTGAGGTTGTACTGAATTCCTTCAGGAGTAAGAGTGCCATGTTAGAAAAGCTGGCTTCCTCCTTTATTAAATGAAGTACTTCAGAGCAATCTCCACAACATTTTTAATGTTACTGGTGGACTATTTGGTGTAGTCAGTGGACCTCACAGCAGCTCAGATTATCTTCAGCTTGTCGGACACCACAGCTGGTGATCACAACTATTCTTAGACCACAGTCCAGATGAACACACAATGGGCATAAACTGAAATACAGAAATTTCTGTAAAACACACACACAGAAAAATTTCTACTGGTTTCTACTTTTCCAGTGGTTCAACAGAGATGTTGGTACAGATATATTGTAGAGCCTCTGTTCTTGAAGATGTTTAAAACACAACTGGACATGGTCGTCAGCACCCTGCTCTAGCTGACCTTACTTTCAGCAGGAGCTTGGACTAAATGATCTCCAGACAGGCCTTCCATGCTCATTAGCTCAGTGATTTTGTCAATAATCTCCTTAGGGACGTGGTAGAATGCCCATCGCTGGACTCTTTCAAGATATAGTTGGACAGAATGCTAGATAATTTCATCTAGGCACCCTTTTCCCATGAAAGGCTGGACCTGATGGCCTTTGAAGTCCTTTCTAGCCCAAAATGTTGTATGATTCTATGAAATGTGACAGAGACCTGAGTGCACAGTTTTTATAGTCAAACTAGTAGGACTTGGTGCTGGAATAATTCTTTCCATTTTTGTTTTGTTTTGTTTTTATGTGGAGTGGATTAACAAACAAGAACTATGCTTAAAATTTCATGATTTCCCTGAAAGATGGAGTCAGGGAGTTAGGAGGGGAAAATTAATTCATCAATTGCTTTTAAGTTCTCAGAGAATCCTAAAATAATGCTTATATATAACTAAAGGCTAATCAAGGACCCAAAATTACTCTTACATTAGTTTCATTTGGCTTTGTTCGTGCTTTATACAGAAAAATCAAAGTGTTATAAGATCTCTTTTCCTAACTGAGATTCCACTTTTTTTTTTTTGTTGGGAGTAGCAATTATGTTCTCTCCATGACAGCTAAGATAATGTATAAATGCACCTATGCTGCCAAGCACCAAATGAAACACACCTGCGTTTACCATTGCACTCACACTGAAGAAATACAAATATGACTAAAAAGCAGATAGAATCATGACATTGTGTGATATAGCATCAACTGGAGGCTGAGCTTTTTTCCCACTCTCAAATTCTTTGGTCTCCCAAGACAGAACAAACAAAGTTGCAGACTGCAGGGGTAAAAAGAACAAAATGCTGATGCATCTCAGATAGCTGATGCAGCTTCTTTTCATGCAGAAGTCCAAGAAGACTAAGCTTGGACGCTTAGCCGTTGTCAGCTCAGCCAACTGCACACTGAGTTTCAGGGATGCTAGAAGATACCAAGCCTAAAGTCTTCCGCTCCTGAAAGCTCGTATATTCAAAGCACTTGGCGAAGATGCATGAGCCTATTGTTTTGCAGTTCCGGAATTGAAAATAAGATGCTATGTGAGATCTGCTTTTACTTGAAAAAAAAAAAAAAGTCTTGCAAAACTCCACTTTGAGGCATTTTATCTCTCTCAAACCTATTACTGCTTTAATAGTAATTTTCTGAAAAATTACCCAGTAAGCTTAAAGGAAGTGAACCCCATGCAGTGTGGAGCAGCAGTTTCATGTTAATAAAACAATGCAGGCTAATTTTTAATTGTGGATTCATCTCAGCTAATAGCATGCACTTGTGTTCATTTCAGAAATCTTCCTCTGCTGTAGGTTCATAGGCAAACATAGGTCTGGGAGCTGATTCCCTGTGGAGATGGCCAAAAGCATGCCTCTAAATAACATTGCTTCCCCCAGCTATTTCTTATTCTGGCATTTCCAAGTCAAAACTATTGTGCCTTTGGACGAAGAAAAACCCTGATAAACTCTGTCTACTCAGTACCCACTTTCCTCAATTTGACACATAGAGTACTGCACAATTTTAGAATACGATATGCTATATTTGTATTTTATCTTATAATGGAAATAATATTTTGCTGGCTGTGAATTCTGCACAGTTTACGTTCTTTAGAAATACAGACTGTAAGATCCCAAATACTCATGTATAAACTAATATACTGGAGATTTAATTTTCTTTTTCATCATTAACTTAGCAGAAACAAAGAAATAAAAGATGAAAATATCCTCTAAATTTATTTGTCCAACTTCCACTCTCATCTAATGCCAGCTCATATGTTCTCTACCTCATTGTCCACTCTTGATATAGTTAACTTATAATAAGCCTTTCAACAGTTTACCTGTCTACACCTCACTGTTAGCCTGTCAGTGTAATAATTGGATCATAGAATCGTAGAATGATTCGGGTAGGATGGGATCTTTAAGATCATCTAGCTCTAACCCTGCTATAGGCAGGGACACCTCCCTCTAGACCAGGTTGCTCACAGTCCCATCCAGTCTGGCCTTGAATGCTTCCAGGAAGGGGGCATCCACAGCCTCACTAGGCAACCTGTTCCCGTGTCTTATCACACTTACAGTCAAGAATTTCTTGGATAAGAAATAAAGATGTGGTGGGGGCCCGTGTCAAAGTTCTTGCAGAAGTCCAGTTAGATGACATCAGTTGCCTTCTCTTTGTCCACCAGTATCATCACAGTATCATGACAGAAAGCCATCAGATTGGTCAGGCCCAACCTTCCCTTGGTGATTACCCACTCATTCCTTATGTGCCTTAATATGTCTTACAGGAGGATCTGTTCCATCAACTCCTATGCTCAGAGGTGAGTCTCACTGGCCTGTATTTCCCCAGATCCTCTTTCCTCTCATTACTGCAAATGGGAGTGGTGTTTCCTTTATTCCATTCCTTGGGGGCTTCACATGACAGTCACAAAATGCTAGATAGTTCACCGAATGATTTGTTCCCAAATCAGTGCCTATTGCCTACTTTGGTGACAACTACAATAAAGCCTCTGTTTGTAATTACAAAACATGTAATATGTTTTTTTCCAACTCTTGCTTTGGCTGTATGTTATTGTAATCTCTGTCAGACAGTTCACAACAAACAAATCCTACCCTTGAAATCTTGAATTTAAAGTTGATACTTTTTGTTTTATTGCAGAGTGGGTTAAATGGAAACATCAGTGTCTCACAATCCTGCTTCAGATAAAACCTAATCTTTCTTTAAATAAAAAAATCACAGACATTCAGGAGTACAGCACAGAAGGAATCCATTTCCTCTCTCTCTCTTTTTTATTTAATTTATGTATATTTTTTGCTAAAAAGAATATGAAATACATGATGTGGCCTATGAATAGTTGACTATGTAGTGACTGAAAACACAATTTTTATTATATAAATATATAGATTTATAAAGATTATAGTCAGAAAATGCATCTGATTAAAACCAATGCTGCTTTTTTGAAAAGTCTTTTGCATGTCAAAATGCTTCTGAGTGCCTAACTTGGCATTCCCTCAGAGGAACCTGATTTTCTGAAGATAAAGTCTCTGTAATATCACTAGTCACTTTAAAACAATTAGTTAACACATTCTGGCTTGCTGACAAAATGTACAGTTCTCATGGAAAGTATTACATGCTCTGGAATTATGTGGTAGGTGCGGTAAGTTTTCTATCTGATCAAGCAGGATTTTAGACATTTTAAAATGTATGCCCTCAGCTCAAGTGATTTTATGTCAATGAAAACTTTAATGAGGGAATAAGTGAGGTATTTTAACCTAGTATGGCTTTCATTTTCACAGCTTGCCATCTTCTGGGCCTTCCCTCTGTTTTCTGTAATGAGTGTTCAAAGTTTGCCCAGGGGCTTGAAGACGCATGCCTCAGCTTTTGCACCTCATTTCCTACTTCCATAAAAAGAACCCTAATCCTGGAGTGACTTGGCTGGTTGTGGAGTCCATTGCCGAGCACAGACACCTTGCATAGCTTGGATGATTCTCAAAGACCCATTCAAGCTACACAGTTCCTCTGAGCATCTGTGGGATGCTGGTATTATTGGTTGACTTTAGCCTAAACTGGAATATAAGACAGAGTGGACCAATTTGCAAGACAATGAAAATATCATCCATTGCATAGGAGAATATAGTGGATTCTTCAGAGTTTGAAATCTTGATTAGAAATGATTGAAAGTTTTGTTTTGGAGCATTTTATTGCTTTTTTGTTGGTTGTTGATTTTTTTGTGTTTTTTTTTTTTCTTTTATCTTTTTGTTAATTATTATTGTTTTATGAGAATTTTATGGTGCTTAAGGTTGACTTGCTCTCTCACTTCTAATTGACATCTGTGCCACCAAAGGCAGTTCTTAACAGCATATTTAATGAAATTCAGTTCCACAGTGTATATGTGATAAAATATTCATTGCCCATGTGAATATTTCTGAATTTTCTACACTAAGTAGAAATGGATATGAATCAACATTTTCCAGCATTTGCATGTTTAATTGCTAAGTGTTACCAAAACTCTATATTTTTACAATGATTATAGCTATTTTCAAGAATCTTAGAAGTTCCACCGTGTATTTTATAGGAGCTAAATATTCCTTGCTTTCTTGGGAATTCTTAGAGGAAAATAGGTACGTTTCTTGCTTAATCTAATGAAATGTGTGAAATTGTTTCTGATCGCATGAGAAAAATGGTGAAATTCTTGTGATGGAGCTCAGCAAACATCTTGCTTCATTTTTGGCATCTTCTTATTCATTTTCCACAGATAATTGCAGTTCCTACAATGTGAGAGCTGTTCTATGGGGAAACTATGCAATGTATTATGCTTGTTGCCTCTGTATATGGTATGTTTTTTTTGTTTGTTTGTTTTTTTCATATTTTCCCAGAGGATAACCTCTGTCCTCATGCATGAGAAACTGTGAAAGATGCCAAAAATCCTCTCTGACCATTACTTTTTTTTTTTTTTTTATGTTATGAGCCTGTTAGTCTTTATTTGACCATTCACTTATGCATTAACATATGGTAACAATAAATACTACAAGTGTTCATGGTTCATGCCATCCTGCAAAACACACACACAATGAGATGCAAGTTACTCTGACATAAAACTACAGGAATTATCTTTACAGGCAACCAGAATCATTGTCATTTGGCCAGCTGCTGACAGTTTTCAAATCTAAATGAGTTTTGGCCACGTTCAGTGCTGATAAATCTCAGAAAAGACTAGAAAATGTATCCATACACATAGCTTTTTGGTTTGTCTGGCTATAGTTTAAGGCACTTTGGCTTTGGTCAGCCTGCTACAATTTCATGGCTGAATAAGACTGTCAAAAAGTAAGTCACGTTTTTTTTCTTTTCAAGAAAAACATATAAATGCTGTAAAGCTTTTTGATCTCAGGTCATGGCTGCTGCCACATGATGATGTTACCTCAATGATTCATTTTTAGCTAGGTTGGTGTTGTCAGAAAGACGGAGTTGATTTGGGCTTAGGGTTGGTGCTTTTGGACATGGATGGATTGCCTCCAACCAACAACTTTTTACATGGGCAGATAGTGATAGGACAAGGGGGAATAGTTTCAAACTAAAGGAAGGGAGATTTAGATTAGATCAGGGGATTTTTTTCCTGAGTGAGGTGAAGTGCTAGAACAGGTTGACCAGAATGACTGTGGGTGCTCCATCCTTGGAGGAGTTTAAGGTCAGGTTGGCCCTAGGCAATCTGATCTAGTTCTTGATCTAGAGGCTGGGAGCCCTGCCTGTGGTGGGGGTTTGCAACTCAGAGATCCTTGAAGTCTCTTCTAGCCCAAGCCGTTCTGTCATTCTCTGAGTCTATGAGTTGAAGACTCAAGTCCAAGGAACACCTAACTCTCCAGGTTCAACTGTAAGATACAGCAGCAAAACAATTTGGGGAAGTGAAAATGGCCAGATTGTGTCCATGCTAAGCAATTCCAGGCAGTGGCTAAATCCTGAATGACACCTTACTCATACTAATGATATGGAATTCAGGACAGAAACAACAGTCATAGCTGCTTTTATTAAAATAGTTTTTTGTTTTTTTTTTAAAAACAAGGCTGATGTTGATACTATGTCTTAAATAGTAGATTGGAGCAATCAAATCAGTGCTGGCAAGAACCTGGATTTCTCCATCAGTTGAATGGCCTATTCTGTTAGTGACTGTTACACAGGAAATTTTCAACAACATGAATAATTAAGGCAACTAGATTTTTAGGCTACAGGTCCAAATTTTACTTGGACCCTTCATTTCAGAGATGCAAGAATTCCAACTTCCAAAAGTTTACTTATTTTTAGTAAAAGTCTATGAGTGTTCTTTAGGAAACTTCTACTAATTTCATAATGATTTCAAGTAATTTTTACCTCTAATCTCAAACAAAGTGCTATTCAGTTTTCCTGAAGGCTGTACACTTTCTGTCTTCCTTCCTCATTGTTTTTTTTGGAGGAGAGAGAGTATTAAATGAGAATTCATGAAGTCACAGAAAAGGTATTTTTCAGCAAGTAACTGATTTATTCTCTGCTAATTGTCAGCTCTACTTCAACTTAATCTTTATCACACATTGCTATATATTTAGATAAGAATAGATTCTCCTTATCACTCAGTTGGTAATGATGATAAAAGGAGTTGATGCTACATTAAACACTGTGTGTAGGTTTTTGCTGTAGTATAAGCACAAGGCTAAATAAATCCATGTGATTGGAGAAGTGGCCTGAAAAGATTCTGAGTTTCTCATGAAACTTCTGAACAAAACTAAATATGTTTCATCCTCATCATAAGACAATCTGAACATGTTTAAGCTAAAAGAGCAGGGAAATTTGCCAAGTATCATATGAACAGATTACAGGATTTTATGAACTGGTGAGGCCCAGTCAGAGCTGCACAAATGAGTTGCAATAAAGTGACTAAAGGTTTTTAGAATCTCAGCATGCAGCTTATCTTTGTGTAGTTCCAGCTCTTGCACATATCTCCATATCACTGTGGCCCAAATCATCAAATCCATTTTGGTGATTTGGTCCAGATTCATAAAGTGCCTTAGGTACTGCAAGTCTAAACATTTCAGTGCTTAAGTGTTGGAGTCTAATGCCACAAGTAGAAATCATATTTCTGTGGCAACTGCAGTGAATGAGAAGGAGGTATCGTTTCCTAGGAATGGGATTTGTAAGGAATAATAGGGAAGAGAAGGCATAATTTAGCCAGCCAGTAATAAATGGTGTGGAAATGCCTCTTTCAGATTTGATCTGCCTTCCTGAAGCATGTATGAATGAGTTAGAAACGTCCTTCTGGTCAACGTGCATAACTCATCTAACTAGAAGGGATATAATGCTGTAGCCTAGTTGACATAGAAAAGGAGAAATTTGATTCTGATTTTTTTCTTTCTCCAAGGCTAGTTTAATTATTTATTTGATTGATTTGTTTGTTTGCTGTTTTTTTTTGTGTGTTTTTTTTTTCTTTTTTTTTTTTTTCTTGAAGAAATCATGGAAGAACAGAAATAGAAGCAAAAAGTTATTCTTAAGAGCATAACAGATACTTTTTAGGAGTGTGCTATTAAAATAAAAACAAAATAATTAAAAAAAAATCCCTGAAAGTCAGCAGAAAATATTTTGCCCTGTTCAGGAACTTGCTTGGAGGAATCTCATGGGAGATGGCCCTAGAGAAATGAAGAACCTGGGAGAGTTGTTTGATTTTCAGGGATCACCTCCTTCAGCCTCAAGAATGGCTCATCTGGATATACAGAAAGTCAAGCAAAGGTGGAAGGAGCCTATGCATGCATGAGCAAGATGCCTGTGACCCAACTCTGCCTCAATCTTTATACACAAGACTATCTTCCAGGAATCCCAGACCCTTGACACCAATATAAAAGTCTGAAATATAAGAATATAATAATATGGAAGATGCTCTCAATAGATGAAGATCAGTCTGGGGAACATTTGAATGAATTGGGCATACCTAAGTCTGCAGGACCCAATGGGATGTTCCTGTGAGTGCTGAAGGAAATAGTCAATGTCACTGCATAGTGACACTCTCAATCATTTTTGAAAGCTAATTTGAAGACATCCCCTCCTGTCCTGAAAAACCTGAGGAGTAGCTACCAAATTCTCAGTGGCATCTCTTTCACTCTGCCTGTTTGCTCCTGTTACACTATACTAACTTGGTGGTAGACCAGTTATATTGCATTGATTCAATGTGTAAGGTGGATTTAGAGGATAAACAATGTTGCTTTTTTTAAAGTATCTCCTTCTCTGTTTTTGTTGCCGTGTTTTACTGTTGTTTTTGATTTGTTCGTTTCCGCTTTTGTTTTGTTTTTAATCTGAAATGCAATACAATTGAAAATGATTTAGCTTGGAAATGTAGTTATTGACATAAGACCTACAACTTTCTGCTAGCAGAAAGAAAACGGTTTACACAGGAGGAAGAAGTTATTGAAACATAAAGAAGACAATACAGAGTATACAAAATTACAAAACATCCAGCTGTTTTTTATTATTTGACTATGGTCTGGTGCGCAGACCTGCAGAAAGCAGCTGGTAGCTTTTTACAGTCTCTAGGCTCTCTGGAAAACTGTCTTTCTGCTTACAGAGCAGGCAGAAAGTTATCCCACAGAGCCAGAACAATCTTTTCACGTGAAAGGGAAAGAAGGAAAAAGAACCCTTATCTTCCTGCTGCTTTCCATCTTCTTCCCACACCTACACAAAGTCCAGGGGCATAGAATAAACTCTGGTTGCTCTCAGCACAGTTTAATAAACTGGTGCCCTTCCCTCAAAGCTAGCTGTAATTTGAATGTAAATTCTTCCTTCAGCAATAATTCTCCTTGGAAGAAAATACTCAACACTGAGCTCTGCTCTCCATAGTTAAGGGTCTTGAAAAGCAAGAGCAATTATTGATGAAATTGCTCCATGTCTGATGGAGATGTGGTATATGCACTCACCTCTTCTCTTGCATTTATTTATTTTTTCTGTTTTCCCAGTGAACAAACTCTCGGCAATGGAGAATTTTCTTTTTGTGGACAGCCTTACTCATCAGCATATGGGCTTCCACAACAGCTGAAATCAGCTCCATTTTATATTATTATTTGTGTGTGTTGCAAAATGTATTTTAAAACAATAAGAAGTTAAGCCTTTCTGAATCTCCAGGGCTGGAAGTACAGAGATACACGTGACCTAAGCAGTGACGTTTATCAGGCTGAGACCATTAAGGAAGTGAGATGTATGCAAAGCTGAGGAGGGATGATGGCAGAAGAACTGCAAGACTGAGAGTTTTGTTTCCAGTTACCAAGTGTAACAGTAGTGGAGAATGCTGACAGCCATCAGAGGCCAAAACAGAATCTTGCCCCAGGGAAGTGATCAGTAGGACAGAAGCAACATCACATGAAAGATTTGAAAAAGCCACCAAAACTGCAGGTCAAAGGCAACTGGTCAAGAACCAAACAGGCAGTCAGAGCTTAGGCTTTTCACACAAAGCCCTATTATCCTGATGGAAAAAAATATATACTTACAGAAAAGACTAGGGATCTTATGACAATGATATTGCAATCTCCTCTGATCTACTGAGTAAGAATTAGAATCTGTGGGGGAGTGAAAAGGACAGAGAGATTCAGGCATGTAATACACTTAGTAAGAAAAAATCTGTTACAGAAAGGCTTGATAGGCTGGATCAGGTAGTGGAAGTCAGTCTGTCTAGCCCTCGACCACGGAAGTAACAAAGTATGACTGTGTTCCTTCCCTTGGCATTTCCATTTGGTACATAAAATTAGGACAATTTTTTTTAAAGGTATTATTTCCAGATAATGGAAGTGATAAACAGGATCAACACAAGCAGTGTAACACAAGAGTTCTGAACTTACCTTTAGTGCTTATGTTGCTTATCCTGCTTTAAGGGCAGGGGGAAATACAAGACAAGGGTGCTTTATGGGCTTATGAACCAAAGTTGATGTGGACCAAGAGCTCTTAGAGGTGTTCTGGAAGGAGGACAGATGAAATGGCATAGCTGTAGTGCCAGGATATGAGGGTAGTTATTTGTGGGGTTAAGTACTTTACTAGTATAATTCATACCATATGCCCCAGTGCCTTGGCACTAAGTGCATCAAAACCAAATACCTAAAGAACAGTGTAAGAACTGGGACTACAAATACTGATATTTCCTATGGTGCTTTCCCAGTCTCTGGTGATTTGAGACTCCAAGGCTTTCATAGCTTGACATCATACTTAATACTATTCAACAGATCTTTATCCTGTGAATTAGTGTAATTACTTTTTGGATCAGTGCAAACTTTTAGCACCCACAACATCCTGTTTCAAATCTACAACAGGCCAGTTTGGTCTGAGGTCCTCTATCTCATCTGTCAAAATGAAATGAAATTATCATTCTCTATTCATTTGTTCCTCAAAAGATAAAAAACCATGGATATTTAACAAGAATTTCAGTCCAGGTAAAGGTTATATAGATATGAGGACCTTAATACGTTTCTGAGCTATGAGATTATCCAGCATATCTCCAAACACTGTAATGTACATTTAGTACATTATGAAAAAAATCAATTTAGATTTTTTAAAGGCTTAAAAGGCAACTTATACTAAGTATTTCACATTGTGTCTCTGATAAGTTTTCTGCTTACATTTTGTATTGAGGTCTCACAAAGAATGGAAAAAGGGTTAAACTACATACACCAGATGCAGAAGGGTACATTTATGTGATCAGTGAGGAAGAAGATGTTCAGTAAAATTTGATACAGCTGCAGATATGAGAAATGTTTTATTAATCTTTTTATTATGATGAATGTCATTTCGGTGTAAGATTGTGGTCTTTATGTGTAATTCATAGAAGGCTTTGAGGCTTTGATGCACTTGAGACTTATTGACTTGCACTTATTGTCATACAGCATGAGTTTAAGAAAGAGTTGTTCCATTTCAGTCATAATGAAGCTAGTTCATACAATAGCAGATGCTACTCCAATCATATTTTGACTAACATATCCTTTAAATCACTTCCAGATACAGAGATCTTTCTGAAATGAGATAGCTTAACATCATGATCAGATTTATAACACTTCACTGATTCTGGACCAGATCCTAAACCAGGATAACATTGCCTGAGATCAGGCTCTTGGCAGGCCCAGTTTTCTTTTATTTACTTTAGAAAACAGACACAGTGGAGAAAGAAGAGAAAACTTCTCTGAGGTAAAAAGTACAGACACTAAGTCACAGTAGTTGTATATGCAAAAATACTCTCTGTTATAGGTTCCCCCCCAAAAAAATAATGCCAAACACAGACACTAAGTTAAGATTTAATGTAGTTTTATGGATTCAGTTTCTAAACTTTATCTTTCATCTTATCATCAAGCAAAATGCACTGTTGTGAAAGATGAGCGTGGAAACCACTTCAGATTATAAATGTTGCAAGCATAGCTGTATTTGAGAAACTTGTATGTTAGTGAAAAACATCCATAGCTGCTAATGTCTTCATGATAAAGAGATTTTTTTTCTAAAAGTCTGTGTTTGGGTTTTGAATAAAAGTCCTCATTTTCCATAGTGAATACTTTATCTTAGACAAAGAAAAAATTATCAGAACTTTCAGTAACAAAAATTATGAAGTTTTTGAGAATGCTGTGTATAGTTCATTTTTCCCCTTTCCTTAACTTTTCAGTTTGTTACAGCAGTTTATGGATCCCAATTCTGACTTGAAGCAATTGCAAGCTATTAATTGATCAGTCTGAGTGGTAATCTGTACATTTTATGAGAGTTTACATTTGTTGGAGGTACTCCTTTGTGCTCTGAGGTCTATTATGCATCTCTTTGGATGTGGTGGATCTGTGTTTGCATATACAGTCAGTGAAAGGAGTGCCCACTGGATTTCCTTACATTGGCACCAGCTAGTTCATCATGCCTCTGAGTCATGTGATAACTGGCAGGATCCATACACATCTCTGCCTATTCCCATCCACTGCACAGCTCCAGATGCTCTTTATGTGCAACGGAAGATACTCATCCTGCATGTAAGAGAAATTGAAATACCCCATTCCTTTCCACTGATGGCAGTTGATTTAGAGTGAGAAGAGGATGAGAGAGACTGAGATGATGTGACTAGAAGAAAGGCATCTTTTTCAGGTTATTCTGATGCAGTTAAAAAAACCACACACATACAAAGATTTGTCATTCACATACTATACTTCATGATGTTTCAGTCTGAATCTGCCTATTTCTGTGCTCTCAAAGTTTATAAAGCTTTATAAAGTAAGAATGAAAATGAGGAGGAATCAGAACGTATAGAAGAATGTAACGATATAGAGAGAATGCAACTTAGACATTGCTGTAAGCTGGATAGATATTGCAGAGAGTAAAAAAGTCCTTGGAGATGAATGGAATTGTATGGAAATCATATGTGACATTACCATAAAATTTTCCTGAGAAGTATAAAACTTTTAAAATAATAATAATTATTACTAATATTGATCTAAATCCTTTATGGGGAAAAAAAATAGGGAAAATGTTTAGTAAAAAAGTACCATGCACTACATCTTACTTAGAAACATGAAAATTACTCCAATCTCAAATACTGTGCAATAGATTCTTTTATAAGAACAACCATTTATATCTGCTCTGAAGTTTTATATTGAAGTTTTATACTAAACTTAGTTTCCACTTGATGCTACATCAGTGATATCTTTCATTTCATTCTTTCTTCTGAACTCTTGACATGGGGATTTATCAGACAGTCATTATACAAAAAGTTGCTACTCCCTCTACTAGTATTATTTTAACTCCGCAGAAGCTGGGAGAATTAGAAATTATCTGAATGCACTCAATGAATCATGCCCTTGCAGAATCTTGAGTTCAGAAATATCTGATAAGTAATTATTGTCAGGAGCCTGGAAGTCAGATAATCAGTTCAGAAAAGGCCATGTATCTCTGTGCATGTCCAATAAATACAAATTTATCTACCTGGGAAAGTTTCTGCATGAAATGTTATGTATCTGATTTAAGTCATATGAACATATATATTCCCAGATTTTTTATTTTATTTGATTATTTTTTTATTTTTGCTCCTAATTTTGGCATGCATAATAATTCTGGTATCTAAATGGTTTTTAGAAAAGTCTGTCCATGCAGCCAGCTTAGGGAAGATCTACTTGCTAGTCTTCCATGATATCATCTATTTTTACTTTCGATGCAGTGTTTTTAGCGTATTTTTATATCTCTATTGGCAAGTCTTGGTGGGGAGTGAACCAGGAGACTTGGGAAGGACTTCATGCTCTTTAGGTTGGAGCATAATTACCTCCACAGGCTGTAGATGTCCAGTAGCTGCACTTCGAAAGTAGCTCTCCAGACAGAGACCATGATGTTGCTCACTTTCAATATTTTGCTTAGCAGCAAAAACAGGGGAACAGTTTTCTTTCAGAAAGCCAATTTATCAGAATCTGCAATTATGACAAATTTTTTAAGATCTAATGTAACTGAAGAAATTATGCTTTCTTTGACTGAAAAACTTTTCACTTTTTGATTTCCTCCCATAGAATGTATTTGTAGCATTTTTGCCTTATTTTCACATCTATGTTCTAACCTCTCTCTGTCAGCAACTCTCACAGAGATGTGCCTTCCCCTCCCCTTGTCCCTCCCCCCGCCCCGAGGATCAGGTCTTCTTTCACAGTAAATTTGTCGCTGGAAATTTCCTCGTTTCCAATCCTCTAAAGGCAACTGTTTCCCAAGATCAACCAGGGAAAATGTGGGGCGTAGCAATCTACTTGTTGTCTGTGTTGTCTGTGAAGACTTCTGGTTTTAACTGAAATAGGGTAAGAAGTCTTTGCCTTACCCAGGCAGGAAAGTCTCTAGTAAGTGCATTCAGAAAAGTAGAAGCCTCTTCCAAGTCTCGATTATTTAGAAAGGATGAGTTCTTGCAAATAAATTACAGTTCCTAATGGGAGACTGAGGAAGATTTGAGTGAAAAGTTATATTTAAAAAAGTGTGAACTTGTTCTGCTTTTGTTCAGGATGTGGCAAATCTACCAGCTAAGCTCTGCCTCATCATTTCCCATTTATCAAAAATCAATCACTTACTCAACATCCAGCACCGGCTTCAGAGTAAATCTGAAGGAAAATTATCAGCCCACCTGAAAACTTCCACACCAAACCAGCAGTCCGCTTCTCCAAGCATCTGCAGGCTCTGAGGCCCATCAGAGCTGCATGCTGTCTTCCCTTTTGAAGCTGAAGGAAATTAGTTATTTTGTTTAGATTTGGTCAAAATGTTTCTAGGCACTCAAATAGAGACAGCATTTTAGTTCTATTTATTCTTTTTTTGAGTGAATGAAAAATGAAATGTGTTTGCGTTTTTCAAGTTTTGCTGGTTTTGTCAACTTTTGAATCTTTGTCCTTTTATCCTCTGCTGGATAAAAGAGAATGAAAGAAAAGAAAAAAAAAAAAAAAAAAGGAAAAGTAGAAGAATGGATTTAGCTTCCCTTTCTATCTTTCTTGACTTTCTTCCCCTTTGACCTTACATCTCTTGTTTCCTTGCACCAAAAGCTGTATTCAAGTAGAAGACGTAGCTTTTAAAAATGAAGCAATAAGGCCAAGCTAAGTAAGGAAAGATATGATTCAAATGAACTCTGCTCTCCCTTCTCAATGGGTTATAGTGCTGCTATATTTTTGTCAGTTGTTTTTTTATTCTGTACTTGATCCAAGTTCAGGGCCTGACGAGTCTTAGGGCTAGTAGTTTGCTTTCATTCTTTTACTTGGCACCCAATTCTCATTTAGATTGAGCTCTTTTTGGGTAGTAGGATCTGTTATGAAGTTCTGCCTGCTTCCTGTCAGTGCAGCGTGCAGACTATCTCCTTAACTGCGCTGGACAAAACTTTTGGAAGAATAATAAACCTTTCTTTCCTTTGATCTGCTGTGCATGTATACATGCATGAACATCTAAACAAAAAAATTTTTACTTTCCTCTCAAAAATAGATCAACTGTCAGCCAGGAGATACTAATATGGAGCACGTTACAAGCTTCAGAGTGGAAATAAAGGCATTTAGATGTTGTTGAGGCATGCTGGATGCTTACAAATTAAGCAACATGAAAACCAGTATTTTAACTGTGATTTCTGCAGAAGAGGCTTGTTGTCCCAAGCACTCTCAGTTGCAATGATAATAATGAGCTTTTAGAAACATGCTGATGATATCTGTTAAAAAAAAAAAAAAAAAAAAAAAAAGGAGCTCTTCAGTTCTTTTTTCTATATCCTTGATAACTCGATGTCCCTCTTCTCCTTCCCTGACCTACTCCTGGCTCATCAGTGAAAGCACTGTTTTGACAGTAGCACAAAAATTGCCACATTAAGCAATAGCAGAGTTGTAAATAAGCTGGTGAATGACACAATTATAAACTAAACACATTTCTAGGAACCTGAACCTGAAATCCTTTATATTTCCTAATCCTTTTCCTAAGTAATGTACTGAAGGACTTATTATAGCCTGAGAGGTTGTCCTGATCGAGGAGCCATGTAACTCATTTTGAACCATAGCATAGGATTAGAAGCAATCTACTACCAAGTGGAAACTGATTATTGACTGCTCGTGAGTCAAACACGTTGGTGGTCTTTCATTCTTAACAGAGAAGGATTCACGTCACACATGCAGCCTTGGGGTCGCACACACGTCTCTGACTATCAGAGCAGACACTAATCAGTTTCTTCCTGATGGCCTTAGTGGAAAGAGAGATTAAAGTTTACCAGGGAATTCTTGCAAGGAAACAGTAACTGTGAAAACAAGAGTGTTAAAAGAGGAATGTCCCTAGTGCCAGGGAAAGGATAGCGAAGAATATCTTCTTTGTTTCTGAGTCAGCTGTCCAACTTGGTCACTGCTAGCATTTCACTTTCACCCTGAAGAGCAGCTAATTGTTTATGAAATGACCTTGTTATTCCTTCCCTAGTAACCTTGTCTGGACGGCCACCACATGCATTTATTATTCTCTGAAGGAAAATGTGCTTTCTGACATCTGTTCTGCATTTATTTTCCTTGAATTTCCTTTAACTTCCATCACTCCCCCTACCCCAAAACTTTTCATCTGGGCTGCTCTGCACAGGATGGCACTGGCTGTGCTCATTTACAGCACTAATGTCCAGCTTTATCCTTTCTGCCTTCTTGCCTAGAAGTCAGAAAATAAAGGACAGAGAAAAGCATGGTTAAATTGCCTCATTCCTCACTCCCCTCCTGTGGCACACTCTTTGTCTCTTGAATTCCATATTCAAGCTTAGGATTGTGAGTGCTCTAGGTGCAAGAGTTTATGTGGAATACATCATGTGGTTAGAGGCTCCTTCTATACTAATCTGCCCTGGGAATTCGTTCTCCTCTTACTCCTTTTTACTTCTGCTGCCAGAGAGTGCAAAAGCATTGGCAAACCGGTCACATTCCCATGCCATTTTTCAGACAGCAATAATGGGCATCTACAGCATCAGTTCCTGAGCTCCATCATTTGTGAGAAATGTAAGTGATCAAGATCCCTTCTTGGTTAAAATATTTTCTGTCAAAATAGCAGCTTCTTCAGATTTCTTGAGATAAACAAACTAAGAGAATGACCTGGCTGATCCCCAGGAGGTCTTGGGGATCTGTTTGTTAATGACATGTCTTCAGTTGTGCTAGTTTAAGCAACTGACCCCTTTGCCTGCCCTCTCCAATCAGCATGTGTTCCAATCCTGACTATTCTCTCTGCTGTTAGTGTGTTTGGAGGGTCATGCAGAGAATCTGATTTTAGAGGGTTTTCTTGGAATTGCTTGGGATGGGATGGGATGCTATGTGATGCAATCAGATGTGATTGAATGCAACAGGATGCAATGGGATGCGATGGAATGGCACACGAGAAATATCTTCTAGAAGATCCAGGACAACGTGTTAACACAAATTCCTGCTGGCATCTGGAATTGGTTGGTAGACTAATGGGAACATGCAGAAAGGAGTGTCTGCAGTTTATACTGGCTTGAGCAGGATGATCTAGCATCTAGCCACATGTTTGTCCACAACCTCATGGATTCTGGTCATGACCATGGTCATGCCTGTAGAAAACTTCATCCTTTAGCTTCATTACTCTTTAAATCTACCTAAACTCTCAGATGTGTTTTTGGGTCCTGCATTCCCAGGGTCGCTCAGTATGCACATTTATGGAACTAATGTGCAGTGACCATGTCTTCAGCTTAACTCTGTGCACTATGTCCAGAGAGGAAGGCTGTTATGGACTTGTAAGCTAGTCTGTCTCTGCCTTCAGTTTTTATGAAACTTCCTGGGCAGGCTTTAAAAACACCAGCCATGTTCACAAAAAGTGAGCAGCCCTGATGTTTGGACTAGATGATCTTAGATGACTTTTCCAATCTTAATGATTCTATGATTGTATAATTCTATGATTCTTCTTACAGTAGCAGTCACATAGTTTTACTTCAGAATGTGTGCATTCAAATTCTGGTTGTTGATAGGAAATAATAGTCTTATAAATAATTCCAGAATTATTTCATGATCTCTTATTTAGGAACATACTGTTTATTTAGCTTTTCATTGGGACATTTGTGAAAATGCTACTGTGGCTTTTTCAGAATTTAGGCTGGTGCCTCAAGTGGACTATACAAAATGGTAATATTTTTACTTCCTTTTATTATTTATTTCAGTTGGTATCTATTGTATGTTTCTGTGAAACAGCTATGGGTCTTGGAAATGCTGGGGCAATTGTTATTCAGAATATCTAAGAAGATGTTACACAGCACCAAGCTGATTTTATGCTTTTAATGGTGCACTGATGGGCATTGGAAAGAGAGATGTGACTCTTCAGCTTTCCAGAGAAGCCACATTGTGTCAGGATACACAGGATTGCAAAAGAAAGAAATTCTTTACATTGATCATGGAAAATGTTTTTGAGATGAGACCTGTGATTCACTGAGGTCTCTTCCAGGTTCTTTGGCTTTTGCTTTCTGTGGTTCATTTCATCTTCTGTGCTGTTTACAGTTGCATGTGGCATGTGCTCATTTAGGTTTGTTGATGCGGAATTTTATTTACTGAATGGCAGACTGATTTCAGAGGAAGCCCAGTTCCTTTTTCTGTTCAATCACTTTATATAATCAGTGAATGCAGCTTGAGTACTGTTTTCCATCTGTCTCAGTCATTTATATAGATTAAAACCAGCAGAGTAATGGCCTTGTGGAGAGGATTCCCCACAGTGGGGTGGCTTGCTTTACAAGTCTTCAGATTTCACTCTGTTTGTTTGCTTTTTCTAGTCTATTCATTCACCATTTGCATGTTAATAGGTTTGAAGGAGAGAAGACCTCCACCTACAGCCTCACCAGCAGTACTTTTCTTAAAAATACTAATTTTCATTAAAACATCCTCAGTTATTTTCTTGGATGTAAATGGATTATGATAAATTAATTTCAAAACCTACACATATATTTAGAGCTATTTTATAATATTTGCTATTATGCTATTTGGAGATAATATAACTTGTAAAGTCTCTACACTGAAAACACTTCACCTTTTTGAAAGCTTTGCAGCTGCAAGATTCTCTTCCTTTTGATAAAGATTCCAGCAAATCAATGAATAAAAAATACCTTTCATTGTCCTTTCTGCAAGTTACTGATGTCACAAATTCTGGACTGCATTTTTACACACTTGCCTGGCCTTTATCCTTCAAGAATTTGTTCTGCCATTTTCTGTTAAATACTACATAAACCTACGCATGGAAGAAGGAGGGGATTATTAATTCAGGTTTTATTATTTTCACAGGAACTACTGTCTCCTACATCCGTACAGCTGGCTGTTACCTTAAGGAGGGAATGTGAGAAAAAAAGGGTGCAAGCGTCCCAAGAATAGATGTCCCTTTCCAAAAGACAGAGTTTGTGGCTTTCAGTAGGCTGTCTGACTTCCAGCAGGAGTTACTGTGAAACAAAAACTATTTTTAGCAAATGAAAACTCAAAATGGCAGTTTTGTTTCTGAAAGGAATCGTAATTTCTTGTTCCTGATTAGATTGACTCTTCAGGCATTTGGGTAGATCAAGGAAAAGTCTATCAGCCAATTATCAAGGAACTATTCTTTGAAGGCTTGTTGCAGTGTCTATAAATCTGTAAATGTGTTTCTTAGTCATTCAGTTAGAGCTGTAATAAGTTATCAGACCAGATGAGCTCTGAAGTCAGATCAGTTGCACATTCCCAAGAGGATTTATTTCTGGCTTAGCTATTCTATTTCCTTGAAAGACATGTAAAATTTCATTTATTCCAAACATACATTAGTCCCAGAAACTGATGTATCAAATGAACGCTGCCTGAGAAGATAATAGGGCACAGTTTGCTTGATACTTATCAATCTGGCCTTTCCATGCCTGAGGTCAGTTGCCTATGGAAGCAGAGACATGTTCCTCTTCAGTAAACAGATTTTTTGGCTTTATGGAAACTGTGTTATGTCCAGAGGTTATGAGAAAACACTGCTGTATTGGTGTGTTTCATTTATTCTCCACTGGATCTCATACAGCTGAAATAACTTGCAGAAGTGGAATACTATCATAAAAATAATGTGGTTTACGTTGAATCTCCCTGAGCACCTAAGAGATAATTTGTGGGGATAGTTTGTAGTAACCTACAACACTATGTTTCCTGTGTTACAAGCAAAACAGTGTTGAAGCTATCAGTCTGAATGTGGAACCATTCCATTAATCCAGTCTGATCATGTGCACTGCTATTGAGAATAACCTTGTAAGAGTTCAAAGCAGATACTAACAAAGAATTGCTAGAAATATTTGAAATGTTGAAATAACTAGCTAGGCTGTGCAATATAAGCTTCACAATATCCAGTAATTCAGAGGACAAATAAAACAAATTGCAATATATTCAACAAAGTGATGAAGTCTTAAGAAATCACACATCCTAGTAGCTTAGATGCTTAACTCTCAGAAACTCTCAGCAAATTTTAGACGACATCAAACTGGGGAGCATGTAATGCGCTGGAGGACAAGGCTACTACTTAGAATGATCTAGACAGACTGGAGAATTTAACTTACAGAAAGCTCATGAAGCTTGGGACGCTTGTAATAGAATAATGGAATCACAGAGTATACAGAGCCTAGAAGGGATCCACAAAGATCATGGGATCCAACTCCTGGCTCCACACAGGACCATCCAAAATGCAAACTGCATTTCTGAGATTGTTGTCCAAACACCCCTTGAACTCCATCTGCTCGGTGAATTGACAGCTTCCATGGGGAGCCCGTGTCAGTGCCCAACCACCCTCCCAGTGAATAACCATTTCCTAATATCTAATCTGAACCACCCTTGATTTGTCCATTCCCTTGTGTCTTAACATTGGTCATCAGAGAGAAGAGATCAGACCTTCAGACCTCCTCCTCTGTTCCCTGTTATCAAGAAGATGTAGACTACAATGAGGTAACTCCTCAGCCTTCACTAAGTTGAAGAAACCACCAAAAAAGGTCATGCAGCTACAGCAGATAATGTGTGAGGAGAAGTTGAGAACTGGGTTGGCTCATTCTGGAGAAGAGATGGCTCAGGGAACTCTTACTTCTGTCTGAGTCAACCTAATGGGAGGATGTAGAGAAGATGAAGTTAGTCTCTTCTCAAAGGTAGACAGTGAAAGATGAAGAAATGGACACAAGCTGCGAGGGAAGATAATCTGTCTATATAGAAGAGAACATTTATCCACAGCAAGGGTAATCAAGGAAGAGGGGCTCAGAGATGCTATGGGATCTCCTTGTCCTGCAGACATTCAGACTGAACTAGGCATGACCCTGAAGAACAAGGTCAAAAATTAGTCTTGTTTTGAGTGGATGATGATACCAGATAACCTCTGGAGTTTCCTTTGAACCTAATTCATTCTATGATTTTGAATTTTTAAGAAGAGTTCTTCTGGCCTTTCTTGCAGCAAGAGCCTTCTGCTACCCGTGGTTGCAAATTGAGCATTGCAAGTGGAGTCTCTGAAGGCTTCCACGGGGTCATTTCCTACTTTCAGGCACTTGCAGACACCCATACATCAATCAGTGTCATTGAGATCTGTGGTGAGTTAAAAGGCAGGGAGCTGGTAAAGTCTCGTTTTGTTTTATGTTCCCCCTCTGCCTTTCTCTGAAAATCTGCCCTCTTGGACAAAAGATAGACAGGAGAACTTTATGATACTGCGATATAAGACACTGTGAAGATTGCCTGTGTGTTGCTGGGGTAATCCATGTGAATCCGATTTCCAAGTAATGAATAACTTTAGGCTGCTTTCATGGAAACATAATAAGCAGTCCTGATTTTCAGCTTATTGAAGGGTTCGAAATCTCTCAGATCTTGAAAGCTGGGCTCCTCAAAACCCTAAACCTTCCAAAAAGTCATCACTCACCTTGAAATGTTTTTCTTTAATCTTTTTTCTGGCCTATACATAAAGGGAAAGGTGGAGATTGTTGTTGTTTTTGTTTTCCCTTTTCCCTCTTCTGTCATCCTTTGTGAGCCAGAAAAAAATCAGATTTCTGTGCTAGATCCTAATTACAAATTTGGATACAACAGTAGTGGATTAACTCCAGAGAGGGAATGAGAGTAGCAGAAGAGACAAATCAGCATGAGAAAGTCTCTCGTCCTTCCCGTTCTCTAGGGATAGGTTCCAAAAACACATGGCATTTGGCTGTCAGCTTATTTTTGGCATCTGTACTCCAGCTGAGAGCTTGTTCAGCCTTGCATGCTTTGATGCAGTAACAATTCAGCCCACATTTCTGCTGATTAATCATTCGGTCATTCTGTAATTTAACCAGCTGTGACCATGAGCTATTTTCCCCACAAAGATTAGAGATGTCATTGTTCATCATTTTCATATTCTTCACTTTCTTCATACAATGGCTGAAGGGTCCCATTGGAGCAGGTGCTGAGGACACACATTCCCTCTGAAGGCAGGGAAAGGTGCAAATGTCTTGCCCCACTCCAAGTCAGATGTTATTTCCCTGTCCCTTCAAAGCTCATAGCAAACAGAGGAGTTATGCTCTGAGTTCAGTTTTATCATAGAAGTAGAAATCCCCATAGTTATATCTTCAATTTCTGCTTAGTTTTTGGCATCTGATGGGTTGCAGCCACTGCCAGCAGATGGAAAATGTCAAGCAAATGCACTTCCTTTATGACTCATTCACCCTCTAGAATATATGGCAAATAAATCCTCCACATAAGATTAATATTAAATATAGGAAGATTGCGTTTGTTGATAAACTACTGCAGCATTTTTGGTTTCTTCAGAACCATTTCAGTGACTCTCCCCACTTGTTTTAGTCACTGGGGCGGTGGGATTGCTGGCAGTATTAAGTTAAAAGAGAGAGATTTAAACTTCCTCCCTGGAGATAATAGCATGGTTTTCAAGCAATTCCACCTGTAAATAACAGAATGCATGCTTGCAGCTGAATGCATACAGTGTAACATCTGATTTGTCTGAATTCACCTAAAGAATGAATGCTAACATGGTCGATATTATGTTTGCAAATTAAAATATAAAATATGTATGTTCTTACTATTTCTTTATTATGAAAGATATCTTTTCTTTGGAAATGCATAAGTTTATTTTTCTCTCCTATTTTGTCCAAAGTGAGTGATTTAACTCATAAAGGGATTCAAAGTCAATTAAATCATTCTTATGAAGACAGACTCTTTTGGTTTGTACATAATAATATAAAACTTAATCAGTGCATCCTGGGTGCAAAGTAGAAAAGCATGTGTGAAAACAGTCCCAGAGGTTCTATATATAAAATTTGATTGTCATCATCTGTCGTGAGAAGAACAGGAACATGCCCTTCCTTAAATGTCATTCATCTGGAGTCTCTGTTGAATGCTTTGTCTAGATTTAGTCTCTACCACACTCACTTCAGTGGGAACATGCTTTTATTTCTATTTTTTTCTCAATGAGACTGAGCTCTTTTCTATATTGTAGAGGTGATACGGGAGGAAAGCTATAGAATCATTGAGTCATTTAGGTTGGAAAAAACTCTTTAAGACATTAAGCCCAACCATCAATCTAACATAGGTAACCATAAGTCCAATCTCAACCTAACAACCTTGCAATAAGTGAAGTGTGACCAGCAGGGCAATGGAGACGATTCTGCTATCGTGAGACCCTCTACCCTGCCCTCATGAGAGCCCACCTGAAGTACTGCATCCAGTTCTGGAGCTCCCAACATAAGAAGAACATGGAGCTGTTGGAACATGTCCAGAGGAGTGCCACACAGATTGTCTAGCAGAGGGCTGCAGTACTTCCCCTATGGAGACAGGCTGAGAGAGCTAGGAATCTTCTGCCTGGAGAAGAGATGGCTCCAGGAGGACCTTATGGCGGCTTTCCAGTACCTGAAGGAGGCCTACAGGAAAGCTGGGGAGGGACATTTTACGTGGGCATGTAGTGACAGAACAAGAGGAAATTATTTTAAGCTGGAAAAGGGTAGGTTTAGACTAGATATTAAGAAGAAATGCCCCTCTTTACTGTGAGGGTGGTGAGACACTGAAACAGGTTGCCCAGCGAGGTTGTGGATGCCTCCTCCCTGGAAGTATTCAAGGCCAGGCTGGATGGGGCTTTGAGCAACATGGTTTAGTGGGAGGTGCCCCTCCCTACAGCAGGGGATTGGCTGATCTTAAAAGTCCCTTCCAACCCAAACCATTCTATGGTTCTATGATTCTACAGCAAATCCACTGCTTAACCATGTAGCTAAGAAACACATCCACATCTCTTAACAGTGCAGAGATGGTGACCCCACCTCTTTCCTGAACAGCACCTTTCAATGACTAATCACGCTTTCCATAAAGCAATTATTCCGAATGTTCCACCCAAACCTTCCTTTGGCAACTTAAGGATTTTTCCTCACAACCTATCCCTTATCATCTGAGAAAAGAGACCAACTCTTACTACACTACAACTTCCATGTAATCTAAATTAGTTGAAGACACTGAAGATACAGTATTGACATTAAATAGCAAACAGGTAAGCAAGGAGTGAACACAGACTTGACAGGACAAGGAAGGAAATGGAGAACTGCAGATCCCACTCTACCTTTTGCATAGAATTATGCAGGATTTATTCTGTTACATAAACAGTGTACCTCTTTGGTAGCCAATTGTATGAGACAGCTCTGATGAACGTAAAATGTGAATGTGGCTCACAGAAACAATGTGATGGGTGGTTATTAACAGTGTTCATTTTTCTAAAAGTGAGGCATTTCTGCACTGAGCAGGAGTTCACCATGTTCCTGCTAAGCTGAGGTGGGAGGAAGCTATGGAGGAGCAGATCATGATGTCTTTCCTAGGAGAGAGCAATAAAAATCTGAATTATGAACCTTGTCTCTTTAGTGATTCTTCAGTGATTTGTAAGCAACAATTTGGAAGGTGTAGTCATGGTTAAAAAGGGCTTGGCAAGGGCTTGGAGAGATATTTAGTTCTTTTATCTCCCTGAGAGAAAATAAATCTTTCAGGGACATTAAAGCACCAACGCTAATTTTCAGTCATTACTCTGATGCTTGCTGTCTGTCATATCAGTGAAAGTGCAGGAAAAAAAAAAAAAAAAAAAAAAAAAAAAGGCATTTTTTTGCTCAGCTTTCTTTGCTGAGTTTCCTTCATAGGGCTCATAAATTTTTCAGAAATTTCTTCTATCAATTTCAGTCAAGCTGTACGTAACCATACACATACATAAAAACAGATTCTAACTATGCTTGTTACTTACATTTTGTTTTATTTGACTTGATGTATTTGTGAACACTCTGCTGTTTATTTAGCTGTTTATATTAGTGGTGAGAGGCTAACACATTTCTAAATCAGGATTAAAATATCTACAGTTGACTATTCTCTTTGAACAACAAAGGTCGTTGAAGAAGGCTTTGAGTCTAGTTTTACCGAAGATCAATGAGATCTTTCTTAACATTTGAATGCTTTTTTACTTAATGAATGCAGTCTAATTAAAATATATTGATGGTATGTTCCTATGCAGTATGTCTGGAATGAAGATTGGTAAAACTATATGGTACAGAAATACATAATTTTTAGTGATGAACAGAACATATTTTGCTAGTGCAAGGCTAGTTCTAGACACTTCATATGGAAACTGGGCCTTTCCATTTGCAGTCTATGAGCTTATGATATTTATCTAGAAGATCAGGAGGACATGTGTGATGTGTTTAAACAAGGGAGCCATTACAGTCTAATTTATCAAGGAAACTCAGAATAACCATACTAACGACACGAGCAATCTTCTATTCACTTCACTTAATAAAAAGAAACAGAGTTTACCATTGCAGTAGTTTCTAGAAACATGCAGCAACTGCAGTGTAAGTAAATTAAATTCCAGTGAACTACTTAAACATTTGAATTAATTTTGGCAGATTATGGTGTAAGGAGCAGTGAATAAGCCAAACTACCTCTTATCTGCTCTCTTCTTGCATTTCCAGGGGCTAGAGTGCAGGTGGGAACAAAAAATTTTTTTTCATGCTCTTAACAAGATCTATATAAAGATTTATGACTTATTTTTTCCATGTAAAAGTCTGATTTACTATAATTTCCTCTGACATAAAAATAATCCTCCCCAAATCCCTAACCATTTAGGTTTGATATTTTCAAAATAAAATATGTTTTAGTATACTTCATTCACAAAGACTCTGTCTCTCCCATTTCTTTGTGTCTTGCATTCAAGGCGGGCTCCGCATATATTTACATTTCACCAGCATCCACTCAATGCAGACCTATATGCTATTTCTGTGACCAATAGACCAAAAATTATATAGGAAGTAGATACGTTCAGATCCTAATAGTAATGGCCTTAAAATACCAGAAAGATGGTCCAAGGCAGAAGCATACATCTCTAGAATACCAGTAAAAATTTTAGAACATTTTATTGGAAATAAAAGGGTTTTAAAGAGAGACAAGTGTCTGGCAGGTAGGACAGAGCAGGAGAGAAAGAAAGAAATTTCTGTAAGTGGTTTCAAGTTTTTGGCAGTGACTTTCCATCACCACTAGAAGGCCATATGTATCCAAAGTAAACAGAGTTTAGGAGGAGCAGGAGGATTGAATAGAGAGAACATATTCCTAGAAAAGGCATCATGCTTAGTTTCTGATGAGTCTTGATTAAAAGTGACTTTTGTATTGTATTATGACCATGCAGTTGTCTGGAACCAGGGCAGCAAAATAATCTAGCACAATGGATCTTATTTTATTGAGATTGCGTTCCTCGTGTATTTACAAACCTCTCCTTGTTATTTGTTCGGGAATTGAGACTCAAACGGCCTTTGCAGTTAGCTTGTTGTAAACTGCATTAGGATTGCATTCAGTAAAGCAGTCTCTCCATCAACAGTATACAGTTTCACAAGAATCCTTTTATTTAATCAGTAGCCTGAGCACTTGAAGTAAAATCAAGCTGATTTTGTCCGTGCAGATTTGTTGATGATTTGTGCAAATACCTCCTCCATTACAGGGCACGAACTGGCCACTATTTACTCATTGAGTTGAAGAGCCAATTTATTCATGTAGCCTGCTCTGGGCACTGGTTCATAGAATCATAGAATAACAAGGTTGGAAAGGACCTACGAGATCATCGAGTCAACCAGTTCATGGCACATGGTTTTCTTCCTTCTCATTCATGTGTCTCTCCAGCTATTTCTAATGAACCTAAAATTCTAAAATACCCAGTGTAGCAGTACTATTCAAGTGATACTGTATTCTTTATCCAGTAAAGACACACTGGGACAGTTAGACAGCAAATGACTTATGCAAGAGAATCTTCATTTATGGTATGTACAATGCTTTCTTATACCTAGCAGGTCCTTCGTGTGGAGTCTGCAAAGTGGTTATTTCCATTCTATGCCAAATCTGGCTATTAATGACAGTGTCTGACAGGACTTCAAACTCTTCTTACTAGTGAGAAAAATACTTTGTGACAGTGCCAAATGTTCTTACACTTTGAAATGATCTTCCTAGATGAGTTTGAAGTTGCACTCATGAGAGGAAAACACATCTGAAAATGATAAGCTGTCTGTTTGGGTATGTGGACAGCTCTCAGCATCATGAGATCACTTCTTTGAAAATACCATTATCCTTTTTCCTTCCCAGCCAACATACTGTAGGATTTGAATTCAGCGCTTTTTGAGCCTCGTTTCCTGAGTAAAGGAAGCTAATGTTTTCATAAGCTCTTTTTTGTCTACCTGTTAGTCACTTCTTACTCTAGTGAATACTTGAACTAATCACTAATCAACCCAGATTTAGAGGTTAGTGGAAATCTCTAAAGATCATGATTGCTTGTATTTTATGAGAATAAATGTTTGGAAAGAGGAGGAAAACACCCAAATAAGAGCTCTAGTTGTTGCTAGGAAAGACAAGTTTAAGATACCACAGGCCAAGTTCTGAGATGCCTTTTAGTAGCAAAGTTGTAGGCCATCTCACTGAAGCAATAGGAAAGGTCATAAATTTTCCTTATTACATTCTTGCAGATGATGATTTCCTGTTTTTCTTTGACATGGGTCATGTTGCCTATTCATGTTGGCTGTGATCCCTCACTATCTGGCTGACACACTAAAAGCTGCCTTTTAACCTAGAGTGTTCAACTACTAATCTATTGTCTGAGCATAAACTTAGACCAACATAGCATTACATTACACTAGCACTGCAGTATACTTGGCAGCATCATGGCTGAACTATCCAGACAATGTAGTCAAAAGTCAATTCTAGCATCAAACCTGGAGCCAGATGTTTCTCCCTTTGACCCACATCATAATTTTGTTCTGTACTCAAGTTCCACTTAACTGATTAGTTTGTATTTGACTCAAATTATAACATTATTTTGATAAGCAGCCCACAATACAAGAAACACTACATAGTTGCCCTTTCCCACTAGACCTATTTTGGTTAATAAAAGTTGTATCAGAAAATGCATTCATAAATGCAGAGGCAATTAATGAACAGGAAAACATCAAGATGTATTTTGCAGTTTTCAATACAGAACATTTCAAATTGTATTGATGAAATATTATTTTATTCAATGAAGTACTAGTTAGGAAAAATATTCATTTTAAATTTTCAGAAGACAAAGAAGAGTATTTCATTTGCAGTGAAATATTTTGGTTTAGAATAATTTTGAAATTCTTATACTTAGAAAAGGAATTAAAATAACATTATGTCCATGGCTCTCCGAGATGGAAGTTAATTTAAGAAATTTATGTGTATATTTATTTCGAGAATAATAGAGAACATGCATGAATAAGATGGAGCTTGATGAAATTGTCACATATCTTCACAAATTTCTTCATGGAAAACCTTGTTATTTAAGCAGAAAAAAATGAAATGTTCATGTCCATATTTTTAAATCCTTTGTATTCATTGCAATGTAGTCGTTAGCAGCAAGTCAGTGCCAGTGGCCATACTGCATAGTTGACTACAGATTCAAAGTATTTTAATTAATCTTTTATAAGGTAAATGGATTAGTTATGCATTAAACAATCCACGATTGGATTTATATGTCACTACATAAGACATATACAGCTAAGATGCATATACTGCTTTTGAAAAAAAAATACAAACTGAGGGTTGGGCTATTGCCACTGAATTAATGTAGGTAAATTCAAAAATACCTGTTTCTGCAGGTGATAATAAAGAGAAAAAAATAACTTCAATTGAATTGAGGCTATGTGTTAGTCATATCAAGTTGCATATTGATAGACAAAATGTGTATTCTGGCTTTAAAATTATGGATTATAATCACATGATTGGAATGCTGTCATGGATGGCTATGTGCTTGTACTATGTACAATCGCTAGCCCTTGTTCTTTTGGGAGACTTCAACTTACAGATGTTTTCTGGAAATGCAGTACAGCATAGAGGAGGTTCCTGGAGTGCAAGAAAGGTAACATCCTGACACAGCTGGTAAAAGAGTTTATTAGAGGAGAAGCCCTGCTAGACCTGCTTTTTATGAACAGAGAAGGACTGGTAGGAGATACAGTGGTCGGGAGCAGCCTTGAGCAGAGTGACCACAAAATGGTAGAGTTCTTGATTCTTGGTAAAGTCACAGAATCATACAACGGCTTGGGTTGGAAGGGACCCCAAGGATCATCAAGTTCCAACCCTCCTGGTCTTGGCGGTTTCAGTCTAGAGGGGGTTCAACAAAATTACTACCTTGGACTTCCATAGGGCTGACATGGGACTCTTTAGGACACTGCTTGGGAGAATCCCTTGGGAGACCTGGAGAAAAAAAAGAGAATTTACCATTTTTGGAAGAACAGGCAGGTAACTCAGGAAGAGCGCAAATATGTTGCTTAATTATGAAGAGAGAAAGTTAGAAAGGTGAAGGCTTAGCTAGAATATAATCTGGTCACCATTGTAAAAGATAAGAAAAAACATTTTTACAAATACATTAACAGCTAAAGGAGGGCCAAGGAGAATCTTCATCATTTATTGAATGCAGTGGGTAACATCACCACTGGGGATGAGGAAAAGGCTTATGTACTCAATGCCTTCTCTGCTTCTATCTTTAATAGACAGGCCAGCTATCTTCAGAGTACCCATCCCCCTATGCTGGAAGACAGAGATGGAGAAAAAAATAAACTCATTCAGTGGGAAAATGTTAATGACCTACTCAGACTGTCACAAGTCTATGGGGCTCATATAAAGGTGAGTATGAAGGGAGAGCATTTTTTGGGCCATGGGTGCTTCTTGAGATGGTGTGCTGCATATCTGGAGATCCCCTTTACCAGTTGGGTATGCTCCGTTCTTTCTGTATATGACTATTGGCCTACCTGCAAATACTTTGGCTGGTATTACCAAGAACCTGTTAGAACCAGTTTTGCTTCTTCATGAGAAGAATAGATGCCCATCTACAAGAAAGATCAGAAGGAGGATCTGGGGAACCACAGGCCTGTCAGCTTGACTGGGGAATGTCATGGAGCAGGTTGTCTTGAGCGCAATCACACACATATGTGGGACAATCAGGGGATCAGACCCAGTCAGCATGGGTGCATGAAAAGCAGGTCCTGTCTGATCATCCTGATTTCCTTCTATGACCAGGAGACTCAGTTTTAGGACCCTCGCTACAAGAAAGACACTGAGGCCATGGAACATGTCCAAAGAAGTGCAACAAAACTAGTGAAGGATATGGAATACAAATCTTATGGGGAGTGGCTGACAGAACTGCAATTCCATCCGGAGAATAGGAGGCTCAGGTGAGACCTTTCTCTCTACAACTCCTTGAGTGGAGGTTATAATGAGCTGAAAGTTGGCCTCTTTTTCCAGGCAACTATCAATAGCAGAAGTAGTGGCCTCTATTTGTGCCAGAGGAGATTCAGGTTAGATATCTCTTTTTGTGAGAGAGCAACTGGAGTGTGTCAAGCTCCATGACTGATAAACAAGTGAAGAGCTTAAGGGTGATACTTAAGTTGCAGACTAATATGGGTGACACTGTTGTGGATGTTTGATACCTGATGAGGAGGAGGAAGTTGCTGTGACCTTCTAAAGCCAGATGAAAATTGTCTCACAATTGTGGGCACTTGTTCTCATGGGGGACTTTAATCACTGTGATATTTGCTGGAAAAGCAACACTGCTAAGCACACATGGTCCAGGAGGTTCCTGTAGTGTGCGGCTGATCGCTTTCTAATGCAGGTAGTGGAGAAGCCAATGAGAAGACATGAGCTGTTGGACCTTGTTCTTATAAACAAGGAAGGACTAGTTGAAAACATGAAGGCTAGGGGCAGACTTGGATACAGTGACCATGACACAGTAGAGTTTAGGATCTTGCATGGAAGAAACAAGAGAATAAATAGGATTGCAATTTCAGACTTCACAAGAGCCTACTTTGATCTCTTCAAGAACCTATTTGGAGGTATCCCATGGGTTAGAGCATTAGAAGGGAAGGGGGCCCAATAGAGTTGGCTGACATTCAAGCACCACTTCTACAATTGGTGCATCTGTATGAGTGAGAAATCAGGTAGTGTTGGCAGGAGACCCACATGCATGAGAAAGGAGCTCATGGAAAAATTCAGAAGAAAGAAGAGAGTCTACAGAAAGGTGAAAAGGATCTGGCCACGTGGGAGGAATATAGGAATGTTGTCAGGGCATGTAGGGAAGCGATGAGGAAGGTTCACTTAGAATTAATTCTGATGAGGGAGATCAAGGACAACAGGAAAAGCTTCTTCAAGTATATCAGTAGCAAAAGGAAGACTGTGGAAAATGTGGGCCCACTGCTGAATGAGTTTGGTGCCCTGGTAATGGAGGATACTTAGAAAGAGGAGTTGAGAAGGAGGAGCTGCTGAACACCACCTTTGCTTCATTCTTTGCTACTAAGACTACCCCTCTAAAATTCCAGACCTTGGAGATGAGAGAGGGAGTCTGAGGAAAGGAAGTCTTCCCCTTGGTTGAGGAAGATCATCTAGTTGCAGGAGATCATCTAGTTAAATGCAAGCCCCCAAAATCCACAGACCCTGATAGAATATACCCACAAGTGCTGAGGGAACTAATGAAGTGATTGGCGAATCGTTCTCTATCATCTTTGAAAGGTCGTGGAGAATGGGATAGATACTAGAAGACTGGAATATATCCAATGTTTCTCCAATTTTCAAAAAGGGCAAGGAGGAAAAACCAGGAAACTACAAGCCAGGCAACCTTACCTCTGCCACTGGAAAGATGATGGAACAACTTCTTCTGTATGCCATCTCCAAACAAGTGGAAGCAAAGAAAGTTATCAAGAACAGTCAATGTGGATTCGTCAAGAAGAAGTCATACTTGGCCAAGCAGAGAGACTGCATAATCTCCTTTTCTGGAGATATTCAAAACCTCACTGAGTACTTTCCTTTGCAGTGTACTGTAGGAGAGTTGGACTAGGTGATCTCTCTTCTGACCTAGAAGTACCTTGTGACCCTTGCAATTCTATGTTTCGATGAATTTGTCTGAGAAATACTACCAATTAGTTTCTATATTTGTCATTCCCAAAAGGTCTCATTAGGAACTAAGTCTATGCTGTAAACCATTGAGCAAGCTGTCATCCAGTGAGGATTATTATAAAAGGGTTGGTTGGGTGGTTTTTTTTTTGGTTGGTACATGAGTGATGACACAAGGACAGTGAGGTCCGTGATGATAGCAAATACTATCATAGTTATGTACTAATCTCTTCTACTAATAGACCAAATTTTGCCAGAGCATGAACACAGGCATGGGAACCAGTCCAGTTTGATTAACTGTTAGAAGAATCCCTGGCACTAGGGAGGGTTTGGCTTGATCTGGTTTGGCCTGGGCCATGGGATCGTAAAATCATAGAATATCTGGAGTTGGAAGGGACCCACAAGGATAATTAAGTCTAATGAGTGGCTCCAATAGGACTAACCAATTCAAACCATATGTCTGAAAGCACTGTCCAAATGCTTCTTGATATCCCGCAGGTTTGGTGCTTTGACCAGTGCCCTGGGGATCCTCTTCCAGTAACCAACAACCCTCTTGATGAAGAAATTTTTACTAATAAGCAATATGAATCTCTCTTGATGCAGCTGTTCCCTGAAATTTTAGTGCTGTCATCTCAGAGAGGATATCAGCACCTACCTCTCCTTGTGAGGAAGCTGTAAGCTGCAATGAGGCCTCCCCTCAGTCTGCTTTTCTCCAGGTTGAACAAACTAAAGGATTTCAGCCATTCCTCATATGTTTTACCTTCTACACCCTTCACCTTCTCCATTGCCTTCTTTGGATGCTTTCTAATAGATTTATATCCTCACTGTATTATAGTGCCCCAAACTACACACAGTACTCAAAGTGAGGCTGCACAATACAGAGAAGAGTGGGACAATCTATTCCCTCAAATGTCTTAAGAACATTTCCTTTAACTGCATGAGTATAATCAGAATGGAGAGTTCTCTTGCATCAAAAGTAAGTGATACAGAGAGTTTCAGAAGTTTTAGGAAAAAAAAAAATAAATCTACAGTTTATCTTGGACTGTTACACCAAACAGTTCCCCAGGGATTATCTTCTTCACTGAAGCATATGATCCATACGATGGCTTTTCCAAAACCCCTCGTTTTTAAAATGTTAATAAACTCCTTAAAACTGTCATTCTGGTTAACCTCATAATCCATGTAAATATCTAGTTCATCTTCAACCATGTCAAAATTTTTGCCTTGATGAAGTCCTTTGGCAGTGAGTTCAAGGTTGATCTTGAAGATGGTTGACTGGGCTAAACCACATAAGAGATCCAGGAGGAAAAACATTAATTTGTAATATTCTTACCCTCTACATCAGATGCACTGAGACTGTAGTCTATTCTTTTTTACATTCTTATTTTCTCCTGATACTGGCACGTGTTTTGCTCTCCCTGCAGACTAAAACACTCATCTCTGAACATAACTGTTCCCTAAAGTGCATGATTGTCCTGTCAGCCATGTTATTTGTCCTGTACTATTGCTTTTCACTTTCCTCCAACTATCTGTGACCAACTTGGGATGTCTCTAGGGCAGTAAATAAAACAAGCTAAGCATGAAAACCCTTCACTTTTCTGAGTCTCAAAAAGAAGGAGGATTGTAGAGAAACAAAGAAAAGAAGAATATTTTTTGTAACGGATGCTAGTGAACTGCTGGTTTTGTATTGTATTATTCTGTGCCAGCACCCAATTGATCCATTACTTATTGCTTGGTTTTTCAGTATGTTTTTTATATTATAAGTGTTCACCTTTGTTTTCAACTTCAAGAGATGTTGATGCTGGATATCGGAGTAGTCTTTGTCTTGGGAAGTGTTATCCTGTAATGGTTGGCAGTTAGGCACTTTGTCTCTGAAAGAAGAGCTTTTATTTGCCTATGAATGTAACAGGTAGGGTGTCATCTTTCCTGAATAGCCTTGCAACTCCATCCAATTCTCTACTACAGGTGACCTATGTTGAATACGTCTATTAGCAGAGCAGGTGGCAGAGTGTGCTCAGTACCATGTGTTGCCTCAGGGTTGGAAAAGTTGGAAAAGACCTCTATGATCATCTAGTCCAAGTTCAACCTATTACCACTAACTATGTCTTTCAGTGCCACATCTCCATGTTTCTTGAGCACGTCCAGGGATGGTGGCAGCCATCTCCCTGGGCAGCTCATTCAAGCATCTTTCAGAAAAGAAATTCTTCCTAATATCCAACCTGAACTGCCTCTGGCACAATTCGGAGCCATTACCTTTCATTCTATCACTGTTGCCTTGGAGAAGAGGCAAACCCCCACCTCGCCACAACCTCCTTTCAGGGAGTTGCAGAAAGCAATAAGGTCTCCCCCGAGCCTCCTCTTCTAAGGCTGAACAATTTTAGCTCCACCAGCCACTCCCAATGAGATCTGTGCTCCAGACCCCTCACAGCTTCTTCACCCTTCCCTGGACACACTCCAGGGCCTCTTTCCTGTAGTGAGGGGCCCAAAACTGAACTCAGTTCTTGAGGTGTGGCCTTACCAGAGCTGAGTACTGAGGGACAATCAGTTCTCTGCTCCTGCTGGTTTCACTATTTCTGATACAAAACAGGATGCCATTGGCTTTCTTGGCCACCTGGACACACTGCTGGCTCATGTTCAGCTGGCTGTTGACAAGCACTCCCTTTTCCTCACTGCAACTTCCCAGTCACTCTACCCCAAGCCTGTAGCATTGCACAGGGTTGTTGTGACCAAAGTGTGGGACCTAGAACTTGATCTTGTTGAACCTCATATAATTAGTCTCAGCGCATCAATCCAGCCTATCTAGATCACCCTGTAGAGTCTTCCTGCCTTCAGGCAGCTTTTTGTCATCTGTGAACAGAATCCTCACATCTGGATCATCAATAAACATATTAAACAGGACTGGCCCTGGTGAGCTACAGATCAAACACTGCTGCCAGATAGATTGATTCTGTATATCAATGAGATACTCTGAGGAACTTTAGAGGAAGTTGGGTATAATAACTACAAAATAAATGATATTTTTTCTTCCAAGTAAAATTTTAATGACATTGCTTGGAGAAGGAAAGAAGAGAGTTAGGCTGGGAATAGAAAGAAGAGCCACTCAACATGTTCAAGGGGGGCTGTTTTAGAGTGAAATCCCAGTCACGTCATCATGGTGGACTTTGTCATCCAGGAATGGGTGTCTTCTCATTTATGTCCGTGCTAGAGACCTAACCGAGTTAGGTTTCCATTCTGAGCAAGTAACCTGGTACCCTTCTCTAAACAGGGAGAGAAGCTGAGAGAAACTCTGTGTAGGAGAGGAGGTTTGAACTGTCTTCCAAAGCTGTTTTTCTCTATTGATGTAGTCTGCTAAACTCACTCATCTGGCTGGAACCAGAACTATTGATGTAGTCTGAACACAGCCTAGGAAGTCAGCTTCAGCTGAGGCCTCAATGAGTTTCTCAGAGATGAGTCCATGACAGAATGTATAGTTTGTGCAGATTGTCCAGTTACTACACTGTCTGAAGTAACTCTCCACTTGAAAAACTCTGTTAATGTTTAAGGATCTGAGAGCTTCATCTTCTGAGTGAAGACCACAATTAAATATAAAGAAATGGAGGTGCTAATAATGGAGCAACTGGACCCTTGCTCTGTGCCCACTGTTCACTAATCAGTTGACATCAGATTCTCTGTATTTATTTAGGGTCACATTTTATTTTTGCTATGTAATTATGTTCAAAGTAAGTCAAAGAAAGCTGAGCAGAGAAGTTGCTTGCACTGACATCACATAATAACTGCTGAGTGGTTATCTTGATCTTCTGTAATGACATAAAATGAAAGACAAACAAACACCCAGCAGACATGTTGGCTTTGCTTGTGTGAAGAAGAGATATCAAATCTTAAGGAAACATGTTGCTTATTATTATCAGTAATGAAGGCTGCCATATTATACATTAAACACTCTTGGTGCTGATACTTAAAAATAAACACTCTTAATGAATTCGACACCAGTGTGCCGTTAGCTATTATTTAGTATTCTGGCAACTGAATGTTAATGACATGCTTACAGGCAGTGCATATGGAGGAAGAAAGCAACGTAGTTTTGGTTTTAAAGTAGTAGGTTAATAAAAAATGGAGAGACCTGTTTGTAGCTGCTTATGGTGTAATATGCTTCAATAGCCAAGAGGTAATGCTTCAGGTAATTGCTGGTGATGCAGTACGTGTATTTGTTAAGAGATTTCACTTTAACACTTATGTTCTTAAAATCCATTTTACATGAAAAATACCTAATTTTTGGATATCATGTTTCATTTTGGTTGAAGATAAATACATAATACATTTTTCTTCATGTATGTAATTTTATTTCTCTGCTGAACCACTGGTGACAATGCTCTCAGTATAAATGCTCTCAGTCTGCAGTTGATATGGCAGTCACTTGCCCTATCTATAGCTAGGTGAAGGCCCATTGATTTCAGAGAAATGTATATTCAAGGCCTTCAGACAAGTGTGCAATATTCAGACTAGAAGACTAAGGATGAGCTTCAGTTCCAGTGAGAATTAAGTAGGACTTCCCACTGAAGTGCTCCTTGAGTTTAACAAGTGGAGAAGTGTGGCTGCAGTCCTGAGGGAATCTGGCCCCAGTAGTATAGCTCAATGTTGAAGTGGAGATCAGTTATGAGTAGTGTCCTTCAGGGATCCACACTGGGACCAGCACTTTTTAATATTTTTATTAATAACTTAGACAGTAGGATTAAGTGCACCCTTAGCAAGTTTGCAGATGGCACCAAGCTGGACAGTGCAGTTGATACTACAAAGGGAAGGGGTAACATCCAAAGGGACCTAGGCGGGCTTTGAGAAGTGGGCCTACCTGAACCTCAAGAAGTTCATTAAGACCAAGTGAAAATAAATGAATGTGCTTCAGGGCAATCAGAGTCAGTACTGACTGGGACATGAAAGGATTTTAAAGCAGCCCTCCAGAGAAGAGCTTGTGATACCATTGGATGAAAAATTGTATATGAAATGGCAGCATGCTTGTAGCCCAGAAAACCTCTCCTACAAAGAAAAGCTATGAGAATTGGGATTGTTTAGCCTGGAGAGAGCTCCAGGGAGATCTTTTTTGCAGCTTTTCAGTACTTAAAGGAGGCTTATAAGAAGGATAGGAAGAGACTTTTTACAGGGTTGTATAGTGACAGGATAAGGAATAATGGTTTTTAACTAAAGGAGGGTAATAAAAATCAGATATGAGGAAGAAGTTCTTCATTGTGAAGATGCTAAGACAGTTTGCCCAGTGAAGCTGTATTTACCCCATCATTAGAAGCATTCAAAGCCAGGTTAGATTGGATTTTGAGTAACTTGATCTAGTGAAAGATGTCACTGCTCATGACAGGGAGAGACTGGAACTCTATGACATTAAAAGATCCATTCCAACCTAAACTGTTCTCTGATTTTATGAATGTGTATGCACTACATGTGTAAATCACAAAAATAATGAACATATTCATTTTTTACATCCATTTTCTTTATTTATATACTTCTGGCAACAAAGTTAACTAGCTTAAATATTATTTATTTGTTTGGCATAATACCCTCTCTAAGTTATTGAGGGCATTTTGAGTTCAGGTCTACATATCCTATCTGCCATTGATTAACTTTGGAGTCCTTGGATAAAAGCCTGCACAAACATATGTTCTGATCAAAATGATCATTATTCTTATTAGGTCAGAATCACAGAAAGCAAAGTGGAAATAACCTTTAACATGTCCTTTTATCCCAAGACAGGATTAACTATATGCACATTATTACTGGCAGATTTGGGGCTGTTTTTTAAAAAATCCACTAAAATATCTTTGACAATATCCCTAAGCAATTTGTTCCAGTTCTTAAAGGCTGTTTTACTAGAAAGTCCTTTCCTTATGCCTGAAGTGAAACAACTTGACATATTTAAACAAGTCACTCATTGGAATGGGGACTTATTCATAGAATCATAGAATGGCCTGGGTTGAAAAGGACCACAGTGATCATCTAGTTTCAAATCCCCTGTTATGTGCAGGGTCACCAACCAGCAGACCAGGCTGCCCAGAGCCACATCCAGCCTGGCCTTGAATGCCTCCAGGGATGGGGCATCCACAACCTCCTTGGGCAACCTGTTTCAGTGCGTCCACCACTCTCAGCGAAAAACTTCCTCCTAATATCTAACCTAAACCTTCCCTGTCTCAGTTTAAAACCGTTCCCCTTTATCCTATCACTAACAAGCCATGTAAAAACCCTTCTATTTATACACTCCCTTCAAGTAATGAAATTGTGGTGCCTTTCTACAGACCATCTTTTTCAGTTTTGAAGGCTATTACTGTGCCTCACCTCAATGTTCTCTTGACTGTAGTAGTCCAAAGAGACTTCCCCTAGCAAGTGATTGGAGTTTATGAATCTCTTTCTGAGATTCATATGATGATGTCTGCAGGACAGGCATAATATCTATCTACTGTTCATGATGGCTTCTAGAATCCAGCATTATCTGTACTTCAACTCTGAAGGCATTTTTCCCTGAAAAAGAAAAAAATGAGACACTAGATTAGAATTATCTCTGAATTTAATGTCCAGTCTCTTCAGCGTGTGAACTTGTTTCATACAGTCGAAGTTGAAGGTTCTCACAATTCTTACAAAATGCAATTTTATTTTCTAGTTCAAGAAATCCACCTAAGTTTAGTTGTACCAAAAGAAGAGTGGATTCAAATGGCTAAATATGAACACCAACGTCCATTTGAAGATTTTACAATATATGAAGTCCTGACCTGAGATGTACAGAGTGTATGGTAAATATGGCACAGACCCATGGAATTTCCATGGCCTTTTAGACCATCAACTGATTGTCAGACGTGCTACCCTATGCATTTCATGTTTGGACAGAAGAATCAAGGTCTGATTTCTTGAGATCTGCAGTGAATTTTAAAATGTTTTCTCACTGAGATAAATAGTATAGTGTCTGAACGATGACAACTCATTTTAAATTCAGCTTCTAAAGGAGCAGACTGTCAGACTAGAAGCTTATGTCATCTACTGAAAGCCTTATTTTTGTATATTGTCATTTTCAGCTGGCAGAATTAATAGAGGATACAAGAAAAAAAGAGGCAAAGCAGAAGAGATAAAGGACTCTGAAAGTGAGTTTAAACTTAATTTTGCATTTAATGAATCCTCTCCTCCCTTGAAGTCATGGTTATCAGTGTTTCGAAATTCTTCCTACTAGTGAAGACTCCTTATTTCCTCTTGTAAGTTCCTTCACTCAGCAATCTCATGGTTGCTATATCCACACCTGCCTCCAACATTTGCTGCAAAGAGGAACAAAATTCCTGTAGAAGGAGTATTTCTTTTATTACATGGATACTGACTACTAGTTCTTCATCACAGAAATAATCTCTGTGCTTACAGCCATACTTTTGGTTTTACAAATTGATGTTTTGAGGCTGTGATTTTAATAGGTAAAACATACACTAAAAGTTGGCAGAGGAGGATTTGCTTTAGCCAGAAGCAAAATACTAACTAATGTTTCAAGCAGACATGAAGTAGTATATTTTTTCCTTCTGCTGAGTAGTTCATCTCAGAAAATGCTGCGTAGCCAGCATTTAGAAATCATGTAGTAGACACTGAAACAGAATAGAAATTTAAACAATTTGATTGGCAACAACTTTCTTCATGCAGCAAAATTACATCTGATACTTACTTAAAAAATGTGCAAAGCTGTCATTCTTTTGCCCTTGTCTTCTACTTATTGTATAAATAAGATTTGGAAGTGTGGATTCAAAAGCAGAAATGACTTTAAAAGTAGTCCCTGAGGCTGTTCATATAGGGGTCTGTCTGAAATGTTTTGCCCAGGGTGTAAAAAAGCCCCTAATTGCTGGGAACTGAAGGAGTCTTCCAAAAGGCTGATCGTTTTAAACTTGTCGTGTCCCTTTTGTTTCGGCCGCTGTGGGGGTCAAGATAGCAATCTTGGAGGACCTTTGGTATGGCACAGTTTGTTCTTACATGCACACAAAGTGCTAGTGTTTGTTTGGTGTAACAAGAAGCACTATTATAATACATGATGATAACGTCCAAACTCTGGCAGGACCACAATAACAGGGCCAAAGTGTTTTTATGAGCAGAATTCTCACTAATGTTCCAACAGTGAAGTTCTGAGCACCGCTTTTATGCCAAAAGAGACTCACTGTAAAATCTTCACTAGGAACTACAGCTCTGTCTCCACGCTCTGACCCCTTCCTCCCTCTTGAGTAACTGGAAAGAAAACATTGGAAATTATATGTGAGAAGTTCTTTTGGCACGGTCACCAACTGTGGCTGAAGTGATGAGACATTGTGAAATCTGAATGAATAGTTCATTATGAGGAAAAGCTTTGTTCAGCTATTATGCAGTGCTGAAGAATCCACACCTCGTTTGCAGAAGAAAATGTTCTGCTTCAATTCCTTGAAGAGATGCTACCCACTTCTTGTGGGCAGTCACTTCAGTGTTGTAGCTTCGCTCTTGATTCCAGTTATGTGAAAAACGCTGACCATATCAAACATGCTGACTGGTGATTTACTTGGACAAATGTTCCCTGCACGAGGTAAAATTTTGGAAAACAGTAAAGGATCTCTGGGTCCTCCTCTTCTTACATCGTATTTGTTTATATTGAATGTTCTGTTGCTTTTATATATCAGAAAAAGTGGCAGATCTCTTTAGTGTGGACATGTGAGGAATATGAAGATACCATGCAATACTGTTCTTCATACCTATGATGGCTTTTCCCAAGGAGTTTGCTTGCAGAAGCAATCAAGAACTGAACTGTGCCTTTTTCAGTCTTTAACTTAGGTTTGTGTGAAAGGTGACCTGAAGACAGTCATATCTTCTACAAGTTGAAATGTTGCAGATATAAAACCATAACTCACAGAGAAAGAAAAAACACAGAACTAAAACACAACAATAAACCACAGTGAAAATCAATCTACGTCATGATTTTAAGTGGTATACCTGTGTACCGAGTTTGCCTCATTTAAGATGAATTGTCTATAGGCTAAACTCATCAAACCATAGCAGACAGTGGAAGAGGAGCATTTGCTTAATTCAGTCCATTATTCAGGAAAACAGAAGCACTGCATTCCCATTGAATATGCACCTTTTTAACTCAGAGGACCTTTTGCCATATCTCCACTGCACTAAATTATTGATATTTTTCTGACACAAACTTCACACAGATATACTTCTTTTGATCTCTTCCTGTATAATTTGCTAGAGAATATGCCATGGGGAATCATTATTAAAAAAATCATGTTTTTTTTTTTTTTTCCCTGTCCCTAGAAGGAGCTCAGACTAAAGTTCATGGGCTCTGTCTGCTCTATCAGTCATCCTCTTTTTATTGGCATCCTTTCCCCGGTCATCAGACCTCATTTTACTTAGTTTCCATGAAGCATCTTCCCTAAATTTGTGATACTTCTGTGGGCAAAGTATTTAATATCTACATTATGTCATGTTTAAAAGTTCAGCCCTTAGAACACACTGCGATAAAAACAGTAATATATGAAATAAAAGATATAATAGATGCATTTAAGTATGGATGGCTTAAATGAAAATTTTCTCTTTTTCTTCTTTGCTGCTCATGTTTATATCCCCAGGACAGGACTGGTCAAGATGCAATCTGTGGTACTTGCAAAAGTCAATGGATATAAAAGCCCAGTATTTTAAGGGGCTCTTTAGGTCTATAACACTCTTAACAAGCCTCTCAGGGCTAATATTTAACACATGTGCCCCATAGGAGCCTACAATTTACCACGTGCCATCGATTTCATATCGACCCATCTACGGCTGCCAACCAGGTGCAGTTCTGCCTGCTACATGAGAGTTCAACTATTTTAGTACAACCCATGATGGCTTAAGTATGCTAAGTGGCTATCTGCTCCCCTGCTTTGTTCAAGTTACATGCTGAGACCAAAGCTGGTAATGTCTGAAAATTATTTCTCACCTATTTTCACTCCCTCTTTCACTAAACAAACAAACCAGTGCTGACACATAAAGCCAACAGTCATGCAGCCTGAAAAAAATACTTGGCTTTTAAAATTATTTAGCACAATTTAACATAATAATGGAATGAAAAACATAACATAAACATATTTAACATAATAATGGAATGAAAAAAACATAAAAATGGAATCTAAATTTCTAACTTTAAAATCTGTTAGGCATCAAAAATCTGGGCTTTGTGATTTTTGAGAATTGTGTTACATTGCAGAATATTTTCATGATAAGAAGAGAGTACATTTCTACAGCAGACCTCACATCATCATGAGAAATGAGAGCAGCACAAGCTTGTTTATCTTGTGAGAAGAAAATGTGCCTGAAGGTGCCCATGCTCTTGTTTTTGGCATCATTAAAGAAACTGTGCACAAGTTTTAGGGGTGTTTGTGTCTTGATAACATTTTCCGTAATAATAATATTCAGCTTCTTCCCTTTTGGGTGATGTATTAGGAATATGTAGAAATTGGCTGAAGCTGTGAGAGGGTGGAAAACCACAACTGGCAGAGAAACTGTACTTTTCAAAATAAGCTTTTCCTCGTGTGAATAGCAACAATATGGAGAGATTTGTACACAGAGAAAAGCAGATGAGACAAAGGTGATGGTAGTTTGTTGTTTTGTTTTTTTTTTTTTGGTGGCTCTGAATTGATGGTAGTAGAAAAGAAAGGCTGGACTTCACGTCTGTAATGTTTTCATGGTCTATTTGAAATCCTATTTGCCTTGTATAGATTTTAAATGATTTTTTCATAATCCTCTTAGTGCTGCAAGTTCCCTTCTATGATTTATTTTTGAGAAGAAATTCCATGTTATTTCATAGAAAGCACATTCTGATTGCTATTGTATTCACTAGCCCATGTATATATAAAATTGCCTCTGAGCCTCAGTGGTTTGGTTTGGGTATTTAATTGTTTGATTTGTTTATTGTATATGATGAATTACTGTTTATTAGTTTAAACTCACCCAGGGTACGCTTTATAAAAATGCTGTTTCAATTGCTGAAATGTACAGGGATTTAATTTGTTTGAGAAGCTAACGTAGTATTGGTATGAGTGTTGACTTTCCTTTGATGCTCCGTGACTCAGTCGCCTCCTTGGGACACTTCTGACGGCATTTAGGGTTTCTTGCTGCACTACACTTTGTCCATTTAAATTATGGACTGGATATGATGAAATTACTTGGATGAATACTTAAAGCTGAATAGTGCACATCTGAATCAAGACAAGATGTAAATCACTGTTGAGGCCAACAATAAATTTGTCGAAGAAAAAAATGGTATAAAGACTATTTTTTTAAAAGATCTGATATCTAAAAAGGGATATCCAACCTGTGATTAAAATGTTAATCACACTGTATGTGAAATAATAGAATTACATCTAAAGCAGAATGCTTTTTTAAAAAGAAACATTCAAATTTGGGTGGTCAGATAGATTTTGAAAATGTCTCTCATAAAACAAACACTCTTATTACTGATCATTCTTTGGCTTATATTTCTGAGGGTGATTTAAAGATATGAGGCTGATTTCAAATTATGGGTGGCTGTCCTCATCTTCAAAAGGCCCTCCCTAATGCGATTGCTACATTTCATATCTCTACCACCAGACACATTCCATTTCTAAAAGTGATATTTCACCTGATATACTGAAAAGTACCATGTGTGATACCACATCACAATGCTCAAAATTGAAAAAGAAAACAGAACACAAAAATGTATCGGTCTGGGTAGGGATTATTGGGAAAATAAAATTGTACATTTAGCCTACAATAACCATATATTTTCAGCACACTGGTCTTTAGTTAGTATGAAATATTACTTAATACATAGCAACAACAATTTTGGCCACAGATATTTTGTTTCATAAATAAATCCCTGTACATGGATGGAAATGTATTCTAGTGAAATTGATGTGGAGCTCATGTACCTATTTTATTTCCCTGATAATGTGGAATTTCAGCATTGGATCAGTGCGCATTCTTATTGAAAAGAATGTAGACCATATCATCTCCTGAAATAGCTGTTTTTCAGCTAATAAAATGCTGTTCTTTGTTGCAGAAAAGGTCAATCTTGTCCATTTTTTCTCTAGAGCTATTCACGTTGTATTTAGGAAAACATGGTGTAGAGCTTCTTCCCCTAGAAAACAGAATGGAAACGGTCCCTACCTGTATTTCTTGTTAAGTTAGTACTTCTAAGAATACAATGGCAGATCTGTGAATAGCAGCTGACCATCAAAAAAGATGAAAATTATTTTGTAATATTCTTGTACAGTTCTTGGACATTCCATTTTATTTCTTAAACCATTCATGCCTTTAAAAATCAGGAAAAAAAAGCAGTAGGTGGGGAAACTAAAATTGTAAGTTTATTCACAACAGGGATAGAAATTAAAGGAAAGTGCTGTGACATAACATTTGATATTACTTGGAACTTTATTAAATATTCTTGGCTTCAAACCTCTTTCCGTTACATTCTTTAAAAGAGGCATTATATACTTGAAATCTGAGTATTTCCTCATGACATCTAAATAGTATATTATTGTTAGTTTTATAGATGAACTGGTCAAATACTGTTGACTTTGTGAGTTGAATTTGGGTTCTTTATAGCAAGTAAATAATTTTCTTTATTTAAAAGAAAGAAATAAAGAAAAAAATACATTTTCCACCTGAATTACTATAATTCATCAGAGTTCTGCAGGAATTCACCTAGCTTTTATTTTCCTTATACTCTGAAAGAATAAAAAGGAGTAAATCATTAACTACTATTATACTATTACAATTATTTTAACACTGATGAGATAATCAGGGAGTTAGGCTAAAAAGTTTACATCTTCGAAAATCACTAGCCTGCCTTGGAAGAAAAGACAGCTATTTACAAACAACTTCAGAAAAGACAGCTTATTTTTACAGCGATTTTTGAAATCTTTGTAGTGATCAGTCACACCAACACAACCTTATGGTCAGTGTGTTCTTTTACATTTGCCATTTGTCAGTGAGCAGTAAGTTCTGTGCAATCGCTGTGCTATTAGGAGGCTTCAAACCAGAACAGAAAAGAGAAGCTGAATCACAACTCATAGTCTTTGGTGGGGAACCTTCAGAAAGACAATGGATACAACAATGCTTTGTACGTGCCATGTCCCACCCCAGCCAACAGAACAGTTACAAAGCAGTGTGCATGGGGCCATCCAGGTATTTAGAAACAAATAAGGAAATTTAAATCTGTCAACACAGCGATCTGAATGCAGTTCCTTATACAGAGAAAATACGGCTCAAATAGATCTTGGAGAAGTAGAAGAGTACTTGTACCTTGCCCCAGGGTAGTTGTTCTGATGCTGGGTACTAAAGGGAGGGAGGTATTTCCCATTATAAACCATTAAGCATCCATTCCTCTCTCTCTTTCATCTCCCTCTCCAGCATTTCATACTAGGTAGGTCAGACTAATCCCTTGCTTGCTCCTTAAATTTCTTAGGTTCCAGTCTCAAGAGTCTACTTTTTTCCATGCACTGTACAGGGAATCATAGCTCCCAGCTTGAGGTTGCAGATCCATCAAGTACTTGGGTGCCATCTGGACTAGTACCATAACACCATACTCTTCCAAGTAAATCTGTCCCTGAATCCTTCCCGGAAGACCCAATCCACTTGACTTTTAGCAAATACTATCTGAAATAATTGAGAAGAAAATATTTGCCATGTGCTCTTTTAAAGCTGCTAAAAATTCCCTTACGTTTTGCTGTTCAATCAATGAGCGAAGGAAGAATGCTTTTTCTCATGATGGAGAAAGAAACAAATACGTTCCTCTGTTGTGTATCTACATCCAAAATTCCTGGCCTCAACTGTGATGGAAGCTGAGACATCCAGTGAAGCTGCTGCAAGCTGATGTAGGTAGTTAATGCTTTTGGAGCGAGAAGATCATTTGCGAGTTATATGGTATCGTTTTTACCTTAAGAGAAGATCGATAAATTCATTTTGACTCTGGATTAAAAAAGCTTCTTTCACAGGCCCTGATGGATTTTGCATTTACACAGCCACCATAACAATTTATCTGATATTTTTCAGTCATTCATGCTTTGAATTCTGCTTAAATAAAGATAACTCTGTATCGTATCGTTTAAGTGTTGCAGGACTTTTCAGAACAATTGCAACTATGACTAATTCAGCTTATTTTTATAGTGTAGTTTTTATAGTGATACGCTTTGCCATTCTGCAGAGCTGAGTAAACAACCACTCACGATAGACAGTGTTTTTCTGTTTGTTTATGTCAATTAAAGAGCTTGAATATACAGACAGACAATCCTACTCTACTTCCCTTAAACCAACAGAATATGAAATCAGCTGGGCTCAGTGCCGAGAAGCTGATTTCTGATGATAAACTGAAGTAAAACAAAATCTGCTCCATATGGTGCAATTGTAAACTTTGTGACTATAAACAAAAACATGTTATGTGATTAAACATTGTGAAGCAAAACTAGTCATGAAGCTCTGTCGCTTCAGGCATGCCCAAAACCAGCCTCTCATGCATACTCCTGAAGCAGAAGGGAGCCTGGGAGAGTAGGTGATGCTTATTGTGTACATGGCTGCTGTGTGTATCCCCGGGGGAAGGATGTGGTAGTTTATATTTCTGAGCCCTGGTTGCGGGATGGGATACGTCTTGTTTCTGACTGCTGCTGGGTCTCTGGCCTCTGAGTTTTCTTCAGACAGTGCCAAGTGTGTAGCTTCTGATGGGGCAATGAAACTCAGAGAATCATAGAATTATCAGGGTTGAAAAAGATCTCTGTGATCATCTAGTCCAACCACTACCCCTACTCCACTATGCCCATTCACTATGTCCCTCACTGCCACATCTCTTAGTCTATTCAACACTCCCAGGGATGGTGATTCCACCATCTTCCTGGGCAGCCTGTGCCATTGCCTCACCACCCTAAGAAGTTTTTTCTAAGAAAAGGAGAAGGATCATGAAAGCAGCCCATAGGAGTAAACCAGGCTGAGGTGTTCAGTGAACCCAAGGCATACAGATGAAACAAGCATGCACTCACCAAACATTTGAGAAGAGTCTTGCCCAAGCTGGTGCCTGATATTTCCTTAGAAAGGCAAAAGGAATAATGAGTGTGTGAGGAGCCCCAGTCCATCCAAGAGAATATTTTTTATTCATAGCTCCCAACCAAGGCTCATTTCACATTTCTGAATTGTCAATTGCTTCTGTATCGTATCTTCCCATTTCATATCACCACAGAAACCATCGATTCCCATCAAAGTGGTTTGAATGCTTCATTTGGGAGGAATTGGGAATGGATTCAGGAGACCTTGGGGCAGAAATGCAAGGGATTTCCTCAAGCTGCAATAATTTAGCTGTGTTGTAAATTGCAGTAGATTAAACCATTATTTTCTGTAGTGTGTTCAATTTTCTCTAGAGTTTAGAGTTATGAAAGAATAAAAGGGAAATACTTTGCCACTATAAATTAACAGCGATCTTTGTAAACAGTCTCACTAAAGGAAGGAACGGCATACAACCTTTTCACTGTGTTTACAATAAATTGTTTGAGGGAAGGAGGCCAAAAATGATTACTCCCAGATTCAAACCCTAAAAGCATTTAAAGTTGTTTAAGGACCCATGCACTCTACTTATACTGCACAAGCAGAACCTCAGGGAAACAAAACATGAGGAACTGGAAAGAAAGAACTTAAGATTTATTGGTGTTTTCAGCATAACCACTCATCAGTCCCCTTCGGCAGAAAAGGAAATGAGACTGCTTTTTTCTTTCAGCTAAATGGGAGTTTTCTAAAATGCCTCCGTGCTATATCAATATAAAACACTTAAGAAAAAGTGCATCATGTTGCTAACTGTAATATATATGTAGAATTTATTTTTTTTAATGAAAACAAACAAAAACTGCCTTACTGTTTGACAGGACAACTGCACCTTTGGGTTTAGATCAGAAGGTATTTCCAACTCTATTGTAGCAGGTGTGCTTGAAACATTAGTAAAGGACTTTCATTTTTTAATAGAAATTCTCAATTGAGCAGATATATTTCTTGAATTTTTTTTTTAACTTCAGTTTCGATCACTCAAATAGGTCATGTAATGGAAGTAGCCTAGGGATGCAGATGAAGAAATTTTGCTTAGTTTCCAAAACGTAACAAAACTCCAGCTCTATTATGAAGGGAACTGTGTGTGTCAAGTGACTTGTTCAGGGTTAGAGGGAAGCGGCTGAGCTTCCCAGGTCCCCATGAGCCTTGTTTGGCATCTGGTTCTGCTTATTGATCCAACAACAAGCAAAGATGCTTGGCAGCACTAAGTATAAGGGATAAGAAGGTAAACGAATCAGGACAAAGAAAAACTGAAAAATACAAGGAAACTGAAAACATAAATAAGAGGCACAGCTATTTCCAGTAATGATAGGACAGGCACCAAGAATAAAGTTTCTTCTAGGAAAGTGCTGTAAAACTGAATCAGAAGGTAGAACACACAAGCAAATTTTAAAACCAAACATGACATGGAGATAACCACAGCAGCACTTGTGGTTGACTTCCACTGTGATGATGGCCAGCAGCCAATGAGCAATATTAGTAATATAACCATATTTCTCAGAAGTCTTTATCATAGTTATTCTCATGGCCATATGGAGTAGAAGGCCCTAGATGGTTAAATTGCTGCAGAAAGAATGAGTGTCTTGTGTCTGTCCTTACTGCTTAGTTCTTGTTGGCTGGGCCCTCATTGATCTCTTGTGATGGGACTCAGCCCACCTACTAGTCCAGGTTGCTCTGAAAGCTCCAAAGTGTTCAGTTCAGTTTTACCTCCCAAGGTTGGTTTTCATAAATATGAGATTCTATGGTCCTACACTAAAACCTGTTTGTCATCTGAGATTTGTCTGTAAATTAAAGTACCAACTTTGAAGCTCACCACTAAGGTATCAGCCTTCCTGATTACAGCTCACTGTAAAGAACTGCAGCATAAATTACACACAGATGTCTGTCCTTAGTAGTATGAAAAAATACATCAAATGGGTATGTATTTCCCTGAGTTTGTTTCCTCAGTGCTATGAAACTTTTAATTGGAGTCTAGTCCTCCAGAAGTGCTACTCTGCCTCTTGTCATTTGTCTTCTGAAGCACAATCTTTCCAGCTCATCTATCCTACTCTGTGTGGTCTTGGTCATGCAATTGAACAACTTGCTGTCCAAAGAAGAATTGTCCCATCTCTTCCTTTCTCTTCCCAGGCCTTCCTGTGTTGCATTTCAAATCTTGTCATTTTGTCATTTTCTTTTTCTAACCATCTCTTTCCTTGTATCAGACACTTCCTCTCACGTGAGCAATTTCTGCTCCCTGCAGACCCTATAATTATAGATGGAAAATATGGCTCCTTTCAGCTCCAATTAATTTGATTCCTGTTCTAAGAGTGCTACCAAAGGAGAAACTCTCTTAGACATTCTCCACTGCCCTTCCCCGATTATGCCTGGCCTGTAACAACTACAAACCAGTCACCTGTAAACTGCAAATATATTCTCTAAATCATCTTAACCTTTCACTAGTTACTCTTGTCCATTATGTGAAAATTCATTACAAAGCTTGTGACTCACTGAAACAAGTTGTGTACCTCTACAAACTGATGCAAACAAGGCCCACAACATTTGCCAGATCTTGTATTCATTCATTACACTTTGGCCTATACTGAGCTCAGCTCTTATTCTTTATGGCAATGATTCTGGTTTAAAATTCATTTGACTTGAGGAACCCCAATGCTGAAGAAAAGCCTCATGAAAAATAATTAACCTTTTTCTTTCTTAATTTGCTTGGAAACTTTCATAAAGAGCATAACAGTTAACTGCTAACACCTGAATTGCAAACGACTCAATCATTCCACTTAGAATGCTATTGCACACTGCAACGTGTTCTCTCCCTAGAAAAGCAGCAGTACAATCTTTGGTGTAACACAGTGTGAAAGTAGAGAAGCAATTTAGGTAAGTCAATAACTTCCATCTGTTCTGAAGCAATGAGCATAAAAAGAGTTGTTATTCTGGTATAAATCCACAGTGATGCCTCTCCAGTTTTATTTGTGCCAGGGTAAATAGTGTATCCTGTAACTATTACATGCCCTATACATATTTCTGAGTGACAGTATATAGAGAGTTGAACTGTTGCCTTCAGATTAGGTCTAGTAAGATGTGTATATCTTCTGTAGCCTGCCCGAGTAATGCCTTCCAATAAATTTCCCTCAGCTTTGCATCACATGAGCACATTGAAAAGTGTATTTTCCTGTTTTATCATATGTTTTGAGTTTACTAGCATATATATATTTGAATTATTGTAGTTTCCTGGTAAACATATGTAAATTCTTCCTTTAAACCTTTTCCTTATCTCTAGGCTCTTTTAGATAATTTCTCATCTTTGAGTGAAACTGCTTTTCTTTCTTGTCTATTTAATAATATACATATTTTGTTTATACAGCGCCTTCCAACTAAAGGTTGTAAAATACTTTCAGAAATGGGATAGTATTTTGAAAACCAAGAAACATTGATTCTTAGGCCAAATGTTTGGGGAAGGGCCTATTTGTTCAGGGTTCTTAACTTCAGTCTGAACTATTTTGGATGCTAAACAGGAGACACTGTTTCAGTCTTGTTTTTCATTTGGAATCAATGTTTTCTGCAGATGTTCATCATCTCCAGATTATAAAATTAATCTCACAATGTGAGATGAGGTAAGGGGGTGATATTTTTAAAGAATGCCTGAACACTTTAGACTGTCAGATTCAGAAGTGCAGCTCCATTCTGGCAGTGAGGGACAACTGAAGGGATAACAGGCTGACAACTGGACCCATTGCCCTACGAGTACTAATGGGCAGCAGATTTTGTATTCCTGGTTCCATTTCTGTCCTAGAATGTACGTAGAACATGCGCTTGCCTGATTACATGTTGAAGATTCAGTCTTGATTTAACCATTGGAAAGAGTCCATTTTCTGTGTGAGAATAATGCAGTGTTTGGAAGAAGATGTTTTTGTACCAGTTACACAATAAGGGGGCACTGGAGTGCAGTACTGGCGTATTTTACAGAAGTGATTTTTTTCCTTCTTAATTTTTGCTTCTTGATGTACTTGATTTGCTTTTTCCATAGGCTGTGGCTTTTACTTCTCGAGCAACAGCATGAATGTAACTTCACAAAGATGCAAAGCAGTCATGAAATAATTACAGTATGGAGGAATTCTTACATTTAAATACCCAAAATATATTTCTTGTCTTCCAACATGGCTATTTTTTAGATAGTCCACCTTAAAATGTGAAAATGAGAAAATGTTCTTTTGTGCATAGTAAAGGACTCCTAAAAATTTTGACTCCAGCTTGATCCTGCCATTTCAGCTGCATTGAATTTGTGTTTGAAGGAAACTCCTCCCTTTCTGTGGAGTCAGTTTGGAGCAGTCCTTAGAAAAGCAGCAGTTGAGGATAAGCCATATTAGGCAGCTCCACATATGCTGGAGAAAATAGACGAGATGGAAGGAAGAAAATTAACTTACTGTTGCCTTTAGCTTCAACCCCTCAGAGGCCTCAAACTCCATGTTGTGTTTCCTAGAGTCAAAACACAAAACCACAAATTAAATGAAACAAAAATTTAATTTATTGATTACAGGAAGTTCATGAGTTTGGGAAAGGACTACGCAAACATACAAGAACAATGGGCTTATATGTTGCCCATACAAACACAATGAGGTAAATCATTGTGCCAGAGGTGGCTGGGAGGACAGAGCCCTGAGCGCTGCAGGGCAATGCTGTGTTCAGTAAGGCTGTGTCTGGATCTGGGCTGGCTGCTTGGGCTGCCGAGAAACAGAGGACTACGGCCTAAATCATGCACATGGAATCCTGGTCCAACTAGGCAGCTGTTGCCTCGGGTTTGCCAGATGGTTATGACAGCACAGGCACTCTCCTTTATGCTATGGATGCTATGTTTTTTTCTGGGTCTTTAGAATCATAGAATCATTAAGGTTGGAAGAGATCACTCAGGTCTCCTAGTTCAATCATTAATCTACCATCACCACGCCCACTAAACCTTGAGAGAGAAGACTGCAGAGCTGCTAAAGCAATTGCTACATGTTGCTTGCTGTTCCTATATGAAGACCATTTTAGAGGAACTAGTCAAAATGATGGCACTGGAGGTATTTTGAACCTGCCATTTTAAGAAATCAACCCCTAAGAAAAGAGCCTGCAAGCCCTGACATCTTAGTTTCTAGATGTGAATTGCCTCAGGGTAATTAATGTGTGGATTGACTTTGAGACATGAAAAGGCTGGGATCCAGATGGTCTTACATAATCTAAGCAACACAAAGTAGATAGGGCTTCTTACATATTAAACTTCAAGAGCAGGACAGAAACTAAACTCAGTTCTGTTAAACTGTACGGGGTGAAAAGGTAAGGAAAGTATGGATGACAAAGATATCAGTTATGATCAGCTACAAAATAATTCTGAACCCATTTACACAGGTCCCATATTTTCACTGAGTAATTTTGTGTATATGTAAGCTTGTCTTCTTTCATGACCATGATATCATTTTCAGATATGCTCATACTCTCATCTTAAATTTCGTATCATTCAGCAGTGTGCAAACAAAAGACAGATTTTTGAAAAATGCCCTAGAAATGGGTACAGATGTATTTACTACAGAGGAACCCTCAGGATATTGCAGAATAATAATTCAAGTGGAAAATCCTTGTTCAAAAACATGTGTTTTCTGTAGCTTGTATTTTCTGTTTGTGATGATTTTCTGGACAGTATCAAAGTAAACCAAATGAACTTTCCCAACTTTTCCTTACACTAGTTATCTGCCATTATCTTAAAATTCCTTTTGGCTCCAGTGTGGCTCAAGTTGTACATTTTGTTTAGTATGATCTGATGGACAAAGATACTCAATGAAACTTAGAATTTAGTTCTGCTTATTATCTTCCAAGTGATGCACATACTTTTTGTGCTCTTATCTCCATATGGTGGGGCATACACATTATGATATGATCTTGTGGCTCAGTTTTTGTTGTGCTGACATGCCCACTCCCTGGTGCTCAAGGCCAGGCTGGATAGGGCTCTGAGCAACCTGGCCTAGAGGGAGATGTCCCTGCATATAGCAGAGGGTTGGAACTACTGATCTTAAAAGGTCCCTTCCAACCCAAACCATTCTCTGATTCCATGATAACTGACAAACTGTGCTGGCACCTCACTATCTGAAATAACTGTGAATTTTCTTCTAAATGAAGAATCCCACATTATCTAAAGTCTAAAGAAAAAAAAGAAAAGTGATAAGATTTTTCTAATAAAATACACTGATGATTTTAAATTTTTTTTTAAATACTCCTTTTCTGAAGCTCTCAACTCTGATTTGCAATAGTAATTGAGCAACAGAAATTGATGTAAATGTTCAGATGTCACAGTTTTACTAGCTTTACTGCTCTGATTTCTGTGTATGAAATCTGAAGCTGGAAGGTCTTTTTGTTGGCTAGCACCCTTGCAAGTATTTTGCAGTCTGCATTAGAAGTAGAACAGGGCTATGTGTTTACTGCTGTTTCCCGTTTCTGTCCGTTTTCAGGATTATTGATATCCACATGTTCCTCTGGAAAACAGAAGGCAGCAACCTGCCTCACTGAAATGCTATAATATACACTTTGTACACAGTTACCTCTTACAGTTGAATAAAACATGAACTCAGTCATTTCCAAATGGTCACAAAGCATCATTTGTACGCATAACCTCTTTTGGCACAATCCAGTTTACTAACCTGTCTTTTTATACACTCAGCCCAGATGTTAGCTGTCAAAGTAATTATCTGCTGAGTACATATATTCCTGAAAAGTTAACTCCAGCATTTACCTTCCAGTTGACAAGTCCATCTTAAAACACAATGAAGAAGATGGTCTTAATTCAGCAACCTCTGAAGTTAATATAAATTGAGCATTTAACATCATCAATAATTTTCTTTCACTTCTGTGCATTATCATTTTTCACCCTGTAGCCCTTCAAGTTATTAAACGTCTTCACGTGCCACGACTTGAAAAAAGTGTGTAAAACTCAAATAAGCCCCTCAGTTTCTGAATGGAAGCTGGTAAAGTTGTTTCTGTCCAGCAGTATACTGAGCATTCTGCTCAGGTGGATGAAGGTTCAAATATGGTTGTTAGCTTACAGTTGGGGTTGATTCCATATTCCACAGAAGGGAGGATGAGGTGAAGGGGAAAATAGAAGTTTTCACGTCTGCAATTTTTTTTTGTTTTCACATGAATGGGAAACAGTGTTTGTCCAGCTTCCTCAGAACTTCCACGTCATGGAAGTCACTATTTCTGTCACTCAGGAGTTTAAGATTCTATTCAGTTTTGTTATTTTTGTTAGATGACTGCTGAATTATGAGTTCTGTTGATTTCTTTTCCTCAGAGAAAGAAAATTTCTTTTAATATGGAATTTTACATGCACATCCTTGTACAATCTGGACATATGTATAAATTTTGGCAGAGAAAAAAATTTTTTTTCATATATGATTCAACATGTTTTCCTAGAAATATTGTACTAAAGCTGTCGGATGAAATCCAGCTTTTGGGAATTATCTGGAGTATATCTGAATATATTACTCAGTGGCTGTTTTTATGCCACGTTTATGCAATGTTGCAAAATCAAAGGGTGAGTACTCACATGAGAGTATATGATATATCGTCTCTTTTGATGGCAGATTTTTCCACTAGTTTCCCAGAAATCAGAACAATTTGTTACTATAAAGAATTTTTTCCTGTGGCAAATGCTGCTGTTCAGTAGCAGATTACCAAACTGAGCATGAAAAGAGACTCATACTTCCCATTCCTCTGTGGTCATGCATCATTCTCAGCAGGGGTAATTCTCATTGCGTAGTTGAGTGCGTGAAGTTGTTCTAACGTGGGTGTGAAGTATGTCTAGAAAGCAGGGACTGAAGGCAGGATCCACCCATTAGTGACACTAGTTAGAGGAGCTGAATTTTCATCTCACTCCCCAGTGAGCACCTCAGTAGGCTTTTTTATAGGAAGAAAATTTGAAACCCGAAAGCCTTGTGATTCACCTATCTCTGAAGCAGAATTAGCAATGATAGGAATAAAAAAATCATGATAGGAATAAAAAAAATTTTCACGTGATAAACTTGCTGTGGATATCATGGGAAATATCATTCAGTTGTGAAATTAAAGTAACCGTACAATGAATATGAAATTAATAATAAATAAATAAATAAACTAGTATAAAATTAATGACTGCCTGCTAATGAGACTGTTTTGTTGTGCAGCTGATTTCCAATGGAAGCATTTAGGGTTTTCACCAATGGCCCAGTGGAAGCATTAGGAAACTGACTGCTGATTATCCATGTCCTTCCAAGCAGTTTAAAACTTCTCCCTGTTCCCAGTCATCTTGTGCTTGTTTTCTGCCTTGGCATACAGCATCTGACTGCAGAACAATATTGCTTATCTGTTATTGCTGATAGCATAACTCAGCTTTTTATCTTGCCAGGTGGGATCACAAGCTGAAGTTGCTTAAATTTTCAGTAAGAACTGTCAGAAACAGAACCTGCTACTTTTCCCTGGCAAATAGAGCATAACAGCAGGATTAGAGGACTCTGTCTTTCTTTGTTTTCCCATCAGTGTGGTGCCTCAGTTTGATGAGTTTGTTTTGCTTTTTTTTTACATTTTTACAGGTATTTACATTGCTATATGTGGGACTGTAGCACCCTTGGCCCATGTTCAGAAAATGAAACAGAACTCTTCATTGGTCAAACACTGGACTATCCCTGATCTTTTTCAGCACATCAGAGGCAGCTAAAGCATCTCTCTTCCATAGCTGCTACCTATTTAGCACTCCCAGATTTGTGTCCAACTGTTTCGCCTTTAGTACTGCTTCAGTTCTCATTTTTCAGTACCAATAAAAACATGCATTTTTCTGCATACTGGTGTATATTTGCAACTTAAAAATGTAATTAAATATGCATATGGAAGATGTATATTCCATGCCTTGGATGAATTTATCATATTATATAGAAGTTTTGGAGACCAAAAGGCTAATAAGAAATCAAGGTAAAAAACAGACTTCAAAGTTCATCACCAGCTACCCAAAAACCAGCAGCTTTTTCTTTTGTTATCCCTACTTCAGGTGGTATGTATGAGAGATACACAGGTCTGCTGTACAAAAGACATTCACAACAGTGAACAACAGCTGTCTTCACTCAATTACATGTAAACAGCCTGTTCAGCAAGTATGTCAAAGCCTACAGTAGCAATTAAACATTTTACTTTCACTGAACTTTCTCCAGTGCTGATGAGTTCATTTCTAGCTTGGACAGCCCCATTCAACAACTCCCTGGTATTGCAGCACTGTCTTATACAACAATATTCACCCCTAGCACTGCAGATGTTATTTGATGAATAATAGGAAGCACAGTAAAGAATTTCAGCTGTGATATCCTAACTGCTCTGTAAGCTGTGATTCTGTGTCCTCAATCCGACCAAATCCTCACTGTAATAAAATCTTGTAAGTAGTAATGTGTGTAACTGAATTGACTTTTTTTTTCCCTATGCACAATGTGGTCTGAACATGACTCAAAACTACACAGGAGCAAGCAGCTGAGGGTCAGACAAATGCAATTAATACCTTTAACTAACAATGAGAAGAGAAAAATTTGGTCTGCCCAAATGTTTAATTGATGGAGTGCTTCCATGTTTTGGCATCAAGTTGTTTCTTTGCTTTTTGTAGACTTCCTCATGCAAAAGATCTGGACCCCAAGCTAGCCATTGGCCTTCTGCAGAGGCAATTCAGCTGACCATTTGGCATTAGAATAAGTTGAATATCAGCCTTTATTATTTAGTGCTACCAAAGAGCATACAGAGCTGGAGCAGTCTCATCTGGTGATGAATCAGAAAGCAAAGATACTGTCTTTACTATATCACAAGTCAGTGTACCCTGTAAGGAATAGATTTCTGGTATTCATGGTAATAAGTCCTAGCACCAAACTGATGTATTTATATCCATGTAAGAGAGATTCAAAATTTTAAATTCAATCAGTAGAAGTTGTTACAGTGAACTTCTTCTGGCTTGATCTTGAGCTACTACAGCATAGTTTTTATTTATTTTTATTCCTAATTTTTATTAGAATCTTCTGGTCGCTTCAGGTGAGGACGTTTGGTTGGCTTGAGAGATAAGTGGAGGCAGACTATGTGAGAAACTGGATACGGTTGCAATATAATGCTTAAATGTGATAAACTGAGCTTATTCCCTGAAATCTTGAAAGAATTCAGACATGCATTTTCAGGCTTGCAAAATTGTTATGCAGAGATAATACTCCAAAATTCACTCTGCCAATATCCTGGGTGACTTACACTGCCTGAATCCAGTTAAGTAGACAAAGTGCTGTTGTTTAGCTGAATGACAATGAAACACCTTCTTCAAGGTACTTGTTACAACATGATTAACTGAGGATTTATATTTACTAGAAAACAACTGCCAGAATTAATCCACAAACCAAAGAATAAAATAATGCAGAGAAGCCTTGGTATATATCACTTGCACGGGCATTGGAATATTGTATATTTCATCACTTTAAATGATTCCTTCATCAAGCAAGCCTTGCAAAACAAAGCCAAAAATTTTGAACATAGAGAAAACCATTGAGCACATTTTGCCCTTATAGCCACTGGATTTTGCTCAAAAGTGAAATTGTCATCAAAAGTTAAGATCCTTAGATTTTAGCATGTTCTTATGCACATTGGAGAAAAGTATACTGTGATTTCTTTTCCTTATTTCATCAGTTATAGTCACTGAATGTGATTCCAATCTTTCTCCCTTGTTTGTTGGAACACTGAACGAAGGTAAATGAAGGCACATGGCCAAGCATATGGTAACAATAACATCAGCACTACAGTAGAGGAAGATCAAGAATTGCATATACATAGGGTAATATGGAATATATTTATATAGTTCTGAAGAATACCACTAGTCTATTTTCTTCAGTAGTATTTGTATTCTTTGAAATGACAGAATGAGGTCAATTCCAAGATGCATTACAATGAAAGTACCAGTCACAAAGAGCTTGTCCCTTTCATCTGTTCTAAATTTTGATCTTCCATATACCTTTGTGGAATTACAATATATCAAACGCTATTGGTACTTATCTGGGTGGGGGAAAAAAAAAAAAAAAGCCACTTTCTTTTTCAGACAATTAATGTAATTAAAATGAATGGAATAACAGATTGTCTAGTGAATTGAGCAACAGAGCTAGAATTTGTCTTACAAAAGTTACCATTGTTTTCAGAATATCCCATTTATCAGATCCATTTCTTTTGTTAACTGGGATAACTTCAGAGTTCAGGAAGTGGTGGGACAGAGTGGAACAGATAAACCTAATTATACCTGTTAATTAAAATTTTCACCTAAATAAAAAGATAGATCAAGCACACACTCGGCAAGTTTGTTGATGACACCAAGCAGTTGACACAACAGAAGGAAGGGATGCCATCCAGAGGGATGCAGACAGGCTTGAAAAGTGAGCACACATGAACCTAATGAGATTCAACATGGTCAAGTGCAAGATGTTGCACCTGGATCAGGGCAATCCCAGATACAGGAAAAGGATTAATTGAGAACAGCCCTGAGTATAAGGATTTAGGAGTCCTGGTGGACCAAAAGCTGGGTATAAGCCAGTAGGGTGTGCATGCAGCCCAGTATGTCATCTGTATCCTGGGCTGCATCAAAAGAGGGGTGGCAGCAGGGCAAGGGAGGTGATGGTTCCCTACTATTCCACCTTTGTGTCCAGGCCTGAGTCCTCCAGTACAGGAAGAATGTGGAGCTGTTGAAGGTTCAGAGGAGGGCCACAAAGATGATCAGAGAGCTGGAGCACCTCTCCTATGAAGAAAGATTAATAGATCTGGGCTTGTACAGCATGGAGAAGTCAAGTCTCTGGGGATGCCTCATTGCAGCCTTCCAATACTTGAGGAAAGTTTATTGGCAGGAGGGAGACTGATTTTTTACATAGTCTAATAGTGATTGGACAAGGAGGAGTGATTTTAAACTAAAAGAGGGGAGATTTAGGTTAGATATCTGGGAATTTTTTATTACTCACAGTGTGATGAAGCCCTGGCATGGGCTGCTCAGAGAAGTTGTGGATGCCCCATCCTTGGAGGTGTTAAAGACCAGGTTGGATGGGGCCTTGGGCAGCCCTGATCACGGTGGGGAGACTGTAACTAGATAATGCTCAGGGTACCTTCCAACCCAAGCCATCCTATGATTCTATGATATGATTCCACTGGATCTGTAAAAATACTTTTAAGAATGGTTTTGCATCTTTCAAACAAATCTAGTTTGTCAGTCTGTTGTTTCAGTTGAAATTAAGTTGGAGCCTGTCTTAACAGACTAGTTTTTGAAATAGAAGGCTTCAACAGCTTTTGTTGTAAGCCTACTTTATATTGTTATCTCTTTTAACAAGCACCATCCATCAGCTGAAGCAAGGGCACAGATTCATTTACCAGAGCAAACAGCACCAGTTTTTGTGGACTACTTTTAGTTGGGCTGAAGCTCAAGTAGCTGCTGCATTCTGTAAAAGGGTACTGAAGTTCCAACATCATGGTCTGGAGTCACAGAACCCCCTGCAGTCTCAAACACACAGATAATAACACCACTGAGCCCAAGTGAACTCCCACTGCTGTAACCTCCTGTGAAGTGAGAAGTGTACCTTAAAGTTTTCAACCTGCTAAAGAGCTCGTATTTGATGGACAATTACAACATATTCCATATTTCATTTCACTCCTACTAGAAGAAAGGCTGCATGACCAAAGCTCTAGGGAGCGTTGGTAGCAGGTGCACTGGATCTCCCTGGTCCATATAGCTGTGATTGATGTTCACTCCAAAGCAGCAGTTGACATCTCTGAGAAAAGTGGTAACTAATTTCCCCCCTCCATTACAGAGACATCTGATTGTGAAGTATCCCATTTAAACTTCAAAAGTGGTGTGATTCTTCTGCTGTATAAAATCCATGGCTGTTAGTTGCATTTTACATGGTGTAATGCAGCACCAATTGCCATGGGTCAGCGAATAAAAAAGGGAGCACTAGAGCTGTCTTGTGATTCAGATTCCTCCTGACATGGTCTCAGTGTTTCTTTCCAAGCTGGAATTGTTTCACGATTTACAAGCTCTGAAGCAGGAAATTCTTCAGTTTCAGGAGAACCCTCTCAAATCTTATTAGTAAGCAGCAGATGACTTTTGAAGTCATCTCCATTTGTTTGAGCAGTTGGTGAGGTTAATCCTTGCCCTTCTGGGGAAAAAATGGCAGAATTTCTCTATTTTATCAGATCGTTTTGTGTTAATTAATTAATCTTCAGCATGGTTTTAGAGAGTAGATAAATGATTCCACTTTTACAAATATGGACAGAGAACAAAGACTGAGCACTATTTATCCTCGGTGTGCTGTTTCACACCTTAAGTTGTGCCAAGTGGTGTTTGGGTTGGATAGTAGGAAAAAATTCTTCCCTGAAAGAGTGGTGAGGCATTGGGACAGGCTGCCCAGGGAGGTGGTGGAGTCACTGACCCTGGAGATGTTCAAGAAGCATGTAGATGTGGCACTGAGAGACATGGTTTAGTGGGCAGGGTGGGGATGAGTTGATGATTGGACTAGGTGATCTTCGTGGTCTTTCCAACCTTAATGATTCTATGATTCTATGATTCTGTAATTTCAAAAAGAAAAGAAAAGAAAATCTGGATGGTTTCCAGCTCAACATATTTTATGCACAAACTGCTGTTAGCTCATGAATGTGTGAAACATTCTAGCCTAAATGTTAATACTAGCTCTGTCACAGAGGATTTAGGTCTGTACGCTGTGTGCTATCCTAGACAGTCACTGGCTAAAGCAATAAAATATAAAATAAGCCTTATACTGTGAAATTCCAACCATGCTGGCTCATCAAGGAGTCATCGCTTTCTCCTAGAGGAAACACTGTCACGAAAAGGGAAGGCGTAAAAAAGTGATGAATCAAGAAGAGAGTTTCTCCCTTTCCTGGAAGACTACTCTGGATTCTGTGGGAGCCTTCCTCTGCTTGCAGATCACAGCCACTCAGAGCTGCCAGGAAACCACAGAAAGGCAGCAGAGTCATGTAAAAGCTGTCATTTTTATGAGATCATAGTGTCTACCCTCTAATGGCCAAGTTAAATAGGAATTGTTTCAAATCACCGGAACTGCTTTTGTGCTGCTCTCTGGGAGGCTCACAACATTCAGTCCTCAGCGAATCCATACATGCCCAGAGGGCTTACATCCTAGATATGTGGCACAAGCTATTCAGAACATGTCTTACAGAAAGAAGTTTTCAGTAATTACATTCTTTTCTTGTCACTTGCACTTTTTAAAACTGAAACTGAAAATATTTTCCCTGAATAGCAGCAAATCCTACTTTTTCAATGAATTTCAAGTATCTTATCTGGCAAACGAACTTACACACCTTTGCACAAGTAAGTTTCCGTATAGGTATGTTACATTATTAAAGAAAATGAATGTAATGAATTTTGCATGTATAAGAAAAGTACAGGTATTTTGAAGGTAGGGCAACTTTCAAAGTACCATGCAACATAGGAAGAGTGTAGTACAAGCAGAATAGCAGAGACCCTTGTATATCTTAGAAGTCTTTTCATGTACATGATTGCATGCATGAAAAATGCGCACTGCTGAAAGAACTAAAGCCAGTGGAAAAGTAGCCTTGGAGCTGAAGCATGGGAGTTGTCCTAGGTTAAACTATGAACAGATAGAGCTGGCACACTGTCTCACATCAAGATCTTCAGGAAACTTGTGGCTGATTGCCTGACTCATGGTATTTTCTCTCCTGGATTAGCCATGTATAAGTATTGAGACGGTATTTCATATCACTACACAACAACAAAGCTTCCAGTTTCACATCTTGTGCAGGAACTACAGAGCCAAGAATCCAAACTCAGAAATTGCTATGACACCGAACAATTATTTCTGTGATATCCCAGCACAAATACAGGCTTCAGTCTGTATTAAGTACATAGACTCCTATTTCTTGCTGTAGGCACTGTAATCATGTATCTCATTTTCTACATAACCTGTGTGTGCATTGCGTACGCAAAGACCAACTCAATCACTACACCATGTGTGGAATCTACAGGCCTACCATGGGCTGAAAAGTACTCTTCAGCCACCTGTGAGGGATATCTTCAGAGGAAAGAGAGTGGGTTTTGGCAGAAACCCAGAAAGCATCCTTTCAACGAACATTTGGCTTGCTGGATTGCAGTGCACAGCTATATTGTGCTTTTCTTTAATGTTTTGTGACTTCTAGCTCCTTTCAGGGAAGATCATGTGTTGTATGCCCTGTCTTCAGCTTTATCAGCAGTCTCATTTGGGGCCAGGTCAACCTCCTTTAAGATCATGCTTGGTGCTTGGAAGCTGACAACAAATTAATTTAATTACAAATAAGGCATAAATCATGTCAGTCCTTCACTTGCCTGCTTAACGATTAATTTGATGTCATTCGTGAATGACATTTGTGCAGCTTCAGTCAGCCATGATGGTTGCTGTAGTGGAGATTTGGCTGGTATTACTGCATAGCTTACTGCCCTGGTGTCAACCCCTTTGCTGTTGCTTATTTTTCTCTCAGCCTCCGCTTCATTGAGAGTAAAATAGTCTCCATAATGGGCAGAAAATATGACAAAGACATTCTCTCTGAAAGTGAAAAACAATGTCCGAAATTTGACCCCAGCAAAACCATCCATGTGGCACTTTACTAGTAACGCCTTAAAGAACTGGATTGTATCCAGGCCCCAGTGTGGTACTAATTACCACAGTTTTTGACTAAAAATTAGCTATAAATCTTTAAACGCCGACTAGTCTGATTAGGCTTGATTTTTTTGGCACTGCTGTGGTACCTCCAAACAGAAAGATGTTTTTGCAGTACAGGTTCAGCATATCTGATACTTCCTTGCATGCAACACTTATCGCATACAGGTTTACTGAAGCAGGAAGTGGGTTTTCTGGTTTTATTATTTATAAAGATTGAGGCAAGGCCAGATCTTAGAATTATAGAAATTGGCATAACATCATTGTCCTGAATCATATTTTCAGTAGTTTGTGATATAGCTCTTGGATTATAATCCTGGAAAGCTAGAGGTGGAAAAATTCTATAAGGTCATGTCACAAATGTCCCTCTCAGTGAAAAATTGATCCCTTGTGTACAGAATCAGGAAGCAGTCTTGTTTTGTTTTAAACATTTCCCCTCCACAAGTGGTGTTTTCACCATGTCCCCTGGGAGTCTGCTCCATTCAGATGGGGATTTTCCTGGCGCTAAGTAATACATTTTTATTTCACATTCAGGTCCAAGTCTCTATATCCAAGCAATAATTTTCCCACTTTCTGCTTACATTCTCCAAATATCTGTTAGCTATTGTCATGATCCAGCCTTTTTGTCTTTTACATAGCCTGCAAATACATCACTCCTAGCTGTTCAAAAATCAACTCACTTTAGAGCCCCAGCTGTCTTTTTTTCTAAACTGCCTTTGGTCTGTCAGGAATCATTTTGTCCTGTGATGAAAGCAATACACAGGTGCAGATGGACAAACTGGAACAGAGAGACTTCATAGGAGAATGATGAGGACAAGAGATCCCATGCCTGGAGGCATTCAAGGCCAGGCTGGATGTGGCTCTGGGCAACCTGGTCTAGTGGTTGGTGACCCTGCCCATGGCAGGGAGGTTGAAACTAGATAATCTTTGAGGTCCTTTTCAACCCTGGCTATTCTATGATTCTATGAAGAAATACAAAGTTTGATGTGTGTGGAGGTACTTGGCTGAGTTGCTGGTGTCACCTCAGATGGAGAAACAACTGAGGGCAGGAGACAATTTCTTCCCTCAGAGAGATTTCAAGTCTCTCTTTACAAGGAGAAGGGAAAAATGCTTCCCTTTCTAACCACTGTATATCTCTTTCCTAGAATACATTTTCTTTTAGATCTAGAGAAGAGTTATGCCCTTAATTTGAGGAAAGAATTGCTCTTGCATTCCTTCAGCACTGATAGGACCTCATAGATCAGGTATCTGGATACCCACTACTGCTTGATTCTATCCAAACATTGCTACTGCGGGTGAGCAGTTATGGAACTGTCAGTATCTGAAGGATGTCTGCTACGTACAGTTAGCCACTGACATTTCAGCACCAGACTGAAGTGTCCTAGAGTGCCTCTGTGCCCCTTACAGACCATTCCAAATCACAAGAAGGGATAACCCTGAACCTGAAAACTCCCTGTTATGGAAAGATTGCAAAATTAGGGAGATCATTAGAATCCTTGATTGCCACAGTAAAAAAACCAGTTTGGTACTAGACTCCAGTCCTTCCAGCACTGCTTTATAAGGCATTTAGAGGACTCAAGGTGTTATTTACTATTTCTTAGTTAAAGATGCTAAGAGTGAAACAGGGAGAAACCTTCCTCCATGATTTATTGATATGGTCTTGACCTAGGAAAATGCAATCACACTGAAGTGAAACAATTGATATAGTCAGTCCATAAGAATGTCCTGAAAATAACTGTCAGAAAAATAATGTCATTTATTCCATACCTGTCCTGAGTGTATATAACAAGATAGACAATAAATCATTTTGTATGATATAAAAGAAAATAACATGAATTTATTCTAAAAAAAAAAAATCAAGAAAATGATCCTGGGAAACTACATTATTTAAAAACTGAAACAAATATGCCATAGAATTATAGGAAACAATTTTCCATAATGTGCCTTTGATCAGTCATATTGGGTGAAATTGACATTACTTGTTTTATTCCAAATGTTTACTACAATTTCTATATTGATTTGGCTGCTTGCAGCCCCAGAAAATGTAATGGAATTGTAAACCCATTGCTAGCCTGATGGTCTAGAGAGATCATGAATGAGCAGGAAAAAAAAGGCCTGATGCAGGATCCAAACAATGAATATGGGACCTCTCAACAGATGCCCTAGAATGTTGTTGGAAAGAAGGGAAGAGAGTGTGAATGGGCTCAAGAAAAACTTTATTAATACTGTAATGATTTCTGAATGTGTATCTCCTTCTTTTTTAAGGAAAAGAAAATATGACTGCAAGAATATAGTTTTATCTTTGTTTTATACTTACCCAGTCTTACATAAACAACCTATTACCACATTTTTATATGTATGTCTCTTTTTGTGTATGTTCACAAATGTAATATTGTAAGTCACTATAACATTAAATATTTTTTGGTTCTTTATTTCAAGGGTACTCAGGCACAACACAAAACCTATTTTTTTTTTGTTTCAGCTCAGACTCCTCATTCATTCTGTCACTGTTAAAGCCCTGATTAAAAAAAGACAATAGGTCAGTTCATCACAGAATCACACAGAATCACAGAATGGCCAGGGTTGGAAGGGACCTCAAGGATCATGAATCTCCAACCCCCTGCATGTAGGGCCACCAACCTCCACATTCAGACCAGGCTGCCCAGGGCCCCATCCCTGGCAATCTGGATTTGAACACCTCTCGGGACGTGGCATCCACAACCTCTCTGAGCAGCCTGTTCCAGCAACTCACCACTCTCTCTGTGAAGAATTTCCCCTGGCATCCAAACTAAATCTCCTCTCCCTCAACTTAAACCCATTTCCCCTTGTTCTGCAGTTGTCAATCCTTTCAAAGAGTTGATTCCCCCATTTACAAACATGTAAATTCATCCAATGAGAACATGTCAAAATGGATGTGGAGGTGCTCATCCCTTTGTTGTTATAGGGGAATTTGAGATCCACAAGCTCATTTCCTTCCACTGTGGCTCTGTGAAGATCAGACATTGCTCTGCTGTGTGGACATAGTCAAAATGTCCTCAAGGACTGACAGATCCAGCAACTTGTTCTTGCACAGAACTTTATTTTGTTCTCCAATAATTCCTCCAGCCCTACAGGAGCCAAAGCATTTTCATTCAAGAATAATTTTTAAGACCATACCTGGATGCAGAAGTCTTGATTGCTTTGTCTCTAAAAGCTGCTTAGAGTCAGATGTCTCCTCTGATATCAGTGTGCTTCCTGAATGAAATCTGTTAAGAAAAGCAACTAGAGGAAAAAAATATCTCAAAATGTGTAAGTGAGGACTTCTTGTAATTCTTTATCTGTAAGTAGTAAGTTGTGGTATTTTCTAAATTGTATCACAGTGTTTGATATTCCAGATAAACAGCTCTGACGATTTGTCCAGCATTCATCATTTGCATCAACACACAGATCTGAAGCAAGCTTAAATATCTAAGAGCTTTGTATTTAATAAAACCCAGCGGATTAAATGTTGTAATACTATTCCATGCTACAACCTACTGGCTGCTTCCATCAGGCAGAATGCCATAAGGTTTGAAAATGTTATGGAGACATACTACTTTATCGTGATGATGTTGCAAGATTTCCAGACCATGTTTTCTGGCATTAAGAGAGCTAGTATATGCTGCCCATAGAAATCTAGCACTCCAAACTATCTGTGTGGCTATGTATGAAAATCCACGTATTCTTGGAAACCTAGCTCAGATTTAGGTAATCATGGTGTTCTGGCATTTTGAATCCTTCCAGATATTCAGAAATATGAAGGAGGCACTAAGCTAATTGTATTACTTGGCTTTTCATTTACTGACACTGTTCATTATTTAATTATAGTGAACAGTGTGCTACTTCGTTCTATTATTTCTCTCAGCTGCTCAACTCACTGGCAATACTATTTTATGTGCAATATGGAACATTTTTGAGGTTAAACAGGTCCAGACTACTAATAACTTCAGTGACAATTAAGTGGAATGCTACAAAATATTACTTAATATCAATTAGCTGCTTCTTCGTAGCTAAGGAACATAGTAATTCAAATTTCTGTCTTCCCTTCTAATTGCAAAAGGTATCCTTAGTGACAGGTAGCAAGATCTGTTTCCATGCTTAGTAACTCAGTTAATTCTCAAGATCATCTATCAAGAAGCTTTTTTCAATTTCAAGTTCAAGACTGAAGCAGCTCTTAAGTAGTCTTATGTCCATTATGTCTCAGGGTTAGCATGTAATATTATATAATGGGGGGGGCAAAAAAAAAAAGAGAGATTGAAACATCACAAGATAAGTGTCCTTCAGAGAGTAAAAACTGTTGTGACTAAAATTAATTAAAAGAAAACTATATATAATAGAACATTCCTGCTCCTTTTTATGTCTCATTGAGGGTTAGCAGAGTAGATCTGCTTTATGCACCAAGAAGGCACTACAAATAACAATAAACAAAGAGTGCATTATTTCCTTATGCTCATAAATGTTCCCTCTGAAGTGTAATAATACCTGTTGTTAATAGATTTTGTAATTCTTTGCCTGTGGTTTTTCTTCATCGATGATGTTAATGAAAGCTGAGTAGTTTACTCAACAGACCAACATCAAATATTAGTTCAGGAGAAATCTCTAGGCTCTGAACAACACAGGCCTGTGTGGACTTAATACTGTCTTCAAATACCATTTTTTTTGTGTTTGGTCAGGCTTCTACCTCTGTGAGAATTAGCTTTAACAATCTCAAATTTATGGAAAAATGCTAAAAAATAATCTTGAGTGAAATTCAGCCCTGGTGTAATCATTACAATTGATAGAGAGTCATGGGGAAAAAAATAGCATGTTTTTTCTTCACATTTTGTTTACTTCAAGAAAGGGAACACATTTGAAAACTTCTTTGAGACCTGGAGGATTGTTTCCTCTCATGGTCCGGGTGAAGACAGTATTTCTTTCCCCCTTTTCTACAGCTAATGGGAAACAAATGAGGGTGCCCATTAGGCACTGAAAATGAGTATAGAAGCTCAGGGAAACTTTATAGGGAAAGGTAATCCCCTTTATCTTCTTTTCTTCCCAGGCACTTCATCCTGTGCCAACAATTTAACTGTCCCTGGGTTGCAGGACAGAGACAAAGATGGAAGTGATCCCCTAGGTTCTCCGTTCCTTTGCAAATGAAGAACTAACTGCTTTAGGCTTTAAACGAAGCTTAGGCTTCCAATAGAGCTCTGTCCTGCTGACTGCTATCTATTGCTTACAGTATAACTGAGGAAATAGCTTGAAAATATGTAAAAGGAAATTGCAGGCTCTCCCATCTCCACAGCCTTCTGCATTTCTGCATATTATTTCCTTAATTTTTTATGAAGTTTTTTTTTTCCCCTGTTCACATCCATTTTAACAAGATACTGTATCTCAAAATATTTAGAGTATCAGAAGTACTGAAAAATAAATCATATAACGAACCCCTTTAGAACAATCTTGTCTTATGACTCCTGGGGCACACAGTGCATGTGTGTTCTTACAGCCTCTCTCTGTGCTTCTCCCATGGGTCAGCTTATCAGAAATCCTTTGGTGGGAGACCATGAATTGCCCATCATTGAAGCTTAGTACAACAAGCTCAGTAGCCCTCTGTATCTGTCTGCTGGGATGAATCTGTCCAGAACCCATGGAAAGCAGGTTCTGGTTGCACCCCCTGTAAAGCTCTGCAGAAGCCTTGCCTTGTTTCCTTTATTTGTGTGAGTAGACTTTACACTAGTCAGGCACATTGTATGGCCCTGGCTAAATCCTTTTTCTAAAGTTCACCACTGTCTGGTTCATAAACACTAATCTATATCAGACTTCCCCAGTATTATACCTTACCAATGTTATAAAACACGAAAAGGGAGGATAAAACCTCTTTCACTAGCTCCTCTCACCTTGTTTTCTCCCTCTGTACTGGTTACTTGTCACTTTTTGGCTGGGACCCATGGAGATCTGAAGCATCTTGACTGCTGTTTCACCTCTGCTTCCAGCTGTCAGCCTGAATCCTTTTCCTCCTGGCTTTTGCTGACATGAAATGCCAAAATGTTTCACAGTGAGTCAGTGGAAGTATTTCTGAGCACACAGGTGTGAGCAGCACCCTGCTTTTTGGCCACCACTATTTGAGAAAGAAATGCAAATCCCCTTTTCCCATCATGCCAGACCCAACAAACAGCCATAGTCTCCCAGATGTTGTGATTTTATGCACTTGTAAGATTGAGCTGATAGATAAGGCTCCTACCTAGAAAATGGAGACATCCAAGGCCCTCCTCTAATGCCTCCAGAGAGCCTAGTTCTCAGGCCTTTACTTCTTGTGAGGAGCAGCTGAGGGAACTGTGATTGCTCATTCTGGAGAAGAGAAGGATCAGGGTGGAGATCTTATCGCTCTCTACAACCCCATGAAAAGGGGTTATGTCAATGTGAAGTTTGGCCTCCTCTCCCAATTAACAGCAATAGGACAAAAGGCCTTACGTTGCACTAGGGGAGGTTCAAGGTTGGATGTTAGAAAGACTGATGATGTGTTGGAAAAGGCTGCCCATAGAGGTGGTAGAGTCACTGTCCCTGGAGATGTTCAGGAAACACATATATGTAGCACTGAGGAACAGGGGTTAGTGGACATGGTGGGGTTGGTTTGAAGGTTGGACAAGGTGATCTTACTGGTCTTTTCCAATCTTAACTGTTCTACGATTCCTCAACTGCTGAATGAGGATACCTGTGGTTCTCTGTCTTGCTTGTTGCTGGACAGGTGAACACATTATTGAATTAAAGGTTACTCACGTCTTCTGATGGTGGGATCATACAAGCACTTTATGGACAGAGGTCACGCTGAAAAATTGATGTAATCCAAGAAGTAGCAGGAGCTTCATCTGGGTAAACTGCAGAGGTGGCTTCCACGGTGTCACAATCCCCCTTGCAGTACCTTTCTGAAAGGGTTGAATGAACCGTATTGCAGTTCAATAGCTGTGCTATAGCTGCTTTCTACAACACAAGACAAAATCTTGTGTTCCCTGCAGGGTACAAGGAAACACTTTTTCCTCCTTCGGCTGTCTGTCAAGGACTCAGAGAGGGTGAGTGGTTTTGTCTGGACATCTTTTGCTCTCTCTGCTGGCAGCCTGGAGGAACAGCAGCAGCTCCCCAAGGCCTGGGCACTTCAAAATCTCTCCAATAAGCAGATACTACAGGGAAATTTCCCACTGACATGAAACAGTTTTGGTGTATATTCTTGACTGTGCTAGAATAACTCACCTTTTATATATTCTCTGCTTCTTTGTATAAATTCATGCTAGAAGGATAAATTTCAGTGCAAAAAGTTAAGTGTGGCAAGAAAGTAGTAGCACTCTTGAGTGACTAAGTATATGTTTGCTTGCCATATAGTTTCATGTAAAAATTAAGTTAGTGAGTTGCAAGGGAAAATGCTGGCTGCATTAAAAATAGACAACTAAGAATGACATTTCTCCTCAGAAAGGAGAGATCATTCTCCTTATTTTTGTTGTGTCTTTTTGTTTCCCTTTTTTTCTGTTCTACCATAAGTGGAAGTAATAATTGCCCTTCATCCATTATTGATCACGATCAATTCTGTGATAGGCTCAGTAATCACCTAGGAATAAAAGCATTTTTGAAATGCATTCACTCCAGGAAGAGGAGATTTCTAAATCAGGTGGATCAGTTAAAATGTGATGATCTACGTGCAGCAATCCAAAAAATAAATCAAAAAAATCCTTATGATACCAAAAGTAAAAGACTAAATGTTGTGCTGCCACATGAACTGAACAAGATGAATCCTCTCTTATGGCTGCATTTAGACATTAGAAATGGGCTGTGTGAGCATGTCTATACAGTAACCCCCAGTTCTCTCACGTAGCTCAGGCTGAGCTCCAAACAGGGCTTTGACTACCAAATACTGTGCCAGCATGAGGGGTGACTGAGTTTAACTCTGGAAAAGATATGCAGGCAGGAATGTTTACTCATAAAGGAAGTGGATTACTGTACTGAGAAAAAAAAAGAAAAAAAAAAAGAAAAAAATTGATGGCTCTTGGCAAAACATATAGCTACAACCCAAAGCATCGTGCATTCAGTTGGTAGGAAAAAAAAAAACAAACAAAACAAAATAAATCCTAAAAGCTCTAAGGAGATATTTCTCTGACTTCACCTGGAGGCTGTGCTCCATCTTCAGCAGTTTCACTATGTGGCACACACTGGCTCCTGCTGCGGTGGTTCATCCAGCAAAGTTTATCTTCTTGGTTACCCCCATCCTATGCCAGTCCACCTTGGTCATACCAGTAAGAGATACTGGTTCTGTGGACTTTGAAGTGGCTATTACCCAGAGTGATGCACCGATGGGCATTGCAAAGGATGAGGAGTCATAAGTGGATGTTCACAGATTCCCAGTTTTGAAAGCCAGAAGAGAACATTAGACTGGACCTCTAGAGCACAAGCCATTAACTATCACCCATCTGTAAGACAGACACCCCCAGAGGCAGAAGCAGTTGACAAAATGCATCATCCCTTCCATCTGAGGATCTGTGAATTTTCATCAGATTGTACACTGACTGGTGAAAACACTCAAATGAAAACATTCAAGTAAGGAGATACAAAACCAGCTATACCTTCATTTAGTTGGTGTGATCCTTCAGACCTTGCTTAGGACAGAATCTGCTGAACAAAAAAGTGAATGGGAAACTGTATGGACAGGAACCATGAACTGATCAGCTCACAGCCCTCTTTCCTCACTTGCAGCAACAACAAACAAGTTCCAAGCCTCTGTTTGTTCAATCCCTATAATCCCACCATGCTGGTGGTATCAGGGCAGGAGAGGCAGCCAGCAGGGATCTCACTGGGGCTGGTTGACTCTGAGTGCAGACACCGAGGGTGAAATGTTTTCTGCACACAGAGACCTCATCATACACTTTCCTGTAACATCATCTTCACCTGCAGTATGTGTTGCACATCTGTGATTTGTTCAAACAGCAGAACAAAATGAACAGCAACCTCTGCAACTCAAAATTGGGGTATTTCTTCTCCTGCAGTTCCTAATATTATTCCTCCATTTAATTTTGCTTCTTCTCTGCAACTCCTAAAGTGTGATTCAAAGTAAGCAGTAGTAAAGACAGAAGTTTTCCAGTTACCACACCTGATTAATAAGGAAACAAGCAGCTTTCTCCTTCTTTCTCTTTCAAAGGAAGCATGGGCTTGTTCTTAAAAAAAACCCAAACACATATTTTTGCAGTCTTTCCTGTCATATCATTGAAGGGCTGCCCTCTCTTACTATGAATATTCACAACAATCTGACTACTATTGACTGCATCTCTCATCTGAGTATCTACTAAGTCCTAAAAATCCATCATAGACCCTCATTATAGCTGTAACAAAAGCAGATAGCAAATAAAACCAGAAATCAACATCCAGGAAATGTTAAAAGCTACTTGCTGATTAGATGATAAAAGTTTCTGACAATATTTCTGTTATATGGTACTCTGGTCTTATTTTCTTTCAGATGTAGTGTTGATCAAAGATTAGAAAATGTCAGGAAATAAATCTCATGCTGGAACGCATGCAGAAAGTTGCCGCCGTTGGTGCTGTCAAATATGTTATTTTAAGTTAAATGAGAATGTTCCTGTTTCAAGTAAGTAGCTGATTCACACAGAGATTGTCCAGTCATTTGATAGGGGTGCTTTTCCCCATCCTTGTGATTGAAAGCTATGTTGACTCTGCCTGTCCCTTCATTAATTTTTTCACTCCATCCTGGAGGATGCCGTGCTTTGTCTCCAGCTCTTTCTCAGCAGCAGCTACCCTTGGGGTACAACTGAACAGCCAGCTCACACTAAGGGAGTTCTTATCATCCTCCATTGAACAGAGCACGCAGGCAGCAATAGGAATGTCAAAAAGCTGTCCAGACACAGATGTCATAAACATGACACAGGACCTGATTCTTCTGTACGGAGACTTTGGTAAGGAATATTAAGTCACACTGGGGAGCTCTGACCTCAGCTCAGAATCAAGCCTCTTCCTCATGCATGGAATTACTTCCAATTGCTACAAGATCTGTTACTCCTGAAAATTCATACTCAGGATGTCATATGTATCTAACTTGATACAAAATGGCAGATATGAAAGGAAAGAATTAAATAACATCAAACTCTTTTTTTGTTGTTGCTGGAAGTGTTGATTTTTGATTTAACACTTCCCGACAATAAAATGATTTGACAGGAGTACCTTCTTAAGACAACATGCTGCAAGCAATTTACTGCTAGTAAGCTATTGTTCAGCTGTAGCAATTTTTTTTGCAATGTCAGTACTTGCCTTCTTCTTAAGAAGGAAACATCTACACTTGAGTCAAAATACATCTTTTCACTTAGTTCATTTCACTATAAAACTTGAAAAAAATAAGTTTTGGTTTGACGCAAACCAAATTTCATTCCTATCTGAAAAATCCATTACTCACTGAGCTCAGAATCATGTGTTTTCTAGCCAGTCCCCAAATGATAGTAGGTAATGGCCAGGAGATGAGGAAGGGTCCTGCAGGATGTGTTGAACCAATCCATCTTCATTTGTAATATCATTCAAAGTGCTGTTGGACCACCCTCAAGCAGATAAGAGGTAATATGTTAGGGGAGTTATTGAACAGGATTTTTATATTGAATAACAGAGTTAGGTTGCACAGATGTTTCTTCTATTATACTACTTTTAAATTTCTATTTCCTCCTGTAACTTAGTACTGTAGTGTTGTTTCCATCAGAATAATAGCAGTTCCCATGGAATTGTCTCTCTCTCTACCTATTTTAGGGAAATCTCTACCTTTGGTCACCTACAAAATTGTTGTTCATTTAGAAAGTTAAAGGATCAACTGATTGCCAGTCTGCAACTGTAACAAATGAACAAAGTTTGCTCAACTGCTTCTGTTAATTCATCCTAGAAAACTTGCGAAAGAGAGACAGAGTGCTTTCTTTAGAGATCTATGATCCTGTCTTCTTCTATTTAGGCTGAAATTATTCTCAGAAGTGCCAGGAATTTGGAGGCAGATTCAACAAAATGATGTTTTCTGGACACAAAGGTGTGAGATTTGTCAGAAAGCTCACGACATTTCCTGTCTTATTCCAGTCTATTAACCCATAGACATTTCAAATCAAGTAGAAATCTGAAAGATCTTTATGGTGCAGCTGACTCACAGGACACAAAAATGACCATATCAGGGCAGCTTAGTAATACTTAATTAAAAGAAGATGTGGTAGCATTTTAACATGCATAACCATAATTTATACATCTTATCTTCTCTTTACAGGAAAGTGTTTAACTTCCACGTTCAATACATTCTGAACAAGAATGGTCTTAAGCCATTTCTAATATCCATGAAGCGGGGCTGAAACCTTTGCTTATCTGAACTGTGTATCACATGGAGATGTACTTTAAATCTACTTACAATTATACAACCACCATTTCTGATGCCTTAAAGCTTTTTTCCTTTTGTTTTGTAAAAAATAAAGCAACAGAAATGTTTTGGGAGATAGGCAAAAAGCTTGGATGTAGGAGTGCCATCAGCATAGCTTACCCCCCCCTCTGAGGTTATCTGGAGAGTTTTCTGTGGTTATAATCACTTCCTACCATGCCTGTGGGCTGGCAGGCCATGACTTTATTTCCTCTAGCATCCCTGTGGGATGGTGGGGTGTTCCCAGGATGGAGGGCAGGATGGTGGTTGTGCACAACGCCCAATTGCATCTCTCTTTTTCTTTGTGTCTCTGTCAGTGGAAGTCTTTCACTGTCTGTGGTTCCTTCTGCAACTGATTTGTGGATGAGGCTAGGGAAATGCACCCAAGGGCAATAAAGAGGGGAGAGGTTATCAGCTTCAGAAGAGAGAAAACTGTGTGGCTCTCATCCTTAAATGTCAGATATCTCTCTACTTCACTATCTACTTCCTCCTGGTCCTAGAGTAGGAAAAGAAATGATTTCTGCTGATACAAGATCTACTCAATGAGGTGACTGACATTTATATTTTCACATTTTCAGATTGAGTGGCATTTGGATACTATTCAATCTCATTGAGCACAAACATGAAGGTGCACTACAAAAAGTATTAGAAGTTCGTTTGACACTTGGGTTCAGCTGACTACTCTCCATTTTATACTCAGCAGTTCTTTCCTGCTGGTATCTGGCTTATCTGGTTTTAAAATATCTCAGCAAAACTCCACTTCATTGACTTCAAACTTTGATATTACCAGTCTGTTCAGCCAAGCAGAAACAGTGCTCTGCCACTAGCTGAGCTCTACCCTTCCGCAGCTTTGTAGTTTTGCCCATACAATATATAGCACTCATATGCAAATATTTCCAAGATTATATCTTGAGCAATAATTTATATAAATGCTTTTCTTTGTCATAAATGTAAACCATGCTTTCTAGCTCAGGAAAAGAGATGAGTGTTCCAGACACTGGCCAGTTCCTGCAGAGAAAGCATTGTTGCACGAGGAGAAAATGAGGGGGAATTCATCTAAACTATGGATCTTTAGTGAAGATAGCTATTCCCTTTGCAACCAATGGAGTTAATCAGTACAGTCAGCATAATTTATGCTGGGTAGATAGAACTGATCCTAAAATTACCATTGTCTTTTGAATGTGATTGATGATTTTGTGTAGATCTACATTGTCTAGAAAGGGAGGCTTGACAACTAGTTCACAAATAGACATCCAAAACTCAGCAAGATAATTCCCATTTCTAAATTCTACCCAGAAGTGTAATTACCACTGGGATCAACACAACCACATGCATGTATCTGATGAACTCTTCCATGCTTGTTTGAAGAGCTGGGCCTTTGTTTTTATCTTCACACACAGGGTCAGGCCCATTATGTAACTGACTAATGCATATGTTAACACTCTGCATGTGCATTAATTCTCACTTTGGTTACACTTTCATAGGGAAAATCAGTATGAATGGCTGAGTGTTGAGATTTTAGATCATATTACTGTATCAGCTTTTTCTATGTGGTAAATATTTCTGTTAAGGGGGCAGGTGACTTTTGAGGGAACTGGTTACAAATATCACTGAACAACATCATAGCTAGAGAAAGGAGCAGCCTACTCTCCCCACTATCTATTTAAAAGTATCAAATTTCTTATTTACTACATACTCTGGAAGAGCTCTATTGGTTTTTATCAGAATATCCAAATGAGGAAAATAATAAAGAAAGCAAGAAAAATACATGAAATACCTGCACCTGGAACCAGTTTCAGAACAAAGGAAAAAACATACCAGATCTTCAGGGAGCACTTCATCATGAAACAAAATCTTCCCCTGAACTTTTCTGACCTTCCTACAAATATCTTGCAAGCCTTATGGCAATGTTTTATTTACCTGCTGAACACACTGAAATATGTATTGTATTTTTGCTCATGGCTGATATTTTCTGTCCTGCCTCCAAGATTTTTAATACCTACAGATGCCAAATGTTTCTAGGAAGCTCAGTAACTGGGAATATTATTCGTATTGATAGCCTGGATTTCTTTGCAAATCTTCAAATTTACCTTACAAATGCCAAGATATATACAGTTCTCTGCTTCTGAAAGCAGTAAAGTAGGTGCAAACTGTGTGCAGTGAGATGACACATCCAAGGGTACTTCTTTGGCATCACTGTTCCTTCTTATTCCTGTCTCACTTTTCTGTCTCTGATCTTTGTGATGTGTAAGTAACATGCATGCATTAGATAAAATGAACATGGCAATGCTGGGACATGGTGGTGTCCTTGAGGATACTCCTAAGGGACTCAACAGTTTTCACACCTTCAGGGTTTGCAGTAGAGTAATTTTTCTGGCAGCCTTGCTTTCAGTTTCTTACTCTTCCCCTCACTGGGAAGCTACTCATCTGCATATATTTTTCAGAGAGTGCAAAGCAGTGCTTGATCACTGTGAAGAAAGTCTGGCAATCAGCTCAGTGAAGTCCTTGGAACACTCAGTTTGCTGATCAAGAACACCAAGAATCCCTCCCTCCATATCAGTACTGAGGTTTAAATACTCATTACATTTCATATGATGTTGTGCTCCTGCCCTTGCCATTAAATGGCAGTCACAGGATCAAATCAGAAAGCAACAGCAAGTTATTGGTCTCAGTGGTATTTAAGTGAGATACAATCTTGTCACCCCACTGAAGAAATGTTATGTTTAATAGAAAACGTACAATAGAGTAATGCACTTGTCAGATTATTTGAAGTATTTTATATATGTGTCTACCACTCTAAATCAGTGCCTGGCTATTGTTCGATAAGGGAGGAGCATTTCTGATTGCCTATGAGTCATAAACAGACACCAAGACTTTAAGAAGTAAGAGAGTTGGGTCATGGTGGGTTAGGCTGTTCATTTCCCCAGGTTGCCAGAACATTAGAGTAGGTATAGAAAAACAAACAGAAATAGCATGCTTGCCTACTCTCTTTGAGCGGAGCAAAGGAACAGAAAGAGACGTCTGTTGCTACACCCTCTACACCCTACTATGAGGGCTGACACAAATGAGGCTAGCAGTAATTATTGTCCCACCCGCTAGATGAATAAGAAATGAAGGAAGACTGACTCAGAGACATGTCACTGTGTCAACAAACATTTGTAGTAATGTGTCTCATGGCTGTGTCTTGAATTACAACCTAATCCAAAGATGTCTGGAGCTCTATAAATACCCAAGGTAATTTTGAAATGCTAGAGCAGTTATGAAAATCACTATAAATCAATGAGGAAGATTTAAAGTCCACTGTTACAGTGTGACATAAAAATTGTTCAAATAATGAAAAATAAATGCATATTCTGGAAATGAATATTCATTAGAAAAACCTTTTTCCTTACTTTTTCTGCCTGATTAACTATGCTCTTTTTCTGAGGTTTAAGAAAGGTATCAAAGGACTCTTAGTTGTCGCAGGAGTAACATAACATTTAGACTTTTGCATATAGACCATGGCAAGTGTGGAGCTGGTAGTGTCAAAACTATGTGTGACCGCTTGAGACAGACAATGTAATTACACTAGCAGAATATTTGTTAAGCTCATACATTTCATTCGTTTACTGTGACTTGCCACAAGGAATCAAATAAACAAATAAATCAAATCCAAACAAAAAAAGTCAGACCATTCAAAGCCAAGAAACAATTCTTCCACCCAAAGTGACATTGTCTCAAAAAATGTTGGAGAGAAAACAGGAAGAGTGTTGACTATGAAGCTCTTGCATTCTGCCTCTAAAATTATTTGCTAGACCTGGGGCCTGGTAGATGAAAGTCCTGAAGCAAATTAAAATATGGATTAATTCACTGATAAGGATGACTGTAAGACTGACGGGGGTAGCAGCACATTTCATGAAGCAGAGAGAACAATCTGGATCCCATTAGTGGTACAGACTAACACCCAGACTGTGGAGTCACAGCATTAGGTTAGGGAAAGTGAAATGTATTAGGATCTGCAAGTGAACTGTTTCACAGCGGTAAGATTCACAAGGGTACTTATACGTATATATATTACCTATAATGTTTTTTTGTTGTTGTTTGTTTGTTTTAAATTAAGAAAGCAATATTATAGATGCCCCATCAGTAGACAGCATCACAGAACTGAAAAATGGTAGAGTTTAGAAGAGACTTCTGCATGTCATAGAATCATTGGAGTGGTGTGGGTTGGAAGGAAGCTGTTAAGAGTCCTCTGCCCTCCTAGAATGGAGAGGTCAGGCCAGACTCTTTCTGTATTAATTCCTGCCATTAATGTGAACTGAACCACATTGCCTCATTGCTGGGGAGGCTACAAGTAAATTCCCAAGCAGTTAGAAATTCTGACAGCTTACCTGATGCACAGTAATTTGTAAAGTTGCTGTGACTTGACCCCATGTCTGGGCCTTCAGAGAAACTTTTGATTAGTAAGCAGAACCACTATAAGAGTTGAACCTAAGATAATTCTTTATCCACCCTTTTGCAAGAATGAAGTTGCCAATACTAAGATATACGTTTTGCAATCTACAGATGTGGAGAAACAACTTCAACAGTACTTGCCTGAAAATCAGACAATGAGATTAGGCAACAGTCAGCTAGCCTGAGAAAAAGTCTTGTTATCAACTCCTGCATGCTTCAATTCACACACTTTTCAATGTTTTTTATTTTGGTCTTGTAGATCAATGTCAAAAATCATGTTGCAATAGTTCTACATTCAAAATTGCAAAGTCTGGCAAATCATGCTTAAAATGATAGGTGAAGATTCTACAAGGAGCTTGAGAATCCTGTTGTTTGATGAAGTTTTCACAAGAGTGGTAGAAAAACTGGTACATAGTGTTCAGATGTGATTTGCTTTGTCATTTGTTCACAGTGGTTATCTTGTAGATATTTCTTTAGAGACGTGGCACAATTTTTTAGGTTTTCAAAAAGGACAGATTTAGATTTTTTTTTAGATATAAGGAATAAATTCTTCCCTCTGAGGATGTTAGGGCACTAGAACAGGATGTTTAGAGAAATTTTAGATGGAGAAAGGAAGATGAACACAACTTGAATGTTCCTGGAGAGTAGTTCAGTAGCTGTACCACAAGTGTCAGTAACATATCCCAAATCCCAATGAAAAGGAAATAAGGAATCCATCACCCTTTAACTTCTGCTCAGCCCATGCTTAGATGAAAATGTTTTCTGGCACGTGTGACTCTACTTTGCAGATTACATCTTCTGAGTGCTGAAAATTCAGTTTGTGGGAAGATTCCAGACAAAGGACATTTAAATCATTTTTCTGGCCTATTTTTAAGGCCATCCTGCACACAATTAGATTGTCATACCGTATTTAAAAATATGCTTCTAGAAAATGGCTGCAGCTACCATGTGGATGATGTGATAGGAGGGAAAGGATAAGTGAACAGCATAGAGACTATGAAGGCATTGGGCTGGCACACGGATGCTGTGGATGATGTTAAGGGAAATGAATAATTTAGGATTAGGAAACGGAGAAAACATTCACAGATCTTTTACCAAACTCTGCTTTCAAAAAGTGGCTTTTGCAGTTACATGTTTCCGCAACCAGTTATCTGGCTTGTTTTTTTGACCAGAAGCTGTTTGGGCTGTAAACTTCCTAGTGCTCTGTCTTCATACAATGCCAGACACCATGTCTACATCTAACCATGGGGTCCAGGAGCACTTGCCTCTGAGGTCCAGCTGTGTGATGTGGTGACACACTATGTCTCTTCACGGCTTGTTTTTTTAGTAACTAGGGTGTATGGGCAGGAGGAAGCTGCATTAAGATGTAATGACAGTAAAGGAACAGGGAGGCCAACGTATGCAAGATTCACACCCAAGCGCATCTGGTACTCAGTTAAGTGTGAATCTCAGTCCAAACTGGGATACTTAGGCAATACCAATGTGCAAGTAGAAAATACGAATTGAAAACTGATGCAGTGCACTGCATTGCTCTCTGACTATATCTGCTCTGACTTAGTCATTTCTAGGATTTCCAAGAGTTCTTTCTTTTAGGCTTTTAGGCAAGATTCAAACTTGTGAGCCCCCATCATCTTCATCTGGCACTACTGAAATCCCCAACCACTCTCAACAGACTGTATTGCCTGGGCACCAGCAGAAATATTTGTAAGATTATTGCTGATGAAGTACAGGTGGATCTTCTGATGCTATCACAATGTGCATGGGTGGAAAAAGAACTTGACTAATCACTCAGTTGTTCCTTGCCCTTCTCCTGTACCACTCATATGTAAAAAACCTTACCTTTTTACCCTTTTGTCCAAAAAGTTGTTTCATTGAAAAAGGCAACTCCGTATGAAGAAGAGATGCACTATGAAAGCAAAGGTCTTGAGGAAAAATTTTGTTGTTATTTCCCTCTGTATTTTTGCTTGGAGAGTCTAAAAAGTAAATCAGTGACATATAGGAAAAAAGCCATCCCTCCCACCCTTCTTTCCTTTGTCCTTTCCTTCCTCCCTTCCTCCTTTTCTCTTTCCCTCTTCCCTTTCCTCCTTCTTTCATCCCTTCCTTCCATTCTTCTTTCTTTCTTTCTTTCTTTCTTTCTTTCTTTCTTTCTTTCTTTCTTTCTTTCTTTCTTTCTTTCTTTCTTTCTTCCTTTCTTTCTTTCTTTCTTTCTTTCTTTCTTTCTTTCTTTCTTTCTTTCTTTCTTTCTTTCTTTCTTTCTTTCTTTCTTTCTTTCTTTCTTTCTTTCTTTCTTTCTTTCTTTCTTTCTTTCTTTCTTTCTTTCTTTCTTTCTTTCTTTCTTTCTTTCTTCTTCTTTCTTTCTTTCTTTCTCTCTTTCTTTCTTTCTCTCTTTCTTTCTCTCTTTCTCTCTTTCTCTCTTTCTCTCTTTCTTCCTTTTTTTTTTTTTTTTTTTTTTTTGGTCTCTTCTACTCCCTTTTCCTGCAGCATTTGGGCTTTCTAGCCGGGAATCTGGAAGCTTATGTCTTCAAAAAGGGAGGAGAGGAGAAAGATAACATGTCATAATTCTCTGATAGCTGAAACTTCTCAATTTATATCTGTTTCCTGTACAAGGAAGTCCAAGGAGCAACAAAGGAATAATAATGCATGTGCTTTCTTTTTTTCTTTAAGCAGAAACAGCATAGGCGAATTTAGGAGTCCACAAAATCAGCGATTGCTCATGAAAAATGTAGTTGGGAAACAGTTAAGTATCTTTGTCAGTGTGATCACATCTGTGTTGAATAGGCAGAGTAGAAAATGTGTTGCCACTGAACAAGTATGAGTGGGTGTTTTTTGGAGTTCCCAGAAACGTAATGTCATAGGGCCTTTCTGCCCGCTAGTTCAGAACTGATTCCGATTAATGTGGGCCACAGCTCACATGGACTCACATGAATCAAAGTCTACATATGTTGCTGAGGGTGATGAGGCATCTGAGATTGCCACAGTAACAGAGGAAGCTGCATATTAATTAGAATAAATTAATTTTTTCCCACCCTGGAGCTAATAATGAATTAATTTGTGAATTGCTGTGCCTGAGCACAGAAGTAGGATGAGCTTTTAGGAAGCTGACCTTGCTGAGGAAAATCTTCTTTTCATATGTGTAAGAAGACAAGAATAGGAATAGCAAGAGCTCTTGATTAGCGTGATCTCTGACCACCATTAAAAAACCAGTGATGTGCTTTATTGGTGGAACAATTATGTTTTTGTTTTCTCTTTCTTCTCTTTGTTCTGAGCTCTAGATAGATAAAAAAAATATATATAAAAAATGGGTACAATCTGGAAAGGGACTTTTGCTCTATTTTTTTTTCCATTCTGTCACCATGGAACTACCATTCATGTTTCCAAAGGACTTGAAAAGCTTTTAAGCAAAGAAATGAGACCACAGATGAAATAGTCTGAAATAAATAACATTGTCAGTGCAGCTTAGAGGCCTAGCATCAGAACACTGTATCTTTTTGATAAGTGATAAGGCTTTTCCTACATTTATAGAGGAATTTTACTTTTCAATCCATTTGCAATGTGGATAGTTGAAATAATAAGGATATGGGCTACTCTTGTTTTCTTGGTTGAGACAAAAAAAAAAAGAAAAAAAAAGAAGGCATGAAATTGTGAACTTACCTTCTGAGGAAAAGAAGTCAGGATGTCCATATATGACTGCTGATTTCTAGCACTCGGAAGTTATAACCCTGAAAGCACCCAGTTTTCAAAAAGCAGGTGCTCTGCCCTCTTCCAGCTTCATCTGCTTCAAGGAGCTTTACAGAGATCATGCCAAATTACATTTGAAAACCTTGGTATAAGCAGGTTTTATAGTCTGAGGATATCCAACAAACAGCAGCAGCAAGGATCGACACTGAATCATGCTATTTACATCTACTAATTCATACAAAAGCATCTACATCAAAACTCTCCACTTCTCCAGCTTGAGTTCAGTGTATCGGAGGATACGTACTAGTCATTTCTGAGGATGCTGATATCCTTGAAGAAACCCAAGGTGGTAACAAAAATGTTTTCTTCTCCCTTTTCAAAGGGCAATAAATGGAGGCAGAATTATCCTTATCTGGCCTTCTGGGTATGATCACAACAGACATTTAATCTTTTGGAAGATTTTCTTTTTCTCCTTGTGCCAAGATAAGAATACTAAAATGGCTCAGAATACAGCTACAAACAATGGTTAGGTTGTGATACAAATGTTTTTATCAAAACTATTTGCCAATATTTGTAAGGATTTAGGATTTATTTTAACAATATGAAACACTGTTTATTCAGTGTTTTCCAGTGTTTAGAATTAAAACACTTAAAGCTTCACAGGAGAGAAATTTATCCCTAAGGTAAGTGCTTAAATCTGCTCTGCTGTCTGTCTGCCGACTTGCTTCAGCAATGTATTTAGCATGCCCAACATAGAAGATGCAGCAGCTGAACATTAGACCCAGTCCAGGCTGTTCCTGTGTTCATAGACAACAGTACTTGGGACTCCAGCTCTCACTTTGATGTTCCATCATTAGAATGCTGCAGCCATAGCTCAAGTGCCATTACCTTCGACACACCTTTGTTCTGCAGAATAACTTGCATTCTCAGTAAAATCCATTCCTGTACCAATCTTTATGATAATATATGCAAGACTGCAATGTCATCTGTCTAAGTAGATGCACTGCCTTTTCGGATCACACATATCCTGTTACAAGGGTCACTTGTTCCTCAAATGTGTCTGTCTGAACAGAGAGCTTCACAGCTTCTATGTATACAAAATATTAGGCTGCTTTTCCCTGCCCCAAAATTGCTACATGGGAAATTTCAATGAACAAAGGGCTGGAAGACATGGGTTGTTTAAGGCCATGTGCAAGTTAGATTGGACACTTAGCATGCTTTTGTCTTAGCTCCTGAGACTGCTTAACCTGCTTACAGAGTTCGCATTGCTTAGTTTTTTCCCAGAAGTAAAATGCATCCACTGAATGTTGGTGTTGTCTTTCATTTTCAATGAAGACCAACAGCAGTTGGCAAAGAGATTCCCCAACTGGCAGGAAGATGCCAGCAGCAAGAGTGAAAGGATTCTGCTAGGAATAAGAGTATTGCTAGCAGAGACTTGCTGAAAACAGTGTGCTGGTAGGTAAACAAAGCAACCCTGTGTTTTATGTTGCAATTCTATGGGATGAATTTTGAGATGAACAAAGAAAACATGAGAGATAATAAACTAGAAATACACCTGGAGGGATACAAACAAGACAACAAAAGTAGAGGTTTTTAATATGAGATATATTTCCTGTCAGGAAATGAGCTTGTTACTCAAAAATACCAAGCATATTGCTCACAGTAAGGAAAAAGAAGATGTGCTTGATAGATAGAAGTAATTATAGTTGCTAGGAGGACAACAAGGCATATTATAAGGACAAAACCTGAAAATAGACGTGGATTATGAAACAAAGAAAGATGCAAATAGAAAAATTAGACCAGAGGGTGTGGGATATCAGTTATTGAAAAAATATTCTGACATCAAACATCACATTGTATGGCTTTACTTTTGAACAGGTATATTTTTGTGGATATTTGGCTTTTGAAAACTGGGATGAAGATATGAAGTAAACATATCCTATGTGTCATGTTGAGCCAGATTAAACTTGCAAATGACTGGCTACAGTAGGCAGGTAAAGATCATCATCTTTCAATAAATTCACTTGAACAAATATGTCCGTTAGGACATTGATTTAGTATACTGAATGCTGCATCTTTGCAAGTAGGCACTAACACATTGAAGCAGCTAGAGCAAGTAAGCTCTGTAAAGCCAGATGGAGGCAGCTGAAGCACCTACAAAATCCTGTCTGGATTCCAGATTTGAGTTCATGTTTTTCTGAAATCTGGACAAACATACACGATTTTGGAGGACAAATCATTCTAATAGATCACTTTCCAAAAAAACTCTTCTTGTAATATAAGAATAATTTGTTAGCAAGAAAATCAAATGTGTAAACATGAATTTGTTATTTAGGTTTTTCTTCAAGAAAATGAGTCCTTAGAAAAATATTCAGAAATGCAAATTCTCTCTTAAGGAAAAAACATTGCTGCTGAGCAGTAATTTTTAATTCACTAACATAAAATATTCTTAATCTATCTTAATCTATCTGCACTGATCAGCACTTGGTAGATGTTCATAAAATATTCCACTGGCTCTAGAATCTGTGTAATTACACCATCATTGCTACATGTCCCTAACAAACATTCGGAAAGTCTTATAATTTTCTTTATGCTTTCTGAATACAATAGACACATGTTTATTGCTTGTTTGGTGTTATCCAACATGCGTAATTCCTTCTTAGCACACGCCAGCCTAGGCGTAGTGTCAGACAGATTTGCTTTGATACTCATTACAGATCTGTTTGCGCTCTTCTGATGCTCTATCCTGGCGAGGACCCAAAGGGATCCTGCCCAGTTACACCCTGGCCAACATGGCATTCCAGACTGTTCAGTCTTAATAAGTAGACTCCTTAAAATGAAAATTACTGGGTATTACATTAGTATGGAGACAAAGTGCACCGGTTGTCCCTTGAGCCATTCATCCAAACAGTTTCTCAGTTTTTATATCTTTTGTGACAGAACACAAAGGGTAAGGAGGACAAGGCAGTGGGTTTGCCCAGTGTTATGTGAAAGGAAAATGACTGGTATGCTGCCTGTCATGCAGGCAGGATGTGTCTCTGAGGGATTCTGCATTTGTTTATGGAAGAAAGAAATCATCTTCAAGTGCTGATGTGCCTACAGCCCTCACTCAGGCAAGGTGCAGGTCAGAGGACAAACCGCACTTAAGGCATTTTGCTTTACGAGATTAATTGGGATGGTTCAGTCCTAAAAAGTTGTTACAACATTGTCCAAGGCAGTTGGTCAGTATGTATGAGAGAGAGACACACACACACGCACACAGATCTCCTAAGTCATAACCTAAGAAACCACAGGGTTGGCTCAGTGGCAATGTATTTGACAATGAATCCATTTGTGTTAAATACTGTGGATTATCTTCTAGATTCCTTTGGGAAAGTACAGAACATTCCCACATAGACCTGAGGGAAAATTATCTTATTGATCGGTTAGCACCTCTGCTGTTAATATAAACATTGGCAAAAACTATATAAATACTGGAGGATTCCGAAAGGTCTGTGAGCAATTTAACAGCAAGAAGCTGTTTTTAAAATACACTAAAATGAAATACTTAATATGTCCCAGGATGCTTTGTGTGTGTGTGAGTAATTGCATACAAACTCCTTGTAATGAGCAACCTGAGAAAATGTAGCTTGCACTACTTTAGAATTAATTAGTCCTCAATTAGAGCCACTTGTTCTAGTTGTGATTAAAGTTCCTCTTCTTACATTATTAACCTGCTGATATGAAAACAAACACATTTAGCCCAAGAATCAATAAGCTTTTGTTTGTGAGACTGTTTTTTTAAAAATATTTCTTGTTTTCTTGGGTAAATTAGACCCAGCTCCTCCATTCAGAACCCTTGCAGCAGCTTTCTGAGCTACAGGAATGCAGAGGACTGTGGGTACCTTCGTGGCAGAGCAGCATTCAGGAGAATTATACACCATCACTTTACTTCTACTTTTATTGTCTTTGGCATTTCTCATATCTCCTGAAACTTGCCAAATGTACATGAAGACTCTTCCAGACCTTACCATTACTGTCATGCCTTATGCTGCATCTGTAATTTAGACTACAAGGTGTTTTCTCACATTAATTTAGAGCCACATGTGCTTTTTTTAAAGCAGTTTCTTAAGAAAAGCATGCTGCTTGCACTACATAGAGGTGAATTATCCGGACATAGCAAGGTTCCCAAGTAGGAGGATTTAGGGGCAACATGAAGGAGTCCTTTCTGGGAATGATGTGTACAAGTAAGGCCCTGCCCACACTGAGATCTGTGTCTGCTACAGAGAACTATTGCAGCTGCCAGGGCTGATAAGGCACTGGATAATTTAGCTGCCCATCTGGCAGGCTGTGATTTTTCTACCAACCTCTGTGGAGGAAGGTCTGATTCTGGGATGGCTGCTGTTGGCCCACCTGGAGGAGAAAAGTGTTTTCAGGTCCATATGAGAGACAGAAGACACTATTAGCTTTCCTATTAGCAATTTTGTAAGAATTCAGCATTAAAAAAGATGAAGGGAATCAAACTGGGGTTTATCTGAACATCAAGCCACACATCAAGGCACTTGACTGAGCTCTGGATATGTGGCTCTCAGCCAGTGAAGAGGGGCCAGTATGGCATCTGGCCCAGAAGTTCTCTGGTCTGACTCCTCCTGCCCCAGAACAGCTTCAGGAAGGTTACAGTCAAAGGTGCCTGCTAAACCTGTCTGCAGAGCTCTTGCTTTCCCATGGCTGCAGTTCATACCTGGGGCTTTATAAGAGTTTATAATAGGGCTTTAATTCACTTGATCTATGGGACTGCATGGATTGATGTCAAAGTCTGTGTTATTTTCCTTCTCAGTTCATCTTCTGATAAAATATTACTGTAACTTACTTTGATGTTCCTGTTATTGTTTCTGTCTATTTTATTAAAATACTCATAGGTCTTTGGGCATTATGAGCAAAAAAAAAAAAAACCTACTAGACATCTTCTATTTCTTTTCCTGTACTCCTCAAGGGTTAATATCCCTCATTTAATCTAGGCTTTTCACTCTCAGAAGTCAAGGTGAAAAAAGAACTAATGTTGCTTAAATAACTTTGAACCAGAAAAATAATATGCAGCTACTTAAAAAACAGGCAATTTCACCAAAATACACTATAAGGAGTTGCCTGAAAACATGTAAACTACATGTATCTTTATTTTCCATAGCCTTAACTGCAAGACAGCTTTGTGCGGGTGGTGAGGCACTGGCACAGGCTGCTCAGAGTGCCCAATCCTTGGAGGCACTCAAGGCCAGGTTGGATGGCACCCTGGGCAGCCTGAGCTGGTGGGAGGCAACCAGCCCAGAGCAGGGGGTTGGGGCTGGGTGGGCTTTCAGGTCCTCTCCAGCCCAAAACAATTCTATGATTCTATGATTCTATGATTCTATGATTCTATGTTATGTCAATGTACCTGCAGTAAGATTGTTTCCCTGGATCTGTATGTGGTCTGAAAGACTAATTTGGGATCCAATTATCTTATTTAGGCACCAAATTTAATACCTGACCTTCATCTGAGATCATGGGGTTTAAACAAAAATGGCATAAGATTTGTCTGGTGAAAAAAAACGGGTTAGCAGTAAGTGGACTCTGTGTGTGTGGAAACTGTATGTATTTGAAATCCAATTGAATGAGTTTTTCCTGAGTGAGTATTGAATGAAGTATTGCAGGGTACCTGCTTTAGCAGGGGGGTTGGACTCAACAATATCTTGAGGTCCTTTCCAACCATTGCAATTCTGTGATTCTGCAAGTTTGATCTAAAAACAGCTCTCATCTCAAGGATGGATTGAGATGAGAGCATAATTCATGATGAAACATGAATTATTTCTTTACTTTCTGATGGAAGCTGGGAGATATTACAAGGAAGGAAATACTTGGAGGAGGAAGCAATGGAAGGGGAGAGGGATAGGTGAGAACAGAGAATGAAGGAAGGTGGGAAAAAAGCATGCAGATCTGGAAGGGGAATATGTCTTCTTACTCAGCACCACTAGTGGTATAAGACATTAAGCAGATAAACAACAATTTACTATTTAAATCCATGTTCTGCCCATGATGTATGTGCAGACCTCCCCATGAGGTCAGTGGGTGTGCCAGTCTGGGCTGTCAAAAAATATGCCGTCTGAAATTCAGATCCTGGCCTCCTGGGAGCAGCTAGACGTGGAATTTGGAATGAGTTTGACATTACTGCACAGAGCAACTGACGCTGCTGGATACATCTCTGAGGTGTAATTGTGCGAGGATGTGCTTTTTCACCCTCGGCACGTGGGAAAGTCTTTCAAACTAATTGGTGTGACGACATTATTTATGTGCGGCTCTAGGGTGCTGTTCTCATTTCTTATTCATTTGTTGTCACCATCTCCTATTGAAATAAGGAGGTGTTACCTACTTTATAGATACAGTGACCTGAGTGCACCAGGATAAAGCAGTGGATCTATGGAAGAACTGCCTTCCTCTGTGCATGGCTACTTTTATGTGGACATCAGTAGGACAGAAATGAGTTCTGTTCAATAGTTTGAGTCACTATTTCACTATTACTTCAATTAGTCAAACATTAAAACAATTCTAATAATTAAACATTCAACTGAGCAAATGTTTTAAGATCACTACCTATTTCTCAGCATCTGTTTTCATCCTGTTGGCAGCAATTGTGCTTGAAATGGTGTAACATGTACATAACAGCAAAACCAAGTAGTCAGCCACATAGCAAGCAGCATTCTTTGAACTCAGGGACAGTAGCAGACGGGTGACACAAGGGCTTAGAGAGGATTTCCAGAACTGATGCTGATGAAAGCTAATTGGAAGTGGAATGGATTCCAAGTAGTGTCCTTACTCTGGGAGAACCATTTGGGCTAACAGAAACCACTACTGGAAAAGATTCAGAGGAGGTGGAGGATAAGGTAAGATTTTCACAATATGCCCGGAAGCCTGGCTAGTCCAAGATGCTGACAAAGGCCAACACTGATTATATCTGATGAGCAGTACCCTCAGTGTTCCATAAAATAGCTGTAGTACCACCTAAATCCTAGTTTTCTTACTAATCTAGAACATTAGATAAAATCTTGAAGAATAGAGCTTTAATCCTTTCCAAAATTTTTCTGGCATTGACATTTACCATCTGTTGTCTTCATGTTTTCTTCAGAACAAATTGCCTAATCTAATCCTCATTTGAAAAAATTCCTATTCTCAACTTTCTTGACACTGTATCAAGATACCTAATAACTATGTGTATTTTTGCTTCCAATGTCAATCTGTCATATTTGCATTTCATGGAATCTCTCCTTATGTATAAGTCAGAAGAAGCCATGAAGCAAACAGAAAAGGCTCATGAGCTTATGTCTTGCCCCACTTTTGATGAATCAGATGCAGGAAAGGAAAGTCCTCAATTTCTAAGCACTTAAAGAAAATGAATATAAGGGTGATCACTAACAGACTGCTCTGAGAGAAAGATCTGCTAGGAAAAAAAATAACAGCAAAGATAATCTGGCATTATAAGGCAACAATTGCAAGGAGAATCTTTATAGCTCTAAGGAGCACACAGCTCAGTTGTTCTTCAGTATGGAACTGCTTCTCAAGCAACAAGCTAGGAGATGGTAGCTGTCCTTATCCAGTGCGTTGTACATTAAATATATATTTCGACTGAACTGGATTTTTCACTCCCTTCACTCTGAATTTATGTCCTGGTGGAGCATTTAAACTGGAGGTGACACTGTGTCAGTCTCTTTCCCAACCCTGTCAGTCCACTTGCTGACAAGGATGAAAAGTGAATTGGAGAGTCATGCTGCTTCGGTTCAAGACTTTGTCTCAAAAGTAGATATCAGTGTGAAGTAGCCATGAAAGGGCTTTTTGTGCATGGCTCTATCCTGTCATAGCAGGGGTTGCTGTAAGTGAGGAAATGCGAGATGAAGTGGGAATACAGGCATGGATGAAAATGCAGACAAAATGTCAGGAATCCATTCTTTGTATCTAAATATAGATATGAAACCAGAGCTGAAATATATTAAATAACTGTCAAGCAAAGAATTACTGGGAGCTGCCTTCCACACAGTGTAGAAGATGCCTTTCAAAATACTATGCAGCATCATTTTCAGCTGATGCTTCACGCAGCAGTATATAGGAATGCAAAATTGGGATTAGATTCACAGCTGGGATGGAATGACATTCTGCCACAGGCTTTAGTGGAACCTTGCTGATTAACACCTACTGGGAACCTGCCCTTGTGTGCTGATGAGCTGTGGAAGTGCAGAAAAGTTTAGTTACTGTTCTGTTGCAGCCCTGTGTTGAGACATCATGTTTCTTGTACAAGTGTAGTCCTGATCAGAATCAGTGAGAGCTTGGTGTGTAGGAAAATCTTTGACATTTCAGGCAATATCATGATGAAAGAAAGAACTATGTACAAAAGGAGCTGATTGAAGCATGGAAAAAATTAGGGGCCCAGGACAGCTGGATACTTTGTTGGTGACCGTGTGGATTATCACCACCAACTGGCCTGTGTTATCCATCCCTCTCCTTCTCATCCCCCCACCACGAGTGAGTGCTCACAACCATGAGCTCCTCCAGAGAACAGATGAACAGAGGGAGGAGTTTTCAGTTCTCTGTTGTATCTTACAGTCACACTGATGTCCAGTGATCCTGGGAGGAACTGAGATCCTGAAGCAGCAAGATGGGGGAGACTTTGATGCCGGAGACAGAAGTCTGTAGCAAAAAGTACAAGGGAACACAAAAATCAAGGATAGTGCAATGGTTTAACTTTCATCTTCAGCTTTACTGTTGGATGACTTAAGTGAAGTTGTGTTGCTGGAACTGAACTCTCCCCTGCTGTATCATCCAGACTGTGGATGCATCTGTGTGGGCATTGTTCCCCAGTCTCTGAAGCTGTCCATCATCTAGCATTAGAAGTCTTCAGAAATAGCTAATCTGTGCCTCCAAACAAGATCTAATGGCATTACATGCTACGTACTCCCTAAGCAAAGACATTACAAAAAGCCTCCCTACCCAGCAGGGGAACACCACTGTTACTTGGTACCTCTGAGGTTTCTATGGCCAACAAAAGCTCAGACCAGCACTGTCTACAGTCTAAAAACTCCGCCAGACCTTTCCAATAGCATTGTCTTGTGCTAATCTGTGGATGAAGCTCTGTAGAAACCTTTTTTTGCCATTTTGGCAAGTTGACTGAACTGGTTAATCTTGGTGAAAGATAAATATATCTTTCTGCTGCACCTGATAAAGGCGAGGATGGCTTCAACCTTGGATGTCTTAAAGTGTGTGACATTGAATGGCAATAGTCTGTCTCATCACATGAGTGTCAGCTGCTCCAATGGTTGTTCCGGGCATCACACCAAGTGTAGCACTCATAAACCAGATCTGTGGCATCATTCACCCTGAGGCATTCATTTTGAAACACCTGTCTCTGCTTCTAGACAGCTACAAAGCTATGCAGTGATTTCTTTTGAAGGAAAACAAGAGTGGAAAGCAAGTGAAAATTAAGAATTCTTGTATAAAGACAGTAGTTCCAGCCAGCATGAACTAGGTCTGTGTAGGGTACAGAAGCTCTAAGGTGACTGTAGGACTCAATGCATCTTCTGGACTTTCCATTATTTTGTCATATTAGTATATATAATATATAGAGAGATAAGCTATCACATATATATGTTTAGTTTTGTCTGAAATACAGAAACTAAGAAAAGAAATGAGAGGGTAAAGATTGAGACAAGGTTGTGAACATTATGATTCCCCTTTTCTGATAAACTTTGTTGTTTCATTTAGCCAACATTAGGGCTTTGCCCACCTTTTGATCTCGGGCCCACCACTAGAACAGATTCACTATTAAAAAATGCGGCTTTTAAATGATGTTTGCTTTAAGTAAGTCTGGAGTGTGATTATTTTGACTTGAGAAAATAACAGACTGTTTGTTTTAACTGAATTCATTACACATGTTTGTAATAAATCGACTTGTACAGTTATCCTGACACAGAGTGGGCCAAAATTTGAAATTGCTGCAGCCCTGGTGAAATTTCAGCACTACAAAATCAAGCAAAAACAAAGAAAAATGAAAAAATATTTTGTGAAAGCTAGTAATCAAGCAGAGCAAGGATTTAAGGCTGTTCAGCATGCTGGGGGACAGGGAGCAATAGAAACATGAGACTGGAGGGAAGAAAGGGCTTCTGAGTTCCCAACAAGGCAGCGTCCTGCTGCCATTTATGGGGCCACAGGCCACGCTCAGCCGTCAGCCACCTGTATTTCTCCCTGAGAGCTACAGTTCCTGCTCAGACCACCTACTTAGTAAACCAAAGCCAGTTAAGACAGAGTTTAACTGCTCAGATTCAAGGTATTGAAGCAAACGGCCTGCTATCCAGGGAGCCTTCTCTGATATTCTGAAGTGGCAGACTGAAGTTCGTTACAAAATTCCATCCTGCAGTCTCCACCACCTCCACCCCGTGATCCCCCAAGGTCAAGGATGAGCACCAAAAGAGCAGTGATAGGCACAGACATCTCATTATAGAAAGTCTTCTGTGGACAGTCAAAGTGGATCTCACAAAATCAGCCACGTGTTTCTCTATTAGAGCTGCTTTGCAGTGCAAGTGCTCTACTTCTGTCTTCTTTGACTTGAATGAGGACATGGTACTGAGGAATATGTCACTCTATGCCATTCACAGTAACAAGGTAGGTGGTCTCCAACATCTCTGCCTCTCTAGGTTCACCTCCTCTGCTCTCCAATCACCATAATCCAGATGGGGTAGTTGTCTTTGCTTTACTGTGATTTCCTTAACAAGGCTATATCTTGGACATTATCCTGGTGCAGCAAGCACTGACTGATGCAGTTTCCCTTGAGTGAAAGCCCCATACAAACATTCTAGAATCAAAATGTTGCAGAGCAAACTGTTTTTTAAAAAAAAAAGAAAAACAACAATAAAGTTTAAAGCAAAAACACTGCTCCCCACTGTACCTTTTTGAAACCAGAATTGCAATTGCAAAGGGCATCCTTGAAATACCTGCTTTTTTCCTACTTTCCAGTTTTCATTTCTTTAATTTTCTTCTGATCTCTTTATTTCAAGGATGTTTTGCATTGACAAAACATCTCTCCTGTTTCAGCCTGTGATGAGGAAACACACAGATGTCCTGAAATGACTCTCGCATTCTATCAAGAGGTTTCTCATTTTGATCCATTATGCTGCTTTCCAGTTTGTTTTTCCAACAGCTGTCCACTAAGTCAGCTGAAGATATTCATGTAGAGAATAATTTTTCATTATACAGAAACTGAGCATTGCTGTCAGGTCAGCTCCTGTTACTGGTATTGCTACATACTGTGCAGCACAAGCCAGGCTCAGACATGTGGGAGGGTACGTCAGTGGTATCATTTCCAGTCCCATTTACACACATAGCAGCTCTGTGTCAACTTTGTTTATGCTTGTGGTAGTCCCTCACCCCTCAGGGTGTTGGCCAAAGCTCTGCTTGCTGCCTCCATGTCTGTCATGACCACAAATAGGCGATAGCCAACATCTCACAGGGAATCTATCTGTTGGGATAAGCATGTACACATTGGCAGAGGCTGAAACTGAAGAGAGAGGGATGAGTGTTTGCTGGGTTGAGCACTGTGCTACTGGGTGGCAAACCAGGCTTTGTTCCTGCTGCATGACAAAGATGTTCCAAAGCTTTGATTTAAATTTGTGTTCATTGCAATGCAAACAAATGACATAACTGTCCTTACAGGTTTATATTATACCTTGGATATATCTCTTCTGCCCAAGCCAAGAGTGTTATTACTGATATAATTCTACATTTTGACACATTTTTTTAAAAAAAATTGTATTATCCTCAGTATTTTTTTTCTTTTCTACTTACTGGTTTCTTCCAAAGAAGTTTTGGTATAGGTGAAGACAATTACATGTTATAATGGGAAAAACTGTACCTTTCCATACCTTAATCCCAAATTGAGTAAAATAATGGCATATTTCTTATGCATATGATTTAGGAGGCCTGAAATTGGCCAACTACTTATGTAGCACTATCTCCAGCAGAATGAAGAAGTGTTTAACAATAGCACAAAGCACAACCTGCAAAGAGAATGCTGCAAGCGTGTGTTAAAGCTGTACTGAACAGCACTGTTTATGGGGAACAGCACTGGGTGCTATAATGACAGTCACTGTTTGGCCAGTAACAGCACTTTACTGTGTGTTGTACTGAAGATCCACTATAAGGAAGGGAACATAAATTGTATGGTGGTTGTGTGAAGAATATATCCTTCATTATTCCTACAAGAGCACACCATAGCCAGGTACTATATCTTAAGGCAAACTCATACGATGGCTTCCAGTTAAATTTCCAGTTGAAATAACTTTTGAAATGTGACTGTAATTAAATCCCTTGAAGGCTTATGGAAAAGGCATACTCCCTTCTGCAATATCTGTGGCCCCTAAAATTTTGCAATATACTGAGAGTCTGTGGAGCCTTTGTTTGATTATACTAGTAATTAAATTTAAAATTTTATTAAACTTGTTAATAAAGACATAAAATACAGAGCTTCATAGATTGCTTTGATTTGTTGTGAGCTTTCACTAAATCCACAATTTCCTGGCACATGAAAACACTGTGTTTAAGGCTACTCAGGTTTAACCACGTCAATTCAAAAACAGTGACATCACTTCAAAAGGGGCAGAGAAAGAAACCAACTGGACTGCATCAGAAAAGCTCTTTCTTATGGTATGTGGTGCATCCTACATTAAACAGCTGTGTGAGATGAGGTTCAGAGCCTACAAGCACTGCTCAGCTTCAAGGCGGAGGGCAGTTCTCCAAAGCCACGTGAAAGGGTTCACTTTGTTCTGGTAAGAGATCAAAAGGGCTTTTTCTGTTCTACCAGAGATAGCTGTGAAATTTTGTTCTGGAAATTGCAATGATCTCTTTCAAAGCTGAGGGAGTGTAAGATAGGGGAAGATATATGACAGCCATACTTCTCAAAGACAGGTCAGAGAAATTGCCCAGCCCTTCTCCTCCTGGGGGAGTTGGAGTGCCATCTGAATGAGTGAAATAACCCACTCCTTACCTTTTTCCTTCGGAATTCACTGAATCATAGGCTTGTGTCCTCATTTTAAATTTATATACATCTCTAAAACATGACTAAATATAGAATCCAAGTTAAATTTTTCTCTTGTGAGCTTCCTCGTCCAGGAGAAGACCAATGTTTCAAACTTTGAATAGTCTAAAAGTCTTGTTCCTCTATCTCTGCAGAAAAAAATAAAAATAAAAAGGCCCACAATTAACATAGCAGTTCGGTTATTGTTGTGAAGCTATCAGTACAGAAAAAAAAAAGCTCCAAAATAAATGAAAATTATGTTGAGAGTCATATGGCTTTTCTTTGTAATAATGCCCCCTCCCATGGCCAGTTTCATAGGGCTTAATTTGAGGAGATTTAATATGATTGCACATTTTAGGAAAGGCATGTAAAAGATTTTCTTTTCCTTTCAAATATGAACTATAATATATTCACACTTGTGCTGCTAAAAGCACAGGTCATAAAACACAGATCCTACCAGGTGGCCTCTCTGGCTCTGTTATTATATAGCTTTCTCAGCCCAATTTTAAACATTTTTTCATTAGACATTAACATAGCTTTTGCTACTTCATACAATAGGATGAAAATTGTGTTTTTAGGGCAAGGTATAGAACAAAACTTCACAAATCTAGGTAGCCTCACAGTTGAAACTTGAAGCATTTTTGGCCCTTCATGGCAGAAGAGAAAAAAAGGGAAGAAGAAGATGTATATATTCACTATAGCCTTTACAATTTACAGAAATACAGGTTCCCAAGAGCCATCTCAAAAATGGTTTTAGTCAAATATTTATACTGCTATAACTTTATATGCTTAATGAATTTTCCCATTAAGGTTTCTGTGGTTTAGCGAGGAAAGTCCAAATATTCTTGATAATGATTGGTGAGTTAAAATCTCTTGCAGCAGCACAGTGTATAAAATCTTCTCCAAGTAACTGCCTTTTTCACACATCTGGAAAGGCTCTTCATTTTTTATCTGCTGGAGTCTTACAAGGGCAGCTTATTACATAAATAAACAGAAGAATATATGTAGTCATAGAATGACTGAATTGAGTATAATCTTACAAAAACAAACCCTGTCTCAATACTCCTTTGTTTGTTGCCTTTTGGCACAATTATTGACTCTCCTGTGTGTACTGTATAATCATTACTGCCCTCAGTTTCTCCCTGATGTGAAACATGGCCAGGTGGTCAGCTGCAACAAGGCCTAGGCTTGCCTAGGAGTGCCGCTTTCTGAAACCAAGTGTGTCCTCAAAATGGGAAGCCCAATTCTCACATTCTTTCCATGCAAGTAAGAGCCCCACTGCCATTCATGGTGTTGCAGACCCTGAAAGAAAAAAATCTGGCCAACTGGAGACCAAATAACTTCATGTGAGCAGTTGTACGAAGAGAGTAGGAGACTCATGGCTCATTCATGGCCATGGCCACCCCAAGAAATACTTTCTGCCAGGATGTTGTTGTGTCACCTGAAAGGAGACTGTTCGTAAGTGATTGCAGGAGAAGAAACAGAAACCAGAGGAAATTCACTCTCCGGAGAATTAGAAGCAATCTCTAATCTCTTGCAGACCCAACTCCTTCTGTCACACAGAGAAAATACAATCACTTTGTTCTGATCCAACAGGCACCCCCAGTAGGGTGATCACCTCCTGCTCTGTCCTTTGATAGGAAGAGAACTACAGTGCTAAGACACAAAAACCACGGCTGTAAATGCTTATTTCATACAATGGTGAAGTGCAGCCATCAGGCCAGCTATAGAGTTATAAAATCTGGTACATTCTCCTTATAGTACTCTGGAAACGTGGATGCACTCCCATTCTGTGCAGGGAACATGGCTTTGTAGATAGAGCAGTGGAGCTGCTGTCATTTGCCTGTCCTTTTGTCATTTCAAAAATTACATATAGCAGAGCAAAACAGGAAGTAAAAGAAATTTAAAGGCTTTACACAAAATAAGAGGACTCTAATAAGATGACATTTACTGAAAATACACTTTCTTTTCTGACTGTTATATACTTTTCTGATTCATTATTTCTGTCACATAGCTCTATCTAGTCACCCTACTACAACAAATGTCAGCTACAGAGATAGGTCTTTATCTCTTGCATTTTTTTAGGCTTGATAAAGGGAGGGAATTGCTGGCCAGGAATGCCTTTGGAACAAAGCTCATCATTCACGGGATGAGCGGGACATTCCCGTGATGCTGACACTTAAAGTGAAAGTACAGGAATGAGGATGCTCCTGAAGGTCAGTGCTGTCTATCAGTATCCATACGTTGCCTAACGGGATTAAGTTCTATAAGTAGATGAAGTTGAAGGCTAAAAGGATTGAGTTCTATAAGTAAATGAAGTTGAACCCAAATCCTGGAAACCTGAATCTCAAAGAAGGCTGTAGTTTGTCTCCATTTGTGTATGGGCTCTGTGCTCCACTGGGTGCAGTGTTTTGGAAATCGAAGACTTCAGGCTGAGGTTACTCAGAATATGTGTGGATTTCCATACAAAGGGTGATGTGACTCTTGCTATGCTTCTGCACTGGCTCTGACAAAGGATGGGGATGTGGCAGAATGCTGTATCTGGGATGGCACAGGTTTATTTGTCTGCACAGCTCTGTGGTTTTGCTGGTACGCTGAGGAACTCTGAGACGTGTGGGATACTCACTGTACCCAGCATAGCAAGGGGAACCTGAAGAAAAGTCACACTGCTTCATGGAAGGCCTGACCTACTACCGCCATAAACTGGAGACATAGGAACAAGATGGGACAGACAAAGCAACAGGCGGTGCTGGGAGACACACAAGGGACAGGACACAGTCAGGGCCGAGAGCAGTGCAACTGCCAGTGTCATCTTTTCTCATCCAGCCACAAAGCCATGCACAGCTGGATACCAACTCAGAAACCTGCAGGGTCCATCACCTAGGGACGGGAGCTGGGACAGACTGCATGGCAGCCCTCACAGCACCAAATGGGGAGCAGGAAGTCATGGGACACTCAGAAAAGCAACACATTTATCCTGTTCCAAAGTTAAGCCTGTTCCAAAATAGTAAACGCATATATTGAACTCAGCTTTCTACATTTACTGACTACAGAAAAGGCATCCTTTAGGGGAGAAAATAGACTGCTGTTTTGCTGGGACTCTTCAGATGCCATGGCTTAAATGAATTCATCACAATGACCCAGCTCCTATTGCTCTGAGTCATCGTGTGCTGCAAACAGTCCCTCCATGCACAGTCCAAGATCAACCTTGTCAATACAGTTTGTCATACATCTTATTTCATGTTTGGCATTGTGCTGGAATACCCTATCCTCCAGATATTGCTAAGGGCTGTAGCTGTGGAGAAAAATGGGCATGGGGGCAGAAAGCAGGAATGGGAGAAGGACAAATAGAGGGAAAGTGCAGACATTAGTGAGTACCAAATTTCCTCTGGAGATTTAACATTTCCTATACAAATAAAGTCAACGCTTTGACAGTGATGGTGGTAGAGTGGAGACACACACATAAGATGAATCTTACATTAAAAGCAATGTAATGAATGTTGAGCACTGAGCCACTATGAAGAGACAGCCACCATTGTCCAGACCAGTGAGTCTAATATTGGCATGGCCACGTTACCCCTGCAACACAACCAGAGGGAGTGTGTGGACATATTTAAAATGAAAGATGCATTTATGCTATACCTTCTATTCTGTCCTAACCTCTCATTTATTCACACTTTCTCTTTCTTTGGTGCAGTAATTCCAAAGTAGATGCAATTCATTATTTTTTGTTTCTTATGCCCCAGTGAATATTTTCCCAAAGCTCTTTTGAAATATATTTCCTTCTCTTAATATCAAGTTGTTCCTTCAAAAAGGCAACAAAGGCAATCAATAAAGAATCCAGCCATATCTTTACAGTTGATAGGAGATTTGGCAAAGTTTTATACATTAATTTATGCAAAAAGCCATACTGTTTTCAGTCTCAGAGCATTCATGTGAACTTCTTTCGTAATTTTACTGAACTTAATACCTGTTCTCTTTGACTTAGAAAAACAAACATTAAAAAAAGTAAGACTAAGAGTAGCATAGTTTCCACTCCAGAAGTAGTATTGTTGCTTGAAACAATTTTGCCTAAAATCAGTAGACAACTAATTTTTAAATGAAATTGAAATTAAAAAATACAGTGGCAATATCTTTTGAGTCACTAGAGGAGCTGGGCTTAGAGAAAGTGAAAATAATCAAATTTAGCCATAATGCCCTCTGTTTAATTGACATTTACTCCAATTCTATTTTATTTTTAAGTGAACTCCAGGGAAATGTTCAAATATTGAAAAGGATAGAAGTGAAGCATTTGATTTGTCCTCATTTCTCAAAAAATGCAGGATAATCTGAAATCTTTTTCCACCAGAATGAAAAAATCTGTATGGTACCACTTACAACTGCAGTGAAAAAGGGAAAACAATTCCATGTCAGATAAATATAGGTTTTGAAATGATTACCAAGGAGTAATTTGTGGAAAGGATGAAAAACTCAGGAAAAGTGTTCTGGTATGAATGGCTGTGGCAGAATTGGTCTTTAAGCAGCATAACTTACAGTAATCTTTTTCCTTTATCATCTCCTTGGGCTGAGCGAAATAAGCTGTCAGTAAAAGCACATTTTTTTTCCCTGCAGAAACACAGGAGCTTTTGCCAAAACAGCTCTGTACTGGACATACAACAAAAAAAAACACAGAATAAGCTTTGCCTTACAGCATGCAGTACATAGCTTTATGTCAGCAAAATGGGCTGACATAATATTGCAGTGCTAGATAACTCTACCACATGCTCCGTCCTGATTTTGTTACCCAAACAAAAACCAAAACAATTCCCTCCCTCCATTCTCCTCCCCTTTTCATTCCCTCCCACGTTAAAAGAGAAGCAGCGGTCTGTTCAGGCTATAAAAACTCCCAGGCTTTTTGCAGCTCTCATCCGGAGCTGGCTAAGCATTCTCCCTGTGGACTCTGCTTTCCAACTATGTCCCCACCCCTTATAAGTGAGTCATTCCTCCAGGGCTCCTTGAGCTGTTTTGGTTCAGAAACCTCTGTCACCGTGGGCTTCCCACCTGTGTTGGGATGGGTCACGGGAGCCTGAAGCATCTTTTGGTGACCTCCCTGCCTGCCAAATGCAAGGTGGAGTCTCTGTAGCCTTTCCTCTCCAATATGATGCAAAACCCTTTTTATTTTTGGAATAATAATAATAATAAAGAAATATTCTTTATGTTTACAATTCTTTCTACATATACCTGAAGAGAAGCTGTAGCATGGTGGGGACTGACTTTTTCTCCCACGTAACAGCAATAGAACAAGAAGTGATGGCCTTAAGTTGCACATGAGGAAGTTCAGGTTGGACATTAGGAAACATTTCTTAACAGACCGTGTGGTTAGGTATTGGAACAGGCTTCCCACAGAGGTGGCAAAGTCACCATCTCTGGAGGTGTTCAAGAAACATATAGCTGTAGCACTGAGGGATATGGGTTAATGGGCAGGGTAGGGGTGGATTCGTGGTTGGACTAGATGATCTTAGAAGTCTTTCCAAACATAACGATTCTATGATCCTATGATTTCAGGAATTTTTAAGATTCTGTTCTGCTGAATTTTTCTCAGTCACTGGTGCCGATCAGAAAATCTTATGTTACAGCTTTCCCTTCCCTTCCCTTCCCTTCCCTTCCCTTCCCTTCCCTTCCCTTCCCTTCCCTTCCCTTCCCTTCCCTTCCCTTCCCTTCCCTTCCCTTCCCTTCCCTTCCCTTCCCTTCCCTTCCCTTCCCTTCCCTTCCCTTCCCTTCCCTTCCCTTCCCTTCCCTTCCCTTCCCTTCCCTTCCCTTCCCTTCCCTTCCCTTCCCTTCCCTTCCCTTCCCTTCCCTTCCCTTCCCTTCCCTTCCCTTCCCTTCCTTTCCTTTTCTATTGGAAAACATAGTTATTTTGAAACCAGAAGGCCATTTACTAAATCATTTTTATATTTCATTTTGAAAATGAACAAAGGGATCTTAAAGCCCATCCTGTTGCCACCCACCAGATCGGGCTGCCCAGGGCCCCATCGAACTTGGCTTTCAATCCCTGTGGATATCCCACGGATATCCACAACTTCTCTGAGTAACCTGTTTCAACAGCTCACTGCCTTCTGAGCAAAAAATTTCCTCCTAATTTTTAATCTAATTCTCCCATCTTTTAGCTTAAAATCGTGTTCCATTGTCCTATTACTATCTATGCATGTAAAAATTTGGTTCTTCAAATTCTGGAAGACCAGAATGAGGTCTCCCCAGAGACTTCTCAAGGCTAAACAAGCAGAGGGGAACAAAAACCTCACTCTCCCTGCTTGCCATCCCTCTTCTGATGCAGCCAAGGATACAGTTGGTCTTCTGGGCTGCAAGCATACACTGCTGGCTCATGTCAGTCTTTTCATCCACCAGAACCCCTAGCCCTTCTTTGCAGAGTTGCCCTCAAGGAGTTATTCTCTCCATCTGTACACATATCTGGGGTTGTCCTAACTCAAGCACAACACCTTTCACTTGGCCTTGTTGAACCTCATTAGGTTAACATGGGCTCATTCTTCAAGCTTGTCCAGGTCCCACAAGATGGCATCCGTTCTTTCTGTTGGATCAACTGCATCACTCAGCTTGGTACCGTCTGCAATCTTGTTGAGGGGATGCTTGATCCCACTGTCTGTCATTGATAAAGATGTTAAAAAGCTCTGGTCCCAAGACAGATCCCCGGGGAAAATGTCAGAGGACAAGGGAGCTTTTTACACCCCTCTCTGCTTTACAGTGGCCCTACATAGTGCTTACACAGCTAGGTGATAGTAGGAGGATCCATGTTCTCAAACTCTACTGAGAAAAGGAAAATTATAAATAGATTTTCAGAAAACACGTGATTAGTGGCTCCTTCCAAGAGTAGTAGCTGAGCACAGAGCATACAGTCACTCCAAGAGCCCTGCAGGTGTTTGGTACCAGAAGCATTTGGAGCTCCTGGGTTGCTGGGAGCATGATGTTCTACCATACTGTACAGCACTGCTGGAGATGACAGTGGGTTTGAAGAGTTCAGATTTTAGGTAAGACCATCAATTTGCTATTTGGACTTTAAATGTTAGTTTTGAAATACCACAACCACCAGATGCAAAATGTGGTTCAAACAGTGATAATGGAGTGATGATGCATTTTCTAGTTTTATTTTCAGTCTTTGTCATTGGCTTCATCCAGGTCAAGAACTGCCTGTTCTCCTGGTGGCACAAAAGTCTGCCAAGTGCTCTGTCTAAATCAATAGCAGGAGGATCATGCACTGAGTGGAGTCAGATTGATTTGGCAAATGCTTGGTCTATGTGGGCCCAATAGTGAAGATGGGGAAGCTGCAAACACTAACCATTTTTTACCTACATTTTCCTTTGGATCTCATCCATAGTGACTCTCTGAGACACAATTATGTTGCAATCAGTAGACCTTACAGGCTGTGCTTTACTGGTTTTATCGCACAAAAAAAGGGTAGGCTTGTTCTAAATGTTGAGTTTTGTGTTGTTTGTTGTTGTTGTTGTTTATTCGTTTGTTTTGATTTTTATTAAGAGGATGAGAGTGTTCAGAATTCAAAGCAAAACTGTTTTTACAAAAAAAAAAAATATGCTTGGGAACTTTTGAATGGCCACAGAAGTCAATTTATAAAAGTTTTATCATCACCAGAGGAGTTATATTTGCCAGCAGAGCAGAACTTAATCATCAATTTTACTTTACAAATTTTGCTTTTTACTATGTAACGCAGGCAGGGAAAACCCTCGAAGTGTTCCCTGAGCGGGAAGCGATCCTGAGAGAAAGAAATGTTGTGACTCATCTCCACAGCAACCCAGGGGTGATGACGTGAGCGCTGCTCTGGATTGTTCTTGTTTAGCAACAACTGTACAATACATAAATACACGTTTGGTGACTAGGGGATTACAGAGACAATGATGAATTCTTCACAGATCCTTATCTATCAAACTAATTAGTAAACCTGGAGGATGACAAAGATTATTGGTAACCAATGTGGTTAACAATTTGAGTTGATGCTGATTTGCTGTTCTAATTTTTCCTTCAATAAAGATAAGATAAAAGACTATTGTTATTTATTTTTTAGGACACGGCCTCTGTTGACAAATGTGAAAATTTCTGCCTGTTCAATAACCCCAGCCTGGTCTGTGATGGAGGTGTGATATGAGACCTGCAGCCTCAGAGCAATGGCCTGTCCACAGCCAAAACAGCAGAAGGCAACAACAGTTTGCTGTGAACCACAGGGATATTTTGCATGTCTGAGCTCACCTGTACACATGTACTTGTAGCCACAATATACACTGGGGCAAGAACAGGCTTTTCACAGCCTACTCTACCCAGCACTGATGAGGCTGAACCTGAAGTGCTGTGTCCAGTTCTGGGCTTCCCAATACAGGAGAGAGCTGGACATACTGAACAGTGTCAAAGGGAGAGCCACGTAGATGATGAAGGGACTGGAGCACCAGGGCTGAGAGAAGAGGCTGAGAGAGCTGGGCCTGTTCAGCCTGGAGAAGAGGGGGCTCAGAGGCATCTTATTAATATCAATCTATACCTGGAGGGAGAGTGCAGAGGATGGAGCCAAGCTTTTGTCAGTGGTGCCCACTGATAGGGCAAGAGGTTACAGGCACAAACTGAAATGTCAGGAAGCACTTAACTGTGCAGATGACTGAGCAGTGGCATACACTGCCCAGAAACTGTGGAATACCCAGAAACTGTGGAATCTCCTTCTTTGAGATCTCCAAAAGCTGCCTGGACGTTGCCCTGGGCACCCTGCTCTGGATGTCTGTGCTTGAGCAAGCGTTGGGCCAGATGGACCCAGAGGTACTTCCCCACCTCAGACATGCTGTGAGTCTGTGATTCTGTGAACTCCAGTCAGTATATTTCTCTATTAAATATGGGAAATTCATTTGATGTCTAGTAGATAATAAAGACTTCTTTACAGATTTTGAATTCAAGCGAGGAAAGTTATGCCCCTGCTATGCAGTAGTAACAGGATAGTTTGGTTTTTATTGTGGTTGCTTTAAAAAAAAAATTCCAGAAAGAGATTTCTTTCTTCTTTAAGAGAACCAAGCCCTTCTGTCTCAGCTATCCCTACTGCATTTCTATAGTATCTTATCACTTCAGCCTGTAGCACTTTTCCATGTGCCCAAGGCCACCATCAGTGTCACACTTTTTTGGCCACATTTTGCCATGCCATGCGCATATATTCATCTGGGTGGCTAATCAGACCCATGTGGAGTCTGTCTGCTCTATAACTGAGTCACAAATGCCAGTAAAAGCCGTGATGGATGCTAAGGGACGTTCTCCATTCACTCAAGTAGGTGTCACTTTCTATTTTATACCTATTACCAAGCTTGAAGTCTCTGAGATCAATATGTTCAAGATGAAATGTTCGAGTTTCTTTTGACTCTGGAGGCAAGAAACACAGTTTGATGAGCCATCACTTAGACAAATTTGCTATGGCATTTTCTATGTTGCTGTGACTAGAAAGTCTCACTACTGATAACAGTATTCTTTTAACTATTCTTTTGACCATTTTTGCTAGATTACCTCTTTGTAGTTGGACAGACTTACTCCCATCTCCTTGATGGAGGAACCAGCCATACAGCAATGAATATACTGATTTCCTGGGAATAGCAAAAGAGTTTAAAGCATTTCCAAATCATTACATGTGGTAAGACAAATAAGAATGGGGTAGACAGTTATTTGTAGTGAACTGTGGATCAGTTAGGAAATGTCAATCAGCGGTTTTAAAACAGAATTCTGCTGAGGACAGAGTAAACCACGAGCTTATCAGAATCTGTGGCAGTCTCACAGCTATATATAATGCCTCAGCGAAACGCACACAATGCTAAGTTCTCCACCACAGCTAGGAGAAATGAAAGTCACCTCCAGACTGAAGGAGGATCTTTCTAAATGAGAGCAATCTGGCAGCTCTCCTGGAGTAAGAAAGTATCTGGCTGCATAGCAATCAGGAAAGCTTATTTCCCAATTTGTCTGGCAGTTGGATATGCAAGACATGCTTCATTAAGAAGTATCACTAGATAGGGGTGTACTTGCTTCTTGAAACTGAAAATAAGCATAATTCCTGTTACTTTTAAGTAAGTATCAGTTTTCTCTTGAAATTTAGCGGAGGTCTGGTAACAATTACCATATTTTAATGATTATCAACAAAGCGAATATCTATATCACAGTAAGTTTTTAGAAAATAGTTGGTGGTTCTGGAAGTATATGATTGTATTTGTCTGATTTGCATCAGTTTTCAAGGGCCTGATTTTCAAAGGTTTGAACATTCAGTGTTTCCAGAGAATGAGATGTCTTAATAACTTTGATGAAAACCCAGGAGACATTCAGAAGCATAATTTCAAAAATCTTGGTCTTGTATATGCTTTTTTTTTTTTTACCATTATCTTCCCATTACTACAAAATAGACTGTCAGAAACATCATTTCTGATCCCACCACAGTCTTCTTACCAGCCCTGTAAGTTCAAGTAGCATGTCAACTCCTCCCCACCCTGACCAGAAAAATGAGATTGGAACTAAATTTATGAGACACTTCTTCAATGAAAAGTTAAATTTTAGTGTTGGGCTAGACGACTTCCTGCAGTCCCTTCCAGTCCAGACTATTCTCTGATCCTATCAGTGTGGGAGCTTTGTCCTTTCCAGTCCATTTTGTATTACTTTATCCATTTCCAATATGCTCAGAAAAGAGTCCTTTCAGCTTACTGCTGAGAGCACTGGCACGAAGGTTGCCCAGAGAGGAGGTAGATGGCCATTCCCTGGAGACATTCAAGGCTGGGCTGGATGGGGCTCTGAGCAACCTGATATAGCTGTTGTCCCTATAGTAGGTGTCCCTGTTCATTGCAGGGGAGTTGGACCATAGTACCTTTAAGGGTCCCTTGCAACTTAAACGATTCTGTGATTCTATGATTCTAAGCATCTGCTTGAAATGTCACAGGTAAAAGGCAGGATGTTTAGAGTTGGATCTTACTATAGTGAGCAGGAAATGATAAACAAAAAAGTGGAAGACAAAAAATGATAAACAAAAAAGTGGACACAAAGATGCTGAATGAGTCAGAGAAGGTTAGTTTGGAAAGATTCAGTGACATGAAGTTACTAAAAACTTCTGAAAATTCACATTGATTTAAATATAATTCCAGACCAGCCATAGACACCACATGTCATTGTTGTACCATGCATTCCCTACACTCCTCTTCTGTCTCCAGGTTCACTTCTCAACCTCTAATGTACTTCAGATCTTCAGCTTATGCTTTCACCCCTCAGAGATCTGATGGCAGTGGCTGCTCTCCCCTGTCTCTGCCCCTACTACTGCCCAATTCAGTTTCCCATTTGAACAATGGAAAGTCTGCACAGTAATTTGCTCAATGTATAATACAAAAGTTGAGGTGGATAAAGCAAATTACTGTCCTTCCACAGTGGCTAAGTATGCCATTGAGGGAACATGCTGGCCTCTTCACAAATGTGATACAGTGTGGGCTTTTCCTACTTAAATTAATAGATAACAGTACTATTGGAAAATCTAAGCAAAGGCTTAACATCGTCCAAGATCATAAAGATGCAATCTCAAACAATCACTGTTTTTCACTTTTAATTGTGTTTAGACAGTTGCTTTGAGGAGCCTTATGACTCAGTCAGGTAGTCAAGTTTTGTAGGCAGAGGTAATATCATTTCATAAGCCAACAAGCACAGCTGAAAAACAAAGGATGAAAAGAACTTGTGGTTCAGATATAGATAAAGGATTTCCAAGCAGAGTTAACAGGAAGTTTAAATAGTATGAGACAAAGAAAAACAAACATGCTTTTGTTAACAAGACCGACAGTGTTACACTATAAAAAAATTCTCCACCGATTTGTCACCATGCGATTTTATTTTCTCCTGTTCTGAAAGAACTGCATCAAAAGCATATTGAAAAGAAAAATGGCAGTAAGTGAAGAAGTGAAGAACAAAACTAATATTTGCTTTTTTTGAGGAAGTGAGGGAACTAACATCTCTATGTCCAGTACACCTTTCCTAGCTTTTTTTGCACATTTTTTTCCTGACAATGGAGTCGAATTTTTTGGGAATAAAAGCTTATTCATTTTTACAAGTTTTTTATTTCATTTTGCTTTTACAAGAATAAGATCTTAGAATGTCATGTTATGGAAGTCTATAAAGCATCTGCATCCAGTACCCAAGGAATCCAAATTCCTTCTTAGAAAGAGCCCTGGATTTATTACTGTATCTTGGAAAATAAGTCCCTGAGGACAGCTGACCCTTGCCATTTTATGGCTCGCCAACTCTTTGACAGCTGCTTCTGGGTGGCTGCAGGTTGTGACACAAATGTTTCTTCAGTAACCATTTACTTCTTCCCTGGTGGATTCCATTTCCTTAATGTATCCCTTGCTTCAATGGAAACCCAGCCTATGTAAGTTTGTGAAGTCATGGGGGAAAGGAAAGTGACTGACTAACAAAAGAGCCCTAACAGCTTCTACTTCAGCTCTTTTTTTTTTCTTTTTTTTTTCTTTTTTTTTTTCTTTTTTAAATTCTTCCATAACAGAGAAAGTCTCAACACATTCACACTGCCTATCAAATCTTTGTCCTGCCTTTTCCACGTAGGTACTATGCTGAGTGGAAACCAGGAATGTTAGAACAATTTATTCTTAAAGCATTTAACAGAAAACTAGGTCAGAATCAGTCACGCTTGCTCACTTTGCTCTGTTTAATCAGATTCAGATGAAATGATGATTGGCAGTCTTCTGCAGAAGCGTTGTGAAATGTATTGATGAAAAATTATGAAGAATTTACCACATTTCAAGAGAAGCTTTCCCAATGATCTTTATGACTTCAGTCTATAGAAGTGCTTCGAGTAAGACACGTCTCCAGAAACTCTTAGAATTATGTGTAGTTTATCTGTTATTATCATGAAAAGTTCTCACTTTTTATTGCTGTAGGAGCTGTTTACATCAGAAAAGAGGGTCCACGACAAGGGAGACATCTACCTGCACTGATGGTAGGGGAGAACTGTTGTGTGGCACCCTACTTCTGTTGTGTAACACCCTACTTCTTTATCTAGCATTTTTCACCAGTTGAACTGGAAGCATGTAATGTCATGAAAAAGAAACAGTGAAACATCTGCTTTAAATGATTCTGTCACCCTCTTCGTGGCACAGAAAACTCTTGTATCAGAAATAAGCCCCCACTCCCGAGTCTTTTCCCTCAAGATGATTGCCCAGATACAAGTGGTGTACCAGAGATCTCAGTGGGACTTTGCACATGAATAAGAGCTCTGTGACAATGTGTTTATAAAAAAGGGGTAGGTTTAAAAACACACTGATAATTAACTGCTTCCATATCACCTCTTTATTTTCCTTTGAACATCTTTCTGCTATTGCACGCTATGTTTGCAGGGTAAATAATTTATACTGCAATCAAATTACACTTGAAAGGAGTACAAGCTCTCAAATCTGTTTGCATGTCTTTGAGAAATTATAATATAAACATGAAAAGGAGGTGAGTTACAGCTAATTTCTCATTTCCAGGTCTGTATTCAATGTTGTCTCCAACGTTACAGCTGAACTTCTAAGTAGTCAAGAGATTGGAAGAGGCTTATTTCCACGAATATGTGTTCAAAGCTGGTCCATAGCTGGGAAAAGTCAGATCTGTATGTACTTTTTTCCAAAAAGAAGACTTTCAACTTCAAAAATCCTGACAGTCTTAAAACTGTTGTCAAAATGTCAGATTGGAAAAAAAAATCCTTGGCTATTGACACTTCATGCTCTCAGATCAGCATGCATCTCAGATCAGATAATTGCTGCTAGTGAAAACGCTGTCAGTGGCAGGATTACTTTCATATTTTTTCTAAGTTCTCAAGCAAACAGCACTGCAGCTACTTTTTTTACAGATGTGCTTTATCATTTGTTTTTCTCCTTTACTCATTGAATAAGGTGCATTTTAACTTGGCCAAGTCAATAAATCAGTAACATTGCCATACTGATATGGTTCTTGCAGCAAGAGAATTATATGTTATCAAACACACATGTTTGTGCTAGTGCATTCTCATCTCAGGGCACAAGCTTTATGGGATCTGATCCAATCAAAAGCCAGTGGGATAGTGAATGTATGTCTTAGACACTTTGTGATTAATGGTAAAGAGGCCTAGAAATATTAGCTTCATAAACAGACTTTGTAAGGAATATGCGTTATTAAAATATACTTGTCAATGCCCTGTTCCAATAACAAATGTATAACACGTTGGTGATATATGAAGTGATGGCAAAAGGCAATGATAAGAGAGATGTCATAGCTATAGGATTACATTAGGTTGTTTGAGGAGGGCTACACCACACTGGCAGTCTCTATAGATGTCTTAGCTGTAAAGGAGGACAGCTGTCATCATTCATACCTGTACTTGACCTGGCTCTGCTCCCGTACAGGCATAAGTCCTTGCACATGGCTAAGACTCCTTCCAGAGGCCAGCTGAATTTCTATAGCACCTAACTAAGGTCCTTGCCTTGTACAAAGCTCATTGACATGCTTAGAGATTTAATTTCACTTGTAAATTATGTATGGTGCTAGGGCTGGGTCCAGAGGGCCTGGAAAATTCTGGCTGTGCTGGTTTTATTCGTTAACAATTTATGAGTCTGGTGTACTTGATCTAATTTCAGGTGGATAAGTAAAACAGCTCTACCCATCACCATCATGTTGGCTTTGGAAAAATAACAAATCATTTGAGGGAGCAAAATATGTGTTCTGGCAGAGTTGTATGCGATCATAACATCAAAGCCATTAAACTGTTTATTCATTTTGCAGTGAATATACAAGAACCTTAGTTACAGTGAATAGGGCAATTCCACTGATTTTAATGACAGCAATATTTACTCTGTTTGAGGCTGGTTCTGGTCCACCTTAAGATCCTCCTTGTATGTCACAAGAATCAGACATACTATGTTGTGATTGAACTTGTTGGCATTCAGAAATTAGGAAGTTTTAATCCAAAACATTTTTTAGAAAATATTTTTAGTAACCTAAAAATGAGAACTTTGAATATAGAAAATACAATAGAAGAGGAATAATCTTCTGTATTGCTATTTTTTTAAAGGACTTTTTAATAAAAGTACTGTAACTTATGCTTGAGGTTTGGAACCCTTTAAGTAACAAGCAGCAGCAATTAAATTTCTTTCCATTGTGGCCTTTAAAAAAATTATTACTTACTTTCATTGCATTGCCATTAATTAGCTTACATGCCATTTAAATGGAGATTTTATGATTTAAATCACAGTGTAAAGCCTGGTGCTCATTAGAAAATATGTCTGCCCCATTCAATTGCAATTGAGCTGCCGCCTGATTGGTCTCAAATCCAGTTCCTGAAATGTTAGTCCACTCAGTAGTTTCCCCTGACACGGGAAAATAGGTTCCAATTTGCTTTCTTCATGACAGCGTTGTCTTGAGTAGCCCACATAATAGGGTCCTTGCTTTTGTCTCCCTTCCCTTCCTGTTGTGCCCCCTTCCTTTAAAACTCTCCACCTTCTCAGTGCTGTTCCTACTGTGGAGGCATCCTAAGCTAAGCTTTCAATCTGTGAAATTTTGTGGGTTAAAAATACTTCCTTTTTTTAAAATTCAGACTGAATTATTTAATTGAACTAATTTTTATATTCACCTTGATCCAATGGAAACAGACTTTGGGGAGAGGGATTTGGTGCTTGTGGACTGAGAGGTAATCTTTGTTTCATGCCTGCTATTGAACAAGTGTACTTTTAATTATTGCTAAGGTCAAGATGCATTAAGAAAAAAAGTGAAAATGTTATCATAGAATCATAGAATGGCCTGGGTGGATAGGACCACAATGGCCATCTAGTTTAAAGCCCCCTGCTGTGTGCAGGGTCGCCAACCAGCAGACCAGGCTGCCCAGAGCCACATCCAGCCTGGCCTTGAATGCCTCCAGGGATGGGGCATCCACAGCCTCCTTGGGCAACCTGTTCCAGTGCCTTACCACCCTCTGAGTGAAAAACTTCCTCCTAATATCTAACCTAAATCTCTCCTGTCTCAGTTTAAAACCGTTCCCCCTTGTCCTATTACTACCCACCCTCATAAACGAATGAAAAAAAGGTGTAGGGGCATGAAGGAGAGGGAGAAGCGTCAAAGCACAGTTAAACAGGAATGGTTTGAGCACCTTTGCCTGAAGATTCACAAGACAGTTATGACTGCATTAGGACAGCTATTCATACCGTTGCATTATCAGGACTCAGACAACAGTATTCAAGGTCCATTGCCCATAGCAAGGCAGATCACAGACCACACTTCTTCAGATCTTAAAGTTGTTCAGCCTCCTAAAAATCCTCTTGTGAAGAAATTTTTTTTCTTTATTTTTCTTCTTCTTTATTTTTTGTTTTTGTTTTTGCCTTTTTCTTTTATTTCTTTTTCTTTTTCGTTCCTTTTTCTGTTTTTTTTCCTTTCTCTTTTTCGTTCTTATTTCTGTTTTCCTTTTCTTTTTCTTTTTCCTTTTCTTTTTCTTTTTCTTTTTCTTTTTCTTTTTCTTTTTCTTTTTCTTTTTCTTTTTCTTTTTCTTTTTCTTTTTCTTTTTCTTTTTCTTTTTCTTTTTCTTTTTCTTTTTCTTTTTCTTTTTCTTTTTCTTTTTCTTTTTCTTTTTCTTTTCCTTTTCCTTTTCCTTTTCCTTTTCCTTTTTATTTTTATTTTTATTTTTATTTTTATTTTTATTTTATTTTCCTTTTCCTTTTCCTTTTCCTTTTCCTTTTTCTTTTCCTTTTCCTTTTCCTTTTTTTTTTTTCCCTTTTTTCTTTCTATTTCTCTTTTTCTATTTGTAGAATTATTACGGCAACTTCACCACCCAATCCATTACTGTAACTACAGGACAGGTAGTGTTATGATGCACTGCACTGTAATATAATCATTGTGGGATTGAAATACATTTTTCTTTAGACAAAAGCATAAATGGTTTACACTACAGTACACGAATAGATCCTTGAAATACGTATTTGATTGCTTTTGTGGCTTAATCACATATGTACACACCTTGGTTAATTTGGGATTAGTGTGTACGTGTGTGTGCAGAGCAGACTCAATAAAATACAGTACTGAATGAAAAGTAAGCTGTAGATTTCTTTCATTAATCTATTTTAGACGTTGAACACTACCATCTGTTTTGGAGGCAGAAAAGTAAGTCATCCAGAGAAATAACTTGCCCTGGAAAAATCACTTGCTAACTCTCTATTCATTAGAGAGTGATTTATGCACAAAAGCTTAACGCTTCTAAAATCTTTGATATATTTGTTTTAGAAATTTTTCTGGAGAAAAAAAGAAAAAAAGAGTTAGAAGGTCAGCAATTTTGTTCATCTAGCTTATGCAAGCAGTGAGCCTATTTACTGAGACTGCATTTTTGTTAAGATGTTCTGGACACACTATATAGTTCCTTTTATTTTAGGTCATTGCAAAGGCAGCTGCCTCATTTTGATCAGACCCCATCAGAATGGCCTGTGACTCCATCTGTGCCGGTAAATAAAGCCGTACCAAAGAATGCTCTGAACACAGGAGGTCAGTAGTCTCTAATGTCAGAATGTTAGAATAGTCCATGACACTGTGTTGGTTGGAGTCATCTCCCAAAAGTATTTTAAGTGTTTAAAATGTTTAAACACTAGTGCAGATCAGGGACATTTCCATTCGGTGCAGGGAGTATGCCCTCCTTGTTCCAGAAGTGTGCTTAATAACACAGCCACAGCCACACCAGGCACCTTGGCATTAAAGCCAGCAACTGGCCCTGTACAGTTTACCGCTGCAAATGCAGTCATATTATCCCCAGTGATTCTCTGCACTTGCTTGTGCCTTTATCTGTTCTTTCTCAAGCTAAAGGCTAAAAATTCTCTGGAGAAAGGAGTTTCTCTTTGTTCTCTTTGAGCATGTAGCACACTAGGATCCTCGTCTGTGACTGTGACCCCTTCTGCATTCCAATTAATAAATCACTCTAATTCTGAATAATGCTTGAGACAAGGGTATTGTAAAGAACAGTTTAGAAAAGAAGATATCAAAAGGCAGAGAATAAAGCAAGCACATATCTTAACCACTGTGGGAACCATTTATTCACTTAGACTTGCTCTCCATGGACAGATATGGTTGGTCACAGAACAAGAAACCAAAGGAAGATATGAACATAATTTTCATCTTTTGATATCTATTGAGCCTGGTAAGACTCTCGATGCAGTCATAAAGAAGTCCCTCCCTACACTGTATGTGAGGAGTCTGGAATGAAGGGCTGGTTGCCCTTAGCTTTTCTAGCATTATTTCCTTATTTCCTCCTGACATTACTGAATACAAACACTTGTAATTACGTTTAGGAGGGAATCCTACATTCATGCAAAGCAACATGGGATTCTAGCAGCAAGAAAAATACATCTGGACAACTTGGTAACTTCCCAAACTTTAAAATATTAAATCTGTGACTGTATTTCTTTCCAGTCCATGTGGAAATCGTCAGTCTAGAACTACAGAGGGCTGGTGTTGACAATTTTGATGCATTCAGGGCACTCCCAAACATTACAGATGTACTGATGCACCAGTTAGAGTTCTGACGTTAAGGAAAATGTATAAATATTACAAACAATCTGATTATAAACTAGCAGATATGAACAATTCTTGTGGGAAGTGTATTTTTGCTGAAGGCAAAGAAGTTATAGTCCAGAAGTAATTTGACATGAGAAAGTGACTCTGAAGCATAGTACAGCATATCTGAGAAAACTCATTAGTTCTTGAAAAGATACTTGGGAAAAACTTAACTGTTTTGTCTAAGGGATAAAATTTTTTGGCAAGAGCAACGCATGAAGAAAACTAATTATATCATACATAGTGTCAGGGAGGACCTTTTTCTGCTCTTTGTTTCAGACGTATAACCTATTATATTCAATACATAGGAAAACAGTATTTTTCTATGAGAACTGAGGTGATGACATCAAACACAGCCGTAGGATTATTTTTTAGGTCCTAATTAATTAATTAGGTTAATTCAGTGGCATTTCATAGTGTATAAATCCAAGGACCTTTGTCTATCAGGCAGCTTTAAAATCTACCTTGGAGACATTCCCTTTTCCCCCTTCAACATCAGTTTTAGCTGTTTATATCCCAGAGCAATACCTTTGTGAACAGTCAGCCAAAAACAAAAGGAAAGTAATCAGAAGCAACATCTCAGGCAATATTTTCAGACATTATATGTTCAGACAGTTTCACTGACTTCAGTCTACTTTACCTTTAAGTCTTCCTGGGATTGCCAGAGTACCCGGAAATAACCCTCTTTTGTGGGAGGCTGCTCTGGACTTTCCCAGTTTTTACTATGCCATTGATCTGATGGATCTCCTCCACTGCACTTGGACTTCTAAGTTAAGAGGCTGGGCTTTCCTGAAACTTATCCTTACCTCAAATATAAGTTACTAATCTGAAGCTGTTGACCTATGCAATAACTGTGAATTCATTTGTAACAGAGACATCAGCTCCTAAAGTCTTTTGATTATGTTCTGATGCAGAAATGAATGTTTTTAGCCATCACAGTTAGAAAAAGTGCTTAGAACAGCATGCATTTTCTACATCTTTTAACAACTGTAAACTTCAAGCTCTGTTACTCTGGGACACTCCAAGAAAAGTATTCCATGAGTGATGAGTGAATATGACAAAAAATTAATATATTTTGGGTTGCACATCCTTCTAAAGCTAAAGAGACTTAGGAAGGACCACAGTACAGGAATCAACACAGTAGGCCCATGAGACTCTGCAACAGAGTATTCAAGGCACCCCAAATTAGATATGCATGAAGTGACATATTCAAATTTTTATTCAAATTTATTCAAAGATTTTAGACAGTTACATAGCATTTTAGTGAGTTACATAATTTTGATTAGAATGGATTTCCAGAGAGGCTGAAAAATCACTTCACTTGCTGAATATTGTGGATATCTATCAGTTCATTACTTTTTTGTGTGTGTGATTTAAAAAATATATTAGGACAACTAAAAAAAAGAAGAAAAGATATGAGTCATAAACATCCATCCTAACCCTCTTCCCATTAGCCTTTTCACCTCCAGTCTCCTATGGAAATCAGGAAACTGCAGATGTGATTGTCTGTCCTGAACAGGTAGTGTGGTTTCTTTTTCATTTTCCATGACACCAGGAGTTATGGATGGAGTCTTAATTAGTCTACATATGATAATACCTTGGATATTCTTCCTCATGTACAGAAATAGAAATAGATATCTGAGGTGCAGAATGTTCCTTATTGTCATTAGTAAAGGGCTATTTAAAGTAAAGTTAATTTGGCTTCCATTTGTTGTTGACTGCACTTGCTGATTGTGTTTTCCTGCTGCTTTTGCCAGCCTAATGACTGTGGGCTGTGGTGGTGAGGAAGTAAAGTTCATTTACTTTGTAGCAGCATAATAACATTCTTAAAGGACATATTTTGAAAGAAAACAGGCCATTGTGAGATCAGATTCAAGCAAGTGGGCTGTTCAGAGTCTGCATTTGCCTTTTTGGTCGTACTGAACATGCATGCCAACATCTACACTGGAAAACACATGTGAATCCATAGCAGTGATAGGGCAAACAGCTGCCTAGCTCAAGCCCACAGGCAAAAAAAATACCATGGGAAGTTTAATTTTGAGTTTTCGCCCACTTATTGGAAAATACAGTAAAATAAATTGAATTACAGATTTTATACTTTGGCCAAAGTTTTCACAACTGCCTAGGAGATTTGGATATTAAGTTTGTAAGGTTTAACAGGGATGGCGGGCCAACATCTTAACACAACTTTGGAGATTTCAGTCAGAATATGTAAGGGAAATATATAAAACACGTAAACATTAGACGACTGCCTTCTTCTACCATAACCATCCTGAAGCTCTCATATACAGACTGATAAATCATCCTTTCTCTCTTTTTCATCTCCGTTGTATACTGGGTGATTGACTTAACCAATCAGTTCATTTTAGCAGCTTTCACAAATTGGAGATCAGAGTAATATCCTACCTTTCTTTCTCACCAGCAAAATCATATACAATTTGAATTATTGAAAATCTCCTGAATACTTCTGGGAGCTGGAACCCACATCTAGCTGAGCTGGAAGAACTATGTGCCTCCCTAATGTGCAGCTCATAATGAAGCTAGAGAGCCCATATCCACACTGTTCTGTTTTCCTGAACCTGTGCAATTAAAGGTGCCTTGGATACAAGTGGTAACTCCTTGCTTTGCAGTGCAGATTACTGCCAGTGAAGTAAATCGATGTTTTAAAGGTGACCTAAGCTGCTGGTTTTGATCTTCTGCGTTGGGCAATGCAGAATGGCAAAACTGGCCTTTGCACATTAGAAGAGGTGAGTGCTGGCTGTGTTTCAGCTAAGCCCCACCAGCTTGTCCCCAGTCTCTTGCCCTTGGCTTTCTGAGTAAGGCCTTGGCAAGTGTCCGGTTGTTTCCATCTTTCCTGAACACTTGCGTTCCTCCTTCTGGAAACCAAGGCAAAGGGGTGGAGGGCCAGGGCACACTTAGGTCATTTCCCCACAGGGTTTCTTGGGCGTCAGGGGCATGCAGCCAAAGTCCATCATTTTACATGGAGCTTCTGTTTACCAGTTCACCCTTGACAGCACCATGGCACATCCACACTGCCTCAAGACCAGCCTGCCTCCCACATAGGTCACACTCTTGCAAATTTAGCATCTGAAGTATATGGCCCGAAGCTTTCAAGGTCCCCATGCTCAAGCACACTTGTCTGGTAAGAACAACATCTGTGGCCAAAAGGCTGTCAGCCAACTTCCAGTAAGATGCCAATAAAACAGCCACGAATAGTGAAGGCAGGTGATGATAGCCCACTCTGTGTTTACAGATTTTATGAATGACAAAGCAGAAAGCAATAGGCAATAGATAGGCCAGAATGGGTAAGGAGGATGTGTCTGCATCTCCACACAATTCTTATACCTTAAACTCATTAATGGGGCAATTTGTAAAGAAACCTGAAAGCTGTTCTTCCTTGTGATATATGTCTCTCACTTCTGCCAGCTAGAAACTCTGGACTCACGATAGGGTATGCATCCCTAGGGAAAAGCTTATTTACAATTTATTTACACCTTACATGAGATTCAGCATGTTACTGGAGGAAGTTAGTTTAGACAGATGAAGAATGTGTCACCAGCTCCGTTCAAAACTGGCCTTACCACTAGTAGACCTACTTAATTCATCCAAGGGCATGATAAAAACATGCAGTATCTAAATGAAGAACATTGCAACCTTAAATACCAAGGAGAGATTTATGTGAGAGTGTACGATTGTGGCTTTCTTTGGGAACTTATTCTTGGATCTGCTCATAAGCAAATTTTCTCACAGTTTTGAAATATATATATATTTTTAAAGAAGAGTTATCTTGAGAAGTAGAAACACAGCTGATTGAAGGGTACTGAGTGATACTGAAGTGGTGCTGCCATGTATTTCTTCATGAGATGCCTTGGCAAAACATTTATGGACATACTTAAAGTTACTAGTGCTCAAGAGCCTGACAAAAATTTAGATTTACTGGCCAGGCATGACAGCAGAGTGACAATCTCAGAGCTTTGTTCACACCAATGGCTTAATAATGATATTGCTAAAAAAAAAACTACTATAAAAACTATCATATAGAGACTACAATTTTTTGGTTCTGTCTATTTTTATATAGAATTCTGTGAGCCTGTTTCTCCTTTTTTTTGTTTCCTTTTTCTTCTAGAAAAGAAAAAAAAGAGCTCCTAATTGCTCTCAGCAATGTTTTTCAAGTTAATGTCTCAAGTCTTCTGAAGTCTCTGAAGTCTCAGAGACTTACCATCCCTAGAGACAGAGTACCAGACAAGATAAATCAGTAACAGAAACGCTATGGAGAATACACTTTGTGAGGTTCTGTCACTGTGTCTTCTCCCACAGTTGGGGTCAAAGTGAACACCAAATATGAGTGTTGTTAGACCTTCCTTAATATTAATTACTTTTCTTGCCAGAGCAGGTCACTGAACTAGCACCAGTAAGATGGAGCTGACATATCAGCTTACAATTATTGCATGGTTATGAGCACATTTTCCACGTTTTTATCCTGTCTTTGCTTTTGGCATGTGATGATATAACTCCTAGTCAGCAGAAGAATTGAACACCTACAGGCCCCAAACCACAGATTTCAGTTTATTATAACAGATAAAACAGATTTAAAATCAATTATTTCACAGATGCTCTAAGTCTTGTTAGTCTTTTTCTTGACTCCTATGATAAAATACGTTATGTGCAATTGCCAAGACAATTTTAACACTAAAAAAAAGTAATGGTAACTGTGCTTACACTGATGTTCTCTCATGGTTCTGACTGAGAGTTATTTTCCTCACAGAGGACTGTATGATGCCATGTATGTTGCAGAGCAGTGCCTACACAGCCTCAAGGACTTCAGCTTCATATGCTGTCCTGCCGCTGGGTGGGCTGGGGCTGCACCAGGAGCTGGGCAGGGACAAAGCCAGGATATTCTGTGCCATGACATCATGCTCAGCAACAAAAGCCAGGAGGAAGTGGACATATTTGGAGTGATGTCATTTGTCTTCCCAAGAAATCATTTCTTGTGATGAGTCCTGCTTTCCTGGAAGTGGCTGAACATCTGCCTGCTAATGAAAATACTTTGCAATGCAAATGAATTCTTTGCTTTGCTCTGCTTGTACACACAAGTTTACCTAGTAAAATGTCTTTATCTCAGCCCATGAGTTCTTTCACTTTTACTTTCTGATTCTCTCCCTTATGCCATCCAGGGGGAGTAAGTGAGTGGCTGTGAGATGCTGAGCTGTCTGCCAGGGTTAAGCCACAATATATGCAAAGCATTTGAAAGTTGTGTTGTCTGTGTGTGCAAGGCTCCACATGAAGAGCAGAAACTATTAATATTTCTCATAGTTGTCAGATTTATGTTAATTCAAAAAAAATAAGTGTAAGACAAAAAATATTTTCCTGATTCTTTGGTAGCTTTGATGAAGATGAAAATCTAACCAACATGAATTCTTAAGTAAAAAACTGCCTGTATTTAATAAGAAACCATAAATGGAATCTATGTTATGGAACACAGATTTAGTCTCGACAGTTGAATTCAAATTTCACAGTACTGATGGACAAGACATTTGAACTTCCCTAGAAAACAAGAGAAACTGGTTTGAACAATATGTGAAAAATCTTCATAAGTTACCAGTCTTATGGTGCATAATTGTGTAACTTTGTGATATAGAATTTCTTCTAAAATCTCTGCTAAAAAAAGGCCAGCATTTTTTGCTAAAATCTGTGATAAATGTTAGATGAGAGAGAATTTCTTAAATTTAGTGATCCTGCATCTTCATCACAGCATACACTGCAGTATCTGGAGGAGAGAGGTGTTACTCCATTTCTATACCAGGAGAACTGGTACTTTATGTCTTCAAGAGGTTGAAAATAATCTGGGCTTTTCCTCCATTTTCACTATGAGACTGAGAAAAATCCCTCCTTTTCCCTCTTCAAATCCCACCAGCATACCGACAGTGGTATAACACCAAAGTGTTTCTAAGAAATTCTAAAGCTGTGTACCAGTAAGTCATTGAAATAAATCACTGAGTCTTAAAAGGCAGAAATTCCTCTTTTAGGAGAAGTTTTTATCCTTTCACCTGCACCACAAAAGGGGAAATGCATGGAATCACTTGTCCAAATAATCTGCATCTCCAGTGAAACATGTAGAGATATTGGTGTACTAAGAAACACTTTAAACAGTTTCCCAAATATCTTTCTTATGTCTGTGAGTGTCCTTTTTTCCTCACGTTGGCCCCAAACCCACCATTATCTCCTTGACAGAGGCGTGTTGGGCAGCTCTGAGGGTATGACTTGCCGTTGCATTTATCACCTTCTTTTCTCTCTCTCCAGTTTTTGTGATCCCGACAGTTGTTTGGGCTCAGTTTTCACCGTCCGGTTGGGATGAAACTGACACTGCCCTTCAGCTGAAAAATCCAGTGGCTGGGTGGGCCCAGAGGAATGGCCTTTTTTCCCCCTCCCTGCTTAAGCCTCTTGCGAGTAACTCCCTGCAGCTGTTCATAAACATTGCCTTCTGAATGGAGTGAGAGAAGTCTGGGGCAGGCCCTGCTCTTGCTGTTTATCAAATGAAAATAAATACCGCCGTCAGCCGTTGTACTGAGGATTGCTGCGTGTAGCCCGATACCTTCTCAATCACCTCAGTCTGTTTTTTCTAAAAGACTTTACAGTATTAACTCTCTGGAACCCAAAGTGTCCCACGTGATGAATTTATCAATAAACACATATAACATGAGGCAAAAGTATATTTGGCCAACAATCTGAGTCCCACACTCCTCACTGATTCTGATAAACCACTCAATTATTGGCAGTAGAGGAAAAATGCTTATTAAAAGTGCAAAGCAGAAGACTATATATATGTGTGAGCAATGACAGCAAGCATGTCTTTGGAGACTGAGAATTTTACTTTTCAGGAAACCATTATGCTGAAGCTTCATATAGGCACACACCTTGTACACTTCTTTGCCAACCCAGGAAGCCGCATGATCTGGTTTTATTTCTCATCCTGCTGGACACTGCCAGCACTCTGAATAAGCAGATGGGACAGCTTGTGTCTCCTCAATGAATGTCTCACCGCCCCATGGGCAGGCTTATTTGAACAGCCAACATGCTACTCACTCTCCAATCACCATCATAGGCAAACGAAAAGCTTCTTCTTCTACCTCCTCCCCCTGTATAGTGCAGGGGGATGGGGAATGTTGGCTGTGGTCAATCCGTTATGTTTTGCCTCTGCTGCTCCATGTGGGTTCCCTCACATAGGATGCCATCCTTCCTGAACTGACCCCACACGGGATTCCCATTCATCTCTTCCAAGCCCTGCTCCAACATGGATCTGTACCATGGGATCCATGCTTTAGGAAGTACTCCAGTACAGGTACCCTTGGGGAGCAGCGCACTCAGCCTTCCTGCTCCACTGCAGGCTCCTTCCCACAGGCTGCAGCTCCAACCTGGCACTGCTCTTGAAGGGGTTCTCCATGGACTATGCCTCCTCCAGGCCTCAATGATTGCAGCACCATGAGCTCCTACATGGCTGCGTGTGGAAATCTGCCCTGTTTGGTGGGCTGCTGGGGACAGACTACTCCACCTTGAGCCTCTTCTGGGCTGCAGAGAGATTCTGCTCTGCTCCTGAAGCAACTCCTACACTTCTTCTGCACTGGCCTTGATGTCTTTAGGGCTGTCTTGCTCATAGTATTTCACTGCTTTCTGCCAGCTGCTGCTGTGAAGCAGTTTTTCTTAAATCTCCTCTCCAGAGTCACAGCCAGCTTTGGATCAGCTCTGGTTAGTGACTGGTCCTTTTTGGAGCAGCTTCTAACTCCTCATAGGGGCTACACCTGCAGCCCTCTACTACTGAAATCTTGCTACTTAAATCTGATACACCAATGTTCTCTCTCTATCCCATCGCTGGTGGTCACTGGTGGTCACTATGTGTTGAGCCTTACTCTGTGTGGTTCTTCCTTGTCCTGTATGGCCATGATGATCTCCACTTCTGAATATCAACATTCCACTAATGAACAACAACAATAAATCCTTTCTTAAAGAGCTTATTTTAAATTAAAAAAGACTGTTTTTAGCTTGTTGTCTGTCTGAGACAGAGGATCTAAGGAAAGGAGCAACCTTGCTTAAGGGCATAGTAGCAAAATGATGGAAGTGGGCTGGCTATGACTCTGTCCTCAACTGGCATAGCCAGGGCTGGCTAGAGATGTCTAGCCACAAAACCAAGTGTAGGATGTGAAAGCAAGGGGCCTGTTGTTTTAAGTTCTGCTCTTGCTTTCCCTTTGATCTTTCCTGCTCTGCTGTTGTCTAAACATTTGTGCTTGGTTGCATTACTGAAAACAGGATGAACTGTTTTAGCACTTGAATATTTTCTTTTTGCTTGTCTTTTTTCTTGTCTGAATTCTGTAGAACACATGATACAGGGATTATTTCTGTCTGATACATGTATGAAGAAGTCTACTAATTTTTCAACATCCTTGGATACTGAAAACCTTTCAGTAAGGACCTTCTCCCTTCACAAAACCTGCAGTTTCTTCTGGGGAAAAAATAAAAAAATAAAAAAGCTTTTGAAAGAAATGCACAACCACGGAGTGTTTTCTGATTGATGTAATGCCATCTTCTGATGAATTCTCACTTCTGAAGACATTCTAAGTGGTCTAAATTCTGGTTCTCCTTTCTCTTTACATTTGTCTTAATGTGCTGTTGGGTAGATCTCTATCAAGATTTCTTGCAGCAAACTCTTTGGCATATTAACTATCTTCATACACACATACAAAAAAATGGGATTTAGATCTCGATGAGAAGCCTTATATGTGGCTGTAACAGAACTAACGAAAAAAATAATAACAAAGTAACAATCTGAATGGAAATAGGAGATAAAAGTAGGGTAGTTTCATTCAGATCATGCAGCGCTATCATAAAATGTGGCAGAAAAAAACAGAAGCCCTTTGAACAAATTCTTCCAGGATGATATAATTATCTCTCTTCTCTGAAACATTAGTTAACTATCTCAGTAAAGTTACTGTAAACATTATTTTATTTTTGCCTTGGTATGCATAACTGCCCAACATCTCACAAAACATAACTAAAAAATTCCTTTGGAAACTGCATTGTTTCACAACATATGACACACCAGCAAACTTGGAATTATTAGATCACAAAACAAATTATTACAACACTCAAAACAAGTCCTCAGAATCCTGATAGAAGTTGTAGACCATGCAGGTACCCTATATTGTGAAGTAGACCTTGCAGTGTGAACTTTGCTTCATAGTTCAAGATCTGTGCCCAAGACCACTTTGCAACTGTTTGAATACTGGAATTACAGGAAATCTTGTTTTGGTCTTTGTATTGAGCTCCTTGTATTGCTGAGATCTCTAAGTGACCTAATTGAGAAACCTTCCTAAATTTTGACACTATAATAATCAGATAGCAACAGGCATGCTGTGTGGAAAAGTAGCCCCGAATACCAATATGTGATGCTGTACGAAACAATATTAACTGGTATCTTAATAAAGGAATGGTTAATTTTCCTGAACAAGGGGTAGCTATCTGTCCTGTCTAGTTTATATTCTCTCTGGACATCTGGACTATGAAGCTGTGATTAGATAGATGACATTAAAGCTAAGATCATTTTATTCTTTTATAAAGAAAGCAAAGCCTTGTATTTGAACAAAAGAAAGTCAATGTCCAGTGAACATCCCCTTGTCTCTGTCTTTGTGATTCTCAGTGTGCAACAATCACTTTGAAGCATCATGTTACTACAGAGGTACTTGTGTGAAGAGTAGCCCACAGGACCCTGCAATGGTGATTAGTCTTTGTAAACTCCCGGATCCTTTGTGCCAGACCTTCAGCATGACAGTTCAAATGGGTTAGGAGTTCACTCTCACTTAATTAATCCCAGATTTTGTTCATATGGCACACGTCGTTGGTGGCAGGACTTCTAAGCCGGACTGCATAGGTATGAAATCAGCTAACAATGACTCCATTTTTCTTGGCGGATCTCTGTAAAGCAGGCCTTAACTTTGCAAGAAAAAAAAAAAAAAAGAAATCCCAAATCAAACCAAAACATTCTCCCTCAAAACAAACAAGCCAAGGCAAAAACAAAAACCCAAGGCAAGATAATATTTCTGCTTTAAATGTGATTTGCAAGGCCCAAACTCACAGGTCATCCAAATGCATTAAAAATATATACTTTTTTCTTTACTATATAGTCAAGATCACCAGAAATTGAGTTGTCTCAAACACTGTCCCTTAAGGCATTCCCTATCTTATCGCTCTGTCAAGTGTTGCTATTTTTCTGCAGACATTTACTTTTTACTCGAGATACACCCACATTATTGGATTTACCTAGATTCTCTAGCTCTGTGTTTTGACAGAACTCATCCTATGAATGCCCTCAATCAAATGTTGAAAAATGGAGTATTAAAAAATGTCACCTGATACACTGATTATTCTTTCACTGTAAAACAAGAGTATAATGATTGGAGCAAGATTTTATAAAGTGTATAGGCAGACGTGTAAAAATTCAATATCAGTGCACAGTCATAAACCTTTGTACACCTGGCGTTCTCCTAAGAATTTTCCATATACACATACACAGAGCTCAAAGCACATGTTCTGAGATTACTTGGATGAACACACAGATATGTGTACGCATACGTATAATGCAGACATTTGCAGTAACTTAATTTTCAGCATTTGTGCAGATTACCAATACTTTTTATCATGTATGAAGGATTTAAAAAACATATCAAGATGTTAGACAGAGAAAATGGGCATATGTTTTCCATATTTTATCCTTCTGTAAATCTCTGAAACATGTTTTCCTTGCATAGGGCTGAAAACACGTTCTAGGTGGTGATGGAGTTTGGAAGAGTTTTAGAAAAAAAGAAATAAGGAAAATAAAACCAACAAATAGATTAGAGGAACTACTTTTTGCACAAGTCTATAAAGATTTATTTATTTATTTATTGTGACTATCTCAGAACAGATTTCTGCACTACAGATGTATAATACTAGGGAAAATAATGATCACCTTTGTCCATTCACTGATTACTTGGGTCACATCATTGTTTTATTTACTACAGCTGCCATTAGAGTTTGTTATTAGAATATTTCAGCACAGGATTGCAGGGAGTCCTATTCTTCCAGTACAGAAAACTAGAACATCCACAATCAGATAACAGGGCTGTTGCAGCAAAATGACATTATGTCCTTAAGGCAATAAAGTTACTAGGCCTAAGAGATGTGATTGCCAGGACAGTGTCAACCATATCCAGAGACTGGTGAAAAGCACTGTGTGAGGACAAGTGTTTGAAGACCACTGAAGTGGTCTTTAAACAGAAGATACAACATTACCTTCATCATGTTGGTGCCTCTTCCACTGGTGTTTTCCAGATCTTGGATGAGATCAGTTTGTGCTCAAACAGAGCTTTTCAAGGCTTAATCCAATCAAAGCAGAGGATAGATAGGTGACCAAGCAAAAATGCTTTGAAAAATTCTACAGGATTAGTACAAAATGCCTTTAGATTAAAGGTATATAAATAAAAGTGTATTTAATCTAAAGGCACTGGTTAAATGAAATAAATTGGTTAACTTTGGGATTTATTTAGGCATGCTTACTAATTTCTTGATGATGATAATGCCATCATGCACAGCAACTCCAGAGTCTGTCCAATTCTGATGGACAACAAACTGGTTGCAAATGTACATGCTTTTCCTGTCTGGTGTGTGTGTGTATTCTCCCAGAACATCTGGGCATTAAGATATTAGGAGGTAGGAAAGTTCTACAAGCCCAAAATTTTGGAGGACATCTCTGCAGGAATGCAAGTCTTGATAATCAAAGTGCCAGTGTTCCTACATTTCAGCATACACTAAAAATCATTAAATGTTTCAAAGGCACATTGTTGTTGACCCCTTTGGCACAAGGGCTCTTTCTCACCCTGTGATGAAATGCTAGACTTCAGACTAAGCTACTGGTGCTCAAACAGGGTGCCTGTCTACTAAGAATGGCTCCCACCATGTACTAATATCTGAACCATGCCTGGGAAAAATTTGAGAAACTGCTGACATGGGTCAGAAATATGCCAGAAAATTCTTTTATAGTTTAAAACTACAGAAGATTGACTAACATGGCCTGTGAATATTATTTCACATTGATAAATGTATGGTATAAGTATAGCCTGTAGAAATTAAAACAGTATAAGGAACTATGGAAACTAGGTTAAGTGATCTATACTGGAAATCCAGACCATTCAATCTGATGAGTTAACTCACCTAGTAATCTGCAAACCTATGTTAGGTCTATGTCTTATTAATCACATTGTCCTATAAAACATTTTCTGTGATGAAACAATAATTTATTATTGCTAGATATTTCACAGTTACTTTTGATGTTCACTTTTCTTAAGATAAAGAAGGAGAAATTTTGCCTTTATAAAATAGGGATTGGTAGATAATTCAAGAATTTAGGGGGCAGGGATTAGCTTTACAGAAGCTAGATTCAATTATGGATGTTAGGATCAGTGAGCTGAGGCATTGTTTTTATAAACTAGAACTATGCTTCAGAGATGATTTTTAATTCAAAGCCTTTTTACAAACCTCTTTCCTGCATGTTAGAATGGTCTCACTTCACCCGCATGAGTTTTTTGGCTGTTTTTTTTTTTTTTGTGTGTGTGTATGTGCGTGTGTGGAAAAGTAGGGAAAAATAGTATTCTAACAGGCTTATTTTTATTTATACTATTCATTACTGAGCATAGCAGGTAGTGTACGTTCAGTAACATCAAATGAATTGTTATTTGGTTGCATAATGCTCTTTGGATAACAATGTGCAATCTTTCTCTTTAGTATGAGACATAGTAAGTCTTTCTGAGCTTACCACTTTTAAAGAAGGAAAGAAAATGCTTTTAAACAGGCAAACACTATACTTCATCTAGACATGCGTTGCAGATAAAAAAAAAAAAAAAAAAAAAAAGACTGAGTTAAACCATGTAAATTTATACCTTTACCTCTTCAAACAAAACCAGAATTTTCCTTCTGAGTCAATTACACCGTTTACTGTGTAATGTTATCACTAATAATCATTGTGTGTTAGCAAGAGAGGCCATGAGTGGGTTCAAGCAATAGACACTTCTGTGGTTTCTGTTTTTAACGATCTGTCAAAGTCAGAAACCCAAAACAGTGCAAAGGAAGAAAAGAGAGAGAAGAAAGAGAAAAAGAAAGGAAGAGGTGAAGAAAGGAGTGAAGGCTGATTGGTTTAATACAGAGACACAAATTAAAAGCAGCAAAAAAAGAATGAAAAGACTAGGATTTAGGGAGGAGAGATGAAAGTGAAGAAAAGACAAACATACACAGCTAAGGCCAGAGTGCAAGTCCTTTCAAGTCCTCATTAACCCCTCAGTAAAGAGGTTCCTTGTGAACATTTAGCCTTTTCATTGAGCTCTGCTTATTCAGAGACAAATGTCAGCTGTGAAGCATGTTTGGATGCAGCAGTCACCCTCTGGAACCTTTCATACAGTGCAAGGAAACAATTTGCAATGCTTTATCTGCACAAACTGACACAATTCTGCAAACTCTATGTTAGACCCATGCACAGTTGTGAAAATCACACCCAAATATGTATGAGTAACCACGGGGGAATGGGGAAACTGAAATTGCTGTTATACCTCACATTCCTCAGCTGTGAGAGTGAAGGGTACACTCTCACTCAAGGCTTGCCACTTGAAAACCTCCAGGTTTTCCTTTCTGATTCATCGTTGAGGGCCTCGGGAGCATGTGTGGCAAGGAAGGCTGAGGGAACCATGCCCATGGTAGCTTCTTTCTTGCAAGTACATGGTGAGCACCCAAACAAGCTGCTAGGCCTCTCACCAAGTGCTTAATCTTGTCCTTAACGTGTAAATTAATGAGCTATTTCATTAAATACACTATGGCTTCTCACAGACCTGAAGCTCAGCAGAGGGTCGAGAGAACTGGGGTCTGTTGTGGGCTTTGAAGCGCAGATCCCTCTAATAGAGTCTGAGGCCCTTTGAATTTAGAAAGCCCCTTCCCAGGAAGGATTTTCAAAAGGCTCTGCAGATAGGTTTGAATAGAGTGTTATATGATTTTGAAGGGACAAACACAGAGTGATATTTACAACAGCTCATGGAAACTTGTAACAGGGTTTTGTTTACTAGAAGTTCTTTCCTTGCCAATAGTAGTTAGTTTTTTCATTCTTCATTTATTCATGCTAAAGGGGAAAAGGAAAAAAAAACCTATAAACAACAAAAAAAAACAACCACATAGCCAGTTATTTAGGAAGGTCAAACGTGTCCCAGACTAGACTGTGAATTACTTAAATAACAGGACGTGTCACAAAACTGACATCAGTGCTTCTTTTCAGTCCCACCCAATGATAATGAGAAGCCATTTGAACAATTTCAGCAGAGAAAAATAAACAAAGGTTTTGTGCAGACCCTATAAGAGCTGGATCCAGCAAACCTGTACTAAGCCAAATAGCTCTTTTCAAACTAGATATTTCCTTATTCAGCAAACAGAGAATGTTTGGATTACTGCAATAATGAGCATGTACAGGATCAAGTTAAAGAAATCAGTCCACATTTCTCTTCTTCATAGTGAATGTCACTACATAGAAGACAGCTGTCATCTTTAAATCCTGTTTTAGTGGGAATCAGATAGCACTTTTGCAGTAGGGGAGAGAAAAAGGCAAGCACATGAGGGAAAAATGCTGTATGGTTCAGCTGCCCTGAACACTTCACTATTATTTTACTAGCAAGTGATACAGAGACATAACAGCGGGTAATAAAAACATTCCCAGGAGAAAGAATAGGAAAGTACTCCTTTTAAATGTAGACACTGTACTTGAAGCAAAGATGTCAAGGGAAGCCCTCTTTGCAGGAATGAGAAGCAAATGAAAGGAGGCTGTGCAGTGGATATACGTGTGTGCACTGGGGGAGCTGATGTCAGAGGGCAGCACAGCGCACAGCCACGGGCGTCTCTGTGCAGGATGGAGGCAGCGAGGGAGGGGTGAGAGGGAGCTCTGCTTACAACTGAGGTGATGTCAGCAGATTGACTCTGCTCTGCTTCAGTCCACTCACATGTGAGAAGGTCATTGAACAACATGGATCCCTCCTCCAAAATAATAACAAATGAAAGGATGTGTGAGTGCAAAGGACTCCAATTTGGGGAGACTTTCACTAAAGGACCATTGTGTGGGGTTGCACTTAGAGAAAATTTTGAAAGCAGATGGCTGCAGGCATTTTGTTTCTGCAATTACACTCATCTCCATGCCTGAAGCAAAGGCAACGCCTCTGAACCCTGATCCTGCTGGTCCACCACAGAGCCCAACCAAAGCAAGTGCAACCATGCCATTGGTACAAAGCATTGCTCCTGGAAATGTCAGTCCCTTGGCAACTATTCCTCATGGCAAATCCTGTCCTGCAAATGAGTTATTGTCTGTATCCTCCATATCCCGCCTGACTGTCAGGCTTTGGAGGTCTCCTACCAATGCAGTCAGTAACATCCTTCCACTCTACAGGTATAAGGTACAATTTCTGACATGTGAATTTGTACGTTCTATTCATTTTGTTCTCTTTTCTCTGATTTTAACCCTTAAAATATAAATTTCACGATCTTTTTGGTCTTTAACAACAATCCCTGAGAACTGTTGGGGCAGCAAAACTTCCATTGCCATAAAGGCAAAGGCAAAGGATGAATGAAATGAAAAGGTTAATTGATGTCAGCATGTTTTTGAGAGGGATGTTAGGAAGGAGGAGTATGCAGTTACAGCAAATAACTGATACAAAGTTCAGATACAAGTTCCTTCCCTATCTGTGAGGCAGTTTTCAAGAATGAGTCAGGGAAGACACTTATGTCTTCAGCTGGTGTTCCTGCTCTTTTGTTGTATTTCTAGGGATGCCGATCTGACCAGGACCATGCAATTCCAGGCATCATTCATACACAAGGAAAACCTGTGGAATTACCACGCAGTCTGGGAAAAGAAATGGAGAGATGCTTCTTTACATCTGAGCATCCAGCTCAGCTATTCTGAGCATCTCAGCAGAGATGAGTTTTAAAGAGATGATATAGCAGGCTGGAGGAGCATGCAGCATAGCAGACAATCCAAAAATTTTAAAGATTAAATAGACTAGTAGGCAATAAAACTGGAAAAGTAGGTGGGAGAATTGACAGCAGCATGCTAATAGTGTAATTTACATAAATTATTTCCAGTTCCAGCTGCAGTATCTGCAGCAGTTGCATCCCCAAGCATCTTCTCCACCCCTGACTTCACATCTAATCAACTACATCACCTTCTCAAATGTAAGGACTGAATAGGTCGTGGAGTCTCTGCCTTAATTACTCTAATCAAAGCAAGCTTGCTTGATAGAAGTGGTTTATTTAAAGGCCAGTGTAAGCTAGTCTTGACTAAATACGGTTTGGACGTGAACTAAGAACCACTTACTTGAAATTATCAGAGGAAGCAGTAATATTGGATGAGGAGGTGGTTGTCTCTGGAGTTCGTAAGCTTTATGGTGGTACACATGGAGAGTATGGCTCCATGGCTTAAGAGAGGAGAGGCAGGTAGGAAAGAGAATGTTTATAGCCTAAGAGAGAATGGACAGGTAAGACAGATAACATTTAAATAGAGGCACTATAAAGATTAAAGCTTTACAGTACTTCAGCTGGAAAGCACTGGATGATTACAAAGCATTATTATCCCATTATCAGAAAAGCTCACTCAACACATAAGGAAAAATGAATAGTTCACTTTGTGCATTTGATTCAGTCATTTGCCTGTTTACATTGAAACCTGGCTGCTTTAACTCCCCAAATGTTTAGTATCAAGTAGGTTCAAAGAGAAGTACAACTCCTCAGCAATGAATTTCCTGACTTTTCTAAACAGAAAGAGCAAAGATGATAAAATGGATTGCAGTGTTTTACAGAATTCCAGTATTTATTACATATTGAAGCTATTGGCCTAGCATTCTAGAAAGATTTACAGGTTTTTGTCTTCAGATGTCACATAACAACTACAAGACTAATCTCAACCAATGATGCTAATTTGCCAAAGTAGTTTCACAACTGTCTGGGGCCTGAAACCTTTCACACCGGAACTGAGCTCTTCAAGGATTGCAGAGCATGGGAACAAAGGGAAAAAAAAAGGAAATATGTGAGACAACTAAATCATTTGTAGAGTGATTAGATTAAAAGATTGTAGTGACTCTCAAGCTGATGAAATGAAACAAGGCAGGAAGCAAAAAAACAATAAACAAAATGGCAGAAGTTGTTGAATCCTATAGACAAGATGGTGTTACAAAACACCGAGACCCAAGGCAGACCCTACTCAGCAGTGGAAGCACTGCTTTCTCTCACCTCCTCTAAGGCAGAAGTGCCCTCTCTGCTGGGGTTTCTCAAAAGTTCACAAAGCACGTTTCCCTTTTGGTGCATCCTTCTCCATGTGACCTTCCTGTCCCAAGCTCTATACAGCTCCATCCTTTCAGTGCAAAGAGAGGCTGTTAATGCTGGTTGGTTGAATGTTATGTGCTCCCCTCCCTTCCCTGCCATAGCTCAGCACTGATGGCAATTAGAGGGGCTGGCAATTCCCTTGCCAGCACATTCTCTGACAGCCAATACTTACAGCCTATTCTCACTTCTCCTCTCTGGAGAAATTGAGCTGCCGCTGACTTCTGCTGTCTAAAGCTTTGTGACCTATCTGAATGCTCTCATGACCTTCAGAGGGTTCGTGACCCTAATGGAGAAACATTGGGCCATTTCTGTAAAATGTTATTATTTTTGCATGGATAGATATTCCTGTGTACTGAAGTGCACCAACACCTTGAAACTGTTGGACACTATTGGACACTGGGGATAGACTTATACACAGGCATTTTAAAATAATACTTTTATTCTCGTGAAGACTTTGAGATTAATAAATACAGTGGTTTTTAGTTTTGTCCCTTCCTGTGCTGTTTTCTGCTGAGTGCGAGATACAAAATCAGATTTTTTTTATTTGAATATCATGGTGTTGAATGGAATAAAAACAGGAGGACGTTTCTGCAAGTTCAATCTTGCTTCTGAGGCAGAAGGATCCTCAGTCTGAAAGAGAAATGGAGAAAAATAATGTGCTGCAACCACACCATTTGTGCACATACAAAGACCACGTCTTCTAATGCTGCAAAACTACGGATGGTGCCCTAAGTCCCATGTATATCTGCATTTACAGTACCCTTGGAAGACTCCTTTACCTGAGACAGGAGTCGGTGGTGCTGTTGCTGGGCATCTTATCTTGCCATGGAGTTTTTCCATCTGGAGACTACGTTGTGCTGAACGGAAAATAGAAAGGTAACAAAATCACATAAGAGTGATATCAATATGCAAAAAGATCTGATGGCTAAGAGTGAGGAAGAAAGAAGCAGGAGACTGGTTAATGTCTGTTGCAGAATGTGTAAAAACAAAATAATCATGTGAAAGCTCTGTACATGAATGTTACCTCTTCTAACTTATATACACCCAGAATAATTTATTGGAATTGATCATCCAGTAGTGATATGAACATGTGTCTTAAGAAAAAATTACATATGCTTCATAAAATATTTGTTGAGTAAGAGACAGAGAGAAAGGCAGAGCCTCCTTCAGAGAGCAATTCAGTGCAGGACAGTAGTGAAAGTAGTGTCTGCATGAAGGTCTCTGGTTTGATGCAGATAGATATTCTCATGTAAAGGAAGAACCCTGTGTTGCAGTAACAGATTTCAGATTCAGTCTTGCACCATTCAGATCTACCAAAGAGCACTGAGCCCTGGGAGGATATGCAGACAAGGCATGCAGACAAGGCGAGGCAGTCCACTCTGGATCGGGTCCCAGCTTGACCTCGCTGCTTGATTTTAAGTCTGTGAGCAAACATTGACTACAGTAACAGCAAACAAGGAAGTCTCTGTAAGGTGTAAAGCTTAGATGCAAATTACAAACACATGTATATTGAAATCATTTAGGTTAATTTCTTGGTAGTGACAAAGTGCTTATTTCAGAATACTCATTCCATGCCTTGAACTGCTGCTTTGTCCAGCTCTTCAGTGGCAGAAAGCAATTTAGCATAATCCTTCTACTGTAATGTCCAGTTTTTCCACAAAGATTAGAGATGAAACCAAAGGCCTCATTCTAAAGGAGGCTTATTGCTTTGCAAAGCTGGCCACTGTGTGTTTAGCTGTACCAGAATGGCCCATTGGTGAAGAGAGAAAAATCTCACATTTGGGAGGATGCGAAGGAGGAGTCCCAGACAACCAAAACAATCCTTGTTTGCCAAAGAATGTGTGTGAAGCTTAAAAAATGATGAATTCGAAACACATTTCCCACTTCGCAACAATTGGAAAATACCTTTCAATCAAATGAATAATAAAACTCACTTCCTGAAACCGGTGAGGCTGATTATCATCTAGCTTAAATCACCGTAACACTACTCGCATGAATGTACCTGCACCCACCGTCTGATACCATCTGCGGATCTGGTTCAGCAATCTGCGTAAGGGGGAGTGTAAGATAATGATGGGAGACCTTTCAGTTTTTGGCAAACAGGCTTAGCTGTTAATCATGTCAAAGTCAGTTCCCTTGCCTCTTGTATCGCACTTGACTTGAAAATTACAGGTTTATTTTTTCTCACGGTATTTCTGCTTCTATCTTTGTCTTTTGTCGACTTTGAGCAGAAATCTGCATGTTAAAAGAGGCATGCAAATTGTTTTTAAATGAGACTTTCTTAAAAAAATCAGAAGTGCTGCTGCATTGAGAGAATGAATATTCAAGTGTTGCTAATTTTACCCTACAGAGTGAGAGACTATATTCCTTTAGAAAAAAATAAAGGGTCAGGGGACAATTATGTAGAAAGAGAGTCAACATTATTGGCCTTGGCCTGATTGTGATGTCGTTCGTGCAATTAGGTCAAACCATTTCTGCCAGATACACAAAGGTATACAAAGGAAGTTTTAATCAAAGATTTCCTGACTTTCATAAATTTGAGTTTACATTACAGAAATCCCAGTCGCTATAAGCCGAAGGAGAAAAGATTACTCTTTGCAGTTACAATTACAATGTAAAAAACCCTGACATTTTGGATTTGGGAACAGTTCAGTCTGTTTCACCCTCCTTTCAGTAGTGGTGATGAAATTATTTACATTACTCCTTCCACTAAGTTCTGCAGCTTCCCAGCATGAAGCTGGAGGATATGACCTTGCTGTACAAGGGTGACCTTCTTCCTTGGACCAGTTGGACTAACACAGAGCTAGTTCCTCTGGCCTTTTGAGTTTGTGCAAGTAGGAACAGACAGTTTAAGTTTATTTGAAGCATAAGGGATATGTTCTGTACACAGACAGCAAGTGACCACCCAAATCTCTTGGAGTTCATTCACTCTGCTTTTCCCAGAGAGCTAACTCGGTGTTTTTCAATTTATTTATTTTTTAAAAAATCATTTCTGCTACCATGTTTGCAGAGTTTCCCTGGAAAGGATGAGATGTGGTGTAGGATGTTTTTATAAAGCTTAACTTGATTTTATCCATTCCAGCTGGCTCTAGCATTTCACTAGGATTCAATAGAACGTATTTGCATCCAGTTTTAAGACCTGTTGTGACTGTAGGAATCCAAGGGCAAGGATCAAGTCAAGCTGACTTGGGGAGCTTGGAGAAATGGCTGAGTTTATGTTCCGCCCATGCTATAACTCAGCTTGCTAAAAATACAACTACTGGGGTCATGGAACATTTACCCTAAAGAAAGTGGTTAAGGAAGTTGACTTGCAAGCACAGTAGGATCCAGCACAGCCTGCGTCAGCAACTACCACCCCCAACTGTGGCAGCTGTCCCACCTGTCTCCCCCACTGCCAATGCAGGACGTGAAGCCAAACTATGCACAGAGTTGCTTCTAAATGATGTGAGCATGGTTCTACCCCAAGACAGCAATAAATTCTGTTTGACCTCATGATTGAGGTAATTTGCCAGTTCTTGCCACAAAAGGTGACAAAAGCAAACAGAGGCACCCAGGGTGTGCAGCTGAAGACTACATCCACCATGGCTATTGGTGTTTCATCTCCTGTCAGTGTGTCAACACCTGAAACCTAATCTGGACTCAGCCAGCTAGAGTTGGTGCAGTTTAATCTCAGATTCCAGCTCCGGCCAGTCACAAGTGATGAATCATGCCAGGCAGATTTACAGGAAAGGTGGCTCTGGTGGCCAAGGTAACAATGTGAATAGTGGGGCACCATGGCTGGGTGCATTGGCTTAATCATGTCTTAATCATCAGTGTTACCACCTCTAGGCTGCATGAACAATAACTACCTCTCCAGCCCTTGTGCCTACACAGTGGGGCTGGAATCCACTGGCAGAAGGGTGAAGAAAGTAGCTGCCATGGCAGATATCTCCTTCCACTCCCTTCTGTTACGCAGACCTTGTAATCAAAGTCTTCAGGACTCTTCATCGAGTTTTCTTCTCTTACTTACTAGTACCATTTAGTCATACACTTGAGAACCAAGAAAATGAAGAAGCAAAACAGGACCTTTTCCTCCATATGGGATTCTTTCATTTCTGATTATGAAATAAACTCTAAAGAAAGAAAGGACAAGAGAGAGAGAGCAAACAAACAAGGAAGACCAATTCATTTATCAGTTCCAAACAAGCTTCTACTTTAATGATAGTATTTATAAAAACGCTATTATGCTAAGTTATTTGGTAAGTTTTATTTAATAAAAAGAGAAAACGAAGATGAAATAGGGCATTGAGAAAATTCCTTTTTGTTTATTTTTGTCTCTGTAGTGGTTCATTCTACCCACCAGTGCTTTTTCTTCATTGCGAGCCCCCCTTCTCTCTTGATTGAAAACAGACTCTCTAATAAAAATGGTTTAAGATCACAGTGATAACTTCAATTCAAGAACATGAATAAAAAGCACCCTTGGAGGAAAGACCCCATCTGCTCACATAAGATGTTAGGAAAGGAGTGCATAATGCAGAGTAGTGATTGCTACCAGGTGTAAGATTACTCGTGTCCTCCTAGTATGGTTTCTAACCTATATGGCCACTTTAAAAAAAAAAAAAAAAAAAAAAAAGAGGAATTCAAGGATCCTATAAAACAGGTCCTGTGTTTTACATTTGACCTCTTCCTGAACATCAACCTTATTAAAAACAAATAAAAAAAGTCCTGAATGGAAGCTGTAGTTTGATCTAGAGCTTATGGAGGCTGACAGGAAACCTTCCATTGCTTTTAGCAGGGCAGGAGCCAGCCTCTGCTTCATTCAAAGGGAGGCCTTTATCATGCTGCCTTGCAACGATCACTGCACAAGTGGTTTCTATTTCATTTTATTCTAATCGCCTTACAGAAATACATTTTTCACCAAATTGAAAGCTTGTCTTCCCTGAAGCCCTGGAAAGGATTAGATAGCATTACATCAGACATTTCAAACAGTAAATTGTGAACTTGTAAGAAGAACTTCAAAGCATGGTTATGTGAAGCCTCAAGTGCCCAGGCAGAGCAGCAGAGGTGAAACAATCTCAATCTCTGCAGCGGAAAGCTGTGACTCAGGGAGTATGAGCCATGAATCCCATTATTTTAATCTAACATGTACATTATCATAGGTTTAAAATCCATGTCTGATGTGCTGTGCTAGATGCTGCATGAATGTAAGACAGAGTCCAGACTCTAAGACAAAATGTAAGCAAGATAAAAGCAGATTATGAACAGAGATGGCAGGGTTCTGCACCCTTATAGCAATAACTTCAACAACTGGAGCTGTGGATGGCACCATGCACTTAAATTCAAATAGTTAAAAGAGTAAAAAAATATCTAGCATAGATACAAATAAGCATACATAAGAACATTTTTCTTGTAGTAGACTCATTTAAATTAAATTAGGTTATTCTTCTACCAGTTTAAAGCCTCTTTGTGGAAGAGTCAGGGAGAAGGGTCCCAGTTATCTTGGTAGGAGCTGGATAAGGGTCTCTGCCTATTCATGCAAGACAGGTGCCACTTCACCTTCATGGGGATCTGCCTTTTGTCACCAGATGAGACATTAATGAGCTAGTGGCAGTGTCAACAGTTTGCTGCTTTCCAAGTCATTATTTGGAGGCAGAAATATATACACTTGAGAAAAACCTTGCTTCAGGGGTGGTTTGAAGTGAGAGGAAGAAGCAGCTTACCAGGCTTCAATGTGGAGCTTTTTATCAAAATGACTTATCAGAGAAAAATGTTCATGGGGGGTGTTCTTTTATTTTGTTGTCTTTTTGTTGTTGTCGTTTTACTAAATTTCAGCACACTGTTGGAGTGAGTTCTCCCTATATCCTCTGTGCTCTTCACTCATTGTTTTCCTTGTGCTAGGCTCCCCGAGGGCTGCAATTACTGGGCAGTTACATAGCATCCCAGGACAGAGTGTGAAGGAAACATCTCTGTGCAGATCAGGAGCAACTCTGTGGTCAAGGAGACTCCTATCTGCAAAGTGGCAAAAATAAAAAAGCACATGCAATAGATACTGCAAAAGTTTTCCTGAGTTAGACTTTTTGGTTTTAAGCTGAAAAGAAGGAATGAAAAATTTTGCGGTTGGACTGAAAGCAGTTTTCAGTCATGGGAATTCCAAATAGAGTCTTTCCTAGGCAGTCAGCAAAAATAGAAAATAGTTGTAAATTTTTTCCTAAAAATACTTTTTGTTAAAAGTCTTTTAGTATATTTATATCGTACTAAGTTTTTCCCATTGCTATATACTTAATATCAATCCTAACTTGTGTTCTTTCCTAAACTTGGACATGAGATGCTACATTGTTTATCCAAAATCATACCAGAAAGTATGACATTTGGATTTACTTCGCTTCACTGGGATGAGTTCACTGGCTTTGATACAAGAATAATCTTCTTTGACTCTACTGCTCACATACCTGCCTTCCCAACCCTATGCTGTATAGCTGTATCCCTTGTCCTGTGTTTTCAACTCAGAAGCACCTCTCTCTTTAGAGAGATGTTTCAGGCAGTATACTGAGGGCTGTGGGTATTTAAAGGAATTATCACAGATGAGTCTATGAAAGTTAAGTTTTGTTACTGGTGGTGGGCATCAGACACTTGCATTCAGGCCAGCCACAGGCAATTGGTGAGTTGGGGCTGCAGGTACTGTGTATCAGCTGTCAGATTTCATACTCAGCCACTGGATGGCAAATTATTCAGATATATGGAGGGTATCTCCTCTGACACAAACTGACATTCTAATGCCTTATAGCTTTGAGCTGCCTTCCAGTGCAGGAGACCCAGTTTATTCCCAAACTATTCCCACACCCAATAGCCCAGTCTTACCTTTCTTCTACTTACAACAGCCTTTTTCATTTCTGTGCTTCTCTTTCTTGGTAAACCTGCTCTCATATTCAATATTAACTTTTCTTTCCCTTAGCCATTCTGCCTTTTAAAGCATCTTCACTCTTAATTCCATATTGTTCTTGCTGTTTATTTTTTATAACCTCCCCCCAGAGACCTCTCTGGCATGCAGCCTTGCAGCATCCCCCAGAGCCACTAAGCCCCAAGAACCTGTTCAGATGTAGCAAAAGTCATGGTCCTGCCTCTGGAGGCACCCTCACAACAAGGGAGGGCCAGGACACAGGTATCAGCAATAATGTATGCCAGATGAAGCTAACCGCCAGTGTGCTGTGCATGTTTATTGTGTGGTGTGCTGCCTCCTTGGGCCTGGGCAATAAAATATTCTGTATGTCACACTTCCCATTCGTGAAATTACTTGAGAAGGTTATTCAGTGTGAGCTGCATGAGATGGACCAATCTGAAGAGCTATGGAAATGCTAAGTCACAGATTTAACAAAGGGTTGGTGGAGCAGAATTATGTGCTCATGGCTGTGTTACTCACTGATTTATTGCTAACAAACAGCCAGTCTTTATTTTCAATTAAATGCACATCTGTCCCTTATCTGGCTTCTCTCTCTGTAAACTTTGACTACCATCTGTATTGTAAATGCTTGTGAAACAGAAGATGAAGAAGCCAGGAGGCTTCTAGGATGGGAGGATGAATGAAAGAGACAGATCATGTGAATTATCTCAGCTGAAGCCATAAAATGTAAGTGACTTGGGAATGTCCTGTGTGTCTGGTTTTGGACCATAAAGGCAGCCTGGAAAGGACACCATTTATCTACATTAGTCTCTGTAACAAGCTTAGCAGTCTTTGCATGCTTGAAACTGCGTCGATTTATCATTATTACTGTAATCTTGAAAACAAAAGGCCGAATAACAAAAAGCATCCCAAAGCTACAACCATGGCTGCATTTGTACAAATAGATTAATTTCAATTCCCAATTAGTAGCTGAACTAGTTGCTGTAAAAATATTTCAGCTTTGTTTCCCCATACATCAACCCATGCAACTGCTCCCTGGCTCACTGTAGAGGCACTTGCTGCTGTCTGCATCTCTGATACACATAGGTCTGGGCTATGAGCTCAGTTAATTAGTATTTTAGGATAAAGAGCTCAGCAAAAGCACTGGAGGAAAGAGCCTCTGTCACAGCCAGCTCTGGTTCTGAATTACACCTTTAAAATTAATTTGTGAATAACTGATCAAATTGTTTAACTCTGGCCTTTCACTTTCTCAGAAGACTGATTTATTCCATTCTAAGCCATAAAGTCTTCTAAAATCAGTGAAGAAGAAAAAGCCACAGGAAGTTGTGGCACTTGTTTAATCAATATTTTGTTGTTAATTATTTTGAATAAGTAGCTGAATACAGAATCTGTAACAGACAGATAGTACTATTGCACTTTGCACCATAACAGATAAAGACTTGTCATTAACAAAGAACTTGACGGTTGCTGCAGGACCAGTGTTTACGAACAGTCAAAAGACAGTCTTGGTGTGTAAAGGCTAGATTTAGAAAGGCAAATGTACTAAAACTTGTGAGAGGGTCAGGTGGGGAATGAAAATGTAGCCAGTCAAAAATGAATGGAAATTTTTTGACAGAAGAACTGTTGTGAATTGTCAAATGTGGTGCAATTTCACAGTCAAGAAAAAGGAAGGCAACTATTAAAATCTGTTGGGATGTGAACACAGACATTAAAAAGCAGTATACAGAAAGCAAAGTGGAGAAGGCAACCCATACATTTGCACACGCACTCCTATACAAAGCTAAAGCTATTACAGACAGTGATATGTTTGGCAAGATTAGGAACAATAAATACATTAAGTGCATTGCTAATGAAACAAATTCTCAAGATGATGTAAGCCTATTATTAGTATTTTATTGTATATAATACTGTATATGTATTAGTGCACAAAGATGGTGGCATTATAAGTGATACTGAAGTTGAGATATGTTTGATAAATATCTATTTGTACCTGGAGAGAGCAAAATTAATGTCATCTTAGAAGACAGATAATAGATTTTCCAGGCCATTAGTAGCAGCAGAGAACACCAGGCAGTATTTTCTATAGACAAATGTGTTAAAGCAAGAGCTCAAATAAGCATCACTCCAGGGTTCCACTAAAGCTGGCTAAAGTGGTCCCTGGTATGTAGATACTCATTTTTAACATGTCTAGGAACACCATGGAAATAGAAGAGGAGACAGCTAATATTGTGCTCCCATGGAAAAAAGAGGGTTGGGTGGTGACAAGAATAGGCTGGTGAGCCTGACATCAGCACCAGCCAAAAATATTAACTGCTCCCTTTCCTTTTTTCACTCTTGACCTTGTTTCTTTTTGGACACCAGCCCAGTGCCCTTGAAGCAACCTTCTGTTTTCCTATACATCAGAGATGGAGCCCAGTTCCCACTGAGGTCCCTGTGAGCCCAAATGGCATTCCAGCAACCCTGCCCTTCTAAATATGTCCCACTGCAATGGAGCATTTGGTCCCTGAAAAGACCCAGGAAAGCAGCTGGCCTGGTATGCAACAGCATCACACAAATCTGAGAATCATCCAAGGGGCAAGAGTGCCAGCTGATGGATTTAAATAGGGTCCCAGCCACAAGGAATCAGAAGGTCATAGGCATGATCTGAAGAGCAGTAATGTCTGACCCAGGGAAGGGTTCACATGTAGGACAGAAGTCTGGCACTGGCTTCTTCCATATTAATAGTGTGCAGACAGCAGCAAGAACTGCCAATATTCCCTATATGTTATGTTGTCTACTATTATTCCATTCTTGAGTTATCTGCTTATTCTATTTTATTTTGTTTTGTTTCAAATATTCCTAGTACCTCCTTCAGCCAGAGACTTTGCCAGAAATGCTCCCTGCAAATTACAAAGCTGTAGAAATAATAGAAACAGGACAGGACTTCCATAGGTAACAGTAAGGGCACGACAGAGTCTCCGAAACTGACCATAGAGACCATCATAGAATCATAGAATCACTACAGTAGGAAAAGGACTACTAAGATCACCTAGTCCAATTATCAGCCAATCAACATCATACCACTAAACCATATCCCTCATGCCACATCTCCACATTTCTTGAACACCTCTCTGAGCAGCCTGTTCCAGTGCATGACCACTCTTTCAGAGAATAAATTTTTCCTAACATCTAACTTGAACCTTCCCTGGCACAACTTGAGGACATTATCTGTCATCCTATTGCTGTAACCTGGGAGAAAAGGCCAACCTCCATCTCGCCACAACCTCCTTTCAGGGAATTGTAGAGGGCAGTAAGGTCTCCCCAGAGCATCCTCTTCTCCAGACTGAACAATCTCAGCTCCCCCATAAAACTTGTACTCCAGACCCTTCCTAGCTTCATTGCCCTTCTCTGGACACTCTTCGAGGTTTTAATGTCTATCTTGTAGTGAGGGGCCCCCAAACTGAACACAGGAAGTGTGATCTCACCAGTGATGAGTATAGAGGGATGGTCATCTCCCTAGTCCTGCTGACTACAGTATTGTTCATACAAGCCAGGATGGTGTTGGTTTTCTTGGCCACCTGGGCACACTGCTGGCTTAGGTTTGGTCAGCTGTCAACTAACGACCCCTGGATCCTTTTGTGCCACATTGCTTTCCAGCTGCTCCACCCCAAGCCTGCAGCATTGCCTAGGGTTATTGTGACCAAAGGGCAGGACTCAGATCCTGGTCTTGTTGAACCTCATATAGTTGTCCTCAGACTTGTTGAGCACTTCCATTAGCTTCAGCGAGACCTGGACAGGCTGGAGAGCTGGGCAGTAAGAAACCAGATGAGGTTTAACAGAAGCAAGTGTAGAGTCTTGCATCTGGGGAGGAATAATTGCATGCACCAGTACAGGTTGGGGGATGAGCTGCTGGAGAGGAGCTCTGCGGAGAGGGACCTTGGTGTCTTGGTGGATGACAGGTTGGCCATGAGCCAGCAGTGTGCCCTTGTGGCCAAGAGGGCCAATGGCATCCTGGGGTGCATTAAAAAGAGCGTGGCCAGCAGGTCGAGGGAGGTGATCCTCCCCCTCTACTCTGCCCTGGTAAGGCCTCATCTGGAGTACTGCGTCCAGTTCTGGGCTCCCCAGTACAAAAAAGACAGGGATCTCTTGGAAAGAGTCCAGCGGAGGGCCACGAAGATGGTGAAGGGCCTGGAGCATCTCTCCTATGAGGAAAGGCTGAGTGATCTGTGTCTGTTCAGTCTTGAGAAAAGAAGACTGAGAGGGGACCTGATCCAGGTCTATAAGTATCTACGGTGTGGGAGGCAGAATGGCGAGGCCGGACTCTTTTCAGTGGTGAATGGAGACAGGACAAGGGGAAACGGCCAGAAACTGCAGCATAGGAAGTTCCGCACAAATGTGCACAAGAACTTCTTTACAGTAAGGTGACGGAGCACTGGAACAGGCTGCCCAGGGAGGTGGTGGAGTCTCCTTCTCTGGAGATGTTCAAGACCTGCCTGGATGCCTACCTGTGCGACCTGCTGTAGGGAACCTGCTTTGGCAGGGGGGTTGGACTCGATGATCTCTGGAGGTCCCTTCCAACCCCTACAATTCTGTGATTCTGTGATTCCTCAGTACCCTTGTGTAGATCCCATCCAGACCCACAGACTTTTGATAGTCAAGGTGTATCCCTATCTTATGTTCTGACTATTAAAAACAGGTATATTATATGAATATTTCAGCTGCAAGATGTGCGGGAAGGTTCATTTTTTGTACAAACACTGATATGGATTGTAGGAAAATAAACTTGAATAAGAAACTAAGTAATCAAGCTTGTCTTCTGAGCACAGCCTGGGCTGAATCTGCTTATGTGCTCTTTCAGCCTACTCATCTGCAGGGTTCAGACTCAGTACATGAACTTCACTTCCAGCTATCAGCTTGCACAAGTCTGTGACACAAACCAGCCTACAAGATATGCTTGATGGCCCACGTGGCTTGGGTGTATCATCACATGAAGTCTGCAGGCATAGTTGGGTAGCTGTGAACAAACAGAAAATTTAGTCCAAAACCTGAAGTTAACAGTTTCACTTTCCTTACTTTACAGATCACTTTGCACAGACAAGAAAACTGAAAAGGAAAATGATACGAACACTGATCCAAGACAAGTTAGCAATGAACAAACTGAATTACCCTCGACAAAGAGAATCTCAATAAAGAGAAGGTAAAGAACGCCACATGGTTTCCAAAAACAGATTATTTTCCTGGGCAGAAAGTTTGAATTTTACATATATGTGAGTTAGAAATTCTGCAGTCAGTGAAACTACATCTCACAATGACCAGTGACCCCCTAAAATCTAAGATGGATGAAGGATGCTCACACAGTTCTTATTGCAATTGTTTTAAAGATCCTGGATGCAGACTCCAGAGGACTAGTAGGATGTAATTTTTCATGAAAGAGTCCAAAGACAAAAGCCAATAACTTCATTTTCTTCAAAAATTAAACTGAAGGTAATCTCTCTGCTTTGATTACGAATACAGGGTTCAGGGGAGGAGGAGAACTGGCCAGTCACATTACACATGGGGTCAAAGGATAGACATGAACTCCTGCTGCTATCAGCTACAAGGAAATAAGGGATCCTGTGCATCATACAACCAAGAGAAAGCATTCCCTTGGATGGCATCATCCTGGCCAGTCCTTTCAAGGCAAAAGGAGCCTTACTCGCTAGCTAGTCCACAAGAAAATGAGGAAAACTGCATGTAATTCCAGTCCAGTATCAGCTAAATATCATCCTTACATGGTAAGCTGGCAATGCCTCTGTTGTTGCTTCTATGATCTCCATAAGCAGAGGACCACTGATGTTGTTATGACCTCTTAAGTGTCATCACTTAAATAAGTCATTTGACTAAGAGATGTGCATTAGAAATGTAAAGTCTTAATGCTTTCACTCACCCATAGCTGGTCAGCAGTGAGTGAGCATTTACAAAAATTTTGTGTAAGATCACATTTCCTGGTTGATGGCTGAGGGCACATAAGCTAGACAGGCTTCTTTATTTTAATAAAATCAGTTGATGTTATCTAGATAGGATTTCTCATCTATCAACTAATGCTAGCAAGACATTCCTAGCTTTAATAGCAGTAGCTGCAATTTCTGAATATTGTTTGTGGCAGGCTTGTCAGCAAACGTCTGGTTCAATTTATGGAAGAGTACTGTGTCAACAATGGGAATTTATTGTTTCCTACACTTCCTGCCTTCTGCTGTTGTTGGTATGTAATACTTTAAGAGAAAAAAACTGTTCAAAATGTAAAGTTCTGAATGAATCTGGGGTCACACATTCATCACCACAAGCGTTACATAGTGTTAGTTATTTAATTCAAATAAAGTCATTGCAAAGCTATTGAGATGATGTGTATATCGACTTGTAAGGCTGTAAAGACTGAAACCCAGGTGATTCCTCCTACTAGCCTTCTGAATAACTCAAAGTCCGCCCTCTGAAAGTCCAAGGTAGCAGTTTTGCTGTTCCCCCTCCTGGCTCCACCAAGAATCGAGAACTGTACCATTTCATGGTCACTCTGTCCACAACAGCCCCCAGCTTCCACATGTCCCACCAGACCTTCTCTGTTTGTGAACAGCAGGTCAAGCAGGGCAGCTCCTCTTTTTGGCTTTCTCACCAGTTGCATCAGAAAGTTATCCTCCATAGACTCCAGAAACCTTCCTAAACTGCTTCTTCTGCGATCATCTTCTTCTGAATCTGCTCCAACAATGTCCTTCTTATGACAGGGGCTCCAGAGCTGAATGCAGTATTTCAGGTGGGTTCTCATAAGAATGGAGTGGGGGGTGAGCAATCACTGCTTTTGACCTGCTAGCCACACTTCTTTTGATGCAGCTCAATTGATTTTCTGGGCTGCAAGTGCGCATGTTAGGTTTTATAGCAACCAACAGCTCCAAGCTCTTCTTTGGAGGACTACTCAGTCTATTTTCCACCCAGTCTGTATCTGTGCTTGGGATTGCCCCAAGTAATTGACAGCAGTCTCACTTGACAACTGAAAGAGAAGCATAACAAGGGTAATAATTTAAGTCTGACCTCGTGAGCATGGTGTTGCTGTAGACAGCATAATTTCCATGCCGTGCTTGAGAATTTACCACAGGGCAGTGCTGAAATGAGGGTTCCAAGTTGTACAAGCTTTCAGGCTGTGGGCTTATTCTCTGCAGGAAGATTCATCTTTGCTCTAAGACTAACAGTCAGGTACTGATTGCAGATCTAGCTTCTAGCAGTCCCCCTCAGATTTGTTTGTTCTTTTGGAAGGAGTTGACATTTGCTTTTTGTGGCTTCATGTTAAAACTGGTGGCGAACTCTGACTGGAATATAATACCAGAAAGCAAACAGCTCTTGGTGAAACAGTAGGTACATCACTGCAGCCCATGTCATGAAATGGTAACAGACTGCTGGGCAAAATTTCTGGTGAAAAAAAAAATGATACTAAAAAATGGGTGTAAAAGTTGCAAGGAGCTCTGGCTCTTTTCGTACATTATCTGATACAATAGAAATATATAGGAAGAAAGACGCAAAGGGAAAAAACAGGTCATCCAGAAATGATATAAAAAGTCATACTTTTAAGTGATGGTGTGATAATATTTTCTTATATGGCACTATTGTAGTGAGACTATTGGAGCAGATGCTGGACTCACAGAACAGATCAGGGTAGAAACTGAAGGAAGGAGGCAGAGCACATGTGGTGGATGAGGGAATCCAGGTCTTTGAGGATTGCTAGTCCCTTACGTACCGGTACATGTATTTCTTTGAACTGGGAGGAGCTCGTATTATATTTCAAGCTGAGAAAAGAAACCTTACACCAAATTATCCCTTGCAGAAAGTGTAAGGTAAGTCAATTTTAACACAGCTGTAAAACATTCCCAGGGAAAAATGTTTTGCTATCTTGGTTGATTTTAAGAGTTTTTTTAATAATTTGAAGGTTTTAAATAATGTGAGGCATAAATGGGAGCCCGTGAGGAAAAAATTTTACTTGGAAAAATAAAAGTTATCTGACCTCCATCCTGCTGTTGTGCTCTGAAAATGAGAAGATACCAAAACTACACAGAGGAGCTAAAAGGGAAGGTTTCCCCTGAGCAGATACCTGTTTCAGGCTGATTGTCTCATGCCCATGTTTTTTGTATGTTAATAATAAAGCATTCTGCTGAAATGATCATACTCTTGTGTGAATTGACTTAAATTAATAGGGAGAAAAGCTTTTTCACAAACTTGAAATGGGAAGGAACAAATTAATATTTTTATAGCCATCTTCTAGCCCCTCCCTTTTTTCCCCAGAGCAGGAAGCTTGAATGTCCAGAAGGGACTTTTCTGGAGCATTGTAGGGTCACGGACCAATGCTCAGAGGTCACAAAGCTAAGAGAAATCATCTGGAATCCCAAGGACATCTAGAATAGAAATAATAAACTTACTTTATCATGGGCACTGCCATCAACTGCACGTATGGTTGCGTCCCACTCAAAGGCAAATATCTTTTCATGGAAGGATACAAGAAGAAAGCAAATAGCTCCTTTCCCACACGATAGGGATAATTTAAACAAATGCATTCATTGAAGCTAAGAAACATCTTGAACAAAATTCATGTTATGAAACTGTAAAAACACCACAGCATGATCTTCTGCAGAGTAAATGCTGTATCTCTTGGATTGCTTCCTCTGCCCATCAAATCCATGCAAAGTGGGATGAGGTTCCCACAGACTACATCAATTTCAGTTGGTTTGGACATTACTTCTTCAATTCTGTGGCCTCCTGTGGTAGCTAACTATTTGGGTCAGCTACCAGCTGTGTGAAGGCCTGCCTTTTATTCATTTTAAATTTACCTGCTGGCTGCAGCATCTATAATCAAGTGCCAGAAGAATGGAAAGAAAGTGTAATGCATATTGGTTGTTACCTGGAGTTGCTATGGAGACAAGATGGGTCTGGAGAAGAAAATCAGAGAGTCCTGCTAAAAACCAGCATTGTGTGTATGAGGAAGGAAGGGTCCCCAGAGGAGTGCTGAAACCTCAGGACAATAAAGGTGGGAATATCCCAGTAAGTGGGTAATATACTGGGAATATCTGATCATAAAATTCTAGGAATATCCCAGGTAAGTAATAAAGATAAATGATTATCCCAGGTAAGTAATAAAGAGATTTACAAGAATCCTGAAAGGGATCTTCACACTTTTAGTGCTGGTGTTACCTCAACTTGAATACTGTGTGCAGTTCAATATAAAAAGGATGCTAAGATATATGAAAGTGTCCAGAGCACAGCAACAAAGCTGGTAAAAGGGCTGGAAGGCATGTCTTATGAGAAGAAACTGAGGAAATGTGGATTCTCCTGACTGAAAAGGCTGAAAGGTGACCTCACTGCTCTGCAAATCTCTAGGGAGAGGAAGCAGAGGGAGGTACCAGTTTCTTTCAGTAACTGATGTCAGAATTTATGGGAATGGCACAAAGCTGTGTCAGGGGAAGTTCTGTCCGGACATTAGAAAACATTTATTTACTGTGAGGGTGGTCAGACATGAGAACAGGCTTCCAAGAGAGGTGGTTGATGCCTCATGGCTGTCAGTGTTTGAGACATTTGGATGAAGACCTTAGTTATATACTTTGTCTTTTGATTGGCTCTGGTCAGGCAGTTGCATTTTATGATCTCTGAAGATCCCTTCCAACTGAACTGAACTGTTGTGCTCTATTCTATTCTATTCTATTCTATTCTATTCTATTCTATTCTATTCTATTCTATTCTATTCTATTCTATTCTATTCTATTCCATTCCATTCCATTCCATTCCATTCCATTCTATTCTACTCTACTCTACTCTACTCTACTCTACTCTACTCCACTCTACTCTACTCTACTTTATTCTACTCTATTCTCTTACCTGCGTGAGCCATCCACAGCCATACAGGACACCAAGGATGAGAGACAAAGCTGAAGATGCAAACAGACTTTTGGACATGGAATAACTGTGAAAGCAAGAGTCTACTGCCGAAAGATTCCCCCCAAAACAAGTTTTGTTGGCACATGTACTCAAGGAATCTAATATTAAGCCCTTGAGGTTTCACTCAAAGCCTGCTAAGTCAATGGGAATCTCTCTTTGTATTTATCTGCATTTTGGACCAAATCCTTTCAAAACAAGCAGTGAATAAAAACAGAGAGTTTCTTTCCTTCCGTGGCCAGAATTTTTTGTGTTCCTCAGCTTTTAGGATCATGGCTGGGTTTTAAAAATGGATTTCCCAAAAACAGATAAATGATCACAAGTGACTTAAACACCCAGGCTGCCTTCCTGTGGTTCATCCGCTGAGCCAGAGAGACTGACTGCAAGTTAATACTTCTCCTGGTGGTCACAAAAAGTGAGTAGACAAGCTGGCAGCCAAGCCTGTGTTCTTCTAACACAATCTGAGCCTGAGCACTGTTTGGAGTGGCTCAGCTTTCTTTACTCATTCACTTGTAGCTGTCTGTCATGATACTTCACTTTCAATTTGAAAAGTGAAACTTTGAAGTATCACTTCAAATTTCTGACAATTTGAATCTATAGACCACATTTTGCTGTTTGTTTGTCTTTGTGACTGGGAGCTGAATCCTTTCAAATGCCTTGCCTTGGTTCTGGCTATTCAGGCTTTTGCCAGCTCTGCCTCTGCATCTGAAATTCATCTGTTTTCTATAGTATCAGTAGGATCTCCAGTGCTAAAGTCAGGATGAGTTTTCCACTGAATTCTGTAGCTGGAGTCACCTGAGTACACAAGTTTGCCAGGAGTGGTGGTATGTCTACTGAAGGTATACATGTGAAGTTCTCTGTTAAATAAATTGTATACTGAATTAAATTTGAGATGAGATTTATTAGGTAAGGCATCAGACAGACATGATGAAAAAGAAAGAATAGGTTGTCTGCTTTCACAGAAACTTGGAACATTTTGGAGGGGGGGAAAGGGAGGATGTAGTATCTAGAAATCATCTTTGTTAGATTATGATTTTAAAATAAATACATTTAGACAGGCAGAAAGTATTATAAGCGTTTATATTTTCCTTGCCTTCTATTTGACTTCCTCTGTTTTTGAAAGAGGAAAACACTTTTTTCCTAAAGACACACAGGTTTTTTTCACAGTACTGGGGGTTTCTGATAGGTTGTTTTCTATTACCTTCTACCTCCTTTTATTTTCCAGCTCACTGATAGCAGGTACTTCATTACAGCTTTACAGAAGACGTTAACAGGTGTTTTAATTTCTCCAAGAAAAAAGGAATTACGATTTCTGCACCACGGGAGTTGTTCTACAGAGGTGAGAGCAAAAAAAGGGAGTATTTGATTTGTCTGATAAATTTTTGTTGAAATATTCCTCCAGAAAAAATGACAAGTTGTCATTTTAAAGCTTTCTGGGGAGGCAGACATTAAGTTGATCTAATTACTTGATTTAATTTTTCACTTTTAAAAAAGAAATCTGATTTCCCAATATTATATTTTATCTCATGTTTTCAGCTTCTAAGGATTTTTGTAAAATTATTAGTATAAGCTAATTAGAAAAATAACATTTGATTAAAGTTAAAATATCTTAGCCTAATGGCACTTAAATAACTAATCATGACTGTCCTAAAAATCTTTTTCCCATTGCCAAATTAAAGAATTAGTCAGAATTTCCTTTATATTATGACACACAATGGGAAAAATGTCTAGAATTTCATAAGTTTTACTGGGATGGAAGAATCATCCCCACCCAACCACATCTTCCACCTGAGGCTTGCAAATCACTTCCACTCCTCTGACTCCCACATCTCAGTGACGCAGCCCATGCTTATCTCCACAACCCTGCTCTAAAGAGAAATAAGACTGCTGTACTGCATCTGCAAATCCTGCCACAGCCACTGACTGAACCTCAGAAAGTGTCTCTTTTCCACAAAAAATCCAAGTAATTCATCTTAACTGCCTTGGGAATATTTCCTCCTGGCATGGCCTCAGGTTATTTGTTCCATCTGTCTCGTTACTACTGTGTATTCTGCATATGCTATATTGTGGCTTAAGTTCAGAGTTATTGGTGAGACTTTGCAGCTCATGTTAATAACATATGTGCCTGGTTTTAAAGTGCCTCAACAGCTCTTCCAAGATATCACTCCTGCTGTCCAGGTGCCCAAGGAATAACTGAGCATGGGCTGCCCAACACAGGACAAGACTCTGTCTTGTGTGTCCACTGGAAAGAAAATAAAGTTCCTCCTATCAGTGACTTTGGATTCAGAAGGACATTTTATTTTTGTATTAATTTCCAAAATTGGAACATTTCAGGAAGGCAGGTGAGTTACAGATTAGTACACTCTCAGTAGGTTTGCAGATGACACCAAACTGACTAGCGCAGTTGATTCAAAAGAAGAAAGAGATGTCATACAAAGGGACTTGGATGGGCTTGAAAAGTGGTCCCATGTGAACTTAATGAGATTCAACAAGGCCAAGTGCATGATGTATTTGAATCAAGGCAATCCCAGACTGGGAAAAGAATTCATTGACAGCAAACCTATAGTGAAGTATTTTGAGATTCTGGTGGATGAAAAGCTGGACACAAGCCAGCAGCGTGCGCTTGGCAGTCAGTAAGGCCCACGGTATCCAGGGCTGCATCGGAAGAGAAGGGGTAGCAGGGAAAGAAAGGTGACTGTCCCCCTCTGCTCTGCCCTTGTGAGACCCCATCTGGAGTGAGTCCAGGCCTGGACAGTCCTGGAGCCCCCCAGTACCGGAAGGATGTGGAGTTGTTGGAGTAGGTCCCGAGGACCTATGGCCAGTGATGTTACAATCAAGCCCATACCGACTTGGGCCCATAGTGCAAAAGGGGAATATTTTTACTTCAAAAATAATCAGAACCTGCTCTCCTGGAAAATATATTTACTTCCTTAATTTCAGTGGTTGTCTGGAAGATTTTAAAACTGACATCAGCCTGAGAAGAATATTCGTAGATTAGAAGGCCTAAAAGGGCTGCTGTTATCTTCTCATTTGATTCCTTTCTAACATATAACATAAGTCCTGTAATCATTCTCCTTGTGACAAAAGCTATCTTCTGGAAAAAGGTTTTACTGAGTATCGGTCACAAAGATTAAGTAGAAGGAACAAAAAATGTTCCTTAGGGTAGAGGTAATTGAGACAGCTGAAGTCCCTGCCAAAAGCGCCAATCATTACAGCAGTGGCTAAGAATAGCTGAGCTGCAGAGGATGAAAGGATTTCAGTTGGACTGACTGCAACGCCGGGAGCAGAGGTGTGTAAGAGAGGGCCAGGAAAAATCCAGAGAAGCAAAATACTGAATTTGGAAAAAGACAAGCAACAAGCTTCTGGCACATTTGGATTTCCCAGTAAGGAAAACATCTCCTGCTTGTTTTCAGTTTTTGAGACCTGGCACACACTTCTGGCAAATACATAGGACTGCACAAAGACTTTGCATGGCTCTATCAGTTTCCTCTCCCAACAGAAACATGGCACAGAAAAACTGTGAGTAACTGCTAAGTTACGGAAGCCAAAAAGTGCATGAGATTTCCAGTATCAGAAGTTTATGGTTTCTTTGCCACATTCGAAGAATGATGGTCTCTTCTGCCAGAATGGCCTGTGCGACATAACTGCTCCTCAGAAGCACACAGAAGTTGTAGGGAAGAACGTATGTCATTTTCTACCTATGGGTATCTACATCCACAGTGAACAGTCACAACATGTTACACAACTGGGTATAGGTAGCCACCCACATGTGCTGCTGCTCATGTGTGGAAGCTGCTGGTGAACAGCAAGTTAGCAAGTTCGGTATACATCAAGGATCAGAATGAGAAAGCTGCCCAGGAGCTCACAGAGAAACAGCCTATCATCCTTAGTGACGACTTGATGTTGACAAATGCAGAAGAGCAAGTGAAAAAAATGGGTAACTGAGGGGATGGCAACAGCTCCAAGGCTGTTCTGTGGATTCCTCCTGGCCAGGAGTTGAGATTTAAAGTAATTAACATGTTGCTCTAGATTGATGTTGGTAATGTTAAATGCCTAACATTTCATTCTCCCCAGCACGATTCTAGCAGAAAGAAAAGAGATCAGCTGAATCAGGAGGTGCCTGAAGTACATCACTAGAGATTTCTCCCAGCTACTTACAGCAAGTATCTCTCCCAAGAAAGGATTTATTATTTATTCCTAACGTCAAGAGGATGTCTATTAGTACTTGCTTCCTACTTTTTTATTTTTTGTTCTTCTGTTTGTTGGGGTTTTTTTTGGCCACTCATATCCTGTTAGTGCTTACCACTTTTCTATGGGTGGTTGGCATTTTCTGACACTGTTGTGCAGGTACTAGGGAGACAACATTCTCACTCTCCAAAAAGAAGCCTTGGTAAGCTGAGAAGTATAAATAGCAACATCATTGGCTCTGGTTTCAAGCAAAACTCAACTACATTATGTGGCTGGTCCAGACTAGTTTCATGCAGTTAAAATTCAGATGCCTGCAGTACATCTACAACTCATATCTGAGAGTGAGATCCATAATAAAAAAACAAAGACCCAAATCACAGAAGTAATGAAACATCTAGCTCCCTAGTGGTTTCAGTGGGACTGGCACCTAAATATTTCTGCTTATAAGCCTTCCTCCTTGGTTCAGCTCCTTCTCACTAATGATTATGAAGGAGTTAACACAATCCATTGCTGTGCAACTGTTAAACACTCAGAACAACCGGACTTTAGGGATACTAAAGTTTTGGATTTTGGTTCTCTAATTATACAAAAATAACTGTAATTCTACTGTTCATAGTGTAATATGATTGCTAGGAGGATGGGGAAATGGCTGAACAATGTCACGACAAGATCTTAAACAATACATATTGTAAGATGCAATTTCACTTTTTTCTTCTTCTTCCTCTCTTTAATAAAATTGTAACCGGTAGCAAACTTACAGCATCTACAAGTTTGCACCACCTTGGGCTCCCAAGGAAATAGAATAATTGTTCCATACCTTTATTTCTAAACAGTGTTTGTTTAAACAATTTTAATTCCAGGGTGGAAGAATTCAGTTACCTAAACATAATTCAGCACTATGGATATCAAGACATCTGTAAAAGCCAGATGAGACAGAACCTATGGAAACTTGCACCCTCATAGACCAGCACTAGGTGAGGAGAGATATCTTGAGTCTCAAATAAAACCTGGTATGTATGCTCAGACCATTAAGCCAAGGTACAAATATAATTTAATAAAAAAATAAAAAATAAAAAAAAATCATTTAGTTCTGGCAGTCAAATCAGCACCATGCAGACACTTCCTTTCTCTTCCACAGAGGAATGGGATAGAAATTGGAAAGGCAGAAGTGAGAAAAGCCATGTGTTGAGATCAAGTTTCTAAGATTGTTTACTAGGTAAAACAAAAGCTGGGAGTGTGAGCAGTGCTAAGAAATTCATTTGTCACATTGGTAGGCAGTTATTCAGACACTTTCAGGAAAGGGGGCTCAACACATGTAATGGTTTCTTGGGAAGACAAATGTCATCACTATGAACATGCTCCCCTTCCCCCCAGTTTTTATTGCTGAGAATGATGCCATATGGCATGGAATTCCCCTCTGGTTAGTTCCGGGCCAGCTGTCCTGTCTCTGTCCCCTCCCAGCTTCTTGTGCAACTCCAGCCTATTCCCAGGGTGGGCAGTATGAGAAACAGAAGAACCCTTGACTCTGTGTAAGCACCACTTAGCAACAACAAAACAGTGCTATCACAATTATTTTCAGCAAAAATACAAAACTTAGCATCAAACAACTCTCTAAAGAGTTTTGTTAAAATTTGCTTAATTTGCTCTGTACTAGCTGAATCCAAGAAATTTTTTCCTGGAAAGCTTTAACATTACCTCTATTTTTTACATTAAGGGATTTTCAAAACATACCATGAATTTTGAAGGTCAGGACTAAAGAGCTTTGCAACACTATGTCTAGTCCTCAGGTACACCTTCCACAGTTCAAGGTTTCATACTCAACATGTGGGTGAGACTACACGGGGCGGCAGGCAGGTGTCTTGGGCTCAGCAACAGCAGGGAGGGACATTGACTTGCAGCAGGTCCCGGAGATGCCCCTTTCCTGCCTCTCTCATGCTCCCTAGCACATTTGATTGATGGAAGCTGACTTCAAGCTGCACATCAGCCAGCAGATTGCACTGGTTATCTGAAGGTCTGCCAGCTGGACTACATGGGGGAAAATGCCTTACAGTTACATGCAGACACACCTCTGGCTGCTGGAGGAGTGTAAGGAGGGGCACTTCAGGAATATCCTTCATAACACAAGGGACTTCTAAAGTTTTGCGTCTGAAGGAATCAGTCAACTCCTGAATCCTGGGCAGCCTTCTCTGGAAATAAGCCCCCTCCCAGACGCGACAGCAGGGAGGCGTTCATCGCATCAGGGGCAGGGTGGGGGCTCACAGCTCACCCATGTCTGCCCCGGTTTCCCCAATGCATGGCTGAGTCAGGGGAGCTCTGCTGTCAGAGAAAGTGATGACTGATATGATAAAGTGAAAACTCCTCTGTTTACATCATTGCCTTCCGCACACTCACTTCATTTCCTCATTTTTAGCAAAGTGCATAATAAAAGCTGTTCTGAAATACTGTTCCCCCTTTCATGATCTGACGAGTTAACAGTAATACCAATTAAATGCAGCATGCAAGACAGCCAAGCTGTATGCATCTCTCACTGTCTGATTCCCTTTAAGAACTGCTACATCACTTTTAAGTCATTTCCTCTCCCAGATGAGGCAGTTTCACTCATATCAAAGAGCTTGATCTAAGCCAAACAGTCTTACAATAAGCCAGACAGCCTCATTTTTGATATCATTAGCCCTTAACCTCAGAGGGACTTCTTCAGACAGGAGCTGCAACTTGTTACCAGATGGCAAAAAATGTTCGTCATCAAAACCTCAAGTAGCAACGGGGAACTGATCAGCATGAGCTTTTGGATTGTATTTTAAATGACAGAAATTTTTATTCACTGTAGCAGTGCCTGATGTGGCTGAAGGACAGGGAAAGGAAAGTATTTCAAAAACGATGTCACAACAGGTTCTAAGTACTCTCAACTTCATGATTGAGCAGTTGGATTTCTCCATGAACTGTTATTCTGTGGTATGAAGGGGCAGCATTTGTGGTTTGCTCTGGAGAAAAGAAAAGCAGAAGTGCTCTACATTTTATACTGAAACAGTGAATACTGAATATATGATTCAAGTTAAACATGTAAGGAAGGAAACTTTCAACAATTCCAGCCTAGGTAAAAACACATGTCTATCATTTTATTTCTGCAGACAGGGCAGCCCAGGTATTGGGCAGAGATCTAAATTTAGTAGAAGCAAATATAATCCTCTACACATTCGTTATGCAGGTTAATATACTGCATGCCACAATGAAACCACAGTACTAAAATCTGCTGGCATGGACAACTGCAGCTGATTTTTTTTACCTGTTTTCCAAATAAGAAATGAAAACAATCTGAAGAGAAAACCTGTTGCAGGACCTTAGCAAGGTGTATCTTCCCATGTGTGTAACCCTAGGAAACCCTAGAAGGCGGCAACCTGTTTCTAATGCAAAGTATTATCAACTATTATGAGCCATTTTATAGTCTCCCACAGCGTATTATCATATAACACACAGAGAACTATGTGAAAAATCTTATTCCTTTAAGAGACAGTTAATTCTTAATTTCTCTCAGGGCAATGCCAGAACTCTCAGATTTATTCTGTACAAACGAGAAATTCCACTCCTTATTTAATAGATATGGGCTGCAGAATATAATTAACCACTTCTTCTGGTTTATCCAACCCACAAAATTTGGGTCAGCTAATGCTCACCACCCACATTAATTGCCCAGAACAGACTCACTGGTTTTGAACCAAATATTGTCTCACCAGCACTTAATATCCCTGCCATAGCATGAAAAGAAACAGAAACCTGAGAAGAAGAGAAAATTAGAACGGTGGGAAGAAAAACAATTTCTTAACTGTGCAATGGACTCTGTCTGTCTAATGAATCCCCTTTGAAAATCACCCTTAGTAATAAATTAGGATGTAATATATTGCAGATGGATCAACAATGGCGCACACACAGCCTTATGTATCTGCCACAGGTGTTTGATTTTGCGTTTGACAGCAGGTCAAGGAGCAACCATGCAGGGAACAATCCTGCTATAGAGAGCTGTCTTCAGAAGGACAATCCTGTTGGGCACCGGTCTTCAAGGTTCAAAACATGTTGTTCTAGATTGGAAGGAAAACGAAGCCCTCAGTTGCTTAGTGAAATGGAATTGTGTTGCTATGACTGCTGTAGGGCTGAAAATAGTTTTTAAAAATCAGATTTGGGTTTCCTTCCGCATACAAATGAGCAGTGTTTAGAAACCTCTTCTTGAGGTAAACATTGTTGAAACTCTTAGCTTTAAGAAAACAATTTGCTTTGACAGAATAACAGTCACCAACAATATTTCACTTAAAATGTTGAGACTAGAACTGCCCAGCACTTGTGAGATCTTTCCTACACAGTTTTGTCCCTTTACCTTAGATGCTTGATGACCTCTATAAGAAAACTTTACATCATGTAGTCTTTAAGAGCATATGATCTTTGGTGGCATATGATCTTTGGTGGCCTCCAGCGTCAATTGTGGAGATACACTTAGTACTTTTATCAGATCTATGGATCAACAAATCAAACAAAAAAAGGACTAAAATATAGGAGAATGTCTTGTTCTTCCAAAATAGTGCAAAAATATAGAGAGGAAAAAAAAAAAGCAAAAAAAAAAAAAAAAAACAACAACCATGCTTCAGTATGTTAGAGAATCCTCCCCGAACCTCATAGAATTTGTCTAGACTATGCTGATGTCAGTATCCTCCTCAAAAAGGATTGGAAGGCTTAACCAGTTCCAGTCATGTTTCTAATTGTAAGTTTCCTGTGTGCTTTGAGTCATTTAGCCTCACTGTCCTGCCATTTTTCTGACTTTTGATTAAAAGAAATAACACCATTTCGCTTGAGAATCTCTCAGGGATACATCTATAACATGTGTTAAATAATGTTTGTTTATCAAGCACATCTGTGCTCATAATGCTGAATCGTAAAAGCTGGAGGCTGAGTGGCTTCACCTATGAGATGTATACTGGTTTATGCTCTGTCCCAAACAGCCTTGACTGCACTTCTGGAGTGGATACTTACCAAGCTGGGCCTGAGATTTGACATGGTATGGCAGATCCTTCATTGTTACACTGAGCATTCCTGATTTTCTGCAGAGGCTGCTCAATGTGATGTTGTAGTTAAATATGTGCAGGACAGCCTTTAGCACTAGTTATGAGATTTGCTTAAATCAGCCTCTTCTGGGTTCCAGCTGATGCTGAAGATAGGGACATGCTGGAGCTGTTATGGTCTCTGCCACTTGGCTGTGGCTAGAACAGCATTTTGCAGCCAAACTCTTTCAGGGCTTACTGTGGGACAGCAGAGCATTTCTGTTCCTAACTCTGATCAAATGTTATATTTTTAATTGAATTTTTACAGTTATGGTCTTATGACAAAAGTGTATGCTCTGCATTATGCTCTCTCATGACTGGGAGAGCTGCAGCAAAGAGATTCTGTTAATAATAAACGAAATTAAATGTCAGCCAGATGAAAGAGAAGAATGGAAAAATGGCAGTACAACTCAGGGAGGTTTTTTTTCTATTTATTTTCTTTTCACTGTATTTAGAGAAGTTTCATTCTTTGTCTTCAGAAATATTTCTATAAGTAGAAGTGGAAGATCAGAAGCCTTCCTAATGTCTTGATGGGAAATAGAATCAAGATTAGTGTTTTGGTCTCTCTTCCTCACCAACATGTCTTGCCATTGTAGTGTTTTTCTGTTTAGACGTGATTCTATTTTGGGCTTTTCTTCTCCACAGTTTTTGCTACATATTGAGGATAGGCTTCTACTGCATCCAATATTTTGCCATGAGAGGCCAATTGTTCTACAAACAAGGAAGAATGTTTTATTGTTCTGGCATTATGTCTCCTTGGATATGGTTTGGAAACCAAATAATATATTGAAAAAGCGCTTCAACAGAATAGAAGCCCAAGAGTGTCTCTTTTTTTTTTTCTTTTTCTTTTTTTTTTTCTTTATTTTCCCCATGTAATTACTGCAAGATTCCTAGCAGAGCTAACACCTCATGGCTTCAGTGGAAGGCTTCAGCAAAACTGAAGAGTAAGACAGGCAAATTTTACACTGTAATTACAGGTCATACCTGCAATGGTCCTAGTTATTCTGGGCTTCACTGTTCTTTGAGTGGACAAGATGCTCTTCTGTATTTTTGTACTAAAAGTTAAGATACATGAAAACTAGAATCTGGTTCAATAGGTATACAAGGCTATTAACGTTCCTCCAAGGCTTTTTCCTCCAGTTGCCCATAGCAAATAAAATTGCTCTCAAATGTCCTACACTCATACTTTGCCAATTTTTATGGAAAGAACCTGAATTGGGATATCCAAGCTGTAGGTCAAGGATTCCAGGAAATACTGTAGTGTTTAAGGAAAAATGAAAAAAATCTGCAAGAAAAGGAAGCTGTGAACTTCTATTAAATTTGAAATTGAGGATTTAACCCTATGATCACTACTTTAGGGAAGATTAATAGCTACTTCTGGGATTTTGTAGAAACAAATAACTTGGCCGGTTAGCAAAGGTCTCATTAGCATAGAGCCACAACTGTGGTAATTATTTCTGTGTACACAAACTAACAGAGAAGATTACACTGGCAGCTGACATCACCTCACAAACCACAAGACCCACCAACATCAGCTTTATAATTTAGACTTTGTCTTAATGGAAGGCACTTTCTCTACAGAATCTTTCTCAGTTCACAGAACATTATGAAAATAAATACACTAAAGTTCTCAGGTTTGTGTAATGATATTTTGAAATGTAAATGGGACTGGAAAATTCATTCCAAGGTTTAAGCACCGAAATTCTTCAGAGTTTATTAGTTTAAGGACAAATGTCACTGACTCATGCCAAAGAACCACTTTAGTGTCAACAACAACTTTCAGAAGGAATAGCTCCATCATTAATGGAGCCAGAATAAACCCTCAGTTTTTGCATTCCTAAGTTCCCATGCATGCACACACAGACATGTGAAGATGCATTTGGGGGGAGCTAACACTGTAGTGGTGATCTTAGTCACTAATGTTCCACAGAAGCAGTTCTGCTTTCTTCTTCCACACAAGGCTGGTACCACCATTCTTTCAGTCAAAAAGCTATAAAATAATATGTAATTGAAGCAAATTAAAAAAAAAAAAAAACTATTAAAAAAAATGGTATCTTTCATAGCTCTCAATTATATCTTGGATTTTATAATAGTCAGAAGTTTTGTTATGGATCCATGGTAGAAAAATTAATCAAAATAAAGCCATATATCCTCTTTTCCACTAAATAATAAGAATATTTAAAAGTTACAGATAAAATCACCACCAACAGAAGGTGAAAAAATCAAGACATGGAATGTTCCCAATCAACAATGATTACTATTCTTTTTTTTTTTTTTTTTTTCCTTCGCACAGAATCAGAAAATGACTGAATTTGTCAGAAAACACTGGGTCCATCAGGCCACCCCTTGCTAAAGCAGAGACACACAGATCAGGGGGCCCAGAACCACATCCAGGTGGCTTTTAGGGTTCTCCAAGTGTCATGGTTTTATGATTTTTGGTTATCAATATTCCACACCATACCATCATGTAATGCACTGGGGGTTTGACTTCTGATGCTCAAGTTCCGAATGTTTGTCCGATGGAGAAGAACTACATTTCCCCAGGAGGCTTTGCGATCAGCGAGGAGATATAACTCTGTGCAAGGTCACCTGATGTTCTTCTTCTTCGCCTGCTCTTCTTCGCCTGCGCTTCTCCGTCTGTGCTTCGCCGTCTACTTTTCTCCATCTGCTCAACTGGACTGCACTTCTCACCTCAGCGCTGTGGTGAGGCCTATCCACCTTTCAGACACACTCTCTCTCTCTCATTGTACTTTGCTAATACTATATTTAGTAAATCAGTTTGTTCCACCTCAGATTGTTGCTGCTGTTTTCAATTATTTTGGGGTTTCCCTTTTCCAGAGGGACGGATCCACGGATCCCTCCGCCTCGCTGGTCACGGAACTGGGCCGAACCAGCCCGTAAACCGTTGACACCAAGAAGACCCCACAGACTCAGGGCAGTCTGTGTCAGTGCTCTGTCATTTGCACAGCAAAAAGTTCTCCTGGTGTTCTGGGGGAATATCCTGTGCTCCAGTTTTCACCCATTTCCCATTATCCTGTGTTCCAGTTTTCACCCATTTCCTCTTATCCTGGTGCTGGGTACCACTGAAAAGAGCTGTTCACTTTGCACCTTCCTTTCAGATGTTTATAGACTTTGATGGTATCTCCCTGAGGATTCTCTTCCCCATGCTGAACAGTCCCACATCCCTCAGTCTGTCCTCATGCATTCAGAGACTTTCCCAAAGACTGTTTTGCTTTTATGGAAGTAACCTTGAAAGTCTCTTGCTCCAAGAACACTATTGTTTTCTCAGAAAAACATGGTAAATAAAACTATATACAAAGTTCTGCTCTGTAACTTCCTATTATTTTTAAAGTAGCCTCTTCAAATCTCTTTAAATGATAAAAAGAGTGAGAACTACAACTTCATTTATTCTACATTATCTTTTCTCCAGTCTCCAGACATTTAAAGTATTGCTTGTCCTGGCTTTTTTCAGGAGACTTTACTGTTGAAATATTTATTTAAAAAGCTGATATTTGTTGAAATGTATCTGATTAAATTATTAAAAATACAGCTCTCAATTTAACTGCTTTTGGATGACTTGCCAAGGACTTGGACTTGATCTACAAATGGCAAATATCCTATGCCAACAATGGAGGCTACCAGGTGTTTTTGTTTACTTAATACCTCTCATTTTATTCCCCCCAACAAAAACTGTGGTAATGCAAGCTTTTAAAAAATACTTAGAAATGCGATCTTTTGTGTTAAAAAGTAGGCCCTGGTCATAATGCCTGCCAGCACCGTATGTTTGAAGTATTAATGTACAACACCTAACAGAAATGAATACAGAACTGTGCATTAAAACACCCTTTCAAGACAAGCCAGCTGTCTTATACTGAAAAAAAAAAAAAAGCCAGGAAACCCAGATGTGGAGCTAACAAAATTGTTTGCTGTAATTGCACTACCTTGCAAATTTAACTTTTTTTTTTTTTTTTTTTAGTTATCTTTTTTTCCTGATGATTGAGAAAAAAAACAAACAACCTTATAACCTTATGCAGACAACTACTTTGATTCATTGGCCAGGCCTGAAGGCAATGAAGATCAGTGAACCACTCTTTCAGAAACCTCTGCTTCTTTCCTTGCCCAAATTTCTCAAACTGTAATTTACTAATTTCATCAGAGTGCTACAAGAAGGGCAGCATTACTACACATAAACATTGCACATACATGTTAGGTAGATAAGGTGACCAGGGTGTAGATATTGTTAAGTTCTTACATAGTCACAACTGAGCTGAGACTGTGCTGATCTATACGTAAAAATCATCTAAATGAATGTTGAATGTAATGTCTTGTTTTGACTTGTTTATTTTTGGTTGTTTGATTTTTTGCATTTGTTGGGGGAAAAAAAAAAAGTGATGGCCACTTCACCATTTATGCTTCAATAATAAACAGTCCTACCAAAAGCATCAGTAATTCATCAGAGTTTTTGACTGAACTAGAAATGACCAAACACCCTCCAGGAAGCGTAGTAGAAACTCTTTCAAATTAAGGTAATTTTAAAAAATCCTCTAAATTTCATTGCCATGAAATAACCAACTATTTCATAAAGCTAGCCTACTTGGAGTAATTGAACAAGTGTTTCATGTGACATAGTTCATTTTATCTCCTCTTTCCCCCTCCCTCTTTACTATCTGATAGACTTGGAAATCAATCTTTGTCCCAGATTGTCCTCACACTTGCCCAAACATTTGTTCCTAGCTTCTCATGGTTCCTGTGGCTTTGTAGGAAAGCAAACACAGTATTAACAAACAACAAAGAGATGGCAATTGTAAGCAGCTGTGAACCTGATTCACAAACCCAAAAGATTATGTGGTGTATGGGCAGTGGGAATGCAGAAAAGTTTGTAGACTGGTAGCTTTCTCTGAAATTGAATGATTTCTGAAAATATCCAAAGTTCAGCTAACATCCTTTCCTATCCAGATATGGCAGACATAAAGGGAGCAAAGCATCTACTAAAGTCTGTCTCTGTCACAGGACTTTCAACTTTGGGGGTAGGAAGGAAGGTAGGTAGGTAGGGAGGAAGCAATGTGAAAACAGCCTGAAAGTAAGAGTAAGTAAGGAAAGTAATCAGAATTTCCAAAAATACACATTTAAGTCATGTATTCAGGTCATTTATGAAAACATTAAAGAGAACTGTCCTTAAAATGGAGTTCTGGAGAGCTCCATTAGTGACTGGTCACCAGCTTGATGTTACCTCATTTACTATAACCCTTTGGTCCCAACCTGTCAGCCAACTGTTTTTGTTTGTCCATTTTACTATGTATTGTTCTATCTATATGCTAGACATTTTGTCCTGAAGGTTACTCTGAGAAATAGTGTTGAAAACTTTGCTGAAATGCAAAAAGTTTATACCAGCTGTCTTCCTTTGTGAACTAGATGGATAAGATTGCCTAAAAAGGAAATTAAGTTCATGAAGTAGGACATTCCTTTTGTGAATGTATGTTGTCTATGAACAACCTTGTATTTCAAGTGTTTTTCAAACAGAAGAACAAGAGGTGATGGTTTTAAACTGGAAGAGGGTAAGTTTAGATTAGAAATAAGGAAGAAATTCTTTACTTGGGGGATGGAGAGGCACTGGCACTGGCTGCTCAGAGAAGCTGTGGATATCCTATCCCTGGAAGTGTTTAAGTCCAGGTTGGATGGGACTTTGGACAGAAAGATAGAAAGCACCCTGCCCATTGACAGAGGGTTAGAACTCAGAGACATTCCATTTGCTCAGGACTGTGAAGGGAGGTTGATGTCCTGATTCAGCCTTGGTGGGAAACTTTGGGCAGTCACAGTGGTTTGTTTTAAGAAGGGTCTTTGATTCATGCTGCACTGGTGGCCATGAGTTAGTCTCTTAACTTGATCTAAATGCTCTTCTTAATTCCAGGTTATTAAATCTATCAGGAAATAATCAAAACTTTTCTTTTTTCTCATTTTCTTTCTCTCTCTCCCCCCCCCCCCTTTTTTTTTTTTTTTTTTTTTCAAGTGGTTTGCTTTGATCATTAACCAGATGCAGGAATGGATTTGATTTAAAGTTTTCATGATATCAAGGATTGATAATCTGAGCTTTCTTGCTGCTGTCAGGAATATTTCCCAGTCAGCAAGTTGTGTCTGCAAGTTGTTAGTAGCTGGTGATAGCTCTCAATTTGCTATGGGAGGAACAGGACTTTGGCAAGCTTCCCTACAATATGGAAACATAGTTGTGTAGCAACAGAGATATCAAATAGTGACTATCGTTCTCCACTTTGTGCTGAGGGTGTCAGCCACTGCAAAGATGGGGAGCAGGCCAGCAGGAAGAGTTGAGCATCCTGGGGAAAGAAGAGGAAAGGAGGTGACCTTAAGGTGGGATGAGAAGGGAAGCTAGGATGAAAAGAGGAAAGAGGGTTTAAGGAGTTAGTCAAGGTCATGGAATTTGGGATTGCAGGAAGATAATGGGTCTGCTCAATCTGTGGAACAATTGGCTACTCACACTCTACACAGAGCTGAAAGTCATCTTAGGAGCAAGTCCCAGCAAAGGGCTAGATCATCTGCTCTTACCTCCCTATGTGAGCAGGGTTCCCTCAAGTCCACAGATGGACTTTAAAGTTCACTTGTTGCTGGAGTAGCAAGGGCAGATTTCATCTCCGCTTCCTCCACATGGCAGCACGCAGAGCTGAGTGCAGTCCACCATGCAGATCCATCTCCTTTCAGCCGTAACACTTCCCCAACCAGAGGTAGATTCCACATCTTGCTTTGATGATTTGTTGCTGTGGATATTTGAGAAGAATTCAGTGGCTGCAGTATTAATCTATAGAAGCCATGCTGCCCTCGTGCATACTAATCACCAAGGTAAGAGCAGTGGAAAGAGCAATGAGCAACTGCTGTTCATGCTGATTCAGAACTGCAGAATGAATTTCAATCTGTCAACACCAATACAGAGGCAATGTGAAAGTCTGCAGTCTAGTGAGGGGGGATCCTTACTATTTCATAGCAGCAAGAGCTTTCATGTTGTAATGTAGTAGTAACAAGTGCTATAAGAATGTTAACGTCCCCAGCAGTTGTAAAAAGAATCTCTTTATTTAAGTTTTATTTGACAACTATATCCGATGTTATATCTCTGGCCAAACTGACAGAATCAAACCATTCTCCTGGCACTCGGTTAGTGGTAAGTCTTAGTCCTCTAGTAAATACTATTAGACAACAGACTTGCATATTGCTAATGTTCACACCTTTTGCCTGTGCATCTTTGCTTATATTGGAAAGGTACTGATATGAAGGATGGACTGTTTGATGGACTAGGAATTGGCTGGCTGGATGCAGCCAAAGGGTTGTGATCAGTGGTTCTGTGTCAGGGTGGAGACCGGTCACAAGCAGTGTCCCTCAGGGGTCAGTCTTGGGATCAGTGCTCTTCAACAGCTTCATCAACAACAAACGATGGAATTGAGTGCACCCTCAGCAAGTTTGCAGATGACACCAAGCTGAGCAGTGCAGTCGATACATTGGAAGGAAGGGAAACCATCCAGAGGGACCTGGACGGGCTGGAAAGATAAGAACCTAATGAGGTTCAGTAAAGCCAAGTGCAAACTGCAATTCCAGGTATTTATGCAAACTGGGGTAAGAAGATCTGCTTGAGAGCAGCCCTGTGGAGAAGGACTGGTGGACGAGAAGCTGGACATGAGGCAGCAGTGTGAGCTTGTAGCCAAGAAGGCCAACTGTGTTCTGGGCTGCATTAAAAAAGGAGTGGCCAGCAGGGAGAGGGAGGTGATTGTCCCCCTCTACTCGGCTCTTGTGAGGCCCCATCTGCAGTACTGCAACCAGACCTGGGGCCCCCAGTGCAGGAAGGACGTGGAGCTCCTGGAGCGGGTCCAGAGGTGGGCCACTAAGATGATCTGAGGGCTGGAGCACCTCTCCTATGAGGAAAGGTTGAGGGAACTGGGCTTGTTTAGCTTGAAGAAGAGAAGGCTCCAGGGAGACCTCATTGTGGCCTTCCAGTACCTGAAGGGAGTGTATAAACAGGAGGGGGAACAGCTGTTTATGAGGGTGGATAGTGATAAGACAAGGGGAAATGGTTTTAAACTGAGATGAGAGGTTTGGGTTAGATATTAGGAGGAAGTTTTTCACACAGAGGGTGGTGAGGCACTGGAACAGGTTGCCCAAGGAGGTTGTGGATGTCCCATCCCTGGAGGCATTCAAGGCCAGGCTGGATGTGGCTCTGGGCAGCCTGGTCTGGTGGTTGGCAACCCTGCACACAGCAGGGGGCTTGAAACTAGATGGCCATTGTGGTCCTTTTCAACCCATGCCATTCTATGATTCTATCATTCTATGATATTGCCAAATTCCAAGCCAGTTTGCAGTTAGTGGCATTTGCTTAAAGTCTTGTCTGATCTTAGTTTAGTATCCAATTCAGTCTGGGATACTGCTGCTTTTCAAACTTTCCCACTAGATAACCTCGCAATTCATGCAGCCTTTTCTTTATTTGAAATCACAGCTACAGGCTGCAGGTAAAATACAACTGGTGAAATTAAAAGCATGCTATGGGCACGGAAGATTTTGAGAATTTATTGTTTGGTGCACTTGTGAGGTGTATAGAAAGTGAAGGCAGAAAAAACCACAGCTGAAGATTCTAGGTACCGAACCATACTTATCTAAGAGAAGAGAACAAGAAGTTGGATAAAGAATGAATGGAAGTTGAGGAGTGTGAGGTTGGGGGTGAGGAATGGAGCTGTAAAACTTTCTGCAATTTACAGAAAGAAGTGCAGATCTGCAGGCAAAGATCACAAAGCAGGGATTTCGGACCAGTTCCCAAATTCCTTTTTGTTTGAACATTTTATAAACAGATATGTGAAGTCTTCAGCATAAGCATAAGGTGATGGATGGGCACTGCTGAAGACGGCAAGTGGTTTAGGAGCCAAGAGCTCTTTTGAAGAAAGGATCTATGCATCAAGGAGAATGTGAGACTGACTTTATAACAGATTTAGATACCGCCTGGCAGAGAAAAGTGACACAACAGACCCTGTGAGATGAAGCTGAGGAGATTTCTCAGTGCCATGAGTGCTGGTTTTACTCTATCTAATTCTCTGTGGAGAGCATGGGGATAATTCAATACCTATATACAGATCTTCTAGGGCCTTGCCAACTCTGTTGGGAACTGATAAAGCAGCCACAAACTGAGCACAGCTTCATTTTACACCCAGTCCAATCAGCTACTCAGGCAGCCCCAGCTCTTGCCCTGAATTTGTGGGCTGATTTTCTTCCAAAAATATCTCAGGTCTTTAGGGGGTGGTGGTAGCACAGAGAGAGGCTCATTCACTGCACAATAGAAATCCAAACTCTTATTTTTAAAATGTCCACCCTGATCGCCATTTTTGTCTTTGAAATCTTCTGTTTATTCCAGACATCTTATAATCTGGGGACAAAACAGACTAAAATAAACAAATCAACAAAACCCAAACTGTCTGAAAGATCCCTTTACAGGGAAAGATGTGGGTAATGCAGTGCTAATTCTTTGCTTTCCTACCATGGAGCATCAAAAGCAACAGCATGTCCTTTATCTTCCCCATGCCATCAAAGCAACTGAGATAAGGAGGAAGAACCATACTCAACTTTCATTTACACCACAGTGAATTCATAGCATTGCTCACAGACAGTGGAGCCAAAGAGATCTATTAAAAATGATCTTTACTCCAAGCAGGTATAAACAGAGATTTCAAACCTTCCTGCCATGGAGGTCTTGGGGGGTGGAGTGTGGGGGTGAGGAAAATACTGTTCAATCTGAAACTGTATAAAATTCAGTAATATTTTATTTGTGTCAACATTCCATAATCATTTAGAAAAAGGACTTGGGACAAGTGAGCCTACATGGATAAAACCCTTGCTTAGACTAATACATTGATAGAAAACTGCTTTATTTTGATCTAGTTCATTTTGTCCTGTAATTTGCTAGGTCAGTGGAAACAATCTGCTACCAGTATAATTGCCTGTTCTCTTAAGTATTTTCTCTGTTGCTGTTTCCATTATACCACTGTACATGAAGTGACAAAACTCAAATACAGGCAAGTCCATTTAGAGGAAAACAAAACTACCTGCCAAATTGGAATTTGTATTGCTCAGATAAACTCTACAAAATATTCAAAAGCTTCCAGTCAGTAAATGTCTGTGATATAAGACTACCTGAATGGAACAGCTGAGCAAAGGCAGCTAGGGGCTTAAATGTGAAGACACTATGAGCAGTGTGGAGACAACTACGAGAATATACAAAACTGCAAAAGGAATCTAGTCCCATCCTCTTCCATTAAGAGCACATCTCTAGTCACCTGACTACCTTTGTAGATCTGCCTAAACTCGTAATTTTCAACTACAGTCTATAGAAACACAGAATGCCTTGGTTTGAAAGGGATCTCAAAGATCACCCAGTTGCAATTCTCCTGCTGCAGGCAGGGTTGCCAACCAGGAGATGAAGCACTAGATCAGGCTGCTCAGGTTCCCATCCAATCAGAACCTGAACACCTGCAGGGATGGGGCATCTTGAGCCTCTCTGGGCAGCTTGTGCCAGCACTTCACTACCTGCTCAGTGGAAAACTTCCCCCAACTCTAATCTAAATCTCCCCTCTTTGAGTTTAAAATCATTCTCCCTTGTCCTATCACTACCTTCCTGTCTAAAAAACCCTCCTTCTTATAATCTCCCTTTAGATATTGGTAGGCTACAATGAGGTCTCTCCAGAACTTTCTTTTCTCTAGGCTGAACAAATCCAGCTCCATCAACCTTTCTTCATAGGAGAGGTGCTCCCCACCACGATTGTCCTCTTGGCCCTCCTCTGGACTCTAATTTATTTTTTATTTTACTCACCTGCTCTTCACAACTCAAAGTATCCGGAAGAATAATTTTAAGGTGTCTAAGACACACAGCATGGATATCCACCTAAAGTTTCTCTTAATGGAATATTTTGTAAAGCAACGGAAACAAAGCACCAAGCTCAGGGGAAATTTTAGCCAAAGGATGGTTAGGTCAGTTCACATGGGTGCACAGAAGACTGTCCCTATTCAGGTTCCACTTTGTCAGGATTCAAGCAGCACCGAGCTGCAGTATGTTTCCCTATGACGAAAGCTGTGCAACCCAGGATAACTTGGTGTCTGTACCACAAAACATCAAATTTGGGATGGAAAGAAAAGGAGGTGCGTGGACTAGATAACCTCTCAGGGTTCCTTTCTATGCCTCTTGCAAGGATTCTGTGCGATGGGAAGAAAATCCTGGCACACACAAGTACAAAATTTGTGCTATATTTGTTGGCAGAGTCTGAGCAACCTCTGTTCCCTTCTTCATAACAGCTCATGTACTACTGACAGCAGTACTGTGGTTCTCATGTCCCAGCTGTATCCCAGCATTAGAGGTCACAGTGAGCACTAAACATTGAACGTTAAAAAAAAGTTAAAAAATAAATTAAAAAAAAAAGAAGTTGAACATATTTCAGAGATGTTTTCACTGGAAGACACAGATCCCAGAATATTCTCACCTACCATGTCTTGCTTTATTTAGAGGACCCCAAAAAAAAAAAAAAAAAAAAAAAAAAAAAAAAAAAAAAAAAGCTCTGAATAAAATTTGCAAATTTTTATGCAGATATGATATTTTACTTTGCAAATTCCCCATGCAATTGTATGCTTTAAGTAAAATCTGTGCCTGTGCTTGTAATGGATTCAAGTATTAATGAAGATTCTGCTAGGAGATTTTTAAAATACACTGTGTGAGTGTTCTGTATGGTAATGGCTTAGAAAGAACACAGCTTTCCATTTGCTGGATCTCTCCAAAAAAGAATAGACTCATTCCTCTATTATAATTTCTTCATAAAGCTGGTGTCAGACTGCTAAGATGCAATACAGAAGTTACTTTCCCATAAGATCACTCAATAATGCAGGCCTACCTCTCAGGTGGTGCATGTACATTAGCACTTCATGTTGTAACACTTTTTAAGCAAATCCCATCCTTTTGTCTTAGTGCACTTTGTTTCCCACAGTGCAGCAGCCACAGACTGAGAGACACAAATTCCATTCAGACAGAACTGCTGCAATTGCAGTGGATACTATAGGAAACAATGTGGGTGCTAAATTCTCAACACCAGTTACTTTATCCTATAAATTTGTTACAGGTGGACTCTGATCCACACTGATACGACAAGTACTCTATTTGCATCTTCCTTTTTTTTTTTCTCTTGATTTGTTTTTGTCTCACTGTCTTTAACTGTCATTCACTATGAAATTTGTCAAACAACTTCAATTTAAGCAAGATTAATTCCTGTGGAGGGATAATTAGGCTAGACTTATTCTCAGTGTTATTGTGCTTCCAGCTAATAGTTTAACATTTTGCCTTGCTCTAAACAATTTCTGTCAAATTATAGCACTTAAGTCTTTTCCATTATGCTTTTTAGTGCCATATTATTTCTGAGTAATTCTGAGATTTCCTAGTAACTCAATTGTAAATCTGATCCTGAATAATATTCAGTACTAAGGATGCAAGGAAATCAAATATATGTGAAATATAGGTACTCAGGGGGCTAAAATGATTTGAAAGGAGACTTGGGGCCAAATCTGAATTCATCTGTATCTCCCACACAGATAAATTTTGTAATATTTGTCTGTAATATTTGGTGACCCATAATTTCAAGCAAATTAGAGAAAAGACATGGTTAACTATGTGTTATTGAAAATGATCTTCTCAAAGTAGAGAACTCATCTCATTTACACTTTGGAAAAATAAGGAATTTGAGACTCTTGTGCAAAGAAAAGGAAGAAGGGTTTTTAGGTGGCTGCCTAAAGTCCGAATCACCAATGGAAATGTCTGTGTTTCTTAGTCAAGCATGTCCACAATGACTGACTGCAGACCTGTCTAACAGAAAACAGTATCTTGGTGTATTTCTTACACCAAGAAGAAATGGAATAATTTCCATTTCTGATATAACAATCTTCTTTTTTTCCCTATGCAACAGTAAAAATATTAAATTGGTTTATCCTGTAGCATTAAAGCATTTACTGTAGCTTTAAGAACAGATACTGAAGAATCAAGTAAAAATACTTGGGAGAGCTTTAAAAGAGTTTACATTCTGGGATTCCTCAAGAATTTATTTATTTATTTATTTATTTTTTTAATGAAGTACTTCTAAACAGAAGTCAATACTGCAACTTAGAATCATAGAATCATAGAATCACAAGGTTGGAAAGGACTCACAAGATCATCTAGTCCAACTATCCTCCCATTACCATTGCTACCACAAGCACTAAACCATATCTCGTAGCTCCTCATCCAGATGCCTCTTGAACACTGCCCAGGATGGCAACTCCACAAACTCCCTGGGCAGCCATTCCAGTGCCTGGCCACTCTCTGGAAAAAAAAAAGTTTTTCTTTATGTCTAATCTAATCCTCCTCTGGCATAACTTGTGGCAATTTCCTTGGGTCCTGTTCATTGCGTGGGAGAAGAGGCCAAACTCTTCCTCATCACAACCTCCCTTCAGGAAGTTGGAGAGTGCAATGAGGTCTCCCCTGAGCCTCCTCTTCTCCAGACTAAAAAATCCCAGTTCCCTCAGCTGCTCATCGTAAGATTTGTGCTCCAGACCCCTCACCAGTTTCGTTGTCCTTCTCTGGACATGCTCCAGGACTTCAATGTCTGTCTTTCAGTGAGGGGCACAAAACTGAACAGAGGTGCAGCCATACCAGAGCTGAGTACAGGAGGATGATTACCTCCCTGTTCTTGCTGGCCACACTATTTCTATTGCAGGTTGTTGGCCCTCTTGGCCACCTGGGCATACTGTCAACTCATGTTCAGCTGAGCATCAACCAAAACATCAGGTCCCTTTCCTCCTCACAGTCATCCAGCCACTTATCCCCAAGCCTATAATGCTGCATGGGGTTGTTGTGGCCAAAGTGCAGGACCCAACACTTGGCCTTGTTGAACTTCATCCCATTCACCACAGCCCAGTGATCCAGCCTGTCCAGATCCCTCTGAAGGTCCCTCCTACGCTCAGGCAGATCAAAATTACCTCCCAAGTTGGTGTCATCTGCAAACTTACTCCTCAGCTACACTCAGTCCCCTCATTTTGGTTATCAATAAAGATATTAAACAAGATGGGCCCCAGTACCGATCCCTGGGGACACCACTTGTAATGGGTTGCCAGCTGGACTTAACTCCATTAACCACTACCTGCTGGGCACTAGCAGTTCTAGTTCATCCCACTAGCCAGTTCCTTACCCAAAGAAGGATATACCTGATCAGGACATGGGCAGTCAGTTTCCCCAGAAGAATACTGTGAGAGACCGTGTCAAAGGCTTAGCTGAATCCTAGGCAGACTACATCAACAGCCTTTCCCTCATCTACCAGTCTGATCACCCAGTCATAGAAGGAGATGAGGTTGGTCAAGTACGACCTGCCTTTGTGCTGGCTGGGCCTGATCCCCTGGATGCCATGCACATGCCATGTGATCTCACCCAAGATGATTTGCTCCATAACTTTCTCTGGTACTGAGGTCAGGCTAACAGGCCTGTAGTTCCCCAGATGCTCCTTATGGCCTTTTTGTAGATGGGAGGCACATCGGCAAGCCTCCAATCCTCTGGGACCTTTCAGATAACTAGGAGCACTGGTAGATGGCTAAGAGTGGCTCGGCAATCACCCCTGCCAGCTCCCTCAGCACCCTAGGATGGAGCCCATCCAGTCCCATGGACTTGTGACAGTCCAGATGGAGGAGGAGCTCTCTAACCATCTCCACCTGAATCACCAGGGCTGTATTCTGCATATCATCCCAGACTTCCAGATCAGGGCCTAAAATGCCCTGAGGATAACTGATCTGCCTATTAAAGGTGGATGTAAAGAAGGCATTGAGGACCTCTGGCTTCTCCTTATCCTCAGTGGTCACATTGCCCGCTGTATCAAGTAAAGGATGGAAATTCTCCTTGGTTCTTCTCTTACTGTTGATATATTTGTAAAAGGATTTCTTACTGTCTTTTACTGCAGTGGTCAGTCTGAGTTCAAGTTGGGCTTTTGCCTTACTAACTTCCTCCCTGCACATACCTTAGCAACTTCCTTGTAATCCCCCCAAGTAGCCTGTTCCTTCTTCCAGAGGACATAGACTCTCTTTTTTCTTCCGGAGTCTTGACAATAGTTCCTGGTTCATCCATGCTGGTCTTCCCCTACAGCTTGCCTTATGGCATTCAGGGACAGCCTGTTCTTGTGCCTTTAAGATTTTCATCTTAAGGAGCATCCACACTTCCTGGACCCCTTTACCTTTAAGGAGCGACTCCCAAGGGACCCGTGCTACAAGTGTCCTGAACAGGTTAAAGTCTGCCCTCTGGAAGTTGAAGATAGCAGTTTTGCTAATCATCCTTCTGACATCTCCAAGAATTTTGCAATTTCATAGTTGCTCTGCCCAAGACAGTCCTCAGCCTTCACATCTCCCACTAGTCCTTCTCTGTTAGTGAAGAGCAGGTCTAGCAGGGCACCACCCCTGGTTGGCACTTGTACCAGCTGTGTGAGGAAACTATCTTCCATGCACTCTTGGACTGCTTCCTCAACACTGTATTATATTTCCAACATATATCAGGGAAGCTGAAGTCTCCCACAAGAACGAGTGCTGGCAATTGCACAACTTCTGCAAGCTGCTCATAGAATGCCTCATCCATTTCTTCATCCTAATTAGGCAGTCTATAACAGACCCCACCAAGATGTCATCTCTACAGGCCTTCCCCCTGATCCTATTCCATAGACACTCAACTTTATCACTCCCGACCCCGATCTCTTCAACATCCAAACACTCTTTAATATAAAGGGCCACACCACCACCCTTCCTTCCTTGTCTATCCCTTCTGAAGAGCTTGTAGCCATCCATCACAGAGCTCCAGTCATGGGAGTGGTCCTACCACGTTTTGGTAATAGCAACTAGGTCATACCGAAAAGAACAAGAAAGGCTTCTACAGGTACCTCAACCAGAAAAGGAAAGTCCAGGAGGACATATCCCCCTAGTGAATGACACAGGCAAGCTGGTAAAAACAGACAAGGAGAAGGCTGAGGTACTTAGCAACTTTTTTGCTTCAGTCTTCTCTGGTAAATGCTCACCACACAGCCCTCAAACATTTGGTCTGGTGGGGAAGGGATCGGGGAAGCAACGTCCCTCCCACTGTATGTGAAGATCAGGTTTGTGAGCATTTGAGGAATCTGAACATCCACAAACCTATGGGTCGTGATGAGATGCATTGCAGAGTCCTATGGGAATTGGCTGATATAGTTGCAGAGTCACTCTCAATGTTATTTGAAAAGTTGTGACAATCAGGTGAAGTCCCTGGTGACTGGAAAAAAGGTAATGTCATGTCCATTTTTTAAAAGGGTAAAAAGGATGACGCTGGGAACTACCAACCTGTCAGTCTCACTTTCATGCTGGGAAAGATCATGGAGCAGATCCTCCTGGAAGTTATTCTAAGTCACATTGATGGCAGGGAGGTGATATGGGAGAACTAGCATGTCTTCACCAAGGGCAAATCATGTCTGATCAGCCTAGTGGCCTTCTGTGATGGTGTAAATGCATCAATGGACAAGGGAAGAGCCACTGATGTCATCTGTCTTTGACACGGAAACCAACAACATCCTTGTGAGGGTGCCCCTGTTCATTGCTGGGGAGTTGGACTAGATGAACTTACAGGTCCCTTCCATCTTTAAGGATTCTATGATTCTATGAAGATCAAGATATTAATGGAAAGAATGCTTTTATTCAACTGTCATGAGCTTAGGTGCCTTGATTCGGTTTTCCAGTTTACCAGAGACTTTTTAGTCAGATTATATAATTAACTTACGTTCAGTTTTTGAAGCATATGGATAAATAACCAATATTGAAGGTCTTAATTTGAATTTTTGGTCTTTCATCTACTTTTGTGTAAAGTGAAAGTAACAACACTTCTCAACATGAGAAATACATTTTAAGTTGTTCCAATCCTAAGGAGAAAGGGCAGTAATACTTAAGACAGAGAATCATTCGTTGCATTGTGATTGTGATCTTATGACTCTACAGCTGACAGACAAAGGGGCTGCAAGAACTGACTGCTCCTTGCAGCATTTGTTCAAGTTGAAACTGAATCACAGTAGCGTTATCTGAATTACTGCACACTTATTCCTTGGCATTAAAAACTGCTGTGAATTAACAATATATGTCTTTCTCAAGACATGTATCGAGACCACCAAGACAGAGGGATCTGAATGAAGACCAATCACTAATCTCTGACATACACAATTGTGCAACAGCATTCAAGCAAGGTTAGCCAAACTTCATGCTTTTGTATATGTTTCAGAGAGTGCCAGAGACTACTCTTCCAAGTTCAAATTTGGCCCCTTCCTTTATAATAATTCTGTGCTTAGGAATCTGGACAAAGGCCACCAGAGACTTAATATCCAGAAATTATGTCCAGAGTAAATAACAGATCAGAATCAAGCTCCCTCACACTGGCCAGTTACTGGCACAGAAGTGTCATAACAGTAGTAAAATTCAAGCCCTCCTTGGATATTCTTACTTCTTTATCTCAGTGGTTAGCTAAGGCTATGCTATGCTAAGGATAACTTCTGAAACATTACCATACCTATGATTACAAAACAAGTTTCAAAGATATCAAAGTCCCTATAAAATGTAAATTCCATTTTTTTGCTTCCCATAGAAAGGCCTTGTTGTCTGTAAAACGTAAACTGTGAGGAGCTGTCATATGATACAACAAAAATGTCAGTGAAATGTCCACCGTTTAAAGAGCAGATTCTTTACTTACCCCTTCCCTTCCCCCCTTTTTATTCTCTTATTTGAAATAACAGTGTAAAGCACTATGATCTGGAAGACATGAGTCAGGCCTTTCCATCACTTTCAGTGTAGATCAGACCTAAAGTATCTTGCTGCCTTTGCTAATGAGCAAACACAACCAGCGTATCCGGGCAAAACACCCTCTTCTCCATTACAAGGCACACTATGTTAACATGAAGCACTTCTCCCAACAGCTTCCACCTTCTCCCAATTGCTAGCACAGCAGATACATTTAGTCTCTTGGTCCTAGGAACTACCTGTTATGGAAACCTATGTTTTTCATTAGCTCCAGTGTGTTTTAAATAGCCTTGATCTATTCCATGAATATCAATGTTTATACTACTATAATAGAAGATTCTTTCTTTTGCACTTTGACATCTCATGTCTGACAATGTAAGGTATCAAATTCCTTTGCCCTAAACTACCATGGTATTTATTCTCATCCTGAAGACTCTGATGACAGAAGTGGCACATGGGGTGATAATGAGCCTGACTTGACTGTGAGGTTATTTGCATTTGTTTCTATTGTTTTGATAGGTGAGTCTACATGTCCTTCTTTGCACTGTAAGTCCCTAAGAATTTTTCTATTCACCTTTCCCACTCTAAAGCAAAAAGTAGTTGTAACAATTAACTCACATAATGTAATGACTATTTGTTGAGAGATCACATTTCAATCAATGCAAAGAGCTTTGAAGTTGACAAGATTTTTTTTTAAGTTCACAATACTCTTGCTGTATATTGATATGTTATCTTTGCTCAGAACAACAATATTCCTGTTATTATATCAGTGTTGCAGGGAACAAACTAACCAAAACTCAGTTTTCCAAGACAATTTCCAAGTTACTATGTCTCCGTCCATCTTTGCAGGATATTTGGAGCGATATTAATGTGATGGCAGGAGAAGAACAAATATTGAAATTTTAGTTACAGGCCTAATTGGGATTGAGTAAAAATACTCTCCTCCTCAGCCAAAAGCAGAGCATGAGAATGGCAGTTTGCTAAACGTTTCCAGGTGTTCTATAGCTATTGCATTTTGACACAATTGAGAAACAGTGGAACTGAACACAAATTAGGACTGATTTTCCTTCGTGTTTGCTCAAAGAATAGAATGAAAGCCATTCAAAACGTTTGTATCAAATAATTGTGCTAGAAAAATGAATTTGACTAAGGGAAATGGCAACAAACGTCAGCGCTGACAGCAGATGCTTTCCTACTTGTCTACATCCTTTCTTCTTTTCAAATAGTATCCTTAAGAATGAACTTTTTTCTATTTTGGCTGAAAAAAAGAAGAAGAAAAAAAAGGTAATTCTTTTTAAAGTACCTAACAAATTCAGACATGTCTCAACATACTTGTTCCATCAACTTTCACCTACCCAGCTATCATCGTGGTGTATTTTGCAGAAGCACTCTTGCAGTCTCCACCCCCAGCCCTCCTCTTAGGGCAGTGAGCTGATCTGATTTCCACAGGCATTCAACTCTCACAAATGCCTCATTATGGATTAGCAGCTAATTAGTGCCAACTAGCCCACACTTGGTCCTTTGGTTGTTCTTATGTTCCTAGTGAGCATTTCTTGTCAATCAGATCTAGGAACAGCACAGTTTGTGCTTGAGTGACATCTACAGATTTCTGGACAACCTTAGCACTCAGACTAATATTCCCTTAGGATGCCTGTGCAACACTTGAGCTGGCTACCCACAAGGTCCTGATCACACAAAGTCCCATCCATTCCAGTGGGACTCTGTAGAGATGCAGGGCTCTGTCCTAAAAGCTCATGTGACGATCAATAGAGACTATCACAATTGGTCATTGAATTTTTAAAAAAACTACTAACTAGAATTAAAATGTAGAATCTTATCTTCAGCTCTGTGAGTGCAGTGTAACGCTACTGATACTGAGACTTAACACATCCCAGGATTTTCAGCAATGCATTGGTAAACCAGAAACCCTGAATGCAGTACACATCTGCCTGTGCCAGTACTACACTGATGCAACACCTCAGACTACCTGTGATAGGCACTGAAATGGTACAACTGATGTCTATACTGTCTAGTTGAGCTGTGGTCTTCTCCTTTACATGCAAATGGCAGTGATGGTAAATCTTTCACGATAAAAGGCTGATGTAAATTCAGCATCAAGCTGCTTTCACAAAGGTACTGAAGAGAAAAAAGGTATTTGTAGTTCAAATAAGTAGTGTTGGATATGTGTCTAGTTATATGCTAAAGATGCAGGGAATTGCATGTAATTTCCAGGCATATGTATGGGACAGTAATGTGATGGGAAAAATATTATGTATATTGAGTGAAGTCATCTTGCAGGCTCTTCAGCACAGATTTGTAAACAGTGGCTGAGTCCTATAGTCCTTTCTCTGTGCCCCAACATATTAAGTACAGCTCATCAAAAGACCAAAGCATCCAAAATTCTGTTGCAAGCACAGAGTAGAAAAGAGGCCATAGCAAGACAATAAACCCTGTTTCTATTTCCATGGGAGTATGAAGAGGAAATTAATGGTCTCAAAATGAGACATGCAAAAAAATCATTTATATCTGGATTTCCATATCCAGAATATGGTCTGTACTGCCCATAACAGTTCTTCCTTAAATTTGCCCCAGAGTAAGCCAAACAGCTGCATACATTACATCATTATCCACAGACAAGCAAGATTCTCCATGTTCTAATCTTATATTTTTAATAAACTCATCAATCCTCACCAACTGAATAAAGCAAAGATTTGATGAATAAGACTTATTTCTGTAGGACTGACTCACATGGTGTTAATGCCTCTTCAGAAAGGGCAAAATGTTCAGACAAACTATTAAAGCAGTTTCTGCAACTAATGGAACATGTCTACATGGCTGTGGGCTCATGAGGACATTGGATATGGGTGGAGATCAGCAACAACTGGGGGGGTGACAGGACAGGAGCCTGGCAAAGGAGAAATGTTTGGGTGGTGAGGCAGGACGCGAGAGCCTGGTACAGGAAAACAAGGAAGGATCAGGATTCTTGGCACCAAGCCATGGGGTGCGGCTGACACACCAGAAGGATGTGATGCCATCCAGAAGAACTTAGACAGGCTTGAGCAGTGGGCCCAAGTGAACCTCATGAGATTCAACAAATCCAAATGCAAGGTCTTGCACCTGGATCAAGGCAAACTTCATTACCAATACAAGTTGGGCGATGAAAGGATTGAGTGCAGCCCTGATGAAAAAGACCTGGGGGTACTGGTGGATAGGAAGTTGGACATGAGACAGCAGTGTGTTCCTTGCAGCCCAGAGAGCCAACCGAATCCTGGATTGCATCAAAAGAAGCATGGCCAGCAGGGCAAGGAAGGTGATCCTGCCCCTCTGCTCTGCTCTGGTGAGTACTGGTGAGTCTGGTGAGTACCAGATGAGGAGTCCTCAGTACAGGAGAGACATAGACCTGCTGGAGCATATCCAGAGGAGGGTCACAAAAGTGATCCAAGGGATGGCACAATTCTCCTATGAGGACAGGCTGAGAGAGCTGGAGCTGTTCAGCCTGGAGAAGTGAAGACTCCGAGGCGACCACATAATGGCTTTTTCAGTATCTGAAGAGGAGCTACAGGAAAGAAAGAGTAAGACTCTTCAGCAGGGTCTGTGGTGATAGAACAAGGGGAAATAGTTTCAAGCCCAAAGCGGGTAGATTTAGGTTAGATATAAGGAAAAGATATTTTAGAGTGAGGGTGGTGAAGTACTGGAACAGGTTGTCCAGTGATGTGGTGGACGCCCTGTCACTGGAGATTTTCAAGGTGAGGCTAGATCAGGCCCTGGGCAAGCTGTGCATGTCTCTGTTCATTGCAGGGGAGTTGGACTAGATAGCCTTCAGAGGTCCCTTGCAACTCTAAGCATTCTATGATTATATAATCTTGTAGATGGGAAAATTTTTGAAGAGGAAAAGACCACAGAGTTATTTGGAAAGGTATGAAGAAAGGGCCTTCCTGCTCTACCTCATCACACCTTTCTTATTTCTGATATTTAGCACTGAAACATCCATCTGACATTATTACTGGAAATTCTAACCAGTTTGACACCTTGTCCCCAAAGGGCTGTGGCCTGCAATTTTAGGAGGCATCACTTCAGCCAACACCAAGCCCCAGAGCCTCTGCCAGCAGCATCAGTGCTTCCAGGCTGATGTGGACCACGTACACTGCTGCTTGGCTGGACAGGCAGGTAGGATGAATGAAGCTTCTAAAACCTTAACAGCATTGATCAAGTTTCTCCTCAATGCCTGGGCATTGAGGCTTAGTTCATCCTAGTTATATCAGGCTGCAGAAAATGTGCCTTTTCCCTCATACTTCTATAAAGCATCTTTGTATGACTACTGAATGTACTTGTTGCTTTTCCCTTCTCACCTCCCCACACAGATTCACACAGGTCCCAGTAGACTGCCTTCTCTGAACACTGGGCAAGTTCAAGGGTGAAAAGCTTTAATCTTTTTCTCCTTACTAATCAGCCTTACACATGGCACAAATTTTCTCAGTGAAGGTCCTTACGTGTATTTCCTGTACATCTGGTCATTTAAGCCAGAACAGTTTCCTGAATGTACTAACAGATGTGTCTTTGCAGGCCTACAGAGTAACATCTTGGACATGAGCATTTCATCTTCAAGGAAGCAAATCCCCTCTTAACAGTTTTAGTTTAGATAAAAAAGCCTTTAAACTGGATTGAGTTGGTTTCTCTAGCCATCAGTCTCACCAGCTCAGTAAGTGGTTAACTCATTCACTCCTGGTATGCCTTTTGGGCTGAGATTCGTTGTTTCTTTGTGCTGTTGATCAGCTGATAACACTGGGAAGGAGCTAAAGATGCTTAGGACTGCATTTCTCATGTGCTTGCCAGAGATAAAATCTCAGCAGCTTCTGCTGAGCTACAACAGTAAAGTCCCTGAATAATTTAAGGAGATCCAATCAGTTCCACAAATACCAAGGTGCAAGACCTCCTTTTGTTCAAGAATGTATTTTCAATTCCCCACTCAAAAGAATGCAGTGGTCAAACGGTTAAGCTCTCTGCCTCAGGGAAGTGTTTTTAGTTGTACAGTTACCAAAATCACAGTTAAATAAAAACTGTACTGTTCTGCCCAAAATGAAGAGGAGCTCCATACAGACTAATATAGCAAATTGTATCTACTAATAGAACTGATAGTTCTTAGTAAACATTAACGGGCGTTTGATTTTCTCAGATAGGACAGATTTGTCGATTACAGTGAACACAAAACTATTTCCACTATCAGAGAAAGGTGTGCTTCACTTTACTCAGTATTGTAACTATATTTAAATAGATGTCTTGGTAGTATTCAGATTCTAGCAGCTTGTCCCTTCCCTCTCTTACAAAATATCTGAAATACTCCTGTGTTAGAACTCAACACCTTTCTGCAAACCACATCTCAAGAACACAACTGTGCAGAATAACAAAAGTTAGTAGCCTGAGGTTAATTTTATATCATCAACTTTTTCAGGAGAAAGAGACATAATTCACAGCTCACCTTCTTATGATATTTAATTGTTTAAAAAAAAAAAAAAACTTAGATGGCATCCTCTTATGTGCCCCTAACTCCCTCTGCAAGTTATCACTGACATGTAAATTTGAAAGCTTACACAATGGTTTTATTGTCATTCTTGGAGCAAAACCCTTATGCATCACAGCTTTTGTGCAATACGTATATACTTAAGTAAAATTAATATCCTCTGTTTAGTCTGAATTCATTGGCACAATGCCTAGAGTGACTAAGGAAAGTGACTAGCATTCACAGAACAAAGCTGGAATTAATTCTTATAGGAAAAGCAACTAGGCCGAGATAAAGAGTGTGAGGTGGAAAACAATAAAACTCTCAATATCTACAAATCAAGAATTATCATATGTAAACTGGGGCCCAGGATGTGGAGAGGAGATAATATGTAATAGCTCACAGAATAAAGGATCTGATCCAAACTCCTTGACTGCTAGTGGAAGTCTGGACATGCAGAGATGGAATTAGGAAAGCCAAGGCACAGATGAAACTGAACTTGGCAAGGAATGTTAAAAACAGTAAGAAGGGGTTCATATATACATTGGTCAGAAAAGACAGGACAAAGAGAGTGTACCTCCTTTGTTAAATGGGAAAGAGGACTGGCTATAACAGATATGGAGTAGGATAAGGCACTAAATGAGTCCTTTGCCTCAGTGTAGACTGGCAGGATTCTCACGTATCTCACATCCAGCAGACAGACAGCACGTCTTCACCAAGGGAAGGTCATACTTGACCAATCTGATGGCCTTCTAGGATGGAGTGATGGCATTGGTGAACAAAGGAAAGGCAACTGATGTCATCTTCCTGGAATTCTGCAAAGTCTTTGACTTTGTTCCCCACTACATCCTTATCTCAAAGCCGGAGAGATATCAATTTTAAGGGTGGACAATTCAGTGGATAAGGAATTGGTTGGAAGAGGGTTGCGGTCAATGGCTCTATGTCCAAGTGGAGGTCAGTGATGAGTTGTGTTCCCCAAGGGTCTGTCTTGGGATCAGTACAATTTAATATCTTTATCAGTGACATATATGATGAGATTGAGTGCATCCTCAGCAAATTAGCTGATGACACCAAGTTGAGCAGTACTGAGTGGTTCCTTTGTTCAGAAGGAAGGGATGCCATACAGAAGGACTTTGATAAACTCGAGAGGTGAACACATGTCAAACTAATTAGGTTCAACAAAGCAAAGTGCAAGGTTTTGCACATGGATCAGGGTGATCTCAGATATGTATACAGATTGGGAGAAAAACTCCTTGAGAGTAGCCCTGTTGAGGAGGACTTTGGGGTCCTGGTAGATGAAAAACTTAACATGAGTCAGCAGTGTGCACCTGCAGCCCAGAAGGCCAGTGGTATCCTCGGCTGCATCAGAAGAGGGGAGACCAGTAGTGTGAGGGAGGTGATTGTCCTTCTCTACTCTACTCAAGAGGACCCATTTGGAGTACTGCATCCAGGTCTGGGGCCTCCAATACAGGAAGGATGTGGAGCTTTTGGAGAGGGTCCAGAGAAGGACCACAGAGATGATCTGAGGGCTGGAGCATCTCTCCAATGAAGACAGACTGAAGGACCTTGTTCAGTCTGGAGAGAACTCATTGTAGCCTTCCAATATTTGAAGGCAGATTATAAACATGAGGGAATAGTGATAGAATAAGAGGAAAACGTTTTAAACTAAAGGGAGGAAGAATTAAATTAGATGTCGGGGCAAGTTTTTCACTGAGAGGGTGGTGATAGGCGAGAACAGGTTGCCCAGAGAGCTTGTGAATGCCTCATCCCTGAAGGTGTTCAAGGCCAGGTTGGATGGGGCCCTGGGCAGTCTGATCTAGTACTTGCTCTAGCAGTTGGCTACTCTGCTGCAGTAGGGGGCTGGTGTTGGAATTTGATCTTTGAGGTCCCTTCCAATCCAAGCCATCCCATGATTCTATGACTCTATGATTTTATGATTCTATGAAGTCCATATGTTTCTGTCAGTGGGGCTGGACGATGTCCACATACACTGAGCTGCTGAAAGTCATGGAACCAGATTCCATTCTCATTCATTCTAGTCTGAACATAAAATTAATACATCAGAATACAGACAGATCCACTTAAACCTAGTGCAAATGAAGCATTTTTAAGCATTTTGAAGCATTTTGAAGCATTTCTTCCACTGGAAGAAAAGCAACTGTACGCACCCAAAAAGAGTATATTCCACACCACCCATTCAGAGTGATGACAAGGAAAAAATTGCTTGGCTTATCCAATAGTATCCCTCTAGGAATGTTTTGGACAAGATTTTGAAAGAGAAATATAGTTTAAGGGCCCTCATAGATGAGCTTTTAAGGGTGCAGTGTAGCACATCTTGCTGTAAACTATGCCCAAGTCAAGAAACATACTTTCATACTGAAGTTAAAACTTCAGCAGTGAATATTATCTTTCACACCCTTGTATCTTTCAATGCTTGAAACAGAATAACTGATTAGGTGCTGCTAACCTGTGAGCAAGTTACAATTGAAGGACCTGGGTGTTAAAGGGTGAGAAATAATATTACGGTTTAATCTGGAAACATGTGAGCCTGAAGGAAGATATTACAGATTAGAGGGCTTTTATTCCTATTTTGGATCCAAAACTTAATAACTGGATCTACAACATGCTTTTCTATAAGATAATCATATCAAAGTGCTTAGTTATGTTTCTTTGGAGTAAAAGAATGGTACATTTAAACAGTAACAATATGGAGCATTCCATCTCATGAAGAAAAAAAGAACTTGCCAACTGCAACAGAATGATTACAACAGGCCTCTGCATTAAGACAGATTGACTCAAGATAATGTGATAATTTTAGTAGTTACTTTTCAATATCTATTGTATTAGAGTGTTTTCTTAGATCTAGCAATATAGAATGTATCAGCGTGCTACAAAGAAAAGATAAAAACAGTGGATATCAGCAAATGTGCAACAAAGTTGAAAATCTAATCACAATTGTACCTCTAAATTCAATTACTTGAGAAAAAGCAGCTTGAGTGCATTTACTTAATATATTTAATAGATCACTTTGATTATTTTTTTTCATTTGATAAAGTTATCTGCTAATCATACAGAGTTAAATACTGTTTTCTTGTCTGTTAGTACGCAACATCTTGCTGGCATTAAATCGCTTCTAAGAGAAATATCAAACAACAAGGACAGCATCTGAAGTTATAATTGAAAGAATTTGGAGCTCTCAATGAAAACTGGTTACAGACATCCCTCAACCCTTGAAAAAGTTGACCATCAATATCACAGTGAGTTGTATGGCCCTAAAAGGAGAACAAGTCTGAAGGAAAGCCTAAAGGAAAGGTTTAACAACTCATGAGCAGTTTGGGCAGGTCATAAGATTTAGTTCATCATTAAGCCTTGGCACTGTAGTTAATAAAACTGCTGAGGATTGTATCTCAGCTGTCAGTAAAACAGCATATAGATGTAGCTGCTGTAAAACAGTAACTGTTTCTAGATCTCCAAAGTATGACTATCAGGTGTTGTGTTGTTCATTACCAGTAGCCTGCAATGATGTTTCTAGAGGTGATAATATGTGCCGTCTGCTTCTCTTTAACTTCTCTTCAACTCTATTTAATGTCCACAATTACTGATATATGTATTTATTACCCCCAAAAAGTTAGTATTAAATATTAATAAGGGCGATTTTATATATTTACAGTCATTAATACAACATGATACTGGTAAAGCAATACTTTGCTGCTCCTAGGAGAAATGGAGGCTGGATGATACAGTGATGATACAGTATAAAATGGATGATACAACAGGATGATACAGTACAAAAAAGACAGGGATCTCTTGGAAAGAGTCCAGCGGAGGGCCACAAAGATGGTGAGGGGCCTGGAGCATCTCTCCTATGAGGAAAGGCTGAGTGAACTGGGTCTGTTCAGCCTTGAGGAAGGGAGGCTGAGAGGGGACCTGATCCAGGTCTATAAGTATCTACGGTGTGGGGGGCAGAATGGCGAGGCCGGACTCTTTTCAGCAGTGTGTGGAGACAGGACAAGGGGAAACGGCCGGAAACTGCAGCATAGGAAGTTCTACACAAATGTGCGCAAGAACTTCTTTACAGTGAGGTGACGGAGCACTGGAACAGGCTGCCCAGGGAGGTGGTGGGGTCTCCTTCTCTGGAGATGTTCAAGACCTGCCTGGATGCCTACCTGTGCGACCTGCTGTAGGGAACCTGCTTTGGCAGGGGGGTTGGACTCAATGATCTCTGGAGGTCCCTTCCAACCCCTACGATTCTGTGATTCTGATTCTGATCTTCAGTTATATGCAGATAACCTATTTCCCTGTATTTTGGCAAAACATTTGTTGTTCACAATGAACTTCGGGAGATTTCTATTTTTTAAAGAAATATATGTGTGTAGTTCTTCCAGTCTACTGACATTTTACTTCCAGTGCCTTATGCTATAGAGAAATATATTTCTCATTCAGTTTTAGAATTTGCTTTAAGATCCATTCAGTCAGTTTTCTCATGCTGAGTTGTCTTAGTTTCAACTGGGACAGAATTGTTTCCTTCAAAGTGTCTGGTATGGTGCTGTGTTTAGGTTCTAGGAGAAAAACAAAGTTGATAACACACCAGTGTTTATAGTTGTTGCTAACTAGTGTTGTACAGAGCCAAGGCCATTCTAGTTTTTCAGCAAAGAAGTAGGGAGGGGGCAGAATCAGGACAGATGACTTAAAGTGGCCAAAAGGATACTCCATACTATATGATAGCAAGCAGAAAGAGAGTTCTGATGGGAGTGGGAGTTCATTTCACACTATTCTGCTTATTGGGAGTTACCTGAGCATCACTCAGCGGGTGGTGAGAAATTGCTTGCACATCACTTGTTATATACATCCATATCTATATTTTTTCATAATTATTATTCTTTTCCTTTTCTCTATCTTACTAAATAGCTTTATCTCAACTCATTGGTTCCACTTTGTTGTGTTGGTGTTTTGTTTTTTTTTTGCTTTCAGTTCTCTCCCTCATCACACTGGAAAGCAGAAGAGTCAGTGAATGACTGTGTGGTGTTTATCCACTGCTAGGTTAAACCATAAGACTGGTTTATTTTCAGTGTATGTTACTGTTCTGCCACATTCATCATGGTACAGCTTTTTTGTTCGGTCTTCATTGTCAGAACAAAAATCTGCTCTGGCCCAAGTTCATGGTCATTACCTTGCATGATGCTAACTTTTGCCTTGAGTAACTATGCAAAGTCTGAAATCAGCTTTCTCTTATACTGCTTTTGCACAATAGTGACTGTTTTTTGCCATATCTGTGGTTTGTATAAACCACTTATTTCTAGAAGTTTTACTGAGCTCTCCAGATACTCTTTCCTTACTCTTTTAATCAGAAGCTGAATTCACAAAAGTAAGCAGTGGTCTCCAGTCCACTTTGTGAAATTTCTTGGTTTCTTTAAGGACTCTCAGACAGTCATACTCAATTGATTTGAACCTTTCTTTGAGAAATACCACTTATTTCTATCAGGGATTTCTTTTTTTAATAAGGACTATTGTGTGATGATCATTATTACATGAATAGTGGGAGATTTTAGCAATGGCCATCATACTTCAAAGCCCTGTCAAAGGATAAAAAAAGAAAGGTTTAGATTAACAGAATCTATGATCAAGTCATGGCAGCTTAAGGTGTTGCTGTGCATCATCAGAGCAGTGATAACAGCTCATGTGTAGTTTTATGGCAGAAGAAAGGAGAATTAGGAGCTCATTTTTATGAACTAATGATGTTAGCTTCTAACAAGAGATGTCTCATAGTTACAAGAATGTGCACAGACATATACCATCAACCAGCTTGCCTGCATCAAATTATGATAAAACGATGGTGGTGTCCTGAGCTTAAATGTGTGATGAGATTTGGCAGCCTTAAGGTGAGCAACTCAACAGGACATGATCTTATTTTAAACATTCTAATTTACTTCAACAAGCACCACCACATCTCTGTAACTCAGAAAAAAATATATTATTTAATAGTTATAGAGTCAAAGAAAATTTTGAATTAATGTATTTTGCACTATAATATACATAGAGGCAAAACTTGCTTTTTCTACATGTAAATATTAAAAAGAAATACTGTGACGTGAACACACAAAACACAACATTCAGCTAAACTTTCCTTTCTCATAGGAATTAGTTGCCCTGGCTGTGGTAAGGTGTTTGTTGCTTTGCAAACTCAGGGGAGATGGGACAATGAATGTAGTATCCTTTCACAGTGCCTGAAGTATTTAGAAACATGACACAGCTTTTAAAGGCCCAAAACTGAGAAGAGGATTACTGAGCCTGACTTGAGGAAGGATAAGCAGGATGATGTATTTGCTAATCAAAGACAACCATAGGTGGATACCAGAGATACCTGTGTCCTAAGAAATGGACACTAACTGCCAGGCCACCCTTTGTCTCCTTGTGTAGGATTGAGAAATAGAATTTTGGGGGAAAATTGAACAAAAGGAGGCAAAGCAGGGTCACAGTTCCTTCATGAGAAGGCTGAACTTGATATGGAATACAGGAGTAAGGTGACAGCATGGTTTTATTATGGCCTGACAAAGGGAAGAGCAGGGCTTCTGCAGGAAGTAGCAAGGTTTGAGGAATGATAGAGATAACCTTTTCTCCAGAGCTTTGTTTAGACTTGGAGGTGGTCCTAATGCTGCTATTGAAGCCATTTTTGTCTGCATAACAGTTTGTTTTTCTCAGGCCCTTCTCTTTGCCTGGACTGCCTTTTAGAAGACAATGTGAAACGAAAACAAACAGTAATTAAGTTCAGGTAACACTGAATGTCTGACCTGAATCCACAAACACAAGGAATCTTTCAAGTTGAAGAAGGGAAACCTCATCCCAAAGTCAATTGTCTCAGTACTGTTGCAAATGCTGAGCTGAGATCACCTAACAAATTGAAACATGCAAAAAAAAAAAAAAAAAAAAAAAAAGAAAGAAAGAAAAGAAAGAAAACAACACCCTGAGGATTGTGTTGGAACTTTAACTCTGTATAGCCTGGCTCTTGTTGGCTCAAAAGAATAGTGTTTCTTACACTTACTGCTAGATCCTGAAGGAATAGAGAGTAATATAAAATTTACCTTGCTTAACAAATGAACTGTAAAACCCTGCTCTGAGAATTAAAAAACTAAAACTTCCAAGTGTTAACAGTTCAAGCAAAAGGTCACATCTTAAAATGTGAGGTTATATTGATGTATTTACTGTAATTTGCATAGATACAATGTGGGGGGATTTTTCTGTATGCTACAGGAAGCAAGGAGTTTACATCAAAGAGCACTGAAAGGTGTTCTGTAAGTTCAGAGAGTTAAAAATCTCTTTGGTCTAGATATCTGGGTAGAAATCTCATGAAAACAGGCTCTTCCATAACATTTCCAGTCATTTCTAATCCTACCTGGCTCAGAAACATCAGACTGATAACATTTCTTAAGTTATTTCTGTAGCCCTGGTTTTGGTCAAACCCAAAAAGCGTGTAAACTTCAGAAACAAACAGAAGTCTAACAGCACAGAGAGCCTCAGAAGAAAAGTTTAGTTCAAATTTAGTTCATCCATGGGTAAAAATTCAGAGCAATTCTCTTTTCATAATATTAATAACAATACTTTGTACTTTCATTCCAGAATCATGCACACCAAGGCCTAGTGCTTCAGTTTCTCAGCTATGCAATTCTGCAAGCATGAGTTTTCACACTGCCATAGTTAAATGTACAAACCACTATTGCACTATTACAGGCTTTTTGTACTACTGTAGATTATCTCAATACACTGAAGCAAAATATGGAGTATGCTCTTTTGTCTCGAGAAGGGAAATATTTCAGTGTATACGTGACTTTCTACAAGAAAGAAAACAATGAGAAGAAAGTGTATTTTTCTCATACCATGATGTTCAATGACCTTTTCTTGATTGTTGGGGAGCAGGCAGTGTTGCTTTGTGTGCCCTCCCCTCTTCTTTGTGCAGTGATATCAGCGACAGATCACACAGAACATCTTGTGCATATGACTCTGCTTATAGTTTTTTGTTTTCATCCCTGGCTCATGTCTAAATTGAGAGATTTTGAACATAATTTATTCTTTGTTATTACTTATCTTCAGTCATCTCAGCTTGTCTGAAGTTTTGAAACCTACCCAGTTGCTTCACAGTGGAGCTTGCCAAGTCCTAAGTCCTGAAACACTGGCATTCTGCATTAAGTGATGAATTAAATCTCTTTCTCTTGCCTTAGCAGAGTGTGGAGGCCCATACAGCAGATGCATTGACATCCAGTGAAACATTAAGGACACTGTTTTTGTACTTTTGTGAAACAGTTTGTGACTTCATCTGGAAGTAGCATGACTACAATGGAAATGAGTTTGCCCAACTCATATCAACTTAAGTCAAGAGAGTAGATAATTGCTTATATCGAGTAATGACAGTTTGTGCTTTACAAGTTTACTGCGTACTTTAGAAAAGAGTAAATAGCAACTCAGTCTGCAGCTTGGTGTTGAATTTGCCAGTAGTTACCAGTTTGAAGAAAAATGAGATGCTTTCCATTGTTCAGTACTATTGTTTCCCTGGCCCCTATTATACTCTAGTCTTGAGCATAAACAACAAAGCATTGGCAAGAGGAAGAATACCACACTAGCCATGAGACACAAATGTTACAAAATCCCAAAGGTTTGTATAAAACCTCTTCATTAAAGTATGAAGATAAGAGAGTATTACAAAGGAGAAGCACTCTGGTATGTGATTAGAGCAGGAGATGACATACAGATGTGGAAACTCTTCTTGTGAAAAAAAAACAAAACAAAAAAACCACAACAATAACCCAAAAACTTAAGTTCAGCATTAACTGACCGATCAGACCTCCCAGCAGTGTCCTTTTAATCTGTCACCACACCTTTCCACATTCAGTGCTCCAAGACATTGAGATGCATGTCCCAAAGATAGAAGTTTGTTTTGAAATAGAAGTGCTTAAAATTTGAAAATCCATTTGTGATCTGTAAATGAAAAGTGTGAAAAGTGCACAACATTGTAACTATTGACATCAACTTTTTGATCTTTGGAAAATCTCCAGCCAAACTTATAAATTGCTGGTGACAGAATCTCTTCTTTCTTCAAGATGAAGTACACTCTATTCTTCTGAAAGTCCCATGACCTATCTATAGATCTGAGTAGTAGACAGTAAAACTGGCAAAAAACAAAAAACAAACAAACAAAAAAAAACAACACAGGAAATAAAAAAAAATATAATAATTAGGATGGCTCTAAATGCAGCTTAATAAAACAGAGGTATGCCTGGATACGTACATTAAATTCTGCATACAATTCATATAGCTGGTACATGGATATTCTCCCACTTTTAAGTGGAATTGTCTCTGGGGCTTGAGTATATTGCCAGTGTATGGATCCATCACATTCATCTGATCCTTGCATGGTCAAGAATTCAGAATAAAGAAATAGAAACCAGAGTCAGGGAGCTACCAGCTATTGGCAAGCCATTGTAAATAAGGGGATCTGAACCGAATAATGCAAGTATATTGAAAGCAACTTTTCCAGTGGTAGTTTGTTCTTAAAGTGTGAGGATAATTATTCAATTTTTGGTTTTTATACTTAGGTAAATTTAACTTGCAATTGCATTTCTACAGCAAGTCTTTGATCTCCAGTCATATCTTTCCAACCTAGAAAAGTTTGTCAAGAGAAGGAAACAATATTCCATTCTCCCCTGAGATATCTGCATACACATCATAATTCAAGAGAATGATCAGAAAGTTCAGCACTTTGGAGCCATCCATGCCCATCCCCCTCTTTTGCATCCTGCTCAATGGACTTGATCCAAACTCTGGAAAATCTTGCTGGTAGGAAGGTTATTCTGGTGCCCAAGGAGAACAGAACAGTCATCCACGTGCAACGTGTCTAATCCTCATTGCTGTTCTTGGCGAGTGCTTTCTGCTGGCTGGTTCTTCCTGCCAACTGGAGCTACTCTCAGCTACTCCAGTAATTGCTCTCAGCTACTTGTTCCAACAAGGTATATTCCTAAGTAATCTTTCCCATCTCCTATTTGATGCTTCAGTCATTAATCTGCAGGCTGCTTCTCTAATTTGTAGGGGAGGTTTTCACAACAATCCCTGCAGTGATCCAATTCCTTAATTAGGGTTGGCAATATGCAAAAACCACAGACTCCTCACTAAAACCAAAGGTCACCTTTCATGCAGTCATTTTCAGTCCCTGAAACTGAAAGTCTGCCCAGCATCTTTCCTCTTTGTTCACTATGTAGCACAGCTAGGTCTAAAATTTCCCCAGTGTACAAATGATATTGTGCTTTCTCCCTTTTAGCAACCTGGATGTTCATAATAGAAACGCTTCTGAATACTGAAAAACTTACTTACATGTTACTCTTACTTCATCCTATTCCATTAACCTCTTCCATAATTCTGAACAGCTACAAAATAGGTCTACCATCCTCTCAAAGTACTAAATATATCTCTGCAAACTTCACACCAGTATCATAGCTAGTATTGCTCTTAATGACTTTGATATGAGTGTTATTATATTACTATACTGTCCTCCTAGTGAATTAATAATGTTCAATGCTGCAAGATCCTTAAATGAAGAATTTTATATATATGCAAAACACTGTCAAAATTATGCATATCTCATTCAGCTTACAGCTAAAGAGACTTTTCTAAGAAGGAGACAAATCTGTTTTCAGAATCAAAATAGAGTCTTATATTGTGTAACGAAGTATTCGGGCATTGCAGACAAATATTTCCTCCTTTCCATTGCACAACTCATTAGCCAGTAGACCTTGAAGGTTGCATGAGCTGAGAATCATAACTTGTAATGGTGGTGCCTTCATTTATTTCTGGGAGGGAAAAAAAGAGAAAAGAAAAAAAAAAAGAAATAAGAAAATTCTATGTGTGTTCACAATTAACCTTAAAAAGATCAACATTTTGTCCAGGCCAAAAGAGGCAGCAGAAAGAATTACCCAAAACCCCCTCCCACAAGGGGCTAACAGTTTACTGAAAACACATACATAACTAAATGCTAGCTAATCTGACAGACGTATCAAGAATAATCAACGCTTATTACAAAATGTTCAAGTAAAGAGTCAATAAAAATGTTCAAGTGTTAGACACGAAGCAGCTTGTTAGGGAATTTCCCTGAGGAACCATTGCTACCATTTGGTAGCAATTCCCCATCGACAACTACTTTTTGAAATCTGCCAGCTGGCCAGATCCTAATCCATTTAACATGCACCATATTGACATTTTAACTGCTGCAGAGTTAAACTGAATGACTTTGCAGGAGTGCAACTATGCTAAATCTGAACAATGATGTATGATAGCCAACATCTAATCTTATCAAAAAGTGAAGCATTAGAAAATACATTTTCCACAAAATCATCTCGATTAACACTAAGATTAACACTATTATGTATCCATTCAGCAATTCTTTGTTGATTATCTTGACTGTTTTATCTGACTGTTGCCTGGCAGTGAATGTTATCTAGCTTAAATTTAAAACTGAAATACAAGGGAAATATAACAACTTCTTTAAAAATGACAGAGTGGAAAAAAGGCATTGCCAAAACATCTAAATTTGTCTCTACAAGGCACTCAATGCCAAACCCTGCTGCTCTTTGTCTGTGCTGATTTAAGGTTAATGAAATTAGTAATATTACAACTGGGGGCAAAATGTTACATGCAAAGGGCAATAGGATCGTGATTCATCAGAGAATTATGTTGTGCAACTTCCATGTATTGCTGTTTCTCAAGATACAGGTTTTATGAATCATTTTCTTTCCCTCTTGCATTATTTTTTTTTCAATTTTTGCTATAAATTGAGCAGTTGTTATTAATATGAATTAGACTTTTAAGACCTATGTTTAGATTTTTGAAATCTGGCCATTAAAACTTTTTTTTTTTTTTTCTGTACCTTTAGGAAAATAAATATCCTTGGCATGGATTTGGTGCTCAGTGCAAGACACTGGTGGGCTTGAAAAGAGTTCATGGTACTTTGTGGACAGATACTTCACATATTGCTCCTGGGCAGCAATGATGTTCCTCCCTGGGGAATTTTGTGGTGAGCTTTAGGTAAAATGCTTTCAGACAGTGAAGATACTGATGGGAACCTTTCTCTGTGCATCATTCAATATTTAAATGTATTCGATTTAATTAAAATATTTAATTATGGACGATATATAATTTAATTGAAATGTTTCAACAGCGGTTCTGGATTTCAGTTATCATGGGCTTAACCTATTGAATTCTATTGCAGAAAAAAAAAACAACATAAAAGTCATAGACTTTAACAAGGATGCAAAAAAAGGAACAGCAGGGAAGATGTTAGAAATTTTTTTATATACAGTCCTAGTTGCTTTTTGACAGAAAAAAAGAAAGTTGCTGCTGTTCCAGCCAATTTCACTATTTGGTTTTTGCTCCCCAAGAGATGAGTATATATTCAGCTCTATATAAGAAACTCTAAAATAAAGCTGGTGGTAATTTGTTTTATATATGTTTTGTACAGTAGAACAGGAAAAAAAACAGAGAACATCTTTACAGGCATATACGTAAAAAAAGGAGGAAAAGAGTAGCACAGATGGATTGTGCAATTTTCATTCCAAGGAGGAGATTTTCATTATTTTGCTGAAGATTTGGAGGCACAGAATATATTTTTTTCCAAGATATTTTGTGCACTGATAAATTTCTGACTGTACGGGGATAAAGATACAGTCTTACTGTCAGAGTGACGAAGGCATAGACAATGTCAGGGTGAACTTTATTAGGAAAGACATGTCGAGGGATAGTGGCTAAGTTGATGGACATCAAATTACTTTTGTATGTGCGCATGTTAATAATCATTTTAACAGGTTCTGAAACCAGTTACTAGAGACGTTTTTGTACAGTGTATGAGAAATTTACCAGGAGATCACAGATAAGCAGAGTAAATATTTGTGAATTGTTACTGATGACTGAGCACATATGTGTTTTTGACACTGCATCTGAAATTATGAACAGTTTACAAAGGAGTGCCCAGCTGGCAAACAGTAGGTTAGCTACAGTCAATCTTTCAGAAGACAACTGTATTTAAGGAAAGATACATAGAGATTTTTGATGGAAAATATCAAGTAATCCCACATGAATGCAGTGTCAACAGGAAAATCAACTCAGTTAATACAGAAATCTGTCTACAGCTACAGATAGGCACTCCAATCTATTTTTGTGCCCTGGCTAACCTGTCCCTCACATGGTTCTTCATCCTTGCCCAGGTGCAAGATCACCTGATAAGATGCCTTCCTTCTGAGCTTCCACAAGGCTCTTTCTGGCTATCTTCTGTTCAGTTCTCTTTGCACTCTTGGAATTTCACCAAGAGGGAGAATCTGCCTTGTCTGAAGAATGTCTGTGGAAAAAGACCTCAGCCCCACCAAGTGAGACTGCAGCACTAGCTTTTCCAAGGACAAAATTGAACACAATTCAGGTTTCTTCTGTTGTATGTTCATGACTTACTGAATAGAACTTACCTGTCATGCAAAAGGAAATGTTACTACCAAGCAGATGTGGATCACAGAATCGCAGAATCACAGAATGGCTTGGGTTGGAATGAATGTCAAAGCCCATCCAGCTCCAAACCACTGCCATTGGCAGGGCTGCACCCAGCAGCTCAGGCTGCCCAGGATCCCAACCTGGCCTTGAGTGCCTCCAGGGATGGGGCACCAACAGCTTCTCTGGGCAAACTGTGTTCTCTGAGTAAAAAATTTCTTCTTAACATCTAATTTAAATCTCCCATGTTTTAATTTAAAGCCATCCCCCCTTGTCTGATCACTATTAGACTATGTAAAAAATTGGTACCTTTCTGCTCCCTTGAATAGTGGAAGGCTGCAGTGAGGCCTCCCCAGAGCCTTCTCTACTCCAAGCAGATCACTGTTAAATGTGTTACATGGATGGATAATCAAGGATAATAAGAATTGTTCCTTTCTTTAAAAACAAGTATTTTCTCCTACTTAGATAAAATACTGATACTGCTATTATGAGCAATTATCAAGAGAGATTTCAAGAAACAAATATTTATAAAAATGAGGCAGTCAATGGGAAACCAAAAAACCTTTACAGTACATGTGATTTAAGGAGTGAATATATATTCATAGTGCTTAGGAACTCTCAATGAAAAATAGTCTGGTTTGTTAACATCTAATCAGAGGACTTCACATTGAGCTGATAAAATAAAATGGAATTTTGTTAAAGCACTGGAAGTTGATGCAGTGTTTTGTTACTGATAATCACACTCTTAGCAAGACTAACAGTGTTTGTATGATCTAATTAGAAGGGAAATTGAATACAAAATGTTATCATATCTTAAAATGTGGACTCAAGATGAGTTAGTGGAAGTTTTAACATGCTCGGCAGGAAAATGATGATTAGTAGCACGCATGTGACTTAGAAGCTTTGAACTCTTATGCTTAAGAATGGGGAAAACTAAAAATGATTTAACTAATGATGCATGGCTTCTATTCTTCTCTTCAGAAAACTCTTCAAGGAGTGCTGATCCAGCATTGGTAGAGGAAGTGGTGGAAGCAGACCCAGGGAGCAATGTAAAGCCCTGCGAGCATTGGTCTTTCATCCAGACTTTGGAGGAGAAATGGCACTGCTTACCTTACTCTGGAAGCTCACAGGGACTAAGCAGAGTTTGCCTATCTCAATAGCAGCCCCACAGCAGCATCCAGCCAGAGTGAAACTTTCCAGTGCCCCAGCATAGGCAGTCCACAAGGTCCGGGAAGTCTGCATGACAGCCAGACCCACAGCAATGAAACTCTCATCTTCCACTAAAAAAAAAAAAATCCCATCTCACTGTGTGTACACACTTATGTGCAATCAGTCACACCACAGCTGTGGTGATAACGTTGTTGTTGACTGACCACAGGAACTGTAATCACTGTGTCAATCTAACACTTTTTTGATGAGATCAAGGCAACGTGCAGACAAAACCATCTGAGGTTGTGGAAGCCTTATTTCATGTTTTTACTGCTGACGAAGCTGAAGATTGTAGCAGTGACTTGTTTTTCTTGGTATACAGAAATGTGTGTTTGTATATTGATTTCAAAGCTCACCAAAGTCAACAGGGAGTTTCCTATTTATCACTATGGTTTTAGCTTAAACCCTCTGGGACTGACATTTACAGGAGCTAGCAACTGGGCAGGGACTTCAGAGATCAGGTTTATGCAACTGCTTTTTCCATATGTCTGTTGATGACCTAAGTCACCTCTCCCCATGACTCAATTTTGCCATCTGCAATGAGGTAGAAAGCTTGACCTTCCTTCAAGAAGGATTTCTTTCTCAGAATGAAAATCTAAAGGCAAGAAGGACGAGATGAGATGGGTATTCTTATTCTGCACTTGGAAATCAGGCAAAAAGGTGAAAATACATACGGTAAAAGAAGACGACAAATATAATCCATTTGAGTGAAGTGTTTTTGCTTGTAGAGGGGAAGTTCCATTCTCAGAACAATTTATTTGTTGTTAGCAAACCAATTTCTCATCTGCAGCTGCAGAGATTAGTAATCTGCGGCTACCACACTGCCTGTTCTCAGAGTGTGTCATTATCAAACCCTTCTTAATCATTGAGTTAATGAACTAGTGATAGCTAAAGCTGATCCCCAGCCTTAAACCTGCTCTTAGAGAACATGAGAAGCAAAACTCTCCTTCCTACTCATTCAGGAAGCATCAAGAGATTGGGCTCATCTAGGAACCATACTGGAAAAATAAGTCTGGAGCCTGATCTAATCAGTGGAAATTCTCCTCACCTCTGTAGAACAGGGTTTTAGTCCCATATCCAAAAATAAATGTCATGAATTTTCCAGTGTGTAACTGTATCTTTTAAGAATAATCCCTGATTGGTTTCCTGTGATCTGTGGCAGACAGAAGTGCTCTCATCAGAAGCAATTGTAAGCATCTCCCTCATCACAAAGCTGTAAGAAAAGTGCTTATCAGCACCCACAGCTATTACACGTGGATGATTGTTCACTAAAGCTCCTGCCTCACAAGTGCACTGAAGACCATTTTTTAGCGATAGCCAAGTCAAGGTTATACGTTCACATGTCTGGAGGGCATTTTGGAAGAGTGTGGCTGCATACTTGGAATGAGTGAAATAAGTGAATCTCGCATGTTCAATTAAATTTTCATTGGTTTCTACAGCTACTGGAATGGGGTGTGTGAGGGGGGAGGAGGGCAAATCTGAAGTCCAGTCACATATCTGGAAACAAGGAGGAAGAACATGGGATTAAACAATATCTCATCTCCCCACAACTCAACAACAGGAGCTCTTTGGCACACAAATCCTCTATTAACTACAGTTTTGGAACCAGCCTGATGGTCAGGGAGCACTTTGTATTTGCTTGATAGATTTACAATAGGATTTCACTGGCCCTCTGCTCTGTGTTTATCTGGCTCTCATTTTGTTAAGCATTCAAAGCAGTACCCTTGGGCTCTGACTGCATAAGAACCAAAATTGCTGAACTGAGATGGCTGAAATTTGCACATCTTGTTCAGGAGTCCATGAATCCTTGGAGATAAGTGTGGAAATCTCGCTGAACTGGTTTGGACAGTCAAACTCACCAAAGCATCAAAGTGAGTTTCTAAGTCCTGCCACTACAAGATGGACTTTGAAGTGTTTTCTTTCACAAATAGAAATGTTAAATACAGCAGTTCTTGTAAATCAGGAGCACCCTAAAATAATTGCTATGTCCTTCTACTATCGGCATGGGCAAGTTTCAGTGAACAACATGTATCTCACCGAAGTTCAGTGAGAAAAAAAATTGAAATGGAAATTAAAAGCAACACAGTGACAGTAAGGTTCAAAGAGTGAGGGGACAGATGGGTGTTGGAGGTACAAGTCACCAAGGCTGGCCTCAGCCCATGAATGGAATGATCATCTTGGATGCCAGCAAAAAAAGTAGATGGGGATGTAACGCAACCTTGGCTTCCCAGTACCTCACTGACAAATTAAATTACAAATACTGTAATGGTGTTTTTAACCAGAAAAATCTACAAGCACCTAAAGACTTCAAAGATGGGAAAATCACTTTGTGGATGACAAATACTGAAGAATTACTCAAGGAAGAACCCCATCGCCCACCACTCCTTTTTACTCTGGCGGTACACAATGAATAGCTGAGGGTTAATGTGAAACTTGCTCTCATTTTAATTGGAGAATGATTTCTTCTCTACTTCTTGTAGGAACAACAGTTTTGTCTTCTCTATGGTGGCATCCCCCACTAGAGAAGGAGTATAAAAAAAATGTATAAAAGCAAAAATAACAAGATTTAGCCCTTTTATAAATATTTGCTCTTGAAATAAATAAACAACATCAAAAATATATTATTTTTATTGATATAAGGTCTTTTCCTCTTTATTTCTCTTAAAAAAGAAAAGCAATATTAGTATTAAAACAAACAAACAAACAAAAAGATTAGTTTTCCCTGCCTTCCAGCCACAGATGTAAGCCACATCAAACGTTACAGAATTGCCTAATGCTAAGATGTAATTGCTGATCATAGTTGTGCTGGTCATTTTAAGGAACCAGACCCACAGCTTTGATTTGGTGTCACTGAATCAGCCAAATCCAAACACAAATTCAGCCTTAGTTGTTTAATGTTGGAAGTGTGGCTCAGAAGCCACCTCAGTAACCTTGCCAACTAATTCTTTTGGGTTCTGTAAATGAAAATCAGAGATATGGAGTATGGGTTATACTGGACTTTTTTTTTTTTCTTTTTAAAATTATTCTGCCCAGAAGATTGTTTTTGCTACTGTGGATATTTATGTGGTTTTCTGTAGTCTGATGTAACTCAGAATGGGTCAGGACATCCTGAATTTGTCTGTAAGTGGACTAGCATAAAATTACAGAGAGACTGAAGTCCACATTTTGGTATCTTTCCATGTGTATTTCATTTAAATAAATATCAGCAAAGTACAAGTATTAGATTTTACTAGAAATGGGAGCTGTGACTCTAACAGTCTGGCTTAGTTTTACAGAAAATTGTGAATTCATATATTATTGGTGAGTTATTTATTTTCCTGTTTTCAGGCATTTTATTTTTATTGATAACATCTGCAACTGAACCCACATCTGTTTACCAAGAAACAACTCCTTTCAAGTTGTCTGTTCATGAGAGTTTCATCCCATTTTGCAAGTTAATATGTATTTCACACAAAAAATAAAGCTGTAGTTATCTGCAAGACAGAAAAGATCTACTCTGCTAGATGAAGGGGCTTCTCTAAAGAGCACAAATATTAACCTCCAAACAGATTGCTGCCAAGTAAGTTCTCCTTCACATCATGTCTTTCAGTACTTGAATGCTTTATGCACAGTCACATAGTTTTGAAGGAGAAAACCAACATTCTCCTCAACTTCTCTTCCACTCCCATTGCTCTAGCTCAAAATCATCCAGAATTCAGCCATTTTAATCTGGGGGCTTCTAGACCATCAATCTTCACTTTTCACCTCTCCTCCATTGGCATTTCTGAATATCTAAGGTTAATTATAATAATTTGCAACATCTATCTCTACCAGCTAGTCTTAACGAAGCAGACTTTGATTCCTGCGAACACTACGTTTTGGAGTCTTAAGGATGGGTCCGTTACTTAGATGCTTTAGAATGAGATATTCTCTCTAAATGACCACACAAAAATTTTAAGAAAAATTCACTGAAAGAAACAGTCTTAAGAAGGGACAGATTGTAATCAGCAGTGTCTATGTTTGTCTACAAGCAGTGAAAGAGAATTTAAGTTATCATCCTAGATTCAACACAAAATGCCTGGAGATACAAAGTCAGGAGAGATGAACTCAAACATAAGAATTACATGTCAGAACTACTTAGGATCTTTTGAAATTATTTTTACATGAGTAGTATAAAAAAGCTTCTTCTGGATACAGATTTAAAATATATATCACTAAATCTATATCTACAAATGTTAGAACTAATGATCTAAACCAGAATGACAGAATGATAGAATCACAGAATCATTAAGACTGGAAAGACCACTAACATCATTTAATCCAACCATCAACACACCACCACCATGCCCACTAAACCACATCCCTCAGTGCCACATCTACGCATTTCTTGAAGACTCCCAGGGATTGCACAGCCTCCCTGGGCAGCCTGTTCCAATGCCTGACCACACTTTCTGAGAATGATTTTTTCCTAATATCCAACCTGAACATCCCTGGTGCAATTTGAGTCAATCATTATTATTATTGATTAGGGCCCAAAGGTTTTTTTATCCTCAGATATTCAAGATAACATCAAACCTTGTAATTTCATTTTAAATTAAAATCACAAGATTCAGATGTCCTGAAATTCTGGCTTGGGTATGTGTATGTCTTGAGACATACATAGAGTCAGCACCAAAGCCCAGGTGTTCACACTTCCATCTCGTCAAGGAACTCTACAGCACAATTAAACAGACATGATCCTAAAATTCACTGTTCAACTCATTTGCTCAGAAACACCCCAACCTGCAATGATAGTATCTTAGTTTTTGCTAATGTCTAGTTGCACACTCTTATACTCAAATTCTGCAACTCACACAAGCAAGTGTGCTCTGAACTACCTAGAAATTGGTAGGCCAATACTAGGGTAAATACTAGAGTAGATACTAAATACTACAGTAAGAGAGGATGTTGGAGGGCAGTCAGTGAAGTGGAAATCAGACTTGTCTTACCCAGGTTGTTGAGTAACACTAGAATTTTCAAATGGAAATCTCAGAAACAATAGTGGAAGTTTTTTTGTACACTTCCACACAGTGATATAGAGCATTTGTAGAGCTATGTAATAAATAGCACAAAACTGGTTAAGTATGTATGTATGTATTTGAACATATATGTGTGTATGAATCTGTGAATCTATGCGGTTTGCATGGAAATGTACTATTACTGTTTTTATTTTCTGGGCTTTCTTGTTGAAAACAGTGCTATTAACACACCAACTGATAAAAAATGGTGGATCTTCTCTGTCCCAAGAAAAATCAGTTACATTTAATCTTCTCCTCAGAGCACAAGTCTGGAAATACCTTGAAAAATTAAGGAAATTTTTGCTCAGAGAGCCTTTCAGTCTCATTGTGTTGGTAGAGATATGGAGAACTGTCTACTGACACAGAGAACAAAAACTTTGCTGTTCTTGATACTACCGAAGGCTTGGACCTCTTAAATGAAAGCTAGTGGCAGTAACCAGCCTTGCTTGGACAGTAGAGATCTGCATTATAGGAAAAACACCAAAACAACAAGGAGCACATGCTTCAAACCAAAATATGAAAATAAAATATAAAACAGTAGGTGGGGAGAGAGATTTGCCACCTTCTAAGCAGATTTTTAAATCAAAGGGAGACATTGTGATTAGATTAAGGCCCCAGAATGACAACAAGTTAGCTTTTCTTTTGAACTCTGAGAGGCTCCCAGGATGAAGTGGTGTTCAAAGACAATTCTTTTGCATGAATAATATGGGGGAGGGTTTAATTACCACCTCCTCCTCTCATTCTTCATCTTCTCTAACCAGAAAGCTCAGGTTTCAGTAGTTTTGTTTCTCACTGACACTGTGGCAGACTGGGGGAAGGGAGAGGAGGAGGTAACACACTACAAGGCTGAGAAAAGAAGGCAAAGCAACCAGTGAGCTGTAGCAAAAAAGGACAAAAAATAAAAAGGAATAGGAACTTCTTCCTTCATATACAGAGCAATCTTTAAAAAAAAAAAAAAAAAAAAAAAAAAGTGGGGGGGAGAAGAAAGGAGAAAGGAAAGAAAGAAGGAAGGAAGAAAGGGAGGAAGGGAGGGAAGGAAGGAGGGAGGGAGGGAGGGAGGGAGGAAGGGAGGGAGGGAAAGAGAGAGGGAGGGAGGGAGGGAGGGAGGAAGGGAGGGAGGGAAGGAGGGAGGGAGGGAGGGAGGAAAGAAGGGAGGAGGGAGGAAGGGAGGGAGGAAGAGAGGGAGGGAGGGAGGAAGGAAGGGAGGAAGGGAGGAAGGAAAGGAGGAAGGGAGGAAGGGAGGAAGGGAGGAAGGGAGGAAGGAAGGGAGGAAGGGAGGAAGGAAGGAAGGAAGTAAGGCAGGAAGGAAGGAAGGGAGGAAAGGAGGAAGGGAGGAAGGAAGGAAGGGAGGGAGGGAGGGAGGGAGGAAAGAAGGGAGGAGGGAGGAAGGGAGGGAGGGAGGGAGGAAGGGAGGAAGGAAGGAAGGGAGGAAGGAAGGAAGGAAGGAAGGAAGGAAGGAAGGAAGGAAGGAAGGAAGGAAGGAAGGAAGGAAGGAAGGAAGGAAGGAAGGAAGGAAGGAAGGAAGGAAGGAAGGAAGGAAGGAAGGAAGGAAGGAAGGAAGGAAGGAAGGAAGGGAGGGAGGGAGGGAGGGAGGGAGGGAGGGAGGGAGGATCCCACTGATATAATAAATTGCTAGATAGGACAGTATCAGAAAATGTTATTTTTTTGTGCAAAACATTCCTGTGACTCAAAACTCCTCTCACAGACTTGTCACATTATAGCTATATACAAACAACAGTATATATTCTGTTTGAGCACCTCTGAATGCAGTTTCTCTCTACAACAGACTCAGAGCAAGGGTGAATGCATCCTCCTGTTTTCTGTGTGAGTAAACATCAAATTCATATCATCCTTATATTTATCTTATCACTTTTCCTCTTTATAATGGATATGAAATTACATATTGTTCCTGTTATTGCCAGTAACACTGAGCAAAAGGCAAGCATAAGTCCTTTTTATGTAACTTCAGATCTTTTCAAATACAGTAGGTTCAAAACATTGATTTGAGCTCACATAATATTCACAGCTGAGAGCACAGGTGAGAAATGTTCTTGGCGAATATTATTAATAGCTTATGATCATCCACAAATCTTTCAATATATCTGCACTGAGGGTACCCTCTCTGGACAACAGGAAAGCTCTTGGCACACATGTGAGATACAGGGATCTTAGATTTCCTCACTCTAACTGATACAAAGCCCTGTCTGCAACACTCAGCACCGAATCCCTTCTGGCTGCTCTCTCCCAGCCATGTGCCAGCTGAGGCTCTCTGACATGCAGCGTCCGCAACCGTCTGAACCACACGCACTTCCTGATGTGAGCTTTCCCCTGCCAGGACTCTACACTGAGTCAGCTGGAGCCGATCACCGCAAAGCTCACATTGGGCAACAGCGGCAGTGTGATGAAGCAGATTCCTCCCAGGTTGCTCTGTTTCCAGCAGGTTCTGACTCATTTCCCAGCCGTGCCAGGCACTGTTGAGACACCCTCCTGGGAGGTTACAGCCGTGTTTGCTCTCATCCAGCTCCTGCCTGGTTGGAGGTGAAAGGGAGCAGAGCAGAAAGTTGGAGAGCATTTAATTTAGTCCAACTAAAGGACACCAGAGACCTGGATAAAAGTCTTGTGCTTCTGCTGAGTTACCCAACAGGAGCTGTCCCAGAGTCTCAAGGACACTCAGGACCTTTGTCTGAGATCAGGTTTCCACATCGTTGGCTCCTGTGCTAAACAGTAAAAGGCCCTCCTGGAAGAGTCCTTGGGAAGCATTTCCACCTGAGCATCTGAAGTCTCAACACAAGGACATCAATGTTTTTGACCAGGTACAAAGTGCTTTTCCACACTGGTTTTCCTTAGCCTCCTGCACTCACCTGGAGAACCACACTGGTCAACCCAGAAGCAAGCAGCCTTACAGGTACTCATACAGGCAAGAAACAAGGGCATACAGGAATAAACACTTAATCCTGGTGTAGGGGCTTTTTATAGCCTGTAGAGATATCTGTGAGTCCATGCTGTGTTTTTTTTTCAGCAAAGCAAGCCAAATCCTGCACCACAAGGTGCTGCCTGGCTGTTTACCAGCAGGAGAAGTACTCCGTGAGGCTGTAGGGAAGTAGGAAACTAGATATTAAAAAGAATAATGATTTTTATGTTTTATTTTGATGAAAGACATTTCTATTTCAGAGGAAGGATTGCAGATGCACCAGCTGAACCTATCACCATGAAGAGGCTCTGCCCAGCTCTGTGCCATGATAATCTTGGTTGATGGTTTGTGTTTACCACAACATTGGCCAGCTGCTGAGGAGTTTGATCAGCCATCCAGAAGACATCAAAAAAAAAATGACACCAGAGAAAATGGACATTCCGAGCAGCAGACATGAGATAAGAACTGAGGGCAGTTAGCAGCCCTGCCCTCCCTGCTCTGGCTGCTCTAACAACCACCAAACTACCATAGAGAACACTGTCTCCTGGAACAGAGAAGATAAAGAAAGAGGCATGTACAAATCATTCAAGATTTATGACGGAAAAATTGAAAAGATTCATAAAACAAAATTTTCACTGAGCCAGAATTATTATTAATCCAGTGCAACTCCCTGTGACTAAGATCTGTTAAACTTCATTGGCATTTGAAAATGTAGATGTTCCATTGCACAGGCAAAACGAGACCTAAATGCTAGGATGTGCAAGGGGCAGTAGCTGTAGTAGGCATTTGTCATTCATCCTTTAGACTATTTTTTTTTTTCAAAATCCCTCTAACTTCTGACAGGTTGTTTTAGGTTCCTCTATTTTCATATTTAGACAGACATAATATGTCAGTGTGTTTGACAGTCTGTGCCAGTGTGTATGAAATTAATCAGAAAAAGAGAAGTTTCAAAAATAAGAAGGTATTGTGAGTGCTGGGTAAAAGAAGTGGCCAAAAAATACCAGAATGGTTTCCCTTATTGAGACAAATATAAACACAATCTTTATTGGACACTATTACTTGGGCAAAATAAACCTTTGAGTCTTTGTGCAAAGCAAGAACAACATTCAGGAATACAATCTGTTCAGTTGTAAATGGAGACCATAGGAATAAGACAAAGATCAAATATTTTGCCTCATGGGGATAGTAGGACAGTATGCACTACCAGGCTGCCTGCCTCCTAACTCAGACATTCGCAGTATCTCTCAGCTGAAAGAGAATCCTACTTAGGAGAGCAGATTTGGTTCCATCTTATGTAGCTCTACAGGGCTAAAGTATCAACGTGAAAAATCAGAGTGGTTCAAAGGGATGTCTAGATGTCCTCTGGCCCAACCTCTGCTCCAGCAAGGACCCCCAGAACAGGATACCCAGGACCATGTCCAGGCAGCTTTTGGAGATCTTCAAGGAGGAGGCTCCACGGCCACCAGATTCTTTTGCCAGTGCTCTTTTACATACACAGAACAGAAACACTTCATGATGTTCAGAGGAAACTACTGTATTTCAGTTTGTGCCCACTGCCTCTTGTCCTGGCACCGGGCAGCACTGAAAAGAGGCTGTCTGTCCTCTCTGCACCCTTCCTTCAGAAATTTACAAGCACTGGTGGGATCCCCCCAGGCATCCTCTCCAGGCTGAACAGATGGAAGGGATCACCTCTTTCGACCTGCTGGCAATACTTTGCCTAAAGGAGCCCAGGATACTGTTAGCATTCTTTGTGGGAAGGGCACACTGCTGGCTCATGGTCAACTCGGTGGCCACTAGGACTCCTGGCTCCCTTGCTTCAAAGCTACTTTGCAGCTACACTTTTTCACTGATGGGTTGGTGATGGGCAAAGAGCTAAAGTCCAAGGGCAGAGGAGAGTCTGAAAAGCTCTTCTGACATCTCTTATACCCATGTATGAGTTATCATCACTTCAGTCCTCCTTGACTCTTTGGTGCACCTGCATTCTCCTTCTGAACATGAAAATGGAAGCTTCTGTGTGGGTTTTGGTTTTTTTTTGTAGTTTTGGCAGCTTTTTTTGCTACTTCCTATAGGCAACATGTGATACTGCCTCCTGAATTTTTAAGCTTACATTAAGCTTATGTTAAGCTTACAGTGTTTGTCTGAAATGAAGAGGCACAAGTCTATGTACTAGTTAAATAAATGCTACCGGTTCACGAACATTCATAGCCCTTTACTTTTTCCACCCATAAGAGAGGATCTAGAGCAGCTGAGCAAACTCAGAGGCAGGATACAAGATAAAGACAGCTCTGAGAAGGAGAGTTTGAGGTTTTGTTTTTCCACTGCCCCATCCAAGATATGACAATTAAACCTCAGGAAGAGGTGAGGTGGCACACCATCATTACGGATCAGGTGTGAAAACAGCACTGATACACAGATACTGTGTTAAGGCCTGGAGCTGGGCTCAAGCAAGAAAAGCCTCCTTAGGAATGTCTCCATATGTAAGCTCTCCCCTAGACTAGTTCTGTTTTTCCCATGATTTCTCTGTTTCTATGCCTCCACCCAGCATATTTCTCTTTCCATCAAGGATTACAATTTACATAGATGAAGAAAACCCCCTGATCTTCAAAAGGCTGCAGCACACTGCCATAATGCTGTCATAGTATGGCTTAGCCCCGTCGATATAGGCAAGATCAAACAGTATCCTGCAGAGTCAGGATGCTATTGCTTTACAACATGATTCTTCCCCATGACAGACTTGGCCAAAGGCCAGCAAAGTGGGTCTGCTCAGAGTGAATGGACTCAGAGTAATAGACAGAAGCTAGAGATTTATGCTACTACAGTTGTTTTAATCTCCACTGTACTTACATCAGAAATCAAATCAAGACACTGTCTCTCAGTATTTCAGGCTTATCCAACTATCTGCAAACCAAGAGTATGAACTTTGTACCTTGTATGTCATCACTGTAATTAAACATCTTCCATTTTTCTTTCAAAAATGTACTAATCAAGTGAATCAATCATTAATTATAATTAATATCAATTAATATTAAACTAAGGTACTAAGACCCCCTTAGTGCATCTGTGTTAGAAGACCATGTGTCTGCTTTGTTCTGGAATTTGCTAAATTTGCTGCATGTATGTAGAAATGTATGCAATTGAGCTTGTGTTGCATATTTAGTCACAACAAATAAGATGAGTCACAGCATATGTTTAGCTCAAACTCACTGGAAAAGAAAAAGTGCTAAAGAATTTATACAATTATATAGTTTAGAGGGATCTGAGCAAGTGCTGTTGACTGGGTGAAGAGATGAGCTTCCATCTCAAGTCTTGGCAACCAGATACCTGTGAATTAGAGCCTGTTTACTGGCCCTGAATGGCCATGTTATGGTTTATGTTCACACAACTGATTTTTTTCTGGGAGAAAAGGCAATGGCTGTGTTCTGTTGGAAACATTTGCCGACTACAACATTGTGTACATCATTGCCTGAGGAAGTGCACGCTGCCACAGGCCACAACCACACCAGGAAGAATGCTAAGAGTGAACTTAAAGCAAGGTCCACTATGGGACCAGGCTGGAGCCTGCTGCTGGTTCTGCCTGATTTGGTACAGTAGGCATAGCCTGACATGCTCTTAGAAGAGTGTATTCAGAAGGAAAATTGTTTTCAACCTCAGAAAGCTGAGACCGCTACAGGTCACAGTGAATGTCGTGGGAGAAAAGACAGGGCTCTCAAAGGTAACTATTTGCAGACCAGATACTTTTTAATAGTCATGTTCAGCAGCATCCTGAGTTCCAGCTGGATGGCAGATGGAAGGTGGCACTTTTCCTCACTAGTCACAGACAGGGAGTGCTTGCAGATATCACAGTTTAAATAACAGCATCATTGTGTGAGATGTAGATGGCTACTCCAAAAGTGCAATAAAATCAGTGGTATAAGGTACATTTAATCCTGTAGAAACATGCACGTCCCAAAAGTGCTGAAGGCAGTTTCATAGAGCACTGCTGTCTCCTCCATCAACAGTGGAGGGTAACCACTGACTTAAATACCAAAAGATGCAGCAGATAGGATGCCTCTTTAGCCACAATCATAGAGTCATAGAATCACAGAATCATTTAAATTGGAAGGGACCCTTAAAGGCAATTCAGTCCAACCCACCTGCAATGAACAGGGACACCTACAGCTTGATTAGGTAGCTCAGACTCCATCCTCCCTTGAATGTCTGCAGGGACAGGGCATCCACCACCTCCTTGGGCAACTTGTGCCAGTGCTTCACCACCCTTCGTGATCATTTAAAAGTCAGTCCACAACACAATATCTCTCGATTACCTCTACACTAAGCTACCATCTGATAATGAAAAATGCTTGGACAGCTTGGGCTGCTTTGAGCTCATGGGGTATCAGATACAAGCACAGTGTGCAGCCTATGGTGGGGACAACAGGGCAGTCAGCGTAATGTGGGAAGCTCATGCTTCCTCTTATTGCATTGGAACAGGCTGTCCAGGGAAGTGATGGATTCACCATCTCTGGAGGTACTTAGGAGACCTGTAGACATGGCACTAACAGATATAGTTTAGTGATGGAACTTGGTTGGTTAGGTTTATGGTTGTACTAGATGATTCTGTGATTCTATTATTCAGTGATTCTACGTCTCTGCATTGTTTCCAAGCCTGTGCCTACCCAAAGAATTCCCTCTTTTCCCATGGTCGAGTACAGACTGCCCCCCACCATGGCCCAGACAGGCTACAGCAAGCATTAGCAGGAAAAACTGAAATCTGCATCAGGGCTTGTTAGTGTTGCCAAATCTCCACTGAATCACTACAAGCTCTGATATGTCACCTGCTTCTGCAAACCCCCTCGTCATCAGGGCTTCGATATGACAACAGGCATGAAGGAGCAGAGCCTCTGAAATCTGCCTTGGTAACCACAACTGAAAAGAACATTTACAATAAAAAGATTAGGAGGGCAGGCTGAATCAGTATGTCATCACTCTCAGGTTTGCTGCGTTATTAGCACAGACCCTCAAATGCACTTTTGCAAAAAGTTTGTGACATGTTCACCCCCTTTCTAGTCATGGAAGTAAGCAAGAAAATTGATTGTCCTGTCTTTGGCTATGACCAGATCATTTCTTTTTTGTGTGCAAGCTGCTGGACATCACTAGGACTTTCCGATATTTATTATTTATAGGCAGGTCTGCTCCATTCAGGTTCATTTTATGCTCCTCAGTGCAACACTGCTGGACACTAATACACACTCCAGATGCAGTGGGCCAAAACCTTCAATAACTATGTGGCCACCTGACCAATGAATAGCCCAAACAGCTCAGCAGCCATACACACCAACCCAACCTCCTACACAAACCATGAACCAAAAGACTCATGAAGGCCAGAGGTCTGCTGGGGCAGCTGAACGCAGATGTTGGTAAGGTGGTGATCCATCTCTCACTGAGATGGTGATGACAGGAAATGGCTGTCTACTTAATAGCATCCACCTTTATGCCACCAACATCCAAAATGAATTGTGTACTTGAGAAGTTAGCTAGAAACCATGTATTTAGGTAAAATCAGAAGTTTGGGTGAACTATTTATTAAGTATCAACTACAGACAGAAGAGCACCCATAAATATAAATAAAAAGGTATGCTGACCCCCTGTCTAAATTTCATACAGTGAGAGAAAGTCTGACTTAGTTCTTTCAATCTATGAAAATTTTGTTTCAATTAAACTGAAATTCAATGAAAATTGAAACTTCATTTCAATGAAAACTTCATTTTGGTGAGAGAAGTACCTCTGAAGGTCCAGATCCCTGTGTCTTGATTACCATGTAGCAGCTGAGGAGGATAGCAGTGCCCCAGTTGGCAGCACTGCTGGGAGGCCAATCCGAACACCATGTTGCTGGAGACCAGGATGATGCTCCAGGTTGGCTGACACTGCCTGCATACCAATTGATAAAAGCAAAGCAATTAATAAAAGCTACCTCCAAGCAGCCATGGGGCTTTCTGAAAACCCCTGTAAATCAGGACTGTTTTGTCCAGCTTCTCCACCTGAAGGCATCTGGGAATGTGCAGGACTATTTCTCCATTCTGTGAGCAGTCCAATGGAGGTGAGAGACCCAACACTCTCCCAGGTGAGGAGATGGTCCTCTTCAGGGAAGGTCAGGGTTTACAGTCTGGTCAGTATCAGTGCTGGCCTGAACTTGGCAGCAGAGAAGTTGCCTGGATAAATATGTGGCATCCTTGAGCTGCCTGGCTCTGGTCAGTTTAGTTTACTGGTATATTCATAGTCTGCACGTCTGTCTTTCAGCTGCATATGCTCTTTGTTTTCTGTGATGCTATCTATGGATCCTACATGGAATATAATGCTGCTGTTCAAAAATAACTTTGAGCCATTCTAAACTGGGCTTTCACTGCTGTCATAGTAGATAACAGGCATGTGATTAAGTCACTTCCTTTAAATTAGACTTCATAAAAAGTCTAACCGATCCACTTTTACTTCTGCTCCATGCTGGTTACATATGAAAACTCACTACCTCATACAATCTTGAAGGGCTTTTTTGCTGACAATCATAGTTCATCCCAGCCAAGGGTTCAGGACACATCCAAATGTGCACGACTTATTCCCAGTCTGAAACTTCTAACGGTTGGTTAGAGCTATGGCTTTCTCTTTTATACAAAACTGTAGGAAAGTTTAAATTTTGCATGAGTGATTTCATTTTAAAGACCAGTGGTTTTCTCTAGATCCTTTAAAGTTTCACTTGTAAATAACCCTGGATTTAAATGCCCAGAACACAGTAGTCTCTAAAATACTTCTATATATAGTGAAAATGACCACAGATCCTTAGGTCTGCCTGCATCCATTCTTCATGAGTGGCAACAAATGTCTACTACATCTACATTAAAATCTGCAAATGGATTCTCAGCTGCCTTAAAATCATAATTTAGGGAACCATTTTGCTTTCACTTGCAGCCATATCAGTTTTTGAAACTTTCCCACTTTCAGCACCTGCTACACATGGAAACAGATGTGGGACATACCTGGTACGTCAGTCCAGTTGTTGGTAGTTTTGTGGAGTACAGGGACAGAACGAACTGGTCACTCACTCAGACTGACACCCTCGTTATGGAAATTCAGTTATTTTTGTACCGAGTCCAATAAATTGCACTGAACTAAAGCATAGCTTCCAAAAAACCATCCAGAGGATTTCAAAACATAGGAATCCACCACTCCCCTTCACAGTACAGACAACTATTAAAGAAAGCCCACTATGAGATGTCTCATGTCTGACTTGAAAATGTCTACATTCAATTTCTAGCTTTTCACTGTTGTATGAAAAAGTTCTTTATTATCACTCATTTTCTTATTGTGAAGACAGATACTTACTGCAAACTATTTGCTTCTCGCATTTCTTTCTGATAAGTTCCACACAGTAGCTGACCTGTAATAAAACCGTGTGTGTAAATCCTTACCTCAGAAATGTGAGATAAGAGCCCTTCAGCCCGGATGGGCTCAGCCACTTCAGCTTCACAGAGGCTCCTTTTGCTTTTTCCTGCCAGCAAAGCTACTCTGGATGCTGTTAGGGCAGTCCTGCTGCCGGCAGCAGCCGGCTCCTGATTACTACCCGAGAACATTCCCCTTCCCCTCACCCTGAGCAGCCACTCCATAGGCTCAGGTAGGAAACGGCTTTGTGTTCTGCCAGTTATCTCTAACACAGATCTGTTCCCTGAAGCAATCAATTCAATGTTGCAAACCGTGCTGTTCCTGGAGAGGGAGTAGGAATGTATGTGTGTGTGTGTGTGTGTGTTTTAGGGAGAGGATTAACATATTCAAGGATGATGGAAAAGGAGAAGCAAAATGCAGACGGAACCATATCCTCAGGCTAAAAGCAACTCAGGCTAACACGCTCACATCACTCCCTAATTTGCTCTATGGTAATTAATTTATTGAATCATCATCTACGTCAAACCCCCCAAAATACCCTTTTTCTGACCTCTGTCAGACAAATCCATTGCCTTGTTAGAAAATGAGTGGTTAGTTCATTGAGATTATTCCCCCAAAGCCAAGGATCATTTACGTTTGTAGACAGTAGCAGCAGAGAAATCCTTTTTCCCCACTTCTGGTGATTATAAATCCCAATTAGAAAACAAGGTTGTTTGATAATGGTAACCATGGAGACATAACATATGAATGTAGATGTGATACACTTCTAATGAAACACACACATACATTTTCTTTAACAATGTGTGGATTGGCATTAATCATATCCTCCTACTTTTAATTCCTTCCTCATAGACAAATTTAGTTTCAGAGACCTACGTTACCCCTCTTGCCCTAAAAGTGTGGTCACACAGCATTATGGCTGAGAAGGACGTAGCTGCAGACGTTAGAGACTCACCACTCCCATTATTATGTCATTTGCTAAAACAAGTTGCTGAGTGATGTAAGTGCTTCTGTCCCCATCACACGAGCGGGACACAAAGATTTGTGCCACAACAGACCCTGGCTCTTGATCCCTGTTCAAATCCAGAGAGGAAAGGATTAAGCTTGTGTGACAGTGTGTATTTGCACAGTAATATGCAAACATCAGTAGAGGAGAAGTGCAGTCCCCAGATTTAAACTGTTAAGATAATGGAATATAAAACAAAGAAATAATAGCCAAAAAAGTCATTTGGTTACAACACAGCAAAGCAATCAACCTCATAACTAGACTTTATTTCAGAAATGATCCTTGATGTGTATTCCCCAGTGCAAACAAAACAGACAAGTGCCCAGGTAGCCCATCAGAGATGGGCAAATCCAGCTCCTTAAGGCATAGCTCACTGGGGTATCCATGTCCAGGTATGGACTTGGGCCATTCGTGCTATAATGGAAACATCTCCTGCCTCTGGCAGCACCAGAGAAAAGTTGATGTTAGGAAATCATGCTTTAGAACTCACACAGATGCTGGGAACTTGCTTGCGAAACTGTGGACATGTATAATGGTAGCAGAGCTTGGTGCTAGTTCCTTGCCTGCCTATACAACCAGTGTTCCTCATGTTATAAGCCTAGTTTACACTGGATATTCAGAAGGTTGGAAGTGATAGTATGAATAAGGGTTACAGTAACCCTCTCACCACCCTTCTGCCCTCTGGCCCAGCTTGGAGCAGACACAGAAATGTCACCCTTGCCCGATGGCAGAGCTGTGCTGGGCCTTGTACTGGGAAGTACTGCAGCACTGACCAACTGGAGGTGGTTGCTGCACAAGAATAGCGCTGAGTAGGGAGGAAAGCCTGGAACGGCAATGCCTGAACACTCTGCAGCCTAGAAGTCTACCATGCTTGCTAAGCCCTCCTGTTCTTCTAAGGGATACTCCAAACAATCACAAACACTTATTCCCAAAGCAGTTGTTTTGCCCCTGCCCATATTACTTGTTCTTACTTTTTTGCTATGTCCTTTCCCCAGATGGCTGACTTAGGTCAGTTCTCCTGACACAGGGAACGGACAATGCAAAAGCAGGAATGAGGTGCCTATTCTCTGCTTTCCCCTTACTTAACAGTGGCATCTGCTCTCTGCCAGTGCTGGGGACACAGCATCCTGTGGGATCCGCCCTGATGGGGCTGTGCCCTTCTGGCAGCAGTGGGAGGCAGCACACGGGGATGCAGTATACTGGGATGTTGCACACTGGGATTTTGTTGAGGGACATGGTTTAGTGAGAACTGTTGGTGATAGGTGGATGGTTGGACTGGATGATCTTGAAGGTCTTTTCCAACCTTGGTTATTCTGTGATTCTCTGAAGATGGTAAGACAATTGCTTTCCCTGGTTCTGCCACGTTAAAACAGCTACAAAGCTTTGGCCTAAATTAGTGGCAGACTTGCTCTTTGAAGCAGGCCAGCTTAGAATCATAGCATCATTATGGTTGGATAAAACCTCTATGATCATCTAGTCCAGTCATCCACTTACCACCAATATTGTCAATATTGTCCCTCAGTGCCACATCTCCATGTTTCCTGAAAACCTCCATTGATGGGGACTCCACCACCTACTTGGGCAGCCTGTTCCAGTGCCTAAACACTTTGTCAGATGAGAAATTTTTCCTAATATCCAACCTGACCTCCCCTGGTGCAACTTAAGGCCATTCCCTCTCATCCTACCAAGGCTTCTCAACCAGCCCAGCTTCCACATACATCCTAAAGCTCTCATTCCTCTTGAGCACACCCAGAAACCTGAATACTTCACCATGGTACCCAAAAATCCTCCATCCACTTCAGGTAGCTACCAATTTGCAACCATATTTTGGACACGAGGAGAGTCCCAAAACAGCAGGAGGTACCGCGGGGTGAGGAGTCCCCTCCGGCTTCAGCAACGGTGTCTGCAGACAGAGCAGACAGAGAGCTTTGTGGACCTTGAGGAAACGCGGGCTGAGCATTCGAACATCGGGAGGGGTCTCGGCCGGACGGGGAGAGATCCGTCAGCTGCGAGAAGCGTGCCGCCCGCGCTCCGCTCACTTCAACAGTGCCACCTAGTGCCTTTTTTCCATCAGTTCAGTGAAGTGGGGGCTGGAAGCTGAGAAGCCGTTGAGGGAGGGAAGGAGTCCAGCGGAGCGAGTGAAAACTGCTGGAAGCCGACAGCAGCGGCTGGGCTGGAAGCTGCGGTGCCCTGCTCTGGGTGAACTGAGTGACTAAAAGAAGAGACAAACTAACAAATTCGAAAGCATTTTTTAAGTTCTTAAACCGTCTAAAGTGTTTCCGGGCTTGTTTTAACGCGAGTGACACGGGTATTGTTGCCGGGGGAGATTTCTATGGGGTAGTTACTAACAGCAAATGTTTCCGAGAGTGAATGGGTAAAGCAGAATTGGAAACTGCAAAGTTCATCCATTCATAGAGGCAATTCCCTTATTAATAAAAACCAGCAGCTGCAAAGCTGTCCCAGCAGAATAGCGGCGGTGGGAGGGACGAGTCCCACACCCCAGACCCGGAGATGCAGAGAGGGGGCAATGGGGGCTCCCCCCCAAGTGCGGGGCGAGGAGAGGAAATCAGGTGGTGGCGATGGGTGTGTATTGCGTTTCTTTGCAGAAAGTGCAACTTAGCTAATTGAATTCCTGCCTCTGCCAATTGAATTGGTCCTTGGCTGAGATCATTTCAATGGGCAGGGTGGTTGCGTTTTTTTTTCCCTTCTTACAGGAGTTCGTTCCCTCCCCTCCTCTTCCCATCCTCCGCCTATTAAAACAACTCAAGTCTCACTTGTTAAAAGACCCCATAACGTGGAGAAGGCAGAAAAGCAGCAGCAGCAGCAGGAAAGGAACAGACGTCTGGAAAATATTACCCGTTTGCTGCTGCTGCTGCTGAGAACTAAAGCAGCTACGCGGTCCGCGAGGCATCACCAAAGAGCCTTTATCTGATGCTGCACATCCCAAACTTTCAGCCGCTGCCGTGCAAATCCTCCAGGCTCCTGCCCAGCCGGGTTTGAAACAAGGTCTTCGACCACGAGAAACTAACTCCTAATTTATTACTTCTAACTTTTTTTTTTAATTATTATTATTATTTCAAAACCAAAATAATCCCACGATTTTGAGCTAGAAACTGAAGACAAATACATTGTAATAGGGAAAACACGTGGGAGAAAATGAGTAGGACTGAATAGCCTTAAGCGATTTTTTTTATTATTTTCGTTTTTTTAATTATTTTTTTATTCCTGAGCTTCTGAATAAGTCCCTGAAAAAGTGCGATTTGATCTTTTACCTCAAACTTGGAAACTGTTCAGCGGGAGCAACGGTACGTGAGACCACACAGCTGGCTGGAGCCCCTCTATGACCAAAGGACAGCCGGACAAACAAGGTAGGAGACTGACCATCACCCTTCTGGCATCCCCAGAAAAGAAGCCGCTCTCCTCTTAGCCCCACTATTCCAGGAAGGAAGGCGGAAAGAGGTCTCCAGACACGAGTGGGGCTGGGGGAGGATCTTACCGTCTCTATGCTACACCTATTCCAGCAATGAATAGGACTGCAGTGAGGATGAATGAGGTTTTCAGCTTCAACCCCTCCCTCCGTGTAATCCGTTTAGGATACAGTTGAGCAATACGGTTTGAAAGGGGAAAAAAAGAAAAAAGTGAAATGAATAGCAGTTAAATCTATCAAGCAACAGGTTCGGAAGGCATTCGCCATGAGGGGAGGCAGAGCCGCCCCCACCTCCGGCCGCCTTCCCCCGCACGCAGCGTCGGGAGGGGACGTGACAGCGGCGGCGGGAGGGATGGGACCGCAGGAAGGGAAGCGAGGAGGAAGGCTAAGTCCCGCCTCGGAGGGGAGAAACAGCGCGACCAACGTGTCTGGGCGGGGAGGGAGGGACGGCGGAGGCGGGAGCTGCGGCTGCCCGCGAACTTCCAGCGGCGCTGCCGACTGCCGCCCCCGCCCCTCTGCGCGGCCACCGGCGGGACCCGGGCTGACCGCGAGGCTCGGCGGCGGCGACGGCGACGGCACTGAGGGCCGCTCAGGAAGGGTCGCTCCCGAAGGAGGGGACGGGGAGGGGGTTCGCGGGGTGCGCCTGAAGAAGGCAGCTGCGGAGCAGCCTCGCGGCCCCTCCCCGCCCTCCGTGGGGTGCCGCGACCCGCGAGGGTCCCTCAGGCCAGGGGCGCCCCCAGCCCCCTCCCCACGTGGCTGCTCGGGGGATCCCCCCGGCGCCCCGCCCACCCCCTGTGACGCACCGCTGCCGCCCACTTTGGCCGCGGCTCCGGGCCGGGGTTCCCCGCAGGAGCGGCCCCGCGGCGGCGGGCGGAGCCGCGCAGCCCCTGCCCGGCCCCGGGAGCTCCGGGGGCTCCTCGACCGTGTTCTCGGCGGCCGTTTGCCGCACCTGTCCGAGCTGCAGCCTGGAGCTGAAGCCGACAACCAGCTCTCGTTGCTAGGAGCCTTAATGCGCTGCATTCGATGCCTTAATACCTTGGCAAAGATGCAAAGAGGGCTGAAAGGGAGCTTAAAGGAGGGCCCGCCGTACTACGCCATTCCTGGCAGGCTTTATGAATCTGTTTTTTAGGACTGGTAGAGCCCCCTCATCTCACAAGGCATAAGCATTCATAAGCATTCATAAGCATTCCGCTCTTAGTCCCCATGGACCTCATGGTCTCATGGATCATCTTTCCATAGGTTCTCACCCAGTTCTCCAGCACCGGTGTTGTCACCGTGTCAATACAGCCAGGGCTGTATTCCATTCTAGTAAATCTCACCCTACATGCAAGGGCAACAGCACTTGGGCAAAAGTTTTTCCAGGAGAAAGAGCAGCTGTGCAGGATTCAATGGAGCTCCCCATGCCGGCTGTGCTACCAGCAAATTCAGCCGATCATGTTTATGATATGCAAACAAATCAGATATCAGCCTCATTTAATAACTGCTTGAGATGAGTGCATAAAGCAGCAAATTACTTTTTCATTCAGTGCAACAGGACTGCCTACTTGACTAAGTCAAACATGGTATTACCTGTGTTTGATAAACAAATTACAAGATAATGAGCTATGCACATCAGACAAATATTTACTCACTGGAGTAAAGCATGGAGTCAGCGCTGTGCCAAAAGTGTCCATGGACTTCATAACCAGCAACCAGAAATCTGTTCTAAACCAGAATATTTTTTAACTGTAATCTGAAATGTCTGAATGTCAATATGAATTATTTCTCATACTATTTCTTAGAGTGTTTAATATGTGTTTGTTGCTTTCTTTTGGTTAATTGAACAACCAGCATCTCACCATGTATGCGATGGAGAAATCCACACAGCAGTTACTCACACCTCTTAGAGAATAAATTTAGGTGCTTTAGGGGAGAACATACATTGAGCAGACAGGAGACTTGATTTGCTGATCAAAGACTATGAGTGCAGATACAGTTTACCATCATTACCAACCTTGTTCTTTACTTTAAACCTAACCTCAGAGTTAATTTTAGTCTTATGTGCGCCCTTTCCAGAAGATCAATGGCATGACAAAATCTGGAAGTGATAAATAACAAAAAGCACCAGATATGGTAACTCTGCTGCAGTAAAGATATACAGATGTAGCGTAACTTCTCGGTTTCCTCTCTGCAGACTGTAAAACAGAAGAGGCACTCTGGGCAGCTATTTGATGCTCCTAATTATTGTGTACCTGGAAGCATTTGTACTTCAAAGATAAATGATTTACTCTGCCACCAAAATAAGGCTCAGTGTTTCTAAATACTGGATGAAGATTAATAGCAGATAATGTTTGTGTTTAAACATAGAGTATATGTGTGTAGGGCCACATAAACACATAAGGGCTGCATGCACGCACAACTGTCATTCAAGCAGCTGATCTGTAGAAGCCAGAGCTATTATGCTCACAAAGAATGAGGTTTTTTTAAGGCTTATAAAAGTTGATACTCTTCCTTTGGCTGTGAGTAAAGCAGCCCTAAGCAACAGCATACACATACACCCATGTGTGTCAGCTCTTACATTGCTAACCTCACGGATACCAGGTGTCCTACTGATAGGGTAAGAGTTGCATTTGTGCTGTAGAAAAACTGACTGCCCTGCTGTGTCTACATTCAGGTGAATATATGGAAGGGAAAAAGGAAGCAGTCTGGTTTTCTTTGAGGAAAAATGGTTTTATGGAAATTGGAAATCACTGGGTCCCATGTGACCCAGGAAGAACAACAACTCATGCACAACACCCGTCAGTAACCTCAGCTGTATGAGGAGCTCCATAGACCTCCAAGAGCCTCTTGCATGATCTTGATTTCCCATTTACAGGTGAAAAGCTGAGGCAAAGAGAGGTGAATTCATTTGCCTAGGGACATCCAGCAGGTGAATGGCAGTACTAGGAGCAAAATGGCAGTGGTTCAAGTCCTGATCCACTGTCTGATTTTCTCCCTTCAAGAAATACAATAGTTAAGCAATGATCAATTTTCATACAGGAGATTAATAGATATAATAAATACATCAAATGCACATACATAATTTTATCATGAATACTCCAGAAATTTAACAAAGAAATTGTAATGTTTTCTTTACGCGTGCAATACAGAACTGTTAAATAAATTATCCACTGATTTCTCTCTTCAGCAAAATATTTAAGTGCACACTTCTCTTTATGTTGAAGATAAGTGTTATGCTGAAGCCAAAACATGAGGCTTCCAACTCTCCACCATGGACAGGGCTGCCTCCCACCAGCTCAGACTGCCCAGGGTTCCATCCAACGTGGCCTTGAGTGCCTTCAGGGATGGGGCACCACAGCTTCTCTAGGCAGTCTGTGCCAGTGCCTCACCACCCATGCATGAAGTCTGATTAATAACCCTATGGCCAGACTGTGGTATATAATTTTGGTGAGGAGACAGTTGCTATTTTACCCTGGAAGTCAGCAGTGTTCTTTGCTAAGTATGCAATACCAATCAGGGCACTAGAACCTACTGAATTTCCATCAGGTGTCTTGATCTTATTAAGGTTAGATTTATGTATTATAACTGCAGTTAGATACTAGCCTAAATATTTGCCAGAATAAATAATAAAGCATATTTTGCTACGTTCATTTAATTTGGAATCTAAGGAATTGCTCAGCTTGTGAAAGCACAGTATCTTTAGTGTTAGACTTATTCCACCAGTCACTATGTGTATATATTAGTCAACATCTTGTTAACTTGTTAATGAAAATTTGAAGATAGTAACAAAGAGTAAGTTCTTTTCCATCACAAGCATGCAAAAAATACGATTTCTGGGTCTTACCGTCATTATGACAATGCTAAATAACTCACTATGTGGAATCTGATGTCAAATACTTGCAGGGATTTATTTATTGGTTATGCCCTTCATTAGAGCCTTGAGAGAGGCAAACACATTTATTGCTTCCTCTTGTACAGTCACAACAGGACATGTTTATACTCAGGACTGCGTGTTGATCCAAAATGTGTGTCACTAAATCAGCAACAGCCTAAATATCATTAGAATCATAGAATTATCAAGGCTGGAAAAGATCTTTATGATCAGCTAGTCCAAACATCAATCCATTCCCACCATGCCCAATAAACCATATTCCCAAGTTCCATATCTACACATTTCTTGAACTCTTCAGGAGTGAGGACTCTACTGCCTTCCAGGGCAGCCTGTTCCAGTGCCCCACCACTCTTTCAGAGACTAAATTTTTCCTAATATCCAACCTGAACATCCCCTGGCCAACTTGAGGCTATTACCTCTTTCATGTTTCATTTCTGCTAGGTGGGCTGTGAAGAACTCACCTGTTCTGTTCATGGAATTAAACAGCTGGAAAATCAAGACAGTAAATTGTTCAATAGTATACTTTGAAACCTCTTTACGTTCACTCATTGTGTGTGTACCAATGTTGACCCTGTTTGCTGTCTGTGCTAAAGCATATACTGGTTCAGCACCGCAGGGTTTGATGGATTTGCTCATGAAAGATTTAGATGTCCAAACTGCAAAGCAGCATTAGTAGTCCTGTCTCAAGCTTCCTATGCAGTGCATGGGAGACTTAGCACCTCCAAAAGGAGCCTGAGCTGTGCTGATCATATGAGGTGTGTACTATACACCTACCAAATAGTCAGCTGTTGAATAGGGCTCTAGTGATGGCAACTTTGAAGAAAAGCATTTCAATTTGGCGGAAAGAATATTGCCAGCACTCAGAGTGATTATTTAGGAAATGCCTGAAAAATAATTGTGGTTTTGAAAGTTAAAATCTGTGTTTATCCTTCACCAAGCACTTGACACATGTATCTTGACTCAGCACAGTGTTATTTTAGGCTTGCAATTTTCACCCGCAGTACCATGCACTGCTTCTCTGATAATACTTGATTCTATCTCAATGTGACAAGTTCAGGAGAATTTTGACTGATGTATTACTAAGATGTCCTTTTACACTTCACTGTGTTAGGCCAGTCTAGGTTTTCACAGCACTACTATCTGATCTTAAAATCTCTGATGAGGCTATTCCTACACTCAGTGCTATTATTTGACTCAGCAATTCATGTTTGGCCCCAGACTTGGACAAACATAATTTCCTCTTAACTTCTTGGCTCAGTTATTTGAGAAGGGTGGAGAGTTTTTGGCTTCTTTGCTGTTGTTTGGGCACATTCAAGCTGATACATATCAATTCTGCTGGGCAAGTTATCAATCGATCACGTGCTAAAGTTTGAGAATATTGAGCAATTTTTCCAGACTTTGCCTGAGATTCGGTCAGTTAAAAGACATGTTTCAATTGCATATACAAAGGGAAGGTTTCTTTGATGAAAGCCAGGAATTTAGATCAAAACACTGTTTATTTTCCCAAGGTTGACACTGAAAGGATAAAAAAAAGATACTATTTTATTAAGACCAGAAATCCATTTCTTGATCTTAAAAGAGTGGGTTTTGGGAAGGAGGGAAACTGTGCTGCAATGACAAGATCAGAGAATTCATTTATTTTGTCTTTTGGTGCAGAATCACTATATAGGAAAAGAAAAAGCAGTAATGAATTAATATAAAAAGAAGCCTGATACAAGTGTTTAGTCAGTCAAATGTAAATGCTCCAGATCTTAATCTAAATCCTGTGAGCTATACCCATACAAGTGGTCCATTGATTTCAGTCATACAATTCCTAATGTAAGCAGAATTCAGCCCTGCTCACTAATAGGCATGTTCTATTTCTGGTGAGGGAAGAGAAGTTGTGGACCCCAAATGGGAAAGCCTAGTACAACTGCACCATTAATAAAATACTCACCTTGATGTTGGTGACCTTCTGCGTACTCGGGGGGATTAATAAACACACAGGCTATTTGACTTCAAGGTAATCTAGAGGAGATCCAATCTGTTTTCTAAAGCCCATCTATTTTGGGTGCTGCATTTAATTCACCTATAGGGATGGCTCGTATAAGCGGTCTTTTATTAGGCTTCTTGATGACCCCTCATTGCGGAAGACCTTCAGACAGGCCAGAGCAGAGACTGGTGCTCTTGGCTGATTACAGCACCTGTCAGAGCCCAGTCATAAGTATTCAAGGAAGTCCTAGAGATAGGGTCCAATTTCTTTAACAGTGTCTCCAAATATACACTTAGGAGACTTCTTCCTGTCCTGAAATTTCAGACCCTAAACAGCCAGTGGAAAAAAGCATAGTCTTTGCTGTCTCAGACTTTATTCTCATTTTTATTTTCTAAGTTGTTCTGTCTTTCTAAACCTGTAACATTTCAGACAGAAATATAACTGGTGACAGCTATGCTGCTGCACTTCGGTAGTGTTGTTTCTTTGCTTTTTTTTTTTTTTTTTTTTTTTTTTTTTTTGTCCCGAATATTTCACAAGAAAGAGTTAAAGACCTACATGATGTAATGAAGTGCAGTTCCAGCTTCAGTTTTGGCCAATAGATGATGAAACACATTATCTGCAGACAAGCAAGATGTTAGCAGCAGGGAAAATATGAATAAGAGTAAGAAAACACAAACATTAAGTCCATTACTTGGAGAGGCTCAAATTCAGCAAAATTTTCAAGCATGTGCTTCAGATTCTTTGACTTACACTGTGCTTATTGGCATAGGCTTAAACAGACATTATCTATTTTATGTCCCTTATGTCAAACGTACTGGCATTAACTTTCCTGTAATTATGAGAAAGTTGTTGTATAAAATTGTTAATGTGACTGTCCACAAAAAGCAGTCAAGTATATTTAGGGGCAAATGGTATTAAGTTGAGGGAGGGAAGATTTAGGCTGGATATCAGGGGGAAGTTCTTTACTACGAGAGTGGTGAGGTGCTGGAACAGGCTGCCCAGAGAGGTTGTGGATGCCCCATCCCTGGAGGTGTTCAAGGCCAGATTGGATGGGGCCCTGGGCAGCCTGGTCTAGCATTAAATGTGGAAGTTGGTGACCCTGCCTGTGGCAGTGGAGTTGGAGATTCATGATCCTTGAGGTCCCTTCCAACTCAGGCCATTCTGTCATTCTGTGATTCTGTCTACATGTTTGTCCATCACTTGTTTTGAGCATCTTCCTTGCCTGCTATCTCCTCCATGGCCAGAGCTTAGCCTGAAAGATTTTATAGCCAGATAGGCTATGCATGCAGAAGTTGTCACAGCTGATACTCTAATGAATTTCAGAGTCCAAAGTAAAGCCTTGACTCTGCTAAATTAATGAGTGTTTTGAAGACGGACTTAATCTCTGTCAAGTGATAGCCTTACACACTCATGCTCGCACATGCATATATATCTACATATACAAATGTATGAATAACACATTTTTGCAGTGTTATTGAGAAGACCTTGTCTGATCATATAAATATAAATTACAAATATAGTCAGACATCTGTCTAAAAAAATATAAATACATTCAGACATCTGTTTTAAGAATGTCTTTCTAATATTATTTGCAAACGTAACTAAGCAAGAGACACAATTCAGGGTGGGATGCAGTCATGACACAAATTGGGGGGCAAGGAGAGGCTGCACAGATGTTCAGCTGTTCTTCCCGCCCATGACTTGAATGGTGAAGTGAGCAGTGGCCTGAAAGCCCCTTTTCCGATCCCCTCAGGGTAATATGACAGGATCTCATTCAGCAAGCCCAGGCTGCCAAATTAAGATCCTGACAAAGGTAGCACTTTCTTTGAGGACATTATGAAGTGTAGAGAACCTCCCTGGTACATTAGGGCATATTTGACTCTTCACATGCAAAGAATACTGCAGAGGAGATATAAGTTGAACAGATGATGTAGTAAGTCCGTGACATGACCAGAAGCATGGGGTGCATCTGCTGGTGCTGAACTCAATGTTGACACCATGTGTGCCCCTGACAAAGTGGGAAGTGGTAGCTCTGCTAACAGTTTCCATGCTTTTTTGCAGATGTATTGTGAGAGGTTTATATGTATCCTGAGAATACTTGGAACCACACTCTTTGGAGTGTCCCTCCTGCTGGGAATCACCGCTGCTTACATTGTGGGCTACCAGTTTATCCAAACAGACAATTACTACTTCTCCTTTGGACTCTATGGTGCTATCCTGGCATCACATCTCATCATCCAAAGCCTGTTTGCCTACCTAGAGCACAGGAAAATGAAGCGGTCGCTAGAGACTCCAATCAAGCTGAACAAAACTGTTGCCCTTTGTATTGCTGCCTATCAAGAGGATCCTGACTACTTAAGAAAATGTTTACTTTCTGTGAAAAGATTGACCTACCCTGGAATTAAAGTTGTTATGGTCATTGATGGGAACTCGGAAGACGACGTTTACATGATGGACATTTTTACTGAAATCATGGGTAGGGACAAATCTGCCACTTATATCTGGAGTAACAACTTCCATGACAAAGGTCCAGGTGAGACGGAGGAGTCTCACAGAGAGAGCATGCAGCACGTATCTCAGCTGGTCCTGTCCAACAAAAGTGTTTGCATCATGCAGAAATGGGGTGGAAAAAGAGAAGTAATGTACACAGCATTCAAAGCACTGGGGAGAAGCGTGGATTATGTACAGGTAGGTATTAAAGCACCAGGTCAGTGCCAATTCAAACACACTTTGAAAGAAAGCAGCTTTTGTATATTTTGTGCCGCATGTTAGAGGCCATCCCAGTCCCTGATGAACACAGTGCTCCTTTCAGTCTGTTTGGAAACAGCTTGACCGTTGAAAGTGCATTTTGCTACCTTTTTAAAATGGTCAGCCTATCTGTGAATATGTCAAATCTACCAACTATTGGAGAAATCTGGAATATCTCCTCAGGCTGCAGTACTTCTCCCTGTGGTTTTGCTTCAGGCAAAGCCCGTGGCCTCCTGAAGATCCCCTCTCTGCTCCTGTAAGTCTAGATCTTGGGTAAAGTTTTATTTTGAGAGAGTTTCAGTGGCCACATATGAGAACAGGCAGACAAGTATTTGCTGCCACTAGGGAATATCTCAGTGGTAGAGTCTGAAAAAGATGGGGGTATTTTGAAGCTTTTGAGGGCTGTGCAGAGTATTCAATAAAAAAGGTCAACGTGCAGTCTTGAAAGAAAGATTTCTTCAGCTAAAGCCTGAAGGAGCTTTTGCTTCATCACTTACAGCTGCATTACCTCACTCACTGCAACTTGGCCTTTAAAGCCCTTATGACACTGTTCACTTAAAAATGAATTAGGCTGAGTCCTCTCTCCCCATTTCCAAAGCAGCAGAGACACATTTCTTTCCAGCTGCCTTGGATCCTGTGAAAGATTTTCTGTGTTTGTGCCTTACACATGGAAGCACTCCTCTCTCAGGCAAACAGACTGCAGGAAGTCCAGGAGGCCATGAGTGGAGGAGGTGCATAGAACTAGGCCAGACCCTGAGGATCACTAGTTGTAGTATATTAGTTGTATATTAAGACCAGTGAGATTTATTCCACTAAATCCTGCTGATTATGAGACAATCTTCCCAATTAATCACCCCCAGCCTTTCCTGCCCTCTCCTGACATCAGCACATTACTTTGCCTCCAGAATTCTCGTCTGGTGGGACAGTCGATAAGCTGTCAGGATAGCGTTAGGAACCACCCTGGTCTCAGAACTTCAAGAGTTACTGGAGGCTTAAAAGCAAGGCAACAATTTAAACTCATCCTTGAGCATTTCCAAAACTTCAACTGATTTATTATCCAAAAACAATGGACTTAAATTCTCCATTGTCTGCAGTTTGATTTTGTGCTGCGAGGAACTGTGATGGGATCAAAAATGCTGTTTTTCTGCGTTAACATCATTTTATAATCACTTCCCACAAAAGTATCAAATTGCAGAGAACGAAGGCAGAGAGGAAACAGATTCATGACTACTTTCCTCTCTCAGTCCAGCTCTTGCATTTGCTCAGAGAACCTGCAAAAAGTGTTTCTCTTTCAACAGTCATACCATAAACTAAGAAAATGGAAGAGATGTTTCTGGTCTCTCTGTCAGTCAGCACTCCTGATCCGGCTCAGAAGTCCTGATGAATGTGTCAGGGACTAACTGACGACTGATGTCATAGTCACATCCATGTCACAAATGCATTGCCTAGGTGGCTCTGGTTGGCCACAGTCCTGATGCAGTTCAGGTGACATATGGCTCTGTTTTGTGAATTAGTGTAGGCTGAGATTTTTTGCACATTTAGGATTATGTTTAGGACTAAATTACTTTAAATTGCCCCCACATTTTTAATAGCTGAGTGATCTGCATCAGTGATCAGCCACTTTAAAAAGTAGACCAGTCAGTATGACTGCCCATGCCTGACACTGTGGGCCTCACCATACTTAAATGCACTTTAAGCCTAAAAGCAAGTGATTATAAGCAGACATGTCAGCGTGGATAACCAAGATGTTACTCACTAGCAGACTCTCACTAAATACCTGAAATCACTGTGAAGGATTTAATTCCATTCTGGAGGAGGTGAGGGCAAAGCTGGCTAGTGCAATCAGGGTGCAATGCATCTTGGCTTGATCCAAGTACCTGCATGGACCACCCAGCACAGTCTGAGCTCCATGGAACATCCTGATTTTAAATGACCACTAGTTGCAGCAAGCATTTGAACAGCTTGCTCAGAGCTGAAGGCAGAAGCACGCAAGGTCAGCTGTCCCTTTCATGCAACTCTGTGACCCACAGCAGTAATTTCTAGGTCACCCTGCCCTTATGTGGAAATATAGCAAATTGGTTCTTAGACTATGCTGGGCCAGCCCCAGCTTGCCAGCCCTCGGTGTGTTTCATTCAGGCTCCTAAGTTGCTTTTCTCAGGGTGCGTCCTCTTTTCACCTAGAAAAACCTCATCCAGATGGAAAATGACAGCTTGTCCCAGGAACGCAGACATGTCCACAGTGCTGGCATAGCCAGGACACATGCTGGTCATTCATAAATAAATCCTGTTTTTAGTATTCCTCATCTCATAATAGCAATGTTGCTCATGGGAGGTTTCTCTGCTATAGATAAACGCATCTGGTGGTTGGGGACTGCTCAGCCACATTGAGTGACAGGCACAGGACTGAAATCTGAGGAGCTGGGTAGGAGACTGACCCAATCTGACCATTTGTGGCCACAAGAAATGGGACAAGTGTCTTCTTGAGCCCTGAATACCAACAAACAGCAGATTTGCTGTGCTGAGCACTCAGTGACAGCTTTGCTCAGGAAGTCCCAGACAGAAATACAAGCATCCTTCTTTCCCTTCATCCTTTCTTCCCTTCATCACAATTAACGCTGCCTGTCACCATGTGCTGTCACTGATGACAGCTTTCCACTAAAGCTGGCCAGGTTACAAAGGTGCTCCCCAGCCTGAGTCTTCCAAGGAGAAGAGCTGGATGCTCGAATGGAAACTGGAGATGCTTACAGAAATATGAGAGCTCTCATCAGCTTTCGCCTTTCAGCCTCCAAGTGAGTACGGAGAGGAAACATTTTGGCACTGAGCCGCATCACAAGCTGTGCAGCCTGATTATCATAGAACTGTAGAATCATAGAATGGCTTAGGTTGAAGAGGATCTTAAAGATGATCTAGTTACAACTTCCCTTCCATGGGCAGGGTTGCATGTCTCAAGGTGAGACTGCGCCATCCAGTCTCACCTTGAATGCCTCCAGAGATGGGGCATCCCCAACTTCTCTAGGCAACCTGTTCCACCTCTTCACCATCCTGAGTACAAAATTTCATACTAACATCTAACCTAAGTCTCCCCTCTTTTAGTTTAAAGCCATTCCCTCTTGTCCTCTCACTATCAGATCATGTAAAAAGTCATTCAACACCTTGTTAAACCTCATTAGGTTCTTGTGTGCTCACTTTTTGAGCCTGTCCAGGTCCCCCTAGAAGGTGCCCCCTACCTCCTATTGTGTCAACTGCAAAACTTGGTGTAATCAGCAAACTTGCTTGTAACCTCTCAGCTCAAGTCTAGCCCATAACAGAATCCCTAAAAACTCTCCCCCCCTTCACAGAGCAGGAATAAATACTTCTGCTCCCACGGAGCAAGGGAGCTTAGGCTGAGTTGAAAGGTTGGATGAAAAGATGCCAAAATTAAAACTGTAGATACGAAGCCTTGCTTGGGTTTAACTTAAGAGGTTATTCATGCAGCGCCACTGACTTCTACCCCTAGTGTCCCCACCTGAAATCACAGGAATATCAACTCTGGATTAAGTGGGAGGAGGAAGAGAATTTGTAGGGCAGAATCTGGCCAGCCAGAAGAGTGTTTCTGAGACAGACTCCCACTCATGGAGGTCAGGGCATCTAAAAAATGAGTTCACAGACTATTGGGAAACTGCTTTCAGTAGCAGCTGGGACAAGGAGGCACCCACTTGATTTAAAAGGCCGCAGCCTATGTCATTATCCTCCCAGCAAACGAAAGCAGCATCAGCTGCCTTTCAGAGAGGCCAGCCTGTCTGAGCCCCCCTCCTACTCTCCAGGGGCAAGCCAATTCCTAGTGTACACAGTGTCTAGTTGACTGGGAGTGTTTGTGTGGTTGAAAAGCCTGTGTATCTCATCTATTTCTGCCCTGGTCTCATGGACTACTGCACTTTGGGACTTGCTCCTTCTGTTCTTACTTAGATATTTTTTATAAGAATGCTGGAGGAAAATGGCAAATGATTTCTGTACATCAAATCTCAAGTCCTTGCACTATTAGTAACACACCATATATTCAAATATACAGATGAGTTTCTTCTATAATCCAAAATACGTATCTTAGATGAATTTCTAAATCCTTCCATGAGTGAAAGAACTATTAGGTTTCTTACTGGACTCCTAGCTGACTTTTTTTTTTTTTTTTTTTTTCTTAAAAAGTACCTGGAATTTAACTCCTTACTCCTTCCCTCTTTGGGCAGCAGGAGACATTTTACCAGGGTACTAAAACCATGCAGCCAACACAGGGGAACCCTATGTCAGGGCTCAGCAGGAATCTGCAACACACCCACGAACATTGTCTTGCTCTGCAGTGCCTCATCTCTGAGAGCATCTCTTATTCAAAGTTGTCAGCCCAGCGTGCCAGTAAAACAAATCAAGCTGATACAGAAGAGAGGATTGTTTGCGTGCACGGTCCTTACAAGCACTCAGTTTCATTCAGCAGCACTTCTTGCTGCCTGATACAAATGGCCTTCAAGAAGTATCAATGCAGACTCCAAAGAGAGATTTAATTGCTTTCAGAAGAATATGCCTATAGAGACACTCACCATTCAAGTGATTTTTATTCTCTGTTCAAGTGTACTCCTTAACCAACCCATTTTTGTTCTTGATTCTGTCTTTCTCGTAGGTCTGTGATTCAGACACAATGCTCGATCCAGCTTCATCGGTGGAGATGGTAAAGGTCTTAGAAGAAGATCCAATGGTTGGAGGAGTTGGAGGCGATGTGCAGGTGAGTACAATGGGGAGTTTCAGCAAATAATTGTACTGCAATAGTTTTCCACGTCTGGAATAGCATGGAATACACAGTGGTACCATCACAAAGGCTCTTGTAAGACCTTACCCTTTCTATCTATTGAACAGAATGCTAATTCACAGGTATGAGCACTGTGGTTTTAACACTCACAGAAAGCAGATAAGTATTATTCTCCCCAAATATGTGAAAAATGGGGCATTAGGACTGTCAGGCCTGTTGCTGCATCTTTGAGTATCTGGACATGATTTTTTGTTCGAGGTGCCACAGAAAAGCTTTAGGGCACCAGAGAACAGAGAACAACTTTCCCAAAACCAAGTCCAGCACCTCAGGCTTTACTTGCTAATTTGCATTCAAGATTGTTACAAACAAAGCCTTTTAGAAATGCAGTGCACTATGCACTATGTACTCTGTGTATTTTTGAGCTTTCTATGCATCTCTGTTAGATGGGACAATGTGAAGGCCTGAAGTCAACCCAGCTCCACTTCTGTGAGGATTTTCAGCTGTTCATTCCTTCCAACACAAATGTTTCTGCTACAATTTATAAAAAAAATATGCATATGAACATTCCAATTGGCCTTGGGGTTGGTTCCTTAGTCCAGTCAGGCTTTTATGTGAAACAAAGGAGAAAGGGCCATCTATATGGGCAAGCACTTACTGAAGAATGTCCCAGTAGTCATAAGTATTTCAGGTATGTGGCTCTTAATTCCAGAAATTAAGATTCCTACAGAAGCCTGAATATCTTTGTCCTCTGGTCTGATCACAAAGCGAGCTGAAAATGTGGATGTGAAGACTTGGGCACCTGCACTTGCCTTTATGTCCACTGAGTGTTCAGACACAGATTATAGCTATACAGCATTTTAAGTGGATGCCTGAGCTTCAGGTGAGCTTTGGGGCAAAATGAAGTGAAGGACTGAGTTGTTTATATGAGCTGAAGCATGACTGTTGGTTATCATAATATGTCTTGAGGCATAATAACAATGCCAGTTTCCAATGTCAACTCAAGCAACGCTGTTTCCCAGAGGGCCTAAAGTCACATATGGGATCATAGTCCAGGATCAAACATCTAGGGCAAGCCTTATAAGACCAAAAATGTAAGCCAAAGACCACCTGTTCAGTCTCTCATATCCTGGCATAGCTCTAGGAAGGCTGGAAGAAGTCCTGTGAGAAGCAAAGCTGTGGCAGGAAGCCACATTTTGGACTTCTCCATCTCCTAGGAGAGGCTGCAAGTACTTAACTGGGGATGAAGAAAAAGGAAAAATGAGCCAGGAAGGAAGTTTCTTGGTGGAGAAGAGGAAAGGTTGTGAGAAAAGTGATCATTTTTGTGGAACAGCCTCTTGAAGGCTTTATTGCCTTTCCTATCAGTGTCCTGGACTGTGTAAGGATGGTAACATGTTTGGCCTAAGAGTGAAGTTCCCCTTATATTTTGGCTATCAGTACTTCAGTTTCAGCAAATTCCTTTTTGATCTAATGTGTATAATATCCTTCTCAAGAACTCATCTAAAATGCCAACTTCTTGTATTTTGCAGATTTTGAACAAGTATGATTCCTGGATCTCCTTTCTGAGCAGCGTGAGATACTGGATGGCATTTAACATAGAAAGAGCCTGCCAGTCCTATTTTGGCTGCGTACAGTGCATCAGTGGACCTCTGGGAATGTACAGAAACTCTTTACTCCATGAATTTGTGGAAGATTGGTACAATCAAGAATTTATGGGCTCCCAGTGCAGCTTTGGAGATGACAGGCATCTAACTAACCGAGTACTAAGTCTGGGCTATGCAACAAAATACACAGCTAGATCCAAGTGCCTTACTGAAACACCAATAGAGTATCTCAGGTGGCTGAATCAGCAGACCCGCTGGAGTAAATCATATTTTAGAGAGTGGCTTTATAATGCAATGTGGTTCCACAAGCACCATTTGTGGATGACCTATGAAGCTGTAATCACTGGATTCTTTCCTTTCTTCCTTATCGCTACAGTCATTCAGCTCTTCTACAGGGGAAAAATCTGGAACATCCTCCTTTTCTTGTTGACAGTTCAGTTAGTGGGCCTGATAAAGTCTTCCTTTGCCAGCTTCCTTAGGGGCAACATTGTCATGGTTTTCATGTCACTCTACTCAGTGTTGTATATGTCAAGTTTACTGCCAGCAAAGATGTTTGCAATTGCCACAATAAACAAAGCAGGGTGGGGCACATCAGGAAGAAAAACCATTGTAGTTAATTTTATAGGACTCATTCCAGTCTCCATTTGGTTTACAATCCTCCTAGGTGGCGTAATTTTCACTATCTACAAGGAATCAAAAAAGCCATTCTCTGAGTCAAAAACAACAGTTCTCGTCATTGGTACAATCCTCTATGCATGTTACTGGGTTCTTCTATTGACTTTGTACTTGGTTCTTATCACCAAATGTGGCAGGCGGAAGAAAGAGCAACACTATGACATGGTGCTAGACGTATGATGTTTCTGTGGGAAGTTACCCAGAGAGTTCTAAAGCAACCCAAGAACCTTGTAGTATCTGTGGCATGGGACGAATGTTGCCAAGGGAAATGGATCACTGCTGCTGGGAATAGGACATTTATATTCCTCTGGGTTCATTTTCATCCTGCCAAAGTAAGAAAATCAAAAACAATAGAAAATGATTTTTTTTTTTTTTTCCAAGGGGGAAGAATCAAACCACACCATTTCAACCTGTTCGCATGAAAATGGGAGAACTTCTTTGTTTATGCACTTTTTTGATCGTGCATACGCCTGACAGTGTTACGTTCTATATACCTCACTGGTCATGCTTATGTGTGGACAGGAAGAAAAGGAGTTTGGAGAATCAAGAAAAGGATCTTACAGCCCCTTGCAACCTAATTTATGAACTTCTCTTTTTTATAGTTCTTTTTATAGGAAGGGTCTTTTGTGTTAGGCTGCCAAATGTAATGCCAAAGGTAAATTTTAAGAGGCCATTGGCTGAGCTGTATTTTTATATTATTGTATTATTTGTGTGTGTGTATTTTTAAGCCAACTTTTTTTTTTTTTTTTTAAATCACATATTTTATATTTTACTATCTGCCAAAAAAGTTGCCTCCCCAACATTTTGTTCTTTAGCCTCCTTAAATATATTTGGGAAACAAAAAAATCAATTTCCCCCCCCAGAATTATGCTGATTTAATATTGTTCACAATAGAAAGCATTAAAAAATTCCTCTGCGTTTTTGCAACAGACGAATGGTTATTTCTGTGAAAAAGCATTTAAATGTACTCTTTGAAGGCATTTATTAGGAAAGGCCCAACATTGTCAGTTTCTGAATACAAGCTTATTTGTCCATAAAAAAAGGCCAAAGGGGTAGATATGTGCAATCTGGGGCTTTGTTTTGTTTTGGATAACATTCTAATAGGGAAATCTACTTTGCTGAGAGCATAATATCTCTGGCATGCACAATAGCCATTTGATAAGCCAGGTCTTGATACCATTGGAAAAGGCATTGCTATAGGAGAGCTCCCACTGATTTTACATATAATCTGAAGAACCACACGCTTCTCATCTGAAGAAATATCGGACACCCCAAACTACTATTGACTCCACTGATGGCTGTAATCTTCTAGTTCTGATTTTTTAGTTAAAAAAAATACATGAAAGGAAAACATATCAACACTTTCAAAACGTGGGTGCCTTACTACAAAACATCTGCAGTGCCCTTCACAGAGTTTACAAATGATATAAACATCACCTTCTGTGACATCCAGTGTAATGCAGACCCCTGTACTAAGCCCAATATTTCGTGCCTGACTAAAGCATATCTACCAGAAAAGAAGCTAACTTGTATCTGGAAACATCAGGTCTTAGCAAATTCATCATTTCCTTGGTGCTTAATAGTCCATTTTGGACATTTATTTTGGACCACGGTTTTGTGAAATAACACTCAGGACTAAATTCTGCAGTCCTTCACCAGCCAAAGGAATGTGGCATTGAGCCCTAATACACTTTATAAAGAGCAACAGAATGCCAACTGCATACAGATATATGCCCTTTTTAGATTCTGGTATTTAAAGCACTGTGGTAAAGCAGAAATCAGCATATGATGCTTAAAGAATTTAGAAGCATTTTCAGCTTCTTTTTTTATGCAGACATGAGTAGATTCTGCTGTAGAATGAACTGCACACACACTACCTTATTTGTTTGATTATCTTGAGGTACATGATTGCTTGAAAGTCATACTAATTTTATGTTAATGATTGGAGAGTTGATTCGTGTTGATTAAAAATAGAACAGTATTAAAAAATGCAAAAGAAACAGAAAAAAAATTGACTATGCCTTTTAACTATTTATGATGTAAGTTAAAGCTTGGGTTAACATTCAAATGTCAAATAAATCCTCTCATTCTATAAAAAATGAATTAATTGCCTGTATTTATTCTAGCAATTTATTCTAGCAAATGTACTTCCAATATAGGTTGTATAGTATAATTGTTACTTTCATAAATAAAATATTTTTGATAAGATTATGACTAATACATGGTGTTTCTGATCAGCACTTTGGCTCTGAAGCCATAAATCTGGATGGTTTGGAGGATGCTGTTACGGTGTCACCAGTCTGATTTCCCAGCAGGAATTTACCATTGAGAAGCATGGTAAGCATGCACCTGGGGAGCGCAATAACGGCAGGATGAAGGGATGGAACCAACCCACTGTAGTCCATTGGATGCCACTAGCCTCCAAAATTAGGGAAACATCAGAGAATATGTGCCCAGTCCTCTTCTTTTGCAGCCCCCTGCTGTGCTTGTTAGACTGTGTCTGGATACTGTGACCAGTTTGGGGATCTTCAGTACAGTAACTCATTTATGAACCAGAGAAAGTTCGGTGTAGGACCAGTCTGATATTCGGTGCTGGAGCACTGTCCTTGTGAGGAGGGGCTGAGGGAGCTGGTCAGGTTCAGTTGGAAAGCAGATGGCTTTGGCCACCTAACATCATCTCCAATACCTATAGAGAGATTGTCAAGAAGGTGGAGCCTAGAACTACACAGTGATATCTGGTAGGAAAACAAAGGTCTCTGGGTTTGAGTTGAAACAGGAAAGCTTCAGATGTAATACATTAACTTTTTGCCCATGATACCAATCAGGTACTGGACAGGCTGCCCAGAGACCTAATGCAGTCTCTGTCCTGGGAAGGTTTAAGGACTAGAATGGAAAAAGTCCTGAGAAACCTACTCTGACCTCAGAACTGTCTCTCTGGAAGGACATGAAAATGTCTTTAGTCAAATCACATTCTTTTAACAATATTTATTCTCTAAATTTTCTCAAAATATTTCGTCTCAAAATTGTTTTGTTGTATTTTCAGTGTGTGGAGTAAAATAAAATGTGTTTTTCATTAATACTAAATACAATTGTGAGCTGTGTGTCAAAAGAAAAAATCATGCTTTGTTTTGAAAAGCACAGGCATTTTTCAGCCTTTAATTGATGGTTTCAAAATCTATAAAAACTTTTTCAAACTACAAAGTCTACAGAATACTTAAAAAAAAAAAAAAAAAAAAAAAAAAAGAAAAGAAAAAGAAAAATCAGTGAGTTGGCAATATCTCAGGTTGTGAGCCATTTCCAGAGTGGAGTAATTTGAGTTTGACAGCATCTGTTTGCAGAGACCAGGTGTGAAGCAAAACCTGTAGGGATTAGAGGTGCAGCAAGGACGAAGCAGCCCTCCTGTTCTGATTGCTAACAAGCTTTGGTTTGGCCAAGAATCAGGTTTCTTTCAGGAATGCATGAATATTTAGCGGAATTTTTTTAGGAGGTGGAAAAAATCCTGTCAGACACGTACTGCCAAACGTGTCCTGGTGCACAAGCTGTTATGAATCCGTCTGTTAAAAATTTTAGTCTGAATGTTATTCTTAGCAAGAGACAGAATGGTAAAGAGGAGACAAAATGTATCAAGAGCTGTTGATGAGATCTGGTATTACTGAGGCTTTGCTGGAAGAGCCACTTTTCTCCAGCACTAACACAAACTTAAACATACTGCAATTTTTCCTTGGCCTATGTTTGCTGCTTTAGTTTCAGATCTAATGGATCTAAATTGTGCCTGCTTCTTCTAGCTATGTAATTTTGTATAATAAAAAGATTCTGCTTCTCCCAAAGAAATCCAGCTCGAATTTTCTCCTAAGATAGCCCTGAAATTTCCATAAGCTCCAGTGACTGCACATAGGAAAATTCCCTTGTTATATTTACATTAAGTAAATGAGAGACCCAGGCCATGTGTCTGAGCTTTAGTACGTGGTATTTGGTACTGTTTAAGTGTAAGCATTGTCCATGGCATGTTTTTACTCCAGGTCAGATTGTGCAGCCACAAATGGTGTTGGGCACAGTTAGGAGAGCTGTATGGGTTGGCAACTAACATGTCTGTGTAGGTTATACAGCTTAGGTGTGATCTCTGTCATAACTATTCTTTTTTTTTTTAAAGAAAGAACACAGAAGAGCATGCACAAGTGTGACACTGCTAGCAATCACTAATAGAGATTAAAAAGATTAAATGGTAAGATCATTCTAAATTCTTTACAGCATTGCTGCCTGTAACTGATCCCCAAAACTGTACTTAAGTTTTCCGTAGTTACCCTTTTTAGTTAAAATAGTAAGCCCATCCAGTGAACAGACGCTGGTGATTGTCAGTGACTTCTGTCTGCACTCTTACTTCATTGCTTTCCACAGAAATGGCATAGTGTCTTGCTGTCTTGGTTATTGCCAGCACTGGTGATATCTGGATAACTATGGCAGCACTGTGGGATGTACTAGAAGATACTTTAGTATGAAAAAGAAAGTCTGAAAACCCATAAGAAAGGGTTATTAAAAAAAAAAAAAAAAAAAAAAAAAAGAAATATTTGATAGCATAGATTTTACACATGGATTTTAATACTCCATTTCAGAGTACACAAAATTCTATCCAAATGGATAAGTTGTGTGAGAAGGTATGACACAAGATCACAGAAAGTTTAAATTGAATTTAGACTTTAAAGATGTCTTCAAACACAGAAAGGAATCCATTCCACGAACTTTAAATACCACTACTTGTATGAAAGTCATTGAATTTTTTTTGCAGTCAATGGAAAGAAAGAACCCCAGCTGGGTACAGCACATCTGCCAATGGCTATTTCACACACTGCAGAGTAACAGACTTCCTTCTACAACTGCCTGGTTCTCCATGCTAACTATGGATGGAGTTGGTGATGAGCTTAAATTATTGGCTAATACGATAATTCAGGCTGGAGGGACCTCCTGCTCAGAGTGGAGTTGACCATGAAGTAAACACAACCTTAAAGAAGACATAGTGTGAGCATGGTCATTCCCAAACACTGATTTTTGTGATAGCTCACGCTGGGTTAAATGAGTCCTATCCCTCTTGTCCTTGGGTGAGAAACACCAGCTTGCTTCTGAGGTTGATCCCATCACACCTTGCATGCATCTGGCACTTTGGCAGTATTGAAGCAAGAGTCCTCATAGGGATGAGAGCCCTGTCAGCCCTCTTGGAGGGCCAAGTAGGGATAAGAAAGACAGAAACAGTTCTGAGCAACAGCAGCACCTATATATTTTGTGTTCGTATCAACAGCAGCTAATAGGTGCTGCCACTCCCTTTTTCCAAGCTTAGCATCCTTCAGAATAGGAGTTCATTCCTCAGTTATCCACCATACATGCACTCATATATATTCATCCATATCTATATACTATACTTATCTTTCTTCCTGGATACTAAAACTGTGATAGCCCATTTCCAACAGCAAGTCAAAACTGTGGCAGACAGGATAACTTCATGCATTGCAGAACAGAGATTGTTTTCTATGTTGTTTTTATAAACAGCTCTACGTGTACTTTGTACTTGATCTCATCTTCTTTAAAATGACCACCAAGGAGATTTGTTGGCAAGTTTTATTGGAGACTGGGAAGGAGGGGAAACGTGTGGTTAATGCTCTTACCTGCCATCTGTCTGAGCGTGTCATATGAGGAGATTACATTTGGGTGCAAAATCTGTAGTGCTCGATTCCAGCCAAGAGAAATTTCAAATAAAACCACCTGAAAGGGATATCCATGCAGAGCTCACCACAGCCACATCCCAGAAGTTTAAGGCAAACCAGGTATAAGAAAATAATTGTATTACATTTAAAAATATATAAAGTCCATTTGAGTCATTGTGAGCATTCTTTGGACAGTGATATCCATGAAAATCTCTCTCAAAGATAAAAGCTAAACAGATACAAGCCAGGTTTACTTTAATGTAAAAACATATGCACTCTGAGAGCCTTGTCTACACAAGAAAGTTTATCTGATGGAACCAAAACTTGTGATTTTACTTAGTGTAACTGTTATTTTTTTTGATTTTTTTTAAGAAATTATATCCATAGTGAAATTGAACCTCACGTTTACCAGCTTGAGCAAAGAAGGAAACTGCATTTACATTGTAATTATAAATTGGTTTCCTCAGACTGGCAGAGGAAGATGACACTGTTATGGTGATGTGTGCCAGACGTGTGTTAGTTCAGTCTGACACGATTTACTTTAAGAGAAGCCAAGATGTGAATTTACAGCAGATCAGACTGCCCTGAGGACTGCCCTGGGGAAATCTCTGCTCTGCAGCATGAAGTAGCTCTGCCTGCAGCATCAGATCCATCAGTTATGCTGCATTTGCCACAGGGTACAAGAGGGAATATGCAGAGATAAGGTCTGATGACTAATGCAGTATAAACTCATGCCCGAAGCTGCTCAAAGAAGCTTTTAAGTGTATCTGTACCTCAAGCTGCTCAGGACTGAGCTGTAGGTAAAGCAGAGCCTTGTGGGCTCAGAAGCATCCAGAAGAGCTTAGGTTGATTACTAAGACTTCAAGATGGCTATTTAAACAGTGGGAAATATTCATTAAGAATGTATTTTCAAAATAAAAGCAGCTCTGCTTTGATTTAGTAACACCTCTTTGTTTTACTTCTAACACAGTTTACCCCTCACACACTAACAGCCCGGTTGGGATGTGCTCACACAACCACAAGCATGCTGTAAGAAGCTGCCATCCCGCAGGCCCTGGGAGGGGATAGGAGCACAGATGGGCTCCTGCAGAGCAAACTGAACCAGGCTGCAGGCGTGCACCTCTCCACCTCACGTGGGGCCCTGTGCAGGCCTGACCCAAACAGCCACCCACTTTGCCACCCCGTGTTCCCAGGCTGTCCTTGGTGGAACAAGAAGCTGAGTGGCTGCGTGTGCCCTGGTGAAACAACCTCAGTGCCTGGAAGATGTGTAGATTTCTTGCACTAATTACCCAAGCAGTAAAACAGCACGTGCTGTTTGTGCACTCCTGTGCATGCCAGGTGTGCAGGCGGGACATCTGGCCCTGCCTCAGTGCAGGGATAAGTGGAGGTTTCAATGCTAAAAGCAGCACAAGTAAGCAGCTGTAAATATGCTATCACCCTTCAAGGCACATCCCTCTGTAGTCGATGAGCATTGCTCTGACTGCTTTGCCTGCAGGCAATGGCACATGGGTCTGCTCCCCCCCATCCTCCCCCACCACAGGGAATGTGAATGTAGCCTGTATTATGCAAGGAGCAGTTGCCATTGTACATACTCGGGCCTCTTGGCCCACTGGAAGCAGTTCAATGCTTTTCTCACGATGGACAGGCTGCTTTGCACATTTTACAATAGGAAAGCATGCTCAAAGGGAGCTGCCAGATACATTAATTACTACATTTGTATTTATTAGTCTTTAATTCTGGTAACTAATGGATGGCCATTTGGCTTGTCTTAGTTCCAGGACTAACACATTTGATGCTATCAGTCAGATTAATATCAGTGCTCCTTGAAAGTGTGATTAAAATCCTTCCACTGAGAATGAACAGCTTGTGTGCCCTCAGCAGTGTGCTATGCAGGATCTCTTGTATATATATACATACATATGTATGTATGTGTGTACATACATACACACACAAATATATAAACCTGGGTAGTGCATGTTTTCTGCAATTCAGCCCCTCTCTTGCTTTGTTGCTGATTTGATTGCTCCTTATGTTCTTAATTAAATTAAAGGTCTGTGAGGTTCTGGCCAAATTAATCATGGCTGGGAACCAATTTGTGTTTCTCCTGCAGCTTTGAAGTCTGTTTAATCTATCCTGTTATCGCTGTAATATCTGAGATGTGACCAGGACTTTGTAAGGAGACATATTAGACAGATTGCAAAGTTAATGGGGACATATGGGTGTTGTTTCTCAGCCATTTTTCTTTCTGTAATTGCGGTGGAAAGAATCTGTCAGCGTAAATGCGCTCCTCAGTAATACACTGCTGGGGCACGTTGGTAAGTGATGTGGATAGCACTGGTCTCTGGAAACATGTTCTGTGCATACAGTCGATCATTCCGTACCTTTCATTTGTTTTCTTGGAAACACCTAACCAATGATGAAGTCACTTGGGAATGTATCTGGCATCAACTTTGATGTTCATAGCACTATGCACAATTTTCTAATCAGCCTTTTGATAAAACAAAAGAAAAATCTTATTCTCTTTGTGGTTTTCTGCCTGTGAGTTTTGGTTGATGCAATGTGTGCTCGTCAACAAACCCTGGGAAACTCAAATAGAACGACTGCATCATTTTGTTTTCCAGCCACTTCCTTAAGTCTAATTTGTTACATCTCTGTTTAAATTAGCACAGCCAAGCAGGTATGAAAATAAAGTCTTAACCACCCATGTCATGTTTCATAAGATTAGGCAGGAAGCACTCCATAAATTCTAGTAGTTAACACTCATTTTAATTGAATTGCCCCCAGAGTTTGAATGGAACAGGTATTCATCTGAACAGTTGTGTTTCCCAAAACATTCTGTCTAACAGCAAACAGATGTTTACCAAGACAGACAAGGCCACGTTTCTAGTGATAGAAAAGTGATGCCTTTATTTTGTGCATCTGTCAAGTACTTCTGCATCTAAAATAATTGAATTGAAAATTGAAAAACCCTTCCTCTAGGCTCAGCTACATTAAATACATCGATGTAAACCAAAATTTGAGAAGATCTACAAACAATCTGGATTTTAATGGATATTAAATAATTTGGTATTGATTTGTCCTCTTGTCCTTAAGCAGGCCAAGTCATTGGGTTGCAGGAACGTACATGAAAAAGCAGTAGAAATGAGCAGTAGCTCATTCTTTAGAGTAATTTATGCTGCAAAACACTATGCTCTAGAAGTGTATAATAGGAGAGCTACTTTTACTTGTTTGTGAAAGGTAAATTACTCAAATAACTTGCCTAGGACAATACTGTGCACTAGAAGGCTATCTTTGCATATCAGTTACTTTAGATCAATTAAAAAATTGCTAAGAAATGCAAGATGTTCCCACTCTTACACCTGCAGACATAGATGATTTTATGCTTTGCACCTGCTTCAGAAACAGATCATTTAGGTTAAGGCAAGTCATGTTCATCATAGGTAGCTTCAGATAAAATATTTGAACGTTAGTATTCAGGTGGATAGCTGTTTGAACATCCTGGAGATGTTCAAGAAACATGTAGATGTGGTACTAAGGAACATGATTTAGTAGTACATATTGGTGGTAGATGGATGGTTGGACGAGATGACCTTAGAGGTCTTTTCCAACCTTAATGATTCTATGATTTAGTTCTTAATACGATCCTGGTTGTGAAAGCAAGAACAGCAGCCAACAGAGATATTTACTCTTCAAGAGTTACAACTACATCAGGAGGACACCGTCTGTCTTTGCCCTGATACAGGTAGATTGTAATCCAGCTGGCATCATCCTTCACTGCTGCTGCCAAAACTCCGAACGGGAGGGGCTGCATATTTTTAAAGCCTTGTCTACACTTAGCTTATTTAGAATATGCTGTCATTTATTTTAATCAATTGGATCAATGCAACTTCTGGAAGTTTACTCAGGCACATCTGTTACATTTGTTACTGTTGCTGTAGTTGTTGCTGTTTTTCTTTTGAGCCTACCTTTTTTTGGAATGAAAGCCAAAAGACTCATTCTTACATCACAGTGAGTCTACCCAAGAACAGAGGTATGTCTCCCCCCATGACTTGTCCTATAATATCATGTTCATACAAACAGTAAAAATCAGACAAGCCAGAATTCATTATAAGAGGAACATATAAACACTAGGAGGAGGAATGTCACATTGCTTAGATAGGAGTAGAGAGTACTCTAGGAAAGTACTTTCTAGCTCACAGATCCAAGAACTCTCAAAAAATGATGTGGCCAGAGGAAATAATTTAAAAACAAGACCAGCAGGCAGAGTTGAGCTTGCAACTCCTGTAGCTTTCCTTGTAACTTCCACTCAGAAGCTAACTACAGATTGAAGAGCACTGAAGAGTGCATCTCTAATGGCTATAATTTCACTGTTGAGTTTCTTCTTTCTTAAATTCACTACTAACTATACTTGAGCATTTAGAAGGATCATAAGAAACTGTTTAAGAAACTCTGGAGCCCTCTGAAAAGCATTTTGATGTAATACACTTCTAGTAAAAACAAGACTCCTCAAAAGACATTTTTGACATCAAGATCTGAAGACATTTTGCAACTCCATGTATACAAATTTTGTGCATATAATTGTTCAGTGAAATCAAATTTCCTCCAAATTAATTCTAGGATTTTAAGAACACCTTATAAAGCTGGATGAAATGTTTCACAGATGAGTGGACAAGCCTCACTCATGATTAATGATGTTAAGGATAGACTCGAGTGGACAAGCCTCACTCATGATTAATGATGTTAAGGATAGACTCAAATTCTGTGGCATCATTACTGAGTCCTGACACTTGAATTTCAACCACCATTTGACTGATCCTCAGAAGTCTTCAGAAAGCAAATATTAAATGGATTTCAGACAGACCTTAACTATATCCCAGTAAAGATATTTACCCAGTTTGAAATGCAACCTCTTTTTTCAAAACCGATGTCATATACACTTTGCCCATATATTTTCACTAAGCATATACCATACTAGGGTTGAACTAATCACTTCCTTTGGATCAAAGGTTCTCAGTTCACTCCAATTATTGTCCTGCAAACCATGTTGAAAAATTGTATAAAATTGAGAACTACCACGTCTACATCTTTTCCCTCTTCTGCTCTCACACATAAGCAATCTGTTGAATAGTTTTACAGGATTTGTTCTCGGTAGAGACACATTCATTATTTGCATCACTTATTATTTTTTATCTTTCTTGCCTCTCCCATATCCCTTTCTATGATGTTATTTGTTTGCCAGTACAATCCTTTGGAGTTTCTGATGTCCCAGAGACTCACTACTGGTCCACAGAAAGTTTTGTTAACTCAATGAATGTTCAAGACCATGCTAGCTTGCATATATAATTTTTAAAGCAGTCTTTTCTGGATGAGAACATGACATGAGATAGGAGGCAATAGAAAATGCATAAGCTAGGCTATCTCCATCTCTGTAAACTTTGCCTTTTTCTCCTTCCCCTGAGCATTGATTCACTCCCCGGGGAACAGCCTAGGCCTCCAAACGCAGGCAAATGCAAACACCACAACCACATCTGAAAGGATGGAGGTGAATGATTTTGAGGATTTCTCTGTCAGTTCTCACACACTTAAACTTATCTCAGTCTTTCCATTCACATCTACTGTGGCAACTGAATTTTAAATTCCAGCTCTTCTTCCTGGCAAGACTTTTGTTTCAGCTGTTTGACCTGCCAGAGCTGAAGGCATAATAGGATAAATCTGAAATCTAAAGTAGTTCCTACAACACAGTTTGGAGTGGTTCAGAGCACTTTCCATAGTCTCTCTGAAAGTACTGTACAGAAATGAAAAGTTGGTTCTGTGTAGCTGTTAAGCCTCTGATTCAGTTTGCTTATCTGTAAGCTAGAGCAGAAGATGATTCCCTTGATTTTATTTTCTAGACTGACATGTCTTGATTAATTCAAGATGTGTGTATTCCAAGTCTGCAGGGACACTGGGATAATGGCAATTACCTAATTGTCACATACCACCGCCCACTCACTTCATAAAATTCAATCCTAAATTGACTTGTATTACATTCAGTAAGTAGGCTTTTCCCACTACAACTGCACGTAAAACTACCACAAGTTTCTGGTCCACTGTTGCATAGATAAAAGTCTAGTCTACCTTAGGTGAGTTCCTAAGCCCACATGCTTGCTAGCAGAGGAGGCAGTGAATACATCTACTGCTCTAAATTCAACGTGCGTTTTGTCTGAGGAAAGAATATTTTTTTTCTATATTTGTTTAAAAAAAAAAAACACAAAACCACTCTTGAAGTGCCGATTGTTCTTCTGCCTCAAATTTTCTTCTTGATATTTGTACAATGTGTTGCTTCATGATACTTATATCTTATCTATTTACTATTTTTTAGTGAAAGGCTTACTATGAGCAATTCATTCCTTTGTTTGCTCTTTCACCTTCCTGTACCAACATTTGAACTTAGAGTGGAAACTTCCACTTCTCTGCTGGAAGAGATCAGACAGTTGGCATAATTTTTGCCAAAGTACACAGAATTTCTATGGTGGCTTTTTCTACAGTCATTTTTAGCCTAATTATTTCTCTTACGCTTTCAGTCAAGATACAATTGGTACTTGCAAAGTGTGTTTTTTAGATTTGATGTTGAGACAAGGTTTCATAAAACTCACTAACTTGTTAGTTGAGCTGCACTCCAGAGTGCATCATATTTCAACAACTGTCTTTTATGCACTTCATCAAGTGTCAAAGTAACAACCATCTCTGTGTTCTCAGTAATGAAAGGATTCTTTGAGAGTTAAATACTCTTTTAGTTGTTTTTAATCAAGCTTAACACTCACGAAATTTGTGGGAACGACAGTTCCATAGGCTAGCAGCAATACAACAGGTACAGCCAGAAATCCTGACTTCCTTAACACATTTATAGTTGTGCCATCAGTTTTCTTTGCTTTTGATTTAGCCAGAAGTCTTTGACTATTACTTTTGCTCTCATGGCCATTTCAGTTGGAGTTCCTCTCACTGTCTTTATTCAAGTATATACACAGGTGACTTTTTGGCAAGGGTATCCAGGGAGAGGGTGTAACATAGCACCTTGCTTCCTTATTCCATTTAACTCACTGTGGTACCACGCCTACACTTTCACATCTGGTATAATGGACTTGCTGCAAGACCTTTTCCAGGTGCCATGTTAGGCACCTGCAGTTATTTTGGTGGACTGTTTTCTCTTATGTACTCAGATTTCAGTAAAATTTTCCCAGCTATTTATATCTTGAAGCAGAGACACAGAACTGGTTTATATATTTGTTTCAATTTTGCTTAAAACAATAGACTTGAGGTGTTATTTACACTGTTCATTTCACAGATTTGTTAACTAGATGCCCAGTGCTGATAAATGTCACCACACTGTGTCCTTTTCACGGCATGTTCCAGATCAAAACCCTGGACTGCCCCACATGTACCCTTCTTGTGTCACCTGCTTACAGAGCAATTACATCTTGCACACATTTTGCCACAGTAAAGACAGGGAAACTCGTTTTAAGCTGTTTGTCCCAGGTGAACATGCTTCAGTTTCATTTGAGTGTGCTCAAAAAGCATGGCAAAGGTGGGAAAAGGAAGAGACGGGGAGTCATGGGAAACTCTAGCAAGAGCAGGACAAACAGCAGGGGAGGGCAGCCACAGGGCTAACCTCTCAATGGGTTGCACTCAAACATGTAGCAGTATCATATTATGCAGTAAAACGATTTATATTTACAGTCAATTCAGTATTACAGCTGCTCTCATAAACCTGGCTGTAGACATAATGGTCATACAAATATATTCCTTAGACCATGCAACAGCATAGCTTGAAATGAACCATGACTGCCATGTAAATCAAATGTAAAATCCATTTTAATACTTTGAACTATATTCCACCCCCCACCCCCTCCTTTTTTTTTTTGAACCTTTTCCTTTTCATCCATTTTCATACTCTTTTCTCCACTTCCCGAGCAGTCTTCCAGACTCAGAACCATATTCTATTGTTTGCTCACTCAGTAACAGGGAGACATTTTCATATAACTCCTTTCTTAGTGACAGAAAAGTTTAAAATGAGGGAACTTGGGGCAGAAATAATTTCTCAAGTTAAAAATATGTAAGTATATATGTGCATCTAGAGAGTGAGTAAGAGACTTAAATAGAATATATATATATGTTTTAACGTAAGAGGAAGAATAAGAATCACTTCGCCGGCATCAGTAGTGATTCTAGATTTAGAATACTGATTTAGAATCAGTAGTGATTCTAAACATCAACAGCTTTTAAAACTTGAAGTGAATTAAATATTGCAACTTTCAGTTTTTGTGTTGTATGCTATCACATCACTCACTGTGCTCAGCTGTCTCCCATCACTGTGCTCACTCCCTCAACAGTTACAGATTTGGTCACTCCAGCAGCCTCTTTAGTAAAGTTTGCTTTCACACACCTGATAAAGCATTTGTTTAGATTAAGATATACATATATATATTTTAATTGTTAAGCTATTTTCACTTCCATGTTTTCTGAGTGTAAGTAATGGGAAAGAGGTGTGCTTTGCAAATCCACACAGTCATGAGTGACACAGGTTGGACTCCTAGCACAGTAGAGTGGGTCTTCTCTTATCTATTCCACTGTAAGTGAGGAGTTGAAGTGAATTCCACTGTATCAGTGCAAAAGCAATGTCAAACAGGAATGCCCCACCATATTCCTTCTCTCTCATTTCTGACCTGTTTGAGCCAAATCTAGCCAACAAACTTTTGGAGTACTTTTTTTTTTAGTTCCTCAGCTCCAGCTTGAACGATCCCAGATTTTCCCCAGATCTTCAAACACACCCCCAGCCTGTACAGAAGAAGGAAAACTGGCAACTTCAAGAGCAGCAGCCACTCCTCCCCTCTCAGAGGCCGCACATCTCTGCTTTGATGTGGCTGACCTCCTCCAAACTGGAGAAAACTGCTGCTTCTCAACACTGAGATTTCCCCCCGAGGCCATGAATTATGCTGACAACTGGCTACTGACAACTGACACCTCCCTGAAGGGCTCCGGCCCACTGTGGGAACTGACACTTCAAGGGGAAGCTTCAATGTATAGCCCGAGCTGGAAGTGGGGCTCTTGGTGTTTAATGAAAGTTTCTATTTTGCCTGGAGACAACCACAGGCTGGAGGGTTTGAGTGGGAATCTGAAAGTTTGGAAGTGTTTCGGTCTGAGGCCTTGATATGAGACAGAAGTCAATTGTGAAATTTGGGAACAGACTCAATTTTCCCCAGTCTCTGAATGGACATTGATATCAATTTGATGTATAACTTTAAAATCATGTCTTCATAGAGCACTTTTTGTGCCTCTTTTTCTTTCTTTTTTTGTGCCATCCATCTCCTCCTCTTGCTACTTGAGGAAATAAAAGTTTATCAGATGGTTATTTTTCCTTATCAAGCATGATCAGCAAAAATTTTGTGAAGATGAAGTGTTCTGAAAACAAACTCTGATCTTAGTTATTTCTAAATTAACTGTATTTTTTTGCCTAGTCTTTTTGTCCTGGAAAAGATAAATAAAGTCTCTTAGAGGAAAATCTGAAATGTTAAATTCTATTTCAAGATTTGCATGCTAAATACACTCACATCTTATCTCAGCCTCAAGTTTGCATATTCTCATTAGAGTAACACATTCAGAAGACCATTCACAGTGTGTGACATGGTGCTGGTCCATGCAGTGGGCTTGGTATTTAAGATAAGAGTATTTTTTTGCCCTGTTATATTTTATTAGGAAATATGCAACTGAAGAAACCCACCTGGATTGTTAAGCCTAGCCCATGATCATAAGCAAGTCTGCTCAGTGCAGGTGGTTGTGAGACCCGTCAATCCACCACAACCATAAAATACTTTCCCACAAAAGAAAAGAAGAATGAAAAGACATCACCTCTGCCCTGGATCAGGTTGGTTAAAAGTAGAAAATATTCCCTAGATATCGAGCACCAATGCATGAAAACAAAATGCCTTCCTATCTGTTCTCTTTCGGCCTGGGACAAAGCCCTTTCTAGCCCTGGATTTAGAGTGAGTCTCACCTTGTTCAGCAGATTTATGCTGATTTCCAGATATTTACCACCTTCTTCACAGAGCCTGTTTAGCAACAAGATACAGATGCATGCACAACCAAACCACATCACTGAATTTTAGATTTCATTCTACACAATATTCACAACAATTTGAAAAACTTCATTAACTTTTAACTTTTTTTTTTTTTTTTTTTTTTTTTTTTCCAGTATTCTAAAACAGGCTTTAATTGTGCTTTGCATAAACTCTTCTGCATACTTCATCTTTGAGAGTGTCCTCTTCTTCTGGTGCCACTGATGGGCAGCAAGTGATTTCGGCTGATGCTATCTGCTAGCCAGAGGATATAAAAGTGCTAATTTATCTTCCAATATAAACAACAGCTGGGGCAACTTTTTGCAATGTAAATGGTTTGTTCGGTGCATTTTATGACACAGCTTGTGCCTTCACAAGCACTAGTCATTGTTTGCTTTTCTTTAAAATCAACTCAAGGTCTTTCACTGCTGTGATCGGCACCACAATAAATGAGGTCCCCTTGTGCATAGCATAGGTGCATGGACCTACATAGCTCAGATTTTAAAATTTTCAAAAATTCAGAAGTCAACAACTGACTGTCAGGAGTTATGGGGTTTTATTAACACCGAAGTGAATTAAATATAAAGAATAATATGAAGGACTTATTTTTTTCTTGCCAGTTTTTGAGACAAACACTAACACTGTTTACAGTTTTTGTTTGTGCCAAGGGAAAACGAGCAACCTTGGTTGCTTACTTTTAGCTTGAAAACTGAACTTGTTGTTCACGTGAGTTGGGGGGGAGGAGGGGAAGAAGTTTGCCTTCCACCTCATTACTTTCTGCTCACTTTAAACTCCCAGAGAATGTTGATCTGCACAAAGCATTACCCAATCCTCATGTCAGAAATGTAGGATTTGAATCTATTTGCTTGTTTGTTTAGCCACAGTAATTTTGAAAGGCATTAAAAAGCTGCCACCAACTGAAGTGAACTTCACATTTCCCATTCTCTGAGCTCACTCAGAGATGAAAGGCTTCTCCTGGCCGTTACTCAGCACTTTCCCTTTGCACTGCTCTGTCCCACCACGGAGGTTATTAACTTTTTACAAGTGCTGCTTACATCCTCCCTTTGATGGATAGTAATAAGCTTGTATTTAGATTACAGGGTTTCCCAGCAAGGCTGTTTTGTTCCTGGGGGAGGGATATTTAACACAAGATGGGTTTCATATCAGCCATCCCACTAGCCTGATAAAAATCAGGATGAGTAATCTGCTTTAGGGTGTGTCACACCATACCGCCCCAAGGCTTTAATGAGAGGTGATGGGTGCCCCAAAAATGGTGAGGCTGTCGGGTTTGGGATGGTCCTCCCTTGCTTTGTGTGCCTAAGCTCAGCTCCCACCAGGATGTAGGTAACCCCTTAGAGAGAGCAGAGAGCACGGGGGGAGCAAGAGGGAAAAGGAAAGCCCCCTTTTGCTTTTCTGAAAGCCTCATCCTCTTTCAAAGTGGAAAAAAAATAATGAGGAGGTGGAGAGGGAGGCCGGAGGGGAAGAAATTTCCCTGCCACCTCATTACTCTCTGCTCACTGTAAACTCCCAGTTGCAGCCAGTGCGGCTCCCGCCCTCTTCTCCCCTCTGGCCGCTGTACCTCCTTTCCAGATGAAAATGTAAATCAAGACATTCAGGATTGAGACAAAAAAAAAAAAAAAAAAAGAAAACAAAAACAAAAACAAAAGCAGAGTAAGAACAGCCCATCCTTATTTATGGATGACGCAGGAGTGAACGCTGTTGGTCTACTCAATCTCTAACTCTTACGATTTTTAGCAGAATGCTCATGACTCACAAACCATCTTTTCTGGCTAAAAAACGCTCTGGCTTTTATTTTTTTCTCGGTGGAAAAAAGCTGACACCAGATGTTTCTTCAGACCCTTCCCTGTCCTGAGTGAGTAAACACCAGAGACAAACAGGCTGTTCTGTCATCTTGCTGCACTCCACAACACCAGCAGTTTTATCAGCTAGTTAAGAAAAAACACATCTAATCTGCTACTAATTTCATTAAAGATACATAAATCCTCAATTTAGAAATTAAATACAAGTGCCTACGTGTCATTAATATGGCTGTTTTTGAGCGCAAGGCTATGATGCACTGATACAATCAAGCTCTTGTGCTGCCCAAGCCCTCAGCTTCCAATGTGTGTGTGTCTCCTGGCAGAGGAAAGCTCTGGTCCTTTCTAGCAGCCACCCGCCAGTATTTTTAAACCTTCTCTCCTAAAATAACACATCAGTGTTTGCCTATCTGTGCTTACAGGAAGGCTGAATGGCAGTTTGTGGACACACCAGTGTAACTGGATTTTGTCATTGGTTTTATGATGTCAGAGTGTTTATCAAGCATTGCTGGGACAGTTAGTGAGAGCTGTGCTTCTCTCTGCAGTGTACCTCCCTTTGTAGGGATTTTTGATCTCTAATAGAGTTAGGAGATGAAGCTGAGGACAGCTAATTACCTCTCCTGAAAAGAGTGAAGGTGATGAGTTCTATCTGCCCAGTGACTTCTAAGTTTGCTATATTTATTACAAATATATCCTGAAGTGAACAACATAAAACAAACATGCACAAAACTTTTATTCCTTCTCTGTTGGTAAAAATACATTGATCCAGTAGCTGAGCACTGTGGATTTGGCTGATAAAAACCTACTTCTCATAGAATCATAGAATGACTTGGATTGAAAGGGACCTCAAAGATCATCTAAGTACAACTCCCTGCAGTGGGCAAGGCTACCAACAAAATCAAGTTCTAGATCATTCAGATCCTCATCCAATCTAGCTTTGAACGCCTCCAGGGATGGGGGATACCCAGTTCCTCTTGCAGTCTGTGCCACTCTTTCACCACCCTCTCAGTGAAAAACTTCCCTTCCTTTTTTGAGCCTAGACAGGCTCAAGCAATGGGCCCAGGAGAACCTCATGAAGTTCAACAAAGCCAAGTACAAGGTCGTGCACCTGGGTTGTGACAACCTCTGCTATGAGTACAAGCTGGGAGATGTAAGGGTAGGTACCCCCTGCTGAAAAGGACCTGGGAATACTGGTGGATGGGAAGCTGGACATTAGCCAGCAGTGTGTCCTTGCAGCCCAGAAAGCCGACTGTATCCTGGGTTGCATCAAAAGAAGCATGGCCAGCAGGGTGAGGGAGGTGATCCTGCCCCTCTGCTCTGCTCTGGTGTGGCCTCACCTGAGTACTGCATCCAGATGTGGAGTCTTCAGTACAGGAGAGACACAGACCTGTTGGATTGCATCCTGAGGAGGGCCACAAAAATGATCCAAGGGATGGAACATTTCCCCTTTGAGCACAGCCTGAGTGAGCTGGGGCTGTTCAGCTTGGAGAAAAGCTCCAAGGAGAGCTGATCGCAACTTTTCAGTATCTAAAGTGGATATAAGAAAAAGTAGGGTATAAACTGTTTAGGAGGGCCTGTTGTGATAGGGCAAAGGAGAATGGTTTTAAATAAAACAGAGGAAATTTAGATTGTACATAAGGAAAAATATTTTTTCTGATAAGGGCAGTGAAGCACTGGAACAGGTTGCCCAGAGAGATGGTGGATGCCCCATCCTTGGGGCACTCAAAGTCAGGTGGGACCAGGCTTTGAGCAACCTGTTCTAGTTGCACATGTCCCTGTCCATTGCAGGGAAGTTGGACTAGATGACCTTTAAGGGTCCCCTCCAACTCAAGTAATTCTATGATTCTGTGATTTGCATCCTAATTTCCTGAGCAGTGTCTTCATAGCACAATCCAAGGGTTTGGGTTGCAGTGCAGGGGAAGGATTTCAGGTTGCAAAACTCACTGACATAAGTGTAGGGAATGTATGAGAGGGAGGATAGTGCTGTCTCATCTGTTCTGTCATTGGGAAGCAGCTCCTGAAATAAACCCTCCCATAAATGTAGCTGGGTTATGTCTCAAGGAAAACCATGCTGTGAACCTAAGTGTGAACTAATGCTCATCTCATGCACTGCTGGTGATGAGGGGGGCTGGGACAAGGGAGGGAGCAGGGGAACTAAAACTGCCAGGAATTTGGTCTGGAAACTGTTATTTCAGTGGTGCCAAGATCTTGATCTTAACTTGATCTTAACTCTGTTTTCTCCTTTGGTCCCCAGCAGCCTTTGCATTGCAGTCCATTCTGTGGAAATCACATACATGTGTCTCCCACCTAACGTGTTAAAGTAACTTGCAAAACAAGTTATGGGGCAGATATGGAGAGGACACCTTCATGAACAAAGATATTTTTGATGCTCTAAGATGGAACGTGATAGTCTTTGGGGTTGCAGCTGGGCTGCCTTCATGGCAGGGTATCATAAAGTTGTTCCTGGTATTGTTTTGGTTTCCTTCTGAACTTGCAGAGTCACCCCACTTCCTTCAGTCCCACAAGCCATCCAGATGGATAGAAGCGATAAGTTGTGAGAAATTGCTTTGCAGTTTAGACACATATGGAAAATATGTTTTGGAAAATGTACTTATCTGTCTTACTGAAAGCAAATGTAGAGATTTTCTAGCCTGGAGCACATTTAGTTCAATTGTCCCACATAGATCTATGGCTTGATTTCCCCAGAGTTAAATTTAGGAGTATCTTTGTTTTGCAGTCAGGAAAATTATGCTTAATTCCTGCATGTGCCCCATGTCTTATTTCATATCAATTCCCACAAGGCATGTTTGGGTGACATTTTTTTGTCCTCTTCGATCAGAACTTTGTAATGATGTCAACCTGATAAGTGATGACTAATTCTTCTACATTTAAGACAGAATGGGACACATCTGTGTACCAAGATGCACATCCAGACCACCTTACTGCAGCCAATTAACACAGAATCACCTATTTCAATTACTGTGCAACTCCTTGTTGAAAGAATAATGTCTGGCAGACTGGATTGGTTCACTATGTGAACTGATCTTTTAACTTTTTAAGAATGGCAGCAGTTACGTGGTTGATCTGAGTTAAAGTTTAACTTCAAACAGAGATAGAAATATTTTTAGCATTAGTTTTCTATGATGAATATGTAGAAAGATTTTAGAATAATCTGACGTCGTAAGAGTGCAATGGGCAGCAACTTCATCCAGAGGCAAAATGAATAATCATACCCTTAAACCACATGAAAATTTATAAAGTTGTAACTTGTCAAGCCTGCATTTCTAATAGTAAGTCCCCTCATACAAACGTGCAAATACATTTCTAACCAATGAATATCATGATGTCAGGGATTCTCACCCTTGTGCTTCTTTATAGGCTGGCATCATATTTCTTAACTTATTACAGAATCACAGAATCACAGAATGGCCAGGGTTGGAAGGGACCTCAAGGATCATGAATCTCCAGTGCCTTGCCACATGCAGGGCCACCAACCTCCCCATTCAATACCAGACCAGGCTGCCCAGGGCCCCATCCAACCTGGCCTTGAACACCTCCAGGGACGGGCATCCACAACCTCTCTGGGCAGCCTGTTCCAGCACCTCACCACTCTCTCTGTAAAGAACTTCCCCCTGACATCCAACCTTAATCTCTCCTCCCTCAACTTAAAACCATTTCCCCTTGTCCTGCAGTTATCTACCCTTTCAAAGAGTTGATTCCCCTCCTGTTTGTAGGCTCCCTTTAGGTACTGAAAGGCTGCAGTGAGGTTACCCTGCAGCCTTATTTTCTCTAGGCTGAACAAGCCCAGCTCCCTCAGCCTGTCTTTGTAGGGGAGGTGCTCCAGGTCCCTGATCATCTTTGTGGCTCTCCTCTGGACCCTCTCCAACAGCTTTCTGTTTTTCTTGTACTGAGTGCTCCAGACTTGGACACAGTACTCCAGATAATAGGCACTTTATTACCTAAAGTGTCTATTAGCACCTGCTTTATTGCAAAAAAAACCCATCAACCTACAACCTTCATACCACATATGGCTTCTTTTCACTACATATACAAGTTACAGGGCCAGACAATATGCATCCCAGAGTCCTGAAGGAGCTGACTCATATGGTTGCTGAGCTGCTCTCCATCATATTTAAAAAGTCATGGCTGTCAGGCAAAGTGCTCAGTGACTGGAAAAAGGGAACCATCACTCCTTGTTCTATAGCATTCTTGTAATAAGCAGAATTCACAACAAGTAAGATAGAAAGGACAACCTAAGGAACTACAGGCCAGTGAGCCTTACATCTCTACCTGACAATGGATCAGATCCTCCTGGAAGAGACGTAAGACACCCAGCATTGCTCCACTAAGGGTAGGTTGTGCCTGATGAAACTTGTGGACTTCTTCTTGTGATGGAGTGATGGCATTGTGGACAAAGGAAGGGCAACTGATATCATCTACCTGAACTTGTGCAAGGCCTCTGACATGGTTCTGTACCACACCCTTATCTGTAAACTGAAAAACATTTGGGTTACAATTACTGATCTCAAGCATCATCAGTACACTGGTAATTGTATTAACTTAGTTTAAATATGCAAAATGAGAGACACTAAATTAACCTTATGATATTTTTACAGTTTACTTGTGAGACTGATAAAGTCTGTATGCTTCTTGAGGTCAATAATATTAGTCAAGAATGTGAGTCAGTCACAAGCAATGTGACTTTAAGCCTTCATAAATCATTTGTAAAGATGGTACTGTAAATTGACACTTTCTTTGCTCTGTTCCCCCATTCAGTATTCTGCTATTGTAAAATATATTATAGAATATTTTTAGAATATATTGTAAAATTTTGCTTTTATCTTCAAATCGCTAAGAACAGCTGTGGATACAAAAACCTGAATATCTCCATATTTGAAGAGAAGCCAGGGATCAAACCTGAAACTTCATGTCATGAACCAGGTATAAACCAGGTGTCTTCTTAAGACAGTTTTCTGACATCTCATGCCTATGGTGGTAGTGGTGTAAAGAAAGTGATAACATTATGATCTTAGGGTGTGTTTTCTGTTCACATCAGACATGCATGAAGGAAATACAGCAAACTAAGGATTGGCAGTTCCTGAAAAGACCAAGCTGAATGCAAGCTGTACAAACCTTTTATTGTCTAAATCAAGTAGGATTATACTCTGTCCTCAGCTATATCAGAGAAGTGCAGATTACTACAGCTAAATCAGTAATCTATTCCAAACAGCTAGGAGTATATCTATACTTGATTTCTGGGAGAATGGTGGAAGCCCTCTTCTATCTTCATTTTCCTTTCTTCTCTTCATGTGCTCAATTTCCAACCAATTCTTTGTTTACCCAATAATTCCTACCTACTCTCAAGATTTTTATTTTTTTGTTGTGGTTTAGGGGATTAACAATATCACATCAAATAATCTAGGTTGTTAGTTTTCCTTTTCTAAATCTGAAAGTTTGTTTGCTTTCTATTATACTGTCCTAAAAAACCAAGCTATCCTGAAATTACCTTAGTATCTAGGATTGCCTAGTCAAAGTTATTCCTAGGCCAGAAAGATCTGCCAACGCCACAGTGGAGATGTGTAACCTTGGTAGTCTGTGACACATTAGTTCTATAGCATTCTTATAATAAGCAGAATTCATACCAAGCTTTACTCTCAGGAATGCATGGAAGGGGAAAAAAAAAAAACAAAAAACCAACTTGAAGGAGACAGTTACAAAAGATCCTTTTGTGTTCTCTATGTGACCACAAGGAATTAGATGACTAAATATCTGATAATTAAAAGGAGCAATGGGCTTTGAAGGAGCCATTTCCTATGATCAAAAGGCTGTCTCATATCCAAACTTAAAGAGTTTTTCTGTTTGGATTCTTTTAAAGTCACTTGGATTTGCTTTTGTAAATGATGCCTTATAGCCCTGAAGGATAAAACCATGTGGGAAGAGAATAACTGCCTGAGATATGTGCCCTTCTAAAGAATTGCCATATATGTTCCATAAACCTTGTGCAATAAGGTCAGCTATTCCTCATTCCCGTTGCACAATCATTGGAACATTCTATTGGTTTCAAATATTCTTTGAGATATCCAGTCCTCACCAGCAGTTAATTTCCTTTCCAATTAAAAAAGGGGGTGAAACCACTTAGTCAGCACCCAAAATTCATACTGAAGTGATGGCGTGCAAAACTACACAGATGCTGGTGAATGTATGTGTAGTTTCAGTATTGCTTCAGACAAATATATTGCAACTCATCACCTATCCTTCCCACAAGAGAACTTGCATTGAAAAATAGAAAACAAACACACGGTTTTAAATGAAGCTAATAATTTTAATATTATAAATTACTTTTAAAAAGAAAACAAACAAACAAAAAACAACAACAAAACAAAACACTAAAACAGATTACTCTGGCAACAGGATGGATTCTCCTCCATTTTGTTCACAAATCTACAGGAGAAAGGAAGAATTTATCACCTCCCATAAGAAATACTGAGCATTCAGCATAACATAAAAATGTCCTTTAAATCCTTCAAGCACGTTGAATTCTTTTCAGTATGACATACAAATAGAAATGAAATGTTAGTTAGTACAGGTTTGGAGCAAAAAAAATAGCCATTTTTACTAAACCACTTTGGATGCAAGCCCAGTTTTGCAGAAACTTCTGTCCTGTCTCATCCTGTTTTATGGAGTTCTCTTTCTGTGCAGCTCCTGGCAGAAGTCAACTTGCTAATTCCCAATGACAAGAATTAGCCAGATCATATTTTTTATGGAACTGATTAAACATCTGATTCCATCACTTGGCCAAGAGTATGTTTATACTTAACCAAAAGACCTGCTTAGAAACATCCCAAGGAATAACCCATGCATTAAAATGATTTTTTCAGGACAGCCAGCCCATTTTGCTTCAGGAAGCTTAGTGTAAAGGCAGTACCTATATGTGTGCATACGTACATGGCTAAATCTAGCAGGTCAAAGTAACAAATGGAGATGCTTTAAGAGAGAAAGAGGCAGAATTGTGATGCCTGGATCTAAAACTACACCTAAAGATGCAATAGATACAAAGGGCCACAGCCACTGATATCCCTAGTAAAGCTTACTGGGTGCTTGCAGTGATTGGAAGCCTGGTTTTCCACCATCCCTCCCGAACTGAGCATTTTGGTACCTCTGTTATGCCTGCAACCCTTTGGTTGTTTTTCCCCCCATGTTCTTGGGGTTCCAGTCTAGTTGGAGTCCTCTGGAAAAGCCAGCTGTGTCTTGGCACCACCAACTTGGTAGAGCCCTGTGTCTGAAAGGAAAGGAGAAACATTGCCTCTTCTATAATGGCCTAGATGCTTAAAGCATTTACCATGAAAGCTGAAGCTCAAAGCTTTCCCCTGCATCAACTAGAGGCTGTTTCAACCTCACACAGGAGCATCAGGCAGGACAAGCACAGGGAAGCAACACCCTTCTTCTCTCATGTTGTCTAAACTGGTGTGTCTATGACAGCCAGGGTCAAAAGGGCAGGAAGAGATTGAGCCAAAAACAGTATAATTGTTGTCCTTGTGCCAAGGAAGCATGGGCTTCAGTCTCCTTTCTTGTACTTCATAATAAACATCCCAAAGAATTGTAATACTTCCAAATTAAACCTTAGAACCCCAGCAAGGGAAGTCACCCCCAGCATCTATCTACTGTCCTTCTATAGTCTCAACTTCTAATCAACACCATTTGTTTTAGACAGCAGACTCAAGATAAACACTGCCCAGTTAGCAGGAGACTTACTAGGATTTGAGTTAGCAAATTAAAGACAAATTCCTGGAAAGAATTCACTTTCTCATGGCTCTAGGAAAAAAAAAAATCAAATCAAAAAAGGACAGAAAAATAATGGAATATGAACCAGCCAAGGTTACATTTTCATATATTTAAACTCAGATATCTTTTAAGTCTTTTCTTATTTATAAAAAAAAAAAAACAAAAACAAACAACAAAATAAAGGATGCACTTCAGCACCTTACAGAATAAAGTGACTGAATTCCATCTTTACATACAAAGTATAGAAGTGATTTTTGTACAAAAATACAATAAATCTCTGTAATTGTAAGCTAAAATGTGCATCCCCAAATTGTTTTTCATTGTAAGTGCTTCAACTGATGTCTTCTAAATGTTTGATTTTACATGCAGATCAGAATTACAGACATAAAACTGTGAAATTTCCCCCATTTACAATGATGAAAGATTAATTAGGAAAATTTGGCTTGTACAGTAATAAAAGCATCTGTGGCACTTTCTAAAATAAACTGAATATATTTTGATGTTGTACGTGGAACTGGATGGCTGTTTCAACATGCCCACTTCTTCAGTAGAGAAAGACATAAAACCATCAGCATCAGTCATAAAAGTAGGGAAATAGTGACAGACAACCATGAAGATTCTACTAAAAACAAAACAAACAAACAAACAAAACAAAACAAAAAAATCCCACACAGTTTTTTAGTCTAATTCTCTTTTTAATCAAAGGAAAAAATATGCATAAGCTAAATGAGCTTGAAAAGTGAACCTGATTTTCAATCTTAAATAACATTTTTGTACTGCCGCTCAGTTTGAATGTTAATTTCATGCTGATCTTTTTGCAATGCTAAATGCAATCCTTTCCACCCCCCTACTTCCATTAAACAGTCAACTCGACAAGAAGGAGCAGAAGGAAAAGTATCACTTCATATCAACTCTCATTCTGTAGCCAGAAGCTGTAAGAGTTGTGATTTTCTCACAAAAAGATATTTTCACTTCACAAGGAAATGAGTTTGTACTAATGACCTAGATGAGGAAAAAGAGTGATTTCAGAATCCCAAAGGACTCTGCTACGTTAATTTAATTTATTTGTGTGTGTGTGGAAAGAGGAAGTTCGTAAATCATTCTTCCATCTTATTTAAATACATCCAAATGTATTTAAATACATTTTTAGATCTAAATCTAAATGGATTTAATAATCTATTTTTCAAAACTTTGACTGAAAACATAGCCCTACAAAATTCACTCTGGAAAACTGTTTTAAAAAGAACACTTAGAAAGTTATCAATCTGTGTTTTCCTCTCTGAAGTAAAACATATACTTGGAAATTACAGGTGATCTCTGGAAGAAAAAAAAAAAAAAAAACAACTACAATATTTAGAAACTGAGTAATGTCGTAGCAGATCCAATTCTGAAATAAACATTTCCTTGAAACTGGAAGATCTTAACCACACATTTGATAAAAACTGAAATCATATTCTCCAGAGAGAAAAAAAAAAAACAAAAAAAAAAACAACCAAAAAACAGAAAGAAAAGAAGCATATGGAGGTCAGTCTGGGTGTGACATCCATTACCACATCGACATAAGCCCCATTAGTCATGTCAATGTATATTTCTTTTTACATGCAGCACATTGCTTCTTTTAGAGCATGGGTGCATTTGGGGAAAAGGGAGACGAAAGGAGAGGAGAGAAAAAAGGAAAGGGAAGGAAAAGACAGAAAAGGAAAAGGGAAGAGGGAAAAAAAGGGAAAAGGGAAAAGGGAAAAGGGAAAAGGGAAAAGGGAAAAGGGAAAAGGGAAAAGGGAAAGGAAGGGAAGGAAAAAAGAAAGGGAAGAAAAGGAGAGAGGAGGGAAAGGGAAAGGGAAAGGGAAAGGGAAAGGGAAAGGGAAAGGGAAAGGGAAAGGGAAAGGGAAAGGGAAAGGGAAAGGGAAAGGGAAAGGGAAAGGGAAAGGGAAAGGGAAACAGAAACGAAAAGGGAAGCAGAAAGGGCCCTCAAAGGCACGGCTTGTAACTGGGCAGGTTGCCTTGTTGGTTGCTCTCTTGGATCCCAGACAAACATAGCACCATTGACTAGTTTAAAATGTATTTTTTATGCCTCTAATCTGATAACCAAGTGACGCCTTTCTTTTCCTCCCAGCTTTCCTCCATTCTCTCTGTAAAAAGGTGCACACTGTCCCCAGCCTGGACAGAGAAATGATGACTTCACTGAAAGATTTTTTAAATGTCAGCAAAGAGATGGTATCTGTTTTGCAGGATAGCACAGGAAAATTGCTCAAGAAGCAAGAAAAACAGAAGAAAGAACAGTGATGAGGCAATGGGATGCTGTCATTGGAATGGGGCATTCCACAATCATCTGCAGTGGTGCACTAGCTGGAAGAAAACGAATTGAGGAAAATTTAAACCACCCTTTTCACAGAACATGTTTGCATCCCTGCCTTCAACAAGACATTTCTCAAGAAATAGCAGCTTTAAATCAGCTCCATAAAAACACATCCAGTCTGTGGGGTGCTGCAGGCAAACTAGATTTTTCTACTCCAGTCCTGGAAATGGTTGGTACTCCCAGGGAGACGAGGAGCAGAGGGAGTCCTGGAAATCAAGTGAGGAAGATCCTTCTGCTCTCCCAGGTAGCAGGACACAACCATGTTCCTTGGCACTGGCACAAACCATCCCAAACAGAACAGGGGCCTCACTGGGATCCCATCTCTACAGGAAAGCACCAAAGTACAAGTAGGGGATGACTGTGAGGATTGTAGAGTTCTCCTTCTGCCTCCTCTGAAGTCACACTGTGGGGATTTCTGAGCAAGAAATTACTGACATTTGTCAGTAACCATGGGGGGAAAAGGTTCTTGCATCCTTCACTGAAAGTAAACAAAGTGACAGCAAAAATGACACCTGCATGGGGAAACCATTGTCTCCTTCTAATGTGATAAAAGCAAAAACAGTCCTGAAAAGTCCTCATTATTAACCAGATGCTCATTACATAAGGGGAGGAAAGATCGTAAATTTCTGTAAGAATGCTGTACAGCACTGAAAGGTGCTGTAAGAGTTATTGGATTATCAATGAGATCTTGCCATTGTCATGCCCTGGGGGAATGCTCACTCTGTATGTATCTGCAACTCCTCAGAAGAAAACCACAGTGCCAGGAATTGTGATTCACACATTAATCCACAGGGAGCTTCAAGCCCCGTGGATCAGGGGCAGCAAGGAAAACTCTTCCTGTTTCTCAAATCAATCACTATAGCTGGAATTCTATAAGGGACAATTGCTTTTTTTAGAAAGTAGCAATGAGCACAGTTAAGAGAAGCTCTTTTTGAAAGAAGTTAGTATCTGTCTGCAAGCACTAAGTGAACAAAATCTGCTGATTTGGGTTCTGTTTCCCACAGTGGAAGAGTGGGAAAGTTATCTTCCCTCTCTCTTGGGATACAAATGGTATCATATGAATCAGCCTCTTACAAGAGCCTTTTGGACAGAATGCAGGAAAATCTTCACATGATTTGAATTTCGTTAACTCGCAAGTGTTATTATTTTATGTTGTTGGCAAACATGGAGTCATTAATAATAGGATCTGCCAAATGCTACTACTTTATGGGACTTATGGCAGTTGAATCCATGCATCAGTTGCTTACAGCCTCGCACCTGTTAGCAGGATTCATCGTGCCAGGTAGCAGGGACCTTGTGCATGGGTGCAGGGCATCATTAGCTTCCACACCAGCCAACCCCAGGGAAGTGAGAAGAGACAATAAACAAAACAAAATAGAGCAAGGGAAAAAAAAAAAACAACCAAAACACACACAGTATTTGCTAGAATTGCTGAGCAAAGTCTGCGCTGATTCTGCTAATGTGCCTGAATTTTTTTCAAGTACTGTTCTGCTAATGCCAAAAGACAATGGCTTGGTTCCTCCAGATATTTTCTTTGACTTTGCACCACGCACATCTGTATTCCTCACACCCTACATTTCAGATCAGGATTGGAAAAGGACGTGCCTGGGGAACATTTCAGTTACCTGCTCCAAGGTTGCAGTTTGCACATGTCCCTAGAATCAGGTGAATTCAGGATGGTGTTTCCATTTTCTTTTTGTACACTGTATCTATCATTACTTACTGATCATCAGCTGTTGTAAGCCTCCTTAGTTTTACTTAATGGAGCTGTAGAAGAGGCTGACATGAAGTCATTTTTCCCAGGCTGTAGGTAGGCTTTGTGTTATGGCACCATCACTTGAATGGCACCTATGAACTGAAATCACAGCATCAGCGAGAGCTGCTGCTTCCAGTAAGCTGAAGTGCAAAGTACCCTTTCCTCTTCACTACAATGACATTAAATGTAGCTTCCCCATTTCTGGGACATAGCGGATATGAAAGTTTTCTCACTGAGTTCTATCACGAATTGCCAATGATTTAGATCATCTCCCATTTACATTCTTCCTCCAAGTAAATCTTACATTAGAAATCCCAGCATCAGAAAGCTTCTGCCTTGCTTGCTGCAGGCCTGTTTAAGCATCTGAAAAGCTTTTGCAACAATGGGGAGCTGCTCCTTGTGCAAGTCTTCTACATATTTTGGTAAAGAGGACAATTGAGAAAGTTGTCTTTCTTGGCTACTAGCAATAGAAGAGTGCTGAAGCATACTGAGCAGAAGAAACTATGACTGTAAATTCTGGGCAAAGCTGCTCCAGTATATATTAAAAAATTTGTCATAGACAGTCAAATCAAAGGCCTGTCTAGCCAAGTATCCTGTCTCTGACAGTGATTATTAACAGATACTGAAACAAAAACATAAAAAATAAGTCATATACATTCCTCTTACTGCCTTCCAGCTCCAAAAATCAACAGCTTAGAGATTTCCTGAGACTGAAATTACATCCAGAGTGCAGTATGAAATAGTCACCAAAACACCCATCCACCATGAACGTGTCAGTCACTTTAGGAATATATTTATTTATTTGAATGAATGAATGAATGAAACCCAAAGGTCACACCAAAAAGAAAGTTTTCTTTTATTTCTATCTTAAACTAAGCTTCCCAATTGTACGGAGTGCTCTCTAAGATTTTATTTTCTGAGAGACTGTGAACAATCACTCCTTGTCCATTTTATAGAACTGTGTTGTATTCTGCCTCCTGTACCCTTTTTTTTTTATCACAAATTGAAAGAAAAAAACAACTTATGATTTAATCACAGGAACAAAAAGACATTTGCAGTTGCATCAATTGTAGAAGATGGAGGGATCTGGAAGCAGGTCTTGCTCCCGACATCTGCCCACTCCCTTTGTAGACCTGCAACATTAAGAACTCTAATGTTCCTTCTCAGGGCCACCAATATAGAGAGGTGGATGGCAACTGTGGTGGCAGGAGAATCCAGCTGCCACATGGCTCTGAAAGGAAGGCAGAAGGGAGGAGTTATCTGATGCATACAGTTGCCTGGAAGTGAGGGTGTGAGGGAAGCTGGGCTGCTCTGCAGCTGAGGATAGGAGAGAGGTTTCTGGGTGATTTCACAGAGGAAGTCAAAAACCACCAGACCCGGAATATCAGTCTGATGTTTCTTTTTATGAGCAAACGGGACAATCATCTTAAACACAGCAATTGGTGGCAGTGGGGGTTTTTTAAGCTACTGGAAAGGAAAAGTAGTAGACTGTGGGCTGTATCAAAGTGCAGCAAAAGTCTGGGGAAACTGTAGGGAAATGAAGTTAATCGGAGTGAAGATTTACCTTAGTTTGATTTTAAGGAGTAGAGAAAGATGGGAGATGAAACAGGTAATAGAGGCTGTGAAAAGAGGACATTCAAAATTTTTGAAAATTTGAGGAACGAAAAGAGCAGATAGAAAAAGACAAATTTCAAACAGAAAGCCCAGTGAACTGTGTGAATTGCTTGGTGAGATTTCATGAGGAAGTGGGTGGAAACGAAAGGAGATGGGGAAAGGAAGAAAGCAAAAGTCTCCTGCCAGTAAGATGACAGTTCCTCCTAAATCCAATGCAGATCCACCAGCCAGGAACAGACTGTTTCATGGTGTCACACTGAAAAACTTCTGAGACAGTATATTACTGATAATTCTGCAGGCTGTTCTTGGAGATAACTTCCTTACTCACAGATTCCAAATAACAATCATTGTCTATATGGTCTAGTAGCCAGAGCATTTGTTTGCTTTAATTAAGATGCTAGGCATGGAACGACCAAAATCACTGGCAGATAAATAAACAAACATGCTCAGGACATCTAGGGTTAGTAATCTCTGCACTCTGAAAGAGAACTTTTTTCCATGTTTCTTTGTCTTGTCTTGTATATTTAATGTGGTTTCACCAGCAAACACTTCATTATGATATCTTACATCATTGTTTGCTTTTACATGGAAGATACTGCTCTTGCCTAAATTGCTGATCGCCTTAACCTCAGGATATTGGTTATTAAGAGTTTAAGTCCTTACTTTGACAAACAGATGACACCTCAGCCTGGAAAAAGGATTTTAAAAAGGAACTGCATCCCCATTACCTCTAGCCTCAAATCCTGTAAGTCTGGACACCTTGACAACAGAAGGGCCGTGAATGCTGTTTCCTTACCTACATGTGTTCTCATCACTTCCCCACTCCAGTCTTGGCCTGTGAGCTCACTGGCATGAAAAAAAAAAATAATTAATTTTCATTCTGAGTCATCTCTTCAACTGAAAATGGAAATGGCTTAACTAAAAGTCTGTTCTTGGGCATGCCTTTTCCCAACACTATTTCAGGTCCTCCTGACTATCCCGTCACTGCCATGAGAAAATAAGATTGGTAGAGAAATGCTAAAAGTTTTGAGATATACTCTGTAGATTAGCGAGGTTTGTGAAATACCTGTTCTCCTAGTACAAGTAATTTGTGTTCCTTATGCTGGGTTTTCCAGAAGACATTTCTTAGCATCTCATTAATGGTTACAGTGTCTGAGACCACTGGAAGCTGTGATGCAGTTGCCTAGGTTCTGGTCTATTTCCTTTTGTCATTTTCTAATGTATTAAAACTGTCTTCCCTGCAATTTCTGTATCAAAATGTCAAACTTGTCCACCTCACTGTAGGAAGGAGAAAGCAGAAGGCTTGGTTTCATCATTCATTCTGTCCTCTCTTGTTTACAGTTCAGCAAGCACCTTTTGGTGGAGGCAGTTGTAGCCTTGCTCTTCTCTGCTTTCAGGATGGAATGGATAGGAGTGATCATTTTTAAAAATACAAAGGAAACCTCTCCTAGGTGGAAGAGAGCAAAAGCTGGGCAGGGGCAGCTGAGCCAGCACGGATACTGTATTAGGCTGTAATCTTCCCTCTAGGGTTCTCCACAGGCCTTCATAATCAAATACTGTTTTAGGAAGTTGTCTAAGGTAAATTTCACTCCTATAGTATGGGAACTGCTGAATCATGGCCTGAACTTCTGATTGATCACCTGAGGCAAGCAATGAGTCAGTCAGCCACAGAGCACAGGTGAAGGCAATTCACCTGTGCTGCCAGAAGGGGTGGAGCCTGGCTCCATCTCTCCTAGACCCATTTAAGAGCTGACTAGCAGTAGGGGAGGATCTTTTTTGGAGATCTGCTCTGCTGGAGTTTCGTGAGTGAGCTCAGGATATGGGTATGTGTCCTATCTTTTCTAGTTTGGTGTAATAACTATGTAGCTAAGCTCTCTGGTATGCCTCATAACATCTGTACATTCATTGATTGTACACCTATTTATAAAATATATTATAAAATATAAAATTATAAAATGTTTCAAAGTTCAGATCTATGAAAAAAATAGGAGAGAAATATGGAATCTGCTTGTGTTCTCTGTCATTCTTAAGTATTCAATTAACTGTTAAAAATACATTTAACAAACTTTACTTTTCATCATTGCCCATACTCTTCAGGTTTGAAATCCCAACTTCATGCTGTGTAACAATCCCACTGCAGAACAACTAAGAGCTAAGACCTACTGTCCTACTCCACCAGGGTAATCTTTGCTTAAAATGTATTTTTAGAGACAAACCTTCAGCCTCCTAAACCCTGACAGGCCTGTTCTCTGAGTTCATTTGCCTCATTTCTCTGCCAATAATGTGATAAGAACAATAAATAGTAAGGCTAAAAGAGACACCTCTATTTGCTGAATGCGCATTTTATCATTTAAATGAAAAGTTTAAGTTGTAGTCACAAACAGCTCAAATATTTAGCCAAAGTAATACTTCAGAATTACTTCTTCCTTAAACTTATGAGGTAATTCATAAGATATTGTCATTTGGGAACTAGAATAAATATTATGGAAAGTAAAAGACGTCAAATCTTGTAGGCAATAGAGTAACCTAAAATTAATTCCAGTAATGAATTTTGATAGAATGATTTCTAACATGTCTCTTTGGAGTGATAAACAACTTGACTTCAAAACCAACTCAAAATCCAATATCCAATACGTTTGTGAGTAACCTCATGGTAAACTGACAGGCCATTTATTTCAGTCCTGGAGTCTGCCTCAGCATGGCTGTTTGTGGTAAACTTTGCTGTTCTTTCCTAGTAGGATTGCTGGGAAATTGCCAGTTACAGCAGCCTTTGGCAGTTGTGAAGTGCAGCTGTGGCTCTCTATCTGCTTATATTTCTATAAAACTAATTTACATCAGGCAATCTCCAGCATGAATAAAGAACATGCAGGTACACATTTGAGAAATGTTACGGCAATCAGGTCACAGCAGCTTTCCTGCAATGCATTCATTATTTTCATATGTTTTTATTGCTAAAGCAAATAATAATGCAAACCTAGTAATTGTGTATTTTAATGACTTCTGAGTACATGTGCTCTTCTTGACTATATAACAGGAAAGAGAAAGAAAGAAAATGAGTCTAAGTAATTTCATTTTTGTGTGGAGTCAAAACTTGTATGCCAAAATAGATAACTGGCACTTTCTTCTAATGACATGAATCCTCCTCACTGTGTGTACATGAAAAACCTGTAAACATAAGTTTCCTTGTATTTTTAAAAGTGATCATGAGATGAACTCATTGGAGTTGCGAAAATTCAGAGAGAAGAAATAGGAAAAAAAAGGTGTCCTCTATTTTTTAACTTCCAAGTCTTCTGCCAGCCTTAACTCATAGCACAACTATGAATATTAGCCATGAGAAAGGTAGCTCCTTTCACCTGTATGTTTACTCTAACTGATTTAAGTCTCATTTAAAAATACTTATCTCCTTATTTGACCAGGACAATACTTCTACCAACATACACATTAGCTAAAAATTTGATTTCTCTTATGTCATAACAGCAAAAATCATAATGCAAGCACAAGTTAAATCAACATAAATGTGCCTTTGCCAGTACTGTCAGCTCGTGGTCATCCAGACTAATGAGAGACCAAAAAACTTCCAGCTCTAGCTGGACTCACTTTGCACAGATCCACTACTTCCAGTAGGTTTTAACTACTGGTGCCAAAACACATTTGTGCACCTACCTTTCCAGTGGCCACCTGGACTCAGCACTATCATCTACGTTCATCTGATGTTGATGTTACACCAAATAGTCCTATTACACTGAAGTTGTCTGTATGCATGGTTGCTTACACGCTTGGGCATCCAAGACACAGATCAGATGGTTTCATTACAATTTCTGATCACAGGATGCTGGGTTCTTTTCTTGGAGAACTTACGTAAGTTATAATTTTCTTCTACATGAAGAAGGTGTGCTGATGCAGTCAGAGCACTGTGAAGTCAGTGGTAAATAATCTAAAGCCCTGAATGAGGTTGTCTTTATTTTGTCTGTATATATTTCATTGATCTAACTCACCTATGAGTGTTTGATCCATCCTGACTTCATCCTTTGTACACATTATACTTAGTCTTGAATTTTTTATACTTCCTATTTATGCTTGTCTTGCTCTATGTGCACATATAAAGAGTTCAAAGTGTTTCTTCTGGTTATGGTGTTACTGAACTGTACCTGTTAGGAAGGAAAGAAGAATGAATGTTAAATGCTTGGTAGTTCACTTTGGCTCTTACCACTAATCAGCTTGTCTGTCATAGAATGGCCTGACCCATCTAGTTCCAATCCCTCTGCTGTGTGCAGGGACACTTTCTACTAGACCAAGTTGACCAAATCTAGCCCTGAAAACTTCCAGGGATGGGGCGTCCTCAGTTTCTCTGGGCAATCTGTGCCAGTGCCTCACCACCATCATAGTGAAGAATTTTCTCTGAATGTCTAATCTGAATACACCTTCTTTCAGTTTAAAACCATTACCCCTTATCCTATCACTGTGTGCCCTTGTAAAAAGTCCCTCTCCAGCTTTTCTTTAAGGTACTGGATGGCCTCTGTAAGGTTTCCCCAGAGACTTCTCCAGAATGAATACCTCAGCTCTCAGTCTGTCTCCAAAGGAGAGCTGCTCCAGCCCTCGTCCTTGTGGCCCTCCTTAGGATTTGCTCCAACAGGTCTGTGTCCTCCTTGTGTTGGGAACCCCAGAGCTGCTGAAAGCAGCATTGCAGATAGAGTGTCATGAGAAAGGAATAGAGAGGAATAGTCCGTTCTTGCCCTGCTGGCCACACTTCTTTTGATGCAGCCCAGGATACAGTTCACTTTCTGGGCTGAAAATGTGTATTGCTGATTTATATTTAGTTTTTCATCAGCCAATACCATCAAATCCTTCTATTCAGGGTTCTCAACACATTCTCCTCCTGATCTGTTTTTATGCTTCAGATAGCTTTGACCCAGGTGCACTTGGCCTTGCTGAACTCCATGAGGTTTGCATGAGCCCACCTCTCAAACCTGTAACAGTCCCTCTGCATGGCATTACTTCTCTTCAGTGTGCCAACCACACCACGGAACTTGGTGCAGACAGCAAACTTGCTGAGTGTGCAATGCACTCAATCCTACTGTAACTGACAAAGATGTTAAACAGCACTGGTCCCAGTACCAAGCCCCGAGGAACACCACTTGTCACTAGTCTCATACTTTTCTTCATACTTGGTAAATTAGATCATAGTATCTTTACATGTGATAGATCACAGTATCTTTAGTGTCTTAAATCATAGTATCTTTACATGTGATAGTGAAATATTGCTCAAAGAAAGAGGAAGGAAGCACTCCAATGCAGTGCAGGATGTGTTTCTATCAAGATGTTCTTTACAAAATAAATGAGTATTTTTTGTTCTAAGGAAATATTTTGATGACCTATGGTATCACAGAGGGAGCTCAGGGAAACTATTAATATATATTTTTAATAGACAGCAACTTCCAGGGCCTGCATCTGTGCAAACATACAATTCAGTCTACAGAGACGGCTTCACGTGGACTAACTTTTACCAACAGAGGCTGAAAGTCCTCAGTGAGATATTGGTTTGCTGTGTATGTTATCTGATGTCAGGGATAACATAAACACAAAACAAAAAAAAAACAAATTATGATATACGTGTGGGAAAGTAGGAGTTACCAGTATGTGAGCCAAATAAATCCCCTTTTTTAAAATTCAGAATTCTCTTCATGCTAGTAGGAGTTGAATTCAGTTGCCGAAGCGCAAGTACCCAACACAATTTCAGGTGCCACAAGGTACTTTTACTGCCTGTCAGCTGCTTCTCTGGAAAGGCACAGATATTGCATTGGGTCTGCCGTCTTTATTGGGGTATCCGATGTTTAGACATAAAATATGGATCTAGAGATCACTCTATAGCAACCCAGAACTTTAGCATTGATCTGGATGGATTTGCAATATTGAGCATAGCAACATCCCAGATTTAGGTACTTGTGTGAAGATTTGTCCTACACAACTTTGGAAATATAATAAAGTCACCAAGATTTCAAGGCTATTTGCCCTAAACTCTTCCTGCAGGTAATAGAAAGAAGCAAAATACCTTCAGAAAGCAAGTCAGATCTTCTGAGTGCTCAAAATGCCTATGTAGTCCAACTGAATGATACGGTCATTAGTTTCATAAAGTAAATGTCAATTTTTAAGGACTAAAATTAAGTACTGTGACTCTACACCCTGGACATCATTATAGCCCATGAGATGGGGACACTGGCTCCTTTTCAAGGGGAAGAACTATCAAAGTCCGCAGGCTTACTGGAAAACTTTTTAAACAAGCCACGATAAATGCAAGAAATGTAAAGACAGCTTGCATATTGTCGTGGGAGCAGCATTCTCAGACACATGCTCTTCTCTAGAGTTTGGCATTTACCTACAGTGTAAGCTCAATTCTTCCATTGGTCTAAAGACATTTTCAGCTGTAATTGCCACATCTTATCTGAGGGATCCAAGCTGGTTATATGCTGAATTTTATCATGGTCTTAAAGATGACATACTGATTACGCTGTTTATGCTAGAAAAAGTTAGTAAATCAACTTTAGCAAATCAAGATCAGATAGAATTTAGCACCTGAAGTCTAGTGGGCCAAATAACAAAGAGAAGAGACCTGGAGAAATCTCCCAGGCTACACTTGAGGGGAATATTTATTATTGCTTTGATTTCTTTAAAACAGGAAAAATGAAGCCCAGGAATATCAAGATATCTATTAATTAATTCAGTTATGTAGAAAGGGATTGCTATTTTTTTTAAAGTATCTTCTACATTTCAACTGCACGTCAATAACTTTTCCTTACTGTGAAAATATCACCAGCACAAAGCAGATTCACATACTTTCAGTTGAGAAAAATGGACAGTAAGAAAATGCAGAGTATTGGTTGCAGTTGCCCCCAGCGTGTCAATATATCAGTGCTGCCCCAAAAGGCAATCTTTTGCCTCCCTTCTGCAGCTGTCAGGAGGGACAATTCCTTGTAGGAGTGAAATTCAACACGTTTTGTGTTCTTAGACTAAGCTCTATAAACTTAGTAGCTTTGATCAAGTTCAGACACCAGCCGCATCTTCTTTCTAAGAATCTGTGTGAAAACCAGGAGGAAGCAAACTTTTTCACGCCAAAATATTGTTTAATGTAATCACAGTATTAAACCATGTAGATTAAAAAAAAAAAAAAAACAAAAAACAAACAAACAAACAAACAAAAAAAAACAAAAAAACCCACTTTTTTTATTAAAAAAGTGCATTCCACATCCTTTTATGGTTGTCCCAACTCTTTCAGACACTCAACTGTATGGCCAAAAGGAGTGTAGTTCCCACAAGCAACTTTACAGCCTCTCTTACAGGAGTTCTCTTTTTTAAGCTACCACACTTCTTTTGATCTCCGTTGCACGTAGGCTTTCTCCTGTCTTGGCACTGTCTTTTAAAGTCCTCAAGCATTTTGCAGAGAAACGCTATTTTCTGCTATTCTATTTTGTCCTCCTCGTAGTTTCTATGACACTGAGACAAGAAATGAATTCTTCAATAAACAGGTCAGCCTCCAGTATTTGTGTACTGTTACAAAGGAACATCTCTGCTTTTCTAAAGCTAGTATGTGATATTCTTTCCAACAAAATGCACTTATTTCAGATATCAGATGTCTTTCTGGATTTCTCATTTAAATATAATCAGTGAGATTATAAGATAGTGTTTCTCTGTCTGTTGAGAGAGAGGGGGACCAGCAGAAAACAAAGATGAGCATTATATCTGTACCTTGTAGACACTATGGACAATTGCACTTCAGCATATGGTAAAGTGTTATGCTACTACCTTCTTCACTTTGTTAAAAAAAAAACAAAACAAAACATTTCCTTTCTGTTTGGATTTGAGTCTGAGCATGTTCTGTTCAAAAACATCTAAGCTCGCAGTCCGTTCCAGATACTAAGACAAATATTGTTACACTGAATTGGCAATGCACAGTAATTAATTTAAACAATCCTAAGTTTAAGTACCACAGCACGAGAGCTGGAAGCCCTATTGTAAAGATGGTGACAATCTGAGCAGAATTAGTATTATTTATGCATCAATTATTGGACGTATACAATTCCTTAATATTAAACTAAATATTCTCATGTAACGAATCTTACCAAAACGTATTCTCATTTATTTTGCCAAATTAATATGATCCTGCCTATCAACAAATTCTAAGGGAGAAAATACAGTGTTATCAAACATTATAGCAATAATTCATCATTTAACTATGATACATTCATTTAGACACAAGTATTGCTTATTCTCTGTTAATATATGTGAACTTTTTTTATTCACGACATCCCAGATGATGTGTAAGACATTAATATAATTTATTTATATATTTATAATACACCCAAGTTTATCTGTGCATTTCAGAGTCCTGAGGGAATTTGCTGACATAGTTGCCAAGTCACTCTCAATGATATTTGAAAAGTCATGGTAGTCAGGTGAGATCACTGGTGTTTGGGAAAAAATAGAATGTTACACACATTTTTGAGAAGGGAGCGATCAACCTGTCAGCCTCACCTCTGTGCAAGGGAAGGTCATGGAACAGATCCTCCTGTAAGCTATGCTAAGGCACGTGGAAGTGAGGGAGTTGATAAAGGACAACCAGTATGGCTTCACCGAGGAGAATTCCTGCCTCATCAGCCTAGTGGCCTTCTATGATGGTGTAACTGCAACAGTGGACAAGGGAAGAGCCACTGATGTCCCCTATCTGGACTTCAGTAAGGTCTCTGACATGGTCCTTCACAACATCCTTCACTCCAAATTGGAAAGACATAGATTTGATGGGAGGACTATTCAGTAGGCAAGGACTTGGTTGTATGATTGTACTCAGAGAGTGGTGATGAGCAGCTTACTGTCTGGATGCAGACTGGTGACAAATGCTGTCCTTGAGGGGTCCATACTGGGATTAGTGCTTTTTAACATTTTCATCAATGAAGTAGTTAGAGGCATTTTCAGCATAATTTCATAAAGAAACAGAATGTAGACAATAATGCAGCATGTGTGTGGCATGGGGTGGTGGGTGATGATGATCTGTGTCGCTTTCCTAATATATATTCCCCTTATAAGCCAATTCAATCATGTTTTTGGAAGGAGAATCCAAAATTTGAGTCCTTATGGATTTCAATAAACCGATATGTGTGCAGGGGAGAGAGACTACAAATAATACCTTGGGAGTTCATCTCCTTTTTGATATCAGAGAATTTACATAGGGGTACTTCTTTTAATGAATACTCCAGCCCTCAAGACCTCAGACGCTGGGATTTAAAAAAAAAAAAAAAAAAAAAAGCAATCACAAGACACAAATCCAGGGAACGCCAAGCTTCGTTATTTTCATTGATCATGGAACAAGTTCTCACGTTGCCAATAACGCATGTGGTTCAAGTCTGAGAGTTCACTGTGCCAGATCCTGCTCTACAGGTTGGAATATCGTGATTTAAAGGAATGTTTCCATTTCTCTGATTTTAAGTGTTCCTGCCAATGCAATTACTTGTGAATCAGTCAAAGTTACCTCTGGAAAAGAGTCTCTGCTTGGCCAATTGAGTTGTGTTTAATAATGCCACTTTGGATTATTCCATGGTCCCAAGAAACTTCAGGCAGGATGAAAACTACCAACCACTTTGTATACTAAGGAATATACTAAGGAAATAGCAAAGAAAGACTTGTCTGCAAATGTCAGACTTCACAGAGTTTGTCTCTACACCTACAGTAGTGGAGGTTTTCTACTGACACACATACGAAAAAAAAAAAACGCAGTTAAAGATCAATTCCAACCTACAAAAATCTGATTAAGGGTTCTCGTTTTGCAATTCACTCAGACCCAATTGCCATCCAAGGGGAATTTCACTTGAATGAGCTCTGCAAGATTGAGCTGGACTTTCAGATACTTAATCTGAGTGCATTTGACTTGGTTCCAAATGTTTCCCCATTCCTGGATCCTACACACAACTTTTATATTATGCCATAAATATTGTCATCAAATTAATCATTCTATGCTGTATATAGGTCAGCTGGAAAAAGATTGTCACTATACATGTCATAATGTTGTATGAAGAGTTGAAGCAAAGAAAACTCAGCAGGAAATCAGGCTGATCATCCACTTACTAGAATTTTTTTCTTTTTTTTTTTTACTCTGTCATCAGACGCAGCTTCAACCTCAGAGCAAAATAAAGGGATTTCAGCAGGAATTGGGCAACAAATAATTTAGCGTTGCTGAAGGCACTCAGACTCTTCTGATAGCTGAGAAGGCATGACAAAGAGACATGAGCATCCCATCCATGGACTTGCTTCTTTGTGTCTATGTGTCTTCCCCAAGATAACCGAAATAGTTTGAGCCCAAACTCATTGCTTTTTGAAGAGTACCTGCGATTGGACAAAGCTCTAAATAGGAGCATTTCGGCTCAGCAAAACAAAGGTGCCTGAATTGCTGTAATCTGCCTGGCAGAGAGGACAATGCCAGGAAAGTGCAGCACCCTGAATGTTATCATATGCTAATAATAGGGTCCAAATGCTTTAGAAACACTAGCAATGCACTTTGCTTAACCACTTGTTCTAAAACGCTTCTTCTAAATCTTATATGGCGTCATTTTTACTGCTACTGCAACCTCCTCTTGCCAGTACAAGGATGGCAGACCCTGATAAAATCATAGGGCGACTTTGCTGTGCGGGCTAATCCTTTGTAATGCATCCTGAGAAGATCTGGGGGTAATGCCCATCCCCAGAAAGAACGTGATTGTACTATACCATTTGAGTGCCATCTAAACCCAAAAAAGAGAAGCCTCTTGTCCCAGAGGTAATTTCATATCCTGTGCTGTTTAACCTAGTTCTTCTTCCCATGAAGGGTTGTAAATAGGCCCTTTATTCTACCTACAAACCTTAGAAGACTTTTTCATAAGGCTATCTCTGCTGAAGACACAGTGATCTCATTGTTGTGGCAAACACTGAACAGACCATTCTTGCTATGACACTTCCACTTCGGAGCCCTACACCCCTAGAATAGGCTTTAGCAGAAGTCCCTGCATTTTGTGTATCCGTATATTTTGTTTGTTTGTTTTGTCAGCAGACTGCAAAGATGCCTTTTCTATGAAGCCACGGAGGTTTGTCGGCAGCAGCTTGGTCCACATGGATTTTACAATGACATCCATTGTGTTTCTATATTTCAAAGAGAAACGCTGGGACCACCACTGAGCTGAAATTTGCAAAGTATGGGAAAAGTAGTTCCCTGAGCTTGAAAGTTCCTTGTCCAGTGCCAGGAAGCCTAGAAGCCATGATATCCCCAAGCTGGAGGTGGAGATCCCATATAGTTGTACTAACTCAACACCACATTTTGAGGGTGCATAAGGCTGCACTGGAGCTCTGAACCTTGACAATGATCCAAATGAACTGTCAAGAAACTGAATAATTTTCTGATGGCAGCTGATTTCCTGGCAGGAAGGATTTCCTCAGAATTTGTAAGTTTGCCCAAACCCACCCATCTCACAGAACATTTTGATTTCAACAAATCAGTGGCTTACAAAAAGTGGGCAGAAAAAAAAAAAAAAGTGCCGTTTAAAGACAAAGTTCCCAACTAATTCAAATTATTCCCAAAGCTATAAATCAAAACAATTGCTCTGTTTCAAAGCAGGAGCCCCCAGTTAAGTTTGCCAGTTTGGAACAGCCTTACATACCAAGTCTTAAGGGGGCTGACAGCATCAGATTGTGCAAATGTCCTGATCAAATGATAGCAGTATGTCTGGATATAGCCTTCTGCTCTCCTGTGAACAGCCTTCCACTGTCCCCAGCATGATGTTCTTGTGCCTGCCCCCAGGAGAGTGAATAGCTGCAGCATCACATACCATCACAGAGTTCTTCATTCAAAACAGATTGCAGGTTCTCAAGCACAGAATATGCTCACTGTCTTCATGTATCCTGCCATCTTAGAGTGTAATTTAAAGAGGAGAGGTAACAAGCAGCAAAGGCATCTGTGTATGGAGTCCAACAATCACCTGCCAGGGACACTGGGAACCTCATCTGGCTGCTCAGCCTGAATATGTCAGTGTCATGCCAATTTTAGGCAACAATAATTCCAGTTTAAAGCCTACATAGAGGATTCTTAACCAGCTCTGCACAGTGCATTTCCAGTGATTCCTTCCATTTATTTTCACATTGAGCTTCTTGGGCTTGGTACACTTGTTGAATGACTAGCCAAAAAGTCTTACGCAGCCTTAATGAGACACCTTGAACATTTACAAGATATATGCCATAAATAATCATTCAAACTCCAAAATTATTTAGGTGGCCATTAGTTAGAGCCAACAGGGCCTGCTTGTAAGATTTTACATCTAAGTGGCATTCTTCAGTTGTGATTGCTCTGCACTAACAGGCTGGCTTTTCTTACATCTAGAGGTACATCTGGCTTTTCATTCAGAGCACATCCCCACTTCCACGTGGTATGGACTTCCACCAAGATCAGCTTTGTGTGCAGGTGATCCTTTCCCCTGTGCCATGTACAGTGGCTTTAATTCCAGCGTGTGCAGGAACATATATCGCAGAAAGTAGGAGAAAGCTGTTGCATTTCACATTGAATAATCAAATCAGAGTGTCTGTGCCAGAATACTGGGAACATGTTGCTCTTTTACTAAGGCACCATGGACCCTACATTTCCCGGCTGCACCATCCCATCCTGGATCCCATCCCAGGATATCTCCCCTGTGCTCCCTAGCCAGGGCCTCAGAAGCTGGCACGGTCATTGAATTTGGGAAGTATGCGAACTCAGAGAAGGTCATTGGTATTTTAGCAGGGAGTAACACGTTAACATAAAGCAACTAGCTGGAACAGGGAACAGAGAAAGAGGAAGGCAGTGAGGAGACCACCAAAATACCTGAGAATTAAGTTGCGACCACACAAATATTACTGCTGTGTAAGTCTCCTGTATTTTGCCAGTCAGATCAAAGTTTGGAGCTGGGTAGCCAGGCTACATTTTATATCAAAGCTGCAGAGTTTGTAGAACTGTATATTACTCAAGGAGGTGAGTCTTTAATGGTTTGATGAGAAAAACAGGAATTGCAGTCCCTCAAATGGAGACAGATCCTTTAATATCAGTAACATCTTTCTGCTGCTGGCAGTGGTCTCTCAGTTTGCTTAAATGATCTTCCTACACGTTAACTGAATTAGGTTCGTAATTTTGGGAGAATTGCTCAAATCTCAGACTAGGGCTGTTAAGAGTTTATTTTTTGTTTTGTTCAGTTTAACAGAACACTGTAAGAACACCAGGGAAAACCAGGAGCATTGCCTTAGCACTAACAAACACACTCTATCCCAAATAACCACCCTGAAGGCACAAAAGCTGTTTTTTAAGATGACTGTTCCTAATAATGCCTGAGTCCCTTGGTTCACATCTGTTTGGTTTTTCGCAATCAGTGTGGCATTTTGTGCAAAGAACTGCTAGCAAACACGCCATGTGCTCTGCTCTGCACCAAGTGTGGACCTCTGTAAGGAGAAATGCCACCAGGTAGGAAAGCTGTGAAACAGCAAGTGGCTTAAGGACAAACTCTCCCCTGTTTTGCTAGCCTACTTTCAACCCCCAAAGAATGTGGGGATGTTTACAGACTCAGTGTCCTTAAAGCCTACAGAGCTGCAATTTCAGCTCAGCTGGCAAATTGCTCCCACTGAGAGCCAAGTGGCCAATGCTCTGCTCCCAGCAGTGAGTCTGTCCCTTCATACATTTCATTAGCTTCATGTGTGCAGCTGTTTGGAAATGAAAAAGTGGGTACCAACAGAAAAAGCATGTCTCAGGGGAAGCCAAAGACGGAAGGAGAAGCTGGGAGGATGGAAGGCCGAGCGTGCAGCCGGCCTGCAGAGATGGCCCCTTTGGGGGAATTTTTTGAGGAGAAAAGAGCCCAAGCCCTGAGCTTCTGTGCCCTCTAGTGGCTGACCAAGGAGTGGAGGCAGAGGAGGTGACTCCTGTCCCCACCTTCACCAGCAGCTCAGCCATGCCCGTTCTCTGCAGGACTTAGGGCAGGTAATGGCCAGACGGGAAGAGAGGTAAAATGCCCCTGTTCTTGAGCAAGTGGGACCATATCGTAGCACTCTCTCCAAATAACACATGTTCCTGCCAGAACCGATGAAGCAGGAAAAAATCTGTGCTTGGGAGGCCTGGGAGGCCCCTTCTTCACAGTGCTCTCTCCCGCCAAAAGCATAACACTGAGCTAATGGCCCTGTAACTTTGTTTTGATTTCCTGAGCAGTCTTGAGTTACCTAATATCTGGCTGGTTTCCCTCGGTGGCTTTCCAGCAATGTCATTTTCAAACAGTTTTCATTAGATACCAAGTACTAACCGTCAGAAAGCTCCTCATGAAACTCCTCTTAATAGCGCCAAAGGCCTTGATATTGATCTTGCCATTCTTTCTAGTTTTGTCTTTTTTTTCCTTCTACTTCTACTGATAATCTTTAATTACTTGGTCAGGAGGTACATATGCACGTGCATTTACGTTTATTAACATGCATGTAAATGTATATATAAATGTACATGTTAACATACAAGTATACATACACACATGCAGTCTTGTAGAGATAAATCCCCTTGTTACTGCCAAAAGATCTTAGTTTTCATTCTTCATATTGCTATTTTTTATATAACAGTTACACCTCGTGAATTACAGGCTGGACAGAGGACTCATGCCAGGCAGCTTGCACCACAAACCACATAAAATCTATTCTTTAACTACACTAGCCCCTGCTATCTATGATTTACATTTCTCGTCTGACAAGTGGTTAAAAAGAAATCTCTGTCACTGGGCTATTTATGATTGGAGTTGAAAAGGGATAAAAAAGAATAATAGAAGGGAAGGGAGCTAGTACCAGAAGTTGTTTCATGGAGGGGAAATACAGTGACTTTGGGAGATTCAAAGCTCAAATGTGAGCTCTCCAACACCTTTTTAGAAAGAAGAAAAAGAAAACTCAGCTGAAATGCTGGTTTATCTCTGTGATGGAAACATGAAATACCACACACCACTGACTAGAGTCTCTCTAGCCTTGAATTGCTTCCCAGCCTCCTGTATTGGCAGCACGTACATTCAGAGACATTTCACCATACTAATTTCTGTGGAAGTGCAAGACCACTTGAATATCTATCCAGTGTTTTCTTTGTAGGATTGATTTTGTGGTTAGAAACATAGAGCTCTCAGAGCTCTTTCACAGGTGGAGGAAACAAGAGTAACCCATCCTTAGGCTGGTGTCATGCCCACTTCTCTGTGTGTTTAGCCAACAAAAACGGTGAGAGGACCAAGGCAGGAAATATGCCGACTGCTTTACCAGCTTTATCATCCTCCTTGTTCCTGAAGCAGTTTGCATCTCTGGGAACCCTCAGAAGAAAGACATTTCTGCTTGAGGCATGGAAGAGCCAGGGGCAACCTAATATCTAATATTCCTACTTCTTATAATGCTGACGATGTTGTGATAGTTGGACTCAGTAATAATGTTAGCACATATGCACAGATTTTGGGGGCCAGAAATTGTAATTTTAGCCTGTACTATATTTACTCAATTTATTTCAGAAGGCATCACTAATTTCAGTGATAGCTCTTCATCTGAAAACATCAGAGTACCATCAATACAGAGTATCTCTAGCTCTGTCCAGTCACCCCAAATTCTTCATAATCCAGTCAAACATGAAACACTTACTTAGGGCTCATACTGTAACGAAACACTTACAGACTACCTAAATTCAAAGGGAATCAGGCCACTAGTAAAATTTTGCTTAGTGGTGCATCCAAAAAATCTGTCTCTGCAGACTTTGAAAAATTAGTTATATGTTCTTTTACTTTTTTGTGAAAGGGATGAGTTAAACACAGATAAGCTTACATTTCAAGAAACTATGCTGCAAAACCAATTAAACCAGGAGACTACATTTTAAACAGTGATACTCAAATTATGGTATCAGCACTTTTGATTGTGTTACTGTAGTGTATTCATGCATTAAAGCTACATTAGATATCTTTTAGGAGTTCCTATCTGCATAGAGAGGGCTTCAACCTCTCAGTAGAAGTGCAAATTGACACTGTTATTGCTATGTTTCAAGGCATGAAAATTTACTCCTAAGCATGGAATACTAGGAGCATCTGTAAGGTAGAGTTACGAATCACAAAAACTTTCATAAATTTTAACATGAATGGGAGCTTGCTCAGATATTAGTATCACCAAATATTTTTTACTGTTTTATTTTTTTAAGCTTCCTTTCCCTATTTCAAAAATCCACAAGTGGAAGTAGAGCATGCTGTCTGTAGAAACAATTAGCCTGGACAGTGAGCAGTACAGCAGAATGCAGCCATAAATAAATGGCTCCAGATCTTGCAAACAGAAAATATGGGAGCAAATAATCAGCTGCCCACGGGAAGGGGATTGAAAATAATATTGCTTTAATCGAGCCATTTATCTGACAGGCAGATAATGCTGGATAAGGATCTTTGTTGCAGGATTCATTCCGTCTGTCAAGGAGTGGGAGCCAAGGGAGTATAAATTCCTGAATAATCAATCCATGTAAAGAAATCTACTGTTTTACTCATGAAATTCTGTCAGGAAAAAGAGAAGACATGGGCTTAACTCTAAGACTTCATCGCCTACTTCTAAAACCTTTGTGCCTCCAACTGGTTTTTGGTCTGTTTTCAGAGCATCATTACCTCAATGGCCTGCCAACTTCTTATTCAGACAGGACCTTCTGGTTTTGGCTCAAGGCCATGCCTTCAAGGGCATGTAGATAGTTGAAAATGCAGATAACTGTTCTCTGAGGAATCACAGTTAAAAGCTCTCTGAAATCTGTTGTCTTTAGGGCCTTAATTTGTTTTGCTACATAGAAAACTCTTCTAGTTGTATCTCTGAATTTTTGCTTATCTCTCTTCTGCTCCTGGATCAGCGGTAGCACTGGTCTGTTGGGCAGGAAAAGTGGGAAGAGGAAAATTATCACAGGCAGGAAGTGTTTAAACTGAATTCCCACAGTTGAAGGAACAGGAGAAATACACAATTAATGCAGGCAAGAGTACCCTGACTGTTGCAAGCATTCTCCTGGAATTATTCCCTTTTCTTACAGGTGACCTTGAAGATACAAGAATGCTTCTGACTGCTCCCATTTCCCTGGTGGACCCTTTATCTCTGGGGCACGGGATTTGACAATTTGACAATTTGATAAAAATAATGTAATAATTGCAAATGTATAGCAGTAGCAAGTTACAGAGTATTTGGTTATAAAAATGAAGGAGAAAGTAGCACAGCAGAACCCTGTAGCCCAACATCATTCAGAAAATATCAGATTTTTTTGTTTTGGACTTCATAAAAATTTTGAATGTCAAGGCTTAATTCTTCTTTCATGCCTCTATAACTCAGAAGTAACGTGAGAAGAGAAACCACTGAACCTCAGATGAAAGGTATTTGTTACTGTTACAACTTCCAATTTTAAAAGAAAATATTTTAATTATGATGCAGTGCAGTGGGAGTTAAAGAAGCTTACATTTCTATTTATTTTACATAGTGCCCAATCCCTTTCCTTTTTTTATTGAATTCCAAGGCAGCACTCCCATTGACTTCATTATGAGCACAGTGTACCATGCCTGAGCTAACATGGGAAAGTACAACAGGTCCATGTGGTGGATATTAAGATATAGCACTTAATCAAGGATAAAACCTAATTCTATGATCACACAGTGGTAAATCAGTCCTGCTTCCACATTAGGTAGGAATACTGTTTTTAGGGTGACTGGCACTTAGATCTCATAAAAAATGAAAGAAAAATAAGTTCATTTATCCAATTTGAAAATAACATTTTAGCATCTGTGAAAATAATTGCTTATTCATCCTTGAAAAAGCATTTTATTGTCAATTTAGTGAATCCAACCTCTTGATTTTGGGGTGGACATGCTCAAGCATAAACAGAGGAGAACAAATGCTCCCTACTGCAAAAGCTGGTAGCTGAGATGTGCTTTGGACTATGCTTACGGTGTTTGTCTGTCCTGTACTGAGGGTATTAAACAAGTCTTCCACTCCTGTGAAGGAGAGTTTCAGTGATGTCATTGGAGGGTCTCTGAGGCAAGGAGGCTCCAGCCCTATCCCTATGTTAGCATCCATAGAAAGGAAACTCCTGTTCCTCCCACAGCTGTTACTGTGGGGTTTACAGGAGGAGACTGAGGTTGCTAGCTCTGATGGCACTCCCCTTGAAAATCAAAGCACCCCCTCCAGCAACCAAACCACAGAAACCTTCAAACAGAGAGCTTAGCTGCTGAGTTCTCTCCCTTTTGGTGAGCTGCAGTTTCTCCAGAAAGGCGTGCTGCAGCTGGGCCCCTGTGAAAGCCACCATAACCTGTGTGGGAAGTTACACATGGGGCTTTACTCCCACAACCCCACTGGGTGGAATTCAATCTATGTTGACTTCACTTCCATTTGCTGCTTCCCCAGTTCCCATGTAGTCTCATGAAAAGCAACCAGCCTTGGCTGCTGGTGGATGTGCTGCACAGTGTGGAGATGAAGGCTGGAGATGGCTAACAGCGGTGCCACAGCAGGTATGCTGGGAAATAATCAGGGAAGGAATAAAACTCATGGATCTCATGCTTATATTGCTCTGAATGGTTCCTCGGAAGACAGCGTTGAGTCTTAGCAAGGCATCAGAAAGGATGGACATATCTTGTGTTTGTCATAGGAGGATACAGAACAAAAATGACAGATTCTTTGAGACGTAGAACCAATAATGCGTGATTTTCACACAGATATGTGTTTTGTTGGTCATCTCCCTACATCCAGAAAAAGGTGATCTACAATTTTACGCTATTCTGATTGTCATCTGTGCATGGCAGCCTGTTGCCATAAAGCATATCTGAATTCAATACCATGGAGATGTCTTTCCTCTGTCAAATTTGGATGAAAATGGCCAAACATTTATAATTTTTTTTTGTGAAAGCACAGGGAACTAAGGGCTAATAAATAGACACACACAAACATAAAAATTCACATAGGCCTTATTTCCTAGAGAAATCAAAGATAAATCTCTGAAAAGTGAGTAGTCCAAATGTAGTGCTGGTCACAGTCTGTACATATCCCATATGGTTCAAAATCCTTCCTAGACATCACAGAACAAATGTAGGGTGGCACAGACGAAACCTGTCTGGATGCAACTTGCAGACAGTGGCCACTGTGATGGCAGCCACTGCAGGCTGCCCTGATGCTGTCAGTCCTCTAGCAGAGCACTGTGGCCAGATGCAGGGAGGTAGGTCCCATGAGACTTGAAACATCATTCCTCTAACTTTCATCAGACTGAAAGGAAACACTCTCTTTCTCCAGCTCATATGCTTTTGACAGAACTACCCATCTGGGATCTTTTTTCTGTTTACACCTAAGGTCCTGCTTGACCCAGGACTCCTGGAGGTGCCCATTTTCCTAATTTAGGATTTCTTTTCTTTCTGCTATAAATGATCATGAGAGGCAGTATGGCTATTTTTCATTGCACATGACTGCCTTTCCTTCTTGACTTGAAGCTGTGTGCAGTTCATCCCATTCTGCTTAGACAACTTGAGTTTATTCCAGTTAGATCTCTATCACATCTATTTTTGGGACTTGATAGCATCAGTATCTGACAGCTTAATTCCCATAGTTAGTAGTCATGTAATGCTTACTTTAAGGCAATAAAGTACATTATTATTTTTCCTTTGTTTGCATCATATATCAGTAGGACTGAGGATTCACAAATATACAAAAGATTTTTCATTTTTCTCATTCCCTTGCAGTGATGCCAGCCGTGATATTCTCACCCACTTCACAATCCAGAGACCCAAATGTCAGTGCTTAATTGTCCCAAAAACCTGCTCTCAGTCTTCCACTGGTGCTGTCATTCAGCCTTTTCCAGGGATAACGGTCCCTCACATCTCTCATACTGCACTGTCATATGTGATTGATGTTCCTGGGAATGATTTGCCCATCCTAAGTGCATTCCTGAGCTGTTCGATGCTGCAGACACGTAGAAAAGAGGAACACAGGCCCTTGAAGAGTGTTAGATGGCCGTCTGCCAGCCAAGGCACAATATGGTGGCTACTGCCAAGCCAGCTGGGTCCTTGCTCTTCCAGCTGGTACAAAAGTTGCCAGGCAGTTTCCAATCCAAGAATCTTCAAGCATTTGGGGCTATAATCTATGCCATGTGTTCCTCTGTTTTTACTATATAGTGGAAAATAATTTATTCAGATATGCTAAACTGAATTTTTTGCTTTCCACAAACTGTTCATTGTGAAACTAAGTTTTTGGCATTAGCTAGAAAATGTGGCACTTTGCTCATTGTGTAAATTATTATAATAGTCCTTTTTTGTTTAATCTAAATATCATAGCTCATTTATCTTCTTGGGTATCACAACCAGCACCACCCTGCCCAGTTCTGCTGCTGTCTACCAGTTAAATGGTTATTACTCAGGCATTTTGGAATTAATTTGTGGATATTTTTTTTTTTTCCTAGATGACAACTGCATTTTTTTGTCCAAAGGAGTCCCTCATATTTTTTAGTTTTTAATGGGTACTGACAGCCTATATCATGATGATCACAGCCTTTCTGAGAGCTGAAGAGTTTCTTCTGAGCAATTCAGTGTCACTCAGTTCTTGAAAGAATTGAAAATGGCCCTTTTTTTCTAAAAGAGATGTTGTCAGCAAATAAAAAAGTGGGAATAGAGCCTAGGACATTTAGTCTGAGATTCAGAGATCTTTACTGCTTGAACTGAAGTAGAATTTGCTACTATAAGCAATGGCATGTGGCTTTTACTCTCTTTAGCTTATGTTCACACTGAGTGATAACTAGGTATGTCCATATTATATTTATTTCTAAGCGTTTCCTTGGAGAACAAAGCTTACTTCAGTTTGCATGAATATAAGAATCTTATCACCATCATTTTCATTTTAATTTCACCATGCTTCTTTAAATTTCACTTTACTCTCCACAACTCCCAGTTCAAAAATCGTAAGTGAATAGACAAGTACAGTTTTGTTTTGTCTTGTGCTCTGATCTTCAGGAATTCATTTGTTCTTTTGTATTTGTCATGTGGCTATCTAGTAATTTGCCCTATTACTCTAGAGGAAAAAAAAAAAGACTCATGCTTTTATCCTTTTCCACCATTCACATCAGGGAGGGAGTTTGCATCCATTCTACAACAGAAATAATTTCACTAATGTTCTCACACCTAATAATTGAACAGTCACAAATAAATCATTTCAGAAAAGCTGTTTAGTCTCTCCACACTTCATTGGAACATGATTTCCAGACTCCTTTTCAGCCAAGCAAAAAAAAATCTCTTTTTATCTTTCTTGTTTTATTTTAATTGAAGTTTATCACTTTCTTTATACTGACTTCCCAATGTCTCACCCTTTTTTTGTTAGGAGGGGCATCTAGAGATGTGTAAAATATTTCATTTGAACTAGAAGATCCTGGAAGCAGACTTGCTGTGGATTTATCTTACATGTGCAAATCATCATTGAAATGTGAAACTCTTGTGTCTACTGAATAGTCTGCAAGTCTGTATCTGTGGTGACTCCACATGTGCTCAGAGACTTCCATGGTTCTTCTCAAGGCATTTTCAGGGAAAATGTGGTTGGCACTAAGAGACCACTCACAGTGGTCTCACTCACTCACTCACTCTTTTGTGGTTTTCTTACACTTGTACCTTCTGCTGGAACAGAAAATTCATGCAAACCTTTGTAATACCCCTTGAATCTTAAATGTGAAACATTTCCTTGTAGCTTAAACATAAAATAGAGGTGGGCCAACCTCAGGCGTTCTGGGGGTGTGAACACAGGTACGTCAATCCTACTTGTTGCAGTGCTACTTCAAAGCAAACGTAATTTTGAAACCAGGTAACATGACATACTGAACTGTGTCCTGAAGGAATGAATGTCCAAGAGAATTACCAGCTCCAGCACGGGGAGAAGAACGTATCTGTGGATATTATAGCACATACTTCACATAGAAGCATCCTTGATTTTACTTATAAGAGCCTGTGCCTGTGAGTCTTTAGACCTCCCTGAAGCAGTGGTTGCCATTCTGCAGCAATATAGACTTATTCTGCAGAAGAAACCGATACTCCAATGCTTGCATTATTCAGGTGATCCTACTGGACAGCCTCAGCAACCCACTGGCATTTAATGCTTATGAACCACATAAAATCGCAGAAACAGTTAAAATACTCAATATCACAGCATGGTAAAATAAAATTATGTTATCACTGCGATTCTTACCTTAATCTTGAAAGTGCTAACCTGTCTGTTCAGGCATCTTAGATATTTGACAGAAAGGCCCCAGCAAATCTTGCTGAAACAAATGAAGAAGACACCTGCATCAAAACAGATCAAAACTGTCAGTATCTTGTTGTCTAAACCAAAGCATCTAAGCTCCCGTTAACATCAACAGAGACATAAGTCTTGAGTCAATGGCACAGATTCAGGCACCAGGTGCCACCTGAGATGCCCGAAGGGTCCCCACCTCACCCCAAACTACTGTTCCAAAGAGCATGAGTATCTCAGGTCCTGGGCGGTATCCACCCATTGATTCTGTGTCCCTGTGGCTGTCTGAGATTACCCTGGGCATTTTGAATTCCTGATGCCTGCATGCAGGCAACTGAGTCAATGTCCAACCCATAAAGCCAGAGGAAATGGAAAGAAGTTTGGAAGAATTATGTGGAATTTTTCAAAGCTGTGATATTAGGTAGAGAAGGAATACCTCTCTGAGTGCCAGCACCTCTTCTGGCTAGATGATGTGTCAAACAAAGGAGTTTCATCCCCTCTCCCCACCTCTGCCCCTAGTAAATCCAAAGTGTTATATTTGAGTTTAATGCCTCTTAAGTTAGTTTAGCTGGAACAAGAGAAACCACAGCTGCAAAAAAGACACCATAAATAGTGAATGGATTAGCAACATCCAGCTACCCTGCTAACTTGAGCTGTAGCCCATACCTCCCAATGGGCCAGTTAACTTGCGTGCAAGCATATTTCCACATTCAATTGATAGGCTTTGTTTGTGGGTGGAATTCAAATTAAGAGAATACATCAGCTATTCTGTGCAAAGACATGTCTATAATAGTGATTTCAATTTTAAACTAGATTTAACTGAAAGGGTTTAAGTCTCTCTTTAAGCAGAATTCACAAAAGCTTGTAATTGACGTTCTGCAAACACAATCACTTTAGTGATTTAGTGTCATCCTTCTGAATAGCAGTTTAATAGGTGGTAGATTCAATCATAACACTGCAAATGGTGACAGAACAGAAAGAACTTCTACAGAACATTTATAAATGTACCTGCACTCTGCTTGTACAATGAGTTGTATTTGGGTTCTTGTTCTAGAAGTATTTTGTTCTGGACATCGTGCTGATGCATTACTGCTAATCAAAGACGGGTTTCAAGAAAGTTAGACTTCAGTGTTCCCTCACAACAGTGCAGATCTCTTTCTTTTGTGGGTGAGTGTCAGCAGATCTAGGGAAACACAGAATCCCTACAGAGATTCTTGTGCTTCACACTGAAATCATGGTTCTGATCTGGCATACACACGAAAAGTTGGAGCATCTGATCCCAATAGTGCAGCAGTTTTGTAAGAACTGATCTTGCAAAACTTATGGATATGCTTTCTTTCTAACTTAACTGCCCATTAAAGACAAGAGAACTACTGCAAAGCTTTGGAAATACTTGTGGGTTTCAGCTACATCAAGTTTGCAACGATAGAGTGGCCGTGATGTGGTTTTTATTAATTCTAAAGATGTGACATTTTAGTTATATATCTGTTACCCAGTAAAAGAGGCATGCAAATACTGAGTAGCTTGATATACATAGAAGAACTTGCAATACATTTAAACTGTACAGTTATTAAAGCATTTCTCTAGACATACCCTTTCCTTCTTGGATTGTTATTGGCATTTCTCAAATATTTATGAATATTTAAAAAGGTACTTACTTATATATTAAATGAAGTCCATCTATAAGTCATCAATTTATCTGGAAATAGTTGTTCTCTGTGAAATCTTCTTAGTGCTTCAAAAGAAGTGCCTCAGAGGGACCAGTAAGTTTGACCACAGCACTGCAGAGTACATTCTATGGAATGTATATAAGTGTCATGGTTCTATGTTTTTTTGTTTTTTGGGTTTCAGTATTCCATATCAAAATATCACGTAGTGTACGGGGCATTAAAGTGTCACTGCCCCAATCCCAGGTACCTATCCCTGTACATTACAGCAGTCACAGGATCTGGCCCTTCCGGGTGGGGGGGGGCGCTCTCTTGCTGCCTTGCAGTGGGTGCTGGAGGTGCTTTCCTAGCCATTCCAAGCTTTTCAGGTTTGAATCGGTCCCGGGAACTCTCTCATCTTGTCTGGTTTATTAATCTCAATTTCAATTAAATCGTATTATATTTTGTTATCTTGTATTCCGGTATTATAGTAAAATAAGTTTTCCTCCATAGATTGTTGCCGCTGTTCTTTTCCTCCCTTCCTTCCTTCCCATTTTTGTGGGACTGGGGTGGGGGGGGAGGGAAGAGGCCTATTGCCTCTGTCACGGACATAGATTGATCTGGTCAACTCCGTGACAATAAGCCTTTAGTCATCACAGCAACTGCAATGCAGTAGATTGAATAACCATCTGAAGAAATGCAGGGAGTAGCATTCTGTTCTGTAACAGCTTTGCAGAGGTGTTCTCAGCTATTACACCTGTGCTAAACAAGTCTCTGACCAATCTTATGCTAGTTAGTTGATGAGGCTTTTTTAATTAACTAACAGATCTTTATGCCTTCAGGTCTACACAGAGTAAGTACACTGACTTATTGGTCCAATACAATTTACTCTGCAAGCAAAAGGACTTATATATTTGGCTTTAAAGGAAGGAAGTCTAGACCCTAAAATTATAAACAGTGTAATAAACACTAGTAAAACAGAATACTTACCAAAACAGCATGAATTCTATTCTAAAATACATCAATTTTCTTTCATGCTATTAGTGCAACTTAATACTATTGAAAACAAAATGCACCTGGTCACTCTGAGATCACACTGAAATAATGAGAATCAAAAAATGTATCAGAAATAATACTATGAAATACATTTGGATTGGCCGTTCCTAGAATTAACCTGAATTCCAAAAAAATTCATAAAACTCCTGTGTTTCTGCATGTTTGCAGATGGATTTGAAGCAAAATTAACCAGCACACTTCTCAAAAATCCATAAACGCATTCTCAATTCCAAGTCTTAATACTGGTGTACACTTACAGACAGTGTAAAATTGTTATTAACATCAGTGGAAGAAGAAATAGGCCAGTGCTGAAAAATCTGTTTTTGTGTTTTGTTAGACTGAATGCTTAATAAATTGCCTATAACCAAGAGCTCACTTAGGTCTCCTATGTGGTTTTATAAGATGATTTTCTTTGTTTTTTTTTCCTTAGTGTACTTAGTTATTCATGATTGACACTACATAGATCAGTGGTAGTCTATCATAGAAATGACTAAATGGAGTACAAGTTAAAGGTGCCTTGTTTAGCTCTGTTGGAGACAAATCACACTCCACTTTTTCAAACCACTGGAGAGAGATTTTGCGTGTTGTCATGCACTTTTTCAATGAAGCCTGGCGTACCAACACCATTCTTTTGCTGTTTACAAGGAAATTGAGCAAAGGAAAATGATTTTCATTTTCAGCCTCCAGCCAGCTGTACAGTCAGACAATGAACCATGATGCTAAGTGCAGAACAGCGGCTTGTTTGATAGACTTTAAGTAATTAAATAGCTTCAGTCCAGAAAAGGTTTTATGTTGTCCTTGAGTTTCAGACAATAAGATTTCTTTTCCTAAGCTGTCTTCCTGTGATTGAAAAACCAAAAACAGAAATGAAAACAAAAAAGAAAAAGAAAAGCCATTCATTCTGCTTGTATTTACTGTGAAAAGATGAACCTCTCCCAGCTCAATAGAGCAGTGAGCCTCCAGGTGTATACCAGATAATGGATGTTTCATTTCATTTCATTTCATTTCCTTCTCTTGCGCCTTCATGAAAGGAAACCCAGACATTGCCTTCAGCAGTCTTCTGCAGGATGTTGACCCTCACAGCATATCTCAAATTAGACAAGTGTATTATTTCTGTGTAATGTTTGAACATAAACAGGATGGACAGACTTTAGTTTCCATTCCTTATAAACAAGACAGAAATATTACACCTCTATGTACTCACAGCAGAGAACTTTGAGAATAAAAAGGTAAAATTGAAATAAATTCTTGTAGAGATAACTATTTCATTCATTCCCTCCCTTTTGTGTGAGAATGAGAATAAAACAAGTCTGTATTTAGAAGTGAACATGTTTCTTGAAGACTGTAGACTTAAAAAATCCTCCTCCTACATGAAGAAAAGGACTAAGAAAAAATCTTTGGGAAAGTGAACTTCCTTATAATGAAAGCTGAATGAACTGAATTGAAACTTCTTTTACGACCTTATAATGTGTTATCATTTAGTTTTCTGCACAGCTAGAAAATATTTGTTTCCCTCCATTTTTATGCTTTGGAGTTACTACCCTGCATAAATTGAATATTGCAAATTTCCTCATTTTGCAGGTCTAGAAATTGAAGTCTAACGGGACCTTCATAGATCACTCTGAAAATCTAGGACAGTGTAGAAACAAAACTCACGTTTTTTGAGATAGTAACAGCCTCCAGTAAGCAAATAAAAGGAAACAAATAAATAAATACAATTAAATAAAATTAAAATTAAAATAAATTACACTGTCACAAGTCTCTCTAGTTTAAAAAAAAATAGTGGGAGAAATTTATAAGTCATCTCTAATGAGATTGAAACAGCATGGAAGAGAAAGAAAGTCTGAAGGCTGGAATAGTAGTTGAGAGAATATGGAAAGTATTACTAACAACAAAAAAAAAGTAGATAAAATGCTAAATAACTGTGCAAGCTTTGATGTGGTATAGTTGTCCCTCTACACATAATGGATGAAAACCAAATTGAAGTCATGGCTACAACAAATGCTTATTCTATTACAATTTCACTAAGAGGTGTAATTAAAACAACTGAATCCTTGGATTCCCTGCAACAAAAATGTTGGAACAACTCTGGTTATAAATTGTACCGTCTTATGTCTTTCATTGCTTTTATATAATGAGCATCCTGTACTATGTCTAATCTTACAAATGGTGTACAACAAACTCTCTCTTACCAGAAATGCCATTGTTTGAGTTAGGATCATGCACAGCTTCAACTGCTGTTTAAACAATAGAACCATCTGGCTTCCCCAAGGCCACACAGCTCTGCAGGACGAAGGTGACTGGGACATAATGCTTCACTAGGAGTGATTTTTTTTCTTGTTTTGTCCAGCTGAACTCAATGGCCTTGCACAATCTCCAGGAATTTTGGTCCTGTTCATGTCAGTAGCTCTACCACATTTTCATTTCACATTCAGAATTGGATGCACTGCATATAGCTATTACTCTGTATTTGAATATGCTGATGAATACTTGTTTGCATGGAACCTTACATTCAAAATTACATCTTGAGCACCTCCACCATTCTGTAAGTATAGACTACCTTTTGTGATCTGAGGAATCCTAAAAGTATCTTTTTTGGTCATAGTGTCTTGAGCAATGGCTATTGAGAGACTATTGAGAAATAGTTTTTATGCAGGTTGGATAAAGGCAGAAAAAATGACAAAGATGCCATGGCAGATTTCCTTCCCTTCCTTCCCTTCCTTCTCTTCTTTCCTTCCCTCCTTCCCTCCCTCCTTCCTTCCTTCCTTCCTTCCTTCCTTCCTTCCTTCCTTCCTTCCTGCCTTCCTGCCTTCCTGCCTTCCTGCCTTCCTGCCTTCCTGCCTTCCTGCCTTCCTGCCTTCCTGCCTTCCTTCCTGCCTTCCTGCCTTCCTGCCTTCCTGCCTTCCTGCCTTCCTTCCTGCCTTCCTGCCTTCCTGCCTGCCTTCCTGCCTGCCTGCCTTCCTTCCTGCCTGCCTGCCTTCCTTCCTTCCTGCCTTCCTTCCTTCCTGCCTCCCTTCCTGCCTTCCTGCCTGCCTTCCTTCCTGCCTTCCTGCCTTCCTGCCTTCCTGCCTTCCTTCCTGCCTTCCTTCCTGCCTGCCTTCCTGCCTTCCTTCCTGCCTTCCTTCCTGCCTTCCTGCCTGCCTGCCTTCCTTCCTGCCTGCCTGCCTTCCTTCCTTCCTGCCTTCCTTCCTTCCTGCCTTCCTTCCTGCCTTCCTTCCTGCCTTCCTGCCTTCCTTCCTGCCTGCCTTCCTGCCTTCCTTCCTGCCTTCCTGCCTGCCTGCCTTCCTTCCTGCCTGCCTTCCTTCCTTCCTGCCTTACTTCCTTCCTTCCTTCCTGCCTTCCTGCCTGCCTTCCTGCCTTCCTTCCTGCCTTCCTGCCTTCTTCCTCCCTCCCTCCGTCCCTCCCTCTCTCCCTCTCTCCCTCCCTTCCTCCCCCTCTCTCCCTCTCTCCCTCCCTTCCTCCCCCCCTCCCTCCCTCCCTTTCTCCCTCCCTTCCTTCTCTTCCTTTCCTCCTTCCCTCTTTCCTTCCTTCACACATACTCAGCCCTGGGAAACATCAGTGAGTTACTGGAGAAAATCAAGGAGGGAGCTGAATGAAAAGGAAGTGTTGAAGGTGGAGGTACATAATGTATTTGTTGGAAGTAATAGTAGTGAAGATTACAAGCTGCATAGAAACCACTGGTAGGATACCCGAATCAAGAGAGACAAGAAGTAAAAAGAAAGGTCTTTGGAAATACAAGAGAAAATGCTGAGACATTAAAATGGACTCACTGCTGCTGAAGTCCACATTTAATAAAGAGAAAAAAGAAGTTAAAAAATTAGGAAATGTTGAAGACAATGGTATGATAGTGAATTCCATTTTCTTTTAATATGCACTTTCTTGGTCACTAGGTGTATAAACCAACCACTAGCCACTTAGATTAATGCCTTATGTTCTTACTCTCCAAGCAGATAAAGCCAGAGAACAAAAAAAAACAACACACAGATTAGCAAAAGAATAAATTCAAGTTGTGTCAGAGAGAGAGCCAAGATTACAGAAGTAGTCATAGTTGTGTAAGGGGTCAGTAAATGAATCACAGAAGAGCAAACAGAAAATGAGGTGGACTGAGAATAGGGTAGTGAAAGGAAAGCTCAGGGGGCTGGGTGGGAGCAGGAGCAGGGGTGAGGAAAACTGCTGAGGGCAGCAAGACATGGCCAAAGAGATGGGTCTCAGTTTGAGACCCATAAAGGAATATTATTCAGTAAAGATAAGGTTATGGGTATGAGTGGGGAAGTCATTGTACAGTAGATTGAAAAGGAGATTAAAGAAAGTAAGTGAATGACAGGGAATTGGATTAATCAGTGATGTGGAGTAGGTGTAGAGGTGTGAGATGAAATGAGGAGAATAAAGCAGCTAGAAATAATCAATGTGACACCCTGGTACAGTTGAATAAGTGATGTCAGAAGGATGGTAGAAAAGAGCCAAAAGTCAGATGGAGACCACTGTATTGTACATGAAGGAAAGAAGATGGTAGAAAAAGGGGATGTGTGGAACCAATGCTCTTACTGCCAAGTTTGATCTTGGACACATGTATGAGAATAGCAGCAAACACCAGCTGGATTTTGAAGACTGGAAACTGTTACAGACATGAAGAATGGTAAGCAAATGAGGAGTTCATTACGAGGGTAAACAGTTCTTCAGAGGAGGATTAAAAAATTGCTACCAAGATGCACTTACGAAGAGAAGAATACGTGAGCTGAAGGAAACCACAAGTCAGGGACAAAACTCATCTATGTGAAGAGTGTAAGTGTAGTTAGAATAAACAACTACAGACAACAAACTTTGAAGTGTGCAAAACCATTCTTCCATTCTTGTTGTTATCCAAATTGTCAGTTTTCCAAAGATTTTTAATCTCTGCATCTCTAAAATTATCAAGATGGTCCTTTACTTATTGCTGCCTTGAATCTTATGAATTGGAACTTAAATATACAAAAGGCAAAAACATTGCCTGCTCAGAAATGCTCACTGACATTACAGAGTAAATAAGTGGATAACACTGCTAATTTGATTCAAAGCTCCTAAATAACACTTCATGCATAAAATACTGACTGTTTATGAGCTAAAACTCGAATGTTAATCCATGAATTATGCATTCCTAAATTGAAAAATAATTTAAAGCAGTCATTAAAATCCTGCGTAGTATTAACACATTTTTACAATACTTTCTGTGTCATAATGCTAGTCTAGCTAATCAGTTTATTGACAACATGCATCAGAAAATATTGTGTTATATGAAAAGTATTCACAAAAAGCAAATTCTGATGTTGGAATTGGAAATGCCACCCAGCAACATCCCTTGCGACCTCTGAACCCTTCCTAAAAGACCTCTTGCATTAAAAGACATCCATAATATGAGGAAGTATGGCCAAAGTATTAAACTTTGTTGAACACACATCTGAAATTCAGTGTGAAGGAAAATGCACTGGAACATCTCCAAGAAACTAGATGACCAAAAATGCATTCAGATTATTCCTTTCTTTATCCTGTCAGTCACTTCTGCTGCTGAGTGGATTACAGGCTGCGCATCAGGAGGTGAGGTGTGAGAACCATAACACGATAGCAAGGAGTTGACTGGGAGAAAGGAGGGGGAATTAAAAAGCAGGGACTGAGAAGGGGAATTTACATTTTTCACAGCAAAGTAACAGCTGTTGTGTCATGAGTCTATACTTGTCCCAGCTGCTTTGTCTGTGTACTGTGTTTCCCCCCATGCCATGTCTGTCTCTGTATACTGTATGCTTTCTGGGCAAATTATTACCTTTCCCATGTATGGAAAGAAACACAACACCTTTTTGGCACCGGAGAAAGCTTCAAAATGAAAACTGTGATTATAACTGATGAAGGATATGGATTCATCTTTCAACTTTGCAAATTATTTACTATGAATCAGATTCATGAAATCCTTTGGGCTGTGTTTTTTTCTCTGAAGCTGCTGCAAGAGTTACCACGTAATGTTGATATGACTGAAATTCAGGGCTGGGAGGAAACTGTGGCCAAGAGTTTGAAGCTCTAAGCAGCAGCCTTGAAGCCAAATCTTTTAAAATCTCACAGGTTTGACATCTAAAACCAGCTATTTTTTAGTTTTAAAGTTACTTCTTTTTTTTTAATAAGAACAATAAATGTTGCAACAATACCTAATACTTATATACTGCTTACCAAGCAAGTTTTGTCCAAATGTCTTTTCCCAGATGAGTAATCAAAGTTAGATAGATTTACAAAGTTGTCAGATGAAGAATTTTTGAAAAGAAGATACAATCTTTGTGACACCTCAGATTATTTTTTCTATTTGTTTGAATGTTCAAGAAGCTATAGTTGTCTCCACTGAAGTTTGTTGCTCACAAATGCAGAAGGAATGTTGTTTTAATAGTATTAATATAAAATAAAATAAGCTACACTATGATCAATAGCAGGGTTGTAACAGTATGTACCCAAAAACATGACAGTAATAACCCCTGACAGCAAGTGAGTACCTTGTCTGCAGTTACCTTGAGTGTACCAAGCCCAAGAGCAGAAACAACAGTCATGTCTCAGTACAAGAATGCCGAAGAAGCAACAGTATGTCTGCTACCTGTGTCTCTTTTAATGCTTTACACTGCACTCCAATTTCCATGGAAATATTAATAATCCCATGCCAGTGATATCTTTAAACTTTTCTGGGTGCTTGATAGAAGAGGTTAATAATTCAGTATAATCGATTCAAACCCCTGGATGTTCAACACCCAAACTATTTTTCAGTAAGATGTTTGCAGGGGTTCATCATATATGTTCAAATGGAAGTATTCACAGGATCAGGTTCCCTATGTAGGATGAAAGGAAATACCTGAATAATCCACATAACACACCTTATCTCAAGATGCAGAATTGAGCAGCTTATTTCATTACATAAAATAAGTAGACCATCAACAGACTGTGTAGCAGAGAAAGTATTTATTTTCAATATCTTTCCTGCAGTCTTTAAATAAATGTTGAAAGTTAGAATTTGCCGTGTACCTGATAATTGTAATCAGTAAAATCTCTTTTCCCTCCCATATCTTGAAGTTACTGACTAGACTTGACCCCTCAGTGAAATTGGAAAAATATTTTCCTTTATTTTGCAACATCTCCAGATAGCAGGAATCTAGATTGATTTCTTTTGCCCAACTGTAACAGCCAAGAATTTGCGGAACAGCAGGTTGTGACTGTGACTGTTGTTCTGGCTCCAAGCTTGCCTATATAGTTTTAGAAGCTTCACAATAATGGGAGCAGAAGATTTCTGCTGCAATAATTTTGCCAGCATATTAAAAGGCCTTTTTGATGGCCTATATATTGAGTCTCATTGCCTATTTTGTTGTCTCTTTTTTAGCAGACTCCCCATCGGTCCTTTTTTACAACTTTCCTACATGGAGCTCAGAGAGCTATGATGACTGCTATATTTAAAAGTGTATTCAACATTAGCAGATTTCCTTCGCTGGCTGGGAATTAAAGTTCTGTCATTACAATCTGTATATATCTATGCCAATTATGTTGAAGATTGTCACACAAATTAGACATATATGCTATGACTTAGTGTAAACACCAGATCTCTGAAGAATAAAAATAAAAATTTCATAACATAAATTATTCACTGTTATGTATCAACCAAAAAGGTGGATTAGTCTTGGAGGAGGAGCCAAGATCAGTCACACAACTGGCAAACAAATAATAGCTATTCTACACTCATCCCAACTTTTCCACATTTATAAGTACAAAAAATTGTTACCGCACAGTATTTCCTTCTTCATTTGAACATTCACAAGCATTTGCTATATAGACCACAATTTTCAAACAAGCCTGACAGGTACATGGCCTCCTGCTTTTCATCTGTAAGCAGCAGTTCACTCATACCATCCTCCATAAGAAAAAAATGAAATTAAATGTGAAAAGCAGTGAAAGTCATGGTGGATTTTATTCAATTACATCTTCATCAAGAATTGGCTTTTCGACAGTATTGTCCACACAGCAGGTTTGAGCCAAGCGTTGATTAATTTATCTGCTCTTCACCTTCATCTGCAAACTGGGAAATGTTAACTCCAGCAAAATTTATGCTGAGCTATAGTGATCTTTGTGTATCATTTGCCTTTGGTATGACCATTGGTGACATAAATTGACTTTCTGAGGTTGCAAATATATTCATGTAAAAGCATGCATATCTCTCCAGTACATCCCAGAATTTGTCAGGTACAAGATGAAAACATTGACTTACTCCCTACTAGTGAAATATTAGGAGTTTTAAACAATGAAAATAAGACATCAATTGGACAACAAACTGGGAGACTGTCAGGCTTAAGATAAAGGCAGACACTGATTCAAGAGAACAAAAAATCTCTACAGTGGAGGGAGAAGAGGTACAGAAATCACAGAATCACAAAATTGTGGGGGTTGGAAGGGACCTCAAGACCTCAAGGGACATCAGGTGTCCAATCATCAAGTCCAATCCCCCTGCTAAAGCACGTATCAACAGGTCACAAAGCTAAGTGTCCAGACAGGTCTTGAGTATCTCCATGGAAGGAGATTCCACAACTCTCTGGCCAACCTTTACCTCCTCTGTCATCCTCAACGTAAAGTTCTTCCACATGTTAGAATGGAATTTCCTGTGTTCCAATTTTAGGCCATTACTCCTTGTCGTATCACAGCGCACCGCTGAGAAGAGCCTGGCCTCATCCATTTGCCTTCCACCTCCCTTTAGATATCTATAAACATTTATCAGATCCTCCCTCAGGCTTCTTCTCCGAAGGCTGAACAGACCCAGGTTACTTAACTTTTCCTCATATGGGAGATGCTCCAGACCCTTTATTATCTTAGTGGCCCACCACCAGACTCCTTCTAGGAGATCCCTGTCTCTTTTGATCTGGGTAGCCCAGTCTAAATGTTGCCTCACCAGGGCAGAGTAGAAGTGAAGGATAACCTAATTCGACCTGCTGACCACTCTCTTTTAAATGTACCCCAGGACATCTCTGTCCTTCTTGGCCACAAGAGCACACTGCTAGCTCATGGCCAATCTGTTGTCCTCCAGAACACCCAGGTCCTTCTCTGCAGATCTCTTCTCAAGCAACTCATCCCCTAATCTGTACTGAGGATTATGATTGTTCATTCTCTAGGTGCAAGACTCTACATCTGCTTTTGCTGAACCTCATCACATTCTTCCCTGCCCAAATCTCTGGTCTGTCCAGGTCTTGTTGAATGCTAGTACAGACTTCAACTGTGTCAGTCATGACTCCCAGCTTTGTATCTTCAGTAAACTTGCTGAAGGTGGACTCTAAACATCCGTCCAGGTCACTGATGAAGATGTTGAGTAAGATCAGACCCAGCACCAACGTCTGGAGAACACTGCTAGTTACAGGCCTCCAACCAGACTCTGCACCACAATAAAATGAGGCCTTCTTTCCTTTTTTCTCCTACTACTCAACTGTGCCTGCTCAGACCATTTCTATTCAACTGTTGCTGTTGGGACACACCTGCTGAGTTACTTTGTTTTGCGGACAGAATTGCTCACAAGGTGCTGGAGCTGAGACATGAACAGCTGTGAAAGAATGGCTGGAGCAATGACAGTGAGGGAACTTCGGCATTTTCTTCATTCTGGGACCTGAAAAAAATCACAGTTTTTCCAGTGGCTAATGGTCTAAGCATATGTGATATAGCTTATTATACGAACAGAGCAGAAACTCCTACTTCATAATTTCTAGCAAGGTTCAAACATCATGCAAGGCTTTGCACGTCAAATGGGCAAAGCAAGCTTAATGGTCTCAAGAGCAAAGTCCTTCTATCATGTGTGGGACACTGACACGATCTCAGGAAACCCTGATACCATATGAAATGGCAAGTTCCCCTAGGACAGGCAGGCTTCTATAAGGCTGTCTATCTAAGCTTGAGTTCCCCATCCCAATTCTGCATGTTGAAACTGGCAAGGAGCTAGATACAAGGAGGGCTGTGTTAAACTCTCACATAGAGACTCAAAACCAAAAATGAAGACTTTTCCAATAGCACTTCCACCGCATGAAAGAAGAATGATGTTCAGGGAGAGAGAAAGGGTATTTCATTTGCTTTGTCCTGCAGATGATTATCACTGTTAACAGCATTTATGAAGCTGTCCAAATAGTCAGGTAAATAATATATCAGAAACAATGCAAAAGAAGTTAAAAACTTTCTCGAGGTATGCAATTGGAGGAAGGCTGTTTTCTTAGAAGCCATGAGCCAGTGTGATTAAAAGTTCAACACTGACTAAGTATACTATGCAATACAACGTCAGGGATTTCTGTGGGAGCTTTTCCATGGAGTCCTATAAATCTCTGAGCTGGAATGGACGCCTGGGGTGGGGTGTGATCTAACCTCAGTGGCGTACGTCAGCTCCTCAGGAGCCCCAGCAAACTCCTACCCCCTGCTTCACAGGGCTTTTATGGTTCACCAAGGGCCAAACCTCACTTTCGTTACAGTCAGTGGGAATCTTGCCATTGCCTTACTTGAAACAAGGCTTGACTCGAGCAGAGAAAACAATGGGAAAACAAGAGCCAAGCCTGGAGCTGTGGAGCCCATGGCAAGTTTCCATGGTTTTAAATGACCCCCAGTGTTGGTCTCCTAAAAAATAGCTTTCACTTTACCTGCTTTTCATATGCAAAGAACAGATTTGTACTCATAAATATATGCACCTAAATATACAAAACCCATAAATATATATATGTATACATAATTCTTTTTTGCTTTTTGTAGCTAAGATAAAATTTGTATGCTGTGTTCGCATTTTATGAAATGTAATGCCTATCTCAAATATCAAATATTTATTATTGTTTCCTGTTTTAAGTGGAGCCCACAATTTCCCAACTGCTATGCCTTCTTCAAACAGACTGTGCTTGAAAAGACAAAAAAAGGGGGTGGGGGGAGTGAGGGAGGGATTGAGATAAAAGAGATACAGATATATAGGAACATTGGTTGTTGCTAAATGTTCCTCAAATCTCAGATGTCAGATTTTTTAAGGTCTTACATCAGTTACAATACTCAAGATTTATATAAAATAAAATAACTATTTTCAGTGAAATAAGAATAGGAGAAAAACTGATCAACAAGTTACAACTTCTAATCTACTTTCTAAAATATTTAATGTGCTCACAGAGTGTGTATAAAATATGTATGTATGTATCCGTATTATTAAAGAGTAAAGCTAAATTGCAGTGGAATTAAGACCTCCTGGTTCAATTTCAACATGAGAACTGAGCCACTGATCACAAAATCATCACATAATTAAGAAAGTGGAATTTGATAATAAGGCTTCATGGAGAGGGCAAAAAGCAATGGAGAGTCATACTTTTATAATGGCTTTCTTATACTTGAATGGAAAGTAAATGAGAAATCTACAGAAAACTTTTTTACATTCAAGTTAGGAATTCAAATTGAGATTAGGGAAAAATGCACCTGTACACCTTATGTGAAAATACACGTATATAGTTTGTCTTCATCTTTTGAGCAGTGCCTGAGGCCAGTCTCCTTGTCGTTCATAATCTTTAAATGTGGCTCCAGAACAAGCCAGTATCACCCTTTGCAGTGAATACGGCTCCACAAGGCTGGGCGTATGTGGGAGTTTAATGCTATGCCAGCTTCTCCTGGGCTGGACCCATCTGTGAGACAGCACCATGGACACATGGTTGGATGGTCCATACTCCCAGCTAACTCCTGCCCACTGTCAAGGTTTGGGTAATATAGACTGCTCACAGAAGTGATTTCTTCCCGGATTATGTAAAGCTCCCTGAAAACTCTTGGCACATTAACTGTTTCCAAAAGTATGGCTTTTGTGGTTATGAATGTTATGGCAATCTCCATGCACCTACTCTATATATAGTTCTCGGGCATTACTTCATTACCTTACCTTGAAACTTCATTGTTTGCTAGAAAATTTATTATAATCTAAAGCCAGGTCAGAGATCCTGCCAGACCTCTCTACAACAGTTGTCTGCTCTGGACCTGAGGTCATGGAACTGTTTGCACTTACAACAACTGTTTGCTACAAGCTGTTTTGCAACACTGTGAAACATGCCAAAACAGTTTTGCTTTTGTTTTAATTTTATTTTTTCATTCTGCCCTTGATTTCTTTCTTCCCTACTTCTTCCAGAGAACAATAAGTCTTCAGGAAGGTTTAAAATGAGATTTCAAACTCCACCTTTCATAAGTTATGAAGAAGTCCTTCTTATGCCTAGAGTCATTCACAGAAAGGCTGCATTTTCTGTGATCTCGGAATTTATCTCAAGACTAATCTGTTGATATTCAGCCTTCACAGCACTTGACCTTACAGGTACAGCCTCACATCTAATTACAGAACATCTATCTCACTTTTCTGAGCAGTTACCATAGAAGTTGTAACTCATGTGCCTTTGGGTGCCGAGTTCCATCTTTAATTTAGGTCTAATTATTGCCAGCTATTCATTTAGTTATTACAACAAAAATCTAGGAACACAGGCATTGTAAGGGAGAGGAAAATGTTAGAGAATTCCTTCATGCTCAGAATGCTACTAGCAGCAATGAGTACTTATCTGCTATTTGTTCTTCAGGGTGTTTTCCAACAGTAGTGTATGAGAAGACAGTACTTGTGGGGCATGACATTTCAAGTGATGGAAAAGAGAAAGCAAATTCTCTACAGATGAATCATCATATCTGGAAAAAAACCTAATATCCAATTTACACGAACTGCATTCATAAATCTGAATTACATACTGTAAAAGGAGACACTCATCCAGTATGATCTGGTTGAAATGGACAAATAAGCAGCTTCCCACTTGGGAACCTGGAAGAAAAGAAATGGTGCATTTGTTTCTTATGAGTAGTTTCAGTTTTTTTTTTTTTTTGTAACAGAAATGAACACAAGACCTTTATCTTGGATGACTATCTTAGTGTGCATTGCTGGAGGGGTCGGCTAATCACACAGACATTGCCCACACAAGGGTTCCCATTGAAGACAAATGTTGGATCAGACGAAAATTGTGCCCTAGCTGCTCAAGGCATTGTACCTGTCAAGTGATTCTAATGCATACATAATCAAAAGGGTTTGTGCTTGCAGAGCACAAATTAGGAGAAGCCATAGTGCTGGAAAAGGCAAGTATGCTCTGCTGCTCCTTTCTCTTACAGTAAAATGTAATCACTAATCATACCCCATTACAAGAAAATGTAATTATTAATTCAGCTTTTTTTCATTTGCATTAAGCCATAAGTCTCACATATCCCATTTTTCTATATTGCAGAATACCACGTTAAATATCAGTAAACACGACAAAGCATTCATACAGATTTCCTAAAGCTTACATGGGATCCACTCATCTGGTATCACCTCCCTGTATGCGTTGCTCATGAAGATAACAATTTACTCCACAAAGAGCAAAGTTACCCTGAATCAGCATCCATGCGTATTGTCACAAAGAAAAGTGTTTCCCTATAATCCCTGATACCTTCAGTTTGTCCAAGGCTTCCTTCTTTTTTATACCTCCAAAATTCTTCAGTCATTAATATCATAGTGATATTAACTATTGGGGGAACACCAAGGTTTGAATAGGGATTGTCTCTTGCCACAGCACTATTTAGGTATTCTCAAGGGATTATGCCCTGATCCTCCAAACTCAAAAACCTATGAGCATTTAATGCTGTTGAGGTTCCTACTGTAACCATATCTAACCAAGTATTCAGCTTTCTAGTAAATCAGTGAGATGTTATAAGCCCAAACAGGAGTTGGAAACCTAAATTCCTGCTTGGATCTGAGCCACGTACCTTCTCATGTAGCGATTAATACGACTAACATTTGCCTTCACCAGACAGCATCAGCACATAGCACATTTCTGAACGGTGCCTTAACATAGCAATAGCTCTCAGCTTTTTCTCTATACCATTTGTTGGTAACCAGCTTATTTTTAAGGCAAAAAGATATGACGTCTTTTTTTTCTATGCAACCACATAGAAGAATCAGAATGATATAGAATGCAACAAGAAGAAAGTCTGAAAATACTGAACAGCTTCTAAATGATGAACAGTTGTACAGATAAAGATTCCTTATCTTTTGGAAAAGAGATTACTAAAACTGAATGTTACAGAAGACTATAAAGCCATAAGTAGAATGGAAAAACTGAATAGGAAATAAGGGGTGATCTATCGTTACTCCCGGTAGAAGATTGAGAAGGGCATGAAGTGTTGCTAGTAAGTCATAAATTCAAACCAAATTTTTTTAACATGATGTGCTGTTAAACATTGGAACTCCTGCCGTGAGACACTGTGGCATGTTTGAGGCCAAAACACAGTTGGAAATATGCCTAGAAGAGACATGAAAACACGCTGGTGGCCCAGCCAGTCTCACAGTTGCCAGCCACTGGAAGTGGCATGCATGCCAGGGAGGTATCACTGCCTCTCTGCTCCACCTGGATTCTCTTCCAAAAGCATCCACTGTTCACATTGACAGAGTCAGAGAACTGGGCTATGAAGACATTTTTGGTGTGGTCTAGTCATTCTCTTGTTCTCATATTACATATATCTGAAAATCACATGGAACTTAAAGGGAAACATCCTAATTTCATCATAAAATTAATTTCTGTCTATTAGTTGTTTATCTGTAGCCCTCTTTCTTTCACAGCATGCTCAAACCTGTCACCGTCATTTACTTCTCCAACAGACTTAAGTGTTCATTTTCAGCGTTCTAATATTTGTGCAAAACATCTGCCCTTTTCTTTATGAATAGGTCATTAATGTTTACAAAAAACAAATGGAAAACACTTCTTTCCAAGGGCCAAATCTGCCTACTTTCTCATTTCTGAGGTGCAAGACTATGAGTAGTCTGTTGTGGAAAACAGCTTAAACAGGCTTTGCAAATGAACTAGAGTAAAATTGTCCCCTATTTGTTGATAGGGATGGAGGAACAACACAAATTTGCAATTTTAAAAATTGAAAGGGATGTGTGAATATTTTTATGGCCAGGGCAGCTTCCAGAGGGAAATTGGAGCCAAAGAGGAATTTTCAAACATAATATAACTAAATCAAGGAAACAAAAAAGTTCCTTTTCACTTACACAGAAGCCTTGTTGAAAGAGAAATACTTGTGGGACATGAGGAATGAAAAATGTCAGCATGCAACTGCCCAAGCTTGCCCGATTTGTAGCTCCCACCTCATGGCAATTGCTAAGAGTGTTGTAAAAGAGCTTCTTTGTCTCTGGAGAAAGTATTGCTTTCAAAGACAAGAAAAATCCACAAGCAACCTCTCACTTTGACACACAGGTCATGACATTAAAAGAATAATGTGAGGAATCACAAACCACCGGTTTCAGTTAGGAAAGCAAATGGCATAGTAGGAGGGAAGGAGCGCTATTTAAGTTATAATCTGCTAACACTCTGTTTACATATATCTAGTTCCTTCCTAAAAACAACAGGCACCTAGTAAAGTCCTGCAGAATGACCCAAAAGAGACAAAACTCACTTTAGCTGGGTCAAATGTGTCAACAGTTTGCAAAGCGGGAGGCTGTAACAGAATAACGTTTAAAAAGAGAGGATTATTTTTATTTTGCCATTCCCACTAAGGTTTGTAAAAGCAACGTTTTACTGCAGAAGGGAGATGCCAGCATCATAAAGTAGTGCTGCGGCGATCCAGACACTGGAATGAGCACATTTCCTGGCGGATGCTTTGGTAAGATGGAGATCCGTGGAGTGAAGCCTCCAAGGAGAAGGGGAAGAGGGGCATGGTGGCACAGTGCCAGCAGGGCTGGCACATGGTCCCTCCTCTGACGCAGGAGGAGTTGACAGGTTTATGAATTTCAGCATTTTGCCAGAATCAACCTCAGCAACTGGTTTTGCTGGAAATGCTTTGAAAAGCTCTACTCCGGCAAGCTGAAACAACGCGGTATTTCCTTATACAGAGCCAAGAGGTGGCAAGCCTTTCTCCATAGGCACACTTTTTAACAAAATGTTGTGATCAAGTCCCTTTCCTCTGCTGATGCTGGAGGTGGCAGCAATAACATTGGGATCATTCCCTCTCTGTCCAGTTTGGAAACTGGGATGTGAAGAAGAGGAGGGGCCTTCATTTAGCAGTGCTCTCTATGCAAACCAGAGGTGAATTTGTAAGGACTGTGGGAATCGTTTTTTTTCTGAAGTCCTTGAAAGTCTGAAATTTGAGATTATGGACCATCTCTACACTAATGAGCAAATGTACAGGTGTAGTTCTAGAGTAGTGTATAAATACATTCCTAAATGCATTTCTAGCTGGAACTCCCCTATCTGGACTGCAGTGGATTTGGAAAATCTGCTTGCTCGCCTGAGTAACCACAAGAATATAAAGCAAGAAGATATCTTTGTTGTACCAGGCATTGGGGTATTTCCAGAGCAGAAACCCCCAAATGCAGTCAGGCTATGAGGTTTTAGTAAACTCTCAAGTTCTGACAAGAAAATCAGAAAGGATGGTGTTGACTGAAAATTTGCCAGAGGGAATAGTTGAAAAGCAGCCCTTCTGAGATATTTTTGGAGTAGAAGTAACATCTGACACTGAAAAATCTGAATGCTTTTATTATTATTATTAATATTAATATTGTTGTTGTTTTGATTTGTAAGATTGAAATTCCCCTCATGGCAGGCAGCTTGAAAATGGCCATGATAACTTACTCTTAGTCCTGTGCCCTTTGAGAGGCACAGTCTGAAGATTCTGTTCAGCAAACTCATCAGATGCAGCTGGAGCTCCCAGAGATACCTTCACCCTATGGATATTTTTCAGTCTGAGCTGAGTTTCCCAGTGGTGGAACTGAACTACATGGGAAAAGAATGTGCCACTGTTCTTGACATCCAATATAAAATTACTTGTAATGCAGACAGGCCACCTTTTCCAAGCAGTCTACAAGGTCTCTGGACACTACAAATTTATGGTAAAAGGAGATGATTTGGTTAATCACTGGTTAACTGACTGCCTAATTTGTGTGGCTGCTTTGACTGGAAATTAAATTCTCTGATTGAGAAACAGACACAGACAGAGGTTTGGTAAATAGATATATTTGAAGGACTGTGCTCATGGAATCCAGATTTCACGCCAAAATAGGTATCTTTGCATTCCTGGAAGTACTGTAGGAGAGAAGTCAGGAAGCCATAGATTAATGAATCTGATCTCTGTGGTAGAAAGGATCTTTCCAAAGTTAATAAGGGATGAGATCACAAAACATCTGGAGAATATTTTGTTTCTTTGTGTTTTAAAAGAAAAAGAAGGGGAAAGAAAGAGGAACTTTGTCACCTCTGCATCAGAAAAGGGAAAGACTGAAAAGTTTGGTGTCAATGTTTGGGGTAATTACAGGAAAGAACTCAAAAGTGAAATAGAATAATATTCCATTTGGCTTCCTAAAAGTAGTACAAAACTCACATCACAGAAATTTGGGCATCTCAAGAGAAGGGGCAGAAGTAAGCAATAACCACAACAGTATCCAAGTATATAACAGAAAGCACCAAAATTCTGAGAATGGAGGGGAGTTTCCATCTTTGAACCACGGTAAATAAGTTGGCCCCCTGAAGCTGCTCTTTGTGAAGTATCTTCTCATCCACTGGCACAGTCTTTCACACACAGCTCAGATGTTGTGGCAAACAGACAAAAGGAAAATATAACTTCTTACTATAAATTTCCAGTGAGTAAGAGAAGAAGCAGTCAAAGCTTTCTTACTAACCTTATAAAAGAGACAAGCCCATCTCACTTTTATTGTGCTGTATTTCTAAGGAAAGCCAGATGGTAGCATGCAGCAGATTCTCATCCCTCCTCAAGGTAAATTCTTAAACAGAAACGCAAGGATGATTTTAAAGAGCTAAAGTGAGTTGCAGCTGGAAACCACCAACTCCTTTTTAATGTATCCTACTAAGAGTCAATTTATTTTCTTAATGAGTGCAGCAGTATGTTGTGGCCTGGCCATCCACACCTGACTTCTCTTCTCTGAGCTGTTCACTGCTCATCTTCAAATCTTCAGGTAATTCTCATCGCCTCACAGCATTTCTGGTTTTCCACACCTATTTTAGTGTAGGAAGACCAAATGAGTTTGGAGGTAAGTGGGGCTGGTTTCCTTGCCCCTTTTGTGATTGGAGGCAGAGAGGCTTTTCATATTGGATCCACTTGAGTTCTTCCAATCTGCTCCATTTATAATAATTATCAGAAACTGAAAGTTGTATCTTGCAGAAGGGAGACTTAATGGAGACTTTGATTTAAAGTTTATTTCACTTCTTGTGCAAGGAAAGAATTCACTTTCATTATGTTAACTCCAGGCAGTCTTATACTTCACCCACATGTCTCCACTGCCACTGGGTATTTATTGTGACCCACTGGGAGCTTGTCGCCATCACAGATGTAGTCAGGGCTGTAGGTGCTTTAGAGGCCAGTCTCCCAATGGTTCCCATTTTCTGTGCTTTTGTTCTCACTGCTGTGCAATCTGGATGACCCAGGCTCCTTTCAGATGAAACTGAATCCTATTCATCCTGTAAATGGGATGCAACTGAATCCTATAAATCAGTGAGAAAAAAAAAAAAGAAAAAAAAAGAAAATCAAAGAGAGGTTAGCACTCAGGGCTAGGAAGCACAGCAGCTGAGCTGCAGCACATGGTTAACTGCCGCCAAAGGGGCTGCTCACATCCGGCAAAGTGATGGGGCAGTAACCCTGACTCATAATGTCCAAAATCACCCCAGCGTAATTCCCACCGTTTTCTTGTCAGCACCCATAATTCAGCTGTGCTTGTAAATTCAAATAAACGATCTATGTCAACATAAACAGAATATCAGAATCTTTCAGCTGGCCAAAAGAAGTGGTGTTTGCTGGGGGTAGGGATGCAACATTATTTATTTCCAGTCTTAGTATGTTCCTTCTGAAGTTGCACCACTGTATCCAGTTCTATTTTCTGAAAACAGAAAACAATGAGAAAAAACTTGCAAGAACACCGCCAACTTCCATCTGTGAACAATTTGATACTTGCTTTTGGCGAATTTCGAAGCATTCCAGTTTTAAACAGACTTTGCACCACGATTCTCAACAGCAATGCTGCACTGTTGAAATAGTCACAGCACCAAACAGAACAAACACACTTGGGCTAAGCAGTACTTTTTTAACATTTGAATGGCTGTACTCTTCCCTGTATTCCTGCTCTGAAGGTTTTGGGGAATATGACACTCAACAAAACAGACATGAAAAAATAAAATAAAATGAAATAAAGAAGGTTTATTGTTTTGAATTAGTCAGTAGTCAGAAAAAAGAAATCCACCCCGATATGAGCTACAGAAAGACACATCAGCTATGCACAGCTGCATCGTGACAACCTCCTACGGGTCAGAATTCAGTCTACTGTGATAGAAATAACAATAAAAAATATTATTTTCATCTGCTGTTTGCTTTCTAATTTATTCTTTTGAAACAGTTTTATGTATGATGCAACAGTCCTTTTAATAGCTCTGTGTGGGTCTTCATTAATTTCAAAGCACTGAATTTCTTTCTAGCTGCAAAAGAACACATAATTTCTATACACAAATCAAAGGTAAGTTGTTCTGAGGAGGAGCTGAGGTTAGAGAAACGTCTTGAAGAAACCCTGTCTCCTAGCCCTGTGCTCTTCCAAGACTGGAGGTGTTGAATTACTTCCCTTGTCTAATTAAGAACAAAAACAAACAACTTGTTCTAGCATCCAAGCAATCAACTTTTTTCAACACAGATACAGATCTTATTCAAAGGGAAAACATTTTAGAAGCAAGAGTGCACCAGCTCTCATATTCATATGAGATATTCATCTCATCAGATGAATATCAGATATTCATACCTCAACGAAGCTTTAAGTCTGCCTCAAGCCTGCTAACAAAGCTGTTCCCAGTTACACTCTGTACTGCTACAGTGACTGTCAGAGAAACAATCTTGTCAATTTGTACAAAAATGGACACGATGGTTTATTTTAATCCCACAGCCATCCAAATTTATTTGAAGAGTAACATGATTAGGAGGAGAATACATTGCAATGTGAGTTGGAAAAGCACTGAAACTCCGGAAGCATGCACCATAAATCAAGCATTTAATGATTTAAATCACAAACTTTAAGCAGCTGCCTCTGGGAAATGTCAGTACAACAGGCTGTGCCATGCAGCCTGATGAAAATTAATTCAGTAAGCAGTGTTATCTCATGGACTTTATGGGAATCAGAAAAGCAAGGTGTTGAACTTTGGAATGGATTTTTATGTTCTTATGGTAAGAATGCTTCCTACAGACCCCACTTATTTTATTTAACAAACAGAATACAATCACCTGTGGCAGAAGGTAATTGGGATTTTTTCTAACCGCAGTGATCAAGCTGTGCCTTTCAACCACTGTCTTTTATTTGTGTGAAAGGACCTGACAGTGGAGGCACTATGCACCTATGCAACACCTAGCATTGCTCAGTGGAACTTCAGACCATTTTATGCAAGTAAACTGAAAAGTAATCCTTTTGAAATTCTCCTTCTTGTGCTATAGAAGTGGAGGTGGTACAAACCCATGCAAACTGGTACTGTCAGCTCTGGTCACCCCTGCCCTACCCCTGTGCTGCTCCCTCCATGTGCCAGCACAAAGACTGAATTGGCCACATGAGGTACATCATGTCAACAATCTCCATTGCAAACATTATTTTTCATTTTTCATCTTAGTGCTAACCTGAGTCAGCCTCCTTCGGGGATAAAGCAGGAAGGAGTTGGTGGGGCTTATAGGTATTTTAGCAACATGACTAAGTTACACTGACCTAGCATGACCACGATACTACAAACTTAAGCTTCAAAGTAGAGTGATACAACAGAAACAGAAACTCATATTTAGCTCTATGCATTTACATGATGTAACACACACATAAATACAACAAACAAACAAAACAAAATGGTAAAAAACAGCAAGAAATGAGTAAGCATACATTTTCCTACCAAACTTTTCAAGTTTAGAGGGAGCTGTGCTTCTCTTATCTCTCTCAAGCATAATTAAGCATCAGCGAACTCCTGCTGCATAAGGATGAGGTACTGTTACAAAACAGAAGAGGAATTCATTGCAGATTTGATTTCATACAAGGCAATCTGCTCTCCTACACAAAATGGTATCACGAGATTCGGGCACCAGTTAAATCTTCCTGAAGTTCCCCTTAAATCCTATCACACTGAAAAATAGAAGATGAGAGGCAAGGCAAGGCAAGACAAGGAAGGGGAAGAGGGCAGGGATGAGACACTGGAAAGCAGGTATATTGTGATTTTCTGTATTTATCACGCATCGGATATTTGAGAAACCACAGAACTCTTATCAGAAAATATTTATCTGATAATCCACTTTATTTTACTTGGATAATTGGTTAGTTGAATCCCTAAACAAAATAAAACATGATGTTATTATTCCCAGTAATTTGTGATTAAACAACTACCAAGTTTGTTTTCCAATGAATTTGCATATTTGTCCTGAGAATAAATTTTATCTTAAATCCCCTGAAATCAAAGGAGACAATAATAAAAAAAGAGTGTTTGGTTAAAAAGGGTGTGATTATGCCCATTTATCACAGCCTGTTTGGAGCCTGGAGGGAAGAATCAGGTTTTTAAGGGAGATGTCGGTAAGCCAGTCTGCCTGCAATCAGCTGGAATGTAGCTATTTGTACACTGCTTCTATTAAAACCTTCCTAAATAATGAACTATTGTTTCTTTAGGAACATGTATATATGTTAGGATATGACAGCAAATACTTCAAATGTGAGAAATAAGGGCAGGGCTTGTCCACCTGCATTCCAAGCTACATTTGGGACTCAGAAACATGTGGGTTGGCGCTGACTTCCATACCAACAGAGGAAGGTGGTGCTGTGGGCAGTGCATGAGGCAGTGCCTAGAAAATTTCTCTCTTGACTGAAAACAGTCTGGGTCACTTTAAACACATTTCTTAACCACATTATGCTTTTTTTTTCTTCTTTTCTTTTTAAGGGCAAAGGGTAGGAGGGAAAACTAGGTAAAACTTATATATTGAAAAAGGTGGGATTTGTCAGAGGAATCATTGCAAAGTGCCCTTTATACTCAAGTAATTGTGCTTTCTACAGCTGTAAATATATAGAATGTAACAGTGTAGGGTTGTAGGGTAAAGTAGAGTAGAACAGAACAGATCAGTTGGATGCAACCTACAATGGTCGAGTCCAACTTCACTGCATCCAAATAATCTATAGAAATGGACCTAGAATTGGGACCTGGGGAACAACACTGATGATCATCTACCAGCCATATGTACCTCAAGTAACAAATGAATCAAGTAACTTATAATTACTACATTTTAAGAATATTCCATTCTCAACTGTATTTGTTATGAATGATAAAAGCTTTATGGTTTAAAGCAGATTAAATTAATGCTACCATTAGAATAATAGTGGAGTGACTTTCCATCTAACAAGTTCCTTTCTTCGTTCCTTTCTCCAATCAACAGTGCACATGGTATTTCTCATACACACACCTGATTGTAGCATTTTATGTAACTGTTTTCTGTGCATGGAATGAGCTGAACATTATAAAAGTTCCAAAGTCAACATAAAAAGCAATCTGCAATTTAGAAAGCCTTGTTCCAATAGAGATTTATTTTTCTCTCCAAAGCTCTAGAGAAGAAAAAGGTTGTAGCTATTATCATTTTCATTAATAAAACTGTTACATCTTATGTATTATTACACAACAATAACATAAGCTAATTTATGTCAAGCAAAAAAAAAAAAAAAAAAGTTAGAGGTTAAATTACAGCCAGTAAAGCTTCCTAAAATGTCCATAAGGGCAATAGAAAAAGTTTTAGTGAGCATTAATCATAAAAGCTTAGAGTCTACACTTGTATGATTCACTGCCATGGCCAAGCTAGTAAAACAAAGTGCCTTTCTCCATTTTCTTGTTTATCTGAGATGTATGCTTCAGGAACGTTTAAAGAAAAATTGGAACATCTTTGTATTTGCCTGGATACATATGTACGTATGTACATACGAAGGCACACGTGCCTTCAAAAATCAACCAGAAGCAATAGAAGCAATAGTACTGTTGTTATCATTGTCTTATACAATTCCATATTTTGATTGCAATCTTGTCAAACTTAAACCATTTGTTAATGTAATTTTTCTGTAGCAGTGATCTGCTGAAGCCCAGGCTGAGTTGCTTTGGCAAAATTTCTGCAAAAAATCTCATTGCTTTTTCTGAGCTTGAGGCTGAGGAGACAGACTTATACAAACCACAGTCTGCATGGGCTGCATTTTCATGGCTAGGTGAAGCCAAAGCATCCAGCAGACACGTGATAGATAGTAGGGCAGATCGTAGAAACTCAGTCAAACCCTCTTACAAAAAAGAGGAGCTGCAAGAATTGTGATATCTTCAAATACTGAAGATGACAATGAAAAGAGGGGATTCTTTCTCCACACCTGCCGCACACAGATGGGAATCACACACTGAAGATTAAGTTAAATACTAGAAAAAATACTTTAATTGTAGCGATGATAAAGGCATAGAGTAGGTTCTTCTGAGAAGCTGTGAAGTCCCATCTCCTGAAGGATTATAGGAAGGAATTACATATTGTATATGAATGACTCAGAATTGACTGGATCTGCCCAGAGGAGAATTATGAACTAGGGGATCTCCCATGGTCCTTTCCAGATCTATTGTCCTGTCCTAAATTAATCTTGATAGAGGTTTCTGATGAGTCTGGTAAGGATGTCTCTCTGGCATGACTGAATTTAAACTCATGGCTTCTTTCATCTAACTTGTCCTTCTTGGCACTGGGAAAACTTACTGAGAGTTGTCAGAAGTGCAAAGATACCAAAGTACTCTTTTCATCTTCAGTTACAGCTGTCAAATATTACAGCTGCAAGGTTACTATTAACAGATTAGAATCAGCAGCATTCTGTCTGAATGTTAGCTGCACTTGAAGATAGGAAGTGAGATCAGGACCTCAACGCATGAGATGCAGCACACAGACATAAAGGGAAGCAAAGTTCTTCATGAGAACTTTACTGTCTAATTACGGAAAAATGAAGAAAGAATAAACATCTTCAGCAGGGTCACTTGGTTAATGTGTGGCGGATGAGTAAGGCTAAGCTGTCATGTAAAGAGATACAAAGGGTATTTAACAGCAGCTGGAGCGATGATGACTCATCTTACTACCAAAGCTGTCAGGGAGAGAAAAGCTTTTCTTATGCCTACCCTGAAGATTGTAAGATTTTTGTTGCTGCGGCTGCTAAAGACTTCTGAGTTTCCTCCTCTTAATACCTGAAGTGTAGGTCTTGTCCTTTCTGAAAGGAAAATATGGCAATCAGGGAAACTGAATTCCAGGATCACAATGGTGTGCAGAGAGGGCAGGCAGCAGGGATTGTTTGATAGGATAGATCGCATTTGTAAAATGTATAGATGAGTGCGTTCTCTGTTTTTAGCATTCCCATGAAGTCTCAATGAAAGGAGAAAGGAGAAAGAGCCCTGAGATTATGTTCCAGAGGTACGGTCATCTCTACTTCAGTCATTTCCTTTCACCTCTTAGCTTGAATACATCAGCACATGCATTACAAAATGAGAAGAAATGCCGAACTTTTAGTAAATTTGTTTTTATTGTTATTTTTTGAAAACAATGAATTGTTTACTTACAATATAGGCAGTGAGGCAGTGGAACAGATTGCCCAGAGATGTAGTGGAAACCCCATCCCCAGTGATATTCAAGGTCAGACAGGATGGGTCTCTGAGCAACCTGATTTAGCTGTAGGTAGCCCTGTTTGTTGATGGAGGAGTGGGACTAGATCTCTTCCAACTCAAATGATTCTATGATTCTAAGTGCAGAGCAAAAATTATCCTTAATGCTCTGCACAGAGAAGAGGAAACAGAATTTAGATCTGTCAAACTGATAATACTGTCTTTAGCTCCATTGCTCATGAAATGCAGTTCTCAGAAGCTGAGAGCCAAAAACTGCCCACAGGCACAAATCCCTCTCTTCAAGATGTGTTGCAATATGCTCGAGTCAGAGCTACCACTGTACCAGTGTACCACAAGGAACAGAAAGAAGGCCTGTGTTTCTCACTTGGACTGGTCCTTCCAGCAGCATAGGGGAAAATCTTAGTCTCTCAGGTTACCTGAATGACCTTTAAATTAATACAGGTAGATCTGTGGCCTTATGAGGTTTTTATTGACCATACATCATCTTTACAGAAGTGATGCATGTTCTGAATTACACCAGCTCTCAGGCAGTACTTCTGGCCATGCCTTCACCAGAATTTCTTTCAGTGACAAAGATGGCTTCATCAGGCCTTCCCTTTCACCTTGCTATTCAATTCCCTCCCAGAGCTGGGCTGCTCATCCTTCTTCCCATTGCTCCATCAACACAGCCCATCAAAACATTTATTTGACTATTCAGTGAACCAGGTTCAGGAACTGATCAGAGTTGAAAAACAAAAAAAAAACCCAAAACCTGCTGGCTTATTATTCTCCAGAACAATTCCCCAGCTAGTTCATAGAGAAGTGCATAAACTTAATACAAGAACATCTGTACTGGATCTGAGTTCAGGTCCATTTGCTCTCTGTCCTGCCCCCAGCAGCAGTGCAGAAGAGCAGATGTTATCCGAGGAAGGATGTAAGGACAGTGCAAGCACACAGAAACTCATCCCAGGAATGCGTTCCCAGCCTCCTGTGACTTGTGACTCAGGGATATCTTGAGTCAAAGTCAGTTCTTTTTAATTTAACAATCCTTGCTGGATTTTTCCTTTTCCACAGAAAATTTTGCAACTCCATAATGCAATGTGCTACAACCCAATTATGCACTGTGTAGTCAATGAAGTACCTCTTTTGGTTTGTTTTGGAAGTAGTACCCCATAGTTTAATTTCACATCCTTTGGTTTTCATAGCAGAGGAAAAGAGACATTTGCCCCTTTCACCTTCTTGTTACACTGCCTATTTCATAAATCACTGTTGTATCTCCCTGATCCAGCTCTTTTCCAACATAATGGGATCTTAAAACATCCTTATGGGAGCTGCTCCATCTCAAGAGTCCAGCAGAGACAGCCATGCAGGTATCAGCATGCGCAGCTGGAGATCCTAGTTGCTAACACTGGCCCTGCTGAGGAAAGAAACCCTCATGAAATTAAACCTCTTGTTACATAAGAGATGTGTGTCTGGATAGGCAGCCTTGTCTGCTGAACCTGGCAGACCTTTAATTCTCCATTCTCCCTCCTACTTCCTCTACCACTGCTTGCCAATGTCTTAAGCAGCTCTCCAGTTTTGTAAGTAAATAAAGAAGCCAAATGAATAATTTAATGCATCTCCTTTCCTTCTCCCATTGCTCAATCCCAAATTGTCTTCTCTTTTCCCATTTTGTATCTGAGCATATTTTTTCTTTCCCCCCTGCTCTACTGCAAATATTTTTTGAAGATTCTGTTACAGTTGGTTGAAACATTTACTGAAATTCATGTTCACTGTTTCTTTTTGCTACTCTAAATATGAAAGCCTTTTTACCTTCTTTTGGCTTGTTTTCAGTAGGATCTACCAGTGCTTTTCATGTCTCGACTGTTCATATTTCCCAAAAGCCTCAAAGCAACTCTTTATATCCCTATCTAACTAACTTGCCCTTTGTCACTCTTTCCTTCTTACAACAGAACTTAGTTTTCTGGCTCTTGCCAAATACGCTTTTTAGAAATATCTTCCGGTCTCTCATCTTACAGAGTCCCAATCAAAAGCTTGCTTCTCATTATGTGCTATCTTAAACACATCTTCCCAGTGTTGAGACGTTTGTGCTGTCTCCAGACCTTCCCCAGTCAAACTCCCAAGCCCAGGAGATAGCTAAGACATGTGATGCCTTCTTTTTCATGGAATCATAAGATCATAGAATCAGTAAGGTTGGAAAGATCTCTAAGTTCAATCATTAACTCATCCCCCTCATGCCCACTGAACCATGTCCCTCAGTGCCACATCTACACGTTTCTTGAGCATCTCCAGGGATGGTGACTCCATTACTTCCCTGGGCAGCCTTGCCAATAAGCTGAATCATTTCTGAAGATCCAAAGCACAAAAGCCACAGGCTGAATTCAGAAGTTCAAAAATGGTACCATTTCAGAACAGTCATCCTACAGGAGCACCAGACTGGGAACCACCACACACACAGCTATGCATCGGGAACAGGCATCCACATGCAGGATCACACAGCTGTGTACATGTGGGATTGGGAAAGTGATTCTGTCATCCTATGGAAATGCTTTCAGTATGGCTCTTCTGGGTGCACAGCATCACCAAAGTTGTCAAGGCTGACATGGATTGATTTTAAATGCATGTACTCTTCCTAGAGTAACGCAGAGTTTTTCTTAAAATTACACTTCATATCCTCCTAAAGGGATCCTTGCATTATTGAGTCTGGAAGCTGGAGAAAAGAGGATGAAAATCTCCTCTAAGTGTTTCTCTGAACAGCTTTAAGCAGTACATAGACAACCAATGGATTTCTGCATAGAAATTTACAGCTTCATGCATCCCCATTCTTAAAAGAGGAAAGCAGAGAGTAGAGAAGAATGCAGAGATAATAAGCTTATGCATTCATATTTTTGGGGAAAAAAAATCTCTTTTTTGCAAGCTCTGTTTTGGCACAGTTTGTGGCAATAATCACATCTTGTGCAATTCTGGGTTTTATCACTGTGCACTGGGAGAGAGACTGAGCAAGCAGCTTTACCTTTCCCCTCTTCAAAAGGGCTATGACTGCATCTTGCTTGTAGGACAGTTCCTTACACAGACTGCCTTTTTCATTATCCAAGGAGCACACACTGAAATTACTTCGTGCTTCCAATCCAAACTGCAGGACAGTGCAGCACCAGCATAGAGCCAGAGGAGCCCGACATCAGCTTCCTTCCCTGGAAAGGCATCACTGAATCTTGCCCCATCCTCCCCTCCAACATTGCCCACCAGCTCCCATCTTCACTCTTAATTTATTGTGAAGAATGGGACCAGTGCTCAATTTCTGCACAGAAACAGAAGGATATGGCTACTTCAAGTAGTTCAGATTCTTATGTCAGATATGTCCTGCCTTGTTTCCTCTGAGGGTATATAAATCCCACAGCCACCTGATCCACCCTGCAATCCTTTTGTTGCCTTTAACTTCCATTAAATGGTAAACAATAGGGCAGCCAACATATTTACACTGCTTATTTCTATAGATTCAGATGCTGCCCTTCTCCTCTACTGTCCCCAGGAAACCAATGCACAAGCACAGCAAGCTGAGCACTGAAAAATGTGAAACTCAAATTAGCAGTTGTACAAACTGGGCTGCTTTCAGCTCCTTTTAAAGCCCTTTAGTTCTTGTCTAAAAGCTTCTCTTGCCTTTGTCTTGTGCTGTCTTTAAAAGCCAAATGGACAAAAAAGATTAACTTGCTTCTGGCTGCATTGGGTAGAAGTAGATTAACACAGCTGGACCTAACCCTGGGGAGTCCAGCCTGGAAATGTATGTTAGCACAACCCCAGCAATGTATAAGCAAGAGTCATTTGTGTTGATCTTTTTCAGCATGATCAGTTTGTGATTAACTCCTTTGTGCCAAGGCTGAGCTCCGTGGGATGCTGATGCAGGGAGGTTGCTGATGGAAAAGCTCCCGTGGTGTCAGCCACACCAAGGCTCTCACGAGAACTTTTGTTATTTTGAAAATAGTAAAAAAATAAGACAGAACAGTGTCTGCTTTGTCAGGGAGCTATGAAATACAATGTGGAAGAGAGTAGAATTGTGAATGGTTCCAGGAGGATCCAGATTTAGCAGATTGTCTTTAACAACCAGATTGTGACCTTACATCTTACTAAAGAAAAGTAGAGTAGATACTGCAGCACTCACATTTTCCACTCTAAAGTGCTGCTGGAGGACCTGCAGCAAAGAGTAGGTGAGCTGAAATCAAGGAACAAATGCACAGATAGTCCAGGGTTCAAATATGATTTCCAACTAATTTCTTATTAAGGTGCTTTTTACAGTTGGGCTTGGCTATTTTCTTTTTATGTGGCATTAGTCCAGGACATTTTTACACTTAGGAGTTTTGAAATCAGCCCCTAGGCAGCATGAAATATTTCTATGCAGCATAACTCTTCAGAGACAGTAAATCAGACCTGTGGAGATGTGTACCCATAAATTTTAAAGAATAAATGTTACTTCTGTCATTCCTACCTCCCTTGTCTAATGACACTTTTTCCTTGTTTCCAACACATCTCCTTCTGTATCAAGGTAAACGGATTAAACAAACGCTGCTGACTTAGCAGTAAATATGTGAGAAGGAAAGACTGTACTCTGGAATGGGGAAAAACATCATTCATTTTGCAGGCTCAGCGCCAACAGCACTACCTTGCAGCTTCATTTATCTGATATTCTGAGAGCTGTTCTTAGATAACCAAGGATAATTTAAGCAATTTTCAACATTTTTCAGCAGACAAGCCAGAGGCATGACTTCGTTTTCAATAATAGGTAAATGAGATTCAAATGAGATTTATTTATTTATTTATTTATTTATTTATTTACCAGTGAACGTGATTAATTTCATGGAGCAAATTAGCAGGAAAAGCGGTGGCTCTTCCAGCTTAAAGAGTTGAGTTCAGTCTGATGTCTGAAACACAGATTTAGGAGTTACATACAATTTCTTTGAAACCCTATCTCTTGCAGAATGGAAACCAGATTATGTGATCCTAGAATTTAGGTGTAATTGTATATGCATGACTTTTGTTTTTATTTTTCAAACTTTGCTGGCTGGAACTTGTTCTACTGCTGTCCTATCTTTCATTCTGTGAAATAAGGCATTTTAAATGACTTCAGCTATCTATGGTCTGGCAATTTAATCAAGCCCTCGGGGTCTAAAAGGTGTTCAGAAAAGCTCACATCTCCCTGAACCTCAAACCAAGCAGAAGCATGTCAGCTGTGTTCCTCACTCAAAGATGATGGTTTCTTCTGCTGTGCCCACAAGCTGTGAAGAGGTGTCTCCAGCACAATTCACATTTTGCTGCTGTAATAATTCTACTGTGAAAATAAGCTGAGCCATGAGTTTGTACCTCTTAGCTCTGACAACTTACATGGTTAGGTTTTTTGGTACTATTTAGGTCATTTGGATGTAGCTTGCACACAGAGCAGTTATTCTGTCTGGGCTATTCTCCTTAAATCCATAACGTCACAAAGACAGCCACCAGGACATAGGAATGCTCAGAGCTTTTGCTGTAAGAATGAGCCCTAGGAAAATGAGCAATCCACAAAGAAGAAACTATTTATATTTGCATTACACATTCCCACGCATGCAGAAAACAACTTCTTTCAGTTGACTACTCTTGAACTACAGCATCAGCTTGTTATTTTGAGTGTGAAGCAGAGCACAATAATTCATAAAATACACTAATGAATATGTACACGTTCACTTAAAAGTATTTCAAAGAGTACTTATAAAGATGTTCAAAAGCTGATTTTGTCTTTGATACAAGAGCTTGAGTTGGTTTAGTTGTCTGGGGCTGGAGAAATAGCCTATTAGTCGTTCACAGCTCTCTTCTCATTTTAAATCAAACCTCCAGCATTTCACTGGCAGCACTTGAAAACATTATTGTTTCAGTGGAAATGTCACATACCTAATGGTTCTATGGGAAGAAGCAATGGCTGATTTAGTTGAAAATGAAAAAAAAAAAAAATGCATGAGCTAAAATTACGAAGGAATGAATGAGGACTCCCAGTCCAAAGGAATGCAGAACTGGGTAGATGGTGTCAGATTCGCCTGTGTGGGTAGGGTTGCTCGCCTCTGTTACTGAGCAGTTCTTAAACCTGTTCCCACGCACGGTGGCTGCAGAGTCAGCTCAGCACCAGAGAAGTCATCGGGTGCATGGTCCAGTCAGATGTAGATGGGAGTAGAGGCAAGGGAAGTTTAGATTTGATATAACAAAGAGGTTTTTTACAATAAAGATGGCGAGGCACTGGAACAGGTTGCCCAGAGGGGTGATGGATGCCCTATCCCTGGAGACACTGAAGGACAGGCTGGACAGGGCTCTGAGCACCTTGATCTAACTGTAGGTATCTCTCTTCATTGCAGGGAATTGGACAAGATAGCCTTTCAGAGTCCCTTCCAACACAAATGATTCTATGATTCTAAGACCTGCCTGTCACACCACATCCCCTCAAAAGAAGGAGAGCTAAGGAACTGCTTCTCTGCAAATGCTGAAATGAATAAATGTAAATTTATGCATTTATATGAATAAATGAAAATGTCTGCATTTTCAGACATGCAGAGCAAAATCTGAAGCGTCTGAACACATGCAAAGAAGATGTGTGAGAGTCTCTGGTCCCCGTGCAGTGCGTGGAGCTTGATTCCAGTCCTGACATATTGATATGTCTGATTCATCCTTACCCGGTGTGACGGCCTGCCGGACTCTCCTTTCAGAGACCGATTCATTCCTGCCTTTGGTGTAAAGGAGAAGACATCGTTCCGTTTGTCTGGTAGAGAATCTGGCTCCTCGAACTCCTCATCACTGTGAGTCTGGAGCAAAAAAGCGCAGATCACAGTTTTTAGATGTCAGCCAGCTGCGGCACCCTTTTCATTTCGGTTTGTTTCTGTTTATCAATACCTTTCCTACCCCTTCTTGTTGTACTGAACAGGAAGAGGCAAAACTTGTCATTCTGGACTCGTCCCAATTACAGACCTCATTTAAATTTTCTCAAGTCTGCCTTCAGCTGAGGTTGTTAGAGAAAAATAGCATGGGCATAGGGCCCTCCAGTTTTTCTTTCTCTCAAATCTCAAGATGATTCCCTCATTTACCTAATTTGACCTCCCCTATAGACTTCCCAAAACAGAACATCTCAAATACTTGTTGGCACAAGTTTCCACATAGAAATCAATCTGTAAACCAGCAAGGACTGAGACAAAGATTTTTTTCATGGCCAACATACAGTGGGACTCTCACAGACAGCTAAATTTGCTCATTTTAGAGACCCTCTTTTATTAACTGTGTATATATAGAAGCCTTTGTTTGCTGGGGAGCTTGGAGACCTTATTTAATTTATAGATCTCGTGTAGAACAATGGCAGCAGCTCAGGCTGTGAAATGCCACTTTGTTGCTTCTTGCCCTGTTGCCCAGTGTGTGAATGCTCATGATGGTGTCTATTTGGCTGGAGTGTGTCAGATGCAGAGCGGGCAGGAAGCTGAAGAAAGAAACTGGTGTCCTTCATTTCCAAGGCCTGGCTCATTACGCATTCAGTGCTGAATTTGCTGTGTATAAATGCAGCAGCAACCACTTACAGACATACCTGACTCGAACTTAGGGAGCAGTGAGCAGAGCTCAGATGTTCTTCCATGTGGTTGATTTTTTCAAAAAATTGTTGCAGAAAAGCTCAGAAAGTCAGATTATGAATACGCAGTAAATGGCATGAGTGCAAACCTGCTTGAGTTCATTTACACACTGCAACCTGCAGGATCAGTTGAAGTGCTGGGGTAAGCATCACATGGAGGGGGACTGGGATCAGATCGCTCAGGTAGGAGTGCTGATCTCTGTATTAACTCACCTACAGTGCATGCTGTACTGAGTGCAGCATGAACACGTGCATTACTGCTGCAGGAACAGCAAGCGAAGCCCCATCTGTTGAGGGGAGACAGAGAGGAAACTGAAGCCCAGATATTCAGAGGTGCAATTGCAAGCACTTTTGGCAGCAATTAGGTGCTTCATCACTTGCACTCCTGGAAGTATTTCTGCAAGGAACAGTCATTGCCTCACTGCTGTGATGGCCACCCACTTTGGGCCTCTGAAAGTTCTCAGAGAAGCAGTGCGTTTACCAGAGTTCAAGCAAATGCTGAAGGCAAGCTGGAACTGAGCGGTGCTGGCTCTGCTCACTGACATTCTGGCTGATTTGTCTTCATGCTGATGGAGATAAAGCACAGCACACCGATACTCACAACACACGGACTAAAAGTGGAGTGAAACCTGAAATACACATCAGCGAATTAATCTAGCAAAAGCCACGAGAAGCCGAGTTGCTCATCAGCAAGGTTTGCAATGGTGTGACAAAACATTTCCGTGCAGTTAGGCTGGCTTTGCCCTCCTGAGTTTTGCCAAAAGCAAGCAGTAATCTGCCTGCGTGCTGGCCCCAAAGTGCCCCACGGCACAGCATCTGGAACTGCTCAGCACTTCCAGGCTTATTTGAGTTCAACTCCAGTGCAGCATGAACCCTGCCTTCCTTGGAAGGTGCCTAGGCAGGGGACTTCCCCCCCCCCACCCCAGCACATCCCCCTGCCTCAGGAAGTACATGTTCCTTGCAGGCCTGGAGGGAACATAGCAAGAATTGCTCAGGAAATGTTGGCCACTGCTCTTTCAATCCTCGTATCATTATGAATTGCCAAGCTACGGTTAAATGCCTGGGTCTGGGCAGGGTGTAACCCTCACCTTTGAAGTCCTGTGATGTAAAGACAGTGACTCCAGTTTTTGCCCCCACCAACAACTAGAATTGCCTTATTACCGTTAGATCATAGATGTGCTTCTGATGTAGGGTAGCACAAAGAAATTCCCAAATGCTGCTTTCCTGTCCCTCAGTCTATTGTTATTAGTGAGAATCACAAAGACCTAGAATCCCCAGTGGAGATCTTCTTCAGCCCAGAAATCCCTCATGTAAAGGAGTTCCCAGCCCTCTTATAAGATCTGGTTCTGCAGAATAAAGGGGCTGAATCTCCCTATTCTCAATTTTTGCTGCCTTTCTGCACTTACATCCTTCAGAGCTGCCCTGCAGAGCTGGGCTGGGCTATTTAACTCAGGTTAACCTTCAAAAGTCTTGCTGCAATCGCTGCTGCTATTACAATGGAGTATTTCAGGGAGTCACACAGACAGTAAAAGAGGGGATAGTCAAGGCTTAAAAGGCAGCCAGAACTTCCAGGGAAGTTGTCCAGCACATTTATAGGTCTTCTACACAGTAGATTTTAGTAAACAGGTTAGATTTTGGGATCAAGTGATTTGTTGCAGTTCTGCTGTGGTATATCTACAATTTGTGAGCATTATTTCTGCAGACATTTTTAACAGTACATGTTTAAATTGGTTTTAACTGTTCAGTACTAAAGTGACCTCAACAGGCTAGAGAGGTGGGCCCGGGTGAACCTGATGAGGTTCAACACAGCAAAGTGCAAAGTTTTGCACTTGGGCGGGAGGAATCCCAGGCATCCATACAGACTGCAAGGATATCTTTAGTAGATAATAAACTGCAACTACATCTGTTCCTGGTGCATCACTCAACACATTTACTTACATTTCACACTAATAGTGGTATTTTCTGCATATTATTTTGCAGCAAAGTAAATGAAGGAACAATTTATATAGACTGCCTATACCATCTTTTACTGTTTGATAGTTAAATTAAATGTTGCAATTCTGTCTGCTGCTGTGGGAAGTATTTTATATCTGTTAGTATTTTTTTCTTAAGTCATCATCTGCTTACAAACCCTAGCTGCACCAGCTCATCACTTGGAGTCTAATAGAAAAGAAAGAAGATATTTTAGGCACTGTTGAGAATAAACACAACGTGGGGGAGTTCCTTTCAATATATCTTCATTTCTCATAAGCTTTGCACAGCCATGACAGGAAATAAATGTAAAGGCATCTCAGGAAGTTATTTAATCTAGCTTCCTGCTCCAGGGCTGAATTGGAACTGAGAATTTATAAGAAATAATGGAATATAACCTACTGCATTACTTTCTTTCTGAGTCACCTAAATTTCCTGTCTCTGAAGGATTCCAAAGCTTTGTTAAATACAAACTTAATGTTATAAAAGCTTTTTTATTTCTTCATAGAGAACCTAAAATTGTGCTTTTCCATCTATTGAAGAGATTGTTTGATACTGAAAGCCTCCTTGTATAACTAGTACTCCATTTAGATTGTAAAAGAATACAGGTCTTATATAGTGACTTAACCATTACTGACACCACCATGTCCTTAAAAGGACAGAGATGTTTCTTTATTAGAAGGCTTGGTGTGAGGAACTCCATCTCATGTTGCTGAATTATCATGTCAAATACTTCTATCCATACAATTGAAAAGAGTTGTTTCACACCTTTTCTGTGTTACTGTGCTGATATGAAGAAATGGAAGGGAAATCTATGCAGAAATATGAATATCTTCTAATGTAAGATAGTAAAAGACATTGGCATTCATTTGCAAGGAGTAACCTGGATTGCATCTGTGAGAATAAACCCTATTCACTTATTAAAATGCATAGAGATTACCTTCCTTTAAAGAACTGGGAATGTAGAAAACAGTGTTTTGATATCTTTGAAAATGATCAAACAAACAGAATATTCAGGTCACTCCAAACTGATGTCTAAAGCAAGTGCTTACAGCTTGGATATATTTCTGGTTGAGTGACCTGTTTGAGCAGTGAACAGTGAGGAAGTGTAATAGTAATTCAGTGTTACTGAGCACAGACTGATAGCAAAGAATCATGGGAAGACTTTAAAAGTCTGAAGGCAAAATTCATTTCCCTAAACACAGGGTCATAATGTTATCTGAGACACTTGAGGAAGTGGAATTGCCCACACATCTCTGACAGATCCTGGAATCATAGAATATTTGAGCTGGGAGAGATCTTCAAAGATCGTCTGGTTCCAATTCCCCTGTCAAAGGCAGTGTATGACCCAGAAAATGTCCCAGGGATGACAGATAAGACCCGGGAACTGCTGAAGCCTTTAGGAGCAGAGTCTGGGACAGCCTCCAGTACTGTCGCTGGCAGAACTTTTGCTGTCTTTTTTTGGCAGGTCTTTTTCTGGCTACTTCCACTGAGTGATAAAATACAAAAATAAATTCAATTAAGTTAAAAAGTAAGGTATCTGATATGGGGTAAATCAATCCTAACTGCATGTAAAATGAGCTGGCTGTTTTCATTCAGTGATGAGATCTTGAGCTGTGGTTGGTAGACTTCAGTAGATGGACAAGGGCAGGCTGAGAGAGCTGGGGCTGTTCAGTCTGGAGAAGTGAAGACTCTGAAGTGACCTGAGAGCGGCATTTTCAGTATCTAAAGGGGAGCTACAGGAAAGAAGGGGACAGACTTTTTAGCAGGATCTGTGGTAATAGAACAGCAGGGATCTTCTTTAGGAGGCAGCTAGTAATGCTCTACATTTACTGATCATACTGACGGAATCTTGTTTACACTGGAGACTCTTCCTTTTTCACAGTGAGGACAACTCCACAGTGTACAGATATTGGAACTGTAATCACTGAAAACTCACCCGTGTTCAAACAAATTTGTAGCTATAAACTTTCAATCTGATCAGATGGCAGGTGACCATTAACAGGGCATTTGGTGTGTCTTACTCTCCTGCTGCCCTAACATCATTTATCGCACATGGGCTTCCTTTTCCAAATGTCCAATATACGTGGTAGGAGCTACCACACACTGACTTCTGACACTCTATGTTTCAGTCATCCAGCACACTTGCAATAAGGAAGTAAAAAAATTTGCTTTTTTTAATTAATGCATGAAATAAACATAGGAGCCAATGTCTTCTAAACATAGTGAGATATGCAATTGCTTGAGGTTTTAGCATTAGAATTGGCCACAGCAGAGTACAGGAAAAAAATACTGAAAACTTTATGCCAGGATCAAAGCACTTCGTTCTCCAGGGCTGCAGTCGGGAGAAGAAAAGTATTAGACTGTTGTCAATGGAAAGTCCTTCATTCAGAGCTCAGAAGAATGAAGAAACTGTAGGGCCATGGTAGGTTTCATTTCTATGAAAGTCATGTGAAGTAGTGAGAGTAATAAACTCTCCCAAGGGAAAAACAAACTGGTGCCTGTTGTCTTTGACAGTCTGAAAGGGATTGGCTGATGGCCAGGAGACTCAAAATATTCATAATAGAGACAGAAAACAAATTCCTTCTGCTCCGACAATGGAAAGGTTCCATGCTTCCAGGGCAAAAGGGGCAAAAGATACAAGGGTGTGAGCCAAAAAAAAAATCTCCATTGTTTGCAAGTGTACAAGTTAGTCTAGAAAAAAAATTGTTTCTTCCTACAAAACTTGTCACTCATCACAAGCAACTGAACTAACATCATTACTGAGACTGTAATTTATAACATAGTTTGGGATTTTTTTAATCCATCTGTTAGTGTAGGGATTAAAAGGCAAACAATCTGATTATCACCTTGCCAACGCTTATCATCAGGTGATTATTACACTTTAGATTGCTGCCCAAAGCCAACAAGAGGCACATAAACTGAGAACAAAAGGTATTGTTTAAAAAAACAATTTACCATTAAGATCTCATGATATAGATCAGTTAAATCCAGCCATACTTTAGGGATCATGACCCCTGGGTCCCCTGCCAGGCCCATTACAGTTTTATCTTATCATGACTGTATATCCAAATAAATCAGTGTGCGTTACAAAAGCACACCAGTTAGCATTGCCTATCTGAAGGATGCTGTACGGCTTTTGTTGCTTCAACTGCGCATTTGGTAATTGCTTTAGCTGGACATCCAGGAGTAGCAGTTTGATTTTAAAGATTTCTGGGATGAGATGGGATCCTGCACATCAATTTTTTCCAGCTGTGTTAACAAACAGGAGGTGAAACAGATGGGTGGCAGATACAAGGCTCAAAATCAATTAACAGCTCCAAAGTTATAAATACCTTAATAAAGTGAATATTCACATTTCCCAAAGAGCAGCAGGAGTTCATGACTATGGTAGCACTCTAAGCCATATAGGGGTGAAGTATCCTGCAGGGCATGACTATCCAACCTCTCTGACTTTTGAAACGTATTCTGTCCCCTCACTCAAGCAGTCATCATTGATTTGGCAGACACGGGGACTAATGGCTGTTTCTTGTTTGCAGTGACTGGATTTGAATCATACACTGAAAAGGCAGGTGGAGAGGGGCAGTGGAAAGTCTCTAACTGGAGCTAAACAAAACTAAGGTTTGCAAGATTTGTGAGATTGGTTGGGAAGGCAGAATGAAATTTTATTTATGTTTTCTCCTAGCATTTCAAGGAAGTAAACACAGCGCTTATCTTGCTTTCTGTGTTAGTGGAAAATTTTGATGAAGAAGTATTACAGAGTACACTGCTGATTATCTGATCATGGAGTACAAGGTAGGCACTGCATTATCATATTTAAGCACTAAACCCTCAAGAATTCTGGAGAGAGGTAAAGAGCAGGTAATAATAGGTTAATAAATCCAACTATAGCAGTTTAAATCCAAGTCTTCTTCTCTGCCCCATTCCTGGAATTAACAACCCAATTAGTGCCAAAAAATGAATTTGAATAAACAAAACAATTTTCACTGATATGGCAGAGATCCAAGCAGATATTTCTTTTTAGAGCTTTGATTTACTCATTAAGCATTGACAGATCAGAGGACAATAGTGGTAGAGAACAGCAAAATCTTAAACAGCTTTCCTCAAATATCGCTCTGCTGCCCTTCATTAGAGAGGTACTTGAGCAGAGTGAGAATAAACCAGCACTTAGAGCCAGCCAGCATAAAACACCATGCAAAAAGCACAATTGCATTCTCACTTTTTCCACAAATGAAGACTGCCGTCTGAACTAGGTTGTGAAAGATGTGCCACAGTAGTATTCCACTAGGTCTGAAGGTTCATGACATGGAAATTTCCAGCCTTGGTGGTACATCCAGCTCTTATATCACAAATATGTAAATGGGACATTAACACATGTCATGGCTGAGATTGAGAGACTCGAAACCATAACTTTGCCAACAAGAAAATATCTAAAACTTCTAGCTTGGTAAGATCTCAGTGGGATCTATGCCCAGATAAAGAAGAGAATGCAGTACTTTGAGGTCCACAAAGAGAAGACTTTCTGTTGGAAATGAAATGTCACGGATTAAGGCTGAACAGGAAGGTACTGTGAGATTTTTTGGTATTGCCGTGCACAACTGGCTCCCAAAAGGCACTCTGGGACTTGGCTTGCTACAAATTGTCTCAGGCCTGATCATTATTCTTCTGGTTTTGTTGCTTTTTCCAAAATGATCAAGAACTCAGATTTTTACTGCAATTAAAATATCTACAAATGTTTATTGCTTCAAGTTCTTGGTGTCCACAATGTGGGCAATAAGAATGGGCCCAGACTAAATAAATCTGAAAGAGCCTGAATGTCAGATTTGTTTAGAGAAGTAGATGGTTAGGAATGAATTTTCTAAAAAAAATGAGGTGGAAGTCTGGAAGTCTCCAGAGGACTGGGATTTTTACAGGATTTTGACATCCTACATTCCCAGTCAGGATGCTGGCAGCACAGAGGGGGCTGTTCTGCAGGATTTGGGATCGTATACTTTCATTAGACCAAGAAAAACAGAAAAACTTGCTGAGCCTGCAGAGAAGTCATGGACACCTTGGGCAATCCTTTGGCTGCACTGTTCCAAGGTTCCAGATTAATTTAGTTCAATCAGCTTGTCTGAGCTGATGGTTGGCTGATGTTTATCAGCACATTTGGTCCGTCAGTAATCATGTAATGCATCCAGTGAACACCATTAAAAGCAAAAGATATCTATGTCCTGTGTCTGATGATCCATACCACCCAAATATTCCTACATCAGCCACTTTTCATTACCAATCTCTTTCTGGTTTGGTGAAAGGTTTTGCTTACTTCTGCAAGTTGCTGGGCTTAGTGTTACGTGGTCTTTGCTGTTTCCTTGCATGCAGCAGAAGACAAGACCTGACATCTGGATAAATGAGGGCAAATTCCTATTGTGACCAGGAAAAGAGGGAGGAGATCAAGAAGGATGTGTTGGAACTGGACCCACAGAAGAGCTACAATTCCAGACTTACTCAAAATAGTCTGTATATTTTTACTTCTTTAGCACATTGTTTTTCTTTGAGTTTCTGATGATTTCAGGGTCTAGTGAACAGATGATGTAGCTCAAACTATTACTCCTCTCCCCCACAGCTTGTTTGACCCTGAGAGCTCAGTTTGAGCTTCTGCAGGAGGTGGGCGGAGGTGAGCCAGCAGATCCTCTGATGAAGTAGCTGAGGACCTTTTGACTATTCTGCTCTTCAGGCTCTGTCCTCAAGGCAGCAGTCTCCAACAAAAGAACAGATCTTGTCTGCAAAGGAGCTACCATAGCCTGAACCACCACCATAGCTAATGGTAAAATCGTCTCTAAGTCTTTTTTCCTACAATTCTTTTTTGGTTAGCTGGCTTGGAGATAGGGGAACCTTCAACATCATTACGGAAAAGTACCCATAGAAATACACCTAGCCATACTTCAGGGTATTTGTACATGTGAAGGGTTACTGCAGTTCCCAATGTGGGTATACACATCTCCCACATCTAGTTTAAATTTACATGTTTACTTGTACTCTGTGCCAGAATCCAATCAAATTCAGAGCAATTGCATTGAAGTAGAAGCAGCCTGCAGGCAGAGTAGAGCTCAGAGGCAGTACTCACAGACACAGCAGTACTAACAGAATTCTGAGGCTGATCACTCAGTTTTAACAGAATAAAATGAAAAGAAAAATTTATAGCTATTACTCGTGTACTTAAAGCTGGAAGGAGAGGGCTCTCATGTAACCTAGAAGTACTGCTGAGTTTGGGAATTGCCCCTCCTCACATGATGAATACATTAAGTCTCTAAGTTATAAGTGCAGAAATCTTGTGGCTGGATGTGCTCCTCTTGTGCACCATGGAAGGAAGGGGCTTGTCCTGCAGCTTGCTTGGGTCCTTCATTTCACTCACACAGGGATACATCTGTGCTGAGACCAGTGGTCTCAACTCAGAGCCAGCAAAGAGACTTCACCACTCACAGGTGATGCAACATCAGGTTTTAAAGACTATTATGTCTCAGCTGCTTTTTACTCAGCAGAAGATGCATTTCCAGATACTGCATTGTGTACCAGAGCTACTAAGCACTGTCTTACAAAAGCTTATTTGCCAGCATATACACAATTTGCAGGACTAGGAGGTACCAGCTCATTCTGGGTCCCACTGCAATGGCAGCTGACCAAGATGATAATTAGTCCCAAATCTAGTGGCTTCTTGATGCAGACATAAGACACTGGATTGAGACCATCAGCTCTGCTCACAAACCACCAAACATGCACCAAACAGAACAATGTTTTGTTCATTATACAGAGACGAAAGGCCCCAGATCCCATTATGGATTTCCCAGGCCAGCTAGTCTCCTTGTTTACATTTTTGTCAGAAAAAATCAAGGATGTTTTTACATTTATGAATGGAAAGACAGTAACAGAAGTATGTGCAAAGTGGTATTTCTTAGTCCTACATCAGATTTAGCTTTGGATAACAGCCAAGAAAACAAGGTAATTGCCAGCTGTACAGCTGTGTGCGTGGGTTTGCATTGAATCAAGGCTTTTCCTAGTTCTTGATAGAAGTGATGGGACATCTTGGTGTTCCTGAGGTATATTCAGAGCTGACAACTACATCCTTGCAGCTCTGAGCTAATACCACATACAAGACTGCCAATTACCAGTATATGCATATTACTGCAGCTCCCCATACTTAAAATGACCTGTGAATGATCTTTCTCATGTACCGAAGCAAATCAGTAAGAATATCTCATGAAAATAGCATCAGTACCTCCACAGTGGTGAGCTGAACAGCACTAAGCAATAATCCCAGACTTAGTGGGAGCTGTTCAGCCAGTAGACCAGCTCTTGGCATGTTTTTTCCTGGGCCAGCTAGATTTTTTGCCAAGTGACGAATAGTCAGAGGTGCAAACACAGGCCTGGGAGCTTTGCTACTCCAGTCTGGGTGCAGATCTTTGCTTTGGGAGACAGGAGAATCTGTTTGAATCTCTTTTGTAAGGTTTTATGTAGATTTTGAAAGCTAAGAAAGTATGTGTGCAAGTCATTGCACACCAGCCAAGTACAGTCCCAAGCTGATGTCACTCAGTGTGACAAACAGCTTAAATGCCTCATTTCGAAGACCACATAGTGCTGTGGTTCCCTGTCACTTGTTGATCAGTAAGCCTCACAAAAGCTTGCAGGGACACACCTCTTTTCTCAGATGTACATCTATTTCCCACTCACCACGCAGGCGTTCTTCATCTTTCAGCAATGGTATCACAGACAGGTGGCTCCTGATTACTTCTCTTCCTTTTTACAGGGGAAGTCTGTGTTTTGGTCATTGGATGCAGTGGGTCATGTGCTATATGCTGTATGGTCCTTAGGACATGGTGCAACTGTGCTAAGGGCTGTCTTTTTCTGCTCATCTGCCTCATGATCCATCCCCAGTCCAGCTGCAAGGGTTACTAAGGAAATTTCCCTGGGTGCAGGCCAGAGGTGGGATGAACTGTTCTGGCAGTGATGATTTGGACCTAAACACAGTGCAAGATTTTTGATATGTTTTCCTTCTTAAGGTTTTTAACCCTTTCATCTTACCCATGACAGCACAGTAATATTATTTCTTTAAGGAACTGATTTGAAATATACTCTCTTTTTTGGTCTAAAAAGCAGCATCCTTATTTCAGCTCTGCTCTGGGTTTTCTGCACCAACTGGGTGCAGCCTGAACTAACTCTTATTCTCACTTTACTTTGCCTCTTCTTCATATTCTGCCCCTTCCTTGTCCTGAGCTCGCCTGCCTCTTCCCACATAGCTGACACTTCTCTATCACCTCCCAGAAATCTACTCCAGTTCCTTCCTCCCCATCTCTCTTTAGCCAAACGATTTTTCCTGTGTCACTGTTATAATTGCCTGTCGCAGGACTTGACTCTGCTGAAGCACATGGGAGTCCTGCCATTGACTTCAGTAGGGCCAGATTTCCCTTGAAGGGTTTTGATGATTTCCCATTAGCTTTTCTGCAACATGCGTGCGAAGCAGCTCCTTGGTGAGATTCACAGAAGGCCAGCGGCAGCTGATGAGTGAAATGCAATTAAGATGAGATTATAGTATCAAGCTTACATTTTAGTCCATTTCCTCTAAACAGGCCCATCTTTCTGAACATTAAAGTTGATTCTGTGCATATGTATATAGTTTGATACTATGGAACTCATTCCATATCATCTGTTTATTTTGTTTAAAGTTACAGCAAAATCTACTCGAAATGATGGCTACAATCTGCTCCTTTGGCCCCAGTATCATCTGCATTGGATTGCCTGAGTTTCTGAACTTTACAGCACCATAAATCTGTGTAACTATAAATGTAGAGGCAAGAAGTATGTAGGCTCGATAAAAACATTTGAATTAGTATCATGTAATGATGGATTCCCATAAAATCTTCTATAGAAATCTCCAAAGAATAGCTCTTAATGACCAGAAAAAAAATTACCCATATTGTTAAAATCTCTATACAGTGTATCAGGATGTTTTTTGCTTTTTAAATTGTGTACATCAGGGTATGGCTATGAGGTCTTAGAAAAAAATTGAGTAGAACTGTTCAATGTAGGAAGTGTTCAAAGTGAGCCTGAGAATGAATGCAACCCTGAGGCTCCTTAAAAGAAGGCTACAAGGTCTCTTTCGCTATATTGGCACTAGAATACAAAGTTAATCAACTACAAGTAAAAAGGTAAGCCATTATAGTACCCCTTGGCTCATGGAAGACATTCAGCTCTCTGGCTTCTTAGCTAGTGCAAGTCAAAGAACTTCATCTGCTCCAATTTAAGGAGATGAATACGTCCTGATTGACTTAAGCAGAGAAAAGACTAGGCCACAAATGCAGGAGGAAACTGACTGGAAATATCTTCATGTTTCTGTCAAAGCAAAGGAAAATATCTGTAAACAATTTCCTTCTATGGTGTTTTAGAAACAGAATGATTAATGGAAAGTAACTGGAAGAACAGCAACTACCAACCAACTGAATGGAGCAAAATAAGCGGAACATTTACACAACTGTCTTTCCAAAGCAGCTAAAATATTTCTCACACCTATCTTTCCTTTTCAATGCTATCTAAAAGCGAATAAATTGAGCAGATATCTTTTTTTCTTTTTTTTTTTTGCTTCTTTTCATAACATCATCTTCCCTATCTTCATTTCCAGCATCGTTAGGGCTGCACAACACATTGAATGGAGCTCAGTAAGTTTCAGCTGCTTCAACAATCATTTAATCTTCTATCCTTCAGTACTACCTGTTAAAAAAGTAAGGCAAAATGAGTGTGTGAGCAGAAATAGTAATTGCAAACACATTCTGTTTATCCTGAAATGTGTAAATGAGGAAAAGATAGTGCTTAAAAGGAAAGCAGTCTTTTCTTCTGTAAAAATGAGACCTCTAATGTTCTTATCATTCCCGCTCTTATCTGGTACAGAGCACTTTCAATCCATCAAGACAGTACTCTTCTTGTCTAATCGAGCTGCTGAGAGATAAGAGGTTTTAGGGTTTCCTGACCATTGTTTGAACCTTTTTCTTTCTAGCTAAAAGAAGAAAGTCTTGAAAGTTACTAAAGCTCTGACTGTAACTAATTAGGGAATTTGAGGCATATTCAGTTCATTGCAGAGGTTAACGAATAGGAAAACTTAAACCCATTGCAGAAATTACCTTAATGGGAGATTTAGATTTGAATTAAAGCTATAGTAAGCTAGTCAGTGGAGATTCAGGCTTCTTTTCTTCTTGCTTGGAAAAAGCTCAAAAGCCTGCTGCTAGGCATAGGAAGAAAAAACAAGCAAACCTTAAAAGGTTTGCCCACTCATATTTATTTTTATCTGAGTATTGAGCCATTTTAATGGAAATGAACAAATGACGGGGCAATTAGCAGGGTTATTTGTGTGGACTTATAGCTGGGACCAATATGGGTGAAGGCTCTGAGTACAATGGAAAAATTTGTTGTTCTTTTTTTTTAAACAAAACAATTACAAGCAGCACTTATAACTTAAAATTAAATACCTTTCACATCATTATAATACATTCCAGAAACAAAACATTGTGTTCACTCATTTTGCTCTTTTCTTTTATAATGTCATTTATGTAATAGGCATGTGAAAACTAATTTTAACAAAACACAAAAGCCATGTAAAAGTAAAGCATGCTTGGCAAAGACAAAGAGACGGTGAGTAACAGATTCCAGATAGTTGCCTGTTTTTGTTTTATCCCAACTGACTTTCAACTCCTCCGTCTACAATAAACTACCATTTAATTATAGATCCTTCAAAAATGATCATGTCTTTCTTGATGTAATGGCAAATTAAGGAGGAAACATTTCCCAGAATTTATCTTCCCACTTTCAAAATTATAATTTTTCTTGTATGCATTTTGTTACAAATCACATAAACCTCATTCAACATAGCATTTTTTCATCGTATCTTATGTATATTAGTGAAATCATTACAAATGCATTTCAGTAAATCACCAGATCAACTGTCATGGCAAAGCCAACAGGAGAGTTGAAAAATAATTATTCTTTTATGGTTTCCCACAGTAATGGGACTGTCTCAAACTCCAGGCAATTTATTTATAGTCCCTTTTTAATAGTAGCTACTTACTTGAGTATCCGCCTTCATATTTGGGTTGTTTCATCTAGACATGAGTATCAGTCCCAGCCTGATTATTTGGATTCAACTCTAATTTCTCCCAGATTGTCCATGGAGAGTGTACATTACAGAGCCGTATGGCTAAAAGGAAACACACACACACATAAAAACCTATCCCAATAACCTACACTGAGGCAGGATCAAGTAAACAAACCCTGCTCAGAAGAGGGTTATGTGCCTGCTCTCGAAAACATTCAATGAAAAGCTTCCATACGTCACTTTTCATCCAATATTTCAGAGTCTTTATGTATTTAAAATTTTCTTCTTTTTCAATATAAAACTTTTGAATATAATTAGACTTATTCTCTCCTCAACCAAACATAGGGAGCAATGATTTCCTGTTCTTCCTACAGCAACATTAACATACAAGAAGTATGCAGCATTCTCCTCAATTGTGTTCTCTTAGGTATTAAACTAACCCACTCCCTTCGGACTTTTCTTATATGTGCTCCATAAGCTTTATCACCAGCCTTAGAACCATAGAGTTGTTTGAGTTGGAAGGGACTTAAACTTCACCAACTCTTGTACACTATCTAAGCTGTACTCTATTACTCCTAATGAAAATCAGGCAACAAACAAATAATTATAACAAGAAGGGTGATGATTTGCTATACTCCTTGCATTGCCAATTGCTCCAGCCCTACATCTGTGGGTTGGATCTTCACCTAGAAGTGTACTTATCAGTCTTGCTCTTGTAGAGCTTCATCTGTCTGGAGCCCCCCACCCTATTCGACAGACTTTAAATTCCCACTCAGCCCACCAAGGAGCTTTGGCTGAAGACTGGTGCATCCCCCAACGAGTGCAGGGGTGGTCCTCTATGCATGTGCTCTTCCCTTTACCTGCAAAAGATGCAGAATGCAGAAGATGCTCCTCTCTATAGATAGGGCAGTACTGCAAATTCTTATTTTTTGCAGTATAAAGCATACAAGCTAATACAAAATGCTTTGAGGATCAGGAAATGTGAGCTTATTCCATTAAATATACAAATCATGTAGATCTTTATGAAAATGTTTAGAGAAACATTCTGGCTACAGGAAGTTACTGAAGGACTTTGTCTTTAATTGGAAAAACAGATTGAGACATAAAAGCGATGAAACTTGCTTTTACTAAATGTGTTTAAGCTGTCCTTTTAATAATAAAAACCAGTTGTCCTCAAAACAGGATAATTTTAAATATAAAAAATAACACACCACAGGGAACTGAAAAGAAAAAACACATTTAATGATGTATTCAAGGCCATCCAAACCACCCACCCACATACTAAGTGTTTGCTAGCTACACAGACACTATAGTTGCCATGGTTCGACCAATGATCTTCTTTAGAAAAGTAAACCCCTTGGTTAAAAAAAATAAAGCAAAATAAAATATTGCATGCACTGAATAATCAAACTGTTAGGGCAACATCCTGCTCCCTCTGAAATCAGCAGGCTCCTTTCTGCAGGATTGGTGCTAAATTTTCAGCTGCCTGATGCACCAAAAGTCGGGGGGCTGCACCACGGAGTGGGAGCTGCCTGGTGGAGGAGAGAGAAGACTGAACGTGAATGGGGGTGGCAGGGTGAGTGCCCTGGTGAATTAAACATGGAATTTAGTGGTACAGATAACATTGCTTTATTTTCCAGTGTAGATGTAGCTCCGAAGAGCTGGCTGTCACTTTAACAATGGGCTTAAAAGGAGTGAAGCAAACTGCCTCCAGAATAGTGCGGCAGAAGCCCATGGCAAAGCTGCTGTACAGGGACACGGCCTGAATGAAACACTGATTGATATGCAGTCCATGTGTCATAATATGTGGCTGAGCCTACTGGCACCTCAGAATTACAAACACTAAGAGGCTGAAAATTTCAACTGGCATAAGAAAGAACCCAGCAGGGGTGAACCTAAGAAACCTTTCCAAATGCCTCTGAAACGAAGAGTCCCTGCAGTCAGAAAAGATTGCAGGTGTATGGTATGGGGGAATTAATTGGCTGGAAAGAGACAGCTTTGCTGCAGCAAGAGAAATATAGACTTTGCTTGATATAAGTAAATATACACACATATAAGAAGTACATATAAGTAGACATATGTATACATAGATGTAGATGTAGATGTGGGTGTAGATTTGGACGTGGATGTAGACATAGATGTAGACATAGATTATATAGGCATGTGTATATGTATATGCATATTTATGCATGGTAGCAGTTCTTTAGTAAATGAAAAGTAGTACTACTAGAGACTGATAGTTGGTCTTGGTTGTCTCAGAAGGATGCTTTGTTATGGCACATACAGACAAAAGAAGCCCCTTTGGAGCACAGAAACATAGGAACCCATGTAAAGCACGTTATCTCAATGTCACTGGCAAATTCTGAGAAGATACTAGCTTTAATTCATCACAGAACTCCATTTCCTAGTAGCTGATACACTTTCCAGATATGGCAACACTGGATGTGACAAAAGAAATCTACAAAATTGACATCCACGAAGCTGCAACTTGCAAAAGCATGGAAGCTGAGAGGGCCGATCACTGAGATGTTGGGAGGATGAGATTTCAGAGTTTTGCAAGGATGCTGCACCAGATGAAAGGCAGAAGCAGCAACAACAGCACAATCTCACAATGGCATGCATTCAAAAGCCGAGTGAGAGAGACACCAAGTCCATCTGAAAACTAGCAAAGGTAGCTGGCTGCCAGCAAAAATAATTACTTAACAAGGACGGAGACAAACTTTGGAAACTATCTGACAGACTTCTGAAGGAAGAACCCGTTTTAACTTGTCAGAGGAGTACGTATATATTTTAAAAAGCCTTCACAAAGTTAATTGCTTGGAAAGAGCCAGGGAAGGGGAAAGCACGTACCAGCAGCAGCAACATCCTTGCACCCCCACATCTCTAAGGACATAGAGGGCTAGGTTAGATGCTAGACAGACACAACATTGACATGCTGCCAAATCCAGCTTTTGGCTGAAATGAAAATACATGGTGACTCATTAGGATGTAATCATTTCAATGAGGAAAAAAAATAAAAAGCCCAAATATATGGAATAGAGTGGAGCTAAAGTCTATAGGTCTATACGCCTGTTTTGAGCAGTCGTTCAAATGGTTGCTTCAGAAGAAGTTAGAAGAATTAAGGATATTGAACAGAAATAAACAGAGGCTGATAGGTACTAGAGGCCTAGATGTGCAAATAAGAAAGCATGATGCTGATATGGCAATGACTGCATTAGGATTATACTGTAGACTGAGTGTGTCCATGACAGTCAAACTTCTCCCAGAAGCTTTAACCATGTCAAGCTGAGGGCATGCCTGGCTGCTTCTGATTTATCAAATCTGCTCATGTTGTCTTAGAGGTCCTCAAGGAACGAAGGGGCAGCTGATAGGATCACATAAATCTTAGGCATCTGCTAAAGTCTGTTCATATACAGGTATTTTGCTATTATCAGCTTGGAGTTTCCATGCTTCCAGAACTCCAGATAAATGTAGGGAGCTGGAGGGTGAGGAGCACTTTTAGGGAAGTCTTTTTCATTTATCTGAATGAGTTTTCATAGGTCTCTTGAGCACTGCACAGACACCTTTTTGCAGGCAGACCCCGTTCTTCTACTGATCTCCAGAGAACTCAGTTTATATTAGCAGGGGATTTTGCCAAATTCAGTTCCTCACTAGCAAGACCTCAGTTACTTGCCAAAATCTTTCTGAGCTATGTACACAGTTTCTTCTTCCAGGAAGCGAGGGTTTAACCTGGAGACATACACATTTTATGCCTTAAAAACAGAGATTTACTTGAGAGAGAGGAGAGGGGGACAATTCACACGAGAGGTATAAGCAATTATCTAAAGAGCCTGCAGTCAGGGTGCATACATACACAGATGGAGATTCCCCAAGGAGTAAAGGAACATCAGTCTGCCCCTGTTACATTCATTGCCTTCTTTCTTTACATTAATGCTGTGAAGCTATGAAGGCCTTGATCAAAAGTGGATGAATGGGCCTTAAAACAGCTGGGACTGCCTGGTATTCAACCAGGCATCAACTGGATAATTAACCAGCAGAGTAACACCAGATAAATTTGAAACTTTAAAAAATATTTTAATTTTTATTCATAATTAAAAATTTTGCACTATTTTTATTCCATAATACTGGAAAAATAACCCAACCCAAGGACCATATAGTAGACTACCAGAAAGATTTCTGATTCCATAATGAGTCATTAAAATCAATTGTTGTTCTTACTAACATTAGTTGTAGATATGACTCTGGAATGATCTCCTAAAATCCTTGTGATCTTGGAGAGCAGTTACTATCTCTTGATACCAAAATATCCTTTGATGTTTATCGTAAATCATAACATGATCTGCAAGTGAGAGGAGGCTGTCTCATAGCACAGCTCTGGAGCACTGGTCATATCTTTTAACCCAGAACCCCATTTTGCAGATATTTTCCTTATGATTTTTCTGCCAGGAATGTCTGGGAACAACTGTATGCTTTCCAAACTGGGAAGCCATAAATGAAGAAGGCATTTGTCCAAGCTGCTGTGTGTTACAGTAAGTAATAGACAGAAAGTGCACTGACACTCAGATAAATATGATGTAAGAGGAATGTTAGTGCGCAGTACCAGATTTGCTTACTGCACATCTAAAACTTGCCCTTGCATGCAGAATGACGGGTGTTTGAAGATAAAGAATGCTTAAACCGTATGACTCCTCCCCATACCTATGCAGGATTGCAATTAAAAAAAATTAACAGAAATCTGTCAGCGTGTTGATTGACAGCTGGACTTGATTGCAGTCCCTCCTTTCAGAGAAGGCCAGTTCAGCTCCAGATGCAGCAGAGCAGCCCATGCGCTCCTGGAGTTTGCCCTGCAGCCCTCACAATCCTAGATGTTGTGTGTGTCGTGACCGAGTTCTTGAGACTGTGCAGAACAACCAGTATCTTCCACCCGCCAGGCCACAGCTCTTCTAGCAACACCAGTAGCAATTCTAGGAAGGATCCTGTGAGTGAATGGGGAGTTTGCTTTTGCTGGGAAGCAGGAACCACAAAGGGATTTACAAGGAGTGGCAGCATTATTTCAGTAGGGAAGTCATCCAGGAAGTCTCCTTTCCAAGAACCAGCTGGTAAACTGTTCAGAGCTCCCCATTCACATCTGTAGCATGCTGCACAAACAGCAAGAACCTACAGAATAAGCAATTTGGTCCTGTTTATTTATGCCACTGATTGAGTGCTTTGTCATTGGCTTTAAAGAGGGAAGAGGAGGCTGAGACACAGCTACAAAAACAGGGAGTGCTATGATAACAAAATGATAATAACAAATAGCAACATAATAAGAAATAGCCAGAGTCTGAATTTAATATCAGAGACATTTGAAGCAGTCATTAACAGATAATTAGTAGCCTGAAATATGTTAATCTATGAGACTGCCTAGGTTTATCCTACAAAGATGCCGAAGTGTTTATCGGACACCCCAGGTGTCAGCACAGGCACATGCAGCCTCCAAAGCATCCCCACCTCTTTTCTCACAGTGTGTGTGGAGCCTGAGCCCACAGCAGGAAGCCCTGATCAGGCTCTGAAATGAGATCTGCTTTTCCAAGCCTGCCCCAGAGACTCACTGTGCGGCAGCGACGGTCGCTCTTTGGCGTGGTCCACATTAGAAGAATACAGCTGCTCTTTTTTCAAAGAGGGGAAAAAGGAGGCTTTTATGGCTATTCCTGAAGCGAGGCCTCTCACAATGCATCGCAGTGTCTAAACAGACCTACGTGCCGTGATCCGACTTGGCAGTAATGAGTGACTTGTATTCCTCGGGCTTTGCAGACGCAGGCACTGCTCGCAGCGACGCTCAGAAACGTGTGACATTTACATGGGGCTGAAAATGAAAATTGTCCTTTGCTATTGTCTGTGTGTTTACCCTTTGCTTCAGTCAGTTTCCATAGCAATCCAAACTGTGCATCCCCTGTGAACGGAGCACTTCGGGTGCACACCAATGAGTCCCTACGAGGCCCTGCTGCCTCCTACTGCCAGCAGGGATGGCTTCCCCGTGGGAGGAGTGCCCGTTGTTTTCTCATGGGGAGAGTGCAAAGCTAAATGAAATGCAAGCTTGCAAGGGAAACAAGTCTCTGAGAGGGCAGATACCTGTTCAAAAGGTAGCTCCCAGAATAAAGGAGAAGCTGAAGACAAAAGGCTCAGGATAATGCTTTCTTCTCCCTGTATCAGCTTTCAAGGGCATATACACAAGGTGCAAAGATAACACACACACTGAGATGCTGGGTCTGCTCCAATGGGCAAAACCACCACTGAGTTCAGTGGATCGCATTTTAAAAGCCTGAATGTTAGTTCTGCCATTAAGCATTTTCCTGAATACTTGGTGAATTCAGGGGAATTTCTACCTTTCTAATCTCCAGCAGTGCAGTCAGGCAAAGCAGCTCTTCCTTTTCCGCATTCATACCATCAGAGACTGTATTAGAGGACTATAGGAATAATACATGGTACTTAAGACATTAGAAGTTAGCAGAGAAGCTAGGAAAAGTTTTTCTCCTAGGAAAGTAAGGAAAGGTTTTTCTCTCAGGGAAAGTCCTAGCAGAAGGACAGAGAGGATGGAAACAAAGCCATTCCTCAAAATAGTGCTTACAGTATTTAGAACCATTCAGTATTAGCAAGATTCAAATTACTAGAGCAACTCAGTTGGAAGAGACCTCTGGAGATCACTTAGTACATTTCCTACCCTAGGAAGTGCTAACCTCTGAGCCCTGTAGTGGGCTGGGACGGCTGTATCCTGGGACTGCTGCCCAGGATATCTTGTGAAACCCCACAAATGGGATTCTTTGGGCACCTGCTCCACTGCTTAACCATGCTCACAGTAAGAGCTTTTTTTGTGTGTCCAATTTGAGTTTCCCTCTTGCTGCACACATCCTTTACTTGCCTCTCCGAGGAGATACAGGCTCCATTTTTTATAGATAGGGAATGGAGGCTTAGGTTTCCTACAGGTACATAAGTGATTTAACATAAGAAAGTATGTCTTTCTATCTCAGGAAACTTGTCTTTTTGCCTTAAAGATACAGATGTGCACACGGTGGACAGCAACAAGGAGTCATCTCTGAATCACAGAAATCACAGAAACACCAAGGTTGGAAAAGACCTACAAGATCATCCATCTATCCACTCAGTCCAACCATCCACCTATCACCAATAGCTCTCACTAAACCACGTCCCTCAACACAACGTCCAAACATTCCTTGAACATCTCCAGTCAGTGACTCCACCACCTCCCTGGGCAGCCCATTGCAGTGCCTGACCACTCTTTCAGAGAAGTACTATTTCCTAACGTCCAGCCTAAATGTCTCTTGGTGCAACTTGAAGCCATTCCCTCTAGTCCTATCAGTTACACGAGCTCACTACAACCTCCCTTCAGGTAGTTACAGAGAGCAGTAAGGTCTCCCCTGAGCCTCCTCTTCTTCAGAATGAATAATCCCAGCTCCTTCAGCCGTTCCTCATAAGGCCTGTGCTCCAGACCCCTCACCAGCTTTGTTGCCCTTCTTTGAACCAGCTCCAGGGCCTCAATGTCTTTCTTGCAGTGAGGGGCCCAAAACTGGACACAGAACTTGAGGTGCGGCCTCACCAGAGCTGAGTACAGGGGAACAATCACTGCCCTGTTCCTGCTGGCAACACCGTTCCTGATGCAAGCCAGGATGTCATTGGCCTTCTTGGCCACTTGCACACACTGCTGGCTCATGTTCAGCCGAGCATCAATCAATACATCCAGGTCCATTTCCTCTACAGTCTTCCAGCCACTCCTCCCCAAACCTGTAGTGTAGCCTGGCATTGTTGTGGCCAAAGTGCAGGAACCGGCATTTGTTCTTGTTGAACCTCATCCCATTGGCTTCAGCCCAGCTCTCCAGCCTGTTCAGATCCCTCTGTAGGGACTCGCTACCGCCAGGCGGATCGACACTTCCAGCCACTTGGTGACATCCGCAAACTTACTGAGGGTGCACTCAATGCCCTCATCCAGGTCATCAATAAAAATATTGAAGAGGACAGGCCCCAGCACTGACTCCTGGGGAACACCAGTTGCTACCGGTCACCAGCTGGATTTAGCTCAATTTACAACCACTCTCTGGGCCCAGCCCTCCAGCCAGTTCCTTATCCAGTCAAGAGTGTACCTGCCCAAGCCATGGGCTGCCAGCTTTTGCAGGAGAATACTGTGGGAGACAGTGTGAGAGGTTTTGCTGAATTCTAGGTAGACCACATCAACAGCCTTTCCCTCGTCTGCCAGATGGATCACCCAGTCATAGACGGAGATCAGGTTGGTCAAGCATGACCTGCTCTTTGTGAACCCATGCTGGCCAGCCTGATCCCCTGATTCTCCTGCACATGCCACATGATTTCTGCTTTCTTTCAATAACATTATTTGGGTACCAGAAGTAGAACAGCTTCTCTCCTCTTTGAATAATTTGTTTTGTTTCTTGGGGAACTAATGCAGCCTGCAGTGAGCTCTGTGTTGTCAGAGCCAGACTGCTTCTGGTATCCCAGCCAGCTTTTTCAAAGCTAACATGGGCATCCTTCCTAGCTTATGACTTATGAAACATCCAATAAATCAAGTGCATTGGTGGAAAGAGGCAAACTATGTACCTAATACAAAAAGAATAAAATAAAATAAAATAAAATAAAATAAAATAGAGAGGCAAAAATTAAAACTAATGCATTGTTTGGGGTGGATACAGAATAAGCTTCTAGGCTTAGAGTGTATTTAGGTCGTTTGGGGTTTTAGAAGAGACATTCTATTACAAACATACAAGAACGCCTCAGGATCATTTTTGTCTTATATTAGACACAACTCAAACAACATATTGTCAGCACTGTTTCTTAGCAAAGGGATGTGGCTTACCAAAAGAGGAACCAGGGTATTTTCCTTGCTATTTTCAAGCAGAGAAATCATAAGGGTATTTTGTCAGTTGCAAACAGATCTTTAACCTTTTATTAGCCTAAAGTCTTGAGCAAACAGCCATATATTTTGTTTGTATTTAAACAATGAGAAGGCATTCAAGCTACATGAAAAGTCTTTGATTTTCTCCTGAAGAAATCAGTACTTTTTCCTGCAAACAGCAAGAAATTTTGCTGCAGGACATGATAAATAAGGTAATTATGTTTAGTGAAACTAATATTTTATTCTATTAGTTGATTGAGAATCCTTTTTCCAGGATTGAGGCACTGGCATATAACATTTGTAGCTCTATGGTTTATACAGCCACATGTGAATGTAAATGACCTGGGGCTCCCATAGCAAGGATATATGTAAACCTTAAACCAAGTCCAACTTCCTGTTTCTGCAGCCCTATCTGATGCTGATGTTGGTATCTCACATCAAGCTCATTGACGAGTTTCATGTGTCCTGCTTTACAATAGTCCTTCTTCATGAGGACCTTATGGATGTACATTTACATCTTTCAGTCAGGAGCTAAAGGAAACCTCCGAATTTCATTGAACATTAGCATTATCACCAAAATTTGAACAGAAATCTGCAGAAAAATCAGCTATGTCATTTCAACCAAAATCAGTTGCTATATTTTGAAGATGATCTCTAAGGTTTTGGCATGGGATAGGAATCTGTCTGCAGAATAAGAAAAATAAAAAAATTATCATGTCCACAGTGTGAAGGTCTATATTGAGAAGAAGAATCAGAGATTAATTTAAACACTAAGTTTGTCAAGAATTTCTGTCAGTTCTTGCATTCAAGAGAATACGCTTTGGCAGATGAGCAGTAGAACCCTCCAGATATTCCTCCCAGGCCTGGATGAGCCCTGAGAGGTTGACAAAATTCAAGGGAGTTTTCTTTCCCATTCTTCTTTCTGCAAAGAGAAAGTGCTGGTGACCAAATCAGAAAAAAGATTATGACATACTCCATTTGCTGGCAATATGCAATAGAGAGATTAATTGCTTTCTTTCTTTTTTTTTTTTTTTTTTTTTTTTGTCTTTTTAAAAATATATTTTTCTTATTTCTCAAACTTCAACACAATAATAGAAAAGAGGAGAGATGGAAAAACTGTTTTTCTTTGCAAGTGACTTGTTAAAAAGCAAGATGTGTCTTGAAAAATCCCAAAGATGACATAAAAGCACACAGCTGGTTAGGAAATCAGAGTGAAATTGCAGTTAATTCACAACGCCTGTATTCCATGTGGGCTTCTTTTTTCCCTAGACACTGAAAATATATATACACCTCTGTAAAGCTGTTGTTTCTTTAACCTTATGTCATTTCTGCAAGTTCAGAGCCATGTTTTTGAAACTGAAGACTTAAATTTCTGGAATTTATCAATAGAGTTAATGAACATTGCGTAAAAGTTCATCGTTCACACCTTACCTGTTTTGCGACAAAGTACAATAAGTAAGTCTGCTAAAGAAGGGGCACTCACTAACACATGGAATAATTTTGGGAGAAGTCATGAGGGACTTGATTCAATTGGAATAGTTATGATGTTGGAGGAGAGCTGGTCACACCAGTCTTTCCCCCTTTTCCCTCCATCCCTCTCTCAAACATTCAATAGAAAGACTTCGGATGAGGGCTTAGGAGAGTTCTGGACTATTAGAAAGTCATCCCTGTAGTAGGAAGAGTTAAAGAAAGATATAACAAAGCTCAGGTTTTTTCTTATTTGCAAGAAGTTAGTATAGACCTACGGTGCCTGTTTAAATCCTCAGAAATATGTGGAAACTCTGACTGAAGTCACCCATGCACATAGGAGGATGTTTTTAATCCATTTTGAAGTTCTGGAAGTAAAAGTCTCCTAAAACTAGTTTTCTTCCTCCAATTCTGATCACCATGTTAGAGAACCCTATGTCAAGTAGACCTGAACTAAGACAGAAGAGCAAACTTTATGACAAAGATGCTAAATTTAGAAGTATGAGGTTCTCAACACAAGTTGCCTAATCATGACAAGCCTGTTAATTTTAGTAGGAAGTTTGAATATGACATCCAGATAATTAATTTTGAGAGTTTAATGATGTATATAAATTATTAAGTTTTGTGGGCAATATATGAGAATTTTTGATAACTCTATTTGGAAAACAATAGAAATTAAGTATTTCTGAAACAGTTTATAAATTGCCTAACTTTTGGAGATGGGGTTTTCTGGGAGAGGGGAATTTTTTGCATAGCACACTAGTAGGTAGGCAGCAAACCAAAGTGAGTATTTTCAACAGAAAACTGAAGCCCATATGAAGTCATATAAAAGGAAGTCATGATCAGAGAAGTAAAACACCACCAGTTGGTGGAACTGCTGAACTACAAGGATAAATGAGTGCACCTGTGCAATTGCAGAGTCCTGTAACACAAGTGTTAGCTGAAATTAGGACATTCTTGTATTTCTCTAATATAAAGATATTAGTATTCGAAAGGGTCAAGTAACCCCAAACCAGAACAAACTGTTTTTACAACCACTGCTCAGGTTAAACCAGGAGCAGTGAGATATTCCTGTGTACAAGAACATGGGCACTAAGGTCACCCTGTGGATCATGTCTAGTCTCCTGCTATCATGAGAAGTCATGCTGACAACCTCTCTCAGAAACAAATTAAATCTCTTCTTCAAAGAAATACAGAAATACAGTCCAGAGTTAATGAGTAGGACAGCAGCTGGGACACTCTCACCCAAGAGGACAGTGTTTTCTGTTCCCCAGAAGACACTACTGCCTGGAACTAACTGCAGGAGATGGGCTAGAGAGAAATCCCAGTTCATCAAATAGCCAAATTCATCTTGAGAGTGACTTTTATATATCTCTACACATCATTAGAATGGGCTCACTGCATACAAAGGGAGCAAGAATACTCCAAATCTGTCAGTTTACCTGTCTTCTTATTTGAGATAGGAGATTGTGCATATAGAGAAGAATGCACATTTATTCTAGCAAAATGAATGGTTATGTTCTCAAAATTAGGAAAATAAATTCACAAAATTCATATACCTGACACCAGGTCACTAGTGGCTGCCACTCACAGTATTTGAGGTCTATGACATGCATTTACTGGTGTCGGATTTATTTTATTAGCTATAATGAGAAAGAGCACAGCTAATGTCATGGCACTTACCTTGTAGTTGAAAAATCGTGGATAGCTCCATTGATAACTGCACCAGTGATATGCTTCAACTTAAGAAACTGTTCAACTTCCTGGATCGCTGTCAAAGTTTTCCTAACAAGAAGAGACACATAGGTCACCTTCTATTATTTTTAGGATTGAACATCCATACACTGAAAATAAAAATCGTAACAAGTACTTTCTCATTTTTCAAAGGTACTTTTTGCACTTACTGAGCATGATACCACTACACCATATAGCATTTCAGTCTCCATGGATATGTGTTTATAATTCAGACAGCCAGAAACTGTAGTTTTCCATTTCACTCCAGGGCTAGGATCTCTCAGTGATCTGTGTTTTATGTCTCATGTATCTATAGGTCACTATAGAAGTGAAACTCTTATTTGTCCAATTGGTTGATATTGCTATTCTAGGTTAGATTGAAAATGTAATTTTCAAGCAAATTACAGAATCATAGAATGGCTTGAGTTAGAAGGGACCTTAGAGATAATTTGATTCCAGTCTCCCATCTGCTCCAGTTTGCTATGCTTTGGTTTGCACCATTGAACAGCCTCCCAATGCACACTCTTCTTTTGGGTGAAACTGAGCAGAAAATGTACATGCTGGACATCTCAGCTGCAGAGAAAGCGTCAGTCCAAAAGTAACGTGAAAGAAATCCCCTGAAATGAGCACAAGTTGGAGATGAAGACCAATTGTTTCTCTGTGCCGATTCATCATGATTGATAGGCACTGCCATCTAAAACAGATATAACTGCTGATATAAATTCATGATACATTTCTGGACTAACCTTCATGCAAGTGAACAATGCACTCACATACACTCATATAGAGGTATATAGATGCTTTCGTGTGGTCTGTCACCCCCATCTTAGTGCAGCAGTAAACAGTACTTCCAGTATCATCAAAGAAATTCTGGCACCCTCATCATCTTTGTTCTCTCCTATTGTAACACCTCTGTTTTATGCCATCATAACTCTCCAGAGCATATGAATTTAGTAAAGGAGACTCAGCCGAGAGTGTCCACAGTTGCTTTTGATATACACAAAAAAAGATCTGTCAGTGAGTGATGCTTTTTAGTTGGAGAAAAATAAATAATCATACAATCTGAAAGTATCTTTACTTTCTTGGTTTTTAACTTGACAGAATCAGAACCATGATTAAGACAAGACCTAACTACCTATAAATAAAACCAAATATCTGTCCAAACAAGGTTTCTCATTCACTGTCAGAACTCAGTAGACAGGCACCAGTTACCCAATGTGATTAATCTCCGGGGGTCTGTGCAAAACAGACCTTCTCTGAACTCTTTGCAAGTGGTGATTATTTCTTTCTCCTTGAGTCCATTCTGTTTACATTAGCAAGTCACAGACAAAGACTTAATTTTTGAACAGATATGCTCTGCAGCTTTCATCTTCTTTGTTTTTATCTCATTTGGTTCACAACCTGGGATTGTATCCAGAGAATGATTAAATGAACAGACTTTCTCTAAGGTCCACATGGCTGTTTCATTCCACATTGATTTATATTGGATAAAATAATATATGACAAAATACATCAAAAAGAGTCCACTGGGACTGAGGAGATAAATCAAGGTAAAGAGAAACTGGTTTCATATCCCTCTTACTCCCTTTCAGCCTCCACCCAGATACACAGATTCTCTGTTCAGCGTCGAGTTCAACAAACATCTGCATTTTCCCAGGACACTGAAGGCTCTGAATCTTCTTTTCTTCTTTTTTTTCTTCTTTTTTTTTTCTTTCCCATGAGCATGTTTTATTATTATTATTATTATTTATTTATATACATATATATTTACCATAGAAGTATTAGAATGGTTTTAGTAGACTGTTATAGATACGCTTAGTGTGAGTCTACAGACTAAGATCTCTAGATGCTGTCTTACAAATCAATACCACAATCCCTAGCATTGCCCACACCAATTCCAAGTCCTAAAAATATCTTCTGTCCCTGATGGGGAAAGCAAGGGAAAAAATATCCTGGCGTTTGTCACCACCTTCTGTGAGTGTAAGGTACAGCCCAGTGGCATGATGCCAATGCTTCCCCAGCATCATCAGTTCCAGTAATTTTGCTTGGGTTGTCACTGCACCCCTGTGCATTTCCAGCAGCAGCACAGCCTGCAGCCCACACAATATCTCCACCTCTCCAGGTTCTGCTGATGCTACCATGCTCACTCGCCAATGCAAAATGCAGTAGACAAAAAACAGTCTGCCCACAAATTAACATTATTTGTTATCTCTGCTCTTATTTACCCTTTTTACCTATTTAACATCAGATCTGGCTGCTAAGAGCCTTGACTCACTGCTGCCTCTTATCTAAATTATGATCCTTTCATGTAGCTTCAGGCTAATCACAGCAGCTCTGTACTTCAGAAGGAAGAAGAACCTTCTGTTATGGCCCAAAAGTGAGCTACCTTGCTAGAAGACATTTCAGTAAAATATATGCTGAAATGTCTGTTTTTGGGAAGCAGATCTACAGTTCTCCTCCCCTCTTCTCAATGCAGTTTCGCTATATTCATGGATATATTAAACATACTAATAGTTATTCCTTGTCTGTGGAGACATTTCACAGAGATATGGAAGTGTTGATGCTGACACTTCAGTGGCTTGAGCACTGTTATTTCTAACTTCTTCTGGGAAGGAAATCCACTCCTGGTGTGGCAAATAAATATCAAAATATCATTTTTTGTGCTCTTAGAATAGAATGGTTTGTGCCTCTTTCCTACTACACCACACAGCAGTTTTCTGTCTTCAACAGCCTCTACCCTTAATCAACTTTGCATCCTGTTTTTAGGTTAGTTCCTTGGTTGTACTTATTTCATGTCTTCATATAAAGATAAACATCTTCTATTTCCAGAATACTTGGTAGGTAGAAATAACTAGTCTGCAAGGGTTCATGATTTCTAAATGCTTTTGATGTCCACTGGACCCTTGTGCTCTTAAGTGCCGTTATTCCTGAGCAAAGACCACAAAATGCATCCCTCTCGCTGCAGAAGTAATAGAAGAGCAATTAGCACATATTCAAAGATGCCTAAAGTAGTAACAATTCAGCAATTCAGGACTTGTGCATTTGGCTTTTATTATTAGCACTGGACATAGCTTTAAAAACATTTTAGAATTGTATTATAGGAAAAATATTTCTTCCTACGAGTCCATTTCACCTTCCAGTCAGTGTTACCTATTGACAAAGCGCAATCCCCTCTGCATTCTTGATCACAGCAGTTCCATTTAAAAGTTTCCCTAGCAGCTAATACACATCCAAAAAATGCATAGTATTTGAGACTGAACACTAGCTCTTAGGACTTAGTGTTTCAGGGCACCAAAAAGTTAGTAAAAAAAAAAAAAAAAGCCCTTATTCTCTATGTTGTTGATTGCAAGCAGCAGACTAATTTCTGACAGCAGAAAAATGCAGTCAAATGTTAGAAAGGGATGGAGACATCAGGGCTTCCTGAGGTGATAGAGTATTTTCATCACAAACTGAAATCATGCAAGATTTATGAACAGAAATTGGGAATGATGATGAAGAGTGTTCCTATTGGTGATAATCTAATTCAGAATTATTTCCTGTGTTGTCATTTCTCTAGCTCCAGTATGAATAAGCAAGCATATTTATAAAATTCATTAAAGCCTGACTATTGTATCATGTAATACGGAAGCAATCATCAACATGCATCAATTACTCTTCTTAGTCTTATGCACTAGAGAAATAAAGAAAGGAGACAGATTCTGCTACAAACTGGAGTGAGAATTCATGGACACAATCTGCAGTAGACAAACCGCTAGGAGCATGGGAGGAGATGACATGAGAGTAGCTGCTGCAATAATGAATCACACATTAATTATTGTTTGAAACTTCAGTGTATACTCCCCAGCATCCAGCTCTTGGACACATTTTGAAGAAGACCTTCAGATCCCTCAGAAACTCCAGAAGGCAGATTTTGTCAATAGTTAGAGCAGAAAATGATCTCTGTTGAAGAAATTTTCTTTGTCTCATATGGACAGGCAGACTGAGTAGAAATAAGGTCTTCATAGCCCGTGATAGCAGTTGGTCCAAGGCTGGACCGAAGTGAGGTTCCTGTTTTTGCAGCAAGGAGACTTTGAGACACTTTGGATGACACCTGCTAGACAGCACTGAAAACCAGTGTTTAGTTAGGATCACAAAGAGAAAGCCCTTACTACTGCTGTGGCAGAGCAGTCTTTGTCCTGGTGTCACGCATCTCTTCTTCCTGTCCTTGAATCCTGTAAAAAATGAACACAGCCCGTAACCATTTGGTCATAACATAGTGCACAGAAATGAGCTCAAAGGGACTCAGATTTCTCACAGTGGAGTTACTCTCAGTTGTAGCTCTGGGCTTTGTGATGACAGATGATGTGCGTGGATAAAAAAGGACAATCCTTATCTCCACCACCAAAGAGAGGCTGAATAAAGGATCAGAAACAACAGCTAGGTTGCAATGCCTAACAAAACCTTCACAAATGCCCTCTGTTCAGTGTAATATGGCTATGTTACCTCATTTGTGCAACAATGGTCAGGATTCAAGGAGCTTGGTGATTTGGCACCGGAGAGTTGCCTAATATGCAAGAGATGAAACCGAGAGATAATCATCTGCTATTTCTAAATTCAAACTACAAAAATAGCATGGAAATGGTTTGGAAGCATAAGCAATATTAACAAGAATTTCAGAAATCTTAGATTTCAACAGCTTTGCTGGTAATTCTTTCCATGTCATTTTGGAGAATAAGGGAATTGATGGCAACATCGCTGCACAAAATTGGGAGAGAGATTGAATTAAAACTTGCTTAGAGATGTACAGTGAAAAGCTTTTATTTTTGCTTATGAAACACAGTCTTCTGATTAAAGCTGAAAGGTCCTGTGAGGCCCAGAGGAGTAATGTGCTAGAAGGTCAAGGCATTCTTTTCTCTAGCCCTAAATGATATAAAAGTTATTTGCAAAGGTGTAATCCTGTATCCCTTGGAGTCAATTTTTTAATGTGTGCTTTTCATAATGTGAAAAGTAGGATCTAGACAGCTGGTTTATGCTCTAGAACAGCTGTTCCACATAAAATGTTATGAATTGCATCCTCTGGAAAAGGATGGCTATCTTCAAGAAATGCAGGTGAGGGACATTGGGAGATCTCTCAGATTACCATGAGAAGAAGTTGCAGAAGTAACATATGGGACAAAAGCAGGTAGAAATGTAGTCAGGGGAGGAAAAATTAGTGAGTGAGAGAAACACAGGTTGTCTGAAGACTGCATATGAGGCAGATTGGATGAGGTCAAGGAAGCTTGTAAATTTGACAGTGAAAGGTGGGAGAGACGTGAAACCTGATTTTGATAAACTGAATGTAGTAACAGCTCATCCCACTTACTGGAGTTTGGACCTTTTCTTTGTGCACTTAGGAGTGTTTAGAAATTTCTCATGGTGTTTGAAGACCCAACAGATAATAATTATAATATAATAATAATATATATATATTTATATATAAGATAATAATTATAATAATAAAATTACTTATAATGGAGCAAGCTAAAGCCTGGAGAAAAGAACAAGACCATTCAGAAAAACAAAACCAAAACCTCAATCATTACAGTAACTTGAAAGTATTTGGAAGAAAATGAACCATTGCAGTGTAGGTACTGTATTCAAGGGTATATGCTAAGTATACTCAAAGTACACAATGTTTGCAATGTCTTATATCTGGCATATCTATATCTACAGTACACAACTATGACAGATAAGTTCCTCTGATGAATTACTGAAAAGCTGAGAACTTCAACATTGTGTACTGTTACAGCAATACGACAGAGGATTGGTACAACTTAATGCTAAACTTTACACTTTCTTACACTGAAGAGTTCTACATAAAATACAACAAAGTGTTGAAAGATTGGTTGGCAAGTTGGCTTCAAAATGAAGAAAACAGCTTGGTTCAACTGAAGCTTGTCAAACATTTCAGCAGTCCTTTTCTGAGAACACTGAGACAATTTTTTTCTGTGCAGTTTGTTACTCATCCGTGCATAGTAATATAGAGAGAAATAAAGCAAAATCAACTTTGACTCCAAAATTCCTGCTGTTAACATGAAATTATTGGCCCACCTCTGGTAGTGAGTTGGTGATCAACAATGAAGACAAAACGAAGTTCCCGTGACTGCAGCAACACCATAAAACCCCTGATTTCTGACTGAAGCACAGATGACTACACCACATGAAAAGAATGTTTGTTTTCTATCCACTTAGAAAAAAAGAACACTTTTTTCACAGACAGAAAGGAATTTTCTGTGGTCCTATCATAGCCTCTAGTGGATACATATCTGTATCGCACAACCACCCAACTGTTCAAGATTGTGGTCTGTCTTTACCTGTGGCCAAATCTCTGCCTCTGTAGGATGCAAGCCATTCACAGTGAAGTCAGGAAGGCCCAGATTCAAAATCAGCTAATTCTGCTTACTTAAATGTTAGTATTGCAAGTTTCCACTACAGCCAGTTGAGAGAGGGGTGGGAATGCACGGTCTAAAATGTACCACTGTATGCTCATAGCACTACTTGTTTTTTTAGGGTGGAAGAACAACTGTTTCTCTGTACCAATTCATCATGATTGACAGGCACTGCCAGCTAAAACAGATATAACTGCTGATATAAATTCATGATACATTTCTGGACTAACCTTCATGCAAGTGAACAATGCACTCACATACACTCATATAGAGGTATTTATTTATTAACTATAGAGTAAGCCTGGATGTTTAGCTCAGATTACAAGTCTTAAATTTTAAGCTGATTGAGAAAGGTGAAGTGATTTCTAAGAGTCATTAAAATCCGGGAGTGAAATGTCCTCCAAATATCTCATGATAAGAATGAATATTACTTTGCTTTTGATCACGGAAGACTTGAAACTAGTGAAATGAATCTCTTGCAGAGACAAATAATGGCATAGTCTATCAGTACGGGGAAATCACATACTAGGACTGCATAAAATACTCCCTCCCCGTGGTTGTACTGTTTAGCAGCTATGTGCACATATTTCAAATTATTCTGGTGCAGGGAGTAGGATAGCTCCTCCTATGCAGAAAGAAAGATGTGCAAGTAGAGCACTGAGATATTATGCAATTTTAGTTCAGTCTCCAAACGGATAAGGTTTACCTGATCACACTTTGTGTATGTGTGCCTGTCCTCGCAGCTAGCTTTTGAATCCACAGCAGATGTTAAGAGAAATTGGCAGCAAAGTACTAGTTCTAATAAAATAGATTAGTAGAGGAATTCCACTTGCAGAAAGGTTTCAGCAACATTTCAGAACACATTTTGAAGAACCCAGATAAACAGCTCAATAGTGAGAAAAATCCTGTAAAATATTTCCCTTTTAATAGAAGAACACAGCCATTAAACCAGCTGTATGTATGGGGACTAATTGGAGGGAAATACATATGACTCAATATGAAAATATTCAGGCTTTCAAATTTCAAGACATACCTCTTTATACATTAAGAATTATGGCTGGAGTACATTTATGAAGGTCATCATTGCACTTGTGAAGTTGTTGCTGATAGGTGCCAAATGTGCGCTGGCCATGTAAAATCTGCAGTATGCATGCATGCATCGTCCATGATGATGAGTTATTTCCATTATTAAAAAAAAAAAAACAACAACAAAAGAACAACAACAAAAGATGATTGGAGGCAAAGTCTAACTTACACGGTCCTGTGTTGCTTTTTCGCCTTTATATTGAATCCCAAGAAGCTTTCCGTCCTTGGAGAGGAGGAAGTCAGTAAAAGTATTTGTGTGTGCAGTCGTGCAGTGACTTGGTTAACAAATCTTTGGATAAGCAATGACTCAAAACCACAGTTTTGTTTTCTATTATATTATAGAGGCAGCTCTGAGAAACCCACTCATGGAAGCTGGATCCATGAGAAGAGCAGAGGAGACGCACATACCTGCACATGCAGAGGAATGTGTTTTGATGAAAGTGTAACAAATCCAGCCATGATTCCCTCTGAAGCAAAAGTTCAATAAGGTTTTGTGTTTGTGTTTGTGTTTGTGTTTGTGTTTGTGTTTGTGTTGTCTCAAAGGAAGGGAGGGACCTCTCCTGCTGACTGCAGATCCTCCTGCCTGCATCCCTGCTACTGGAAGGATGGAGCCAAGAGCAAGTATTGGAGCTGAAATCCTTTTGTAACTGTGTAAGAAGGTAATGTTTCAAAGGAAGTCCTAGAAAGCTTGTTTGTGGAAGATGTCCTCACAACCTTGATGGTGTATGCCATGAACCTCAATAATTGACAGAAAATGAAGTGAAAAAGGAAAACAATACATTTCTGTACCTTCCACAGAAAGGAAAAAAAGAGTATTGACTTGATCCTTATTTCCTAGTATACATTTAAGACTAAACTGTATGTTTTGGTCAATACCTGGAAAAAGGCAAGTTAGAGGATTATCTCTTGTAAATCCATCTATTGTTTGTTTGTGTCTAATGCCTTTTACTAGAAGTGAGAACAAAACAAAACAAAATAAACTACATATTTTGAGTAAGTCTCTTTTACATCATAATGTTCCCATTAAGACAGTTTTGTCGTTTTAGGGCAAGTGAATAAAGGAGTGTGGATGAGGCAAATCAAGTTCTGCTGCTTCAGACGAGTAGAGATTTTAAAATCAATTCCTTGATATTTAAGTATTTTTACTCATAAAAGTCTGTCAACCACAAAGGTCATAAACAAAACCAAAATCAGAAAATTCATATACATTTTTACCAATACAGTCAGAAATATCTTTTTTCTGATATTGTACTTTCAGCTGTCTACTACATATGAACTATCTCCCCTGCAGTACTTTGTCCTTTGGGAAATTATTTTAAAATTACATAGACTTTATTTCACAGTACAGAAATGATTTAGAACATAAAGCAGTTGTCAATACTGTAAACATTTTTATTGAAAATATTATTTAAAAGAAAAACAGCGCCAAGATCTGAATGGTTTTCTTCACTGCTCCTGCTGGGAGTTAGCAAGCGACATATGTAACACAGAAGACCAATGATTTCTACCACTAGAGGAGTGTTATCTGATATTTACATAAAATTTCCATTGTAAGTAACATTGTAAGTTTGTTTCCAACTCTTCTAGGCATTCAGTGAGACCCACAACAATGAGCGTGCTTCCTTCCCAAAGCACCATCTTCCCAAATCAAGAGATTCAACCAGAATTCTAGCTACAAAAAGAATAAAAGGGATTTACATTTTTAGGCGTTGCAGTCACAGAAGAAAACTGACCCAAGCGAAGAGGCAAGAAATGAACACAATTGCTTGCTAATTGATTCTTTTGTGTTGACAATGCTTTGGAGGACAACTCATAATTCTTAAGGAGCTGGGGTCGGCAATGCCATCTATGGGATACAATATATGCATGAGGAAGTGTGGGTATTGTCTATATAGTCATGTTTTGGTTGTGTTAAGAGCAGCACAAAAACAAAGGAAGGAAAAGTATTTCAGTGTTGAGAGCTTAGAGCTTTTGCAGAGTAGACTGAAACATAGCTTGGGTGTGAATAGTTGCAATAACAGTCAAGAGGTGGCTGGGGTAATTGCCCAGAGTCCCACTGGGTTGAACATGCACAAGCCATCTGCTGTGCAGATGGGAGTAAGGAAGGGCCTGTGCTCTAGTCTCCCACAAATCTAAGACTATCTCTGGTCACTGAATCATATGCACAGCTGAAAGGATGCCGTCAGCTATTCAATGTCACAATCCTGGTTTAAAAGCTAGAATGAAGTATTCAAGAGTTGAGGGTCAAGAGCCATATTTGTGGGTTCTGATAAAAGAATACAACCAGTGAACTCTGTCTTCCTTCCTAGATGCAATGAGAGAAGCTTTGATCAACACATGACTTGTCATTACCCACTTTTTTAAGACTGGGATTTAGGCACTTGTTTTTCCTTCCTTTGGGTTGTACCAGCAATGGCCTATTTAATTTTAGCCGACAGGTCTCCCTAGACTCTTTTGATAATTGCAGGCCAAACATCACTTCTGCAGAGGTCAAAGGCGGGAGATGGCTCTGTCCCACCACCTTTTCCACAAACTATAGGCACAGTTAACTTGCACAGCAGCCTGCAGATGAGGGCATTGCTTTTGGTGTTAATTAAAAAAAGACATTCCTTTTGCAGACACTGTGAAGCATATGTAGCATTAACCACAAATAGGTGGTGCTTCCCAAAGACACCCATCTCCAAAAAAAGCAAGATCTTTGAAGAGGGGGGAAGAGCAGCCCCGCACAAGGGCACATGACCATGAGCCCAAAGGTATTATTTCCAACTCCAGCTGACACCAGCTGAGAATCAGGCCCCAGGAGCCATTCCCAAACATTCCATACCCACTCTGGAGCAGACAGTACACTTCTTCAACTCTGCAGACTACCATTTCCCCATCTAAAATGAAAACTGTGTTGATCTTAGCTTTCTAGAGCTTCTTCTTTGAAATAAATTTGCTAAATGCTTCCAAAAGCAAGTATTAGGAACAGGGAACACACGGACGAGAGAGCACAGCTGAAAATGAGGCAGAAGAGTTACAAATGAGGATAATGCAGTAGGGAAGTGCACAGCTGGGAAAGGGAGGGGGTGTGGGTGAAGAGAAGATAGCTTTTATTTGAAACATATGTATACTGGTTAATCATGGCTGGAACCTGGGATCGAGTGAGACTCTATCGTGGAGAGGAGGTGGCAGACAGGGAAATTATTTTTTATTTCAAACAGATGTATTAACAATGGCCTTATGCTGATGAAACTCAATAAAGAAGAGATTTAAAGAGGGGTATACTGCAGTGGGAATGTGTAGCTGGGAGGCAGAAGGGAAAATGATCATTTGCAATCGATGTATGTAATCACTGTGTGTGCTCAGTGCCGAGACAAGGGCGGGACTGCAGCTGCCAGAGCAAGTGGAAAAGAAAAGTCCAATCATTGCTGCAGCACAACATGGGAAGAAGTGCTAGGCTGGTTCAGCAGGAAGGGAGGAGGACATGTATGATAAAGGACATATATACACATTTTAATTTTTGACTTCTAACAAAACTAAAATAGTTTCTTTAGCACAAGACACTGCAGAAGCATTCTGCTTAGCCCTGCAAATGTTTGTATAAGACATCTCATTCCCTCTTAACATCTCCAGCAGGAAGCCTGAATAATGTGTTTTTCTCAATAAATTCATGATCTTTTCCATTCAAAATAACTTCATTGCAGGTAAGACCTGCACAACAGCAGTAGTAAATTGGTACAATCACAATTATATAGATAATAAATTAAAAGCCTAGAATCATGTAGAATCACAGAATGATTTGGGCTGGAAAAGACATTAAAGACCATCTAGTTCCAGTTCCTCTGCCATGGGCAGGGATACCACCCACTAGATTGGTTTGCTTAAAACCATGTCCACAACATGGCCTCAAAAGCACAGCCTGTTCCAGTGCCTCACGACTGACAAAAAAATATGAGTGAAAAAAAATATATCTAAGCTAATTCTGTCATTTTAGTTTAAAGCCATTCACCCTTACCTATCACTATTGGCCCTTGCAAAAAGTCAGTCTCCCTCCTGTTCTAAGTTCCCTGTAAGTTCTGGAAGGCCATAACATAATGGCCTTCTCCAAGCTAAACAAGCCTAACTCCCTCAACCATTCTTCATAAGAGAGGTGTTCCAACCCTCTGATCATCTTCATGGCCCTCCTGTGGACATACTTCAACAACTCCACACTTTGTATTGGGGGCCCCATGCCTGGATGCAGTACTTCAGATGGGACTCACGAGGGCAGAGCAGAGGGAGACAACCACCTCCCTCTGCAGCCAAGGATATTTTTGACTTTCTGGGCTGCAAGTGCACACTGATGGCTTCTGTCTTTCTTTTCATCCAGCAGGGTCCCCAAGTCCTTCTTCGCAGGGCTGCTCTCAGTGTGTTCTTCCATCAGTAGACATATCTGGGATTACCTCTTACACAAGTGCAGCACCTTGCACCTTGTATCAACTGCACTACCCAAGTTGGTGTCATCAGCAAACTCGTTGAGGTGCACTCAATCCCACAATCCACGTCACTGATAAAGATGTTAAAGAGCACTAGCCCAAAGACAGTCCCCTGGGGGAAATCACTTGCCACTGGTCTCAACCTGGACATAGAGCCATTGACCACAACCCTCTGGTTCTGATTGTCCAACCAATTCCTTATCTACTAAGTAGGCCACCCATCAAATCTATATCTTTCCAATTTAGAGATAAGAATGTGATGTGAGACCATATCAAATGCTTCGCAGAAGTACAGGTAGATGATATCAGTCACTCTTCCTTTGTCTACTGAGGCCACCAGATCAGTCAGGCAAGTAATCCTTCTTCAGGTAAAAAATACATTTCTAAACCTAATTTAAGGTTTACCTTGGGAATTCCTGCAGTCAAAATGAAAGGGAAAAAAAATTCTCCAAGTGTGAAGAATTCTCAGAGCCTTTGGATGAGAGTGAGGACTCTCAGCTTCCACTACTATACATGGTGATCTCATCAGCACTATCTCTGCTCACCAGGGTGGGGTGCCTTGACCATGTACAGGTCTTCAGGATAGGATGAGATTAATCCCACCCAACTCCTCATCAGATGCACTGTCTAGTTCCTCATTTTTTACAAAAGACTCTATCAGATGTTCTTGCCTGCATTAGAGATGCCCTTTCTTAATCAGGCAAATTTGAAATATTTTGCTGTCCCACAACAGAAGTTTTTTGTAAGATACAAATGCACAAAGCTAATGCTTTTGAGGTCTCAGATATACAGCCAAGTTCCAGTAACAAACACACATGCTCACTCAGCGACCATGTCTTGCCAATGTGTAATGACTTATAAATCCTATGAAATTCATTTCATCCTGAATCATCATAAAAATAATTTTAAATTCAATAAGGTTTTGAACTTTCAAAAGCTTTCAAGCATGGCCTTGAAGCTTTTTATAAATAAGACCGTGGTCCAATGAATCCTACTTTGTTCAGATACATGTTGAAAAGTGCGTATTTCCTACGACTTGCCATTAGCACAGAAGAGGTGGAGATGCGTGGTTCTGCAATGGAAATCACTGCTCTGACTCCTCAGAGTGCAAATGTCGCCTCTGGAAGTCATCTGTTTTGCTCTTTGCTCAAAACAAAGTTGTCCAAAGACTTTTTTTCTTAACAAGGTGTATTTCATTTTCTTTCTCTTTGGATGTAGGGATTAGAGACGATGCAAATAACTAAGTAGATAAATAAGTGAAATAAAATTGGACAGTGCGCTAGTACTTAAGGCAGTTTTCTGAGTTTGTGTTTTGTTCTGTCTTTTTAAACAGTGTTGCCAATGTGCAACAAAAAGCAAAGTATAAATCCATGGGAAAAAACTGAACTTACATTTTGAGAAAAGCTGTTTGCTATCAGCTTCTGCTGGTTTCAATCCACTGCATGACTAGAACAAGGCCATTTTATGCTCTAGGTTTTTCTTTCAAAATCCAGACACAAGGGAAGTGCTTGTCAAAAATTATTAGCATCTTAAACAGGGTTTACTATAGACAAGGACATTAAGACACATTTGAAAACGCCCATATACATTATAAAATTTGGAGAAATGTGCTTTTTCCAGTTCTCTCGTAGGACAGAAATAAGAAATGTGTGTTCCATGTTTCTCTTGGGACAGTTTCACTAGCAGTGATTTGACTAGAAAAAAGCTTCCTTCATTTTTGCAATGTATAATGAAGGAAAACTGAGCTGTGAGTTAAAGATGAAGGTGAAACCTTGACCCCAGTGAAATTAATGGGAATCCTGCCATTGATTTCAAAGGGGATAGCAGCTCAACCGGGATATAAACTTTATTTCATTCTCCCTTGATCTGAGAATTACTCCAGAGGAGTGATATGTGTGTAATACTTTTTTTTTTTTTTTGGTTCTTTGTCCCAAATGAAAAAGAAAAAAATGTGAAACCATCTCAAATCAACTAAAACCCGTTGTTTGCTTTGCTAAAACAACAAAGTCTCAGAATACTTTTTTTTCCAGCAGAGGTATTTCTTGTCACACAAAGTGTATTGTTTGTAAGTCTGGAATCTCTTGAGCTTCTGTCTTCATTTATTAATGAAAACAGTTTTTCAAGCAAAAACAATTAAATGCCTTTGTTTAAAGATGTCAAAACAAATTGTTCAGGGTTTTCTAAATTTCATGTTCCCCAGTGCTTTTGCCCAAAAGCACTCACCAGGCTCAAAAGCAATTCATTTGAATTCTTCAAGAACATCACATTTTTGGAATAAGACTAATTTCTTGGGAAAAGCACAACAAAAGCCAAAACCAACACCAATCTCTTCTAGATATTAATATGATCAAGACTGCAAAGAGAATTTAGATTAGCTTTAAGAGAAATAATCATCATATTAAAATTAGTGAACCAGCTCTACTGGTAATAAACTAGCGAACATAATACCTTCAATGTGAAAAGTTAGCATTTATTTTTTGTGTCAGCAAGTCACGAGTAAGAAAAGTATGGACCAACATACCGATGCAAATGACAGAACCAAGTACAGTCAAGATTCTAGTGTCTTTAGCTCTGTAAATTCAAAAGTCTTTCTTAATAATCTGTCAATTTATCCAGCTGTGGAGTTGAAGGAGAAATGTCATAGTAGCACACAGACATGCAAAGAGCCATAGACAGCATTATAACATAACAAGCCAAAGGTATGAACTGTTAGAGTTGGAGAGGTTGGAACTGATTGGGTTTTGGGACTTCTTTTTTCGCTCTTTTTTTTTAGTCAATATAATGTAGATTTGAGCACTTCAGGCTTCATGCAGCTCTAGTAGAAATGGAAAGTCCTAACCACAGATTAAATCATCTGTATTGTATTATGAATAGTCAGCTCTGTTGAGAAAGGACATTTGACTTTGCAATGTGGTAGATATTAGCAAACACTTAAGAGAAACCACAAAACCTCATGTATTTGCCTGGAGTAAGCCTGCAACATCTGCTCGAACCCTTGTGGGTCTACACTGTTAAGAACATAAGTCAGCTTGTTGGTCATTCCTCTGAACTTGAAGCCAGATGAGCAAATCCAAGCCATTTCATGGTACAATCACTCTAATCATTTCAGCATGGTTACTAGGCTTTTTGCAGAGGACATGAGCTTCAGAAAAATATTAAGCAGCATTTGCAACAGTTTCCTCCCTTGCAAAGATTAAGTTGTGTGAGTTGCAGAGCTCTGGAAAAAAAAAACAACAACAAACCCTTCTTATCTGTCTGGCTGTTTTATTATTCATTTATTAGGTTAGTTTCCCAGGTTCAGTTTTATGTAGTTATCACTACTGTTTTTTTGTTCATGACCTGAAATTGCCCGCTTTGTATTTTTACTCAGTAGAATGGCTACTGATGTATATACAAATTAGAGTTTATAATGGTGCTTGCATTTATTGTAGAATATTTTAATAACTGCTCTGGATGTATAAATACCTCCACTGGGAGGAAGGAGATTTGTTCTGCTGGCATGGTCACTGCAGTCAGGGGAGTGAACAGAGAGGATTTTCCTGAGCTATTACTGTTGTTATATACTGTGCTTTTGAAGTCATCGTGTGTATGCAGATAGCCTTGCTGTACCATGGTAACAATGGTGAAGGTACAAGAACCCATAAATACGTTGCCATATTTATACAGACCCACATATATCCATGGCAACTTGCAAAATTGTGAAGACAGGTCCCAGCCCTATCCATTTCACAACACAAAAAAGACACAATATGGTAAGTGATGACAGCAGAAAATGGTGTATGACAGGAATGAAAAAGGGAAACATTACAGGACATAAAAAACAGATTTCTTTGGAAGGTTGCAGCTGTCTTGTTAGCTATGGCTATAACTTCCCCTTTTATTCTGCTAACCTATTTTGCAGTAATTAGGTTTGCTCATTGTGCTGACATGATTTAATGACAATGAGAACAAAATTTGTTGTCCACTTAAGAAAAAGGAAGATCTCCAAATACAAAATGATAATTTTTTCCAGTTCTGTATCATTTTGGAAATAATATTTTCCAGGTGTCTGCATACAACTTTCTGTTTTGAAACAAGGTAGATAAAGTAATGCCTTTTAAAAACCTTGTATTCGCATGTAAAAGCTATATTCTTATAAGAAATATAAAATTTGTCCCACATTTCACGTGGGAATTTGATTAAGGTTTCTTCAGGGGCTGAAAGCAAATTAGAATTTCTTAAAATTTTATGAGTAAAGAAATTATTTTTGTAAGACTTGTATATGTCTGCTGTCTGCCTCCACCCCCCCCCACAACACCACATTCATTCACATACATACAAATAAAATACATAAATTGATGTTTAAGTGTGTTCTCCAAACACATTTCTATCCAGTAATTGTTTCTGGAACTGAATAAACAACAGTTGTTCCATATAGAGTACAAAGAATAGAAATAACTGAGTATGAAAGAAAATGGAATAAAGGTTTTCCTTTCTCCATCAAAATCTAAAGATCAGTATATCTTTTAAAGTGAGAAGTCTTAGCTCTTCCTATTATAGTTTGACCCAAACTTAAGCATGTATTTGTCTATAAGGAAGTGAGAGAAGAAGTGGATAAATGGCAAAAAATGAGTTAAAACTCAATTTTTCAGATGGTTCTTCATCATCTGAATCAATGATGGAACCCCTCCTCAGGCAATGAACACCAGAGAGGTGGCCAGGACAGTTGACCTCTTCTCTTGGGTGCTATCAAATGTCAGGAATTGAGAGAAGGCTGATTTTAAATTAAAAATAATAATAATAATAATTCTGTGGGTTTTGCAAGAATCTTGGGTTACTTTTCTAGCAGAATTTCTGGAGAACTGATGAAAAATATGCACATACTTGTCAGTTTTGGTTTTGGTAAGATCTATTTCTGTTTTCACATTCTTTGCCCATACTTCTGTTATCTAAAGGAACTTATTTCAGATACAGCAATTGATTCTCAGCCCTTCACAATGAGAAGAAGAGGAGGCCATTTCATCCCACTATTTTACCTGCAGAATAGGATTCCCAGAAGGGGTAAGGAGGGAAGATTTAGGTTGGATGCTAGGGGGAAGTTCTTAACTATGAGAGTGGTGAGGTGCTGGAACAGGCTGCCCAAAGAGATTGTGGATGCTCCGTGCCTGGATATGTTCAAGGCCAGGTTGGATGGGGTCCTGAGAAGCCTAGTCTGGTATTAAATGGGGAGATTGGTGGCCCTGCATGTGGCAGGGGGATTGGAGTGGAGATTCATGATCCTTGAGGACCCTCCCAACCAGGGCCACTCTGTTATTCTGTGATTCCCCTGGCATATGTGGAAGGGTAAATTCCACACATTCCTAACAGTTTGTAGTACACCTACACTAAGAAATTGATTTTTAATGCACAGGAAAATGATATGAAAACGTGAGTGCAATGAATTAAATAAGCTGATGTTTGCTCTGCAGTTCTAAAGGTACCTCTCAGCCCATTGCTCATTGTTTCTGGATCACTATCACTTTTTATCTGTTGCTGTTATCACCAAGGCCAGACTGGATAGGGCTTTGAGCAACCTGGTCTAGAGGGATGTATCCCTGCTTATAGCAGGGGGGTTGGAACTAGATGATCTTAAGATTCCCTTCCAACCCAAACCATTTTATGATTCTATGATTCTATGATCACATCTTCACCACTGCAAGGGTATCTTTTGGGAACCACAAAAATGATCCAAGGGATGGAACACCTACCTATGAGTACAGGCTGAGAAAGCTGGAGCTGTTCAGCCTGGAAAAGAGAATGCTCCAGTGAGATCTGATAATGATCTTTCAGTATCTAATGGCAGATAAGTTCCCAATTACAAGAAAAATGGGGGCTATAAGAAAGAAAAGAACAGATGCTTTAACAGGGTCTACTGTGATAGGACATGAGGAAATGATTTCAAACGAACAGGGGAGATTTAGACTAGGTAAGGGAAAAATACAGTGAAGGTGGTGAGACACTAGAACATGTTGCCCACAGAGGTGGAAGATGCCCCGTCCCTGGAGATATTCAAGGCCAGGCAAGATGGGGCTCTGAGCACCCTGCTCTAGCTGTAAGTCGCTGTTCGTTGCAGGGAAGTTGGACAAGATTTAAGGTCTCCTTCCAACTCAAACTATTCAATGATTTTATTATCCTTGCAGTCAGCTTCCTCAGCCTATACTTACTTATTCTGCCTACAGCTTCAGATAATGCCAGTTCCTAACAGCTTACCCTGAAACTCCGAACTTCTTCCTCCAGTGAAATGATCCTTAAATGTAGCTACTAGACCTGGAGGTCTAAATCAGAATGTAAAGGAAACCACCCCAGAAAGACATGTCTAGAAATGTAATGCTTGATTAAAAAAGTGGAGTGGATGCTCAGTCTCCAAATTAGTGATATAATCCGCTCACTGATTGCATATATCCACAGTACGTGCTTATGCTGTGCATATGTGTGCAGCCCACAACACAGTATATTATTGCAAGGGAATATTGTATTCATCTGTTGCAAGCTGCAGGAATAAGTTACAGGCCACCTACACGTAATGTAATTTATCCGTAAGGAATGGCCCTCCTGGTCTCCTAAGGGCACCCCAGCTTTGGTTTCCAGCCACTACCTCACTCAAGAACCGGAAACTGTTCCTCAAGCTGCAGGAGGGCTTTTACGGGTACAGTCCTCTTTCAGTTGAATGTGATTATCCCAGCAGGTCTGTGTTTAATTCAGCAGATCTGCTCTCTTTCAAAGGTAATGAGAAAGTTGACTGCTCACCATCAACTTTTCATAAAGCAAACTATTTGCTTAGTACAAAAACAGTATAGAAAAAAAGATTATAAAATACGGAGTTCAAAAGCATGGGCATCTGGTACCTCCTTTGGCATAAGATTCTCCAAAATACAGGACAGAAATTTGTAAATACTCAGAGTCAGTAAAATCCTTGTATTAATCCCTGTAGAAGTCTCTTTTTTTTTTTTCTTCACTTTTTTTTTTTTTTTTTGGTCAAAAAACAGAAACCAAAACAAACAAACAAAAAACCCACCAGAATTTGTTCTTCCCTAATTTCAGACAGAAATTTCCACAACATGGCCATCAGTGACGTGAAGCTCCCCACCAATGAGGTCAGGAATGCACATCTCCATTTGATGTTCATACCATTGACACATTAATCTTCAAAGGCTCTGCTGTAGAGGTGGCACTGTGTCTGACCCAGGAATCATGTCTCTGGACAGAACAGGTTTTCTTCCATATATATTTCTATATATATAGATTTGGTTGCAGATCAGAAAATGATTAGGAAATCTGAAAGGCAGTGTCTGGAAGATTTCATGGCCTATTTTTGTAAATTAACAAGAAATCCGCTTCATTTGTCTATCTAAAAGTAGGGTCTGAAGTAAGTGCCCGAAGTAAGGAGAAAGCATTCACCAGCCTCTCGAGAGAGGTCCTGGCTGCCAAGCTTAGGTGCCCCATATCACTGACAGTAGGGCCAGATCCCTACATAGATTTCCAGTTTCATTCTAGCATAGCCCAGAGAATCCAAACTTTTCAGTACGTGCATAAAAAACAGAATCTAACCCATTGCTTGTGCTATGTCCTTTGTATTTTGCTTTGTTGTAAAGGTCGTTTTACAAGAGCATTATATTCTATTTAAGCACCATTAAAAGCCGCCAGATTCTCAAAAGACCTAATTAACTTAAGTTTAAAAAAAAAAATGAAAATCTCAGGTCTGAGGAATAGTGTGAACTTGTAATTGAAAGTTTCTGAAATGCAACTCTTAAATTTACTTGTCTTAGAGAAAAGACCTATCTTAAAAGTCTGGTCCATGAATTATTCATGATAAGAAACTCATTTTAGCCAAACCATAGTTCTTAACACACCCTAACTTTGGCTGGTTTTGCAATCCAACTGATCTCAATATCTGTTTTTGTCCTAATTCCAATGGAGTATGTCCAACTTCCTTTTCTAAAAGGCTCCAGGTTAAATCTGAGGTTTAGCCTGCCTTTTACTTCTAATGGCCATGGCAGAATGAAAAACATCAGAGAATAAATCAGATTTCTGTAGGGGGAGACACGATGTAACCAAATGTTTAAAGGAATTGATTACTGAGCAAGCAGAACGTGTTTGAAGTAGCCATCACATTTTACTTCTAAACATAAAAGAAATTTAGGGGCAAGTTCAAAGTGATACTTGAGTGTCTATAACAGGATCTAGGTAGACTTCAGGTGCTAAAAGGCAAAACTGCAGTTAAAAATCTCCTCTCATTTAGTATTTTTAGCTGCTGCCTTCTTTGACCAACCTGAAAGCATTAGATCTGTGGCGATCTCTACCACATGTCTGTACCCTGCAAGAAATCCCTTAGTCTCAAGCAGCTGGAGGGATGCATAAATTAAAATCCTCCAAAATGACCCTCATACTGCTTTAGTCCATCTCCAGGTGAAGACTGTAGAAAAATAGATAAAGCAGGGAGTATTTATTTCTACAGTCAAGATAGTACTCTAGATCTCTTGAGGAGCTACAAGAGATGGTTTAGTAGCTTGTGGCACTGATAGGAATGGGAGGGTGGTTGGACTAGATGATCTTGCAGGTCGTTTCCAACCTTGTGATTATGTGTGATTCTGTGTGTGATTCTGTGTCTCATGCAGGAAAGTGGAAATATTCTCATCTGCAATACACACAGAATAACAGAATTGCAAGGGTTGGAAGGGACCTTGAGATCATTGTGTCTAACCCCCTTGCTAAAGCAGGTTCCCTACAATAGGTCACACAGGTAGTAAGTCTAGACAGGTCTTGAATATGGTCTCCTCCACAGAAGGAAATTCCACAGCCTCTGTGGGTAACCTCACCCAGTGCTCCATCACCCTTACCATACAGTTCTGCATATTCGTTGAACTTCCTACGTTCAAGTTTTCAGCCATTAGTCCTCGTCCTATCGCTACACACCACCAAGAAGAGCCTGGCCTCATCCACTGTCTCCCACCTCCCTTTAGATATTAATCAACATTGATCAGATCCCTTCTCAATCTTCTTTTTCCAAGGCAGAACAGCCCCAGGTTATTGCATTTCCTCACAGGAGGTACACTCCAGCACCTTTATCATCTTTGTGGCCCTCTTCTGGAAAGGAGCTTAGCTGGTAAAACATTTCAAATCCTTTACACTACAAGTACTAACCATCATATTATGTTGCTCAACAGTGCTGAACACAGTTTTTGGGAGACTATTCATCTTTTAAATACAAAACTTTCCAACCATCATTAATAAGTCCTATGGCAAGCAATTGAATTGCAACACCTGTGTACACTAGGAGCTGTAGATAAAAGGGCAGCCAAGACAGGCCTTTGTACCTGGAAGCATTTTCAATAGAAATTATACTATTCTTGGACACATCTACTTGCTTTTACTAAAGGGACACATTGTGCAATTTCCCTTTCAACTTTCATCTGTAGACAACTGCAGCTTCCATGCACAGCCAATTATCAGAAAAGTGCTGGCACAACTTTATGTTATTGCAGATTCAGAGGCTTCATTGGCACATGCACTTGAAAAAACAAGCAAGCTTTTAGCTGAAGTGCTTGGGTTGTCATGTAACAGTTAATATTTTAAAAGTGTTTCTCTTTACCCAGTCACTTGTAAAGTTTGTAAAGGTCCTCTTAGATGAGTTTAATTATTTTTAATAGCTTTTTTCAGGAAGTAATTGAGCTATGTATGAACCCTGGGATTTTCGCAACTATTAGGCCTATGTTCACTTGTTAAACCTATTAACTCGCCTTAGAAGAACCAAGAGAGTATCTTTTAAAACTTCCCCATACCCTTTCTTGAGAAGGTTTCATTTTTTTTCCAGACTCCACTGGACTAATGAAAATCTGCAAATTCTAATTTGTTCTAACAGAATTTTTTAGTACGAGAGGGTTTTTTGAGGGAGATCCAGGCAAAGACAATATGTTTGCATGACTCAAGCTTGTACCTGCAGTTTTGATCACCATAATAATTTTTATAAGGCTCAGCAAACCTTCTGCTTTCTGGAATATAGTGGCTCAATAAAATCATCACTTAAAATTCATTGGAAATATTTTCAGTGTCTTCAGCTGGAGTCAAGGTCCCAACCTCCCCTACCTAAATTAGTGCTGGGTTGGAGAGGAACTTTACTAGAAGATAGCATTTCATCATTTGCACTTACCACTACTGATTCCTTCGTCATTGCTGAGGAAAGGCTCTGGAGCTAGATGAATCAATAGCTTTATTCAAAAAAACATTTTTTTTTTCTAAGTAAGAATGAAAAGACTTTATCACTTTATCTAACGTAAGCTAGAAAAATGCATCATTAAATCAAGCTATTTTCTACTTCATGCGTTGGTTTTATTCGAAAAATGTTTTTCCTCCTATATGAAGAAGTAATTCTGAATAATCAAGAGATGGCAATTGTTTTTTGGTTGTGATTATCTCTATCATTCCTATGCCAATTTTTTTTCCATAATAGTCACAATCATAGGAATAACAAAAAATTAGTACTTAGTGATCTAATCAGTTCAATAGCATTCTCTGTATTTTTTCAAAACAAACTCTTTTAATGAGGATGAACCATGTTCATCTTGTTAAGTCTCATATACTGCTCAAAGATGCCAAGTGCAGGATTCATTGGAACCTGAGGGAGGTGCAGATGGGACACTGGGAAATTACAAAAGAAATGTAAACTTTTCAACCCGGAGGCTTCCAAAGAGACAGGATTAGTGTCTGGCTTGTATCTGTTTCGTGATAATTTAAAATTTCTGTGATTATAACGTGTGTTAGCAATCCAAGCACTGCAAATGTGTTTCCTGTCAAAGCAGGAACATGCTGTTTCTTTGCTCTGTATTAGAAGACCAGACCTTACCAGAGCAGAGAAGGCAGAGCCCAGACCAACCACCTTCAGATGGTGGATGTTTCTTATCACTTTCCACACAGTGCTCTGATACCAAAAGCTAAGCAGCTCAGGAAAAGGTTAACAAGGGCTGTTTGCCCATTTTTTACTCTAAACTCAAGGTAATAAATCATCTTCTCTGTCACATTTGGACATGAATTTTTAATCAGTTTAAAGATATCCCATTCCCTATAGATTCAAAACATTTTAGATAAAAAAAAAAAAAAAGAAAAAAGAAAAAAATCCAAAATCCGACACACGAAGTAGAAAAAAACAGCAAATGAAATCTGCAGATAAAACTTTTTAAAAATATTTTTCTCTATAATTTAAAAGAGTTTAGGCTTTTTCATTACAGTATTCACATGTGCATCACAAACCAGAACAATCAATTGAGATGAATCTGCAGGTTTAAGCTCTTGCTAAACCAGAATGTCTTCTGAAATTACACATAATCCCTCCTTTTCTACCACGGTGATAAGTGAGCTCTTTCTAACTGGTTTTATATTGAGAGGTGGAAAAGTGCAATCTTCATTCTTTAAGTGGGTAATTGCAGGACATGGTGCAAGAGACTCTTTCTAAGAGAACCAAGTTCATATCCCCTTTCCAAATGTACCCATTCTTAGGTCAGCAACTTGAACATTTCTAGAAATACAGCATGCATGTCATGGCTGAAGTCAACTGGGACCCAGAACAGCACGATACCAATATTTTCATTCTGGATCCTTACCCTAGAAATCATCTCTGTGGGACAGGTCTAAAATATACCATACTAACATTTGACAATATTACACTGAGGTGCTGATACAACAAAACATTTGCAAAAGATTAAATTAACAATTATGTTTACCATCACGTGGGAATATATTTTTGGTCTAAAACAAGTAGGATTTCTATCAGCATTTATAGCTTTGGAAGTTCGTACCTAAACACAATCAGCAGGTACACACATGTTCTCTTTTTAACAGCAAGAAGAGACCAGGAGTCTGTGACCCATCTGTCACAGGCATGGTCTCTTCTCCTTCCAGTCAGTTAAGTATTTATAAAGGTCTCCTTCTGGTATCCTGCATGTTAAGAATATTGTGTAAGACATCCTTCAATATCTGAATTGCAGTTCTGGCATATGTTTAATGAAACCAATGCACTGGGGACATTGTGTAGACAGTTTGAGGAGAGGCCTCTTCAAAAGGCTGTGACACGAACATCCATCTCTCTGTGCATGACAGAGATGGACGGTACTGCCACGGCCAGGGTCAGACCCGACTGAAATGCACACTTACACAAAAACTCCCTCCAATACACTCAAAAAATGGCAGCTTCTTTCAGATTTAAAGAGACAGCAATCCAGACCTTTAAGTCTGAAGGCAGGTATTTATTTATCCTCTGCATCTTAATTACAGTTTCAATAAAATCAACAAAAATTATTGGATTTCAGCTCTACTTCAAGAGCATTTTGCAAAATTTTTTATTTCTATATAAAAAATTATATATATATTTATATATATATAAAGCATATAAGCTTTAGAAATCCCTTAAAAATAACATGTCACAGCCAAAGTAATGTCCAGTTTAGGACGCTCACAGTATGATGACTGTCTGTTCACCTTTGGAAGAACAGACACCTAATATTAACTACAAGACTTTACGGGGTGCAAATGCAAACACATTTATACTTTTTACTATCTGACATCATGGTCAGATAAGACATCTACTCATGCTCCTGTTCTCATCAAGGCAAAAAGCTGCACTGCAATAGAAAAATTATTTAAACTGACTTTTTTCCTTACTGATCCATATATGTGAGGCCCACTTGGCCAGAGGCTGAAAAAGACGCATTCACAAAACGTTACTGTTCATCCAAGCAATAGTTTGCAGAAGAGAAATCATTTGCACTGTCCTGTTTCTGTTGTACTTTTGTGTTATAAGTTGGACACTATTTCCATTTCGTACAACAGCATAGACACTCACCATCCTCCTTCACCAGTGAATAGCCCAATCATGTTGTTTTTGCAGAGCTAATGGTGTACCCAGAGGATCACCCATGCAGGAAAGTTGTGTATCCTAAAGAGCTGCTACAGCAGTAAACTCAAGTTTAACCTATCCAAGTTCTCAAGGATAGGAGCTACTATAATACATGTGTTCTAGCCATGTAAAGTGCATCTAACCTAAGGGTCCCTTCCCAATTGCCTTTGGAGAGAATCTCTTCTTTTATAGATGCATTATTCCAAATTCTGGATGGCAGTGTTGCTGTCTGCAGTTGATGCAGTCAGGAAAGAAATTGTCATACTTTTTCAGACTAGAAGGAAGTGACATTTATATGATTTAGTATAATGTGGCATTGTAAAAAAGTAAAAAAAAAAATAAATAGAAAAGATGTCAAAATGTCTGAAATATTTGTATAATTTTTTTTCCTATAGACAATGTCTCTCATTTGACCATTTCCCTCCCCTTTCAGGTTGCTTCTAATAATTCCATCTTTTGGAATAACTAATGTGTGATTTTATCCCCCTTAAAACCTTTCAAGAAGCAGAATTTCTTCTTAGCTGTTTTAAGTACTCAGAAGACCTAGGAACACCAGCTTAAACAAATAGAAATTTGCTGGAGATGACAAATTCAAAGCAGTGGGGATCTGCCAGGATCACTGAAGAAGAAACAAAAATCTAGACAGGGTGTTTGGACACAGCACAGTGCAGAAACACCAGATGCAAGTAAGAAAAGCTATTTAGCTTTATCTGCCTTAGGACCACATTTGTGTCTGGCAGGCATAGCCAGCTTTTCAGTTAGTTCAGCCCAAGCTCAGGTGTCCCTGCACATACAGCATGCATCATAATGTACAGATAGAGCCACAAAAGATCTAGAGATAGATGTTGAATAAGGACTGAAAAAAAAACCTAAAACTTAATTCCATGATTCATTATAAACCTTCTATATGAATTTAGGCAGAGTAGGTGTTGGAGGTGGGGAAATTCACACAGCATAAGTTCAAGCACCAGCAGTGCTTTTTTAGCTGCATGTGTAACTGGTAGAAGCTTTACCAACCCCAACATTGTCTCATGCTGGAGAGCACTCAGATAAGCAGTACCTTCACAGGTCTTACACCCGCAGGTCTTACACTCCAGCAGGACTATCTGGAGAAGAATGACACTGAACAGACTGAGGACTGTTGAGTTCTGAACATGACTTGTATTCATAAATTGGACATGAAACTTCTCAATATGCTTCCTGTGGAGCATCCCAGTGTTTCATTCTTTCCTGTGGTGCACAGTTCATAGAAGCATCAAATATCTAAATTTTAAACTGTATAAACGAACACAAAAATCTAGTGTCTAAAAGCAGCATGCTTTGGGCAAATGCAGAGAATCTAGCTGCTTTCTGAAGAGAGCAGGCAATGAACAGAGTATTATAGCAGAGCATGACGAGTCATGTTTCATTTTCACAAATATTTGTATTGAATAACTAAGAGAAAGTAGGGTAAAAATAACAAAACACCTCTCTAGATACCGGAATAAAAAACCTCTCTGAACCATCTGAACTTGAACAATACACTCATTACTGCTATACCCAATATAGAAATGCACACCTCATCTTAACAGGCTAGTAAATCCATGTGGCTGAAAGCTCCCCTCTTACTTCTCAGCTTTTCCCAAAAACTGTGTTGAAGAACGCAAGGAAACATCTAAATGAAAACCTATATACTTGCCCATAATCAATTCACTGTGATCTCCTCAGCCCATGACACATCTAAGATATCTTTCCTCTATCCTGTTTTGTAGAGGCCTTGGACTTTTGTGAAAAGATTATTTGGTCAGAACAGTATGTATGACAGAGAAAAGAAACAGTTACTAGACATTAAATTTATGTGAATTCTCCATTTCCTTATGGGAAAGGCTGTACGGAATCTGAAGACTCTCCAAACCATGTGGGGGTTCTGGATCGAGATCTGAACATTCAGGCTCAGACCTGCCTTTCCTGATAATATTTACACTGACACAAAGCACATATGCTATGTATCTGCCTCCTTTTCCTCTGCTGAATTCACTTCTCTGATCACTGGGGCAAAAATTCAAGAGGAAATTCATCTGCTGCACATAAATGACCATCAAGGTATTTAAAACCTTTCCCAGATCATAATCTACACAGGTATGAAGATAGGCCAAGCATGAATCTCAACATGTAGATTTCACACTGTATTTCACATTGAGAATGTAGATACAGCTGGTGATGTCCCCGTTCAAGGGAATTGGACTAGATGACTGTTAGCCTGCTCAAATAATTCTATGATTCTGTTATTCTACAGTGTAAAAATCTGCAACCGTTATATTTGGGACAGGCATGAAACTAATATCTGATTAATAAATAAACTCGTAGTTCTCCTGCAAAAATACATACTATGCAGTAATTGTAGAAATAGTTACATGGTAAGTTTAAAAAAAAAAGAGAGAGAGAAAACACACACACAAAAACAAAACAAAACAAAAACAAAAAACAAAAAAAAAACAACCAAGAGACAGCCTAGGAGATGTTCTAAATTTAGTTTTTTCTCTAACCATGGCTTACATGGACAAGTTCCAGATACCTTTGTAATAGAAAAAAACAAAACAAAACAAAATAGGAGGATCTGTATTAAAACTAGAGTGAGGGCTACGCCAGTTAAAATAACTTCACACATCTTCTTTAAAAAGATTTTCTTGCAGTTTTACTCTAGTAATGATGGTCTTATTCACGTTGGCTAGGACACTAGGCACATCACACTGCTGAGAACTCCAAGAGAGATCCACTAATTCACTTTTGAGTTGATGTTGGCATGAGATTGCCAGTGCTGCATTGACCCATTCTGCTGACCAGGAAAGAGAGTAAGACAGGAAATGTAGACATTTTCTGATGAATTTATAAATGTCAGTTCTTATTCCAATGAAGGTGTTTATTACTGTGGTGTAAAGAGATTGCAGAATTTTGTTGGGTAAACACGAAGTAAATTTCCAAATAGTTAATGTACCTGTCTCGAGTAAAGGATGCCACTGCTACAACATCTAAGATCAAGATCCCAACAGATTGCTCAGGTCTCTGTTACCTGAACATTCTTATGCAGTCCAGAAGAGTAACGACTATGATTTGGCTTGGTTCATCCACCACTTCTACAGTTTTATGTCAGTTTTACCAGTATGCAGATCTATTTGCCCACCAGCTTAAAGCATTGTACAACAATGGAATGGAAATTCTAGGTCAAAGAAATGCACTGCAAAGTCACTCCAGAGAAAAACGTGCTCAAGGAAAAGCCACACAGTAATAATTCCAGTTCCTCACAGTCTGCTGGACAAAGCTACTTGGTAGGCTGTCAAAGATATTCCTATCCTGAATCTTACAGTTTTTCCAATTGCAATTTTATTCTACTCTAAGTTAATATTCTACAAAAAGCCTATTCTTACCCTTCCTCCTAGGTCATGCTGTTCCTAGGTCAAGAACCAAACTGATTGCTATTGGACAGTCACTACTTTTTTCATATGTTTCATACTTCAGAGATGCATAGGTGGAATAAAAATGGTCCTGATATGAGTGAAAACTATGAGGTCAATGCAGCAACAAGAAAATTCAACATCTGTAAGGAGTTTACTGTGCTTACATTGTCATTGCTGTGGATGATACAGCCTTCAACAAAGCAGGCAATGGAGACACAGTGGGGTCACCCCAGAGTGTCTGGAGTGCATACATGCTTATGTGTGTATGTATGTGTTGTGAGGAGAGGGAAAGAGTTAGATAAAACACTCATAAGTAATACAAGCAACTATAACAATTTCTGCAGAACTCAGATTAGGTGAATTTCACCTCCTTTATCTGAACATATGCACACCACAATTAATTTTCTTGTTCGTTTTCCAACATGTTCATGCTCTCTTTGACATTTACTATCTCATCTTCTCATCTGTATGCAGACAAAACTCATAAAATGTGTGTTTATAGACTCTGAATAGCTGAGTGCATTTCCGTGCTATGCAGCTTTCCCTCTAACATTTACAATTGCAGGGAACTAATTACAAAAAAAAAAAAAAAGGAATAAAGATGTAAAATAAAATGCCTGAGATCACCATCTGAGAACATTGCTCCTCTTTTGTGACAGTCATCCAAAGACCATATGTATAGATTACTAGAATAAAATAATTGTCTTGTTCCATGTGATTGCTTTCTTCAGAGTACTTGTCAATGATGAAAAAAGCATAGGTTGTCTTTCATTACAAATAGACATAAATGAATGAACAAAGACTTGCTATATTTATTTCTTCATCTAGCTTATCTCTTCCACTTTTTGGAGCTGAAAATTCAATCAATTTCTTGAAAAGCCATCAGCACTAGTAATGTCAATCATTTATCTCCTAAGCTGTCAAAAAGCTCTCTGTGGTCACAGGTAGAAATGAAGCTAAGAGCTTTATGTGCTTAACACTGAAGTTGCCCAAAGGAGGATCAGTGCAGACAGATTGAAAGAACAAGAGAAATAGAAGTATGAAACATTTTAGAAATGTGAGCTACAATTAGTGTTTATTAATGGGGCAGCCACTGAAAGAGACCAGTGGTGTTTGCACTAAACAAATAAGAAAAATAAGGTCAATAACTATTACCAATAGAATTACTGTGAACAAATATTGATGGCCATCTGCAATACTTTGCCAAATTCATTTTAATTAACAAGAGGTCAGATGGAATAAACGTTCACCAAGAGAGTGTAGCCAATCCCAGAGAAAAGTCAGGTGGGGTAAAGTACTCTGTAGGTATCCAAGATAAGATAAAAGGAAGTTCACTCTGTATGTCTATGAAATTGAAAGTAAAATAGGGCATCTCAATGACTAAGATTGAAGAGTTTAAATCTGGGGCAAGCTGTGACTTCTAGAAAATCCTGGTCTGTATCTCCTTAGAATTCCAGCCAGTATTGCTAGATAGGCTGTAATGCTTTTCATGAAGCAGATTGTTCTGACCTTAGTTATGCTAAAGCACATGGAAAATAGGGAGGTGACACAGGAGAGCCAGCATGGCTTAATCAAGGGCAAATACTGCTTGACCAGCATAGTGGCCTTCTATGATATTGTCACTGCATCAGTGGACAAGGGAAGAGCCACTGATGTCGTCTACTGGATTTCAGTAAGGCCTTTGACACAGAACCTCACAACGTTCTTCTCTCCAAACAGGAAAGACATGGATTTGATGGGCAGACTGTTCAACGGACAAAGAACTGACATGTGGATAGAATCCAGAGTGTGGTGGTCAATGGCTCAATGTCTGGGTGGAAATCAGTGATGACTGATGACACAGGAGTCAGTGCTGGGGTCGATACTCTTTAATATCTTCATCAATTACATTGACAGTGGGATCGAGTGCACCCTCAGCAAGTTTGCTGATGACACCAAGCTGTGGGATGACGTTGACACACCAGAGAGACAGGATGCCATCTAGAGAGACCTAGGCAGGCTTGAGCAGCGGGTCCAGGTGAATCTCATGAGTTTAAATAGATCCAAATGCAAGGTCTTGCACCTGGGTTCAGTCAACCTCTGCTAGCAATGCAAGCTGGGGACTTAAATGATTGAGCACAGCCATGCCAAAAAGGACCTGGAAGTACCGGTGGATGGCAAGCTGGACATGAGCCAGCAATGTACCCTTACAGCCCAGAAAGCCAAAAAAACTTGACCCTTTTGAGGACAGGCTGAGAGAGCTGGCACTGTTCAGCCTGGAAAAGAGAAGACTCCATGGAGACTTGATAATGGCCTGTCAGTATCTCTAGGGCAGATAAAGGAAGAAAGGGAACAGGCTCTTTAGCAGGGTCTGTGGTGATAGCACAAGGGGAAATAGTTTCAAACCTAAAGAGGTTGGATGTAAGGAAAAAGTATTTTACAGTGAGATTAGTGAGGCACTGGAACAGGTTGCCCAGAGATGTAGTGGATACTCCATCCCTGAAGACATTCAAGGTGAGGCTGGATGGGTCTCTGGGCACCTTGAATTGGCTATGCATGTTCATTGCAGAGGAGGTGGACTAGATGACCTTTAAGGGTCCCTTCCAACTCTGAGGATTCTATGATTCTATGATATGACCAATTCTTTCTATAAACAATGCAATGAGAACTTAACCTCCTGCATAGAAAAAAAAAAAAAGTGCAGTATACTTTGTGATTCCAGCCCAAAAACAATTATTGAAAGATCAAAACAAATATTTCCTGTGTTTTGTTTTGTTTTGTTTTTGAATAGAAAAAAAGAATAACATGTGGTTATCAATCCTGGTCACATTCTCTGTACAAGCTTTCTTAAGGAAGCAGTACAAAGACTTCCAGAATGTGGCGGTGTGGCCATTAACTGTTCCATGTCAGTGTCCACTTACAGGGAATCAGAAATCAGAGGCCTGATGCCTTGGGAAAGATTAGTAGGCAGGACTGAGGCAGAACTAGAATCTTAGAATCACCAAAAGACCTCTAAGATCACCCAGTCCAACCATCCACCTATCTCCAATATATCCGATATAAATAGCTAATTGGTGGATATGTTTTAGGCAATAGAATAAGAGAAATACGGGTATTATTACTTAGTAGTAGAGAAAACTTTCTGATTGGAAGTTCTGATTCAAGAGCAATATAATCAACTGCATCCTCTCCTTGAGGTGGAGAGATCAAAGGACAGGGGACACAAGGCACCATCCATACACATAGGAGTGAAAAAAAACCTTTCAAAAACTTTCTCCATTACATATTCTTTGTACATGGCAGACAGGCCTTCAATTGCAGGCAAAATGTAGGGTATAAGACAGAAGGGAACAGACTTTTTAGGAGGATCTGCTGTGATAGGACATGGGGAAATTATTTCAGATTAAAAGAGGGGAGATTCAGACCGGATATATGGAAGATGCTTTTTACAGTTAGGGTGGTGAAGCACTGTAATGGGTTGCCCAGAGAGGTGGAGGATGTTCCATCGCTGGAGACATTCAAGGTCAGCCTGTGCAGGCTCTGAGCATCCTATTCCACCTGTAGGTGTCCATGTTCATTGAAGGGCAATTGGACTAGATGGACTGTATGTGTCCCTTCCAATCATATGAAAATTAAGTCATGTTTCTCTAGGGAAAATGAGTTCAGGGCTGGTTGCTCCTGTGCTGGGAGAGAGACTACTGGGGAACCCAACAACTTATAGTTTTCTGTCCCCTGGGGATGTACTTTTTCCAAGATATCCCTTCTTCGTGGGCAGCCTTGGTCCTCTCCAGATCAGCATCAGAGTGGCCTCCCAGCCCTCTATTGGCTCTTTCTTTTCACCGTGCATTGGATTATGCCAGCAGTGACTACCTTCCACTTAAAAATGCTCTGAATAAAAATGAAGAAGTGGTCTGCTTCAAACAAAATCTGTGATTTTTTTTTTCTGTAGTTTATTTTAGTGGACTCCAGCATATATATATTCTGAATTTCCACAGAACAAAAGTCTACCTTCACTGCTTCCTTCTTTCTGTGCAGCTTTATTAGTGCTGCCTTTTCTGCGCAGTGGATAACTCACTATTCTGGAGGAGAGAGGTTGGTGTTGTGGCTGGACCAAAGGAGCCAGCAATCTGTTTGACCCTGGTCTTGTATAGATTCCTAAAGATCACTGTGCAAGCACTGTCATCTAGAAAACAGTATTTTAGCAAGCATGCTGAGCTGGTATTATATAGTATTGATTTGTATTTGTTAAGTTCTTAGCTTGAAAACTGTCTATTTTTATAAAATAAGAACAGTCTTTCACATACATGGGTTTCTTTCACAGAATCACAGTATCTTAGGGGTTGGAAAGGACCTCCAGAGATCATTGAGTCCAACCCCCCTGTCAAAGCAGGTTCCCTACAGCAGGTCGCACAAGTAGGTGTCCAGGCGGGTCTTGAATATCTCCAGAGAAGGAGACTCCACCACCTCCCTGGGCAGCCTGTTCCAGTGCTCCGTCACCTCACTGTAAAGAAGTTCTTGCTCATGTTTGTGCGGAACTTCCTGTGCTGCAGTTTCTGGCCATTTCCCCTTGTCCTGTCTCCACACACTGCTGAAAAGAGTCCGGCCTCGCCATTCTGCCCCCCACACCTTAGATATTTATAGACCTGGATCAGGTCCCCTCTCAGTCTTCTTTTCTCAAGACTGAACAGACCCAGTTCACTCAGCCTTTCCTCATAGGAGAGATGCTCCAGGCCCATCACCATCTTCGTGGCCCTCCGCTGGACTCTTTCCAAGAGATCCCTGTCTTTTTTGTACTGGGGAGCCCAGAACTGGACGCAGTACTCCAGATGAGGCCTTACCAGGGCAGAGTAGAGGGGGAGGATCACCTCCCTCGACCTGCTGGACATGCTCGTTTTAATGCACCCCAGGATGCCATTGGCCTTTTTGGCCACAAGGGCACACTGCTGGCTCATGGCCAACCTGTCGTCCACCAGGACACCCAGGTCCCTCTCTGCAGAGCTCCTCTCCAGCAGCTCATCCCCCAACCTGTACGGGTGCATGCAATTATTCCTCCCTAGATGCAAGACTCTACACTTGCTTTTGTTAAATCTCATCTGGTTTCTTACTTCCCAGCTTTCCAGCTTTCCAGCCTGTCCAGGTCTCGCTGAATGGCAGCACAGCCTTCAGGTGTGTCAGCCAATCCTCCGCCTCCCAACTTCATATCATCAGCAAACTTGCTGAGGGTGGCCACTCTCCCCTCATCAAAATCATTGATGAAGATGTTGAACAAGACCGGACCCAGCACCGACCCCGGAGGAACATCGCTAGTTACAGGTTTAGTTTCTTTCTTTATAAATAACAGGAATGTTTGCAACATTTCCTTAGTTGTCTGTATCAACAATGTTGTGTGAGGAAAAGGGAAAAAAAAGTAGCAAAAATTCAAATTAAAAAAAAAAAAGACCTATACAGATGCATTTTGATGGGAGAGAAAGTTTTATCTACTGCGTGGTTACATCATGCTCCACTGCATTTCCCAGCTCAAGTTTCTTCCATCACAGCACTCCATACTTATTCTATTTAGTGTCCAAGGATCAGCAAAAACAAAAAACCTCCCACATTCAGCAAGGAGTAATAATGGTCCAAAGTCATAGATTTGACAGTGAAAAATTGATTGTCTTGGTAGCCAACCTCATGCATGAGAAATAAGACCATCACCTTGCAAATTCACTACTAAGAACTTAAGAAAATAAAAAGGATGCTTTTCATGGCCAGATGTGGCCATCTACTTCTCATCCTTCATAACAATCTGAGAACATACCCTCCAAATGCAGTTAGAACACAGCTAAAGTAGAATGTTTAATTAAACTTTTATGTTTTCATAATGCATTGCTAAGGGATGTCACAACTGGAGACTACCTGAGCAGTCACCACTTTTACAACCAGAAGAGAAAAATGATTGAGGTCTTTCTCCCAAGACCCCTAACCAGATATAACAAGAAACACCAACATCATTGCTCTCAGTACATTTATATCCTCATATTGCTGTGTTATGCAGACATTAAAGAGTTTATGTTTATCTTTGCCAGTTTTGATCTTTTAATTTCTAACAGTGTGGACTTGGTGAAATCTCTGTTGTGAAATTGCCTTTTGGTTTGTGTTGCAGAAACTTATTTAAAGCCAACTAAAGTGCTGAACAATTCCTTTCCAAATGCAGGTCACTTCAAAAAGATATATTGGTTTGCAACCTGAGACACGGCAGCCTGACATCAGTACTCAGGCACTTTGTATTCTAAAGCACTCTCTTTTGTGTTTAGAGACTGCGTGATGTTATGCCAAGCAATAGAGCAAACACCAGATTTAAGACTGAAAAAGAAAGAAATTACATCAATTAATTTGGCAATTTTAACATATCAGTTTACACACACAATCTGCAGTCCAGATTGTAACAATAATCGTCTGATCTTTTGGACTAATTCCCAAAGGCAAAGATTTTAGCTACAGAGAAGAACAATAGAGAACACAGTTCAGAGGGATTAAGAAAGTTTTTGCTTTGTACAGATGTAAAATCTATGCAGAAGATCTTCATTACATGCCAAAATATCAGTTAGTGATTTTCCTTTTTACTGGCTCCTCTTTTCCTTCTCTTCATTGTACTTAATTCTTTCCTATGTTCTCACCGGGCTTTTGTCCTAGCAGAGCAGGAGGGTGGAGCACCCTCTTCAAGGAAACACTCAGGCTGAGCTGTACATTGCGTGTGCAATTCGCTAGCCAGCTGGTAGCATACAAACATTTGAGGTCACACTGAATCCATGCATATGTGACCTTGGAGCATTCTCTAAAGCCTTCTCGCTGACCCCAGGAGTACCAGTTCCTGATCTAAAGTAAGCATAAAATGTGCATTTAAACTTCTGCCATCTACGTTTCACTTTGATTTGTTTCATCAAAGCACATGCTCTCCCACATCTCAACCAAAAAACTGCAGTCCAAGTGAAGAAACAGTATACTTAAATGCACTTCATGCAGAGTTGGTTAGATAAATTTCACTTGGGTATTTAGAAGGGAAAATGTAAGAATTGTGTTTGCTGACTAACTTGCATTGTGTGCTTTACAAAAGAAACCTCCAATAGCCCAGTCATTGTATAGAAAAATAGATAATACTGGCCAACAAGGCTGCTCCCATGAGAAAAGGGGCACTGACTTCTCTTACACGGTGGAGGTGCAGGGTAGACAAGGAACACATGAGATCTTTAACCTTCCCTCCTGGACTGTCAATAGAAAAACACATCAGGGACCTCAGTTCATAACAAACAATTCCTCCATATTGCAAAGCATCGAACAATACAATGCACACAGTGCTGCTGCTGCACTGAAATGTCATTATTGGTCACGAGCCCAAATCCCTCTGTGGGATCCGACCATCTGGTACAAATAACAGGACACTATTTGACACGTAATGTTATCTATGGAGGAGAAGGCAAAAGTAGCAAGAGTAGAGGGAGGTGGTACTTAAATGTGTAAAGCTTATGAAGGAGAGACATGCCAACTTGATCTTTTATTTCATCACCGCTTAGGTGTGGAGGAGACTTTCTTGTCCTGAGCCTCAAAAGGAGCCTACTGACATCTTTAGGATTTAGATCTAAGGGTGAATACACATACGAGTGTATGTGTAGGTTTTTCAGTTCCCGGACTATTATTGAAATATCTTGATTTGCAACTGGCACTTAGTGAGGGAACATCCTCTTCCAGAGCATGGAGCCAAGTCAGATAAACAATAAACTAAGCAAGTTCAAGAAAAATTGATAAATGTTTTATTTGGACTTCTGTAGGAGGAGACGGGAGGGAGAAGGAAAGGGTGTAATGATGCAACTGAGTTTGCTGAGTTTCTTTTTTTTTTCTTTTTTTTTAGTTTAAATCATGTATTTTTAATGTGAATTTGGAACAGCCATCTCAACAAGCTGGTAGTTGTTTTACAGATAAATAGTCACTATTAGAATAATTACCCATCAAGTCGCTCTCCTGTAGAAAGAATGTTGATTTAGAACAGTCTCCTCATGTAAGGAACAAGAAATCAGATTTCCTTGACCACTTTTTCAAGAGTACCTCTGTACAGCAATTCCAGCTCAGCTAAAACCAAAATTGCAAATACAGAAAAGTGATATCCAGTGCAAAGCCAAGATAATGAAATATGGAAACAAATCTCAGTTCTGTGATGCTTATGAGGCTGAAAATGTCAAAAAAAGGAAATTTGACCATAATTAATTTGCATCATGCAACATTAGGAGAAATTACTGAGCCAATCCATGTGGAATAAAGAAATATTCTTCCCTCTCATTTTTGTTTCACTGGGTTTTAGTTATTTTTTGCTCTTAGTCTACAGCCAAGTTGAACACTGATTTTAGCTGATTTGAGTTTTTTGCTTTCTTAATTTAATAAGACAGTAGCATTTCAGAGTTTGTTGCTCAGCTGTATTTCCCTGTTTAAATCCCATGGCAGGCTCCATGACTACAGCACTGAATACTATGATAGGCTTTCTCTAAACAGGATACAAATATTTTCATAAGTTTTCTACTAGAAAACAGAGTTCACCAGTGTGCTTTAAACATGATGTGAACAGCTTTTGAAATGTTTTCCCAATTGTAGTGGATAAACAGACTCAGGAAAATAAAGAAGTCCAGCTGCCTCTCTTACTGGGAACTAATCTGGAAAGACAAGGAAAATTTAAATGAATGAGTTTCATTCTCCACCAGCTCTTTCTGGTTTTGAGTTTCATGTGATTTTCAGACTTGGTCATACACATTTTCCTCTACAGCTTTTAAAAGGGCAAGGCTGCAGGACTTGTTGATCTCCTTGGCTTGGCTACAATGCTTCCAAAATATTAGCAAGTACTTAAAACAGTCATAGGGCTAAAAAAAAAAATAAATAAATAAAAAAAAATTGAAAATTAGTTCAGCCTTCTCTGAATCAGGTTTGCCCTTTTTGTGTGTTCTCATAGAAAAATGACATGGAAGCACTCCCAGCTCCTGGCACTGTGGTGTGCTGCCTGTCCCATGCTTCAAGCACAGGAGCTTTGGAGAATTGTTTGCATTGGAAAGGACCTAAAAGACAATCTAGTTCAAACCCCATCCCATGAGATCCTGTTGATCAAGGCCACATCCAGAGCCTGGCCTTGAACACTTCCAGGGATGGGGCATTCATAGCTTCTCTGGGAAACCTATACTAGTGCCTCACTACCCTCATCATGAAAAATAAAATCATTCCCCCTTGTCCTATCACCACAGGCTCTGGTAAAAAGTCTCTCCCCCATCCTTCTTTGAAGTCACCTTTAAGTATTGGAAGACTGCAGCGAGGTTTCCCCAGAGCCTTCACTTCTCCAGGCTGAACAAGCCCAGCTCTCTTAGTCTGTCTTCATAGAAAATGTGCTCCAGTCCTCTGAGCATCTTCGTGTCCTTCTTCTGGACCTGCTCAGACAGCTCCATAACTTTCTGTGCTGAGAGCCCCAGGCCTGGATGCAGTGACCTGGACCCACTGAGGTCTCACCAGCATAGTAGAGGGGCAGAATCACTTTCCCGTCCCTACTGCCAACTTCTGTTGATACGATTGGCCTTCTGGACTGCAAGTGCACATCAGCAACTCATACTGAATTCTTCATTCACCAGTATCACCAAGTCCTACTTTGGTGTTCTCATGCAAGTCAACACTCCTGCCCTGACACAGGTGCAGAACTGTCCCCATTTCGGTTAGGATAGAGTTACTTTTCTTCCTAGTAGCTGGTATGGTGCTGTAGTTTGGATTTAGGATGAGAATAATGTAGATAACACACTAATGTTTTGGTTGCAGCAGAGCAATGCTTGCACAGAGACAAGGAGTTTTCAGCCTCTCCTGCTGCTGTGCCAGCAGGGACTGTGGGGTGCACAAGAAGCTGGGAGGGGAAGAACCACAAGATATGAGTTTGCAGAGAAGCCACAGCAAGGGCCCATAGGAGTAGAATCCTCTGAGCTGTCTTGGCCCTGGTTCAGTAGCCTAGAGTGGATGTGGGCCTGCTTTCACAGAGCCTGCCTTGGCTCCTGCAACGCTCATGGGGCTCCAGCCCCTTGTCAGCCCCAGGAAACCCTGACAAGTCACGAATACAAGTCCCATATTCTTCCAGCAGAGCTACAGCATTCATTCATAGATTTTGTGTATTTTGGAGCTGATAGCAACAGTGAAGCATTGCTCACATTGAACGCTCACTTTATTTGTACAGGATGTCACGGAGGGAAAAGAGTCCTTGCTTGATCCCTTTTGTGCTTACTTTAGTATTTCTCTTCATTCTGTTTTTTTCTTGACATTCATTCATTTAAACAAGCTACTAAAATAGGGCTACAGGCCAAGGAATTTCATTTCAATTACAGAAGTTGCAAGAAAAATAAGGCAATAGTGCAGGGTGAGCACTTTCCATCCTGCATGGTGTAATCAAACAGCAGACAGTAGAGGAGAAAGGCCAGTTTGTAATCTCCAATGCATGCTTCAAAGTCTCCAAATTTAGTTTAGAGTCATTTGAAGCTTATCACCTATTCAGTATACACCTCTTCTCTACACACGTGTGTACTGCTAAATACTTCCATAGCTAGCAGTAACTACTCCATTGCTGGTGGACATGGAAATGCTGGGTAATGCTTGGACTTAAATGATTCTATAACTAACCAACAGACACAAACTTAACTGTGTGCAACCTCCCTGCTAGTGTACGCCTCTCCTGCCTGAGGTTTGAGTGCACCTGACCGTATGTGCCCACACTGATCTCACATCTCAGCAGGACAGACACAGGAGGCCACCATCTGGGTCCCCATGTGCAGCCCCAACCCAGTCTACCAGATGGGGGGAGGATTCATACAACGTCCCCTCGGGAGGTGTTGTGTCCAGCTAGGGCAATGCTGTGATACTGCTCAAGCAACCCACAGTAGTGTCAAACTGGGACGCTACTGCAGTTCCCTTTCCAGGTTCTCTCCACACTTCACAAATGATCCTCTCTCTTTATCTCTTTTCACACTGATTTTTCCTTTGTTTCTAAATATAAAAATATAAACATCTCTATGCATTTTTTTCCTGGTTAATATTTAATCCACCTGAAGATCATTTTCCTCTTGGACTTGATAAATTTTGAAAAGCTTTGGGTGTCCTATTCACTCCTAATTTACAAAAAAATTGTTGCCTTAACAGCTGTTATTATTCAGGCCATTTTCCCAAAGGTGGACTGTGTGGGCACCTCTATAAGAAGTCCCAATTCAGAAGATTTATTGTATTACACATTACTTTTAAGCACATTACTAAGCCTAAGAATGCTGCTGTCACTTGCGTTTTCTGTTGCTTGCTCTCCAAGATAAGCTCAGCCAGCAGACAACAATGTCAAAGTAAAATTGCTGTGAGACTTTATGCAGCATATGTAATTTTTGGAATATCTGGATGTTTTAACAAGAATAACCACTACAACAACTTGCCTACTGATGTTGCCTTGGTCAAATAAAAATTATCATATAGGATGCAGTTATTTTTCTTGACCTATATTGCAGGAGTCAATTTAGAGAAGAGTAAGTACACTTACCACATTTCTATGCTTTCTGAATATGTGATATTTTCCACCTAGAAATTAAGTGAATTCCTACTTGGAATGAAAGGATTTTTTAATTTTTCTAAAAATTCACATAACATACGTGCAGAGGACTGCATGCATGCTGTGTTGATGACCCAGGTATGCCACAAGAACCAGAAGGGCCCTTTTGAAGCCTGACTTTGCAGCCCCCAGTCAACAACATATCTAAATACAGCCCCTCTCAGATGTGTTGTTCTCACTGCACACATGCTGTAGTACACATTTGTGCCTAGAAAATATCAGAAAAATTACAGCAAAAAATCTTAATGGTTATTCTCAGCTTAAGGTTTTTTATACTTTTCATTTGGTCCTATCCTTTGATGAGAAACTTGCCTGACTCTGCCAAAGTGTTGACGGCCATAGGTGAGAGATTATAAAGGGCTACTCCATGAGCAGAGTAAAAATTTGAAGGATAGCATGATCAGGTCATTTATATAAGTATAACGTAGGGAAGTGAAATAACACTCAGCAGACTAATGAAACAGTCCCTTGCTTAGCAGATATTTCTTTTAATCTATTTACTGATGAACCTTTAACCTGTTTTCATTTCCTCCTGGTTGGCCCTGATCAGGACAGTGCAGTGCTCTAGAAATTGTAGGAGGATAATCAAATGGATCTGATTCTCCACAGTAAGTGGATATAGCTATTTGACTGGGGGCTTTGTTTGCTTCCAGTGTTTTTTCTTTATTTTTTTTTCTTCTTTTTTTGATATTTGCAAGCTCTTAATTCCAGCTGTGTCTGAAAGTGTAGGGGACAGTTTAGTCCTGTTTAAGCCAAGTTCATGTGTGGTATTGACTCCTACTTTCTCTTCTCAAAATGGGAAGATGGCCAAGGGACATCCAATCAGTAGGAAAATGATCTTTAGGGATGCTTGAGTGAGGATCCGTCAAAGTAAAGAGCCAACACAGCTGGGAAAGATAGGAGCAAGACCTCACCGAAAGCCAGATGTTGAATGCACATTTTAGGATAAAGTTTTAACAACAGAAAAGTATACTGTTTTCTTAAAATTCATGTAGGAAAGAAGACAGATTCTGAGTTTAAGTAAATGTGCTTTATTGTTCTAATTACTTTGAGATATGTTTAGATATAAAATGTTACTGACTGGATAAGGAACATATGCTTCTTGGCTCAGCAGTGATCAGTGCAGTCAGTGTTAGATTTGTTTTCTGTCTGTGCACTTTCACGAGATGCTTGTTGTTTTTGGGTTAGTTGCATTGTAGAATTAAATTTATATGAAGGGATTGAGCAGACAAAAAAGAAACCTTTTTAAAAAAAAACTTGTTTTCATGCAAATTTTGATGGAAGAGATATGAAATAATGGGTAAGGGGTTAGCTGAAGAATGAGAACTCTATAGGGAATGTTCCCCTGCAAAACTTAAAAGCTTGGTAAATCCAGCACTGAACGAAAGTAAAAGGGGTTATGACTGAAGCAATGCCAAAAGGAAGAAGGGAGGATCAAATGTCAAAAAAAGCCAGAATCATATTGAGGTAAATCTGGGGGTAGATTGGTAAAAGGACTTGGAAATAAAGATGCCTTGTTCAGACCAGATGTCTCACTGTCTCTGTACAGGTGTGACTGATATTTCCCTTGATACACAACAAACTTGAGGAGAAAGAACACTCAACAGGGATTTGAGAGTTCAGCTTTTGACTCTGTTACTGACCTTTTCTGTGTGTACAGCAAGTCCTAATTCTCCCTCTTTACGTCACTTTCAACTGTGAGCTCTCCTAGAAAGAACGTCCCGTTTTGTTTGCAGCTACCACAATTAATGGTGCAAAACTGAAAATATTCCTTAAAGGTTCCACTGATCAACAAAAGTTGTCAATTTTTAAGTTGAGAAGCAAGCACATAATGACAAATAGGAGATCTTATAAAAGGAGATAAAATGTCACTGTCTATTTGGGACAGAAGAGAACAGTCTGGAAAAGATCATTTGCAGGGAAGATGGTTAAGCAGTTATTCTGATAGTCATGCTATGGAGCCAAATACTGGATTCAAAACATACATAGAGTCATGACTTATCATGGGAAACTAAAACCTCTCTGATACTAACTGAAGAATAAATGCTAAGTAAGGAGCTATACTTCATATTCTATTTCATAAGACAGATTTTGATTTTAAAAATTTGCTACAGCTCTAAACGAGTTTTACAAAAGATTAGTTCTGAAAAAAAATGTGATAACATACTTAGTTAATTGATTTTTCATGCAATATTGGACATTTTCCATCTACACAAATAGCAAGCAATACTCTGAAAACTTGCAAGTGACAGTAATACCTGAAGGCTGCAAAGGAAAGCAAAAAACAGTTTTGAAAGTGGGAAAAGAGCACAGTTGATTTTCTCAGCCAACTCAGGGCAAATTTGCTCAATCAGAGAATTAATGTTCTCACTAATGAATTATAAGAAAGTTTTGATAAGATTTGCTAGAGACATCTGCAAGTTTTGTATCAATATGGACAGGACAAACATTGCACCAAAAGCTGATTGTGAGTAATAATCACAAATAGAGAAATCAAATCATTTAGCACAACATCCATCGTTTGGAAAGAGCTGAAGATGAGGGACTATCTACATATTTTATCTGTAGATAACAATGAGCTGATGGGACACTGCTGTGGAAAGGCAATTTATCTCCTGGATAAACTGAGGGACTACTCTGGGAACACATAGGAGAGTGCTACAGAAAGTAAGTTGCTGGTGATGTCTCATTTAGGAGACTAGAGTTAAATCCTATTCTCTTACTTAAAGATTGATTGGAGAGGAAAAAAACAGAAGCAAACACTTGAGTGATATAGGGAACACATGGTTCACAAAGCAAGCAACAGCTGAAGAGCTTAACTAGTTTGCTCTTGTAAATGAAAGCTCAAAGAATACATCACTGCTGGCTGAAAGATACTTTGCTTTCTTGTAAGTACTACTTGTATTAAAAGCAGTTTTAGTACAAGAACAATTGCACACAATCTAGTTGAGAACTGACAGAATATTCTGATTTTAGAATTTAGCAGAATTACAAGTTAGAAGGTGTTTTCCAACAGTTAGAAGGGAAATTTTAGCAAGTCCTTTTTTTTTTTTTTTTTTTTTTTTTTAGATATTGTCTCTGTAACCACAAAAGACATTTAAAGTTGTAATGTATATTTTATCGCTTTAAAGATATAATTCAATACATTTATCAAATGGAATTGCAAATGGATGGAATTAGAGAGTAGAAGACCCAGAGGATCCCACCCTATATTATGATCTGGCTTCCTGTAACAGCTCCTTATGTGCTCCAGGAAATATTCCACTATCATCTTATCTTCAAAACCATCCAACTCTCAAATTATACTTGGCTTCTGTTCAAGTTCTTTTATTTGCCTTTTCCTCAAGCTATACAATTACTCTTCCAAGTTGTCTACCTTGAGAACTTTGTAGTCCTCCTACTTCGGGTGAACATTTCCAGCCACAGCTTCTCCAACTTTTAACCCCACTGCAGAAGATAAGGAGCTTCTTAGCTGTTCCCCTGAGGCCTGTATCATAATGAGGATTTTTCCCCTCAGCAGCTCTCAGACTGAGCTCAGATTCTCCTGAAGAATCACCCACCCACTCAGGACTCTTAATCCCCCCCTAGAAATTCTTTGGGTGGCCTTTTCCAGAGACTTTAAAGGAGCAAAGGGTTCCTTTTATTTCTGATGAACCATCTACCCCCCCACCCCCCCTTGGGAATAATACATTCTTTCCCAAGAATACAGTTTTCTCTTCAAAGATATTCCCAGAATAAGCAGTTTCTGTCCTTAACAACTCCTTTCAGAACACATGGAATAGGAATCATGGAAGATGCAGACATCCTCTGACGTCAGAGGACCAGCATCCAATTACTGTGCATTGAGAAGTGCATTTTGTATTGACATTTAAGATTTTGCTCACATTATATTCAACAGAACTTTTCTTGTTTCAGCCTCTGAAGCAGTAGAACTGCTTGATTCAGAAAATAATATTTTAACTCTCATGTTCCAGTCGGCACTTTTGATAGACTCAGAGTTGCAATCCTACAAGAATGCATATTATGCTTCTACTTTTCTTTAAAGAGATCTGTGCAGTAAAATCCTTTTACTTAAGACCAGTCATTTCTAGCAACTGGAATTCTGTTCTCTAGGGTAATACATAACTAAAACAATAAACGATAGTTTTTATTATAGTCTCATGCTCTCTATACTGTATTCACAGATATGACTGCACATGATGAGATAAAGGGCAAATACAGGTATTTCTTTGAATACTAGTATAACCTATACAGGATCCAAGGTACTCCAGTGCCCACAATGAGGCTGAGGCTCAACTACACTGCATGGGGCAACCCATGCATTCTGCTTGTTAGTTAGGACCTTAAACCTTTACTGGGAAGAAGTCTCATGATAAGCATGGGACATTTAGCCATTTTAGTGAACAGATTCTGTCCAAGAATATTTGCAATGCACAGAACTCACTCAGCCTCCCAAAAACAGCTGAGATCCTTCTAGGCCTTCATCCATAGGCAGAGCACACCTGACAGCCCTTGACAACACTGACTCCAACACATAATGCTGTAGTCTTATTCTCCTTTATGTCAAAACACAGAGGGAAGATTTGAGTTTAAGTCTGCCCACCACCAGGCAAACCACTGAGCTTCTGTGAAAGTCAGCATTGACTTGTCATGGTGCCATCCATGTACCTTAGCAGTCAACCCTTTTTGGTTCTGAACCATGGGATCACATAGCTGCAAAAATATCAGTGTTTCGTTTCAGTACTAAAACACAGACACACACCATTTCTAAATATTTCTTAACAGTTCATCTATTTATTCAGAGAACATTCTTAGTGATACAAATAACACCTAACTATCGGATGGATCTTGGATGTTAAGCCAAGTGTGTTTTTCAGACTCTGAGTCTTGACCACCAAGGAGCTCACCTTTGCACCCAAGAGCTTTCAGAGGGCGTCGGGATATCCTATGGAAAGTTTTACCATGCTCCCAGCCTGATCTTTCTAGTCTCCTGAGACAACTGTAGTCCCTCCAGAACAACAGTAGAAAAGGCAACTATTCATATTGACTGCCAGCATTTATACTAATGAGGGAAATGCTAATTACCTTTAACTGGCAGCAACAGCTTGCTTTGGGAAGTAACCTGAATTTATATTGGAAGTTAATACTAGGAGCTGTTTTTTTACTCTCTGCTACCCTGGAGGAACCAAAGTCTTCCAGCAATTTTTCCTGGCCTAAACTGACTTTAAATTTGAACTTGAATATATGGGGAAAATTGTATGAAGACATATAATCCAAAAGATCCTCCCTTTCAAAATCTGGAAAAACACTGTTGCAAAGAACATATGCCTTTTGTGTGGGATTGAAAATTCCATCACCAAAGCGAGGTTGATATAGCATTGCTAAGGTTATAATGTCCAAATCCCTTTATAAATCTGGGTTTATGTGCCTAAAATCTGTCAAAAATAATAAAACAGAACATTCCTCAAAAAAAGGGAGAAAAATATGAGATTTCAACTTACTCCATACAGAAGACCTCCAAGTCCTAACAAAGGGCAATTCTGTTAGGTAATCTGGTGTTAATGACCAAAATGTTTCACCATCCAAAGAGGAAAACCACAAGTGGATTATAATTAAGTAAAGATAGTCATTTGCTCCATCAGGTCAATTCAGAGGTTACCATTTATCATTTTAAGCTGCAATTATCAATTTATAATGGAAAATCAAATGTGTCTAAGTTACCACATGGGAATATCTTTTTTCACAGAAGACATGCTTTTATAATTATTTTATTATATAGTAATAAACCTTGACTACAACAAAACATTCACATAATGGAATATACACACATGGATTGAACAGTTTTGCTTTATTCTTCTTAATGTTTGCTGTATAATATGCCCAGTCAAGTTTTTAATAAAATTTCTATTAAGGAATGAAAGTCATGCTGAGGGCTGGTTTTGACTAATGTTTGATCACAGAGGCATCAGAATATGTTCATCGTTATTTCCTGAGTAGGTTTTTTTGGGTTTTTTGGGTTTTTTTTTCATAATAGTGAGGTTTATTACTGAACGTTTGGTTTGTAGACAGAGGATTTGGATCCCTCAACTACAACTGAGATTTTACGGGCTAAGGGCACAACTATAGCTTCAGAAGGATCAAAGTATAAAAATGGGAACTTCCTCTGCCCTTTCTAAAGATCGGTCTTCAACTCCTTGCAGAACTGTGTTTTGAAATGTAAAATGTGTAGGTATTATTTTAAGCCACTGCTTGTGCTGAATATCACTGTCTTTTTCCCCATCCCTCATCTATATAATATTTTGCACTCCCTGAGTTTGGCTTCTGTACTTCCTTTTCAGAAAGCTTCTATCCCAACAAGAGTGTTGGTTCAGAAATAACCATTAAGAGCTGGGAAGTTCCATGTCATTGCCTGTTAGTGCCTCTGAAAGGAGTTTCTTAAGGCAAAATTCACTAAAAAGGTCTCAGAGGCACCCTGGTTGCTATTACATTTAACGTGGAGGTGTGGGTTATACAGCTCTAGAATAACTGGATACTGCTATATTTAACACAGGTTTGTGGCTCAGAGCTTGTCGTGCCTTCTTAAACTGGATAGCACCATATGTTGTTGCATATTCAGTGCTCACCAAGCTAGTCTTTGTAGACTTTGCTGTTACCTGGATGAAAGTTCATCTATTAGGATCATTAAATTTCTTCTATACGTCTCTCACCCTATTACTCAATGTGGGATACCACAGGAAGGCAACTCATGCTTCAAGGCTCATTCTTCAAGGCTCACATATGCGTACACAAGCCTGCAGTCCTCAAAACCAGAACTGATCCTATCTATCCCTTGCTAATGTTGGTGTTCAGATATATAGCTCAGGAATAGGTGGTTTTATCAGCACAAAATGGCACTGAGTGACAGTTTAGTGGGCATGTTGTGACGGGTTCATGGTTGGACCTTTTCCAACCTTACTGATTTTATGATTCTATGAAATCACATTGAAAAACAACCTTAAGAATAATAAAAGGTTCTTGCAGATTCAGAAGCCCACAGTCAAACTACTGTAATAAATGGTAAGAAATCTGCTGCTTATACTTAAAGCTAAACTGGAAAACAATAAAATATACTAAATGAATGGCTCTTCTCTCTCAGGGCTTTTCTAACGATGATCGAGGGAGGCTAGGATTACTGTATGCTAGATTCTTTGTTAGATATTTTTTTCTGTATTTAGAGTCTAACTGGGATTTTTTTCTGGAATCTTGCACAATTAGCCAGTTTTGACATGAAGTGACAGTGAACTGTACTGTGCTTTGCAAGTCAGCAATAATTATGCTCCTCTTAGTATTCCCAAACTGAAGCTCCCCTTTAAAATGATTTCCTGAAGAAAAAAGGAGAAAAAAAAAAGTACAGCACACATGAAAAAAAAAGCCAAATCCACAAAACCCACCCACAAAAACAACAGTAAGGTCTCATTTGAAAGGAGATGCAAACAGCAGTGGTCACTTGATTTTTCTTCTTATCCGAAACAATTCCCCCAGAGGCAATTTCACAAAAGAGTCAGCAGGCATTATAAATCATGAATGTTCAATCACAGAACTGAAAATCTGTATTGCAGCTTGAAGAACATTAATCTCCCTGTCTGAGTCAGAACCAAGCAGTTCTGGAGGAGCACCAAGAACACAACCTTTTATCATGACCTAAGATTACTTTTCCCTTGTTTTTTAATGCTGCCAATGCTCAGTATTGCTACAAAGTACTGAGAACGCTAAAGCATTTTTGGGAAAAGCTAATGTTAAAATTATTTTTCTTGTACTTCCAATTTTTCAATTAAAGTGAAATTAAAAAAAAAAAAAGATTAATTAATATATAAAGCAATTTTAAACCAGTCTTACAAACTTGGACATCTTCTGTAATTCAAAACAGTAATTCTCTCTATCATGTAGAACATACTTATTAGCTCCTAACATATACTGAGCTGGAGAAAATATGAAAAGAGGTATTTTTTTTTCCTGTTATTTTGCAACAAACAAACAAACAAACAAAATGTAGTATCTGCCAGTTTCTAAACAATGATGGTTTCTGCAGTTTGTATTCTGTCCTTACTTCTGGCTTTCTGGGGTTAATAATTAGGTTATGCTACAAATTAGCTTATCCTACACATGGGCAGCATTATTGACTTACCTTTCTGTTTCCCTAAGTGAAGCAAATGAACTGGAAAAGCATCAGAAGAGTATCATGTGTGGCACCTTCATGAAAATTCAGCCTTGGACAAAGTGACAGGATGTAGGAGGACTGGAGCCTTCTGAACCACAGAGGGAAAGCCATTAGACCAACTGCTGTATCTGGAGAAGTTGTATATTTTTTGGTGCACAGACTATAAGTTAGGAAAGGAAGAAGCATTCTTCCAATCAGCAATTTTTCTGAGACTAATTAAACCTATCAATGTCAGGAGATGGGATACATGGTATCTGTGGAAGAGAAGAAAGCATTGACAAGAAGAAACTGAAAAAATGATCTTTTATGAAGTAGACAGAAAAAGAACCAGAGATGTCTGTGCAACACAGAGGGTTACAATTTGAAAGTCAAGAAAAATTACGTGCAGTAAACCCTGTGCCTTTCCTAAGCCCACGGTTTCAGTACCCAGTTCAGTTGTGAAATCTTCTTTGGAAATTTATCTTTCCAAAGATAAACTGTTCCTGTTTTATGGGACCTCTTATGATGATAAGGATTCAAATATCAGAGACAGAACGGGTAGCTTTAAGAGATGTTTCCCCACATTTATACAGGCACATTTAGGCCTTTTCAGTTCCCTGAGTAACATAATTTTGGGACACTGTGGTTGCTCAGTTCTAGCCATATGGATTACGTGAGGCCTTTGGGTGACTTGGACAAAACACTTCATGTGAAAATGTGTGAAAATAGAATAAGAGTAGACATTGGTAGTTCTCTTGTCTTGGTATTTATTGGGGACGGTTGTGGAGGTGTCTTCTAGGTTTATCCATATTGTTCAGGTAATGTCTAAAGCAATTGTATATAAACATTTAATGTATGGATGTTTGTTCCTGGTTTCCAGTCATCCTGATTTCACAGTCCTACTCACTATTGCAATTCCCTATCATAACAGCTCGTAACGTTATGACATATCATTATTTAAAGAAGGGTACTTTGATCTTTTTTTAATGTTATGCGTTAAAAACAATCAACTTCTGCACAAGATTGTGAACTACAAATAGGATAAGTCTCTGTTACGGTTATACAACAAATAACATTAGAATGTTATAGGTATATGTGCTTGGAGGCACATGCTTTCCAGTTTGGAGATGCACCCACATGGGACTCTCTTCCACTCCTTCATCACTGTTCTTTCCAAAAGTTAAATACTTTATAATAGAGATCACTACTAACACTGTAAACGGCCAGTGGTGGAACTGTTGCAAGCTTCCCCACTTGATAATGCAGTTCTGTGCAGCTCCCCTCAGCATCTATGGTAGGTTTAGAATAATGTTACTAAGATACGTTTCCCTCTGGTAATTACTGTTGGGCTGCTGTGTCAAAAAAATGTAGAGAAAGCATGGAATGAATGTGACTAAAAACACAGAAATAAAATGAAAGGAAATGTAAAATGCACTTTCTGAAAAATGTGCTTTTGTCAGCCAGCCAGAACTCAAACAATAGGTCTGTATAATGGAAGAATAAGCTGTAATAGGAATAAATGTGCATACAATAACTTGAAAGTGTTATTAGTCTTGTTCCTTCTGAAGTGATAAATCAAGTGCTAGTTCATTATGCTTAATTTGGTAGTTGTCATAATTACAGTTAGGTGTGGCAGCTAAAATATTTTGTTATCAATATTTGGAATCAGACAAACTATATGCTCTGCTCCTACCTTGTTAAGATAACTTTTCTCCACTAAACTGAGTGTGCAGGTACATAATAAACACAAGGATCAAATTGCTGCAGACAACCCAGAGCGTGCTGAGTTACCATGGGACAGCTTGGGAAATTTATCACAGCCAAAGGAAAATTTACTTCCTGAAGAACATAAGTGTGATATGTAAAGGGGATTCAAGTACAAACACCCAGGAGCATAATGCACAAAAGCCTCACATATTTTGGCATGTTGAAAAGTAAGAGGCATCTGAAATTCTTCCACCAAAATTGCACAGACATTTAACACCCTCAACACAAAACCTAGCAGCCACAGTGTCCTTTCTGCCATGCACAATTTGTTCATCTTTTGTAAGTATACGTCTCACTCAAGCACCACAAAACTTCACTAATGTGTTCTTTTGGGGTTCAGAATTCACTGCTTCCCTCTTCCAGAAAACTGTGCTAAAGGTGAGACTGGAGAAGCCAAGTCACATCCCCTCTTTTGAGATCCGCATGTGCAAAAAAAAGGGACTGGACCCTTTCCCCAGGAATATGATTCTTTTCTAATGAGTTGTTTAACAAAATGAACTCCACTGAAAAGTGGGAGATTTATGTTTGAACTGGCTCTGTCTTATGAAGCCACTGACATTAAATAACATTCAGCAGACTTTGGAGTAATGACAGAGGATATATTGGGGTGAATTGGAGAGAATGCAGTGAGTTTTCTTCATCTTCTCCGTGTTCAAAAGGCTTTATTGAAATACTTTGGAAAAACTCCCAGTGAGATACACTGACACTCATGGATCTTGTCACTGGAGGGATTTTAGCCAGACAGCTCCACTTCGCCTCTGATATATTTTCCCATTTCCTGAAGACACTTCCAATTGTATGTGATTCTACTGCAGCCTGTAAAGATATACTGGGTAAAGAGGATACCGTGTGTCTGAGGCCAAGAGAACTCTTTTGTCGAGTGCTCTATAGACAAGGTAGGAGGACAGATACTTTGGGTTCTGCCATCAAACAAAGCAGCAAAAGAAACAGGACAGAGAACAAATATGTCACAGATAGGACTAAAGGCCATTTATGCCAAAATCGACATCAATAAATTGATCATCTTGACATAATGGCTGATCTAAAACAAGAGCCAGTAATATTCTGCACTCTGTGATCACAATTCTAACATTTTACAAAGCATGATTAGCAAGTTCTTTCTTTACATGCAATCTACATCTCTGTCTGAAAAAATATACTCTCTTGGGATGTTAATATTATCCCATCTAACACAGAGGTTAATCTTACAATGAATTAACAAGTAACTCGTGTCACAGCCAAAGGGAGTAATCCTTAGCCAAAGGGACATTGTATTTCCAGCTCTGGCTGCAGGAGGTGCTGCTTCAGCATTTCCTGACTGAATCAAGTATGAAGAAACAGGGAGGAGGGAAAAAATTCTGAAAGTCAAGAAAACCACAGACATGGTTCTAAAAAGAAAACATGGGATACAAATGGATATTGTCTCCCAGGAAAGCAAAGAACATAAGGATATAGTCAAGAGGTACACCTCAGCTATTAAGAAATAAACAATAACTTTTCAGCCAAATGTCACAAAAAGAGACTTCTAAGCTAATCTCAGTGTTAGAGTGTGTAGGATGCATCAGCTTCTTTTCATTCACTATCACTCTTCCCAAAATGCTTTCAACAGTGTTCTTATTGGAATGTGTGTTTTCCCTTTTTTACTTTTCTGCAGATTGCATTGGACAAAGGAGAAATTCATGGTAATAGGGAATTTGTTAGAACACATTAAACAGAAATGGCAAAGTAGTACTGATAAAATCCAAGGGTGAATAAGATTTCAGGAAGTAAATAAAAAACTCAGTGAACTTGTTCTAGCAAAAATCAGACAAAATAAAAGGAATATTAGCAATGTTAAACCTAAAAAAAGAATTAATAAATAACTAATTACTACAATAATAATAATCAATTAAAGAAATCTATTAAGTTAGATATTTGCTTACCATTCATCTCATTCTTTCTCTTATGAGTGACTGATCACATTTCTCCTCCCACTTGTGCATTTCTGTCACTTCTGACAGTTCTTTGGGACAGAAGACATCTTTTCAATTCTAACTGAAAATCCCTATATTAGAGGAGTACAAAATGAATAATTTTCCACATAATTTCTTTAAAAAAATATATAAACTATTAAAAAAAAAAAAAAAAAAAAAAAAACAAAACAAAAACTGATACCATGAACGTCAAGACAAGAATTGTCATTGCTTTCAATAAAGGCTTTAATTTCACATAATTTACTTGATAAGTAACTAGTTCTGGACTCACCCTAACAATGACCTGTTCATAAAACAGCACTGGGGAGGCCTAGAAATACGACCACAAATTTCCTATGTTTGTGTTTTCCGATGAAGTCAAGAAAGGCTTGACAATGCTGCAGTGATCCCCATACTCTATTCGTTCTGAAATGCAGAGTGTTGGAACTAGTGGCCAGATTTGCTGACCCATGCAGTACTGGAGTCTTGTATCTCCTGTGTTTGCAGACTCCCAAATGAAAGTGAGCTGTCAAGGAATGTTTTCAAGGGAGGGAAGAGAAGTAGGATAATTTGGCCAACCTAAAGGTGATATCTCTGTAATCACGTTCTAAATTACTTTTTTATGTGCATGAAAAGACACAATGGCATTACTGTTCCATTACATCAGGAGGCTAATTTTTCAAGACAATATTATCCATTCAAGATCTTAAAAGCTCAGAAATATTGAATAAAATATTCCATTTAAGGAAAGAAAGAATCTTCCAAATCCTAGAGAATTAGAGAGAAAAAAAAAAAAAAAAAAAAAAAGGATTTAAGATAGGAAACCTCAATGTTAATAACCTCACCCACTCACTCTCTGCTAAAGCGGTCACCAATGTGTTAGAGGCTATTTGCAAGATGGTGACTCTCCAACTTTCTGAACATGTTTCTTTAGACACGACCAGCTGTTCTGAGCTGTCAATGCACCTAAAAACTCAAGTTTTCTCCTGATAGCCAACTCATTGACAAAGATTTTACCTTTGTATCTATTAAAAAAAACAAAAATACATGGGGCATCATCAGAAAGTTTTCAGCTGTACCTGAAATGTCATGGTGGAAGGAATCCCAATAGGCAATCTAGTCCTCTCCCTGTATTAGCTGCATCAGTTATCTGTTTGGCTTTCCCCACATGTTTATCCAAACATACTTAAAATCTTCTCATGATGGAAAATCCTCTAACTCTTCAGGCAAGTTATCTCAATGTTTTATTATCTTTATCTTAGAAGTCTGGATTTTCATTTCCTTATGTATTTGAAAATGTTAAGATGCTCCCTCGCAATCTTTAGACTAAACATGTTTTTTCTCTTTCCATTTTCCTCATAAATTATGCTCTTTAATGACTCAGGATTGCTCTAATTATTAACGTGAAAAGACCTAAACTGAACACAGCTTTCCAACCAAGGCCTTACCAGTGCTGAGTACAGCGGAAGGATTATTTCATGTGTCTACAGACTGTTTATGCTGTTTGTATATCTCGGTAAGTTGTTTGGAGAGCTTAGCAATAGCATGACATTTTAAAATTATAGTAGGTATGTGATTGTCTATAACCTCTGATCCTCTTCTGAAGTTGCCACCAACTCACCAGTTTTTCCCATCCGCTTTTTGTACAACTTTATTTCAAACTAAATATACTATGTGGAAATTGCCTCTCTTTTTTTTTTTTTTTTTTTTAATTTTCAATTTTCTTAGTCTTTGCAATGTTGTGTCTTCTCTATCCTGTCATTTAGGTCATTAAAGAAAGCAATGAACATACATAGCCCCAGATTCCCACACGTACTATTTGATACAAATTTACATCATAATAATGAACAATTTGTAATTATTCCTGCAGTACAGTTTTCTAACCAATTTGGCATCCACCCAAAAGCAGTTTCTCCAAGAACATATATTTCACCTGGCTTTTTCAAAGATCAAATTAGACTTGCCCAAACATTAGTAAAGTCAATAACTGGGACTGTCAGCTTCTCTTTATCATCAGACCTATTTGTTAAAGAAGGAAAAGTAAAATGTGCTTAAAATTGTCTTCAATCTTTATTCTTTCAGACTCAGTTTTTGCAAATAGTTGGATCCTTTTTCCCAGTATTTTTCTAGAAATTCAATCTCTGATGACTGCTCCATAATTCCATGGTCATCTTTCTTTTCCATTTTAAAGACAGGCTTGATACTTGGCTCTATGGTTTGGATTTACTTTTTCCTTTTTTTTCTCCAGATTTTCTTAACAGTTCTGATAGTATTTCCAATAATTTCCAGGCCTAGAATTTTCTCTCCTCCTGCTGCTTTACTACAAGCTCCAACATTAGTTATAATTGTCATTGTTCCAGCTCCCTGCTTGCAGCCAACCTTTCAGTGGTGACTGAGATCATGAGGCAATAAATGTCTGATCTGCCTCTATAATTCCTTCTGTAAAACAGGAGATTTGTCCCTTCCTTGTCTTTCTTGTACTCTCAAAACACATACAGGATGATTCCTTCATTTCCTTGCTAGATGCATCTCAGTTTTGTGCCTTTTTGGTTTTGTCCCTCATTCTCTCTTTATTTTACTTCTTATTTTTTGTATGACACAACTTGAGGTTTTTCTATGCTTCTATCTTGTAATTGAGGTCAATAAAGATCTCATGATTTAGCCAAGTTGGTCTCATAATCTGCTTCCAATCCTCCCTCCATTTTGAGATGGTTTGTATTTAAGTCCTTTACTAAAGGATTACTGCCAATAATGGGAAAAAAAATTACTGCCTTTCCGTTGCTACTATTTAATTCTTTCATCTAACCTCAGTTTCTCTTTTGAATTAAGCCTCTCAACTGGTGCCCTTGTTATGGCAGATCCAGATAGCTGTCATTATCTTTTTGTATATCTTTTGGCATATCTATTTCTGCCAAGTTAAATTAGGGACATTTCAGCCTGCTGATTTCTCCTTTTCCACTGCCTGCCTTGCTGACAGGAGTATTCCTTTTCATTTCATGAAAAAAAAAAACAACCAAAATTTCATTCACCTCTTTTCTATCCTGCAGTTGAACAATCAGTTCCGTTTCCCTCTTTGAAAGAGCTGTTTCAAGATGCAGCAATGTTTGCTGCTGGTATCTGATATTATCCTGGAACACCCTACAAAACGTCAAAGGCAGGTACAAATTTCAACAACATTTTCAGATGTTTACAGAGTCTAAATCTGGAGCACTCTAACAGGCTTGCTAATAATTTGGTTCATAACGATCCAGTGGCACCAGCTACAGTGCAATTACCCACAGCCTCTCAGGCTGCAAGCAAACCCAAAAAATTTAGTGGGAAGGAACCAAACATGCAGTGAGTAAGAACCAAACCACAGCTATTAGCTGGCTCAGATAACCCCAAAATCAGTATCACCCTTTTCCTCAGGAAGCTGCTGGACTGTTCTGAAGTAGGATATTGACCCTCTGTATTAAAGCACAGAATTGGAGCCATCTGCCTGTGACAAGCTGACTCTTGATATGGATGGGTATGGATATAATGGGTATAGGATCAAGACCTAGGAAGGACAGAGACATTGTAAAACATAACACAATTATGAGAATACAAAAAATGTGTTGGAAATTCTGTAAGTCACCAAATCCATATTTATCAATGAGAAGACTTGCAGGGCTTATTATTAATTTCTCTTTATAGAATATAATTAGGTTTTACTAGGACAGTAAGTATAGAAATACCCATAGGAACTGGAAAATATCCTAGTGAAATCAGTGGAAGTAAGAATATATTTCAATTGGATTCCAGCAGAAAAAATAGAATCATGCCCTGAGAAAGGGCACCAAGTGCATAAAATGTCCGTCCTCACTCTTTTCTATGCTTCTGCAGTTTTTTAACAGTGGGCCAATTCCCAATTCCAATTCCCCTGTTTCAGGAATTAATCACAAAAACTCTCATAGGTATAGTCAATGCACAAGAGCCCGCTGGTAGCAGTTATTCACCGATCAGTCCATTAAAATGATGCATTTTAGGAAAACTTTTCAACACTTCAATATTATCTTGTTTCTGACAATTTCCTTATGATGAAATGTTTTTAATGGGATGTGCTTTTAAAGATGTTGAGAGAGGGAACCCAATTAAATCCGTCCGAACATCTGGCCCTCTAAATCTCTATCCATATATAGTTAAATTGGCTGAATCTCCACGAAGTGTGACAAGTATATGTTTTAGAGAGCTCACAGGAAGACAATGTAATGTTTGTATCAGTAAAAATATTGTGATATAAAATATATGATACGATATCTGTGCTTTTAAGAGGAGATACATTTTTAGACACCTTGGACTTCTTTTAGTCTTTCTTGACAATATTATCAGTCATGTTGTGGAAATGCCTGAAGATATCCTGAAGAATAAATCTTTTCTGAACAAGTGTTGTTAAAGTGACTCTTCCTTTATTTGAGTGCTGCTTATGATGCAAGCTGTGAAACCTTAGGATTTGAGAGTGTTTTTTATTGCCATCTTCTGCATTCCTAAGTATCACAATCTAGACTCAGCCTGCTCATAGTTGTCTAACAATATTCTCTATATTGAACATTTAAATACTGTTTGAATGCATGTACTTTGTCTATAGTCAGCAAAGAAAGTTGATTTGACATTAAATTTTACATATTTCCTCCTATTTCCATGAATTAAGCTATTCTACAATAATATTTTCCTCACATTAGCTTTTAATAACTGTAATTAAAATTTTGCATTTTCTCTTTCCTTTTCCTGTAACAGTTAATCAAAAGCCACTTCCCATCTAGAGAGAGAGCAGTGTTTGCACAGTTAAACTGCAGCTGTTTCTCATATGGATGAGCTCCAGAGATGTTACGAGGGATTCAAGCCCTGCCTGGGAGGAGTAAGGCATAAAAGGACAGAATTCTGTCTCAAGCTATTTTCTGCCTTTCTAGTTATTAGAAAATCCTTAAGTAATAATAATAATAAATTAATTAATATATAAGTATTTTTTTATTGAGGTTTCTTTATACTGTTGGGTTTTTCACCTGATTCACATGCATTTTGATTTTTTAATTCAAGGATTTAAAATGCATACAATTTTTTGTGATTTTCAAAAGGAACAGTAAATGACACAAAGATATCAAGAAAGAGTTGAAGAAGAAAAAGAAAGATGTAAACCTGTGCTTATAGGAGTGAAGTTTAGAAAGAAACAGGAGTGTAAAGCACAGCCTTTGTACCCTGGGTTACAGGCAAGAAAGAAAACGCATGTAGGCAGACAGACAGAGCAAGTGTCATCACTCTTGCCTATACTTCATTTGCCAGTTTGTGAGGATTTTATCCTTAGTGATGTGTCCAGCCTTCAACCTACAGTTATGAAATACTGGTTGAACTCTAACTTAAAGCAATCAAGGTAAAGATACTGATCCGTCCATTCAGATAGCATCACTTATAACAGTTGGTTTTCTGGAGTGAAGTTTTAACTGAAAGTACCATGGAAAATGATGGAAGAAGCCTTTCTTCTACCTCCTTCTGCTTCCATCCACTATATATATTTTTCTAATGAACACTTAGTACTGTTTCATCTGCATGACTGTGAGAGTACTGAAGGACCAAGCTCCCAGCATTTCCCTGTTTCCCTACTGGCCAGTGTCTTCCCTCACCATCACTAATTTTGCACTCAGTTTGCAGCCTTTTTCCCTTCTTTTTCTTCCATTACTGTATAGCAAATGCCTAATTTCCTCTAACTCTGATATAGTCAGTGGAATTAATATGACTGGAATAAGGGAAAATAAATGTTAATGATGTCAAAATAAGCCTCAAGTTTTTAAAAATATACAGCATAAATTATGCATGAGAAGGCTTGTAGATGGCTGGTTGCCCCTGGAAGTCACTGATACTTAAGACATCTTGGCATATCTCTGTTGAAATCTGTATTATTTGGACCTACTGAAGTGGGCCCTGGATCTCTTAGAGTGGGATCAGAGGAGGGCCACAAAAATAGTCAAGGCTGGAATAACCATGAAGGAAGACTAAGAAAAAAGTTGTTTAATATGGAGAAGAGAAGGCACTGGGTAAACCTCACAGCAGCTTTTCAATCCTTAAAGAGGGTTTGTAAGAGAGATGAAGAGAGGATTTTTACCAGGGCCTACAGTGATAGAATCATAGAATCATAGAATGGATTGTGTTGAAAGAGACCTTAAAGATTATCTAATTCCAACCCTCTTGTGTAGGCAGTGTTGTGAGAGCAAGGGACAATGATTTCAAACTAAAACAAAGTAGTGTAACATTGGATACAAGGAAAGGAGTTGTAAATGTGGCATCATTGGAAGTGTTCAAGGTCAGGTTGGACAGGGCTTTGGGCAACCTGACCTAGTGGAAGAGGTCCCTGCCAGTGGCAGGGGATTTGAACTGGTTGATCTTTAAAGGTCTCTTCCAATTCAAACAGTTCTATGATTCCTTGATTTTGTGATACTATGATATTCTGTCAGTGCTTGCTAGCATATTGGAGACATTTACATGTCTCTGTCCTTCCTAGGTCTTGATCCTATACCCATTATATCCATACCCATCCATATCAAGAGTCAGCTTGTCACAGGCAGATGGCTCCAATTCTGTGCTTTAATACAGAGGGTCAATATCCTACTTCAGAACAGTCCAGCAGCTTCCTGAGGAAAAGGGTGATACTGATTTTGGGGTTATCTGAGCCAGCTAATAGCTGTGGTTTGGTTCTTACTCACTGCATGTTTGGTTCCTTCCCACTAAATTTTTTGGGTTTGCTTACAGCCTGAGAGGCTGTGGGTAATTGCACTGTAGCTGGTGCCACTGAAGGCACCAATTGGATCTGAAGGCAGATTGAAGATTATGTTTCTGTCTGACATCTACAACATCCTTGGTGTTCATCTTGCACCTAGGCCCCAATAACGTCAGTAAAAGAGGAATACTTTCACTAGTTTCAGTGGGAGGCCAAATTAGATTGGTGGACTTCAGTTATTTCTAACTCTTCTTGCCCAGCTACCACACTATTCATGCAAAATACAGGCCAAAAAAACAAATTAAAAATTGGCATGTCATGATGTGAATTGATATAGGAGATTGACTAAGGACTCCTTTCTGCACAGGTTCTTCCATTTAGATGTTCATCAACTAAGCAACCATGCAATGCAAAGTGAGATCTACATGATCTACATCTCGTTTGTCCCATTTCCCAAATGCTCTAGCCTAGTCCTTCTCTAGAGACCATCTGGTATAATATTGAAAGGCTTGTGCATGAGTGCGCATGACTATGTCTCTTTTCTGGTAACTCTCTGGAAAAATTTAGACTGAACTTGTTAGGATAAGTGAGAGATCACTTCGGGGTTCCCTAAAGAGCTAGGCATCTATGTAGTTGGAATGACTTTGCCAGAATGATTTGAGAGTCCATACGTTCATAGACTATGTTCAGAAGTTAGGAGAGTTTTCTGAAAGGAGAAAGTTGGACAAAAGAAATAAGAAGGGGACATTACCACAATCTATTATTTAGGAAACCTAACACCCTTCCCAATTGTCTGCATGTTGACATGAGATGAAAATGACTTCAGTAAGTCAAAAAGGTGACTTCCTTCTGTGAAGGGAAATAAAGGATTTGATCCTTGGTAGAAAGGATTTAGGCATCTTATTTGAGATGACAGGTTATGGGAGTTATCTACCTGCATCATGTTCCCTGTATGTGAACGATCCAAACACCAGACAAAGAAGGCACTGGAGAGCAAGCAAGACTGAATTCTTGCAATTGGATGAACATGTTCCATGTTATCTCTTCCAAATATATCTTTCCCAAACCAATTGGATTCCTGTACTCTCCTTTTTCAGCTCAGAATTTTCCCCATGAGTATACAGAAATCACTGATACTGCCTTTATTGTGTATCACTTGCATTAAATGCAATAGAATGCCTAAAAGTAATTTTTATTGGATTGCAGTGCCTAAATCCTCTAGAGAATATACTCCTATATTTTGAAAATTGATTATATGTTTCTATCAAATTCTATTCTATCCCATGATTCTATGAATTCTGTTCTATTTTATGATTCTATGAAAATTCTGCAAGCATGTAGTAAACATTAGCACAAAACTGTGCCTCTTATGAGGCAGACTGATTCTGAGCAGAATTTTCTGCCTTATGCCAGCATGAAAAGCCTATAGGAAGAAGAATTTTGTTAGCTATTTCAGAAGTCTGAGCAAAATACAATATGTAAGAGCAAGAAGAAAAGAAAAAGTATGTATTTTAAATACACCTTCATACAAGGTGTGACAAAAGTGGAAGAAAATTGATATCTGATGGAAGGGAAAAATAAATTCTACATGTAAAGGATAGAGAGAGTCTTTTCTGGAGGTTGGTGGCCCTGCCTGTGGCAGGGGGTTGGAACTTGATGATCCTTGGGGTCTCTTCCAATTCAAGCTCTTCTACAATTTGATGATTCGATGATTCGGTGATTATATGATTCTATGATACTATGATTCTCTCCGTAAGGACAAAAGGTTCCAAGACTCAAAGTCACAGGGCACTGGAATGCTGGAAGATTGCCTTAATTCCTGCCAACAGCAGAAATTTTCTTTGAAATTGCAGAATGAAATGGGAGCAGTAAGAGCGCAGAATTGAAAATGTTCCCGGATCACTGAACTTGCACGTCATTTTCATGGAATATTCTGCTGCCACAGTCTTGCATAGAAAGGTTGAAATTCAGGAACTGCTCTACGTCTGTGCCAACATATACAGGACAGACCTTTGAAGAAAGCAGATTCATTTGCTAGCTAGCAACAGAGCTGTTTGCTGGTTAACAGCTTTCTGTGCAACAATATGGTTATAATTAGTACATTATAAATCCAGCAGGTGACTTCCACACGGAGTATAATGGTCTATGAAAACTTTGAAAAGAACCACATCTAGGAAAAACAAATGTCTTAAGCCCCACAGGATGGATATTGGCAACAAGCTATTGCTAATCCTTTTCTGAATACAGATTTTCATCTAAAGACATACCCTGACTTTGTCCAAACCAGATTTCTCTGCCTCGCTTGGAAATAGTACAGGACAGCTTTATTAAATAAGCAAGGTGTTCAATATGCACTGCTATCCTGCTATCAAACAAATCTTAATTCATTTGTGACAGTTTGACAAATCTGTGCTGAAAGGAAGTATCCTTTCCCTTCTTTTATGCAGATAAGTACCATGCTTACTTATTTCCAGTCAGTTTGGATCAGGCATGTACATAGCACTCACAAAGATTTGCAAGATCAACCTGTGCCGAAAACACTTCAGTTGATATTCTGGAAGGGCTGTTTTGTGATGAGTACCATACACTCACCTTCATCTTAACAGTCACTCATTGATTTCATACAAGGAAGATTGCTACGAACAGTAAGCATTTTGCACTTGAGAAAATCTTACAAAACTATCTATAGAAACATTCACAAATATCAAGCATAATAGAATTAATTAGAACATATAACATCAGTAGTCTATAACTGTGAGGAGAGTCTATAACTTTGCCCCAAAGTCTATACTTTGCCCCATACATCCCATTACAGTGTTCTCCACGTGAATGCAGCTGTAGATTAAAAATAAATGTGTTTTAGATGATGCTTCAAAGGTTAAAAGTCAATCTACATGCTAGCAAAAACATCCATTTCTTCCATTAGGTGATACTACCCTTGGGATTCTCACCTTCACTTTGAATGTTATGGTTTTTTTGTCTGGTAGGGATAAAAACACCACATGGTTAGCCTTATGCATACAGTGTAGGACAATAGGATCTGTAAATTACTTCAGGAATTTTGCTGCTGGGACAGGCATGGGATATAAACGATGTGACAGTTATCTGTTTTCTTGAAGAAGAATCAAGAAGTTTTGTTATGCATTACTGTTTTGCACTTTCTTGCAGCTGCAGCACAGAGCAGCCTGCTCCTCTTCTTTGAGCAGCATGGAATGCTGCTGCATCCACTGGGAGGAAAAGTGTTATATTTGGGAAAACACAGCCCAGATCAGGGAAGGTAGAGACATCAATACTTCTGCTCTGACTGATCTGATCTAATTCATGATGAGTTACTACTTAGTATTACAAAACAGGCTTTTGGCAGAAGTTTTTAAGGGAACAGGTGGGAGGGTGTCAGGGACCAAACAAGCGTTGGAAACCTAAAAGAAAATTAAAAAGAGTAAAGAAAAAAGGAAGAAGAAAATTAACAGGAAATAGAAAAATTCCTCTTCTAGAGGTTGTTTAATTTACTCCTTAAGAAAAAAGAAAGAAAGAAAAAGAAAAAAGAAATAGCCTAGAGCTAACTACCTACCATATACTTGAAGTGACAGCAAATAAGTTCCATACGGATATAATATCACATAATTGCTGAGCCAACAATTAGTGACTCTTTATGCAATACTTCAAAACATTTTTCTAATTAAAAGCATTTCTTTGTAGAAGTTATTCTGCCTTTCCCTTTCAAATCACTTGGCTTTTCCATCACCTTTAGTGGGACCAATAAGCCCATTTTTTTTCATCTGGCAATAAAGAAGAGCTGGAAAAAAGTAAACTTTTATTCTGTGAGGAGATGGGAAGGTTGTTCCTGCATAAGTGCTAACAAAGGGAACTAATCCAAACACATTAAAAAACAAAACACAGCAAATATTACCATTGACTCCAGTCGGCCTCAGCCCAGCATCCTAATGCTGGTGAACTTGGCCCACCCAGGGCTTGGTGCTACTGCCCAGAGCCTGGGGAAGGCTCCATTCACATGTGCTGCAGGTGTGAGCTTCTCAAAGTTTTCCTGCTCCAATTTCTTCTATCTTTAATGTGTTCTTGCCTCTTTGGACTGTGTAGCTCTGCCCTCAGGAGCAATAGCACATTGGCTCATGATCATATATTTATCAGCACCAGTTATGAAGCATTCCAAGACCCAATCCCCCACTAAGGGAGAGCTGTGTTCTAGGAACCACATGAGGGAGCACCAGAAGGATGTATGCTATCCTACTTCAGTGAAACACAGGATAAAAATGTTTCCCCAGAAAATAAACAAGAGACTCCAGACTGCACTTTGCCATGCACATGTGTTCTCTCACTCAGGAACTGCAAGCCTATTCACATCAGGAGGCTTGGGGCAGAATGGCTGGAAAATTGTGTAGAGGAAATCAACCTGGGGGTATTGGTCAATTCTCAGCTGAACATGAGCCAGCAGTGTGTCCAGGAGGCCAAGACGGCCCACGGCATCCTAACGTATCACAAATAGCACAACCAGCAGGAGCAGAGAAGTGATCATCCCTCCATACTCAGCTCCGGTGAGGCTGCACCTTGAGTACTGTGTTCAGTTTTGAGCCCCTTACAAAAAGACATCAAGGTCCTGGAGTGTGGGGTCTGGAACACAAGTCTTATGGGGAGCAGCTGAGAGAGCTGGGATTGTTCAGTCACAGAAGAGGAGGCTAAGGGGAAACCTTATTGATGTATACAACTGCCTAAAGGGAGGTTGTGGCGAGGTGGGGGTCAGCCTCTTCTCTCATGTAACCAACGATTAAACAGGACAAGAGGGAATGGCCTCAAGTTGTGCCAGGAGAGATTTAGATTAGATGTTATGAAATACTTCTCCTAAAGAGTGGTCAGGTGCTGGAAGCTACAAATTACTGCCATCCCGTGTATCTGTGGTTATAAATCCAAGGGATCAAAATTTCTGCTTTAGAAATTTTCTACTTTTTGCCCCCTTCCCAGGTAAACAGAAATGTTTTTGTGGTTGAGGTGCTGGTTGGATCGAATCTGAAGAATCACACACTGTGATACATGAGCAAAGAAACAGATTACAGACTCACAATGCTAATTATCCAGGCCATCCAGTTACAGTTCTCCATGTTTTGATGTATACAGTAGATCTATGATAGCCAAGGCCCTGATTCTCATTTATATCACCCAACACTATAAAGTGAAATGAAACAGGAACAAAGGGTGGTGAATGCAAGCAAGAGACTGGCCAAATACCTGTACCTTTTGAAGTTTTGGCTGCCACTCAGACCTAATTTGGAGACTGACTCTTCCAGATGTGCTTAAATGAGGGAGCAAGCCTCCAGCTGGGAGACAGACAGTCCCCAGAGGGGTGATGAGCCTGGCAGAAATCTATTAATCTGCTGTTTGGCTGGTGAATCAGAGATGGGGCTTGTGACCAGGTGTGGGAATGATCAGAAACAGATCTGGTCAGAAACAGTTTGATGATCAGAAACTTGGACAGGTCCTCTTCTCTGATACAAGAAATCAGATCTAAAAATTTAGCCTAAGATCCACATTTCTCCTTAGGAAGGCTGATCTTCAGAACACACTGGAATCAAGCTGCACTGCATAATAAATTTCTCCAAGAGTCTGTTACTGAAAAAAAAAACAACACAAAAACAACAGTTTATAAACTTGTAGACGCCTCATTGTTGCCAAACACGTTGCTTTATTCAGTTGGCAATAGCGTCACTTCAGTGTTATCAAGGAGTTCTCACATGGCAAAACAAAATGACCAAGTGAATACAACCTACATCAGTTCCATGTTCTACAACTGATTAGATGCAATGTGTGGGAAAGGTTGAAGAGGCTCAATTCACAAATTGGTGCACTTGGTTTCCCCTCTGCATATAGCCATAGTGATTCCTTACTGAATTTTTTAAATGCTTCCAAAACAAATTGCTACATGCTGTCCTATGAGACAGCCTTTGCAATAACTGCTTGTTCAAAGGGTGCTTTTCCTTTCTCTATCTCTCCTAATGCATATTAAAATGGAATCTTCCATTATCAAACAGTACTTGCACATACATAGCACTGCCCTCTTAAATTGAGAAAGCAGAATACTTTCTTCAAGGTAAAATTTCTGTGAACTAAAACAAACTCCAGACTCACAGTTCCATTTGATAAGGCTCACATTACTCTTCTGCATGACAAGGCAAACACAGATTTATGTGCTCTATCTGGCTTGCATTTTAGATCTGAAGAAGAACCCGCACATACAAAAGTTTATCTATTTTCCAGCTATATCCAATGCTGTCAAAAAAGATACCAGCTCTCTGTGAAAATCTGCTTTCTTTAGGCCACCAGAGGAAAGAAAAAATATTATTAGTGCTCTTGAATAATCTCTTTTTTTTTTTTTTTTTTTCCCTGGAAGAAGTGTGCTAAGTCTTTCAAAGAAAGCCATATAATGTCTGCTAGATTATCCTGAGCACTTCAGCTCAGCTTTTTCCTGTTATGTCATGTTTAAGGATCACTTTCTGTTTCCTTAATCATATTTAAGGAGCCTGTGAGACAATACAGTTCTTTTCACCATTACTGGATGGTACAGGGCACCATTACAGGACAGAGATTGACAATGTCAGGATGTCTTAGTTTGTCTGAGTCCGAGTCCTATCTGCTACACTCTACACAATGGCAACAACATTAAATATCAGCCTGTGTATGTATGCCAAAACTATCTGCAATTTAACTTCTCACTTAGGAACAAGTAAGAAAGGGACTGCTAATAATTATTTTTCAGGGGAAATAGTCTGGTTGATAAAGTATTTGTTTGCACTCCTTTTGTCCATTTCTAGGAGTGTTTACCTTTGTTGTCATCTGCAGTGGTGATGCATGCTACAATCTGAAGCAATTCACCTCAAGAACTTTGTTTCCAATTTTTCTATTTGCATATTTCCCAATTTTGTTCCCAGATAGTTTTACTAATGACAAACTACGCTTAGCAGTCTTTGCAGAGTAGTAGAATATGAGGTCTATGGATTACATCAAACTCAGTCCAATAATAATAATAGGAAATGTCAATACCCTGATGCAATATTAGTGACTACAAATTCCATTAATCCCACATTGAGGGAGAGCATGCAGTGATTGAAAAGCTTGAATTTTTTTTGAGTTAAAACAAAACATTAATTTGTGCTCACGGGTAACTGTAAGCAACTAATAGGAATTTCCAGCATTATCTTTAATGACTTCCGCTGTTCAGAAAGTCTAAGCCATAGCCTTTGAACACCAAAGCACATGCCTTATCTCTTGGAGTGGTGGAGTTGTGCTACTTTTCATGGACCACATTGAACAACCAGTCTTGAAGGAAACACTTGATTGTTTGTTGCTTTTAAGGAAGCTAGCTTGACAATGAGTAGGTCTGAAGAACCTGAAATAACTTGGAATAACTCCTCTAATAGTTCAGAAAGAGTAGGTTAGTACCTGGGGTGGGATTTCATGATTGCTAGTAGAGCATGACACGTTGTGTCAGATACTTTCACATGCCCTACAATAGTATGGCTAGAATCATAGAATGATTTGGGTTGGAAGAGAGCTTTAAGATCGTCTGGTCCACGCCCTCTGCTATAGGCTGGAACACCTCCCTCTAGATCAGGTTGTTCAAAGCCCCATCCAGCCTGGCCTTGAATGCCTCCAGGGAGGTGTCATCCACAGGCCTTACTAGGCAACCTGTTCCAGGGTCTCACCACCCCCACAGTCAAGAATTTATTCCTAATATCTAGTCTAAATCTACCCTTTTCCAGCTCAAAGCCATTTCCCCTCATTTTGTTGCTTCCTGCACTTATAAAACATCCCTCTCCAGCTTTCCTGTAGGCCCCCTTCAGAAACTAGAAGGCTGCTATAAGGTCTCCTCAGAGCTTTCTCTTCTCCAGGCTGAACAAGCCCAGTTCTCTCAGCCTGTCCTTGTAGGGGAGGTTCTCCATCCCTCTGATCATCTTTGTTGCCCTCCTCTGGACCTGCTATAACAGCTCAATGTCCTTCTTGTGAGGGGCTCCAGAACTGGACACAATGCTCCAGATGGTGTCTCATAAGAGCAGAGCAGAGGGGCAGAATCATCTCCCTCGACATGCTGGTCACATTTTCTTGATCCAAGTTGGGATATGGTTGGACTTCTAGGTTTTGAGTGCACATTGCCAGCTCATGTTGAATCTCTCATCAATCAACATTCCCAAATCCTTCTCCTCAGTGCTTGCTCTCAAGCCATTCTCTGCCATGTATCTAGGTAGGGGCTTGAGATTGCCCCTATGATCTTGCATTGGTCTTGTTGAACTTCATGAGGTTGGCATAGGCCCACCTCTTAAACCTTTCCAGGTCCCTTTGGATAGCATCCCTTTCCTCTAGCATGTCAACTGCACCACTCAGCTTGGTGTCATCTGCAAACTGGCTGAGGGTGCACTCGATCCCGCTGTCCATGTCAGCTACAAAGATATTAAATAACACTGGTCCCAACACTGATCCCTGAGGAATGCACACCAATCCATGAGGAATCTCTTCACATGTGCTGCATCATTGTTAAGCCATATAATGTAAGGTCTGAATTAAAAATTATTATGTTCTTGCTGCATGCATATAAGCAAGAATCTACAAAGAGAATGAAGAAGGAAATTTTATTGACAGTTCAACAGTTTCTTCTATAATGCAAAATAAGCAAACACAAATAAGATAAACATGCATTAAGAGTATTTTCAAAGGCTACTTCTTAATTTACATAACAAATGGAAACAGATGAAATATATGAAACATGGAACATATGGAATAAGATTTCCTTTTTGAAAATCTTGAGAGTCTGAATGGAAGCCCTTTTTAGTCAGTGACAATTTCCTCATTAACTTCTACATTTAATCCAACAGATGTTATTTTGGGAGCTGTCTAGCAGAGAGCTCTGATTTTACCGGCTGTATCTTTTCATTGATTATGAATTGATTATGAATGTAAACTTTCTTCTCCAAAACCAGCATTAGGAGTGTATGTTCACAGTTTATCATAAGTCAAGGGACAATTTACAAAACTCAAACACTTATAAATAATAGAGCAATCCAAATTTTGTTTTATTGGCCATGACCAAGTTCTTGTTTACAGAAGGATATTACATACAGAAAGCTGAACTCTTCTTTCATGTTCAGAGGGATAAAAGAGTAGAACTCTGTTTTGCTTTATGCCCAACAATTATTGAATGGGTACATATGACAAATTTAGCAACCACTGAAGAAGAATCTAGAAGAACAGCTTCAATGTTTCTGGCAACAATTTATATCTAAGTTATATCTAAGTTACAGAACACTGAAATACTCTTAGAAGATAGCAAAACATACATTTTGATTTGCAGTCCTCACACTTTCGTGTAGTTTTACAGACAGTGGCTCACATTAAATTCTGCAGTTCTAGACAGCTGTATGCCTATATAAAGTGGTTGTATGTTAATATTGAATATGGGCAATTTGACAAGGGTCATATCTTAAAAATTAAGAATCTTAAAACTGGAAAACTGGACATACCTTTGCATTAGGAAAAAAAAAACAAAGGAACTAATTGTAAGTTGCCTAATATCACCTCGTATTTACTCAAGTTTCTCCTAATAACATATTAATATCCTCTTACTTGAAGTGGTTTTGTAATGAGGAAAAAGAGACCCTAAACTCTGTGTCATAATTAATATAGGGTCATAAAGAATGGAAACCTTCCAGGAGTTGTCTGCCCAAGGGGAAACCAGCTCTAAGTACTGACATCTCACCAGTTATTACGGCCTTTAATGGTGAAGACTCAACATCCTTCCCAGGACCTTTCACTGCATAATTTTTTTCTTCATTAAGATGATGTCTCCCAAGATATAACCAGAATCTTGTGTACTGTATTTTAAGCCCTTTATATCTTCTCGTATCCTTCAGTCATGAAGAATAGATTAATCCCCTTCTCTTGGACACAAGTTAATAAGACTGCTGTCATTCCTTGTCCCTCCTTTGCCCAAGCTTCTCTTCTTTAGCTCAATAACCTTGGATCTGTTTATCTTTCTTCATGTTCTGTCTGCATGGACTTCATGCAGTCTGATCCTTTCACTGCTATTGCACTAAGACCAGAGACATCAGCTTGTCATTGAGAAGTGAAATGGAAAGATGAGTTCATGGTTTTTCCTCTAATTCCCTGTTTCAGATACTTTCTTTTCTGCAGCATCAGGATATGCTTGTGATATACATATGGAATACAGATTCTTCACCAAATTGCTGCTTTGTCATTGTTTCCTTCCTCTACTTATATGTCTGGACCATTCTGCTGAAGAGAAGTACTTTGCTATTTTTCCACCAAGTTTTGTCTTATGATTTTCCTGATTATTTTTACGGCTTATCAAGATCATTCTGAATTTCAGCTCTGTCCTCCAGTCTGCTTGAAGTTCCTCTGTAAATATGCACCCTCAGTATTCAATCACAGAGACAGGTACAAAAATACTGAACATAGCCAAACTCAGGGAAAAACAACAACAATAAAAAAAAGCTGATTATTGAATATGAGATTCATTGTGAACCATTGATAATAGGTCTGCAAATGCATTTTCCAAATTGGTCTACTTGTCTCATGGAAGTTCCGTAAAAATCATATCCTCTTATCAGCGTGACATTTGAAATTTTGAAAGCATCTCACTGCTTATGTGACACTCATGCTTTTCCCAGATTCAGTCTGTTACCTTATCATCTATCAGTGAGAATGTTATGATGTGAATCATGATCAACAAAGACATCCTAGCTAATAGCCATCTCTTTCAGCATTTGGATACTCTGATACTTATCACTTCTTCAGTTTTTTCAAAGATTCTCAGCTTGTTTGACTGTTCATGAAATTCTTCCAAGATTAAGTCAGACTGATATGTTCATTGTTGCTTTTTCTTTTTCATGGACTCATAGAATCAAAGAATCATTAAGGTAGGAAAAAACCACAAAGATCATGTACTCCAACCACCAATGCATCTCCACCATACCACTAAGCCACGACCCCCTGTGCCACATCTCCACATTTCTTTAACATCTCCATGGACAGTGACTCCACCACCTCCTTGGACAGCCTGTGCCAATGCCTCACTGCTCTTTCTGAGAAGAATTTTTTCCCAATATTTTTAGTTTCCTTCTTAAAAAGTAAACGTGCTTTCCTGGTCTTGTGATTTCTTTCCCAGCTATCACAAATTCCTAAAGGTGGTCAATGATGGTTCAGAGATTGTTTCTGACTATTTTTAAAGTATACTGAAGCAAAATTCGGCCTGGAGGCTTATGCTAATGCTGATGGTAACTCCAAACACTCATTACAAAAAGAGCGGGAGCCCTCTAAACACTAAATCAGAGCATTGTACAATATTTTCTTACTCCTCTCTTTTCTTCCCTACATCTATGACTTAAGGTTAAAACCAGCCCAGATAATTACAGCCTGTGTTTAAAAATACCCTTAATCATTAAATTTCAGCACACTATCACCACACATTTTTTATCTCTTGTTAAAAGTGAAATGTCCCCATCTCTTCATATCAAATTTTGAAAGAAAATCCACAGTCTGTAATGCACAGCTAGAAAGAGAAATGGGCTATTCCCAGTGTTTTTAATCTAGCAAGGAGAAGGAATTGAATCCACATCCCTGGACTTTACCTGCTGAGCAGTAACTGTGCTCTCCACTGGCAGTACCTCATTATGTGTGTCATACTCAAGATAATCCCATGCACATTCTTGTGGTCTTTGGACACAGTTCCAGATTTTACCATTGCACTTAGATGACTAGAATTCATATAATCATACTTTAAGCAGAAGCATTCTCATAACAGCAACAAAAGTGCTTTCAGCCTGGAGGTCAGCCTTTCACATTCTCCTTTCTGATTTCCCCGATTCCCTCTATTTGCCTTTTGAAAGAAGCTTTTATTCACGCTCAGTCTGGCTCCCAGTTCTGCTACAATTTCTGTTTCATTTTTATCCACATTAGAAAGTAAAAGTCCTATGTAGAGCATTTCTCAGTCTTTATTAGCAAACCTCTCAGCCCTATCTTTGACTCATGCCTCTGATATAAAGGTTTTTCCTAGCAGACTTGCCCCCCTATGCACTCTTCTATTCCCTATGGATTTATTCTTTTCTTGCTCTGTACTAACATCACATCATGCCTGTGCTCATTTTCTTCATCTGGGAACAGGGCCAAGGCTGGCTCAGGTGCAGCTCCCACAGGGCTTGCCCATCCTCCTCATCCTGGCTGATTCATTCAGGAGACATCCCAGTCCAATGTTTATGAAATCTGCGTTTTGCAATCTCCATGGTAGCAAATCAAATGTCACTAACGCTGCATCACCAAATGAATCAGGCAGGAGAAGGATATAAAAAGGGAGAGCTGCTATTTATACTCAGATATTGCAGTAATCAGCGAGGATGAGCATGCATGTGGAAAGTGACCACTAAACAGCGTGTCCATCTCCTCGGGGTCCTCCACGCCACGTAGCAGCAGTACGTCTGCAGCAGCAGAAATGCTTCCCTCCCACTCTCCAGACTCCCCATGCAGCATTTATTTAGGGAATTTTCACATTCCTGGAAGGGAAATCTCACACACTGGGAGAACAGTGAGAAAGCAGCTGCTCCAAATGAGCAGAAAGGGAAGGCTGTGGGAGTGCAGGGGATGTGTCCCAGCGAGCCCACATCCCTTTTGTATTACGATACCTGACTCTTGGTCATTTGTTTCAATTCTATGTGCTCACTGATCCCAGTGGAGGGAATTTTCTCTCTTGTGTAATCATTTTTAATGGTTAAAACATATAAGGCTGACAAAATGAAAGCAGTCTCATTTCAAAATCTGCTCTTCTCACTTAAATTGCTGTCGTAATGGAGCAACTCCACCTGACTCAGTGAAATTATTTCTGACAAACTAGGACAGAACTGGCAGCCAGTTAACAGTTCAGTTTCACACTTTTTCTAAAGTTTCCCTTATTTCTACAGATTTCTCTTCTCCTCTGAAACACGAAACATGTTAATCTCTATGACAAGATGCCACAGTAGCCTGGACATGACAATCCAGATGTCCATCCCAGTCATGGGTCTCTGTACTGCTCAGTACAAGTACCAACAGGAGAAGACTAAAGAGAAATAATAACAGTCTCATCTTATATAGCCAGTCTCATGGGAATGTATTGGAAACATCTTTAGCAAGAGCAGCTATAAGTTACAAATAGCAGTTGAAATAGATAGGAGTTGTCATTTTTCAAAATTAAAATATGATTATGATGTTTCCTGACACAAGCAATAAAATAACCTAAATAAAATTAAGAGCTGACTTTGCAAAAGACCAAAGCAGAAAAGATAATATGATGTAATTATTATCTGATTTAAAAAACAACAAAACAACATACAAACAATTAGAACACACACATCTCTAGCTTGAAACAAAACAAATTTTCTGTTTAGTTATATGCTAGTGAGCATAGAATTGGCCTGTTCTGAATTCAGATGCAACATTTATTAAAACAAAATATTCTTGGATAAATAATACAACTTCCATGTTTTTAGGCAAATAACTTTTGCCCTGAATTCCAGGCGGAAGAACTCATTAAATGTAGCATAAGCTGGCATTGACTTGAATGGAGCTTTCCTTGCTTATAATAACACTATTAGTTTCTCTCCTACCCAATTATGTTAAATTATTTTATGAAAAATTAAGTAGGTTCAGATAAAAAGTTTAGCACCAAAGGCAAAAGAGTCAAACCCGCTGTCTTTAACTCATGGTGTCCCATAGATCCTCTCCCAGTCCCTCATCAACATTAACACAACTGTATCTTTCATGTGGTTCATCCCAGTGATGCAGCAGGATGGATGCTGCATAGAGGCAAACCTGACAGCAAATAATTGTTTGTGTTGTGGCTCAGATGCTAATGCATAACAGATAGTAACAAATATCTGTCTAGACCTCCTGCTGTTAACAGAGCAGAAACAAATCATGATGGACAACTTTGAAGGTACTGCACTTGAAAAGGCACTGGCAAGGGGCAAGCCAGTTCTGGCATTCTGCAAAGGGCTGCTGGTGCAGCATGTTCCCCATGCACTCCGGGCTGCATCAGCAATGTTGTGCTACAGAAGGGAAGGAAGGCTGCAGCTGATCTTAAGGAGCAGCTCAGGCACCTGGAGGTGCACAATGTTTGCAAGGTCAGCTTCACAGCTATGTGATGGAGCTGTGACATTCCTGCAGATGTGTGCATTGCCAGAAGGCAATAATTGTATGAAAGCAGTGCTGCTTTTAATTGTAATGCCTGTCTTGTGTAAGGCAGTTTGATGCTTTTCTGAGAAGTTTTAGATTGTATCTACATAGTACTCTGCCTCTGATACCAGGTGGATAAGTGTGAGATCCAGTGAACCTGGTCAATTAGATGTAAAGAGAGAAGTACACTGGCTGGGGCTCATTTTTCTCTAGCAATGTTAGTGAAACTGCCATTCCATGGAACTGCACAAAAACTCTCAGCTGCACTGTTGGACCTTTGTAGGACCTTCTTCTTTTTCAGCTTCTCAGACATGCTTATCTCAATCACAAGACAATATTGCAAAACTGAGTGGAGGTAAGCCATGTGGAGTGCTACCCAAGAGCATCCAGATCCAGTTGAGCACCCTGACACGAGTTATTTTAGCCAAGTGCATCAGCCAGGTCTCTGACCCAGAATGGACATGAGTGGAATTCAGATTCCCTCTCCTAACGCTGTAGTTTGTGAATAGATTTGTACATATGCATAAGGGTTTTCCTGTTTTATTGCTCATATATGCAGACACATATGGAATGTGTCTGTGGGAGACATGCTTCCTGGGAACACTTCAGAGAAGGACATCCTATTCAACTGATGAAATAACAGAGGGCTGTAAACACTGGAAATAGAGGAGATCTTGATCAAGGACCTTGAGAGGTCAGTTCCAGAGAAGAAAGTGAAGGAATCCTCCACTGGCTGGGAGATAAGAGAGTTCAGAGCACTCCAAAAAAGTGAAAAGTGCACTCCAAGAAAAAGGAAGTGGATATGGATGTTTGGATGTTCACAGTGCTTATTTGATGCTTATCTTTTCTTGGCAAGGAAATCCCTACTGATACAAAGCAATGTAGGAGGCAACAAATTTTATCAGTGAAATTAAAATCTATATTTAAAAAATTCATATGGGGCTTTTGACTTTGTACAATAAAATATCAAATGTTTCAGTGGGAGATGAATTCCCCACAGAAGCTGGCAATAAAATTTAAATATTTTTCTGAACTTCTTTGACTTGTCAAATCTGCAGGTTATCTTTGCATCTTCTGCAGCATCTCCATATCTCTACAAGTCAGCTTGCTCCTCGAATACAAACATGACCTATCTTTTAGATCTCTTAAGGAATATCATAGAATCATAGAATCATCTGAGTTGTAAGGGACCCTTAGAGGCCATCTAGTCCAACTCCCCTGTACAGAACAGGGACACCTACAGCTAGATCAGGTTGCTCAGAGCCTGGTCCTGCCTGACCTTGAATGTCTCCAGGGACAGGGAATCCATCACCTCCCTGGGCAACCTGTGCCAGTGCTTCATCATCCTTATTATAAAAAAAAATTCAGTGGAAACAATCTCCATTTTTGCCTTTATAAGATAAAGATTTCAGTTTAGATGTCTATTTCAAATTTCCTGGGTTGAGAAACAGTTTATATACATCTCTGTTTTTTTTTTTAATATCTCTCTATTCAACCCCTGTGTTTGGGAAATAAATGTTAGAACTGTGCACTAAGTACAAAATCATGACATATTACGGGCTTGCAGAATGACGCAACAATTTCAGTCATTTTGCCATCCATTCTTACTTGCTTTTTAAAGTCTATTTGCTTTCACAGTTCCTTATGAGTTCTTATGATGAACCACAGTAACTTTTTTCAATCTTTCGTCAAGTAGTATTTAACATTCCCATCTTTGAACATCGGTGGTATTTTTCTATGTATGAGTTGCTTTGCTTTGACTCTTCCTCTGCTTGCAGACACTTGCAATAATAAAAACATTCTGCAGTTTTTGCACTTAGTTTTAGTTTTGACATCCTAACCCAGTTACTAAAACTTCTGTATTAATTGTAAAATTGAAAATGAATGGAAAGAGATGCCACACTGCCTGAGACGAGCAGGGCTTAGCATCCAGAGAGAATGAAACTCTCATTGTAGGAATAGCCTGAAAAACAGACCTAGGATTCAATTTTCTGGATAATAGCCACTGTTTATCTATATTATGTTACAAATGATGTTTCACCATTTGCCTGCTTTTTATAATTGCTTTTCTTTTCTCTTAGTTATTATTTTTTACTTCTTTTCATTGTATTCATTGATGAATTGGTGCTATGTTGTTAATGTAATTTTTGGTTATTTAATTCATTTGTAACTGCTCTTTGGAAGTAAAAGTGAAAACAAAAAAATAGTTAGACATTTTACATCCAAGAAGGCAAAACAAAAGTGATATATTCTCCTCCTATGCAACAGATCCTAAATTCACCCATATGGTCTCACATTCCTGTCAGATGATGTTTATGCATATGTAGGATTAAAATATTTTGAATGTATTTTTGTTGATATCAGTGGATATCCAATGCTAAATTACACTCAGGTAAATGCAATATGTAAAATATTGCCTCATAATTTTGAGAATCACCTTTAGTAAAAATTTCTGATGAAAGCTGATTTATGAAGCTCAGAAAAGCAATTGCTGTAATGACACAGTCCATTCTCTCTTGCCATAAGGCATCAGAGGCTTCTTTAATTTTTTGTATTTATATTTTTTCCTCATTCTGAAAAACAGGTAACATGTGCTAACCATGGGATGTCTCACAAAGGACTACTGAAGTCCATCTTTATCCTCCTGACAATGCAAACCCAATTTAGTTCACAGAGAGGCTTTCTGAGAACTGCAGATTGAGAGCCAATTGGAGAAGTTGGTATGACCCAATCTCTGCTCAGTTTCTGCAAAACCGGAGTGATCTAACAGAAATCATAGAATATCCCAAGTTGGAAGGGACTCATAAGGATCATTAGGTCCAACTCCTGGATTTCCCTCTCCACCTGTTTTTTCCAGACCAGTCCACTACAGTCCTCCCTCCAGACCAATATTGCTAATAGATCCAGAACAGGCTGAAATTTTACCTCATGTGAATCTATATACCAACAGTGTACATAAAGGATGGAGGGAAATATCCAGCACATGGAGTCTGCTTCACAATGAACATGGGCTGCCATGCACTTCCCTTGAACCCCACTTGGCGAAAGGAAGTGTGACTTTAGTGTGTGAAACACACTAACTGTGTTTTCTTTGTATCTCAGCCACAGAGAAGACAAAGTGTTCAATCCTCCAAAAAATAACTCTGCTGAAATTCACTCGGTTGCTGAACTGGTTGGTAAAAAACAGAGTGGTGGATTGTAGCTCACTGTTCTGTCCCCAAGAACATGCACCGCTGTGTTCAGCTCACAATGAGGCTCCCCTTACCCTTCCTCTCCCAGTTTAACCATGCTCCTTGCTTGCCCTTCCCCTCCATACTGGGGATCCTTCCTGCCTTATGTCCCACAGCTCTGCCAAGCCCCACTGCTGATTGTCCCACCACTGCCCTTAGCCATTCCCCACACTGCCTGGCCTCCCCTCATGTTCTTTTGGCAGGACTCATCTAAAGATAGCAGAGGAATTCTCCAGCTTTCTAACTGGAGATTTGACAAGTTGCCTGAGACTTTTCCAGTCTCCAAAATGGCAAATTCACAGGAAGACCTCTGCATCCTGCTACTGAAAATAATTTTGTGCAAACTGTAAGTCCTCAGCCACCACTTCCCTTCCTCAGCAGCTCCCCAGTTCTGGAATTATCTAACATTTCAGAGTCTTCTCCCAGTAAAATTCCCCAGATATCCAACTGCCTATTGCTGGTCACACCCAAAATTGCTTAATTCTTGACAGTACAGAGAGACACTGAATTCGTGGACAAACTTGGTCAGAATTTATAAGCTACTCTTTTCCCCTATGTCTGGCAGCACAGACAGAGGCAGTGGTTTTCTGAGTACACATTGCTAGGCAATGCCTCACATAATGCAAAGACAGATAAGAAGGTGCTACACCCCTTCTGCTTGACCCCAACAGTCAACACACTTGGCTAAGATATGTGAAGATTTGTCAGCAGGAATAAAGGAGTAGTAATTACTGCTCCTCTAAAAAAAAAATTTAAAAATCCCTCTAGTATTAGCACCACCCAGTACTACATACTTGGTTCTGTAATATATGATGCTGTTAAGAGCTGAATAGCACCCCATTCACGTACAGTCTACAGCTGACTCAATGGTGCAACGCAAATCCTTAATCCTGTATATCTGAAGAAGCTTCCAGGAAACTTCAGAGCATCAGAGCATAGGAAATGCACTTGTTGGCTGACTTCAATCTTTCCTGTTGAGATACTAGTGCAACTTCCTGCTCTAAGGACCAAGACCAGATACCACCTTTTTAGTATCTAAAGGGGGGTGTAAGAAAGAAGGGGACAGAGTCTTCAGTGATGTCTCTTGTGGAATGATAAAGGAAAATGTTTCACACTAAAAGGGGAGATTTAAATTAAACATAAGGAAGAAGTTTTTTACTATAAGAGTAGTGAAGCACTGGAACAGGTTGCCCAGAGAAGTGGTGGATGCACCACCCCTGGAGAAACACAAAGTCAGGCGGGACCAGGCTCTGAACAATCTGGTCCAGCTGTTCATTGCAGGGGAGTTGGACTGGACAACCTTTAAGAGTTCGTCCAGTTCAGATGATTCTATTATTTGATGTTTCAGAGCCATGATGTTCCGGGCCATTTCTCAATCATCTGTTCTTTCTCTGGCCCAATCAATATGTCATGGTTTGCCATAAAATTAGATCTGCACAGCACTAAGTCAGGACTTTGACTTTATATGGGTAGGGAATGCCTGGCGCTATGATCTCCAAAGTCTCCATCCTTTTCTGTGCGTGAGGCATTTTTGAAAATGTTGTTTAGATTTTAAATAAAATAAAGGTTCAGAACTAGCAGAGCTTAATCTCCTTCTCTGTTTTTGGAAACTTGACTAGGTAATCATTTACATTTTTACATGACTCTTACTTGTTTTAAATCTGGCTATTTTTGGAAATGTTACCCAGTCACCTTTTTACTCTGTAGACCAATCCCTATGCAAGTATCACAGACTTATCTAGATCAATCTGTGCCCGTGACGGGGCAGCAGGCCTGCAGGCCCAATGGACCAAAGAAAAAAGAACAGCGGCAACAATCTAAGAAGGAAACTTAATTTTACTAAATACGATATCAGAATGCAAGATATCACAATATAATGCAATATAATTGGAATTTGAGGCTAATAAATCAAAGAAAATGAGAGAGAAGAGTATCCAAAATGAAAAGCTTTACTTTGAACTGAAGGCATACAGCTGGGGAGCACAACCACACACTGCCAGGCAGCAAGAGAGAGAGCCCTGTGACTGCCTCCCATGACTTATCTTCCTCTCTGAACACAAAGTCCTCTGGGTGTGTAGTTCTTCTTCTCTTCTGAGAACCAGGCATCCAGAAAGTTCTCAGTCCACTGAACTGAAGTATTAACTATTCAATTCCCCATGCTTTACATGATGTTATGATGTGGAATACCGATAACAAGAATCTTAAAAGCATTACATCAGGGTATACCAGGACAGAGGTCCTTATGTTCACCTGAGTCACATTAAGTGTGTGAGAACTGACATACTAGACTGCTTTCAAAGAGAAACCTTTGCTTTCTGCCTTTATTTCCTTACTACATCTTACCTTACCTTACATGCATCAATGGAGTTTCTTGACTATTCCAGGCAGAGATGGAACTGAGGTCTCAGACAGTGTCTTCCACTCCATTATGCATATGTATGGAAAGACAATAGTATTGAATGACAGATTAACACACTGAGTTTGATACACAAAGGTTGAAAAAGGAATGGATGTTTTCTACCTTTCACTTCCAGAGCTGCTTTTCAAGCTAGCAGGATGCTGGGAATCTTCATTAGACAAATGTTTGCTATTTATGTTCTTAATTAACTGTGACTTATTGGAATCCTTCCTCTTGTTTCATTTAATTTTATCTCTCCCTATGTAGCATTTTTATTTCTCTTGCCTGTCTCTCAGGATTCCCCAACAGTAGCCAGAGGGTAGGTTTGGTTCCAGTACGAATGAATTTTCCAGTGTTAATTTTATTCAGCTCTTTTCTGTTGTATATTTGATCTGCCTGTTTATTTTTAATACGTTTTTATTTGGGTCTTATTATCCAATACTTTGTGATTTATGATTTTAGGTATGATGTAATCTCAAAATCAGAACAGTGTTGGTTGGAAGACAGCAGGAATATCACCAAGTAGATGAGGTCACCTGCAGCTCTGCCTGGCACGGTGTTGAACATCCCTAAGGACAGACTTCACAGTTTCCCTAAGTACACTGTTCCATTTCCATACTGCCCTCCCAGTGGGTCTTTTACATCGTTGTTTTTTTTCTAAACTCTGAGCCTCCCAAATCACAAACTTCCACTATTGCTCTTGTCTACTGAGAAGAGTTTCAAATTGTTGCAGGCAGCTAATAGCTATTGCTTCCTTATTACTAGATTAAACAAGCCCAGTTCCTACAACCTCTCTCTGCTGGACCTGTGCTGTGACCCTCTGCTGGACTAACTCCAGTTGCTCTTCATCTCTCATGAACATGGCGGCTGAGGAATATACCAAAATCTGACAGCAGTGTCCAAGGTGAAGCCTCACCACTGCTCAATAGATGAGGACAAAAGGAGGCTCAGGGGAGACTTTATTGCTCTCTAAAACTCCCTTAAAAGAAGTTGTAGCGAGGTGGGGGTCAGCCTCTTCTCCTAGGTAACAGTAGTAGGATGAGAGACAATGGACTTCAGTTGTGCCAGGGCAGGATCAGGTTGGATGCTAGGAAAAATTTCTTCTCCAAAAGAGTGATGAGGCATTGGAAAAGTCTGTTTAGGGAGGTAGTGGAGTCATCATCCTTGGAAGTGTTCAAGAAAACGATAGATGTGGCACTGAGGGATATGGTCCAAAGTGGTCACAGGCATGGGCTGGCAGTTGGACTAAATGAAATTATTGGTCTTTCCGACCTTAATGATTCTACGATTCTATGATTCTCTTCCGTCTGCTGACAAAGGTCCTTGTAGTGTATGCTAGTATAAGGTTTGCTTGCTTTGCAACAAACATAATGGTGGTTTGTGTTCAGTCTGGCATCCCCCATTTTCATTCCTGAGCCAGTCGCTTCCCTGCATCAAAGCAGGGGTTACTCCTCTACACACACAATCCTTCTCTACTGAGCCTCACAATTGTTTCATTGGTGCAATCAACTTTACTGGGGTCAGGGGACTGAGGGCTCATTTTAGTCACTCCCACTAGTTTAATGTCATCACAGATTTGCTTGGGGTGCCCTCTCTGTCCAGGCTGCAGATGATATTTAGAGGCTTGGGCCTCGGTGTTGACCTCTGACACACTTTACTGTTACTGATGCAACAAGATACACGGTGAGACTTCACCATGGTAACTCAAGACAAGATCCAAAATGTAGTGAGACAAATGGGAACATTTTAATTGACTCTGCCAATGACCAGGTGGTTCAGGTCCCTAGATATGATTTAGCCTTAATTTGTGTCTCCAAGCTGTTTGAGTATAGGCAGAAGCACTTTCAAACAATTATCCTTAGGATTCAGCCACAGAAAACACCTGGCCAGAAATTTTAGTTCTCTGGGCTAAGGGCCAGATAATCAGTGACTACAGGTACCCCGTGCCAAAACACATCTTCGATAATCAGTGACTACAGGTACCCCGTGCCAAAACACATCTTCACCTATTGGCGATAGAAGGTGATAGAATGAATATTACACTAGAGCATTGCTATTCCTGGTTAAAGAGTGGAATACTGTACAACTACATTTTATTTGATATCATCTTAAGTGTTGTGTTACAATAATAAATGTGTGTGAGTGTTTGGTGGTTCAGTTAAAGGACAGAGTAAGATAATAGCATAAATGAATAAGGTAATAGCTTATGTAACATATCCCAAAGTACCTGTTTTATCATGTATTTTCATTAATAACTTAATTTTAATTCCTCATATGTATGGCTGAATGTGAACTAGTTTATTCTGATGGAAGTGATAAAAATTTACTATCATGGGGCAGGCATCACTTTTAACATTTTCTTGGAAAGACAATTTTTTTCTGTATAGTTCATTCAGCGGGGACAGCCTTGTGTTATATTAGGAACTAAGTTAGCTGTTCCTCTTCAGTATTCTCTACTTATATGCTTTCAAATTATGTCTAACTTTAAAAGGATGAGGCTCTGCTTTTTTACACGTGAAAACAGACACACTGTTACTCATTTGTCATTAAGAAAAGCATACAGTAGAATGCAACATCTCTGTTTTATGCTCTTGTTTGCTTGGGTTGTGAACCTCATCTTTGTATAAATTGCTTTAACTCATTAACAAAAATCTTTTCTATTCCATCATGAGGGTATAGAACAGAGAGTAGTATCTAATCGTGGTTTATCAAGATGACTCCTATCAAAGCCACCTTGAATATCTCAGTAACTGGGTTAGTGATGTGCTGGAATAAGCCCATCTGGTGGCTGAAATTCAATTCTCTGTCTAGAAAAAAGACTAGAAAAAGATTGTAATATTCAATAAGGAAATTGGACTGACAAAAGAGAGCATCCAGACCACATGCCAGAAGACCAACCTGGAGGAAGAAAAAAGATAAACGAATCCGCCAGGCCTAGGACACTCTCCAAGGAAGGACTCACAGGAAGAATGAGGTCACAATTGGAGCAGGGAGTAGTGAGTCTAGGAAAGGGGTCTGTAAGTTTTCTAGCATTTTTTCAGTAAAAAGGGAATGAGAAATTCTTCTGAAATTACTGTCTGGTTCATGTATTCGTCATGTAACCACTGAAAATGTAAATTAAGTTAAGGGAAATACCCAGCTTAGCCTTGGCTTTAGAACTGCAGAGTCCAAAAAGAGCAGGAACTTCCACATTCCAGAAACACCTTGGAAACTCAACAGTAAGCAAAACTGACCTGGCTTTTCCCAGGCCCACTTGGCTCAGGAGTACATGGGATTCAGCAGTGATTCACAGAGCACTGATATTCATCTAGAGCCAAGCTGCGACTTTTGCACATTGTGTTCCTGGGATGGATACACAATCCACACCAGTCACTTAACAAACTGAAAGCATCATTCAGCTCACTGTTACACTGCAGCAAAATTGGGTGAGGCTTCATGGACCCTTGCCAATTTATAGCCACTGCATTCTGGCCCCACTGAGATCACTGGAGTAAAAGATTTTCTATTATATGTTTCAAATCAGCTTAAGATCTTATGTTCTCATTAGAAAGATTTATTAGATTGAACACCTGGGCCTGAAGCCAGAAAGTCTTAAAAATGTAACTAAAACAGAATATTTCAGTGTCGCATCAGCATGATGGGCAATCATAACCACAATATCACATATTCCCCTCCTTATGCTGTTTTTTTCTTAGAATATCAGGTCAAAAACAATAAGGTAAGGATGGAGACCTGAGAACACAGTCCTGCCATACAAGATCACAATACTTCATGAAAAATTCTTTTGACTGAAAAGGATGAAAAAGTCTAACAGATTTTAACAACACAGCCTAATCCATCTTCAGGTATTCGAGACAAAGGAGCAGAAAAGCTGTGTCATAGGAAAACAGGAAAGCCATCTCCCAGGGTTGTTGCTTTACAGGTTATCCCTTGTAAATGCCTGAAAGGGGATTCACACTCTGCAAGACAGAGATGGGATGACAAGCAACTCCAAGAGGAGTTTGCTCCCATCGTCAGTTGATGCACTGAGTTGCAGATGTTCTTAAACCCTAATCCATGCAACCATTCACAGAATAAAGTAGTCAAAACTGACCATGAGTCTCCTAGATTAGTTTTTTATAGACAGAGTGTGGTTGTTCAGAATATTTTTTGTTGGAGTTTTCTTCTCCTGTTTTTATTTTGTGTATTTCTTTTGGAACATCACCAAGGAGGCTGCAAAATACTGCCTGTACTCTGTACAAAGAATAATGACTCTCGTCCCTGCATACTTTTTCCCATTCTTATACCATTATCAATGTTAAACTGTCTACCATATCCAGGTGTTTCCTACAGCAGGGCACACCTGAGACAGATCTCTGCTCCCACAGGCTGTCATTTTTACATCTGCAGCAGAGAGGAAAGCAATTTTCCTGATCTGGACATAACAATAGAGTTTTGCGCAACGCTCCACTGCCCTGGAGAAGAAACAACTACGATATAAACACAAAACTGTCTGCCAGTTGGCTCTGCTTGCTAAAACAACAAAAGCAAGTCCTTGATAATCTAATCTTTACCTTAGGAAGGGTAAAAAAAAAAGAAAAAGAAATGAGTCTACTAAAAGCATGGTGTGAAGTATCCCTGTAGAGTATTTCCCAGCCAGCCACAGAACAGCACTGGAAAGAGGATTGTTAGCCTTCTTTAATTCTTTAAATTCAGATTTAAATACAGAGTAGATCATGACACTACACTTCATTTGTAAGTGTGAAAAATCAATAATTTTCTTTATGCTTTCATTTGCCTCTCAAAGACTGCAGGAACAATTCCTGTCCTCATTCAGAAATAACCAGCAACAATCAAGTCCAGGCAAGAAAAAAATGCATATTGATTGACAGGTAGTTCTGGGAGGGACAGAGGGTGTTGGTAGAAATGATGATGAAGGCATCAATGTATTTCATGAATTTTCCTTCTGAACAGCCGCAGGCTGCCTGTAATAACTGAAGCACACTGTGTGTATCCTCTATCATCATACACCCTGAGACCATCAAGCAGAGCTCGAAGTATCAGGACAACTAGTAGATACCCTTCAAATGCTCCTGATCCGAACTGCAGGGCAGACATTGAGTTAATTATGCTGTACTAAAGGATGATGAGTCCAAGAAATCCTCTCCTCTCCTCTCCTCTCCTCTCCTCTCCTCTCCTCTCCTCTCCTCTCCTCTCCTCTCCTCTCCTCTCCTCTCCTCTCCTCTCCTCTCCTCTCCTCTCCTCTCCTCTCCTCTCCTCTCCTCTCCTCTCCTCTCCTCTCCTCTCCTCTCCTCTCCTCTCCTCTCCTCTCCTCTCCTCTCCTCTCCTCTCCTCTCCTCTCCTCTCCTCTCCTCTCCTCTCCTCTCCTCTCCTCTCCTCTCCTCTCCTCTCCTCTCCTCTCCTCTCCTCTCCTCTCCTCTCCTCTCCTCTCCTCTCTTCTCATTTTTTTCCTTTTCCCTTTTTCTTTTTTTTTTATTCGGAATCTACAGAAGGAGATTTTCGTGCATTTGGAAAACTTCAGGAGGTTATTCAACAGCTGTTTCCTACTGCGAACTTTCATCTGACTGATACACTAAAGCATTAATAAATAACACATATTTATAGGAAAATAACAAGTAGTGGAAATACTGAATTCATTACTTTTTATTCTGGCATAGCCTTGTATGATTGTGGCTACCTGAACGTAATTATACAAAGATATCCTAGTGGGAAACATGAGTACAATTTCAGTGTTTATTCTTACAACGTTGTTGAACAAGCCAATTCAACTGGGCAGCTCCAGTCAGCCACAACTATGCTGTCTCCTTCCTGCAGAGTCCTGACATCTTTATTTATAGGGATGCAAATGGATTTTGAGTTTCTATAAGAGATATTAATACCTCTGTTAATTATTTTGCAGATAAAATGCAAAAAGGTGATATTTTAATGCCAATTTTGAATTTGACCGATCTGGAAAAACAAAGTACAAGAAAATCTGCTCCTGGGAAGTTAATGTTCACTGTGAAATACGGAAGAACACAAGTTGGTGAGTACTTCCACAAACTTTTTTCTTGCATATTTTGGTTATATCCTCATTACTCGATAAGCTCCAAGTCCACTCATAAACTAGACTCTTCCCATCTCCTTCAATGACCTCCACCAATATCTATGTATCTTCTACTCTCATGCTGTGTACTGAGGTAGACCTGTTGGGTCATATGCTATGCCTGGTCGTACCCTTGCTGGCTCTCAAGTCAGCCATATGGATAGAAAATGGGTAGGGCAAGTAGACAAAATAATGGTCCAGAGTCATCACCTTCTGTGCAGCAGATGATGAATTGTCATAATTTTTGTGTTTCACAAGCAGGGAAGAAAATACTGCTAAAGCTCTCTGGCATGATACGTACTATTATGTACAGCTATGAGGAGATGGAGTCACACAGGTCTTCTAGATTTTTTTAAAGTAGCATCTGAGAGACTTTCACATAAAATTTCAAAGTTCCTTGTGTACTTCACATAGTCAACAAAATGTTTGACCTAGTTAAGGTATTAAAAATATTTCCATCTGTACAGACTTGATGCTTGCTGTGTTTCAGAGGAGGAGTATGCTTAGGAATTTCAAGATGTGCAGTGTGATTTATCTTCTGTAAGAGTTGTCGGGTTATTCACTAGTCGGCAACAATTTATTGTACTACCATATGGAAGAACAGAATTTGGAAAGAGATAAGAGAAGGATGATCTCAGAAGGGGGCCTGCTAGAAGATAAGAATTGTGATTCCCCTCCTCCTAGAAGATTTTATTTGGGCCTGCATTTTGGATATAACTTACAGAATATTCAAAAATTAGGGCCAATCCCACAGAAGGAGAGGAAGGAGGAACTGGAGTTTTATCCCTAGAGTAAAATTCAATCTCTCTGGTCTTGTATAGCTTCATTGTACGTGCCAATTCTAGCCATCATTGATCCCAGCAGGAAAAGGAAGATGAGTATTATGGAGTTAAAGGGGAAAGAAATCAAATCCAGATAGAACAAAATCACACATTTCAATTTGCATCTGTATCATCTTTGAAACTGTGGTTGTGATTATTGAACGGAGATGACTGGAAATGTCTTTCATACCAAAATGACTTCGTTGCTCTGAGTTTTCCTTTTAGCATGTCAAATCAATTAGCTGGTGTTTGGACAATGCTTTGAAAAGAGGAAGCAAGATATTACATGCACACATACATGCACATGTGCATCCCCACACCCTTCTGTGCAATTAGAATCTGTAAGAAGAAATGGAAATCGATGCTTTAAGTAGCAGAAGGAACATACAGTGCAGATATTTAAGGCTTATGTTACTTTGTAGAACCTTCTTAGAAGAACAAAGAAATAAAATCACTTTTGAAAATAAACCTAAAAGGAACGAAGGGCAGTCAGTTCACAAGTAGAGAATTTTTAAAGTTTTCACTCTGGTGTGCATTTAAAACTACACAGACTCAACATAAAATCTGTGATTCACTGAAGTCTTATGGGCATTGGAAAGTAATGCATATGTATTTTATTTCATTTTTCCATTCTTTTACACACAGACATAGAATCTATATTTGTCAATATAATATATTTCCATTCACTGGATCGTTATTTCCATCTCACTAAAGATTTTTATTTGAATTAAAGCCTTCAAACTAACAAGCCATCCATTTTCAGTCCTTCTACCAAAAAGATACTACACAGTTTAAATTAGACTAAAGCACCTATTGGATCATTATTTTTAATTGCAAAATAAGTGAAGACTATCAGTTCAAGACTGCTGAGGATAATCTACACTTAATTTGCTGGGTATTTTGAAGCTACAACAGAAAATAAATGTTTGAGAGACACATGCCAAGAATACCGGACAGCTCTTGGGCAGCAACAGTTACTGATGTCATAGTCGAAATGAAATGGCAGTGTGACTACCATCCACATGTCATCTTAAGATATCGCATTTTTTTCCTCTGTTACATCCAGTATCATTGCCACTCAAAACTCACTAATGTGTCAGAATTCAGATAGGTCAAAAGTATGGTGAAATAATGAAAGAAAAGTAAGATACCACGTTGTTCCAAAATATGATTCAAGGAGCAAAGATAAGGCAAAGCTTTCAAAGTTGTTCAGAGTGTTCTTGGTTGGCACATTTTAGTATTTTCTACCACAATTTTAAACTGAACCCCCTAGCTCTGGTGTTATTCTACAAGTTTTTCATAATGCTGTATCCACTGAGCTCCATAAACCTACCCTCATATGTGCAAACATGTATATGGAAGAAAATAACTTGCCTCTACTGACAAGTCCCTCTAGGGTGATGAACATAAATCTATAACTCAGATCTCAATCAGAAAAAAATGTCTTACCTTGGAGTAGTATTTTTGTGTTTTGCTGATTTGATGTCATAATAACAAATTGCACCAAAGATAATGCAAACAACGAGGGTGTGCCTAGATTAGCACTTCAGTTTTGCCCTGAAGAACATTAGTGAAACAAACATCCCAGTAGCACCCATTTACTTATTTCAATTCACATCACGAGCAGTCACAGAGAGCATACACTGTGCTCCCCTTAGAAGAAACTAAAACAGAAGGTGAGCTCCAGCTATTATTGAGCATCCAGCTCATGGACCAGGCAAGAGCAAGCTGGAAATAACCCACCAGCGTGATGTACAAACTTTGTGTATTAGATCCTCAACACCATTTCTATGCTCAACATCTCCTCCTGGGAAACACTACTAGTCATTATAAAGATAGCTGTCAGGTATTACTTTAATTCCTTTTATTCCTCTTCCCGGCACTGTTTTTACCTTTTCACTATTGGCTTGTAGACAAGTGCAGAAGACTAAGAGAAGAAAAATTTGGAGAAAAAAGACCATATTTTGTTTGATGCGACAGAGAGGATAGAAAAAGAGGTCACATTTATGGTTTAGGAAAATGTGTTTTGCAGCAATACTCTGGCTGGATATGCATGGTGCAAAACTAAAAAAAGCCACTGTACCCAAAATGCTGAGATTCACATGACCTGAACTAAGGGTAAAGCACAAACCTTTGACATCAGATAACAATTCTTTCCTCTATCCAGAATCACTTCAGAGATGCAAAAGTCTTCTTTAACACTTCCATTAACACTCATATTTCATATTAAAAGCGGAAGGACAATCTTAAACAAAAATAGAAATGTCCTTTTTCACTTGAACTACATGGACAGTACTGCTTTCAGCTGTAGACATCTTGTGACATAAAGAGACCTGCGAATACTCAAACAAAAATGGCTATGTAGCCGACAAGTGAAAGAGGATATTGATAGAGCCATTATCACCACAGTGAAGTGATTTAGAAGGCATAATTTTAATGTACCAGCTGTTCCATTTACTTTCCCTGCTTTCAATGCAGTGTGCAGAAGTGAGGACACTGGAAAGCTGTCTTGTCCTGCTGGAATGGAAATACTTCCTGAGCAAAAGAAAACAAGACTGATGACACAGAGCTAGCTTGGGTTTCCCCTAGTGACTGAATCTGCCTTAAGCTTGTGTCTCTTCACCCTGACCCGAGGAAACCTTCAGTGAAATAAGCACTTGCTTCAAGTACTCAGTTTATGTCTGGACTGACACAGAATAGCCTTAGTGTAAGCAAGAATCTGGATTCTAAGTACAAAACGCTTAGTAGAGTATTTCTTATTTCAGTGCACTTTAGTGTATAAGAACCATATTGTCATATGAACATTCAACATTTTTCAAATGGCCAGAGAAAGTAAGTTAATTCCCCACTTCAAACACACACGATATATACAACCAACCTCTTTCACAGAATCACGGAATCACAGAATCATTTGAATTGGAAGAGACTCTTAAAGGTCATCCAGTTCAACTCCCCTGCAGTGAACAGGGACACCACAACAAAATCAGGGTGCTCAGAGTCCTGCCCAGCCTGAACTTGGGTGTCTTCAGGTATAGGGCATCCACCACCTCTCTGGGCAACATGTTCCACTGCTTCACCAGTCTTATGGTAAAAAACTTTTTCTCATATCTGATCTAAATCTCCCTTCCTTTAGTTTGGTACCATTACCCCATGTCCTATCATAGCAGACCATGCTAATGAATCTGATCCTTCTTTTTCTTATATCCCCTCGTCAGGTATTGAATGTCTGCTAGCAGCTCTCCCCAGAGCCTTCTCTTCTCCAAGCTGAACAGCCAAATCTCTCTCAGCTTGTATTCAAAACAGAGTTCAATTCCATGGATCATTTGTGTGGCCCTCTTCTGGACATGCTCCAACAGATCTATGAACCTCCTGTACTGAGGACTCCACATCTGGATTCAGTACTCCAGGTGAGGCCTCACCAGTGCAGAGTAGAGGGGCAGGATCACCTCCCTCACCCTGCTGGCCATGCTTCTTTTGATGCAGCCCAGGATACTGTTGGCTTTCTGGGTGGTGAGGGGCACATTGCTGGTTCATGTCCAGCTTTCCATCCACCAGTACCCCCAGGTGCTTTTTGGCAGGACTGTGCTCAATCCTTACATCCTCCAGCTTGTACTGACAGTGGGGGTTGCCATGATCCAGGTGCAAGACTTTGCACTTGGATTTGTTGAACATCACAGAGTTCTCCTGGGCCCCCTATCTGGGCCATACATCTACAGAAGTAGATCATCAACCCTGTCAAACCTGATTTATTGCTTTGGTTTATTGTTTTTTGTTTTTTTTACCCACTTGTGGCAAGAACTGTTTAATTAAATTTTTGAGATAAGGATTAAATTCACCTCATCCTATAGTTGTAGCTTCAGTATTAGAGCTGTGTTTGGATGTGCTTGTGCGTTGGTGTGGTCCTGGAGCTGCCAGTTGGTCTCTGCAGAGGTGGCACAAGGGATTGCAGCAAGATGATTGCCTGAGATCCCAGCCACTCTCACGTCAAAACCTTTTCTCAATCCCTTCAGGAACTTTCCAGGTGGGAATTTCAGCTTCTGCTGTGCCTGGACCATCTGACAGGAATTATCTTCATGCTTCAATGTGTTAGCATCTAGGATGGAAAATTTGGCAATGCCAGCTACTCTCCAGAAAGTTCCTGCTGTAAAAACAACCTGAGTATACAGGAATAGGACATTTCTACATAGTCAGTAGAAACCATTCCTGTTGGTGCAGAAATGGTCATTTAGAAAAGTCTTTTCTGCATAGCTAAAACATTCATTCACAGTGGCTCATGCTTATAATTGTGTGGTCATGTAGGATCACATCCCAGTAGGATCACTAGCAGAGCAGAAGAGAAGCTCAATGAGTCAGCTATTCAGCATCTTCTGCTCAGCTGAAGATGCCACCAGAAGGACCCTCACAGCAGAGACTCCCATCAAACTCTAGCTGGTGACTGTCTATCCCAAATCAAGAGATTTAATTTTTCAAGTGAGTGTTACCTTGTGCAGAGATCTTAGTAAACTAGTTTAGCATGCATGTTGTCCATTATTATCTGTGCTGCATCTCAGTGTCATTCCAGTCCTTCCCACTGTTATCCTGACAACCACAGGATTCACAGGAAGGGAAAACTGTTAGAAGGAAAAGATGACTATTACTTCTACTGATATTTAATGAAGGTTCTTATTTACTTTCTTCATTAATCTTGAATAAAGATGTACAGTACTATTAAGCAAGTTTCAGCCAGCTTCGTTATAGCAACTCAATGAAAAGCTCAATATAGAATTTCTTGCCTTAACTCCAACTAGCTTTCTGCTGCTTTTCATCACTGTATTCTTCTGCTGGACAAAGAGTAACATACCAATTTTAAAAATCAGTAAGTACTCCAGAATTTCTTTGGCAGCTTTAGCTGGAATGCACAAAAGGTGTTTGTTATAAACATTGGAGTTACTATGACTTGTTACTCAGATTAGACACAAATGCAGTTTTTTGCCAGTATTATATAGAACATGGCCAGCCAAAGCAACGTTTTAGCAGAACTAATGCAGTAGAGACCATTTTGCCTGTAGAATTTGTTTGTAAACAAACACGGAAAAAAATGATTCTTTTGTGCAGTTATCTTTGCATGGGATGATTCATTCATTGCACTTTTCTTCACAGTGCTGCTAAAAGCTCCCTGCCCAAAACTCCACACTACTATAAAACTCTCTCTAGACTTCAAAACCTGCAGAACTTCCCAGAAATGTCTTTCTCCTTCACTCTTGTTAATTGCAACACTAGTTTCACTGTTAACAGCTGTATGCCTGTTGCAATGGCAACTCTCAGCAGAAGCTCAGTGGTTCACTTTGTGTTATACTGTCCAGATTAAAAATAATAGCTAGTTTTCTAGTGCTAATCTTTAAAAACAAGTGCATGAAAACAGTGTGTGTGGACATGGTATAAATACTACAGAAATAGCACTCTGATGGCTTGAATTTCTTATGAAACAAGATTAATGAAACCTTTATTTGCCATCTGACACCAAAATTACTGGCTTAATTCTTTCTCTTAGAACACACTGTATAATTTAAAACCCATTTTTCATTGTTTTATTTTACACTTTAGAGGGTAGTCACACAAAACTAGAAGTGACAACTACTAACAGTGAGGCAGTGTTTCCTAATATCTCCAGATAGCACATATATCTTATATTCTTCAGCACTGTGCAATTACTAAAAGAGGTGAGAAATCCACGTTTCTGTTGAAGTTTTATTCCTATAACGGTGTAATGTGGCAAATAATCCAAAATTGAAAGTGAAAAGGGTTGTGATATGATTGAAATGAAGCAGCCAAACAAGACCTAAGGTTCTGTCTCATGAAAATGACATGAACACTATCAACACAACTGCCACCACCACCCACAGACTAAGGGAGTGTACATGCTTTTATAACAATACCACTAATCACTGGGACAGCCAGTTGGCCAACAATATGGTAATTAATAACAGATGATCACACAAAATGACTATCACAAACAAAACCTCCAGGGTGATTAATACACATAGATTTAAAAGAAACTTTAGAGTAACCATTAACATGCCACAATTCACCATTGAATTTCTTACTCTTAAAAGACACAAGCTAAAACATCGAAAAAAAATATCTGCAGAAAATAGTCACATTACTCCTTACTGCCTCTCTCTAGGCAGCAGTTCTCCTATCTTGAGGAACTGGTCAAAATTTTAATTAAAAACGATGCATCATGTAATGTGATTTTTCACTGTGTTTCTTGAGAAAGAAAATATCTGTCCAAATCACAGGTTACAAATAAATTCACACTGAGTTTAGATTAGAAGCAGATTCAAAATACGAACTATGTTCAAATTCTGCTATTTTCCCCATGGGTACCATCTCCACTGGACCATGGCCTGTTCTATTGTCCTTATATTACTGACATCTCTGGTTTGAACCAGAAATTTCATCCTGAAAATAAGCACCTTTTTCCCAAAAGTCACTTCTTCACATAAATCTATTCCCACACACACAGAGGAAAAAAAAAGAGAGTATTAACATTATTGATTTCACATTGCAAAGAGTTTTTCTTGGAAAAATATCTGACCAGTTCCTAGAATTAGTTCACAGCAGGTGACAAAATAGCATCATCACCACAAACTAGGGGTCTTTCTCTGGGCTTAGCAAGCAGCCTGAAAGAAAGCACACCCTTCAAGCTATAAATCATCCATGCAGGCAGCTTAATAATCATTTACAGCTGATCATAGGAACTAGCTATTACTCTAAAGAAAAAGCAATTTTGTATTACTAGAGAAATTAAAAAAGGGAATTTCTACACATAATACACACTGTATGACTGTGACTTAACAACGATTTTACACCAGTGTAACTTTATTTCAGCTCAAACATCAAACAAGAGTACTGGAATAAGAAGTGACCTGACAGGAAAGACATCTGTAAGCATGGGGAAAATTATACATCTCCTGATAAAAAAATCAGTAAAATTAACTTCAGCATACAGTAGGTAAAGGAGCTGATGCAGACTCTATTTTCACTTCATTACTGGTGCTTAACTAGAAATCACGACTATTGACTAGAGTCAGATTGTACTATGGATATGGAAATAAAAGCAGGGTAAAGAGTTCCTCTTTTGCTCTGTACTCCAGGTCACAATATCTTCTCATCATTGATGGTCACCTCCAAGCCTCTGCACTGTCACCATCATTCTGGCCCTTTTAACAGACATGGCAGTGCAGTAATGAGCATGGTGCACAATCTTGCTTATGGTGCAATTCAAAGTGTCACTCAAACCTTTGTGGTCAGATATTCCTGTGTGGCCCTCACCTTCCTAATTCTTCCGCCTAAGGGTATGTAATTAATTCCTCTTTAAAGATGCATTCCACATCTTCATGCTCCATGCCTCAGTTTATTGTCACTGAAGGCTCAGAAGCGTTGGCCAAGAAAGTGCTGTCAGACAGAAGTGCCCAATTGTGTATCCTTTAAGCGAGTTTTTGGGTGAGTTTTTTTTTCCTGCAAAATGAACAACTCTTCAGAGTACAACTATAAACATTTGAAGCTCATCAGCCATTCCACCAACTCACACCTTCTTTCCAAATACACGTCAAGGTACTGTGTCAAAAATACATTTTGTTTGCAGTGTAGTGCTGTTTAAGATAGGGAGAGTTTAGAGCTTGAGATAGTACAGAGGAACACCCATGTTGTTAGTATATGCTGCTTAAGAAAAGGGCATGGGATGGATACTAAAGACTCAAACATTCCCAGCTCCTAGTATGAGGTTTTATTAGCACAAGGAAAAATTAAATTTGGAAAATTATCTTCTATGTAAGATGCTAAATAAAGTATGTGAAAACCAATCTCACTTGCCCAGTATTTTTCTCTGTGCTTTGTGTTCTTTTCTCATCCATTTTCTGTAATCCACAAGTTCTCAGTGCTCTCATAACTTGAATAAGCGTATGTAATCCCCACTGTGTTCTTAGGAAAATCACCTCTCTAAATCATTAGACCCAAAAGATTTCTCTTTCTACTGAAGGGTTTCCCCTTCTCCAGCCTGGAAATAGGAAACTTCACTGCTTCTTGCCACAACATCTTCATCAGAACAGTGAGAATACCACATTCAGCTCTTGGGCCCACACATACATGCTGGGGCTCGTTGGAAGAACATGGACCTGTTGAAGTACGAAGGCCATGAGGATTACTGGGGGCTGGAGGACTTCTGTGAAGTGAGGCTGAGAGAATTAACACTGTTCAGTCTAGAGAAAAGGCTCCAGAGAGATCTTATTGCAGCCTTCCAGTACATAAAGGGGGCCTACAGGAGAAAAAGAAGTGGGACTTTTTATCGGGGAATGAAGGGATACACAAAGGGGCAAAGATTTTAATTGAAAGAGGGTAGATTCAGATTAGATATTCAGAAGAAATTATTTCCTGTAAAGATGGTAAGGTACAGCTACCCAGAGAAGCTGTGAAGAATCCATCCTGTCCAGGGCCAGGCTGGATGGGGCTTTGAGCAACCTGGTCTCGTGGAAAGAGTCCACCTCCATGGCAGAAGAGTTGGAACTGGGCTGCCTTTGGATCTCTTCCATTCCAAACTGTTCTATAATTCTATGATCTAGAATATCATACCTGCACAGCAGGCTGCAAAACATCACAAAAACTGCAATAGCAAACCTAACAATATATCTAATAGTACCTACATGTCATGAAGATGTACAGAAACAGTATTGTCTGCTAGTTTGGGGGCTGAAGGACCACTCCCTCCTAGTCAAGTATGAAAATGACATATGCCTGTATTTTACATGATGGTGAAGCTCAGCTATGTCACCCATTTGCAGTGATTTAAAAGACTCTAGGTACCAAAGGACACCAGCTAGATGTGCATGTTCACGTTTGGCACATTCAAACTACTGTGATTAAAGCTTCCATTTTAAGAAGAATTGCATAAGACACATAATTTCATATTAGTTTGTACTACATACATGTAAAATTACTACTTCCTAGCTGACCTGTATTAACTTGTTTAGACCGTGGTAATTTGATCACATGTCTAAGTGTTTGCGTAGCATAAGGAGTATGCCAAGGCTTGTAATCCTTGCTGATATGAAAGCAGTAGAAAACTGCAGAAGTCACTAATACAAACATTCAGGAGGTGTACTGAATTTTACTCACTACTCCATTGTTCCCTAAGTAGGAGCCTGCATTCAATACATCAGGATGAAATTAAGATTTTGGAAATCATACAGTGAATTTCTTCAGGAGAAAATAGAATGACGAGAGAGATGGACATGATCCAGTGCTATTAGACAGTAAAATAGGATCTGCAAACATTTAACACTGTAAAATAAACATTGAGAGTGTCTGCAAATCTATGTAGCCAAATTAGATCCATTGGTTAAGTACTTGAGAAAGTTTAAAAGAGATAAATTATTATTTCAGAAGTCACGCTTAGGTAAACAGATATTCTTATAACCAGTTAAAAATCCAGTTACACAGGATAAAAACAAAGAAAGGAAAAAAAGTTATTCACTCAGAAGGGCTTTGCAGATCTGAAAAGATGCCCATGCTGTCGATGTGAGAAGTGTGCCAGATCCCATTGTTCCTCACTTCCCAAGCTTTCCAGATGTTCCTCTGCCTGCTCCTCCTGGCATGCTTGGAGGCAGCATTTATAGTCTGCATTTAATCTCGTGTGCAGCTGCTGTGAGCACCATCGCAGGTACATCCTCATACTCTGCTGCTGGCTGTGATGACCCAGCATATCTATTTGAAATGTTAATGGCAGGGAGCTTAGGTGTATGCAGCATTGTATAAGTAGAATAATACTGCCCTTGATAATATAGTAGTAGGAAATTCAAATCTGGGAGGAGTATTTATTTGTGACACCACACTGAGCTACTTCATGCAGATGATGTATGCCTAAGAGATGCAGTTCTGTCCTCATCTCTAATGAACTTTCTACCTGAACAAGTCTGGGAGAAATCAGTGATGTTCAAGCAGAGAAACTGACACTGAGGTAGGAAAACATCACCACCTTTTGGGTGAGATCCTTTCTTCAACTCTGAAAAAAATTCTGCTTTCAATCTATGTACAGCCAAGATACAAAAAAGAGTAGACACATATTAAGGATAATTAATGCCTGTATTAATAAAACATACCAAGGCTACTGATGAATTCTTGAATCCTTCTCATTTCAAGAAACTTAAATATAAGTTTTTTTAAGGTTTAGTCAATAACTCGGAAGAGAATTCAATCTCATTGAGGTTGAGAATGGGTATGGACTGTGCTGCCCTAGGTAGCAGAGTACATGACCTTAATCTCCATTAAACCCAGAAGGTTGCTTAATGTAGTGGTGCCAGAAGCTCCAAGACTATGGTCTGAGTGTGATGAAAGAAAAGCATTAAGTACAAGTTCGTTGATGACTGTAAAAGGGGAGGTGCTGCTGACTCTCATGAGGCATGGGAGGTCTTGCAGAGCGATAGGCTGGAGCACTGGGCAACCAGCAACATCATGAAGTCCAACAGGAAAATGCTAAGTTCTACACCTGGAACAGCACAATGCTTGACACAGACACAGACTGGGAGACAAGTGGCTGGAGAGAAGTTCAGCAGAAAGGGACATTGGGGGGTGGTGGTGACAGCAGGCTTGGTGACTGGAGGCAAGAAAGCATACTGAATTTTGGGGTGCATTAAATACAGCATAGTCAGCCTGACAAAACAGGTGATTCTCCTGCTATATTTAGCTTTGGTGAAGTCTCACCTAGCAGATTTGAGCTCCACAATATAAAAAGGATGTTAAGTTACTTTAAAGTGTCTGGAGGAGGGCAACAAAACTGGTGAGTTGTAAGACATGTGAGGCTGATTTGGGTTTGGGTTGTCTAGTCTGGAGGAGACAAGAGGAAATCTTACTGTTCTCTGTAACTTCCTGAGCTCTTCTCCCAGGGAACTGATGTCAAGATGTGTGGGAATGGCACAGAGTTGTGGTGGAGGAGGGTCAGAGTGAACATCAGAAAAAAATTTCTTTATTGTGAGGGTCATTAGACACTGGATCAAGCTTCCTAGAGAGGTGATTGATGTCCCATGGCTGTCAGTGTTCAACAGGCATTCGGACAGTGCCCTCATTGCTATACTTTAACTTGTTGACAGTGCTGAAGCAGTCAGGCAGTTGATCTCAATGATCTTTGAAGACCCCTTCTACCCAAAGCATTCTATCCTATCCTATCCTAGCCTATCCTAGCCTAGCCTAGCCTAGCCTATTTTAGAAAAGGCTAAAGTTCATGGTGATCCCAGCAGAAATGTGGAATCATGCTGTCTGCTACCAGCAGAAATTTTCTTGACTCCCTATTCTCCACCAGCACATTTAAACCATTCCCTTAGTCCAGTCTCTCTACTATTTCAAAGGAAATTTGTACTTTCCTGGGGACACTGCAAAGTTAGCCTCCTCCCTTTTTCTTCTAGCTCTGCTTCTTCATTTTTTATTTAAAGTTCACCCTGAGATTTTATTTTCTCGAGGACTATCTACTGCTCCATCTGGCCATATTATTTGACTGTATTTCAAAACAAAACACACTAGGCTGGAAATGACTTCCAGGCTCTCCAAGAATCAGGTGGCTCAAATGTGTTAAGGGGACTACAGCTAGGACTGAGTCAGCAGAAGCACCCGCATTTGTTCCTGGGGGGAGTGCAGCTGCAAAGCAGAACACCAAAACAAAAACACCAACAATAACAGCTTCCATGTCAGACAGCTGTGTAATAGAAACATTTCCACAGCATACAGGACGCTCTGCCCTCATTTAGGATGTGCAAGAAATGTGGTACTCAAAAGGTCACCTTAATTACTTCTCAATATCTTTACTCTTTGTGTTTTAAAGACAAATGAGTACATTTTTGCTACTTGAATTAAAAAGAGATCCTTAAAAACATGGACAATTGGAACTTTCCCTCTGATTTTGCACAGACCTTGAAAACCAACCTCTGAAAGATGCAAGAAGGTTCCTTTGCCTACTTAGCCTTCACTCAGATGCCCGTAGGAGTTTTTAATGAATGTCACTGCAGTGCCTGAGGGGAATTAACTCATGGGGATGCACACAAATGAGTCTGACAAAATGATGTCTGACAAGGAAGTGCATATGAAGCAAAGGTGCATCATCTATTGAAAAAATGGCTCTCACATTCACTGACACTTATTGAACATTTATGGAGATGACGCAGTGGATGTGAGCACAGTGAGCCAGTGAGTGGTACATTTCAGTAGTGATGACAGCAGCAGTGGGTCACCTCCACTGCTGCAGAACTCCTGTTAATTGCTGGTGAAAATGCACAAGTAGTGGTGGTGATTATGCTGAAAAACAGTGTTTTGTAGCTGAGAATTTGCTCTATGAAACAGTGTCATTGTGCTCTTTGTAGGTTTGTCAACTCCAAGAAAATAATTAGGAGGCATTACTTTTGGAGTTACCTACGTATTTCAAAATTCATAGCAGTCAGACATGAAGATGAAGAAAGACTAACATTATTGGGGATATTCAGTCTGGAGAAGAGAGGCCTTTCAGTAATTAAAGGGGACTTAAGAGAAAAATAGGGAGAGAGGTTTTTTACCAGGACCTGTGGTGACAGGAAAAGGGCATTGGTTTTAAATTAAAAGAGGGTAGATTTAGGTTGTATGTAAGGAAGACATTTTTGACAAAGTGTGTGATGAAGCTCTGGAATAGTTTGCCCAGAGAAGTTGTGGATGCCTTATCAACAGAAGCGTTCAAAGTCAGGTTGGCTGTGGCTTTGAGCAACCCGATCCAGTGAAACATTCCTGACAAGGGTGTAGGACTAAATGATTGTTAGAGGTCTCTTCCAACCGAAGCCATCCTGACTCTGCAATTAGCAAAACTGAATCTATTGAAAGTATCGCGTGACTTTTTGTTATTCTGCATGTTCTGTGCAGTAGCACTCAAGATATTTCAAAATACATCAGTCTGGTTAAATTCATTTGTAATTTTATAAAAGGATCTTGAATTATTTGCTATTCACACTATATTAATAACATATTCTGCATGTTATTAACAGAATTATATCAGATACTCGGGCTCCCATGAGCTCTGTCAATCTCTGAGATCCATTGTTATCACTGTTTCTTTGGTCACAGTGACAATTGTACAATAAATTACTTGCTTGTAGGAAGCAAGTTAGCCTACCATATAAGTTTGAAGTGCATGAGAAAAAATAAGGCTTCAGCACAAATATTTATTCAGCTCCCATGGTTTTTAAAAACATTGACCTAAAAATGAGGCGTTTGCACTGGAAACGAAAGCCAAATGCCACAACAGAACACAGCGTATGCAGTGGTCAGACTGTGTATTGCTTTCTTGCAAGGTCGTAACTGCTGGGTGAGGAAGCCAATATTTGTAATGCAACATAGATCCCCTGAATTGCAAATGGCTTTGGCATATTTTAGGAAGAGAGAGACATCTTCTGGACAAACTGTAAATTTGTCTTCTGTCTTCTGTTAATGCATGAAGTTAAAATTATCTCATTATAGTTGTATGTTAGGTGAGAGAAGTTTTCGTAATTCAATGTTTTATTGTTTCAAATGAATTTAAAAGAACTACATCACTGATATCAAGGAAAAAAATAGAAGTGTATCTACAAACGCAAGGAAAATAAGTTTTAGGATTGTAGCTTTATGCCCAGTAATAAAACAAGGAATTAAACTGTGCATTTTTTCTGATACTTCCCTTTGGATTGGCTTTTAAACATTTAAGAATTTTGTTTTGTTTATTTGTTTGTTTGTTTTACAAAGTCATTTCACCACTTTGGCTTTGAAACCCTCCAATGGATGTGTAACTCATTAGATTACCAGCACGTCATGTTGCTGTTTCTTAGAAATAAGCTGGTTTCCTCTTCTATTTAGAATAAAAGATACTGTTCTATATTATAAAGCAAAGTATTGCTCCTCATCTTACCACTAAAAGTTTCACAAGAAAATGAGTAAGTAGGTAATCTTCCTCTTTGTTTCCTACTGTAATGATTGCAGGGTGATACACTCAGTGTCTCCAGTTTCAGACTGCCTGAGTGTGAAGTCTGGCTATTACTCTTTCAAGAGTACAACAGCCAATATATTTAATCCTTATTGTATATTTTTGTTTCATGTATGGAATTTTCTAGATAAGTTCTCAATGGCACAGAAGGTAACATACACATCTGATACAGAGATAAGGTTGTTAGGCCTTATCCAGTTTTCTCTAGATAATTTTTTCCCATTGTTATGCTAAGGTTACAGCATAAAAGAAATGTTCTAAGTTTATCAGCAGCACCTCTTGGTGAATATGAGGGAAGCAGAACCATTGCACAACGAACAAATGGCTTCTTCTCTAAGTGAATGTCCCAAGGAGCACATACAGGTGGTGTAGAGGATCCCCTAGGTAAATCACCTTCTCTTGTAGCCAGCGTTACTGCAGAAAACAAAGGTAATATTAATGCTGATGACCAAGGATCAACAGTGAGAAGTGATGCAGTTGTATGTGGTAATTACCACCGTATCTCCAGACACCATCTTAAATCTGCAGGAAGGCAGCCTGGGAGCCCCCTCTTCTCATTAAGATGCTTTGGTTAGCTACACCAGTGTTCAGTAAATCACAGCCTTCACTGTCACTCAAGAAACATAATGACACAAAATACAGTGGTAGGAAGATTAATAAACAGAAAGCTATTTTGTCTTTCCCTCAGGCTTATGTTGATTTTAATGCTTAATTATATTGCCAAGAAATACCATTCCTTTGCCTTAAAAACTATTCCCAAAAGCATTCACAATGTTATACTGGGACTAATTTCTAAGTACCAGCTTACTTTTCCAAGTGCTTTAAAATTGATGTGCCCACTTCAATTGCTCCAATTAGGCTTCACAGCCTTGTTTTTGTACTATTTTTTTCAGTGAGTTTCCAAAATAAACTTCTCCTTTAATGCATTGGATATCTTTGCAGCTCAAATCTCCAGTTCTATCACCCACTAAGCTTTGATCTTGGCTTATTGCCACTCAGCAAAATAATTATTTAAAAGGTAATAAATTTTACTGATTTCAGAAGATGATTTTCCAATAACTCTTGAGATAAACTGACATGACAGAACCAAGATAACTTGTAAGCAGACTTTTTTCAAGGTTGTGTATTACAGCCTCTGAGAATTATATTAGTGTACTCTTGGTGCAATTCCTACCCTGCCTGTATCAGAATCCCTTGTAAATTCTGCTCCTGGAGTAAAGCTTCCAGTACAGCTAGCAGATACATCCAAGGAAGGGATTCAGGCCAAAGCCTACCTGCTGGCTGTGACCCAAACTCATGAAAACCCCATTTATTCCAATGCCTGTATACAAGAACTTGCTTCACCCATAGCCAGGTCTCACTAAACAACACACAGGAGACATACAATCCTTTTAAGTAGCTTTTGCTCCTACTGATTCTGTTAACTTCCTGCCATTACTGAATGGGTAATGGAAATTGAACCTAATTTTATAGAATCCTAGAATTCCAGAATGGTTGAAGTTGGAAGGAGCCTCTGAAGGTCATCTAGTCCAAACCCTACACAGGTAGGGCCACCTAGAGCTGGTTGCCCAATCACATTCAGATGGCTTTTGAATACCCCCGAGGTCAGAGTCTCTACAAGTTTCATTCCTCAGTTTTGAAGTGGGAAGTCATTTTAGCAGGGGTGATTAACATTCGCAACCAGCACAGATGGGGGGTACAAAAATTGCAGCAAGGAGAAAAACAGTGTAAATAAAAACATAGTCATGAGGGGGGAACTTTTAAAGCCAGCTCTGTCTCCAGAATATTGTTTAACAATGCCATGACTCTGAATGGGAGCCATTTTTCCTGTAAACAGAGAGGGTGTCTTTTTCCAGACATAGAGGTGAAGATATGCAGAAAAGGATGTATATCTAAGAGCTTACAGCATGCATTCAGCCTGTCAGGACTACAGGCTGTAGCTGCACAGTATTTCTAAACAAAAGGGAATAGCTTGGGAGGGACAGAACAAGATTTGGGAGGAACTATCCTGAGGGTTCAGTGTTGGAATGAACAAGCATCAAGAAACCTCTCCTTTGGTATTGCCTTAGCTCTTCTTACCACTTCAGTCTCCTTCAGAATCCTCATTGAAGCACTTGGAAAGAGAAGACTTGAGGAAGAGGAAGGGAACTGGAGAAGCTCACTTTGTTCACCTTGCAGAAGACTCCACGAAGAACTCATTGCAGCCACTCAGTACTTAAAGAGGGCTCACAAGAAAAATAAAGATTTTTTACATAGAACAAAGAATAATTATGTTGAACTGATAGAGAGTAGGTTTGGATTAGATAGAAGGACAAAATTCTTCACTGTGAGAGTGGTGAGGCACAGGCACAGGCTGTCCAAAGAAGATGTAGATGGCCCATCATTGGAAATGTTCAAGGTCAGGTTGGATAGGACTTTGAGCAACAAGTCTGATCAAGGACAAGATGTCTGTGTCTACAGCAGAGACTAGGTGACCTTTAAAGGTCCCGTTCAACTCACAGTATTCTATGATTCTGTGATTTAAATCCTTTGTCACTCAAGAGCCTCCTTCCCACTTAGCCTCTTCCCATCACAGTCTAAGGGCTCTCCCTCCCCAGTGAGCATTTGTATAAAAGTAAACTCTTGGGACACAAAATGAAAGTTGATGCAGGAGTTCAGAAGGAGCTTGGAAATGCAAGACTTTTCTCGCAGGAGTTACAGTCTAACCAGTATAATTATAGTGGGATTCATAGATATTCTAAATCTCAGTGTGACTGCTATAGTCTGAGCTCTAGCCTCTCAATGGGACTAAAACGTAGTTTAAACATTGGGATACCAGGAAGCAGTAAGGATGCAAAATAGTTACAATCCATATTAAAAAAAGGGAATTGTAACTCATTCTGTTTTCCAGCCTCTATGTCACTAGAGCACTTCGCTTTTCTAGGACTACCAGGAGAGGCTGCATGATATTGGATAGTAGATTGCAGCAAACGAGTCACCTTCTGTCCTGTGGGTTAGGTTATATTTGGACCTATAATGGATGGGGACTTGATCCTGTAGCATGACTTGCATCAAGAACACATTTGTGTACTGTGGTTCCACAGTGAGCTCAGGCTTTGGGACAGGCCTAGAATTATCCTGAGGAATCATACCATCAAGTATTGAGAGTACTTTTTGTGCATAGAGTAAAAGAATTTCTCTTGCTGATATCTACCGAATAACAAGGAAAAATAAAGGTCCCTCACAGGCAGGACAAGACATGAATACTGGTCACCTTGCATCTGTCTTGCTAGTCTTTTTATATTTGTGAAATCACAGTAGCCTTGATAGCATTTATGCTAACTGCACTGACTGGTGTTTCTTGTTTTTGTTTGTTCATTTGTTAGTTTGCTAGAGAAATAGAAGAGTAAAGGAAGTAGTAGTAACACATGTGGTTTGCTTTCTTGCATAGCCATTTATCATTTGCACTTTATGAAATTTTTTGATTAATGTTTTATTCTATTTGGCTTGTAAGAAGCTGGAGCAGTTTCCAGATTTTATGTCTCTGTATGCCACTAAATGTCATGCTGGCTTTCCACTTCTGGGCCTGATAATGATGGATGATGGTAGCAAAGCCTCAGAGTGAATGAATACCATGGCTACATTGGCTTGTAATTCTTAACAGGCCTGTGAATGGAACAACTTTGTTTTTCAATATTTTATGTGTGACAGGACATTTTTTAATATTAAGCAATCCGTGGAACAGTATTTATGTAAGTTAGATTAAGATGCTATACTGGACTGCATCATTTTTAATACATGATTTTGAATAGTCAAACCCTTTTTTCAGATCTGTCCAGGAACAAAAAGTGAAAACTCAAGTTCTGAATGATTTGCTGGTAAGAATCAAGATGGAAAAACATTAATGCTGGAGGATCTGTTACTGTCAATAATCAGGAAGAATATTTGGTATTGCATGAGATGGAAACAGTAAGAATTCTTTCCCGAAAGTTTGCATGAGCCCCATCTGATCCCACCCAGATGAGATGGAGCTCAGTTGTTGGGTAAGTAGAGTTCCAGCCATTCTCAAACAGTACCGCTCTCATAACACTTTTTGCATGGAGTTACTGAGGCCCAGCACCATGTCCTTATAACATTCAGAAGTCTGCAGCCAGTGAATTAAAGAAGCCAGAAGTCTTTCTTCTCCTCGCAGGCAAGCCCTGACTCACCACATGCAATTGAAACCACTCTAAGGAATATAGTATTGCAACGAGAAGTAGTGTGAAACATTTTAGTGGTCACCCTGTTTCTGAAGTGGTATGTTTGGCAATTTTGCAAGGTCTCTGTCTAACTGAGGTAATTCCTGGGGCCTGGCTGCATACAAAGAAGGAGGCTAGGACTTTGGATCATTTAATTGTATTTCATGAAAAATGTTATATTCTATCTCACGGAAAGTCAATATCCCTTCCAAATTCACTTTCAGGTCTCTCACTTAGCAGGGAAAACAGTTCGTAGCAAATATTTCTTATGATGTAGCACTTTCCACCTAGGAGTAGCTGTAAGTAGTAAGCTGATGTCATTCTGAAGTGATGAAGGGCATGCTCAATCATGCAGCTACGGTCTTATCACTGAAGTTTTCCTGGACCAGCTGTTTAAATTCTACCTAATCAAAGTGGAATCTGCTGTCCAGGCTCTCAGACTGCATTTCATTCCTAATGGCTCTTATTTACTTAGCGTTAGATATAAGGGATTAAGAACAACAGAAACCATGAAGGGATATTGCACAGATCCTGTTCTAAGCAAGCACAACCCAGCAATTTGACAGGTTTCCTGGTGGATGTTAACTACTCCAATTCATTAAAAGGTTCGTTGAAACCGCAAGGGAAACAGACATGGTAATTGTCTACTCCCAAAATGTTCTCTAAGGACTTTTCAACAGTGAATAGTGGTGACCACATCTGTGTTTCAACATCCTTGTGTTCCTGAAGCTCTCAGTAGTGCTTTTCCAAAATCAGCACCAAATGGCTGATGTTTCATAGTATTTCATAGCTGCTGAATCACATTGTCTTGCACGTCCTCAGCTACCGTACCACAGGAGATTTGGAATTCCAGGGACAATGCATCTGAAGTTGAAAAAAATTAGTTATTTCTTTTAACTTACCAGCAACATCAGAGCAGGAACTTCTGAGTACCCTTAACAATAAATAAATAAAGCCACATGATGAAATACAGGATAACAAATGCAATAAAAAGAGAAATGGTCATATTCTTGAATTTTCTACAGAGAAACAATGCCAGACAGTATTTAGTACATCACCCAGCAGTAGGAAATGAGAAATTTTTTTTTTAAATGTATTTGATGTGTTTGTGTATGTACTTAATTCTATGTTTTATATCAAGGGTTCTGTGAAACTGTGATGACCAAGTCAAAGGAGGACTGAGAGTATAGCAGACAAAAAGCATGCACTGGGGATGGTATTGCAGAGTCATACTCATTTCAATACTGTGGTCTCCAGTGCTCAAAGCTTTACACAGGATTTTTGGTTCAGTTGAATGTAATATCCACACTTAGCCAAAGCAAATAAATCAAGCTAGGCCCAAGCTGCCTGTAGAGAACCATCTGGGAGTTTCTTAAAGATGTTCCCTAGTGTGCTTTTTTTGCTCCGGCTTTGTGCCAAACTATAAAATATTACAGGACGGATCACCTGCAATTCACAGCACCGCACCTGAGTGCATAAGTCCTGCAGACCACACCTGCACAAAGCCAATTTATGTGTCTTTTCATCTGCAGCAAAATAAACCTAAGACTGGATAAATTTTCCATTCATAATCATATTTTAACTATATGGCAAAATACAATTGTATCTTCAGTATTGTCTAGCCACAAGGGAGAGAGATACATCTATTTAATGGGGTTGGTTTTCAAGAATGTTGGTACTTGGTAACAACAATGCCATCACTGACTTTTGTATGCTTTATTTTGTCAATACAAGAGCCAAGAAATGTTTTTAAATTCCTAGTATGCTGGGTTTTTTGAGGATTTTGAGTACAAAGAAGCACATACTAAATCTCAGGTGTAATCTTGGTCTATCTTAGGTCTTGGTCCTTGAAGAATCAAGTATTTTTCAGATGAGAAATACTACATTCTACCCAAGCAAGAAACTGCAGGTTTGACTCCTTCGCAGAATGTGAGTATCCAGGTGTGTCAGCATTTCCTCTCTGCCCGAGGCAGGGCATATCAATTTAAATTATCTATTTTAGCATAGTTTAGGAATCACAGCGTAGGAGTGAAAGAAAATACTTTAAAATCACCTGAGAAAATTATGATTAATGCCTTCTTATTGACAGTATCAGTACCATCCGACATGTTATTTTATATTATAACCTAATCAAAGCTAACCAAGTTTAATAGAAACACTTTGAAATCTCTATCCTGCCATCTAGAGTTTATCAATAAAAAGGCAGACCTGAACATGACATTATTCAATAGTCTCATTACATGTCAAACCTCAGTGTATTTTAGCAGTTTTCTTGAAAGGATGCACTGGAATTAATGTCCACAAAGTGAAAGCTCACTCTTACCGTTTGTTAAGGAATGAAGGATGTCCAGAGGATATTAGGATCTTTAAGCATTATAAAAACCTCTAGAACAGCCCTACTTACCAAATGATAAAGAAGGTGATAGAGATGATACTTTCCATTTCTTTTGTAGGTGAATATAATTCTGTGATCCAGTTAACAATGGCACTGAGTTAAGTTTGGTCTTGCACTTTCCAAAAGCATTTAAGAATTTTTATTTAGTAGTTTCTAGTCTGGTTTTAATGCAAAATGCACAAAACAGGCCAAAGAGCAGAGACTAGAATGAAGATGTCTCTTTGGTTGCAGGAATCTCATGCTTGTGGTATCATTGTAGTATATCGTAAAAAAAACCTGAGTGTCTAAGATATTCATTTTAACTAAGGTGGTAAATGCATGTTTCTTAAGATTTGGTAAGAGAATAAAAGACATAGCTTCATACTCTGGGGTATATATTCTAACTAGTAGGTTATCATTGTAGCATTTGGTGTCATCCAGCATTTTAAGAGTCTTTTGTCCATATCTAAATCTACAATTTAGACCTTAGAGTACAGGAAGTACATTGGACCTACCAATCTCATACAGCCACTTAATTCCAAACCTAGGGCGCAGATGGACAATATCTTTTCTGTCTGTTGTTCGAATTAAATGTTTGCACAGCAGTTGGGCTATCTACTGAATCTTATTCAGACAGTCATATCTCCCAGTCACTGCAGCAGCAAAGTTAGCATCTGACTGGAACTGGAAAATTTTGCTGTGAAAACAATACAGATACAGGGAGCAGAATAAGATGTTTTCTAGGTGAATCCTGGTGCTACATTTCCTTCAATCAGGAGTCAAGTCTAGGTCACATGAACATACCTCTCAAATTCACCTAGATCATACAGACAAAGGTGGACCTTTTCCTTTCTTTGTATGCTTCTGCCTGACCTCTAAGGATGGATGTAACCAGTCCTTCATTATGTCAAATTTTTTCCACTTGGTTTGCAAGCTTTACCCTCTTTTCTACTATGATTTTAGTCAAAATCCACAGAAAACTACAGGGTTATCACTTGAGAAAAGATCATGTGGTGCAAATCTTCTGAAAGGCACTGGAGATTCTATTACACTGCCAATCAATTTGCTTCACTAGTGGAGTTGACCCATCATAGGACCAAGCCTAAAACTGCTACAGTCAGATGCATCCTTGAGAGTTACATGTATTTTCTACACAGGTTTTTGAAGTCCTTTTTCATGAAGTGATTTCTAAAATCGGTAAATATGTTTTACATCTTAGCACTTGGGTAAGATATCACTTTTCTGTCACACTGTCTTCACACTTTTGAGGACATTTACAACTGTATATCTAGGCATAGGTCAGCAGCAGTGTGGTTGTGATGGGGTATTTCACTACAGTTAGTTTATTATTGCCTATTCTCCTTCCACCTCCTGTTACCTACCTATCACCTCCCACTGTTAGTTGTACACTTTTTACAAAGGTGAGGAACTATCTGGGTAGAGATCACCTTTTAATTCTGTGTACAGAAAATGCTCTTGATCCTAGAATCAGAATTTCCTCATTTTTCCACCTTTCAGTCCAGCTCCAGTGTCTTAACCAAATGGATATTGTGGCTATTCAGTTTATTCGAGCTAAAGCGCGGTCTGAAAAAGAATTCTTGTTTTGTACATCAGAGCTGTGCTTGGCTTTTCCATTTGGCTTCCTATCCAAGAACCAAGTACACCTAGAGCTGCTGAGGTGGCAGAATCAGGAAGGCAAACACACATTTACCTTGGTGTGGCAATAATGCTAAGTATGGCAGCTAATTTAAGATCTGTGTCAAAGACCTGGATCCTCATCAAGGTAACTATCTCTGCTGAAATTCAGCCATTGATTTCCTACCACATTATTGTAAAGGAATATGAAACTTTTGAAATACCATCAATTAAAGTTTCTAAGCCTATTTTTGTACGTGTATGTATATGTGTATGTGTATGTGTATGTGTATGTGTATGTGTATGTGTATGTGTATGTGTATGTGCATGTATGTGAGACAGGGGATTTTTGAGAAGAAACTTACTCATTTCACCTCATTTTCTTACTACACTAATTAACACAAATAAAAGCACCACAGATAAAATTTTGCAGCATCTCCAGTAGAATATATTCAAACATGGAGATGTGGCATTCAGCAACCAGGTCTAGAGCATGGGTTGACAGTTGGACTAGATGATCTTAGCGGTCTTTCCAACCTTAATGATTCTATGGTTCAATGATATTATCTTCAAAAACTGAAAATCATATGGAAAAGCAGCACCTATATTCATATGAAGAAATGGTGAGGCTCTTGGAAAAGTCTTTTTCCTCCTGCTCTGTCAGACAAGCCAGTCACTTCTGCAAAAAGGAATTTGCTTAATTTCCCAAATGAAGAAAAAGTCAAAGTCTCAGAGAAAGCGAAGGGCGAATTTGAAACATCTGCAACAACTGAAATAAAGCCAAGCTAAAAGTGAGAAGAAAGCCACGGGACAATTTATACTGCTGCAGAGGACAAAGAAGCCTATTCCAGTGATCTGCTTTGTGAGGAATGAGGGTTACAAGTCTCTGCCTTTATTCTAGTGGGCTGCAGAAAGGAGCTTTGCTAACAGTGCTGAACAAGAGAGCACAGCCTGGTCACAGCATCCATGATAAAAGCTCAGCACACCCCCACTTTCAGGAATGACAGCGAAGGGTGAATCCTTTATAAATTTCTGCCAAAGCTGGACAAGTTGGACTCTGAAACTGTTATCCTGCTGATAGTCATTCTCAAAGCAGCAGTGGGCAGCATGTGGGAGGTCCCCTGTACCCCAGGTGGTCCTCAGGGTGATGAAACATCTGCTAACCTTCAAGCTGTGTTAATTCCCACTGGTGGAAGGTCAGGTGAGGACTGTTTGGGGTGGGGAGATGTCAGAAAACACTCTGCTCACTGTGTTTGTCAGGTATTTCTCAGCTGCAAATTCCTCTGGAGCCCCACTTTTTAGAAAGTACCATGATTTTACAAGAAATAATAAAGTTACAAGAGAACAGAACCAAGCTGCAATGCCCAAAAAATGTAGTACAGTGTGAACTGCAGGCAACAGTCAACTGAGAAAGACAAATATTCCACACCAAAATAACATATGTGAACATAGCGTATGTCAATAGCATATGTGAGTATAAAGGAACAGCTGCAGCCACTTGTACTAAACAAGCTGATGTTCCACTGACTTATTTGGTGCCCAAGTTCAAAAGCTACAGCAGATATAAGGACAGTATGACTGATGGCAAGAGACAGCTTGAAGAATATTAGGATGAGGATTATCTCCTTTGCTTAATGAACACGGGTGTTTAGAACAGGAAAAAAATTGAGATTGAAGCCTTCATGTAAGGTGCTCTACTGATTTCACGTGAGACAGTACCAGTGGTTTTGTGTAGCAGCTTTGCAAGGCAAAAATTAAATTGTGTGGGAAATGACAGGAAATGACTAAAACCCTTTGGTCTTTAAGAGTAATTATGTTTTAGTTCTAACTTCATGATTTGGAGGAGATTTTAATTTTGGGGGGGTGGGGGGAGAGTTGATCTTTGCAATGAATGTTCCCACTCATTAAAAAAATTACACTGAATATTAAATAAACAAATGGAAGCTTATTTAACAACACATTGAAGTATTACAGGGAGAACTGTGATTAATGATTCTTGCCCTGCTGAATAATTTTGTGCAATAGCCCTGATGAATAATTCTGTACAATATCTTATCATCACAACTTGCTGTCACTTTTATTAGCATTGGTTTTAGATGCATAAGCAATTCATTGTCGTGTAGTTTACCATGCAGAAACTGAGGTTGTCTAACTCAATACAGAAAGTTCCATCTAGTTTTCCAATCCAATGTTTAAAGAAAAACCTTGTTTTCATGAAAACCCTTCAGATCTCAGAGCAAGTGTGCCTATAGAACTATGAAGAACTTTACAAGATGCTTTTTCCACAAAGAAAAGTAACAGTTGGAAGTTTAAAAACTGTCCTGATCTCACTGTAAATAAAACAGGATATTAAACATTGGACAAGATATTTTTCCAATATTTATTGATGGAAGGGTTTTGACAACGTGCTGTCCCACTCCAGAAGTCTCCACAGCATAAGGGGTGCCAAACTTATTTTAAAATTTAAATTAATGCTTATTAAGAACTTCGGAATTGCCAGGAGAACCACTGTGATGAAAGCCCCCTTATATATTTTTCCAAGAAGATTTACAACCTACATTAGACACAGCAGTCAGCCATAAAATCAAGTGAAATTTGCAGACCTGACACACTTCCTTTGTGCAGCAGAAATTAAAATATATATTCCATGAATGTTGTCATAGTAACATGTGGGAAACATTAAAAGTAGTCAACATGATGAACAGGTATAATTTATATCTTTCTAAAATCTTACCCCACACTTTGCTCATAAATCATCCAGCTCGAGTCTGTAGAACAGAGATGTTCAACTTTCCATCCTGCTGTCTTGCTGTTCCAACCAACAAAATATGTGCTGGATAAAATGCCTTGGTATGAACTGGGTCTTAGAAACTGCTCAGTGATAGAGAGACACAAACGTAAAACCAAAAAAGGCTGATATCAGTACTGTTTCTGATCTTATGCTTTGTATATTGACATCAGTAAAATTACTTGTACAGTTATAATTAAGTGCATGCATAATATTTGCAGAACTGAAAATAAAATCAATGTTCTAAGCACATCTAGGACAAGACATTCCCATGCAGGTTTTTGGAGACCTACACAATACCTACAGCGCATGCTTCATGCTAATGGAATGCTGCTTGCCCCAGTAGGATGAACAACTGCTACCCACCATTTGGGATCATAGCTTACAGCAAAGCCTTTTGGAAAAGACCAATAATTCCAAAAGTTTCCAGGTATGACTGTTCTTTCTGAAGTGCCACAATGCTGGATAGTCACATTGCAAGGGGTCTCCCACAAGAGGGGAGATCAAACCTGTATTACCTGAATCCTTTCTTAAATGATTCAAACTGAAGTATGGATTTCTTTAGAAAACCTTAGCCTAATTACATGTTTAAGACTTCCTATTTTCATGACAGCCTTGCAGTTCACCCACCTGGAAAATGGAAGTAAAAGCCTGGCCAAAGGGCCCACAGAGTAGACTTCTTGTGGCCTTATAACTTCAATAAACTTCAGTAAATTTACAGGATCCAGCTGGGTTTATAATAACTCCTCCTGGAACTTAAAGCCCATGGCCTATTTTAATACTCAAAATAATTTACTTCAATTTAATTTTAATTTTTTTTTTTTTTTTAGTCTGTTATGCCAGTAAAGTCACATTATGGAATGGATTTACATTAAAATACTTCCTAGAGTATTAAATGAATAAAAGATTTAAAAATATCCAGCCTTTATTTCACAAGCTGCACCAGTTCCTAAGGACCAATCAATCACGCCTCTGACACATATACAAAAATTATTTGCACAGCTCTGTGGAGAATGCTTTGCACATTATTTGATGTGAAATGATGGTGATGACTTCTTTTTCCAAATTTTTAAATAGCTGTGAGGCTAAAAAATAAAAGCAAAGGAAATAACCCTGGAGATACAAGAAATCAGTATAAAAGATGTTCTTTAAGCAGACTGAAGTTTGTCTATTCAAGGTGGAATATGAGAATCCAAACTTAACTCATGCCATTTGAGTAAAAGTCATTTTTATTGAAGCAGAAGGGAGTGGGCATGCAAGAGAGACTTCTGGGCCAACCTCTATGGGAGCTAGTGGTGCAGTTACAGAGCACAGAATCATAGAATCATGGAATCACAAGATTGGAAAAGACCTACAAGATCATCTGGTCCAACCATCCTCCTATCACCATTAGTACCCATTAAGCTACTGAACCATATCTTGTTGCAACTCATCCAGACACCATCTGCATCATGGGAAGACGTCTGAATTTTCTTTCATGTGGGAAAGAAAAGAGTGATCCCACCCTTGTTCAGGGGTGGTAGGCAACATGTTATGCTGCTGCTTGCTTGTGGTGCCAGTAGCGTTCAGATCTTGTCATACCCTGAATGTCCAGACAATTCAGAAAGCAGTCCCAAATTACCTGAGAGCTCAGCTGCTTAGAATGGGAATTCTAATGCAGACCTCAGCAGGGCCATGAAGGTATAAGAGATAGGAGTATGAGAAGAAGGTTAAGTATAATGATAACTATGATGATAATCCTTGTAGTGCAGTGACCAATTTTCAAAACCTTTATCTATTTTAAGGAGTTTTTGCATAGGAATATTTTAATGTGACCAAATGGCTTTAGATTAACTGAAAGGTCATTTTCTCATACAGTATGAAGACGGCAAGCAGTTTGAAGAAGACAAAGAATATTGTAGTAAAAAGCCACTAGGAAGGTATCTCAGGCTACTAAATACAAGCTTAATATGATTTGGCATAAACAAAGCAACAAAGCATCTCTTCAAAAAAGTATGTCATAAAATCACTATGCTTCACAGCAGAGAGACCTATGCTTTGCTGCATTCCTTTGAAATGCAAAAGACAAATTACTTCTTCTAGAGCTGTATTAACAAAAATATATATATATCTATTTTCAAAGTAACCATAATTCGTATGCTTTTTAGTTGAGTCTTTTAATATAAGAGTTTAATTTCATGGATGGTTTTCTTAAAGGATTATTTTTGCTTTGGAAGAGCACTATTCTGCTGGCTTGTCTACTGACTTTTTTATGCAAATACGTCTGAAGAATAGGGTGCTTTAACAAGTTTTATCCAAAGAAGGCATGTTTTCCAGGTGCCTTCTTCCCTACATATTCCTACATTCCCTACAATCCAAGAGATTCATCTTGTCCCAACAGCCCGTATTGAAATGAAATGATTTGCTACATATTTAATTATGTTAATAACATTTGACCACAGTACTTTTCTACTATTAAAATGAAAATCCTGAAAGATCACATCACATATTCACGATCCAAACCATAGTGAAATACTGATTTACAGGATCTAAACTGCTTTGTTGTACTTAGAATGCTTGAGTCCATTTTCAAGAGGTTTATATTATTCCTTTATCTTTCCCTCAGGAATTATCAGACTTCTGAAATACCAATATTCATTCAACTAGAAAAAACAGTGATTTATAAAGCATCTAATCACTAGAATCATGGCCCTTGTTGCAAAGCAGCCACACAATCTAGAGAATGCCCAGTCTTAAAATTAGTGAGTGAGTATGTTCCACAGAGAAATAACTTTAACCACAATTTGGCTAGACCTTAAAGTCTGCATTTTTATTGCTTTTGGCATCTGTAACCATATTTCTGATGGATTCACTTCCCTTGAGATACATAGTGAAGGAAAGGTGCATAGTCCCAAATTGAAAACTTTTGTTGCTCTCTTTTCTGAGATTTAAATAGCGTTAATTACATTGTAGGTAGAAAAGTCAGTTGTCTTACATTCTGACAGCACTTGGTTGTGTTCCCGAGATGTCACTCTTTGTGCTAAGAAGAAATTACATTCATATGGGACATGTTCCAACACTGACAACAGCCTTGGGATCAATACTAGATTGGCTTTTGGCTCTCACCTCCCTTGAATAAGCCTTGTGTAAGCTGAAAGACTCCACTGAACACAAAACAGTTTAGTCTCTTAGGCTGGCATTGAAATGAATCAAATGTAAAGGAAGAAATCAGAGTAGTATAATATAATGTGGTGATAATATGTGCAGTGAGGTCTTAACATTATCTTGCTGACAGACAGAAAATCTGACAAGGTATTAACCATGTTATTGATTTGTTTGCCCTACCATCTCATACTGCAACAGGATGATCAAGACTTTGGAAAAAACTCTTGTGCCCAGCATCTTACCCATGACTGCAACCACGGGAGCAAACCCATGACTGCAAACCCATGGGGAGCTAAGCAGACCTTGGTGAAATGGCTGGACAGCATGAATGGCAGTAAGAAAACAAATGTCGTCCATCAAACCTCACACGGAGTGAAAGAAAATCAGATCACGACTTCAGGCCTATGCTTACATTCATTTACTCATGTTCATCTATGTTGGGTTTGAGAAATCTCTCCCAGGCTTCCCAGCAGGTGTTGTGGATAAAATTTAGAAAAAGCATCTGGTAGAGTGTCTTATGAAGCTGCTTTTCACCAAAAGGAAAATAGTATTAAAAATCATGAAAATAGCAGACAGAGGCTTTGAGGGGCTAGGAAGGGTTAGGGGACTTCTTATAAGAAGAAAACAAAATTATAGAATAAAAGCCTTCAAGAAAGCTAAGCAGAACAAATTCATGGAACTGTCAGTTCCTAGTAGGAATATGTATAATGGAAAGAGATCGGGCAAGCTGGCAGTTTCATTAAATATCAACATTAAAAATTAGAAAAACTACAGTAACTTATCTTCTAACAAAGAAAAAAAAAACAACAACACAGAGAAAACCGAAGGAAATAACAGAGCAAACAGATAAATCAGAGGTTTTCAATAATCTCCAAAACAAAGAGAAACCAGCAAAGACAACAAAACACAGTTCAAAAAGCCAAAGATAAGAATTAAAGCTAAGCGAAAGCATATGTGAAAATCAACAGAAAATGGGCCAGAAGCATCTCCTATATGAAGAAAGGCAGAGCAACCTGGGTCTGTTCAGCCTGGGGATAAGAAGACTGAGAGGAGATCTGATCAATGTTTATAAATATCTAAAGGGAGGTGTGAGGCAAATGAATGAGGCCAAGCTTTTTTTAGTGATGGGTAGCAATAGAACAAGGAACAGTGGCCTAAAACTTGCACATAGGAAGTTCTGTTCTAACATGTGAAAGAACTTCTTTATGGTTAGGGTGAGGCAGCACTAGAATAGGCTGCCCAGAGAGGCTGTGGAATCTCCTTCTATGGAGATATTCAAGACCTATCTGTGCCACCTATTGTAGGGTACCTGCTGTAGCAGGGCAGTTGGACTCTATGATCTTTTGAGGTCCCTTCCAACTGCTTCAGTTCTGAGATTCTGTGATTCTGTATGAGACCTTAAATATAATCTAATTCCAACCTCCTGCAACCCACTAGATCAGGTAATATAAGAAGTAGCAAGAAAAGAAATAATTATTCTAGCTTGCCAGAGGAAGATCATGGAAATGCTCTTGTCACTCTTAGTAAAGAGAGAAAGCCAGGAACAGAAGACAATATAATTTTGGCTTTACTAGATCATCCTGCTGTTACCACACAGCTCAACCACTATGATCAATGTGATGGCATATTAAGGAAAGAACAGAGATTATTCAGATAATCAGAGATTATTTTGACAAATTAGACCCACATAAGTTATGGGTGATTAGGGAGGAGCACACATCTGCTTCATTTTGCCCTGAACTGGCCCATCATGTGGCAGCTGCAGTTTCTGAGTCTCTGTGGACTGAAAGGCTAGAAAAGCATATCAGCCCTGTTGCTTTTTCTAGATAAGCACCCAAAAGGAAAAGTGGAAGTACACCTGTTCTGGTTAGCATACCCATACCTAACCACAGTCAGGATGCTGAAGCTAGAAATAACTGCCCAAGCTCTCTAGGTCTGTTCTATAAAATCAAATCAATTTCTCAGTCAGGGAAATTTCAGACCCTAGCACATCAGCCCTCAAATGCCAACATGGTGGCCCTGGAGCATGGGAGTGCCGTACCAAACACATGGCTCGTGTTGAGATGGTCAGCCTGGAGATTTTAGAGTTCATGCATTGAACTGATGCTCTTCTCCTAGCAGTAGTGAAAGAAACAGGAATTACACTTTCTTTCTCATCATGTGAGAATTTTTTTTTTTTTTTTCCCAACATCTCAGTTCATTAGATCCTTCTGAGGAACAATTATTATTGCCTGCCAACTGAAAATTCTGAACTTAGTTCAATTCTGAAATAACACTTGAACTGATTTAAAACCTGAGGACTAAGGACACGTAAGTGGCAAATTATATCAAGGAGGGTAATGCTGGTTTCACTCCAAAGGCAGCGGATTGTATGCTTGATGAGAATCATGTCTATTCATTTTTTTAAAGTAATGGGTGGCTGTTAGTGTAAATTGGGCTCTTCAAAGTACACTGGAATAATTTAGAGACCGTTTTTCCTATAATCTTTCACTGCTAACATCCATTGGCTAAATGTCTAAATGGACACAGAAACCAAATAATGTCCCAGAGTTCATACACAGCAGAGGCAGCACACAATTTAAATTACTAGTTTGGTTATTATTAAAAGTACAAAGCTGCTGTGAATGAGGAAAAGTAAAAGTGCACTCACAGTCTTCACTTCCACTTCATTCCATTTCCTACATTTATTTTGCAGTTGGATTCTGCTGTGTTTATAGCTGAAACTGACAGATAATTGTATACTGTCAGCGCTCACTTTCATTATTTAGGCATGAATCCTTCTAGCAGTTTTGCATAAGCATAACTTCATTCACTATGCAAGTTCAGTGGGACAACCCATTTCACATGAAAGCAAGCATATGAATAAGTCTTCATGGGTTTAGAGCTGTAATTTCTCAAAGAATTAGATGTTAGAGAATCTGTTGCTAGTTTACTGAATGTTAAGATCTTCTCAAAATACCAGATGTAGGGAAAAATGCGCAAAAAAAACCAGTAGACTTGACATCATGTATCTGTCATTGTAATAATAACAGCAAATGTAGCATAATCCAACATGTGGTAGATATGGTCCATTTGATTTAATCTCTTTGTGAAACCTAAGTAAAAAACTAATGTACACTGTAGTTATGTAGGCAGTGCATCAAGTTCATTCTTAAACAACAGCACAGATCAGAATTTCTTAAAAGGGATGCTGAATATTCCAACCAAAACCAGTTCATTTCAAACCAGGATGATGACCTTGCCCAAGGCAGATCATGTATTAGTGGATCCAATAACCTGTTCCACCATGCAGTGCTGCCTGCGCATCCTGACTTAGGAGCAGAGGAAAATGATCAAGTTTAGAAGCCATGGGCTATCATGAGCCCCTCTGTTACTTCAGGTAGCTGTTTATATTTTGTTCCAACCATGTAATCACGGGATGGACCGACTTTTCCTGATAAGCAAGTTGCACCCAACACAGGCTCTACTGAGCCTTAGATACCTTAGAAATTTGGCTCACCCCACAAGTATTTCTGTCTCAGCAATCAGGAAAAGAAAAATGCTTGATCTATAGCTAAGTCCTAAGAGGAACTGAAATAATTTTTTTTACTACATTAGCTATATCTTAGATTTTTAGTATCAATAAGGTTTATGTCCTGTCTTCCAATGGTGATGTTATGCTAATGCAGGATTTGATCTGAGTAATCACTGTGCTGTAAATAAAGGAATCATGCAATTATTACTCTGCATTTCTCTCCAAATGTGTTTTTTCCCCAGTTTCTTTAATAAGTTGGCCAACATAACTAGTTTACTTACAAATCTATAGCTATAGAAAAGAAATTGCTATTGCTATGCCAAAAAGAATCCTGAGGATCATTTTTTCAAAGCGCAGTTTTCAAAACTAATATAAACACACATTGCTCGGTCAGTAGTTTAGCTTCAAATGGCTCCTAATACCCTCACTTACATCAGGTGGAAGTTTTTCATAACTAGACAGTATTTGATAATATTTTGGAAGGGAGAAATAATAAAAGAACATTATAAATGATGAGGAAAATGCTACAGTCTTACAGACATTCAAAGTTGATTGAGTTCTAAATTGAACGATTGATCAATTGATTGATCAAAGTTGATTGAGTCCCTTTTTGAGTTCTAAATAACAGCAGTTTAAGTCAAGATTTAAAAAAAGAATGTAATTAAAATATTGGATTTTTAATAGCAGTCAGAATGAATTTCTGCAAAGCAAAGTAAATGGATTTAAAATCCCTTTATAAAATATGTCTACATTTATACATGAGATGTTAAGATCGTTATCATATTGATTTTGTTATTTTTTGTTTGTTTAGCAAAATATTTATTTATTGCAATAAGCAAACATAGGCTTATATGTGCATGCAATTGATTATCTCACAAGCAAGCAAAATGGCTGGAGTCAGACTTACAATCTCAGCTTGCTGTCTGCTGTGCAAATCTGAGGAGTGAAATTCCTCTTTTTATTCATACACTCACCATCGTGACCTCTTGTACCACTTGGTGAAGAGAGGCATTACTCTGATGGACAATTTTGTCCTTATAAGGTAAAAAAAAGGCCATAAGAGGAGGGAAAACCTCTGGGAGTACTAATGTAAGTCCGTGCAGAAGTTCATTACTGCAACAGCAATTAACTATATCTGGCCTTTGTCTGTGCCTGTAAATAAGTCACATCTTTTTTGACTTTCCCAGTAAGTCACCTGTGGGTGGACCTCTCCAGGCACCCCAGAGGACACAGTCCCAAAACACTTTCCTGCCTGCATACTCCTTGGGCTGCTGTCCCACATCAGGAGCTGCCAGGCTCTTCTACTGTCAGTCTTCAAAACACTCCCAATGGCCACACATCTACAAAAAATATCCCAACATCTCAACCCCAGGAAAATCTCTTTTCTCCATTTTTCTCGTTTTTTTACTTTATGTCATCCCAAGTGAAGATTTTCCTGGTCAACTCGCCCACCTCTGGGCGAGGAGGTGCAGTGGAGCACATGTGTACGTGTGCAGGCATCCAAGAGCATCTGGCCCCACAATAAATAATTACAACAAGTGGCTTTCATCAATTCCCTGTGCTCTTTGTTCTGGCCAAGTGCTACCTAAAACAGCAGTGTGTCATGATGAGCATCACCTCCATTTCTTGCTGACTTGTTTTTTATTTACAAAACTTACAGAGGTGATCTTTTCCTTTGAGGAGAAGACCTGTGGCTGTGTAGCTGCTGTGAACCCATTACACCTGGAAAGGACAGGCTACCTTTGCTTAATTGATCAGATTGACAGAGTGACTCCTTTAGGGCTTCTCAGGAGTTAATGGGAGATTAATTAGTGACTTCAGCAGTATCAGGATCAGGCCCTTTGACTTCATCAGGAATGTCATCCTTCTTCACATGAGCAGACTGACAGGACAAGGATTGAAATTTCACAGTCTGTGATATATTTAGAGACTGTTTAGATTGGATTAGGCTATGGAGGAGTATTGTGCTGACCAAGATAATCATCCTTCAGATATTGATCTAACCCCTGTCTGTTCTAATTTGTTCTTCCAACTAGCACTGCCTGCAGCTACCCACCACTATAAAACAGCAATATGGCAGTGACAGCTGCTAGGATCCCTGATTTTTCCACATTAGAAATCAATGGTGAAAACCCAACTGATGAGAATGTTGCAGGCTGTTCCCTATTGGCCTTGTTTTCAACACCACATTTCCCACTAAAATGCGTACATGTTTTGAGCCACAGCACTGAAATTCAAGACTGTAGTTTCTCATCTTGCCTTTAATTCGGTGAAGGGAAATACAGCTATAGAAATTATTCCTACAACACTACATAGAGATACCTAGAACTGCTCTGAACAAATCAGTGGGAGTACTCAGAGAATATGCCAGATTTCTCAGAAGACTGTACCAAAGCTAACACACATGGTCCCAACAGGCATAAATGTCCCTGGAAGACTGCTGCACCACTATGGTTGTACTGCTGCCAGCATGGCATTAGCTTGCTCCAAGAGAGCCAAGGTATCTCTGGATGGTAGTGTCTCGACACACTATGATTTTGACACATTTATAGACCTCTGCTGAACTGGCCCTAAATATATACTCTTGGAACAGCTCCATACTCAGGTTCTCCATTACGACCGTGGATTTGGAATGCAACCCTAAACTTATAGGAGGGCTGCAAAGGGCACACAAAAGGGACAAGCTCCTGCAGCCTGGAAAATCAGGGACCCTGCCAGCAAGGCAGAATAAAATCACTGCCTGCCAGGTATAAAGCAGACACATCAAAGTGCCATTGCTGAAAGAAATAACAAAATGCAGTTGGTTCTGTAAGTACAATTCCTGCACCAGTTTAAGTCATTAGATTTCATGTAGTATTTAGGTCAATGCTCACTATGGAAATAAAATGGAATTGAGTTTTCGAAGCACCTTTTCTGCTGGAGGGAGAGAAATGAGTTAAGGTGAATTGAATTGCTTCTTTTGATACCCTACATACTCACTATACAAAATAAAGGTAAAGCTCTACCAAAGCAATAAAGATTTTGGATTTTGCAGTAATATGAATGATTGCCCCCAGGGCAAAACAATAGGCTGCCTGATCTTCCTTCCTACAATTTGCTGTTAATTCAAATAGTTCATACTTGAGTCATAGTATTTTTCCTAGTGTCCAAGATCTCATGTTAAGCAGATCATTTAAGAAACTAAACATTCCTTTTTATTACTATTGAGCTTGTGGTAACCCCATGAACAAGGCAATGCAGATTTGCAGCTTTATATGCAACAGGTTTTACTTTTGGTATTGCTAGATGTTGAATGAGTTTCTACATTAGCTCCTCATCTTGTGATCTGTAATTGTTTACCGCTGGAGGTAATGGAGGTTTTTCTCTGTCTTTTGGCCTCTTGTTGTTGTGCAGCCTAAGCTCCATGGCAGCAACACACATGGTACAGTTCAAATTCCTAGAATTTACAAATATACAAATATTTTCAATAATTTCCTCAAGTTGTTTATATGTTATTAAGCTTAATATTTGAGGTAATTGTTATATAGAACGTTGAAACTTTTTAAGTGTTTTATAGAAAGTTGCTGGATTGTAATTTAAGAGATTATTTGCAGCAGTTAAATGGATGGGATGCCTGAGGACAGGAAGCAGTCACAGCAGAGGTAGATATGGAATGAGAACAGGAGGTTAAAATATGCAAACAGTATAATATAGACATAAAAACAAGATAATAATGGAAATGAGCTTTCCCGTAACTTGAGTTTTAAAGGGGTTGTTTGTTGGTGGACTTTTACTTTGTTTTTTGCACCATTAGCAGACATTGGCATCATCCTCCCCCAAAGAACCGTGTTTCATGGGTCTTGACCTATAAGAAATGGTCCAGAGTCTCTGAACGTGGTTAGGAGAGACACACAGTTAGATTCCCAGACATGCTTGGGATGTTCATGACTTGCAGCATGACATGCTTTGTGCTGCGGAACAACAAAAAGCTTGGGGCAAAGATTTCTGAGTTGCCAACATGCTTTGCACATCACCACTCCATCAACCACCTCAGCGGGGTTCAGTACAAAAGTTCCAAAATTCAGTGCCTGCCATTGCCTGTTCTGAGCGAAACCAAAAGCTGTTCCTGTCGCTGACAGTTTATGCATACTTGAGAGATAAAATCCATCCACAGATGTGACAGAAAGTGGGTGCCTTCCTGCAGGCCCTGCCTCTGGCATCCTTCACTACCTGCATCTAGCTCACAGCTCCTCTGAATGTACAGATGACATTTTGGGCCAAGATGCAGCCTCCTGTTCCTTGAAGCATGTGCTGAGAAGTGGATGCCACCTGAAGCCTCCAGAAGGCTGTGCCAGGATCTTTATGGACCAGGAGACCACAAGGTGAGGGCATACTGCAAGGCTGCAGAGCTACACTCCTCAGTGGGAGTGTGGCTGACTTGGGGCTTCAGGAGTCATGGTCACCAGCTGAAGGAGAGAAGGAAACATGTCAGGTCCCAAGGTCATGGCATGACCATGGCATAGATAAAACTCATCCATGCATGGATGGAGTGCCATCACCTTCTGAACTGGCTGAGGGGAGCAGGAGTTAACATCCACTATTATGGCTGAGAAAAGTACACTTTAGGACAGCCATATACAAAACTGGGGTTTATGCTAACCCTGTAAATATTCCTCTTTCTCATTTCCATGTTGACAAACAGATATCAAATTTGAGCATCAATAAGAGCGTTGTCACACAACAGGTATCATGGACATGCTTCAGAAGACAACAGCACAGGTTCACTGCAAGTTGGCTTCCAAATTTTAGGCACTTCACAACGAGCAGGACTGCTACTTCCTTCCCACAAGAGGGCCTTACAACTTCACTCTCCAGAATAAGGAAACTGGTACGTAAAGTAGGGCTTGTGATAGCTGTAGTTGCGCATCAGCTGCTATATGCAACCACGGTGATGGAATACACTGCAGCATGCTCAGCTAGGAAACAGCCTAGCCTGCCGTGATGGAGTAAGCTATGTTTGTGACTTCTCGGAGCCAGAGGAGTAGGATTTGCGTGGCAGCAGAAAAATAAGTTTCTATGAAAGAGAAAGAAGTAGTTTTCAGCAACTCCTGCTTAGAGTGGAGGGGTGCCCATTTGCTGAATGCTCCAGTATGGGAGAAACCTGTTTGAGCTTGTTATGTAAAGCTGCAAACAAAAGTAACACCAGGTTGGAGGTAAAGTGTGATGTAAACAGGATTGATTTCAACCAGGAGTTTTTCAGTAATGCTATCCTCTGGCAAGGTAACAAGCACAAATTTTTGAGACATGAGGCAGACGCTCCCAACCTGCACTGCTGCTGTGTGTTCAGATGGCTGTGCTGATGTGATCACTTGATGAAAAGTGACTGGAAGAAGTGAGCTATCATTCTGGCTGGTCCTTCCCTTCCCATCTCCTACCATTCCTTGAGTGGGACTGAGGATATCGTGAAGACCCTTGCTCAAATTTGCAGAGAAGAGCACCCTGAGAACATCTCCATCCTTGACAAACTCAGTCCTATTCTTCACTCAGGATAGAAAACTCAAATTCTTCCACAGGCCCTCAAGAGGCCAGGTAGGAGCAATATGTCAGACAGTGCAATACTGGTAATATCAATTTCTCCAAGTGATTTTCCACATCAACAGCTGGGTCTACACTTTTCCACAAATGTAAGCAAAAATCAGCAAAAGAAGCATTTTCTCCCTGACTTTTCTTGTCATTGTGTCTGATGTGATGGCACAACCTTGATCAATACATAAAACTTCTCTTGTTCTTACAATAGTTATAAGAAAGGTAAAGGGAGACTTGCAGCTACTCTTAGAACTGCAGACTAGAACAGATCCTTATGGTGTTTGCAGAACAGATGAACAAGAGTCTTGAAGGGTAAAACAAGCAAGCAGGAGGAACAGCCTGCTTCATTCAGTACACACCATTCCTCGGGAAAAATAAATGTTTGTACAAAGCTGCACAACCAGTGTGGTCACCTAGAGGTTTTTTTTAACTTGGGTCTGCATCCAGCTAAAAATACAAGCATGTAGTTAACTCAAAATAACTGGAGGCTCATTTTAGCCTGAAAATGGTTTCCAATTAATAGTTTGTTTGAAGCTTGCAGAAGTAATCCTGTTATCAGAATATTGGTGTAGTACATTTGCCAACTGTTTCCTGCTGCACTACTGCATTTCATTTTACTCTAAAAAAAATGCATTTTTTCCTTTATCAATGATTGCACTGTTAATCTGGAGACTCAGGCAGGAGAGAAAGGAGATAATTATAGAATCATAGAATGGCTTGGGTAAAAAGGGACCCTAAAGAGCTCCAATCCTGTTAACTTGGGCAGGATTGCTCCCGCCAGTGCAGGCTGCCCAGGGCCCCATCCAACCTGGCCTTGAGCACCTCCAGAGATGGGGCATCCACAGTTTCTCCAGGCAGCCTGTGCCAGTGCCTCACTGCACTTTGAGTAAAGAATTTCCACTGACATCTAACCTAAATTTCTGTTCTTTTAGTTTAAAGCCATTCTCAGGTAATGCTTGGAGAATTTGGTCTGGTTAATTTCCCTTAGAATAAGTGGATCTCAAATTTTCAATATGCCTTTTTCCTCACTTGTTGTAAAAAGAGGCAGGTGATGAGATAACGCATCCCATCTGATGTGTAGATCTTTAACATGGGCAAGAAGATGCCCAAACTCAGAGTGGCAGTAGGGAAATCATACGTTTTAATCTTGGTATCAAGTGCACAAGCACCTACTGAGCCAGCCATTTGTACTTGTTTCACTGAGCCAAAGATGCTGTCTCATCCCTTGTCTCACATTCAAAGTTCATGATAAAACCACCTTCAGTGCTTGGGATGAGAGAGTAGGACTAATTATTGCTGTTAAAATATATGTAAGGTTCTGTAAAAGGGAAAGGGACTTCATGACACTTTGCATATGATTGCTGTTTTTCCCCAAGATGATTTCCAGTATCTGCTCATCAGGAGAAAGGACCTCTGGCGTCAGAAGTCTCTTTATCCCAATACCATGCTCAGTCAGTGACTTTTCTCAGTAGCTGCACAAAATCCCTTCTGCTTTGCATTACAGAAGTAATGTTTGAGGTAGTGTAAAGCCATTGAGGCATCAGATAAAGGCTGAGTTTGTTGCGACCAAGGGGAGCTGGAGGATATGAAAACTCTAGAAAAATGATGGGCATCCCTACCTTGTCCACCTAGTTACTATGCCAATAAGCCACGCTCAGAGGGATATGTCTCTGCCTAATGGCTATACGTGGTTTCTGTTGTAAAATGGAGGAAGCATGCATAACAAAACAAGCACAAAACAAAAAGAAGTAATAGCTTGTTCAGAGAAAATGTCAGAGGGAATGCTAAGTTGTGCCATTCTCGGTATGGTCTGGTATTTGGCAAGGGGAGGCATTCCCACATAAGCAGGCCACCCTCCACAGTCACTTCCAGCTCCCCTTTATTAGCTTTTTATAGAGATAACACCATACATATTACTTGCTGCTTAGCAGTTCTTGAACAGGAAATGTAATGGGTCAGTTTCTGAGGCTGTGATTTTAACTTTCTCCCATGATTTTGGTTTGTTTTCTTTCCAATTTTCTCTTCAGCTTCTGCTTCTTTGACTAGGATTTGGAAACCTGGAAAAAGTACGTTATAAAGAGAGATTTGCCTGGTCTGTGATTGATGGATTCAGAGAACTATCTGAAGAGAGGAAATCAATTGGTATTTAGAATAAGTTTGCAAGCACTTCTGGATATTTTAGTAACCTCGGACACATTCTGCCTGCTTTTAGATTCACTGTTGGTTATTAAGGTCACGTTTATAAGCTAGTCTCATTCTCTGCTCCTCTCAAGCATCCTGCGAATCCTGTGCAGGATTCAATTTGCTAAAGATTTATGAGGCCTTCCCATTCCAGAGTCATATGCATCATATGGAAACTATTGTGCAACTGAGAGCTTCGAGGTAGTCCCTCCCTGGCTGTCTCCAAAACAGAGTAGCTTCTAAAATCAACCATTACAACACTACTTTTGCTTTTTTACTTTTTTTACAATTTAACTTAGGTCCATTTTGTCTTTATATCTGAATATTTTGTAGCTAAGTCCTATGGTGGCACCAAAGAAACAGAGAAAACAAGAGAAACTGTGACTTGTTTCCAGTTAGAGATAATGGTCTGAAATGTCCAAAAGTGGAACCCTTAAAATGGTAGCCAGAATATTTCCGTCTGGGTATTCTATCCCACAGTCTTCTAAAATGAAGATGTACAGTATAAATACCACTTTTCAGTTATCTTACCTTTTGTAACTAAGTTGCTACCTTGTCTCCAAAGAATATACCACGCAAAGAGAGCAATAGATACACTCTATTAAAATGAGTTTTATCTAGTATAAGAATATGAATACATACTAGGGAGAATCAGACAATAGGTTTGGCTGTGACAAGAAGAAAGTATGTTGGAAGACATGTTAAATATAAATTAATCATTGCTTGTTCTGCCTTATGGCTTCCAGCATTCAGAAAAGTGATACATAAATACATTAGTAAATAAAGATGAGTGCTTAGTAATCGTGCTTAACCTTCTCTAGGTTCTCTTCTTCATCAGGTTGTACATATTTCGGACCTATAGAAATTCATGTGGCATAATTTGCCCGTGCATTGGGTGGAAGTATGCTCTTGGTATTTTTAAATTGCAAATTATCTTCTAATTCCTATACTGTGAGAAACAGTGAACAGAGAAGCAACTTTTTCCATTCATCTTTTTCTAATCATCCAAATTATAAAATATCTGTTATATTTGTCACTTTCCAAGGCCAGGGTAGATTAGGCCCTTGGCAACATGATCTAGTGCTTGATTTTGCACTTGGCAATCCTGCCTGCAGCTGTGGGTTTGGAACTGGATGACCTTTGAGGTCTCTCCCAACCCAAGCCAGTCAGTGATTCTTTCTGCCATTTCTTCCAAGCTGAATAGTAGCAGCCTATTTAGTGTTTTGGATAGGGAGGATGGGTCAGCTGAGAGCTTATGTATCAAGGTTAGGGGGCAGACCAATATGGATGACACTGCATTGGGTGTCTGCTGCAGACCATGGGATCAAAACAAAAAAGTAGATGGAGCCTTCTTTGGACATCTGAAAGAAAATTTACACCACAGGCCCTGCTCTTCATGGAAGACTTGAACCAGTCCTGTATCTGCTGGAACAGCAACACAGCACTTCAAGGCACAAGGAATCCATGAAGTTTTCAGAGTGGATGAAGGATAAATTGCTGAAACTGGTGACTGAGGAACTGATTGCATACTATGAGCCCAAGGCAGGTCAAACAAAGCTCATCACTGAGCATTTCAGCTAGTGTTGTTTCTTTTCTTTTTTTGGACACATACACGTATCACGTTGCATTTACTGACATTAAATTTCATGTTCAATTTAGCTACCAAAGCACTCTGTATCACAAAATTAGAAGAATTTCATGACTTCAAAGACTTTTTCAACTATCCTAAACCGTTTCATATTTCCCTTAAGCTTTGTCACTCTGACTCCTTCTTTTATTGTAGATCATGTTATGGTTGGGCATGACAGCAGTTTCAGCACATTTCCCTAGGGGTGACCATCGGTAATCCTCTGAGTTATAAAAGTGATCAGTTTAACTAGATATTAATAATCCATCTCATCATGCTCCAGGGTAATTTAATTCCTCTAAAAATCTTTTGAAAAAGACTTAGTCAAAGTCTTTTTTGAAAATCAGTTCAACAGTGCCAATCTCACACATGGTGAATTCTTCAAAGAAATCTGGTAAATAGAAGAGATTCAAATCTTTTTTTAAAAAAGCCCAATTGAATTTCTGCTCAGTTCACAACTTTCATGTATGTCTAGTAGCGATGTGTAGCTGAAACATTGATCTTTCCTAAGATTTGAATCACTTTGCAAATTAAAGTACAGGTGAAGTTTTTAAACTGTAACTCTTGGTAGTGCTTTCTCAGAAGCACAGCAATATCTCATTGAAACATTTTATTGGGGTATTTCAAAATACGTTTGGAAAGTATTTTTGAACCTTGTAAAATCTGCTTTTTTGGGTATGGAAAAAATCTTTTTTTTTAATCATTACCATCTCATACACATGTGAAGAGTGGATGCCAGAACCAGGAAATATGAGCATCCCACCACTTAGCACCTTGCACTAGACATTATGTTCCAGTTCAGTACATTGAAAGATAAAAGAAAACTGGGAAGCTTTTAAGTGTGTCCCTGATTTACACTACATTTTCCTATGAACCTCTCCTTATTTTCATTATGGCTATGGATCACAAGAATTGTACAGAAAAAAATTACTTCAATTTTATGTATTTAAGATGGTCTCAATGAAATAAACCTTATCTTGGAGTCACCTTATTTCCTCATAACAAATTGACAATTTTACATTACAGTGACCAATGTTTTCTTTACAGTGCTGTGCAGGCATGTAGTTAATATTACCAGAAGATTTGTTTGAATGAGAGAGGGTATGAGCTATTTTTTCTTCCCAAACACAGCAGGTGTGGGCGTATACCCACACTGTAACATCTAGGAAATCAGTGTGAATTAAGGAATATGAACTAGAGGGATATGACTATCAAGGTCAGTGCAAAAAGGGTTCTGATTTACCAGCCTTGTAACCTATTCAGAAATATATTCCTACGTGAGTTTGACTTAAGAGGCTTATAACAAGAATTCTGTATCTGCCGGACAAGATCATTTTGCATGGGCTTTGCACAATGTTTAACAATGATCCAGTGCATGTGGAACAAGGAGCTCAGATTGTGTGTTTTCTATTGGATTTTCCTGAATTTGACATCCATGGACCATTTATAACATCTTCTTTTGATTTCTTCATATGTAACTTATCTCAGAATTTACAGATTCCCTCACTTTTGTGATGGAAAGCTTCAGGTGATGTGCCAAATACTCCATTCTTTTAATTAACCAGTTGATATTTACAACGTGTAGTCAAAATGAATGTATGGTGGTAAATTACACCAGCATTTCCAATTTAACATGCTGGCCCTTTTCCAAATGTTCTAGCAATACAAATAATTTTCATATCAGATTTTCATTTTGCCTAATGTTTACATTATTAACTATAGTAATGCAGTTGCCAGGAATAACTGACTGCAAGTAGTACTTGCGCAAGGTTTCACAGGCAATAACTTGGTGCAAACAGTACTCTACATGGTTTTGAATATTTCCTTGCCTCTCACAGCACAAGAGGAGCTATTGCTTTTCACCTTGTTCACCAACAGTAATGAGGCAGTACAAAAAAGGAAATTATTTAAAGAGCACTGCATGTGTACATGTTGTACCCTAAGCAAATCGCATGCTTCTGAGGTTGCAAAGGTCAAGAGCTGCTGTGTCAAAACCTTCTGGCCTTATCAACTAGCAAGCACTGTTCTTGTATCCCTGTGATACCCTGTGATATATACACACAAAGGTTGCCAAGCATTGTAATTCTATATCCAGTCTCATTCAGTTCTGTAGTTTCCTGCCTGAAGACCCCACAGAAACACAGAACAGAGATTATCCCCACAGGTTCAGTTTTCATTTCTAATGTGAGTTTTCATCTGCCATAGCTAAAGAAAAGGCTTGAAGATGAAAAGCATGCACCATCACAGGATGGAGACAGGCTGGTAACTAAACAGACTTTAAGTCTGGACACTTTGATGTGCAACCTATTGCAAGGAACTTGCTTTAGCAGGGAGTTGGGCTAAATAATCTCCAGAGGTCTCTACCAACTCCTGTGATTCCATAAGCAGAAATCAGAATATGCTGTTATGAGAGAATAGCTTGATTCTGCCAAGCTGGGTTTGCCCACTTGGCACCTGTCAGTCAGATTGCACACCTCGGGTATCCATACACCACTCTTCAGAAGAAATTAAGCCACTCACCTACCGGTGCCCTTCAGCCTCTCAGGGAGGTGTGACTAGCTCTGCAGACAAAAAAAAAAACCGCAAACAAGCCTCAGGCAAGAAGGATGCTCAGGCCAGGTGACTGCATTAAACTTGGTCTCAGGCAAATCTCACACAAAACATAAAGACTGAGCAACCATGCTTTACCTACTGATCCTACTCAGCACATCCATTGCTCCCCTTGACTATTTCCTAAGACTTAAGATAACTCTCTTTAGACAACTGAATCCCGACTTGCTTGATACTGCAGCATTAAAGCCATCTGGAAATAAATACAACAGAATACTCTCCCTTATATGGATCCATTAGTGGAGGGTGGTTAATATTTTGCTACAAAGCTCTTACAGCATGAGTAGTCATCTGTCCCATTGTGCTGTATGTCCCCAGCAGTCCCCTTCTGCCCTCCTGCTGCTTTATCCGCGCTCCATGCAGATGTACCAGGTGCAAGGTGGGGAATATTAGGGAACCAAGCAGGAGAGCATCTGAGCCATTAACTCAGATTTTCTCCTCTAACGTCAGAAGATTCAGCCAAATAATTACAGCACACAGCTGGTGCCTGCTAATACACTTTAAATTTGATAATCTGTCCAGAAGTGAATAACATTTTTGTTCAGTGCAAGTTGGAAAGACAAAGTAAGAGAATTGAAGGAGACAAGGTATTTTCAACATGCTCTTTTTCATTACTGTGCTTCATCTCTATTGACTTTCAGACTAGAGCAACAACTAGGCAAACAAAAGACTTCTGTTCCATCTTCAGAAGTTATACAATTTAACAGTGTTGTCTTCCTTTTCTTTCCAGACTTGCATAGTCTTAGTAACTCCTCTCTGTCAAAACAGTGTCTGCTCTCAACACTATGTTTCCTTAATTGCTCCACCTGAAGCAGAAATGTGCCAGTTATGTTCTTGTCCTGACTATCAGACAACTCACTGGAATGTAGCATACCATTTCACTGCTGAAGTCAAGTCTGTGTAATGAACATTTAAAATATGTACAGAGGCATAGTTATGTGTGAAAGCATTTATAAAGTAGCCCTGTCTGGAAATTGAGCTGAGTGCTCAGGGAGCTCCATTTGGGCAGAGAAAGCCACTCTGTGTCCTCCTGGAGCCCCACCTCAGCTATACCCCCAGAGAGCTGCTGAAGGCTTCTACCCACAGAGAAAGTATTTGAACCAGAGATCACCAAAGCTCTTGTCCAAATATTTATCCAGCCTCCTAGCATGGCTGAGACATGCAAGCTGTTACTTTGCCCACAGCACTGATGAGAAAACAGCATTTAGAGACCCAGACAAAAAGATAATCAGGAAGTTTAGCATTTCCTGTGAAAAAAGAGATTCATGCCTGCATTCTGTGTCCCTGTTTCTGCATGCCATATCAGGGAAGGATGTGTGCAGGACTGAGATCCACTGGGCACTTACAGAAGCTTCCTGCTTCCTTCTTCTCCCAAAGGCTTTTTGAATGGACCCTGCAAATGAATTTTTGACATTAAGTGGCAAGCTTTAAAATTCTGTATCAAATCGTGCTGTCTTCCTTATAAAATGGCATGTAGCTGCAGTTGCGTGCGCAGAGAATGAAGTATGTTTTTAGAAAAGCTAAATTTACCAGCCCATTAGTAAGACAATGGTGATAAACAGCAGAGCTCATCATGAAGACATGACTCTTAAACTATGGAGAACTGATTTGTATTTGAATACCTAGATGCAAATTATACATATTAATATCTCTACTTTACATTCAGCGTCAATGGGTGTGCTTGTGCTTGTTGAGGACAACCCATTACAGAGTCATTCTCAGGATAGGAAGATTAAAGGACAACAAGACAATCTTTTGTCACCTGCTGCTCAGTGAGAGGGGCTGTATCTCAGCTGGCATTTCTCAAAATGCTCCAGGCTGAGAAGATGAAGCCAGCAGAGGGGCCGCTGTGAGATGTTCTCATGAGGTGTATGATGACCCAGCAGATGCTCACAAGTACAGCAGCCTCTGGAGGCTTCACCAATGATCTTGCAACCTTGAGCATCACTCTGAAACTATTGGCAATGTGTGCGTTCACTGGGAAGAGAAAAGGGGAGCTCTAAAGTATCAGCCTCTGTATTCAAGTTTAGGAAATGTTTTAATATAGACCACATAGAAAGGGAAAAAACAAACACAATAAAATTTGTATTGTAAAATTGAATCTTTGTGTGTGAAAAAGACTTGCAAGTTTACAACTATTTAAAAATAGGGAATTTTACAGCTGAATGAAAATGTTTAAAGCTACTAGGGAAAAAATAAAGACATTTTACTTCTTTATATAATTTGTTCAAAGGTCATTTACTAGATAGTCCGTACAGAGTTATTCTAAGTAGCCATGTGAAACAAGGACATCAGATATAAGAGGGCACAGACAATCTGTAGAGAGGTAAAATGACATCACAGAGCTGCCCAGCCTTAACCATAATTTTTAGATCCTCAGAGTTGCTCCTCACTTGAAACAAGCAGATGGCACAGAAGAACATTCACCACAAGGAGTGACGTGGCCATTTGTAACCTGGGGTTATAAAGCTACACAAGTGAAAAGAAAAAAAAAGTGAAGCATAACTGGAGAATCCAACTTCACAAGAGAGGAGAAGTTATGCTAAGTTCTCTGATCCTATACAGCATGCAGAGACTAGCAAAGCCTAGAAGGTATCAGTGTATTTTAAAGAACTTACTGCAAATCATTTTTTCCTTTGCTTATCCATCATGATCAGAGATCAGATCTAAGGCCATCTATGATAGTAGGAGATATCTTCATTAGAGTGGCTGAGGTAGCTATGCAGGCTTTGGAGGAGAGCTCTGCACTGCTTTAGGTGTTTGTGAGTTTTCTTTTCCCCCTCGTTGGGGCCATTTGCATGTCAGAGACCACACCTGTGTTTTTTCATCTGGGACCAACCATGATCATGAACATTGTTGCTGAGTTGGCATAATTCCTGGTCCTAACTCAGCACTTTTCTGGCCCAATTTCCAGCTGAATTGTGTCATTGTTTTGTGTTTGTTGAAAACTCTCAGCTCCTCCCAAATAATTTTTGAATCTTCTGGCTCACAGCAGCCAAATTTGATAGAGGGGGAAAGGTCCCAACATTATTAAGCTTCTAGCAAGTTCTGGATAATTACTGAGCAACCAGAGAGAGGAGAGAAACCTCATTAATTACCCCATTTATATGACTGTGCTGTGACCTTAGTTGCTTTCAGAAACTGGGCGATTCCCACAGCTTCAAAACATAAGCACTTACCTAACAATTTTTGCCATTAGTTCTGCTGCTCTTGTGATGATCTAGTCATGCAAACGCTGATATTTAGCTGATTTGGCCCACAGAAAAAATTCAACAGAAAAGACATGTCATGTTCATTGCAGGGATATGTCATTTTACCTCATCTTCCAGGGGTTCCACCCTTTCCCAAGTAAGATCCATGTTAAATCCTTCTCCTGACCATGCTAGGACACTCAGTTTTACAGCCATGTAGCAATAGCTAAATTTTCCCAACCATAAACATAAAGACGTACTGACTTTATCCTCAACAGAGCTCCAAAATTTATTTTATTAGTGACAGCAGAGCTAATTCCCAGACTATGAAGAGAAAGGGAGGATGTGGAGAAAGTAGCCCTGCTGAGTACTGCAAGGGCTGGGAATTTTTCTGGTGCCCACTTGGATGAGCACTCCACTATCAGGAGATGATCCTCACTGTCCACCATCACCACTCCTGCCACTATTGTTCTTGGCAGTGCACCTTTTACTGAAAACTGAGCTAATCCTGGGTGCAATCCTGCTGAGAGCCAAGGTAAGTATTTCCCAGTAGAATATAGGCTGATTTAAGAACATCTGCTCACAAGAGCACAGTGAATACATCTTTGGCATAACGTCATCAACACCACATGCAAACCACCTCCCTCCATGACCAGAAGTGCTGGATGTTGGTATAAAGGCTGCCAAACTGCTTTCTATTTTCTCAGATGCTTCTTGTGCAACAGTGAGACAGAAAGGGAATGATTTGAAGAGAGGGACAGATGGAAAATCATGAGGGTCACAGAGTTTTCAACATTTATTTTCTTAGATGAGTCTGCACAGCATTTGTTGTAGGAAAGCAACACTAATCTTAGCCAGAAAAACTCATGCCTTGTGGGTGTGGCACAGAAAGTCTTTGCATGTGGGAGCCTTTGGGAAGGAAACTGAATGGCTGGTATGTGTTAGTGTGGAAACAGATACAAACAGTGAGACTGTACAGTGCTGATTTGTTGGATGCTGAAGCCTTAAATAGATAGAAAAGTTCAGAATAGAGGAATAGAGGCAGTTTTCTATTGCTTCACTGTCCTGCAGTGCTCATCCCTTTCCCATCTGTGCAACTGGCAACCTGAAGACCCCATGGAATAAGCAGTTTTTATGCCTGTGCTTCAGGACAGTGGGATTCACCCTGCCCACTCCCCAGGGCACACTGGAGCACATAGCACACTCTTCCATGCCTAGCTGACCTTCCTCAGCAAAGCACTGTCCTCAGCCAGCAAACAATCCGTTTCATTGCTGAAAAATACTGGATTACACATAGTGAAGGGATAATGAAAAGGAAAGGTGGATGGATTTACTTCTGCAAAACCTGCTCAGCTGGGTATTATCTTTGTTCTTTTTTTTTTGCCAGAGTTTAGTTTGGCTCCAGCATTGGGCTAATCAGATGTGCAGTCCATAGCTAAGGGATTTGGAGCAACAGCTCCAGCACTGAGCTGTCTCCCAGAAGCAGTCAGCAAAAAGTGAATCAGCTGCTACACTAACAAACATGAACAATAATAGAAAGTAGATTTCCAGTCTTCCTTCTTTACAGCAGTTTTGTTTTCCCTTGCAATGGCAGCGGTGATTACCTTATCTGTGCACACCAGCCAACCACACAATCCAGGAAAAGCCATCATCCAAGAAATACCCATTTAATAAGTCTTGGCATGGTGAACACAGTCTTAGGAAGACAGGATCCCTCAAAGAATATCTTCCCTCAAACAGGCTCTGCAGTGACAAACACAAACCTGCAGATATGAGGTAAATGAAATTTCCAGGAGGGGAGCTTCTAGTACCACATCTGCAGAGAGCTCTGCAGAAGTCCTTGTTCCTTCAGTTGTGGAAATTTCTTACCAGTTCCTGGCATTGGATAAACATGAATTTTAATCTCCAAACCCAGAATCCCACATTTTTTGCATGGAGACTCAGTAGATGGGTAATTTATGCTCCTTCCTATAACCCAGCCCTTCAGCTTTCCATTAGAGAGCTGGGCAGTGTCTTCTCCCATAAAATCTAGATCTTTTTATGCATCTGTTAACTGCAGTACCAGGGGATCTAGAAAAGATTGGCCAAATGGAGACAGAGAAATTATGTGATTGCTCTGTATAAATATATCAGGAGGTTAATGACGAGTGGAGAGAAAAAGCTATTTAATTACAAGAATATGTTGGCAGAAGAGCAAATGGTTATGAACTGTCTGCCCATTAATAAATTTAAGCTGGAAATTAGACAGAGGACTTTACTCATTAAAGAAGTGGGGATATGAAACAACCCCAAAAAGAGATGACAGAGATAAAAATCCCAAGAAAGGGCTTTGATCCACTAAGGAGCAGATCACCTAAAATAATAGCTGGCAGCTGGAGTGGAGTGGACTGGACCCTGAAGCTCAAAAGGTCCCTCCCCTTCCAATGCTTTTGATGCCAGTTCGAAGGGAAAACCAAACACACGTGCTCCTAACTTTCTTGTCTATGTTAAACCCTACAACCTAAAGTACACTGAGAGTTATGAACATCTCAACGAGGAAGAGAGAATCACCAGCAAGTGCTGTTGCTCTCTGAGGTTGTGCTGGGCCTCTTCCTCTGGCTAGATAGAGCACAACACACACTGTGGCAATCAGACACTGCTGTAAAACATCCTAGAACAAGCATTTTGATTCTTGATGATTCTTGTTTACAGCTGATACCTATTTGTTGAGTTATAATGCCTGTATGCCATGATGTGACGTTATCATATCACAGAAGTAGTCATTTTCCTTCTACATCATTTCCATTAACCTCAGAGGGGCACTGCGCTTCTGCTATTTATTATTTACACTGCAGTGTCATCTACATGCCCCCTAATGTCAGAACTCTGTGTGCTGAGTGCTACACAAATGCCTCAAAATGTTTAAAGGTTGGATTTAATTGGATATTAGGAAAAATTACTCTTGGAAAGAGTGGTGAGGCATTGGAACAGTTTGCCCTTGGAGGTGGTGGAGTCATTGTCCCTGGAGGTAGATGTGGGACTGAGGGACATGATTTAGTGGGCATAGTGGGGGTGGTTTGATGGTTGGCCAAGATGATCTTAGAGGTCCTTTCCAACCTTAATGACACTGTGATTATATGATTCTATGACAAAGCTCATGGGATTTCCTATCCATAACACTGTACCAGCTAAAGCCCAATCAGTGTTAACAGCTCTTCAGCTGCATACATAGAAATGTATTTTTATTTAATTGTGATGCACCCAGGCAGTCACCTGTGCTCTTGCAATGAAGAACTGGATAACTCCTGTTTCCCAGCCTCAAAGCTGACAGTTTGAGACACAATTGTCAACAAATACTCAAATGCTGAGATAAAGGGGTAAAGATGCCACTGGAAGGGAGATTGGCTACTGGCTTGTGTTGCACAGTGGCTGTCACTCCTGTGGGATGGCTGGAGACTGTTTTTTTTCCCATCTGGCAATGTCATACACCACCTTGCCCTGGAGAAAATACTGTCTAAAAGTCAGTGGAGAACTGATCCTGGCAGTGTACATGAAGCTTTTAAAGCATCCATGCGATGCCAGCTTGCCACCTGTTATCTGCCATTAGCACCTTTCCACATTACTGCAGAGGTGAGCTTTAAATCAGGGCTGCCAATTCCCAGTATTTTTACTGGCGCTGGTGATCCTGGATCTAGTGTTGTTGGCCACCAGCTGCCAAAGAGAACATCTTTAAAGAGCAGTGTCTGAGATTGCAACAGAACAGCAGATTTCTAGGCAAAAAAAAAAAAACTTAATGCAGCTAGTCAAGGAGACAGATGGCAGCTTCCCCCTGATGGCATCAGGGGGGCTGGGGTTGCTCAACTCCCTCTTGCTGCACTTTGATATCTTCCAGCAGCTGTACAAAATTAATTCCAATAAATTAAGCCTCTTGTAGGGACAAATGATCTGGATGAAATCTACAGAGCTTGGGGCAATCAACCATTTGAGACTTGGTGATCTCAGAGGTAGGGAAGCAGCACCCTTTCACCCAAAAGTCCCACTTGTTGGCTATATCATTGGCATTTGCTGAGGCAGTCAGACAAGTCAGAGTGTCAGGTGCTCTCAGTGAAGGAAATGAAACCAGGATCCAAAGCTCCTTCTCTGTAACTGCAGCAACACCAGCCCAGTGATTTACAGTGAAGAAAACAGGCCAGCATATCCAAGCTCCCAAAAGCTGGCCTTCCCTAAGCACTCTATGGAGGTTCCAAGCCATAAATTCCTCCAGCCTGTCAAGAACCACTATACATCTGATGTGAACAGCGGGAAAAGCAGCTCAGCCTGTTGGAAAGATATGGTTCTGAGACCAATATTCAACTTAATCTTTACAAATTTAACTTTGCTCCAACATCTTTACTGTGGTTCTCCAGCTGTTTATGTCAGTTGTTCTCTCTGTTTTAAGGCTGCTCAAGTGAAAATGGCACTGTTCATGTGGCTTGGAGGCTGAATGATAAAGGAACTGCATGTGGAACAGGTACATGTGTGCTGCTGCTTCTGTGCTGCCAGCACCAATCTCTTCTCAACTACTCAGCAGGGCTACCTCAGGATGTTTTTATTCCCAAAATTTAAGAGTATAAGACTTTCTAGGAGCCTGAGCCCACTCATTTAAAAACTTATTTTCAAGAAGTGTACAACAGTGTGCCCAAAGGTATAAAACATTCAAAATGAGACAGAAGATTTGAGAAATTCTTGTGAGCATTACTTAATATCAACCTGCATCTGTAAGTGTCCTTCATTTTTCCCCTTTACAAATACAGAATTGTTTATCCTCTACTGCATGAAGTGCTTCAAATGGACAATGTGTTCCTTTTTCACAATGAAAGCACTAACATAAGTTCATGATAGAGAATGAAGGAGTCAGAAACGTAGCTGCTAATCCTCTTTCTGCTCTAGCTCTGCCTCAGTTTCGTGGCTATTACCAGGTGCCAAACAATAACATTCACTGGTGGCTTGCTCCACTCCCAGTTATGTAGTACGCTGAGAGTAGTGCTCTAAGATGCTTTCAGGGCATATGGTGCTCTAAGACCAGAAAAGGCAACATGCCACATGCAGCTAAAGTAGTTCTTGTTACTATTTTCTGCCTTTTTTCCAGGAGAACTGAAACAAATATTCAACTTTTATTTATATCCTGTTTTATACAGAGGAGATTTTAACTCTTTCATTTCTGCTTATAACTAAGAAAGTATAATTGCTGGAAAAGCATGAGGGAAAGGCCTCTCTGGAAACATCACAGACAAATAAAGTAATTTGATACAAGGAAACTTAGTCTAGCAAAAATGAAGCAACTAAACATAAGCTCATGGGCTATTTTTACTATAATTTATCACCAATAAATGTGGTGGGAATCACAAGAACAAGCCTTGAAGAAGAAGTGAATCAGATATTGTCCATGTTAATGTGGAACAGCATCTGAACAGGAGAATGTGATGGGCTCCATTCCAGGTTACTATTCCCTGATCCTCATTTTGCATTGTACTGGGGAAAAAAAAAATCTCAAAAACTTCTTCAGTGCCCGATTAGCAATGTATTTAAATGTATCTAACTTTAAACACTGAAGTCTCACTTTAAGAAATTGAGCCCCTGGACTCTGAAGACTTGATTATGATCCGTTTAAAGTCTTCATACAGCTAACAGAAGAGCTGCTGGCTTGAGTGTGTTCCTGTCACACCAAAGCAAATGTCTGTCCTTGTAGTACTATGGAGTAGGTGCAGACACACGGAAGAAATATGAGTCAGAGAAATAGCCAAGATAATGGGAAATTACCCTGCCCAATGATCTTCATTATCAAATGAACATGCAGAGAGCAGTGCATAAAGCATGCCTTTCAAATAGCCACAAATTATGCAACTAATTGCAGGACCAGGCAGACAAACTTTTCTCAACACTTAGCCTTGTTCCACAACTTGTCCCTTTCCCAGCTGGGGAAGTGGTGTGTAGCTTCCAGGGATCATGTGCCAGTGTCCAAGAGTAGTGACACTGCAGGCTACAGTCTTCTTTTCCTTTTGAATCTGAACTGTCACATCACAATTTCTCTCCCTAGAAAGTAGGAAACAGCATACCAGCAAACTTCCTTCTGTCTATTTATTTTACTGTCTTTTCTCTTTTTCTGCTGCTTTTGTTTGTGTGAGGAGACAGCAGAACCGCACCAACCCCACAGCAGGAAGTTCGCTTACTCTGGAATATGATTTTAAGGACACAATTGGCACTGGTTGGCAAATCTGTAATTTAGAACCCTCCTCAACTTTTCTCTTTGAAAGAGCAAGTACCTCCCAGAAGCTATTGTGAGGAAAGGCTGAGAGAGCTGGAACTTTTTAGCCTGGAGAAGAGAAGGCTAAGGAGGGCAATCTCATCAATGTATATTAATACCCGAAACCTTTTCAGTTCCCCCTGAACTCAAGTTTCCCCCCAAGATGAGTTAGTTTATGCTCTGGAGGGATGTGAGGCAAGTGAAGAGTAAAATTAGAAAACTAAACTTTGGGAAAGCTGACTTCCAGCTCTTCAGGGAGTTAGTCAGTAAAACACCCTGGGAAACTGTTCTCATGAGCAAGAGTGTGGAACAGAGCTGGCAGATCTTTAAGGAGGGTTTCCTTGGGGCACAAGAGCTAAAGGAAGGTGAGAGACCAGTGTGGCTGAACTGGGACCTGGTCATGAAAATGAAGAGCAAGAAGAAAATGTAAGCAGTAAGAACAGGGACAGATACCATGGGAAGGGCATAAGGAAACTGCTAGGGTCTGGAAAGCCAAGGCCCAGTTTGAAATGAACATGGCAAGGGATGCCAAAAAGAACAAGAAAGGCTACCTCAACCAGAAAAGGAAAGTCCAAGGTAGCATATCCCACCTAATGAGCTACACAGGCAAGCTGGTAACAACAAACAAGGAGAAGGCTGAGGTATTCAACTTTTTTGCCTCAGTCTTCTCTGATAACCGGTTACCACACAGCTCTCAAACATTTGGTTTGATGGGAGAGGATCTGGGAAGCAACATCCCTCCCACAGTAAGTAAAGATCAGATTTGTGACCATCTGAGGAACCTGAACATCCACAAACCTGTGGGTCCTGATGAGATGCATTCCAGAGTCCTGAGGGAATTGGCTGATATAGTTGTGAAGCCACTCTCCACGATATTTGAAAAGTTGTGGCAATCAGGTGAAGTCCCTGGTGACTGGAAAAAAGATAACATCATGCTCAGTTTTAAAAAGGGTAAAAAGGATGACCCTGGGAACTACCAACTTGTAAGTCTCATCCCTGTGCCAGGGAAGATCATGGAACAGATCCTCCGGAAACTACACTAAGGCATATGGAAGGCATGAAGCTAAGACCAGGAGGCTCCTGGAATGCGTTGATGATAACTTTCTGTCCAGGTATTGGACAGACTGACCAGAGGTGAAGTGTTGTTGGACCTGCTGCTCACCAATGCAGAGGAAATCACCAAAGGTGTTAAGGTTGGAGGCAGCCTGTGCTGCAGTGACCACACCGTGGTTGAGTTCGTGATCTCGAGGGATCTGGCCTGGCAAAGAGTGGCATCAGGACCCCGAACTTTGGAAGAGCGAACTTTAAGCCGTTCAATGGAGTGGCTGGCTGAGATCCCATGGGATGCTGTCTTTAAAAACAAAGATGTTGAGGAGAGCTGGCTGCTCTTTAAGGATGCCTTCTTGAGAGCACAAGAGTTCTCCATCCCTCTGAATAAGAAAGTGGGAAGAGGAGGTAGGAAGCCAGCATGGCTGGATAAGAACCTGCTGGGTGTGCAGAGAGTGAAGAAAGGTGCGTACAAGCTCTGGAAACAAGGGCATGTCACCTGGGAAGAATACAGGGATGCCGTCTGGACTCGCAGACGTGGGATCAGGAAAGCCAAGGCGCAGGCGGAACTGAACTTGGTGTGGTACATGAAAAACAATAGGAAGACTTTCTACAGGTACATTGGCCAGAAGAGACAGGCCACAGCGAGTGTACCTCCTTTGGTAAATGTAAAAGGAGAACTGGCTTCAATGGACGAAGAGAAGGCTGAGGTACTGAATGAATTCTTTGCCTCGGTCTTCACTGGCAGCCAGGATTCCAGTACTTCTCACGTCCCTGAGCCCTGCATCCCTAAACCTCTAGGTGGGGGCCAGGTTGGTAAATCCCCCCCCACTGTGAGAAGAGAGCAAATCCAAGACTGCCTCATGAGACTGAATGTGTACAAGTCTATGGGGCCGGATGGCATGCATTCCAGGGTTCTGAAGGAGCTGGCTGAGGTGATTGCCAAGCCACTCCCCATCACATTTGAAAAGTTGTGGCTGTCAGGTGAGGTCTCGAATGTCTGGAGGAAGGGTCGCGTCACTCCTCTTTACAAGAAAGGGAGGAAGGAGGACCCAGGAACTACAGGCCAGTGAGTCTCATCTCTGTGCCTGGGAAGATCATGGAACAGATCATCCTGGACCACATGCTTGATCACATGAGGAATGAGCGTGTGATCCGAGACAGCCAGCATGGCCTCACCAGGGGAAGGTCATGCTTGACCAATCTGGTGGCCTTCTATGATGGAGTGACGGCACTGGTGGACATGGAGAAGGTGACCGATGTCATTTACCTGGACTTGAGCAAGGCCTTTGACATGGTCCCCCACCACATCCTTATCTCCAAATTGGAGGGATGTGGATTTGATGGGTGGACCACTCGAAGGATAAGAAACTGGTTGAGAGGTCACAGACAGAGGGTGGTCATCAATGGCTCCATGTCCAGGTGGAGGCTGGTAATGAGCAGCATCCCCCAGGGGTCTGTCTTGGGACCAGTGCTCTCTAACATCTTTATCAATGACATCGATGATGGAATCAAGCGCACCCTCAGCAAGTTTGCTGACAACACCAAGCTGAGTGGTGCAGTGGACACGGTAGAAGGAAGGGATGCCATTCAGAGGGACCTCGACAGGCTAGAAAGGTGGGCTCAGGTGAACCTGATGAGGTTCAACACAGCAAAGTGCAAAGTTCTGCACTTGGGCCAGAAGAATCCCAGGCATCCATACAGACTGGAAGGAGCGGTCCTTGAGAACAGCCCTGCAGAGAAGGACCTGAGGGTCCTGATAGGTGAAAAACTTAACATGAGCCAGCAGTGTGCCCTTGCAGCTCAGAAGGCAAATGGTATCCCGGGTTCCATCAGAAGAGGGGTGACCAGCAGGGACAGGGAGGTGATTGTCCCCCTTTACTCTGCTCTTGTGAGGCCCCATCTGGAGTACTGAGTCCAGGTCTGGAGCCCCCAGTACAAGAAAGACAGGGAGCTGTTGGAGAGGGTCCAGAGGAGAGCCACAAAGATGATCAGGGGCCTGGAGTACCTCCCCTACAAAGACAGGCTGAGGAAGCTGGGCTTGTTCAGCCTAGAGAAAAGAAGGCTAGGGGGTAACCTCATTGCAGCCTTTCAATACCTAAAAGGAGCCTACAAGCAGGAGGGGATTGAACTCTTTACAAGGATAGATAAACAGCAGGACAAGGGGAAATGGTTTTAAGTTGAGGGAGGGAAGATTTAGGTTGTTTGTCAAGGGGAAATTCTTTACAGAGAGAGTGGTAAGGTGCTGGAACAGGCTGCCCAGAGAGGTTGTGGATGCCCTGTCCCTGGAGGTGTTCAAGGCCAGACTGGATGGGGCCTTGCGCAGCCTGGTCTGGTATTGAATGGGGAGGTTGGTGGCCCTGCATGTGGCAGGGGGGTTGGAGATTCATGATCCTTGAAATCCCTTCCAACCCTGGCCATTCTGTGATTCTGTGATTCTGTGATAGTATCACTGCAGCAATTGATATGGAAAGAGCTACTGATGTCAACTCTCTCAACTTCAGTAAGGCCTTTGACACAGTAACCAACAACATCTCCCTCCCCAAATTGGAAAAATATGGATTTGACGTTCAATAGACAAACTGTCTGCAGGATCAAATCCAGAGAGTGCTGGCCAATGGCTCTGTCTGGATGGAGATCAGTGACAACTGGTGTCCCATAGGGATCAGTGCTGGGGATGATGGTCTTTAATGTCTTTATCAACGACACCCTCAGCAAGTTTGCTGATGACACCAAGCTGTGAAGTTTGGTTGACACGCCAGAGGGACAGGCCATCCAGAGTGACCTAGGCAGGATGAGCAGTGAATCCAGGTGAACCTCATGAGGTTCAACAAATCCAAATGCAAGATCTTGCACCTGGGTTGAGGCAACCCCTATTGCCAATACAAGCTAGGGGATGAAAGGATTGAGCACAGCCCTGCTAAAAAAGACCTGAGGGTACTGGTGAATGGGAAGTTGGACTTGAGCCAGCAATGTACCCCTTACAGCCCAGAAAGCCAACCGAATCCTGGGCTGCATTAAAAGAAGCAAGGCCAGCTTGCCCCTCTACTTTGCACTGGTGAGGCCTCACCTGGAGTACTGTGTCCAGATGTGGAGTACTCAGTACAGGAAAGACATAGACATGTTGGAGCACGTCCAGTGAAGGGACACAAAAACGATTCAAGGAATGGAACACTCCTCCTATGAGGACAGGCTGAGAGAGCTGGGACTGTTCAGCCTGGAGAAGAGAAGACTCTGAGGTGACCTGAGAGCGGCCTTCCAGTATCTAAAGGGCAGCTACAGGAAAGAAGGCAACAGCCTCTTTAGCAGGGTCTGCGGTGACAGAACAAGGGAAAATGGTTTCAAGCTGAAAGAGAGTAGATTTAGGTTAGCTTGAAGAAAAAACATTTTACAGAGAGGGTGGTGAGGCACTGGAACAGGTTGCCAGTGATGTGGTTGATGCCCTTGGTTGATGTACTTGGAGACTTTCAAGGTGAGGCTGGATAAGGCTCTGGGCAAACTGATCTAGCTGTATACGTCCCTGTTCATTGCAGGGGAGCTGGACTAGATGGCCTTCAGATGGCCTTCCAACTCTACAGATCCTATGTCTATGAACACCAGGAGCAATTCTACATTGTTTCAGCAGATGAGCACTGGCACAGGTTGCCCAGAGGCTGTGTGGTCTTCTCCTTGGAGATCTCAAAAATTCACCTGGACGTGGCCCCACGTCTGCTGCTCTGAGTGGCCCCGCTGGAGAAGAGGTTGGCCCTGATGGACCCAGAGGTCCCTGCCAACCTCAGCATTTGAAGATTCTGTGATTCTGTAGGATAAATAGTCTGACAGGAATGCTGACTAAACTCATCATCTTATAAACTCCACAGTGTGCTAACAGTAGCTCCAATTAAACTAGAGATGAGAGGAAGCCGAGGAAGAAATTGAAATATTTTTTAGATTAAACACAGATGAAATGAGGGGGGTAGGCAGAGACTCCACAAGAAAACAAAATCTGTAATTCCCTCTAATCCAATTACTTTGGGGGTGTAGGGACATAAGTATCCTTAATCTGCTCTCAGCTTGCTGAATTAATTAAAACAAATAATTCCCACTGAGAGAGAGATTCAGAAGGGGACAGGAGGGGAAGAAAAGTGGGGAGAAATGAGGAAAAAAACCCACCAAAACAACACAAACAAACATTTTTCAGAAGCAGTTCACTACTTAAGAAAAATGCTCGCAGCACTGATGGGCGGTTTACCTTCAGGCTCTGCAGGATCTCACCCTTGAGCAGCTCCTACTCAATAGCAGCATCTTCAACTGCACAACTGCTACAGTTGCAGAGTACTCCAAATCTTGGATAATTTTCTTGTGTTTGAGTCTTCCTGTGCTTTGCTACCCAATTATACCAAATCCCAATTTGGTTACCACCTGGGACTGAGGGCTCCACAAACCACGGGTGATGGCTGGGGAGCAGAGCAGCTGGCGGAAAGACGAATGTACTCATGTGTGGAGTCTAGTGATCTTTAAAAGGAAACTGAAATATGAACAGGAAACTTACACTAATTATGTATTTGATACAAGATTGCAGGATCTATTAATGAGATGCAGCAGAATAGTTACATAATTTATTAAATTCAGTAATTATAGAATTTACTCAGTTCAATATTAAATAAAATTTAACAGTAAATAGTGTAATTACACAGCAAAGAAGTGTAGTCAAGAATTGAAAACTGAAGCCAAAATCAAGATTCCTTGCTTCCTTCCAGTTCTTCATTGACCTTGTTAAAGCTGCACAATGTGATTTACTTTACTGGCTCCTGAAATGATTTTTACTAATGCTCTATTCTTATATCTATATTATTTTGGCATACCTACCAGAAATATTGCAGCATTCAACTTATTAAAGAAATCACAGACAATTCTGTGCAAATTTTGCCTAAATAAATTCCTCAGGACTTAGTCATTTTGACAGCCTGATTGTGGCATTATAAGTTTGACATAAAAACTAAAATTATGTGTATATAACCCATATAGATGATGTAACAGCAGATGCAGAGAAAATAGAAATGTAAGAAGAAACAGAAAAATCTCTGGGCCGTTCTCCAAGAGAAGTCTCTGTGGATGAAGCTACTACAGGAAAACAGAATTAAACGTGACAATTACATACTTTAAAACATCAGGAAACTGGGAGAACAGAGGTGTCAAAAAAATAACTGTGAGGTGAAAACAGAGAAATACTTAATGAAACCACGTTTGCTTTGCTTGAAGTGTGCCCCTTTGGTCTGCCTGCAACTATTGCAACACTGACATTAATGTTTTCACCCTTGACAAGAGTTACAGAAGACAGGCATGTGTGGAATTCCCCAGCCATCCCCAGGGCACAAGGCTGCCTTGCTTCTTCTTTCGATTTTATGTAGACAAAGTACGGATTAGTAACCTTGCATGCCTGAAATTGCCAAATTTAATCCACAGAGCCCTAAATCCATATGTATTCCACAGAGAAAAAGCATTACAAAATCTTTCTTCTTGAAATGAGAATGGTGATGTTTTCATACCATATGATTTATAGCTAGTAATTAAAGGGATCATTAGCAAAGACATGTACAAAAATTCTTAAGTCTCCCATTATCAGGCTGCCTTCTGAACAAGTGGAATTGCCACTTGTATCACCATGTTTAGTGCAGGTTGTTTCAGGCATATGCAATCTTTTCTTTCTACATGCAAAAACATCAGCTGATTAATTTTGCTGTCTCTCCACGTGGCTTGAGAATGATGCTGTCCGTACAGCTCTATAGAAGAGTTTCTCAGTTACAACTTTAGGTAAACTGCATTTCCTTTGCTCTGGTACAGTGTGATTAGTCCCTTTTTTCTTACTGATACTTAGTGTGTGCAGAAGAAGCTATTCCAGATGGGAACGGTCTCCTGAAAGTATGTCCTGCACATAGCAAATAAGTGTTGCAACACAGCCTGGGCCTCCAGGCACTCCTGCAATACAAACAATAATAACTGAACAATCTGCTGATGTGATAATAGCAGTGTCTGTCATGTTTGCTTTAAACTAGATAACGATGGCCCTGTCCTGCGTGAGTGAGAAGGGAATGAACAGCCATGCTATCCTTATCTGGCAGCAACATTGCTGTGTCTCCTCATGGTCTTGCTTTTACAGCAGCTGTTCTGTCTTCTGAGGAGCCAGGAAATAATCTGACTCCAAACCTGCTGAAGAAATGAGAAAAAAAAACACTATCAATTTTGTCAAACTCTTCAGAGTGGTTAAATGCGGAAGCAGCCACACCAACTCTCTCCACCACCCTCCTCCTTCTCAATTGGTACATTGACACTGAGACCACCAAGGAGGGTCCATGTTCAGGAGCCAAGATACCCACAAGTCTGCTAAGCACAGGCCTGACTTCAGTAAGGTGTCAATTCAGGATTTATTCCTCTCTTCAAACAAGAGCAGCCTTTGTCTCTAGCTATGCTTTCACTCCTGTCCTCTCCTCCAGGCCTGGTGGGTCAGCTCAATGCTGCTGCTCCACCTGCCCCCCAGATCACCTGCTCCACAGCAGCTCCAGCTTTGCCTCAGCTCCTCCTTTGGGTTTCTGTCTTCACTTCCTGCCCTCACCATTGAGTACCGCATTCATAGTTGCTGGTGTGGTGACAAATTCACGGTGTGAAGAAACATCATTGGTGAAAGCAGGATTGAAACTGCTTGGACTGTAGTGATCATGCAGTAGTAGAGTGCAGGTGGTGCAGCTGCTGGGTCAAGTCCCCTGCTTTGGCATTCTTTACCCCAAAACATGACCCATATTTTCTTGGTTCGCAGCAGAGAACCAACCTGAATCATAGCCCCTCCAGTGTTGACAGATCAGCATGTCACTTCTCAGGAACACTAACACTTTGCTCCTCATCTCAGGAACTCTGTTTTTTGGGCTTCCACTCTTTTTTAAAGAAAGCTGTTACATGTTTCTTGTAAGGACACTGGGATATCACTTACCCCAAACTTATTGGAATGTTCTGCTTAGAGAGCATGAAGAAAGAAACAAAACAAAACTACACAAAAGCTGATTTCAGTACAGAATGCAAATTCAAATAATGCCAGCAGTGAACAAAGCATCAGTGAGTAATGCTAATGAAAAAAAATAAAATCCAAGCTTAAAAGGTTTTTATAGTCTTTTTTTTTTCTTACCATTGTAGGATAACTATCGCTGTTCTAATCTACTCATTTTACCCTAGTTTTTGTTTTTCTTTAATAGCATGAGCCTCTTTTATTCTTGGCAATTTAAGATTCAAAAACTTGTTTAGGTAAATGGAACAAATTATTTCAGTTGCCAGTCCTGTTCTTCATAAATATTTGCCTGTGGCACAAAATCAGCTGACATTTTGGCAAAGCTGTTGGGTAGGACTGTAAAAAGAGAATCTCAGATGCAAAAGAAAGTGTGTGGCATATGTGGCAAAGGGAAACTTCCTCTATACTGTCTGATGCTGTGCTTAGCCATTTCAGAAGCAAAACCTTGAATTTATACTGAACTCACACACACTTAATGCTCAGCAGTCAGACAGCAAGCGGTCATTCTGTTCAGATAATTTGGATGGCCATGCTCCAAAATCCTCCTGCAGCCACCAGATCTCACTGTTGGGCTTAGCACAGTGATGTAGGGAAGTGAAAGGTTTGAACCGAAGCAAAATGCATTCATTTCCTAACTGAGGCAAATCTCCCATTCACTTCCCATATGGCAAGGTCCACCTTGTCCTCACTTGGAGTTCTGCCTGGGTAAAGAGCACAAGTTTTCACTCTGTGAGCTTGAGCTCCCAAATGATGAGGAATGACAAGCAATTTTCAGTGATTAACTCATGTAGTTGATTGCCATGTTCCATCCCCATAATTAAAGAACCATAGATGTTATAGCTAAGGAGTGCTTTAGCATAAGTTTAATCGCACATCTTCTCATCAATGAATCAAATACCTGCGACGCAGTGAATAATTTGTCTCCACTTTGGAAATGAAAACTCTGAGATGTGAAACAGTTTAAGAAATTCACAGACGCTGTCAATATTTCTAGTCAGCTACTTACCATCCTTGCTTTTTTTTGTAGGTCCTCATTTTGTCCCTCAGGATTGAATGTATTTCAGCAACTATCAGACTTTGCATATTGAGGCAAAGGGGAAAGAAGAAAAGAACTGATGTTACATTATTAATGTCACTTCATTCCTATTACTGCTGTTCTACTCTTCAGTCTGAAAAAATAGTTCAGACAAGCTCAGAGGAAACCTTAGAAAAATCAGTCTCAGCTGTGTGTCAGCCTTTGGGAGAAAAATGGATTTCTTTCCCGTGTGAGTTTCTTAGCTGTCATATTATATCTTCATTTAGAAGCATTAAAAGATCATTTGAATGATCTCTGGTCTGATGTACGTTTGAAGTGACCACAGAGAACATATATTTTCTCCAAAGAAAATAACCTGGAAATGAAGGAAGAATACCTTCTGGTGAACATTTACAGTAAAAAATAAATTTAAAAAATAATAATAATCATGAAAATGCAGGCACATTTCTGCAAACAGGCAGCAGTGTTTGTTTGTTGCTTACCAAAGACTGCTTGAATAGCTTCTCTAAGGAAATTTATCTGCTCCCACTTGAGCCTGGAAGCTGCTTGCAAACTGACCATTTTTTCTGGGATTCAAGTTTTGCCCTCAGTCACCTGAGACACATTACATTTATTCTTTTCCCGACTGAAAATTTGTACTCTTTTTATTCAAAATTGGGTTTTTTTTGGTCACAAATATGACTGGAAGCTGTGATTGAACAGTTTCTGCCTATGACCTCCAGAGTAGGACGCTGCAGACTCTTCATCAACCCTTGCTTAGGATGTGCTCCCAAAGCCCTGCCTAGAATCCAGCAAAAAGTCAGTGGCTGGATTTGGGTCACTGTAGAGACAACTTGGATGTGAAATCAGGATGGCACTGATTTTACATTGCCATTGCAGTGTATGAGATCATCTCAGTGCTTGAATTTCTGAGCAAACAGTGTGCCCATTGCCACTGTGGGCCCTGGAGCAGCAGAGGACTGTCACAGCCTACACTGTGGCAAAACTGCAGCTGAGGCAATATTTAACACCCTCAACTCACGGCAGGAGATACACATGCCCGATGCTTTTACTTTTTAAAGGGAAAGAAAAGGAAGTACAGCTGAACCGAAGTGGTCACTGACCTGAAATGGCAGTTTGAAAAAAAAAAAAGAAAGAAAAAAAAAAAGAAGTTTCGTCTAAAAGTTTCATGTACTGCAAACAGAGTATGCCTGCTGCATGTGGAACCTGAGGATGTCGCTGACTTTGACTAGAGCCAACACCAAACTTGGAGAACCTGCTGCAGAAAGCCTCAGGGCTGCCTTCACAGGGAGAATTCTGAAACCCAGGGGCTGGCCTCCATAATCCCTCAGGACACTGCTTTGGGGGGCCAGCATTAACACCTGTGCTGCCTCTCTGTATCAGTCTGTCTTTTCCATCTCTTTGACTCTTAGAAAAAGTTAGGGCCTTTCCTGTTTCTGGTTTTGTAACTCAAGAATCAACCCCACCAAAGTGTTTAACCCAGTGTTTTAATCTTTTAGAAGCCGCAGGATTTTCTGGCCGGTATAAGGAAAAAAAAAGAAAAAAAAAAAGGAAAAGAAACATGTGACTGTCTTTTGACTAGCATATGCAGCAATCTGGGACAGATGTCTCAATCAAAAGGTCAACTGGTAGCATTCCTTCACTAAATGGCACTTTGCTAACTGTGGCATCCCCAACTACAAAATGTCACAAGCCAGTTGGCTGAGGGCTCTATTACTGGGTAGGGTATAATCTGTAATGCTGTGAAAATAACACCTTGGGAAAAAAATATATATTGTTCTCTAGTGGCTGTGTGGAGTGTGGTTTCAGCCACAAGCTGGGGGTGGCAGATGACAGCTCTGGTTTCCTGATCCAGCCTTTGCAAATGGTTTGCTTCACAGTCCTCCATACAGTTTGGCCTTTCTGTACCTGCCGTTTCTTTTCATGGCTTAGATTCTCATTTTATTTGTTTTTTGCTTATTTCACTGCAAAAGCCTCACAGTCTTCCCATGCTCATCAGGATGCCCCTCTGCAGCAGATGAGTATTGGGATTCCTTTTTCAATAGGATGGAGAAACTGAAGCGTGGAAATTAAATTACTCGTCCACAGTCTCAGACATCCTTGAATCAAAGCAATATCTTCTGGGGTTGTAGAACTGTCCTCTCACTATAAGATCATTTCTTTCCATCTAGTTCAGAGATAATAGTATCTCTGTAACTAATTCGTGTGGTTCTTGTGAGAATCTACCATTCATCGTGTTGAAAATCGAAAACTGTATAAAATGTATTACTGAATAAAGATGATGATAAAGTCACAGGACAGGTGGAAAATGACAGGTATTCCTCTTAATTTTCAGATTTTAATCTATGCCAACATGACATCCCTTCTGGAGCCTTGGATCCCACTCTGTTATTGCTGCAGCACATTTCCAAAGGGACTATGCAGATGGATGCTGCTCGAGGAGAGAAGATTAAAATACGTAGGTCACTCTGAAAGTAATTCCACCTGTTTGTTTTCATGGAAACTACAACAGACATAAAGAGCATAATAACACTATTTGACAGAGCAAATCCTCAGCTATAAAATACTATTTTTCAGCATAGTCACTACTCTAGTTATGCATTTTCACCAGCGATGATCAAGAGCCTGCATGCCACACTCATAAAATCTGCATTCGCGGAGGTGACCCGCTGTTTCACAGCTGCTTTGAAGTGTTGTAGATAGGAAAATATTGTCCATGCTGTCCATCTCTCATCAGCCCATACAAATGGAAATTAGAAGATGCCAAGTCCAAAATATATAGTGGGTGTGGTACGACAGCCTAGCCCAGATTGGCAGTGTGCTCCACAGTCTTCAAACTGGTACTGGGCTTGGTGTTATCGTATTGTAAGAGAAAGGTTTCTTCTTCTCTGGCCTGACTCTGGAAGTTCAAACCTTCAGCTTAGTCAGAATTGTGATGCAGAAGTCGGAGTTGATGGTTTCTCTTGATGGTTTCTCTGGGCTCCAGGAAATCTAGAAAGTTCGTCCATTTTCCTATCCCGAAAGACAGCGCACATCACTTTACCTGTTGAGGGACATGTCTTGAACTTTTTCTTCAATGGGGAATTTACTTCATGAACTGTCATTCTGACTCAGACTCAGTGATGACACCACTTCTCAGCATTGGTAATTATGTGACCCAGGAAACTGTCACCTCCATCCTTGTACTCGTTCAATAGGTCCTGACAAACTTGCCTACGTTGTTCTTTCTGTTCCTATGTGGACATCTGTGTGACCATTCTGATGTAAATTTGCAATATTCCAATGTTGTCGTGATCATCATTAACAAATTGAAGATGATATTCAGCACCATACACACTTCTCAGTTTGTAATCCACTGATTTGCTCAGATGAGCTGATCAAGACACTTTTCTTTTCAAGGTATGACAGCTGTGCAACCATCTAGAATGTGGCTTGTCTTTCACACTGCTGTCACCACAACTGAAACACTGACATACACTGTTTGCTCTCCATAAGCATTCAATAAATGTCAGTGAATGACAGTGGGTGCAATTTTTCCACACCTTTTCTTCATACATGCTTCCATGTCAAATACCATGTTGTTAGTTTGCCCCTCTGCTGCCATCTGTTCACAGAATCACAGAATCACAGAATGGCCAGGGTTGGAAGGGACCTCAAGGATCATGTATCTCCAACCCTCTGCCACAGGCAGGGCCACCAACCTCTCCATTTAATACTAGACCAGGCTGCCCAGGGCCCCATCCAGTCTGCCTTGAACACCTCTATGGATGGGGCAACCACAACCTCTCTGGGCAGCCTGTTCCAGCAACTCACCACTCTCATAGTTAAGAACTTTTGCTTGGCTACAACCTGTAATGGAATATTGGTAGGAAAATTCATACTCTACTGCTAAACCACCAACATCTGCCTCTGACATGGTGGGCCAACATAATAAAATGTGAAGCATTTCTTTTGGAGCAGCCCTCACACAAGGTGTTGTTTTGATATTGTTATTGACCATGACAATGAGACAGGAAAAATGTTAGGTTGGTGGGTTCTTTATTGCTTTGACATAATTCAAGAACAGTGTTCCACTAGTTAAGAAATCCCCTCCTAAGATTTTGTGCCTTTTCTTGCTGTGTCCCTCAAGGGTTAAGCCACCAACGCAGCTCCACAGATGGGACTGAATTCCAAGGAGCTTGTGTAAGCCTCTGGAGACCTAAGAAATTGGAGGCAACAGTTTCAAATTCAAGGAGGGCTGGGCTGCATCGGAAGGAAGGGATGAGGGAAGAGGATGGAGCTTTGATGGCAATTTTTAGATCCCAAGCTAGCTGTGACATAGACTTTTTGCAGATGCATCTGGTTCAACAGCACAGAGGACCCAGCACCTGGGCCTGTTTCCAGCAGCCTGCTGTCCCTGTGGCCAAGGAGGGGCCCATTTCTAGCACAAGACATTGAGAAAATCAGGCAGCTTTGTGTACAGACAGTAATAGGCAAATGCACAGGAATAGCAGCATTAATGTAAATCTATTTTTGTAGCAAACTGGTGCAAGAATTGGCCTTTAAGCCAGACAGATGCTGTTAAACTTGGCCCACAGTCCAGGACGAGGATTTGCCTTGTTTAAGGTAAAAATTATTAATTGTTGGCATAGCTATGCTGTTTCACAGTATGGAGAGTTCATACTGCTGAACGGCATACCTATGTATAGAAAATCCTTTAATTATGCAAGTAATAATCTATCTCACTTGAAAGTGTATTTCTTTTTTTTTTTTCTCTCTCTCTTTTTTAGCCCCTTAATTTCCAAATATTTTAACATAACTAAGTGCTCTCCTAGGATAAGAAGGTATACAGGGATCTTTTATGCAACAGAGGAAGTTTGCAAGTAGAGTTAAACCATTGTTAAACCATTTATTTTGTTATTCTGATAATCACTAGCTGGTGATAAAATACAGAAGTACTAGACTTGAAGTTATTAACCTTTGGCCTCTAGTTACTGTGCCACTTAAAATAATAAATATTCCCAGATATCCTACAAGAAAAAAAAAAAAAAAAAGGCAACACAACAGTACAGCAGTAACAACAACAAATCAGCATGAGTTAGGTTCCAAACAGTTTCATCACAGATGAGATAGAGCCTTTCATCACTTTTGGAAACCTTCCTTGTCCAATTAGAGAATACAGCCGGTCAAACAGTCTCAGATCTGTTGAGCAAGAAGCAGGCCCAATGTGCAAGCACTTGCAGCGTCAATAGGGACCATTGTTCAGAAAATATTGCTATTGAAATATTGCAAATGCTAACAGAATTAACTTCCCATTCATCTTCCAGTGTTGCACACTGTTTATTTTACCACATTATTTCAGTAAAAGTGCAGCCTCTCATGTTCCTGTAGGTCCTGTATCACCTAACAAGGGTCTGATTGTTTGCATCTTTTGCGCTTCCCTTCCTTCCTGCTGAGTTTCTAGTAGAGATTTGGGCATAAATGAAACCCCTACTCAAATTGTTGTTTTCCTTACAAGTATGCTATACAATGCCAATTTCTTCTGAATAGTATTCCGTGCAAAGCCCTTTATGTCACTGTTCTGTTCTGGGAACAAAAGACACTTGTTCATTTACAGAGGAGAATCAAAAGACCATATTCTTTCAGGTAATGGCACGCTTCCATTGATCAGCTTTCTCTCCTGTATATTGCCGACTCCAGTTCTTGCTTCAAAAGAGAATACAGTGTCAGATACCAGAAGAAGTTAATCACGCTTGACTAGCTACACTGTGTCCTGAATTATGAGTGTCACAAAATAACATAAGTCACTGAAACGAACACTCTTTGATTGCTTCATTTCTTTCATAATGTCAACCTTCTTGTTTTCCCATGGTGTCCTTGCAGACTTAAAAAAGTTCTTTTTTCTGTAATGAACGGAGTATCATTCCCTTATTGACAGTAAACACGCATCTCCACGTTGATTAATTTATCTACAGACCAGAATGGCAGATAGCACAAAAGTGGTTTCATGTGTGAGTGTGTGTGTATGTGATAGAGAGCAGAGGGAGGGTGGGGAGGGCAATTCTAAGCTGAGTTTTCATGACTCTTTCCACCAATTGAAAGTTTTTTAGTTGAAGTTTTTTAAAATCCTTCTGTTTTTGTGGGACCTACATAACACTCCATTATAGGGAAGGGAATCTTACAGAGGGCTTCTGTGGGAGGTCGATTAGATCCAGGCCACTAAACAATGTTGATGGACTTGGTTGTGTCTATTGCTTACTCATTCTTTGCCATTTGCTAGTAGTAAGGAGGACAAAAATGATAGGGACAGTGGAGAGTGTCTCTGCTGTGACCTGATGTGGCTAGAACAGATCCTTTCCAATCCCATCTTCTCTTCAGCTGACACAGAGTCACAAGATCACAGAGCAAGGTGAGTACCTCTAAAGGTCTGTCTTCCATTCTCCTACTCAGAACTCATGGCTAGTGGTAAAGCTAGATGCTCGAGACTGCATCTGGTTGAGATCTCAGTATCTACTAGGATATAGATCAACAAACTTTCTGGACCACTATTTTAATATTTGACTGTCTTTGGAGGATAACCTTTTCTTTGTATCAAGGAACCCTTATATACACGTAGAATGACCATTTGCTAAACTTCATAACTGCCTACCAGCCCACTTCTCCACCCTGTCCCTCTGAAGAGCAGCTGAGTCCTCAAGGCTATCAACTGCTTTACCAGAGACTCACTGAGATGGGACTTTTTGTCATCATCTTCACCATTAATAAAGATACTAAACAGTTTTGCCCCACTAGCAGTCCCTGAGATACACCACTAATGACTGGCTGCCAGTTCCTCCAGGCCACAGACCACTGAAAAGGTCTCTCGTCATCCACTCATTCCCACTGTATCTCACCCCTTCAGAAATTTTAGTGATAATGCAATCATAGGCAAAGTTGTAAGGAGAGAAATTATGAGTTCTATGGATGAGGGAAGCACAGAAAGGACATTTGCTTGTTTATGATCTTAGATTCCCTTCTGCTGGACACTCACCTGTTGGACAGCTTTGTGCCCTCCAAAGTTTCCCAAAATGAATACGATTTTTGAATTTTCTTCTGTTTGGGAAAATCTTCTGAGAAGAATTCCAAGCAAATCAGAAAAGAAGCATGAATCCTGTGCATTGCTCAAGCAGTGAGTCTCAGCAAGAGTTGGTACATTTTATCCAAACATGTCCATGCACTAAGGCCAAATTCAACTATAGTTCACCACATCCAAAGCTGGATTTTAAACAGAACCTGAAACAGGAACAGGGCTCAATAACTGGATTAAATTTGCATCCTTGCAACAGGCTTGAAACCTGAACTCTGATCACCTGCAAGTACCTACTGTTTGTGATAGGCAGTACTTGAACCCTCCTAGACAAGATTTTGTGCTACCTTGTCCTCCTGGTAATGCTGCAAGAGCAGAAAACATGTGGAAATAGACACAACATAGCAGGGCTCATCTTGTCAAAGGAAAGTGAGATTAAAGGATGTTTTTATAGCCTTCCCTCCCTAAAACATCCCTTGCACAATGGGTAGTCCTAAGAACAACCGAAGGAACTCCTGAAGCAAATGATGTAGAGAAAGAAATCAGGTCATCCTTTTGTAACTTAAGCTGATCTAAGAGACATTTTGGGAAATTCCCTTCCCTCTTGCTGTGCTTGGACTGTTCTAGCCATCATTTGTGTTAGTACCTAGGGTGGAGGCTCTGGTTGCATTAGGGACTCCCACAAAGTTGTTCCTGCTGATGGACCAACCAACCTCAACTTTTATGAGACACTTCTAAATAGTCATTGAAATTGTTCCTGCAGATGCAGAAATAGTCACATAGAACAGCCTTTTGCCCATAGTTAAGACAGTTAGGAGATGTTCTGTTCATAGATTAGAATGATCTACAACAATTGATCATATGTGCTGGAACGGTCATGTAAGACCCTGATTCAGCAAGACCACAAGCACTGAGCAGGGTGGCATTTCAGGGATCTCACCCAATGGAGCAGAAAGCATTGCTACAAGAAGCCTCGCAAAAGGGACCCCACTGCCATGTGATAGTGACCAAACCTCCTATTTATAGGACGTGCTTTCCCACAAGAGTATGAATGTATGCCAAGACCCACTAAATTAGGATTTTTTAAAAAAAGAAACACTCTCCAAGAAACAACAGATGTTAAACATTTGTTGGAAAGATATGCAGGATTTGAAGCCTCAGATCTCCCTAGTTACTTCCATCAAGATCTATAAACATGAGCACAAATTTTGTATGAAAAAATGATAAAAAATATCCTGCTAACATACAATGCTGCTTTGGGGAGAACTGTATCTGCTCCCCCAGAGGAGCAGGGGAAACTTAAGAGTGCAGGAAAGCTGTTTTTTCAGCAGCATTTCCCTTTCTCCAGGTCCGCACACTGTGCTTCAGGACTCACCTCCCACTGCCAGGATTGGTGGGAAAGGGTGGCATGTGGCACCTCATGGAATCCAAGTTGTTCTGCCAGACAGCTCCCAGCTCTGAAAAAGGAACATTAAAGAGTCTGGATAAAAACAAAACAACAACAACAAAAAACACCCACATAATTCCCATAGGTTCAAAACACCACTATCTTCAAGAATTTTGTCTTCTCTGGCCAAATACATACTCCAATTATACAGGCTTATCACTGCTATCATGAATGTATTTTTGCTCTTATAGTAAACACACAGTGTCTGGATTGCCACCCAGAAAAAAAAAAAAAGAGAGAAACACTGCTGTAGGCAACTGGGAATCTGTCCAGGACTACCCTTCTGTGTGTTCCTCATGTGGGATTTGAGAGGTTTATGCTAGTTTGTCTCAGTTCAAATCTAGTAAAGAAAGTTATTCTGTATTTGCATTACCATAAAGGAGAACATTCTCTTAAAATCACCCCCTTCTCCTGCATGCATGTGCCTCATTACACATGGTAGAATCAGATTCCCAGAGGAAGTGTTCTAGACTAAAAATGGTGGTGACTGTCCCTCCAGTTGTTATAAAGATTGTGCAGGTTTTAACACTGCTCTCAATTTTTACAACTAATTTTTTATTTATACTGTGTAAATATCCAGTACTTCTGAAAGATCAACCTTGAAACAGTTTTTCATTAACTCTGTTTCAGCACAGTCCTAATGATGTCACCTACCAAAAGAACGATTTTTTAAAGAGATGCGAAAAATTTGCCTTTACCGTGACCCTGATTTTAAAAAGACTTTCACTTATTCCATCCTGCCAGAAAATTGTTCAATATGCACCATGCTAAATATGATTTTATTCAGAGCAGGGAATTGAATATGTAAAATACATACATATATATATAAAAATAAAATTAGATGTATCTGGTTAGTATGCTATATATACTAGTCATATAACAGATCTAGACTCCACTACAGATAGAGCAAATATGGAACTGGAAGCTCTTATCATCAGGAGTTTCAAATCTAAGAAGAGGTAGATGCAGTGACAGTTGGTTCAAGTTGGATAGGTGCAGGGGAGAGGAGAGGGGAGGGGAGAGGAGGGGAGAGGAGAGGGGAGGGGAAGGGAGGGGAGGGGAGGGGAGGGGAGGGGAGGGGAGGGGAGGAGAGGAGAGGAGAGGAGAGGAGAGGAGAGGAGAGGAGAGGAGAGGAGAGGAGAGGAGAGGAGAGGAGAGGAGAGGAGAGGAGAGGAGAGGAGAGGAGAGGAGAGGAGAGGAGAGGAGAGGAGAGGAGAGGAGAGGAGAGGAGAGGAGAGGAGAGGAGAGGAGAGGAGAGGAGAGGAGAGGAGAGGAGAGGAGAGGAGAGGAGAGGAGAGGAGAGGAGAGGAGAGGAGAGGAGAGGAGAGGAGAGGAGAGGAGAGGAGAGGAGAGGAGAGGAGAGGAGAGGAGAGGAGAGGAGAGGAGAGGAGAGGAGAGGAGAGGAGAGGAGAGGAGAGGAGAGGAGAGGAGAGACATTCTGTTCCCTTTTCACATAGCCAAGATTGTGCATAGTGCGAAAAGGCTAAAAAGGATATGGTTTGGCAGTACAGGGTGCTAGGAAGAGATTGCATCTAGAGGTTCCTGCATCTTCTGTGACTTTCCCACCTTTTGTTTGATTCTTCTCTGAATATTGTGAAATGTCACTGTCTAGCTCTTATTGTAGTTTCCATTAAAGAAAGTCAAAGTACTTTATGAAGTCAATGTTACTGTGCCCATTAATGTATAGAGAACAATGGATTTGCAAAAGCAGGTTTTTTACCAGTAAATATCTCTAATTTAAGAAAAGTAAAGATCCATTTGAAAATCTTAGTGGTGAACAGATCTGTTGTGTTTAAAATATCTGCTCCTACCCTAATTCACACACTTCCCATAGCTTCCTTAGGGCTGGCACAAGTTTCCTTTCAGATGAGTCCTGCTCAGGAAAAGCTACATCAGACTGCCCACACTAAAATAAAAAAGACATTTTCAGCATTTCCTTCACAGATGATAGATTGATCTGGGCAAATTAGCACATTGCTGGAATACCCCTGAATGTAGTAGTTCCCTTCATTAACTACAAGCACTGTAGCTGTGCATCTTCCCACAAGAAGCATCCAAGAAACAAAAATACAGCAAAGTTAATTCTCTCTTCTCTAAGATGATTCTTTCATTGCCCTCCCTGGACCTGTACCCAATTTACAAAGCTTCAAGGAGAGAAAGAGCACAGACATCATCCAAAGCAAGTGGACGATCTGCACCTCTGCAGAGCCCCAGTGCAAAACTAAAAATAAAACAGCAGTGCTCCAAACACATGAAAAAACTTCAGAAGTGTTTTACAGGACCTGAAGGTGAACGGCACTGTTCCCAATGCCTCAGTGATAGCTTTATTCTCAGAGGCTGCCTGACCTCTCTGTCCTGTCTAGCAATGGGGATGAAGAAGCAAGATGCTTCTGAAGAACAGTTTAGACATCCATCTCTCTTGGGTTTTGGGGTATCAAACTGTTGTTCCTGCAGAGATATGTAGGTAGATGAGCCTTGCTAAGGTCCTGGGGAAGTCCTCAGAGACTCGCAGAAAGCACTAGACCACCAAGACCAGGTTGTTCCCTTCTCATGTGGCTGAGCCTACTCCTGGGAGACAAATCTGTGCTGAGGTCCATAGTCTGAGCTCAACATGTTCTTTGCAGGACCAGTCTTGGAGAACTGTCTCTTTCCAACTTAGAAACTCTTCATTTGCCTTCTGCTCTAGCAGACCACCTTTTTTTTTTTTTCCTACTACTCTAGCAGCTTGATTTATGGTCCCAGGAGTGCAATGGAAAGGAGGAAGATGGACTTAATTCACACGTGCAAGGGTAAGGTCAGATGCCAAGGCTACCGCAGGGATAAACTAGCTTTTCTAGCCCCAGCTCCTTTGCACAGATGTTGGGGCACAGATAAGCAGCAGATCACACAGGAGTTCTCAGGACTGGAAAAGCCTGGAGACCTCACGAACAGCGTGCTCAACATATGGCACAGCTTGAGTGGGAGAGAGGCTGGGAGTCTCCACGTGAACCTTGCAGCCATATATGGGGTTTGATGGGTGCAGGAATCAAGTATGAAGCTTGTGGGATGTGGGATCAGAGCCACGTGGTTGTGACACATAGCATATCACAGCTATACCATATTAGAAAAATAGGTTAAGAATAGGAAAAAACAAGATGGCCAAAATGTTTTATTTGCTTTGACACCCAACCAGATTAACTTGTTTCCAAAAAACAGATTAAAAGTGAAATATAGCTGAGGCGTGCTGCAAGAAATCTGGAGTTCCATCATCTCCTCTCCTCATTATTTATTACTTACTCAAGAACTACTGTAAAACTCTGATCTTGGCATTTAAAACACCTTGTGCTTAGCGTTAGGAGTGGAGAGAGGTTTATATGCAAGATATAAAAACTAAATTAAGAAACAGCAAAGTGACAGAATCAAAGAAACTAGGAATAAAAATTAGTTAAGAAACTAATGCACTGAAAGAGATCTGCAGAGCAAACGCAAGACACCAAGAAAGGAAAACCTCTACTTCATTACAGTGTCAGCACTGTAGTTACAAACCTTTATTTTTAGAGTTCCTTCGTTTCAGTTCTTGCACAGAACTGCCTGCAGACAAAGCAAACATTTCTAGGTTTCTGGGCTTGATCCTGTCTCTTTTAAAGTCATTTTCACCAGAGCAAGAGCTAACCCAAGATCTGTGCACACAAGAAACCCAAATACTTCCTGGCACTCGTTTCTGTGCTAACTTGTGCCAGAGTTGTATATGCAGAATAGAAATGTGCTCATTTACAGCCTGGCCCATAGCTCCTTGGCTGTGGGAACACTTCCTCAGTTTGCCTAGCTAGCACATGACTCAAGTAGGTGCACATACACATTTCACACGCATATTTCTTTCATGTAGGCACAAGTAGGTTCCTGCTTTGTAACACTGAATCCACAAAGTGTTTGCTGGCAAACAGCTATGCATTCATTTTATTTTTACATGCTGTGATGTGTGCAAAAACCTGGATAGCTTCAAACAAGGAGAAGATAAACAATGCTTTCATAGTTTCAAAAATAATGCACAATGCAGCCTCCAGATTATGAAGATCTTCAGGCATTCTTGACATCTCCATTACCCTGCCAGCAACAGTGAGCAATGACTCCTGAATGCTGACTTTAAAGCCAATAGATTCTCTCAGTGCTGAGGATAGGGTGAATTCTCCAAAGGGATTAAGCAGGTTTTCAGACCCCCACCAGCAATGCCTTTTGCAGTGTATCATAGAGTCATAAAATCAAAAAAATGGCTTATGTTGGAAGGAATCTTAAATATCATCTAATTCAATCCTCCTGCCATGGGCAGGGTTGCCCAGGAGCCTGGCCTTGAATGCCTCCAGAGATGGTATGACACCAGCCAAGTGAAAGACGTCCCCCCCATGAGATGGGGACACTGCACCAAGGCTGGAGCCTGTTCTGCTGCATCCCAGCATGCTTATGCATAGGAGGGGCTGCAATGGAGGAATGCATAGGGTTAGTCCAGGCACGTTCCTCAGACTTACTTAAACTTGGCTGCTGCGATGTTTAGAATCACTGGAGGAAATGGACTCCCTTCCAGCTCTCATTACTAGTCAGGTTTCCAGCACTGGACTTCCAACACTGGACTTCCTTCCCATCCAGATCCATCTGCTGAGCTGGTTGGTGTCAGGGCAACAAGATGGGAATGTCATTATCCAGACCTAATTTGGCCTAACCTCTGTCATCTGACATGTTCAAGGATCACAACCCTGTTTCCAATCTAAAGGAATTTGAGATGAGCTCGCTTTGAGTGATTGCTGCAACACTGGCAATGGAAAATGAAGAACTGCAGTTGTAGATGGATTTGAGTATCTTTCCAAAGTTCTTGGATTATTACCTCTACTATAGAGTAGCACAGATAGTCCCAACTATAGAAATAATCTTCATGTCTTCACCTTCTCTGCCTGGCAGCTGCATTCCTTGCACTGCTGTCTGATCAGTGAGCCTGTATACGTGGTCTTGCAGTGTTTTTGCTGTCAGAAGGCCAATTTATTTACATAAGATGTGAATGCTGACCTCTGCCTGAAAAAAGGAGGAGAAAACACTAAGATCAGGCAGACTCCAGCATGTCCCTCTGTTGAAAGCTGAGCCTGAAGAACATGCTTAGCACCATGCTCACAACCATTTTTTTGTTGCTTTTCCTGTATTTTTTCTTCCTGAATGCAAGCATGGACTAGACTACAAGCCCATTCCCCTTGCTTGGGCACACAACTGCACCACACACTGTGACTGCAAGGTGGGCATTCACAGGTTATGTCAGACATTTGGTCATTGGGGGAAGTTGAAATTGACAGTCTGCACTCATCCATGCCCTGAAAACTACTAGAGGCTACAGTTGGGCTTACACTAACAGGTTTCTCTCTCTACAAACCTGCATTCAACAGCTGCACACCTGACCAAATACTGTTCCTGTTATTCTGTGTTCCTGGTCTTGCTGCATGATCCTGTATTCCAGGACCCATTCTTGCAGGTGTGTAATGTCAGCTGGGGTGCCAAGAGAGAAGTCTCAGGGCATCTTTTCTTCCTCCTAGCTTAGTTCACAGCCAGAAAGTGTTCTTGGGGCTCAAAAAGACTTGGATACACCAGGACAACTTGGAGCCTGCACATCCCAGGAGAGAGAAGCAATACATCAGCTACCAATCCTGCTGTCCCAAGGCTGGGAGAGAACCTGGGGACTGTCTGCCTTGGGCATGTACCTTAGCATCCTATACACTATCTCCTAGCTTTTCTTTCCAAGATTCAAATGGCATGTGTGTTCTCTTACAGCTCCAAGGTGGACAAGGAGAAAGAGCTAATGAACACCGCCATAAAGCCTCTTTGATATCAGGGACGCATGTATAGGAGGCTAGCCCTGGAAAATTGTACTATTTACTTCTGCTGGAATGGGAAATGAAAACAGTTGATGCTGGCAGGGCTCTCAGCCACAGACAAGCATTTGTCAGTATGCAGGAACCCCCCAGGACAACCAGACACCCTCAGAAAGCAGAGTGAAGCACACAGTGTGCTGAAAAACATTGGTGAGGTGCTAAACATTTCCTTTCCCTTCTGTATTATCTTCTTATAACAGGACAAAAAACCTATTAGACTCTTTTGCTTATGGTAGATTTTATGAAATTACTTAAAAAATACTTTTTGACACATTTCCATTAGTAGCAGCCCCGGTTCTTTAGTAATTCATAAAGGAAATATATGAAAAAAATGGCTTAGAGCTAATCCCTTGAGAAACAGAAGTGCCTGATTTGATAGCTTGGCCTGGTCACTGGACAAAAAAAACCCAACAGGGCACTGTACCTAAGTTAGGTAGCAAGGCAAAAAGCATGTGCCCAGTCTGCTCTGGATGCTCTGTTCAGGTTCAGCAGGACATGTTTCTTCTCACTCTGGATTCACAGCTGTGTAAACTTAATTATAGTTTCTCACCTTGCATTAATTAACATGAGAAGTGAAGACACCTCTCCTCACGCTGCTCTTACTCCGCCCACCCCCTATCCTCGGATAACCCAGCCCCTGGGGGTTAGCTCTCCCTGGGTGCAGTTTTGCATTCCTATGGGGAGGAGGCACCTGGGCAGCCTGGGTGAGGCTGGTCATGAGGGCTGAGGTCTCTGTCTGCTGCCTGTTGGAGGGAAGGGAATGCATTTCGTGTAACCTCTTCCCCCACGAAGGAGTGCTCCTGTGTAGAATCATAGAATCATTATGGTTGGAAAAGATCACTAAAATGATCTAGGCCAACTATCAGCCCATCACCACCATGCATACTAAACCATGTCCCTCAGTGCCACGTTTCTTCAACACCTTCAGGAAAAGTGACTCCAGCATCTCCCTGGGCAACCTGTGCCAATGCCTCAGCACTCTTGCCGAGAAGAAATTTTTCTGAATATTCAATCTGAACCTCTCTTTGTGCAACTTGAGGCCATTACCTCTCTCAGTTGGCATATGCCAAGTGCTCCTGAATTGCTGTAGTTTTCAGCCCAGCTGATGAAGATCTGGAGCCAGCCTGGATGGAGGGGAAACTGAGGTGGTCTTGGTGGCTGCAGAGTGCCTTGCTTCAGAGCAGCAAACCCAGTTTGGTTGATGACGCCTCAAAACTGCTAGGGTGACATTTCTGGTTCTCCTTTACACCTGAGCTGGGGACTCAGGCTCCACATCAGGCACCAGACTGCATCCTAGGAGGAGGGAGAGCATGGGAAAGACTGCAGAATGGGACACATGCACTTCACGGGGCTTAAAACTTAGTAAACAAAGGACAAAGTTTAAAAATTTGCTAAAGGGTTCATGAAAATCATTTACCATCTTCATTCTCTAAAGCAGTGAAGCAAGTTTGATTGCACAACTAAAGTAGTCTCTGTACCAACTGTTTGTGTTAATCCGTTTATTTATGAGAAGCATCTGAGAAAAACAAACTTGTATTGTTTGCCAAAGCTTCCCTGCCGACAGCACTATACCCTCCTCTCTCCCACTGTTTTCTTTCCCCTCACTACTACACAAGAGAGGCGCAAAAGACGGATAGGTGGGAGGGCTGACACCACTGCTCTCAGTGGATTCCTTCGGTGGTAAACGCGCTTAAGTCGAAGAGCTCACGAGCACAAAGTCATACGATAACGCACGCTTCTGTTCCTCACAAGCCGGGAGCCACCGCCCCGCGCTCGGCAGCTTTCAGCCCAAATCGCGCCTTCGGACGGCGACAGCGGGACGCGGAGAGTCTGCCGCTCGCCCTGCGCTGCCCATCCGGCGGAGCCGGGAGCACGGAGCACCCACCCCCTCCTCCCGGACCCCCAGCCGCACACTCGCCCGCACGGAGGCGCGCAGCCGCTTCGCGGGCGGTGCCGCCAGGTGCGCCCGCCCAGGCACGGCCCCGGGGGGGCGGCCGCGGCGCTTCGCCCCACCCCGCCGCGCCGGGAGCTCACCGCCCCCGGCTGAAGTCCGGTGTCGCCGCGCCGATCCGAGCCGTGCCGTGCCGGTGGTGCCGTCACTCGGCGCTTCCAGCATGCTCCTAAGATGGCGGTAGCGGCGGCGGGCGGCGGCGGCGGGGGCGGCCGGGCGCAGCGCAGCGGCTGGCTGGAAGTTTTGGTGCGGGAGCGCTGGCACAAAGTGCTGGCCAACTTGGGCGGCGAGGCACTGGTGCTGAGCGGAGAGGAGCGCCCCGACGGCGCGGCCCACAACGGGCTGGGAGGCGATGGGGCGGCGTGCCGCGGGGCCGAGGGCGGCGGCGGGGGCTCGGCGGTGCGCACCGCCTTCACCGACCCCCCCGAGCAGGTGCCCGAGGCCGTCTCCAACAAGAAGCGCTGCGTGAAGGTGCTGAAGCAGGAGCTGGGCGGGCTGGGCATCAGCATTAAGGGAGGCAAGGAGAACAAGATGCCCATCCTCATCAGTAAGATCTTCAAGGGGCTGGCGGCCGACCAGACCCAGGCCCTCTACGTGGGCGATGCCATCCTGGCCGTCAACGGCACCGACCTGCGGGATGCCACCCACGACGAGGCGGTGCAGGCGCTCAAGCGGGCCGGCAAGGAGGTGCTGCTGGAAGGTACGGGGCTGCCGGCGGAGGGGGATGCGGGACGCCTCCGTGCGCCTCGCTCCGGGTGCCCTCCCGGTAGGGAGCCCCGATGGCGCGGAGACGGAGCCCCACGGATGGCACCGCGCTGTTGACGGGGCTCCGCGGTTTGGTCGCACATCGGACGGCGGAGCCCCGACTCCGGCCGCGATGCGGAGCCCTTTCTGGGGTCGGCGGCTGAGCCGGGCCTCGGCGTGGGGAGTGGGCTCAGAGGAAGTTGGTAGTGCCTCCTGACACATAAACCATCCCCGCAAATGTTTCGTTTCTGGGAGTGGATGAGTTTGGTAAGAAGCAGCTTTAGAAACTGAGTCTGGAGTATGGTGCTCAGTGTTGTATGGGAGTTGTCTGTGAAACGAGACAACTGTTGGCGAACGCTGAGCAGAGGCAGAATCACTCCCCGGGACACCATGCTTATAAGGAGAGAGGTGTTCATGGACGTGCAGTCTTTGTGTTCTGTCTGGGATTTGTGTGACTGCTGGACCTGAGAGAATGAACAGCTTCAGCAGTGCCCTTGGTGCATGTTTGATAAAGTGTTGTACATTAGCCCAGAAGTTCACTTAACCACAGGTCATTGGCATTTTTTGTGTGCTACTGTGCCATCCCTGTGCCTTCCTTCAAGCCCTGATGCCCTTACATCTGTGTCTTGAGAGCACTGTAGGTACCCTTTGAGCACAGTTCACATGTCTCTTCTCTGTAATAAGAAGCAGAGGAAGTTCTGCTGCCAGTTCAGGGATACGCAGGAGCATCAGCTGCAAACAACCGACTGTGGCACAAAGTTATGGGAAAAGCCTTAAGAAGTGGTTCTGTGCAGTAAAGGTGGCGAAGGTGAGACAATTTAATCTATGGTTGTGGCTGCTGAGAAACTGCTCAGTGCCATCCACACTGCAGTGAAACCCGTGGGGAGATTGCTGCAAGGCTTTAAGAAGCAGAGAGCCACCGCGTGCCCCGTGCTCCTATGACCAAACCGCGTTTCCTCCCCACTAACTGCATGCAAAGATTCCTGTGAAGTCCTAATGTAAACTCGCCGAGGTCTGAATGGAGTGGTGACGTCGGAATTGTGCCACTGGTTTGTTTGCACAGTGCGGGGCTCCCGGGGTGTAGCAGCAGCTGACCTGCGGTACGATCTAACGAGGAGCGCACAGCACGCTGCCTGTGGAAACAGCACCTGGCTGCTGCAGAAGCCTGCTAAAAAACTCGTTGTTTCTGGTAGGAGCACACTTGAAGCTGTTTGAGCAGGGACTCCTTCTCTCTGCTCCATTGGTCACTGCAGCTGTTTTCTTGCCATTTCTTTGCCCCATGGAGGTGTAGGCTGATGTGCTTCAGTGGGTATTCCCGCAATGGAATTTGTAAGTTGTAAATTGAGGGTCTCTTTCAGTAGTCCTCCCTTTAGATGTATAAAATACTCCCAACACTGAAAGCAGTACTTGTCTTGGTTTTCTTCTGCTGTTTTAGCACAGTATCCAAATGCAGGATTGTCCCCGCCGTGTCCCCTGGAGGTGCTGCTCTGTGCAGCTGGAGTTAGACTCAGTGATCCATGGGGGTCCCGTCCAACTTGGGATTCTGTGAACTTCTGCCTGAGTGACTTGTGTAAACCAGCATTTTGGAACAATTCCCCAAGATTCAATTTCCCACTTAGAGACTTTTTCCGGTAGCACAGTCTAAAATGGTCTTTTTACTACAAAGGGAAGGAATAGCCAGAAGATTTTTTTTCCTCTTTGAAGTACAGAAGGGGAAGAGCATTGCTTTTCCTTACCTCCCAGACAAGAGGAATGTGCTGCTTCCTGGCTTCTTGGAAAGCTGTGCATTAGAAGGGACAACTCTGAGCTGGGGCCAAGATGAATCCCTACACAGTTCCCCTCTGGACTGTTGCTCTGGTTAGCAGGGCACTACTACTGTATGATACCAACACATAACATGCACATTTTCAAGGAGATTCAGAGGCTTGTGCCTTGCAGAGTAGAAAAGCTGAATTTGGCTCTAAGCAATTCAAAAGGCATGGCAAGGTGCTAAGCACGGGGGATGGATCTCAGGGTGCAAGGGGGAGGCTGTGGTGTTACTCCAGGTGTTGTGAGCTCCAGGAAAGTGTTTCTGGGTTGTGTGCACGCCGAAGTGGTCAGTTCAGAGGCTGTGGTCAGCGTGGCTCAGTGCACCCGATGTCACGGCTCTGCGTCCTTCTAAAACTGCTTGCTCAGTGAAATGAGGCATTTACCAGCTCAGCACTAAACTGTCCTCTCTCGCATTCCTGTGGGGGGGACGGGAGCAGAAATCCCTCAGCAGTCCCTTGGGGGAGAGGCAGGGCTGGCACTGGGGTTGGTGACAGGGTGGTGTGTGGTGATAATATGCGTGTCCTTTTTGCTGCATCGATCCTTCTTACAGTAGGAGGAAGGCAGGTAGGACTTGGTAAGTGGAAGAGAAATAATGCACTGCCATAGGAGGAGCTGTGAGGCAGAAAGTTCAGGAGGTGGTGGATGAGGATGAAGTTCTGATCTAAGAAACGCTGCTTTCCCCTCATCTGCAGGGATGGACCTCTTCTATCCCCAGGGTTTAATTTCCTGCTGGCCTCCCAGCACAGCCCAGGTGCAGAGAAGGGATAGGGCAGCTCACGCAGCCCCAGCTGTGATTTCGGATGTTCAGTCCGTGAGAGATGTATGTAGCATTCAGGAGCATAAAGAATTTTTCTACATGAGAGACCAGGCAGCCTTCTTGTACGCTGGATGTTGTTTGCAGGCATGGAAGGCAGCTTAAATTATCACAGCAGCTTCTGTTTAAACATATGATTTCCCTACGGTTCTGTTAAATTGGGTCTTCTTAAATAAGCACTTTGGAAAATCAAGCATCCCCTCTTATGTTGTACGAAGCATGTTTCACTCAAGTGATTCTCAAATGCAAAAGGTGTTTTTTTTAATCAAAGCATCCTAGTTGAGAGCAGTCCCTTGGCATGCTTGGGAACCAAGCAGGTTGTGCTTTACTTAAATTCTCAATCTGTTTTGTGAAAAAAAAATTATAAATCAATATAACCTGTGCTAATGTCAGATGGGATCCCCATGGCCTTCATGATGTATTTGGATGTGGAGTAAAAAAAAAGATGTGTTTTTTTGCTAGGTGGTTTCAGGATGTATTTTGTAGATGGTATTACTTCCTAACTCATTGAAAGTATGCAAACATGGTTTTGATGGTGGTGGTGGCAGGTATGCAGCAGGAGAAGGAGAATCTTACTGATGTTGCAGAGCTTTTCACTAGTTTTAAGCAATTCTCAATTAAACAAATATAATTGCAAGGTAGTGGCTACAGTTCCCTTGAGATGAGGCTCTTGCAGTCTTGGTTTGCAGAAATTTCCCACAGAGCCACAGCCACCAGCATACTGAATTCCAGCATATGGGCAGTAGACCATAGTTACCTTTTACAGCCCTTTGGGAGGTAATCCACAGCTTTAAGGCAGAACAGGCATGGTATGCTCTGCGTTGCAGTAACACATGCTGTTTTCCAAGCAGTATTTCTGTAAGAATTGTAGCAGTTCTCCCTTCGGAAATGTTTTGTGGTTGAAACGAAGCGATTCCAATAGCCTAAATGACTTGTGTGTTGACACAGTGCAAAATAGGCATGGGCAGCATGTTAGCTGTGTTTGTCTACTTTATCTATAATTTCATGTTTCTTTCATGAAAATCTCCTGGCAGCAGGAGATTTAGGGGAGTTAAAGTACATTATTTATCCAAGAAAATGTGTCCCTTGCAAGTACACAGGGAAAATGAGGCGCAGGGCACTTAGGAAATGCCCACCTCACAGAGCTGCTCACTGCAATCAGGGCTGTAAATCTCAATGACTGCAAATCATATGCATAGTTACTTCTTGCAGTTCCAGTAAATGTATGGAGAAAACTTTGTGGTTTTTTTTTTGATGTTGTTGTTCCAGCAAAGATGCAGTTAGGGAAGTGCTTTGTACTTAGAGGTCATATCATGTTTCGTAGACCAGTGAAATTGAAAGGTAAAGGAAGAGGTAATCTCATTCTCAACAACAGCAGGTCTGAGCCGTCTCTGCAAATCTCAGTTTGGATTGCCTCGGCTGCCTACAGCTGATGGGGAAGCTTGAGTGGGAGCACTTGATGTGTCTTCCATTGATTAGATTAGATTACAAGCTAATTTAGCAGTCCAGACAGTCTGTATCACCTTTCACAGATAAGAATCAGTACATCCTCTTTGCAGTAAATCTGCTTTAAGTCCTCTTTCTCAGTTACTGTAAAGAAAATAAGGCAGCTGTGGATTTATTTGGGCTGGGGGCAAGGTTCTCCCTGCACTCTGCAGCTTGGGAATCAGTCTTTTTAGAGCTTAGTACTGTTTCCTCTAAGGATGCTTAGAAGATTAAATACGTCAGGGGATTCGGGATTCAATTGCACATACAGAGCCCAGGTACCCGTTAAGCATCGCAAGGAAAGAAAAAAACAAAAAGCATTCCTAAAATCCTAGCAGTGATTCCTTTGTGGAAAATTAAACTGAAAACTTTGTATGCTGTAAAGAATCTTTAAACTGTTGGACAGAATGAAATTAAAAGGCAAAAGCTTTCGCTATAGTTAGTTGAAGAGTGTTTGCTCCTTAATTTTGCCATGGAACGATTTTTCGCTGGAGGTCATTTTCAGCCTCCCAGAAACATAGATGATGGTGGGCGACCGTGAATCATGCTGTCCTGTCCCTGTCCAAGCCGATTTGGATGGGAAGCACCCACTCCACATGCATCCCCATAATTCAGATCAGAGTTTGCCTTTGGGACAGCCCAATGGAGGTTCCATTGCTGTGGAGTTTTGCATAGCATACTCTGCAGCATGATGACAGGTGCTGATCCCAACAGGCTGACTGTTTTTCAGATACAGGTTTGGAATATATATTTATATTTTAATTTCTTAATCTCACTGTTTTATAATACATGGTGTGAAGTATCTCCTACTAGTAACTTATCTGTAAATTGGATTTTAATTATAACATTGATTTGTGCGTATCAGAATTCATAAGCATTGGGAAGTTTATCTATTCTGTATCTGTTCCAGTGGTCACTTAGTTCTGTGATTTAAGAACAGATTATTTCCATTTGATTCTTCTAATTTGGATTTCTGATCATAGGATTATTTTACACTTTATTCTGCAAAATTATGTTTCCATGGCTACTTGTTAGAATGGTACAGCTACTTCAGTAGAAGGGAAATTGGAGGAAACAGTAGTTCAAGAGAGCAATAACAAACATAAACAAAGAAAATGCAATGGGAACATAGGTGTCCTGGTAATATACAGGAGACTAACTTTTCAAGTCTGAAATAATTCTTCAGGCATTTCAGAAAAATAGGTGGTGAAGAACGCATGGTAGCTATGATTTATGGGGACGTGGAAAGTCTTTAAGTTGCATTATCACATTACAGGCTGCAAAAGGGTTTGTGAGTAGCCTACTTAACACTGTGCTACTGGCCTGGATATGGTGCGTGGAGGGGAGTCAGATTCATCTCTAACTACCTCCCAGCCTCCCTGTTGCTCTCAACACAGCAGCGCTAGCTGGTGTGAAATGAGCTTTGCTCTTTTTGCTTGGTTATGTTACCACTCCAAACTTTGAACTATGCTGAACAGAAAAAAAACCTGCTGTCAGCATAAGCTGTGTCTGGGCAAAGGGTCTTTACCAGCACATCTGTTTTTAAAGGTACCTGGAGAAACACAGAGTTGTGGTGGATAGGATACAGCTAGAGTAGCAGGAATAAGCTGCCTGTTTTTTAAGGGCACAAAGCATGTTGTGGGGATAGGAGGAAATGTCAGGGAATGGCAGGGTTCAGTATATGTCTTGAGGAGCATCAGTGCAAGGAGAGGGTCAAACACATTAGTGGTGATGTTTAATTTGGTCTATGGAAGTTTGTGAGAAACTACAAAGGATGTAGAGGTTGGAAAGTGCTGCATGTCACATGTGCTACACATTGGAAGTGGTGTGTGAGCCTTCTTCACAGAATCATAGAATGGCCTGGGTTGAAAAGGACCACAAAGATCATCTAGTTTCAACTCCCCTGCTATGTGCAGGGTCTCCAACCAGCAGACCAGGCTACCCAGAGCCACATCCAGCCTGGCCTTGAATTCCTCCAGGGATGGGGCATCCACAACCTCCTTGAGCAGCCTGTTCCAGTGCATCACCACATGCTCTTAAATAGACTGCTGTCAGTTACTATTTTGCAGGATCAAGAAAACTGTTGTATGATGCTTGGTCTCCATGCTTTGAAAGTTAGATGACATGTCCCTTGCCCTCTATGCCTGGCACTTTTTTAAGAAAGTGAATTCACTGCAATTAAGGCATTCAGCTGAGTAATGAAGTAGGGCACAAAAGTCTGTTTGCTAGCTCTGCTTGAAGGAGCAGTTGGGAAAAGGTGGAGTTGGAGCAGTGCACTCAGCTACCAAAGTGTATTTTCTTCCAGAACGTAAGTTATCAAACTTACAAAAAGATTTAATCAACTGTGAATAGTCCTTTCAATTCCTTCACCTCTAGTTGCTGCCTTGCTGTTGGGTTAGGTTTGCTCCTGCATCTAAAGTAAATGGAAGGACATAATTTCTGAATAACTATTCGGCAGACATGAATTTCTGACTGCTGCTGCTGTACACTTCTGTTGTGGTCTGGCTTTAATTTTGTCTGTCTAGAACATGAACTGCTGAACTGGTTATGGCTCTCACTGTGCGCATGCTAAGGGCATGACTCAGTAGGTCACTGCCAAAGTAGCACATCTGTATTGTAGCAATTGGGGAAAATGGAGTTCCTAATTGTAAGGAAATGAGCCAGAACGGTAGATGTGGAGAAACTGTCTCTGATTAGAAATGATTAACATACAGCACACTCCTTCTAAAAATGTTATGCAGCTTTTTGCTGAACTGCTGGAAGTCATGCTTGTTGGCACAGCTCTAAAAGCCATTGAAAATAGGGCTTCAGTGATGTTTATTTCCTCGCTGTTCAAGGATGTTTTGGTTGAAATCTTCAGATGTATTGGAGCAGTGGATCCGCTCCAGGCATCATACATGTGAGTAACGTGCGTGTGGATAGCTTCTGTTCATTTTAATGGCATGATTTAGGGAAAAGTAGTGAAATTAGTGCTATGGCATAAGTATCTGAGAGGCAGTATCCTTTTTCCTAGTGTCAGAAAGTAACAAACGTCATTTCTGAAATACAAATTAGAAAACTAAATAAATAAAAAAGACAAATATTGGGATACAAATTCTCTTCTAGCAAAGTAGGCACAACTTGGCTGATTTCTTCCAACAGATAATATGACCTCATGTGACTATTTGTTGGCTTCCTGTATTCTTACAGGGAAGTACAGCCGTTACTTACAGTTTATGCTGTTTGCCATAGGTGTATTCTGGCAATATAATAACAGTTTTGGCTTTTAACATAATCGAGTAGTTGTGAGAGGGTATTGAAAGATATACCATAGAAACAGTGTATCTCCACTGTTGTCTGACAAGAGTTATTTCAGTAATTTCTATTTCCAGGATGACTTAATACTATTCTGACACTTGTGCTTTGGCTCAAGTTCTGTGAGGGGAGAAAGAGCTGTATGAGTGTGAAGATGCTGGAGTGTTTTAGTATTATCCAGCGTGTGGCTTACGAGGCTGCTTATAAGCTAATAGTTTTAGCTCAGACAGTAAGAGTTTATCTGTTTATCCCAGAGTTTAGGATTTAGTCAGTTCAAAACTGCCTGGCAGGAGGGCTGAGCCCTTGGTGAAGCTGACAGGGAGATGGCACACAACGCGGTTGCCCTCCTAGCAGGCAGATTCCTGTTGGTCTTACTCTTGCTGGCAGGTGCTGGCAGGAGCCAGCAGGAGCCTTCTGTCACTGACTTAAAGCCAAAGGAGGGATTTAATTATTGGATGTTCAGGAGTATTTTCCAGGAATGAGATGAGTAGGATTTGCCTTCAGTGTTCGCTGCTTAAATTGTCGGGTTTTTTTTGTTTTTTTTTTTAATTCTCCCTATGCCTTTGCAGTTTGTTGAGGATACTCTGGAATAAAAAGAAAAATTTCTAAATTACCATTACTTTCTAAAGAGCATAGTATCTCCCTGCCCCTTTTTTGCCTCTTTGTCCTCTATTATGCAGTGGAAGACTATCCTGCTACATGACATCTATCAGCAAGGCACGGCTGGGATGGAGAGAGGTGTCTTAAGAGAATGAGCAGAATTCTTGTAGGGTTATGTGTAATACACATATGGATCTATGCATGCACTGTACAATGTTCATAAATTGCTTTGAAAATAATGCCTCCTTTTATTTCCATGGAAACTACAGTGGGTACAAAGAGCACAACAATACTGTTTGATAGAGCAAATTCTCAGCTGCAAAATATTGTTTTTCAACATAGTCACCACCATTTTTGCCAGCAATGAACAAGAGCCTGCATGCTGTGCTCATGCACCATCAGAGGTGACCACTGTGCTGTTGCCGCTGCTGAAACTCACCACCACTGCCTCACAGTGCTCACATCCACTATTTGATCTCCATAAACATTCAGTAAGTGTCAATGAATGTCAATGGGTGTAATTTTTTCCACATGGAAGAATTCAGTGATACATGTTTGCTTCATGTACACTTCCATGTCAGGCACTATTCTGTCAGACTGCCCCTCTGCTGCTGTCACACAGCAACAACATGTAGCAGAATAATACTGGTGGGAAGGTTCAACCTGTACTGCCATATCACCACCATCTGCCTCTAACGCTGGGGGCCAACACAGTCAGATGTGAGACATTACTTTCAGAGCAGCCCTTATAACAGAGGAGAGCTATCAAGTTGGTGAGGGGTACAGAGGTCACAAAGTATGCAGTGTCTCTGAAGTCACTTGGTTTGCTTCTTCACAAGCAGAGTGAAGAGGCAGGTGCTGTTCCTCAGGTGAGAATGACATTAGGGAAGTGTCACATAGGTGTTAGGAAAAGATTCTTCAGAGGGTGTTCTGGCACTGGAACAGGCTCCCCAGGGCAGTGGTCACGGCTTCAAGCTGATGGCGTTCAAAGAGTGTTTGGGCACTGCTGTCAGACATATATCTAATTTTTAGATAGTCATGTCTGGACTCAAGGAGTTAGACTCGGTGGTGCTTGTGGCTTCCTTCCAATTTGGGCTGTTCTATGGTTCTATGGTCGTGTGATTGTATGCAATTGAGGCCAGTGTGGCTATACCCTCCTTAGGCTGCCGGGATTTTGCAGTGGCTGGAAGAGCTGATGTAATACTCCAGTTATCTGTTGGGTCTCTAAGGTGTGAGAATGGCATGGCAGGCTGTCCTGACTGTGCTGCACGTAGTGCATGATTGGAAAGCCTGTTTCACAGCAGGGGGTGAAAATGGCTGGTTGCAAGGTCCATTTAACAAACTGAGAAAGATACAGTTAGTGAAAGGGAAAGGATGCGAGCTTCGAGCTGGAAAGAATCAGATGATGACAGCAAGCTCTTTTTGAAGAGCTCCAGGTGTTATTACTATGATTTGTCTAAATTAAACCCATTTAGAAATTAGATGCAGCTAAACAACCTGTCAAAGTATTCACGTAACTCAAATTCTTCAGACAGCCGAGGAAGTCCTGAGCAAGCTGGTGGGGAGAGACAGGAGCAGCACAGAAATCTTCAAACAAACTTCTTGGTGCTACAGATGCTGCCTCTGAGGGTGTTCAGTGCCCTTCTCTTTGCAGCAATAGCTGTCGAGTTGCAGGCTGCTGCCAAGATGCTTATAGACAGGGCTCTTGTCTAGCCTTGGGAAGGAAATCTGTATTCCTGCCTTTAAAAAGGTTAAAAAAAGCTTAGAATAACTTCAGTCTTTATATTTGTGGAATGCTGGATAAGTGTCCAGCCAAAAAGGCAATAAAAGAAAACAACGTTTTAATTCAGGAAGAACGCAAGTGAAAGCAGCTAGTTTAAAGAAGTTCCCATTCAATTCATTGAGTGGCTGTCTGTACAAATAAACCAGATGTATGTGATCTATGAGGGCAGGTTATAAAGAAAACACTGCAGTAACGAACTGGTGGAATTTCCACTTAAAGCATTAAAATCAACCCTGAAAGGCTCCATTAAGGAAAGCCATAAATTGAAGTTTTGAGAGATGGCTTATAAAATATCCCTGGAACTGAAAATGATCCTCTGTCAGTTTTATGTTTTCCTTTTACTGTGTTATATCTATTTTAATAAACATGTGGGATAGAGTAGGAAAAGAGCAGCACTTTGTCTGTGAAGCCTTGAGGAAATAAATAGTGCATCTAGGCATATTATAAATTTCACCCTATAAAAATAAACTTAAATTGATTTTGGGATTTGCTTGTGTAAGGACTGCTATGCTAGGACCACAGTATGTTGATCTTATTCTACATATATATTGAAGTTTTCTGCCAAGCATACATTGAAATGTTAGTGTTAAATATGTTAGCTTTCATTCAGATGCTGCCAGGGTGTTCTGAATATGTGCATAAATAGTATTAAAATCTTAGAAGGGTTTCAAGGTTCACACTCTTTAAAAGTACTGAGGAACAAATACCTTTTCATTTTTGAGGGACAGAAAGGAGTGTTGTTTTGAAAAGAATATGTTAGTTTCTGCAGGAATCTATATGATGGTTTGACTTGAAATGGCATTTTATATTTAAAAAGAAAACAATTTGCTTTCAAAAGGTTAATGTGAATTTGTTATTAAAAACTTTTCAAACTAGAATTTTCTGAGCAGAGGAGCAGAAGGTTACCAACGTATATTTTTCTCCTGCAACCATGCAGGAAAATCTCTGCAACCGTGTCATTTTTATCAAAAGGAAATTTTTGACTAAAAAGTTTTGAATGATTCAGTGCAGTATTTAGATACACTATTCTCCTAAGTCACTTTGTTCTCTTCCTTTTCTATCAATACACACACTGTAGAAAGAGGATAAGGCTTTATATTTGGTATGAGCCAAGACAGGTAGTCTTCTAGTGGAGAAATCACAAGTGATGTATTACATAAATTCCTGTAATGCATTTATGTTTGATCTTTTCAATTACTCATAGTTATGAGGGTGTGCTGCTTTATTTCTGTGAAGCTCACAGTAGAAACCTTGAGTACAGAGGGAAATGAAGAGGAAGAAACCTTTCAAGTCTCTAAAAGTAGCCTAAAATAGCTATTCCAGATGTAACTTTAATAATATTTTAATGCAATTGTAAATTAAATTAGACTTTCACTGCAGGTACACCATCTTTTTAGCTTTTGTTCTGCTGAAGGAAGTGTGGAGCTGCGTATGAATGGGTGTGTGAATGAATGAAGAAGTGTTAATGAGAACTTAAATGATGAGAAATGAACTCTGGGGGGGAATGTGAGATGCATTATTTTGTTTATTTTCTCTTTCTTTTGTTTCTGTTTGTTTGCCTGGTGCTGGTTAAAGAATGCCTTTAAATCTAGCTGTTTAGCTCCAGAGCTGACCTAGCCTTGTTGCAGACTGTTAGCTGAATCACCAGTATTGCACGGGCACAAGCTGTAATTGTATATACACATGCAGCATACATCATGAGCTTGTTTGTATGTTGTATGTGCATTTGTTCATATGCAGTGAAGAATTTGCTTGTTGTTAATGCTATTCAGATTAAGTTAATTGTTCTGTGAGAATGTAAATATAGTCTTGACTATAAGTATGCTTTTTGTGTAGCTAAAAGAGGTGCTCGCAAGTGGTTCAGGCGAGGCCATGTGCAATGGTGCGGCCTTCCCAGGCCTAGTGAGCCGTGCTCCACGCTGCTCCTCCACTGCCTGTCCACAAAAAAGGTGGTTCTTCCTCCCACCCTGCTCCACAAAACCCAATGAATGAAAGTGTTGTGAAACAGACCCGCCTGCTGCAGTCACTTTGTGTAATAATAGTTGATTAAACAGTACTCTGGGATGTAGTGTGCACCAAGCCTTGAACCTTTCTGAGTGTCTTTTTCCTGTCCTTACATCATAATGCTGATTTTTCTGGACATCATTCACCTTCTTTCTGGCTTCCAATGGCATCATTTAGGATATGAGGCAGCAGCTGTAAAAGTTTGATGTTTATCAGCCTGATTATGCAGGAAAATCTGCAGTTGTTCTATCTGCAGACTAGTAATTGCATAAAGAAAATGTTAGCTTGCTGGCTGCTCGATGTACCTGAACACTGACAGATTCCTGCTGGGCTAAGGGCTGTGTCCAGGCAGGCTCCTGATGGTTTTCTTTATCTCAGAAGATATGCAAAATTGCAACTGCAGTTTAAAGAGTGATTGAAAGGTGACAGAAGTGGTAAAGTAACTGACATCACATAAACTACAGCGTGCTGTGTTTTGTGTCTGTGGTCTTGAAGGTGTGGGTTAGCTCAGGAACCCTGAGGTCTCCTTCCCTGGAATGCAACCCAATTACCTTGGATTTTTTTTCTTTTTTTAAATACAGGCATCATTAGAAAATAAAGCGAGTTGAAATTAACTCCAAATTTTAAACCTGTAATGATTGCTTTGGAAGAGCCTAGCAAAGGCTCTTGCACTATTACATGAAAAGAGCCCAGTTGAAGTATAGTAACCAATTCAGAGAAGTGAGACACAGGTCTGCAGTGCTTTTTGAACATTATTTCATTTATAAGCAAAAGGTAAGAAATAGTAGGTGCCTGATTCCTAAGATTCTTGAACAACACTGCCCTGAGGCCTTGGCTCTTTGCTACTCTGCTTGGACCTGAGATACAATGATGCTGACCCCTCTGAATAGCCCTGCTGAGGACTTGCATGAGTCATGGTGTCAGAGGAGTTTGCCACCTCCTCAGTCGGTGAATAAAGATTGTACAAGAGCCAGAGATACAAATATTCCACTCCTGAGGCTGGACTGGGGAGGTTGGGGGTGAGGACAGCCAGAATGCTGTGTCCCCATCCTGTGGTCTGTGCACCATGGCTGCAGTGTGCCCCTCTCTCTGTAGTGCCCCAGTCCTATAACCACTTTGATTCAGACGATCTTTGCAAAGACCAAATGTCTGAGCTGTTTTCACTGAAGCTAAGATTGGGTAAGGCTAGGCAAGAGGAGGGCCCATGGTTTTGTATTCCTGTACTGTTGGCACATGAGTGCTGATTAAGCCAAATAAAGTTGCTTGCTGTTCAGCCTGCCAGAGTTCAAGGTGAAAAGAAGAAGTGTGAACATTTTTATTAGCATTCTTTCTTCTGAACATAAGCCACACCAAAACAAGCAAGTAAATGGTACAGTAGCCAAAGAGGGAAGTACTGTTCTGCAGATCGTACTGTTTTCCACTGGAAAAAATGTAGGGCTGCTTAATTTCTTTTTAAAGAGTGGTAGCGTCAAATCTAACAATTAAACTCCAGTTTACATGTTTGAGATTTTGATGAACACTTCGTATAAGTGCTCTCAAAGCAGAACATATAAAAATGATTATGCTTTATATGGGCAGTTACTGGGGAGGTGGAATGTCTCTTGCATTTTCCCCATTTTTCCCCCTTCAGCTCCATTCTGTACACAGCCAGTGGCCGGAGCCAGGCAGGAGGCACACAGCCAGTGGCCGGAGCCAGGCAGGAGGCCCACAGCCAAGTCTGCAACAGAGTGGGCTTTGTGTCCTGAGCACAAACACCACTCTTCTTTCCAAGGGAATGGGCAAAAGGGGGTCTGACCCAGAGCCACCGGCTGTTTGTGGCTTGTCTGTCAGCGAGTGCGAGACAAGTGCCTTCTCTGTGTCAATGCTAAAACCAGCCATCCAGCAGGCAGCTGAACAGTTGGGCTTTATTTGACCAAGTTTAACATCGGCCATAGAGGATTTCAGCTGTGTCACAAAACTGCTCAAAGAGCTTCCCATGGTGGTTTTCTATTCTTGTTCTTAATGCACAATTTTTATCAAACGTGGTGTAGTTTGCAGCATTTCCTACCTTCACCAACTGAGAATCAAGATGTTTTGGGGCTTTGGCAGCGTTGCTACTATGGTTTGTTATACCTTTACCTGAATTCCTCATGAGAAGAAGAGAGGACATTCAAAAGCCATTGCCATTCAGAGCACTGCTCAGCAGCTCTGCGTCACCTGGCACTGCCTATCCTTGCCCCTCAGCTTGGTACCAGCTACTGAGATTAACTGGCCCTAAGCTATCTGTAACAAAGCATGCAGTGTTTCCTGGCCAGTCCACTCTTCATTCAAAGCCCATTCTTCATGTTTTCCTCTAATTCACTTGTTACAGAATGTTCCTTTGCTGCTTCTCTGTGCCTGTGGGCTGGGCTTCAGCAAACAAAGCCAGGTAAGACCTCTTTTGAGGCCTGGTTAGATGTCATGTTGGCTTCTGGGTCATAGTTTTTGACTTCTGTGCTGTAGAGGGTACAACAGAGGGGAAATAAAATGGTGAGGTACAAAGTCCCGGTGTGTTCTTCATTTAGGGGCAGAGCCCCAGCAGTCTGTCTAGAAAGTCCCAGGCTGACTTTCCAGGGAGAACTGAATTTGCTATAAGCAGCTGTCATATTAAGAGATTCGTTTTTGGTAAGGAACGGTGATGGGGATATCATTGTTTTAGGACTCAGTGCAGAAAAGAGCTGTTTACCTCCTAAATTTTTGAAGTTCTTGAATAATTTTGCAACATGCTAACAGGGAGTGCGCTTTAACAGGAAGGCAAAGCTAGAGGCTATACAAAATGAAATTTTAATCTAGGCTCCCATCAAGCTGTAAAAAGGCATTTGACTATTTTGAGGGATTACGTGTGGGATTGGTCTTTTTTCCTAAAGGAACATCATGAAACTGATTTGGGATTTTGGCTGGAAGAATAAATCTTTTTTTTTTTTTTTTTTCTTTCTTTTTTTTTTAATGACTTTTAAAATAAAACAATTGCATGTGTCTTTGAGTACTTTCTTTTGCTGGCTTTACACTGTGCTTTTTTACTGATTTTGTAGTTACCTCTGCCATCCCTACAATCTTAATTTCTAATCCTCAGCATTAGAAATTAATATGCAGAGAAAGGTACATCTGATCTTTCTTTTCTTTTTGCCTTTCTTGAAGGTGTTCACATTAGGCATTTAGGCTAGGCTGAGCATCCCTGCTCTCAGGATGGGCAGCAAAGAAGGAAATGGGAGAAGTGCTCAGGAGATGCCACTCTACTTCCTCACCAGCTACAGGGAGACTGGATGGACTTCCAGCTTCATCGTTTAGGTGATTAATGACAGATGACACAGACCTCTGTAACGTTTTTGAAGCTTTTTCTTTGTAACCTGTTCTTTGTTTCTCAGTTCTCATTTAGTTACATCTCCAGACTGGAATTTTGAGGGAAACAAAGAATTTGTGCAGAGCAGAATGCAGTCTCCAGAGCAGAAAATGCTGTGTATCTTTGCTGAAAGTAATATAGAGAGGCATACATGCTGTTGGAGAATATTAGCATGTAATTGCGTTATGTGTTGGTCTTGGCCAAAATGCTTGCATAAGAATAACCCATCCCTGTGTTGCAGTGCACGTCTTCATAGCTGCCCTAATTTCACTGCATGCAATGCCATGCCAGAAGCAGATTTTTTTAAAATGATGTGGGTTAAAGGAATGCTCCAAGAAAGATGTCATCTCTAGTGCTTGTTTTTGTTTCAGAGCTGGAGTCCACAGGACAGGCTCATAAGCTGGCAAAAGGGAGTAGTGGACTCCAGCACAAGGCAGAAGTGCTGAGGCTGGAGGAGGGACCCAGGAAGATGAGCTGGCTTCCGTGATGAAACTGTGAAATTCCAGCCTGAGCTGAGAGGGACTTTCCTGCCCTCCTCCTGGCCTTGGTGGCTCATTCCTGCCCCCACGGCTCAGCTTTCACAATTGCTTTTCTTGGGCCAGGTCTCCAAGCTGGTTTGCATGCATGGCAACAGGGTCAAGGGAAGCTTGAGTCACTTCAGGTCCTTTTTAGGGGACAACTCGAGTTCCACGTCTGTGTAAAGCTATTGTGAAATTGCACTCATCATACTGAGGCTTGTCTTGTCATTGCCAACATGCAGCGGATGAAATCTGGGCCCAGAATATATTCTGCATATCCCTGGTTTTATGTGTCTTGCTGCAAAAAGGATTGATGTAAATCTTTCATACGGGATGTCTCCTGGATTGTGTGTGGGAGTGGGAAATTCTGCAGAGGTTAGAAGTGTCTGTCCTAAGCACAGGTTGGCTTGATTTGCCAGCAGAAGGCATGAAGAGAAGGGCAAAAGCCAGACGTCTAGATCCCCGGCTACCCTGGACAAGGAAAGGGACAGATCAATCTTGTGCCCAGAAGCTAAGCATTGACATGGTTGAGACTGGAACTGGCATGTTGAAATGCTGATCTGGATTAAGGGAGAAGGTAATCTGAAGATCAGCAGTTTTATCCGTGTACACCTTGCTTGGGAAACAAATGCATTTTAATCACAAATGAGTATATATAGTAATAAGCCCTTAGTTGCTGTGCTTACTAGCCATGCACAGACACGTCTCAGAAGCCTTAAATTCACTATGTTCCTGAGCACTCTAAATTTGGTGCATACTGAGCAGTGGAAAAGTGGACTCGTGATTCTTGTAAGGAGTGCATATATCTTAGATCTAGATGACTTGTTTTCTGCTAACCTGGCCAGTTCTTATTTGCTCTGCCTCGAGGCCATTTAATTACATTGACTTTCCTACCCGTTTTACAGAGCGATAGCTGTTTGATGAGTTTTCTCTGAAACCTTTCCAAATGCTCTAATATATTTTAACATTAAAAAAAATAAATTTTGTCCCTATCCTGTTAGTACCAAATGCATTCTTTTCAGCTGCTTCTTATCAGTTCTTTTCAGTTGTTTGTCTTCTTCCTTCTTATTTTTTAAGTGACTCCAACCTACAAGCTAGTTCTTTGCACCTTTACCAACATTTTCCTCTTGTCCAAGTTATTAATTAATCTTGCAGTCCTACTCAGAATGCCAGGTGTTTGAACGGGGTCTGATATAGAGAGTTAAACCAACAATAATTTGGGGCTACTGCACTCTTGTCTGTAGCAGGCCATGCATTCCCAACCTGTCCCTTCCATGAATTCCAGAGCTTTTGCAGTCAAGCAGGCAGTTGGTTCATGCACCTGCAGAGGAGTATGTTTTCATCAACAGGGTGAACAAAAGGTTCCCTACCTGAGCTTCTCTTTGGGTCCCTTTGCTGGCTCCTGCTCCTCTCCTTCTGCTCTGTCAGTTTGTAGTCAGTTAGTGAATTGCACCAGTTTATGTGATCCTTTTTGTTTTTTCTCCCTCAAGATAGTGGCAAAAGCACAGCCAGGGAGGTGGCAAACTTCTTTCACAGATAGATCTGGGAGGCTGGACAACCATTTCTTAATCCTGCTTTATTGCTGGAGTTACTACAACTGCAGGCTAAATGTCTTCAGCCTGCAGTGTGAATGTGTAGCTTGTGATAAGTCACTGAACCCATCGCTTTTGGAGGGAGGAAGCATACTTACTAATACTTTGTTTTGTTGTGTGGGATTTTTTTTTCTTTCCCTTTAATTGGAATATATTAGCATGGTAACATTTTAAATTCTGGAAAAGAATGAGAAATAGGAATTGTGTGTCTGAAGCATCACTGACTAATTCTTTTATCTTGGTCATCTAAAACAGAAGTGACTTAAGAGTACCAGAATAGCGAGACTGCGGAATGCCTTGCTGGCAACAGTTCGAGTGGCATTTCACCACCAGCTCCTGGTGCAGGTGAATGGGACAAACTGAGACACCTCATGTGTTCCCTTCCACACTGCATTTTTATGGTTTGTGAGAAACATGCTCAAAAACTTCCCATGCATAAGGGGGCTGAACTGCATCAGCCCCTTTCAGAATCAGAAAACCTTCAGGGACACCTGGATACGGAGCAGGTGAATGGTGGCACTGTGTCACAGTTTACTTTACTGAGCAATAAAGTGTAAATACTGTGTTCTTCTCCTCTCTTTCCCCTCACTTCTTCTCCCTTTTGTTCAGGGTTACAATGGGATGGTGCTGGTGCATTTGTGAAAGAGAGTATGGTACGGGGCAAAGACAAGGGACTGAACTGTGTAATTGTGCTTGATGAACTCATAGGAACTTTTTTTTCCTTTCACCTTTTGTACATGTTATCAAGTCTTTCAGTTTTCCTCTACACATATTTCTGTAGTTGCTCTTCCAAGCTCTTTCTCATACATCCAAAAGTTAGTTTCTCTACACCTTACGATTACTTGTCATCCCTCCTTCTCCTTTAAAGTTTGCCTTTACCTTTCTTTTTTTTCTTCCCCCCTCTTCTTTAAAGTATCTCTGGTCGTGATGCGTAGGGACCAGTATTTGGTACAAATCTTTGCTTACCTGAATTTGTACCTTGCAAAGCCAATTGGGCTGACTTTTATTCTGTGCACTTTGCTGGAGCAAGAGCAGCTCTCTGGCAAAGCCATTCTTGACATGGAAACTTTGAGCATTATTTACAGAAACTTCCCAATGAGTTTTAGTGATGGGGACAAACCCTGGTCTCAGCTACACATTTCTGATCTCCTCAGAAAGAATAGAGCTATTAGAAATTCAGAGCTTTGGAGTGTAGCTGTTTTGCACAGGGCAGAGGGGGGAGGCTAGTAGAGATGAGGAGTCTTCTCCATCTAATCCAGAGGACCTGCACGATGCTGAGGCAATTGCACTAGCACAGTGGTGAGGATAGCGACCTTCGCTTCTCTTCTGATATTTTGTGCTTGAAAATACTATTCTTAGTTTCCATGAAATGCTGAGTTTCACAATTGTTTCCAGTTGACACATAAATTAGATAAATGGAAATTGCTATCATCCACTAAAGCTTCAAAGGAAGTAGTTATGTTTCAGTAATTAGTTTGGCTGTTTAAATACCTGCAATTCATCCTGTTCTGGTTTGTAGTTAGTAAAGAATCCATTGCAGATACTGATAGCCTGAGGGAAGCAGATCTGCCCTGTAAACACTTTCAGTTGATTGGTATTATGTGTGTGAGATGTCAGCTTTGCTCAAATGCAGAAGTAAAGGATGCTTTTCTAACGTGTGTTCTCTTAATCTGATGCTTGATCGGAGACTTTGGCTTCACAAACCAATGTATAGAGATGGGGGAACAGGCAACACTATAGAAAAAAAAAAGGGAACCAGAATATGTTATTTGCAAAATATGAGGTCAGTGCCTGCTAAATTTGGTGGTGTGCAATGAGACCAGCACAGCGTTTTCTTCATTTGGTCTGTCTGCTTATGTGAAGTATTCTCTGAAGGAAGCCCTCCATTTGTGAGAGGGGCCTACTGGTGCCGTTTTCCTTTTCTCTCTGCCTTCATGTCTTCATGAACCACTGTTCATATTTTTTTGTCTCCCTCTCTGACCTGACACGGCATCATGGCAGTAAAGCACACTAAAGTTCTCTTGTGGAAAATACAATTAAAAATGAACTTTGCAAAAGCTCTTCTAGCAAATCTTTGCATCCACTGGAATTTAGTAATGAAATGATTCCTTCTTAAATTTCAAGGAAGCAAATATTATGACTCAGTTCAATGGGATCTTTCATACGATGAGTACTAGCAAACTTCATTTGTTCTACAAATTATTTTTTGTTGTGTCCTTAGAAAATATAAGACTGTGGAAAAAAAGAGAGTAAAAATGTTTTCTCAAATCTCTACCAGGTGTTGTAACATAATTCAAAATCTTCTATGTTTAATAAAGTAGAAAGGATTTTATAGAATCAGTGTGGTTGAAAAAGAACTCTGAGATCATCAAGTCCAACCATCAGCCCGTTACCATCTTACTCACTTTTTTTTTTTTCATTGACTTTGGGTTTCTTTTGATGAAGCTTCAGAAGAAAAAAAAAAAAACGTTTGGGCAATTGCATTCTTACTAGAAATATGCAAACGTAACAATGCCTAGATTTAGATTTTTATGCATACATTTTGAAAAGTTTTTTGTTTTCATTTGTATGGCTGGGACACAAGTAAGATTTTCACTGGATGCAAAAGAACTAAGTCCTCTTTGCCTCAGCTGGTGATTAGGATTTTGTGGATTTTTTTCACTTGTGGCCTTCTAATGTACTGTTGGGAATGTGACACTCTTAATTCCACAGCAGTTATAGTGTTCTAAACTTCTAATGAAAAGATCTTATGATACTCCTTATTTGAGTGGCTTATAAACTGAATTAAGTTTTGAATAGTTGGACTTTCATAAACTTCCTTCATTATTTCAAGAAAAGGTTTTTTGGGGGGAAGTAGCCCATCTTTATGTGAAGCTTCTAAGGGCGTTGTTATTTCAATCATCTTTATGATGGCTGAGACAATATTAATTGTGGTTTGATTCCTTTTGTCATTACTTTTTCAGAACTTGTAGTAGCAAGGCAGACCAATGGAAAAATGTTCTGTATTTGAATAGTTTTCAATGCTGCTGGGAGATGCGAAGTGCTTTGTTGACCCAGCCCAGCAGACAGACCAGAGATGTATTTTGTCTTGATCTTGTTATTGTGGAGATATGAGGTTACCTCTAAAAAGGGGAGAACCAAAGGGAAAATTAGTCTTGGGTCTTACTCAGCCAGCCTGTCTCCAGTGGAAAAACTCATACTTGTCAGTACAGTGTTGCCTCAGGGAAGTTTTTGCACTTGATAAAAATAAAGGCAAACTTCATGGGGGTGCAGGAATCTGGACAACATCGCATCAGGGTATGGGAACAGCGTGGGCATTTGGCCTCCTTGCAACATCCTGTTTCCCCGAGTTATCACAGCAAGTCTACACTTTCTTTCCAGCCTTCACTTCCTGAGCTCTCCTCTCACCATGCCCTTCTGCTGTTAACTCTTTTTCTTCCTGCTTGCCAAGGAAGGAGGATTGAGTGCCATGTGCCAGGCTGCCTTTGGTGCTTTGCCATATGGAGATGAAGGATGGAAGTCAGGAGGAAGGAAAACCTCACTGTGTCTACCCAGAACATGGCAGCTGGATCAGGCCACCACAAAATTGTGGATCTTTATGGGAAGGGAAACCTCCTCCTTCAGCTTTGCCTGCTTTGGCATCATGTCCTTAAGGAGAGACAGCAGTTGGGGGGCAGTCCTGGGGATGCACATAGCTGGCTTGTAAGCTGATATTCAGGGAGAAAAGCATAACAATATGGATAAGGTTACAGGATGCTGGTTCCCTTTGTGTCTACTGCATTTGGGTACTCTGGAGCTAGGCACTGTACCCAGCCACCACTTTTCATCACCACCAAGGACCAACCACTATTAATTTATTTGTAGTCCTTTCTTAAACCCAGGAATACCCAAGACTATGTCTGTGACAGATATCACACACAAGTATCATGTGACAAGTAAATGCCTTATGTGGAGGAAGACCTTTTTCTTTAAGCCAGCTAGCTGATAATGTCACAGCATGCTCATAGTTCTCTAGTAGGAGAAATGATGGAAACTCATTGCTTTCTCCATTGTACCTATCACCAAACATGTTTCTTTTGTCATGCTGTAGTACATTTAGTCTCCTGTGACATCTGGAACCTGGAACTCTCTTACTTACTTATTCTCTTTATCCTTCTCAGTGTCTTTTCTTGTTGTTCTAAATCCTTTTTCAGATGGGGTGACTGAGAGTGCATGCAGTCCTGAATTTGCGAACATATTATCAGTGTGTTTCTCTCTTTTACAGCCCCTGAATGCTGAGCTGATATTCTCACAGCCTTTTCCACTAACATGCTTAGATTTCTTTACTGAATTGTAATAGCTCATGTTAATCTCATCAGTAATCCCTTATGGGACTGTCTTGATGGCCATCCAGATTGATTTAAAATAACCTTAAAAGTCTTTCTGTCCAGCATCGGATTGGGAGGCAGATACCATCTCCCTGAAGAGCTACAATATGAGGGGCTTGGGCAGAACAGGGGAGTTAAGAGCTGGTGAATGAATTCTGGAGTGAATCTGTCCTCTGAAGAACTGCTGCCAGCCCTGCTTGCACAAGAAAGAATACATTTTTTTCACTTCAGTTGTGGAATAATTTCAGTGACCATGGTGAAAGGCACGTGGGAAGGGTTTTAGTAGTCTTCCATATCTCTCTGATTTACTTCTATCTTTAATTTTGCTGCTCTGTTCCTCTGTCTCTTAACAAATCCTTAAATCTTGACACAGACCCGTTCCCCATTGATGTGGCAGCATATTTGTCCTTTTAACTGTATTAGGCCACTGTATCTAAATTACACAGGGAACAAAACTGCCTTTGAATTCATTGGATGGCACAGCATAGTTTCACCCTCTTTGTCTGAGTTTCATGGGTGACAAGGATGGAGTTACAGTGATTTGAGACAAGGTGGATTCCTTGGGCAGATCGCAGTTGTTGAGAACACAGTATGGTTTTCAATGCTCTGGCACACAGAGAAATGGTGACATCTCCAGCAGCTTCCAGGGATTTTGGTCAGCTATGAAAGGCTTAAATCCTTAAACTTAATTGCTTGATCTGACTGGAGGGATGCAGGGAGAGCTACATGGCCAGGAGTAGGAGGAGCAGAGTTGCCTTTGCAGAGGTGAGCTGTCTGTTGAGGCTGGTTGCATGAAGCTGGTCTGTGTAATCATATTTTTTAGTCCTGTAAATTATTTTAAATGAGCTTTTTTGGAACTCATGGAATTAAAATAAGAATCACTGAAAATGGCATTTTATGCTTTTTGCAGAAGTTTTAAGTAAATTCAGACTTTTGAAGTGTTGATGGTTGCTGGCTTAAAAGCTGTACATTAATCAGATTAATCTGATGCTAAGAGCATGTAAAATCTGGGATGTCTGCACTATATAAAACCCTTCTTCTCCATTTCTAATTGAATCCTCATTCCCATCCAAAGAGTAACACAAGTCATTAATTAAAGAAAAGAGAAATTAGACAGTTTTTTCCTGTGTTTATCTTCTTACAAACAGAAGTGGCTCTGGCTCTGGGCAGCCTGTTCTAGTGACTGGTGACCCTGCACATAGCAGGGGGGTTAAAACTAGATGATCATTGTGGTTCTTTTCAACCCAGGCCATTCCATGAAATGTACCAGATGTAATGTCCCAGTAAGTACTTGCATGCCATATAATGTGATTATTCAATTCTCACTGTTAGATAACTTTCTTTATGTAATAACTTGAAGAAGAAAAATGCAAATGGGATACAAACATGATAAACATTTAAATGGAGGCTTCCTGTGTGTGGATTTAAATCATGATAAAAATCACAAAGCAGCTTTTATATAAATTAAAATGGTCTACCCTTGTGAAGGGGAACATTGTGGATATGTTAGGAAGTGACTTGGAAGATGCTGGTACTATCAGGCCTGGAACAAGGAGGGTTAAATATAAAAGGTCCCTGAGTGTCCATGCTTGCTATCAGTGCTGGTTTGCTTTGCAGCATTATGATAGTCACACACTGCAGAAGGGCTTATGGAGGGACTTTAGTTGTAGTATATAGAAGAGGAGAAGAAAAAGAGAAAATAGATAACCTGGTTTCACAGGGATTCCTGCTGCCTTCGTTACGCCAGCACCGAGCACGGTCTCTACCTTTCTCCTCAGCCATTTGAATCTGATAATCTGTTTGTTCTTAAACAAGCCACATTATTTGTCAGCAAACTCTCACTGGCTTGGAGTAGTTTGGCTTTGTTGTTTAATGACATCCCTTAATTAATACATTAGCCCTACAGAAAAACTCACCAGCTTATCTGCTGCCTGACTTCTGCCCCTGTTTGACCTGCCCTATTTGTATTGAGATACATACCTAAAAAAACAGCAGAGGTTGGGGTGCTAGCATTCAAATATAGGCTGGAGTGTCCCTTCCTCGAGGCATCCATAGTCTAAATAAACAGCAGTGAGGGAGAGAAAAAAGGAACACAGTGTATGTATAAGTGAAGCAGTATGTCCCAGCATTTTGTTAGCTCCATAATTTTTTTTTTAATCCCCATTTTATGGCTTTGTCCTTGAAGTAATAGACTGCAGGAGCCCACATAGCAGCCAGCTCTCCAGCTGCGATTTTTATGGGAGCAGGTAAGGCCACAGATGGTGCAGCGCCTGCAGACCAGGAGGCAGCCACCCTGCTCCTTTTCTCTTCTGCACACAGCACCTCACACAGCCTATCTGGGACTTTGCTGAAGAACAAGATGCTTCCTTTTCTGTTCAAGGCATATGGGTTCGTTACTGGGAAGACTGAATGCTGTTGATGAAATTACCTCTGGGATTTTTTCCTCCCCCTTTTCCCTTCATAGTGATTGCAAAGTAATAGTTTGAAAATTGCCTCTCCTTGAAAACAATCTTCTTTTCTTGTAAAAAACACTGAAGAGAGAGAGAAACTTGGGAGTAAGCACTCAAACCCCTGCTCCCTGTACTTTACACGATTATAGTGAGTAAATGCACTCTTCAGATACATCCTTGAGCTCTGAAAAAGGTAAAAACTCACAGCTCTATTGCACTGTGATTTCTTTTTTTACTGAGCCACCTAACTTTGCTTTTACTCACAGCTGTCAGTGAGTTTTTTTCTTCACTGGAATCCTACAGTGCTGGTAAGCAGAGCTATCATGGGAGGGTCTCTCAAGTTTGGAGGAGGCTCAGGGGAGACCTTGTTACTCCCTGCAGTGACCTGAAAGGAGATTGTAGCCTGATAGTTGCTGGCCTCTTTTTCCAGGTAACTGTTGAGAGGATGAAAGAACCTGAAGTTGGGTCAGGAGAGGTTTAGGCTGAATATTAAAAAAATGTGTTCTTAGAAAGAGCAGTGAGGTACTGGAACAGGCTGCCCAGGGAGGTTGTGGAGTCAGGGAGGTGGAGGGTCATTGTCCCTGGAGGTGTTGAAAAATCATGGAGATGTGGCACTAGTGGACAAGGTTTAGTGATTATGGTGGTGATGGGTTGATGATTGGACTGGGTGATCTTAGTGGTCTTTTCCAGCCTTAATGATTCTGTGATTCTATGAAAAACAAATATCAGAGTTAAGAGGATGGTGTGTCGGCCCAACTTCATTTCTAGGATTGTGAGAGTCTGGATCAGTGGAGGGGTCCAGATTAAAATATGCTTGCAAACAGTGTTAATTTGACAGCCCTGGAAAAGGAAAAATATTACCCCAAGAAATGTTAATTTTTTTTTTTTTAAAGATTTTTCTTTCAATGCACTGAAAACTTCAGGTGCTCTAACCCAGAGGTCTCTCCTGCTCAGTTTTTGGTGCACTAGCAACCTCGAGAGCTTTTGGAGGTTTGGTCATAAAATTAAGAGTACAAAATAAAGCTTTCCACTGGTGTTTGAAATTCAGTTCGTGTCAGTAATAACTGAATCTTGTTATCTGATGGTTGTTCGGTGACCTTCACAAAATGAACAGCTTGTTTGGTTTCCTTGTAGTTCTCAGTAGATAAATACCTGTGTTTCAGGAGTTACTCATCTATGAAACTTCTCTGGTTGTTTCAGGGTACTGGTGTATGAGTTTTGGTTTTTCTTCCCTGAGAATTTTACCTACTCTAATTCTGGAGGGAAATGAGCACTGAACTCACTTTCAGGAACAGTTACTGTATAGCAATTGAGCTGCAACCAGTGCAAACTGAAGTGCTGGTTAAATTAGTGGGGAGAAGCAATTGTTTACTAGAAATTGGAAGGCTAATGCAAAAATAATACCCTGCTGAGCACAGGAGGGGTACCAAAGGAGCAAGGAGGACAGTACCAAAAAAGCAAATGTTAGTCTAAGAAGACTTTAATTAAAATTATGTTTAAATACGCTTTCTGGCATTGAGGCAGCTCAGGAGGCAGTGTCAGAGAGTAAGAAGGAGGGCTTTTTCATTTCCCTTCCCCTTTTTCCCTTTTACTGTTTTTTCCCTTTTTCTTTTTTCCTTGTTTTCCTTTTATTTTTTTTTTTTTTCCTTTCTTTTTTCCATCACACCATGGTAAGGGTTTGATTCCGGTGCTCCTTTTCCTGTCAAATGCAGGCATACAGCTTTTTTTTCCATGTCTTTTTAACCCAGGAGGCAGCCAGATGTAAGGTTCCTGTTCCAGACCTGTTTGCAGCACATTTGCTGCCTGCATCAGCTCCCTGCTCATAGACTTCTTGCTGGGTTATTCAGAGAACAGAAAATCCCTGTTGTTGAAGCATAACAGGTTATGTAAGGGTTTTGAAAGTACACCCTCTAGCATTTAAAGTCTTTCAGGTTTCTTAAAAAAATTACAGGCTTGCCGGGTTTTCCTGCCAGGGTCTTTTATGCACCAAAATTTAGGATCCTTTGTAACATCATGTTCTGGCCTCTCAAAAGGTGAGCAGCAAGCTTTTTCTGCTGCATTGATCAGTGGTTTTGTATAAATAGCAGAGGGCAGTTGTATTACAGGTGCTGGATAACTTTGACATGAACCTGTGATCAGACTTAGATCTGCAGTGGGTTGACAGATCACAGACATTTTAGCACTTCTTTATTGAGAGAGACAGGCGTATTTTTAGTCTTTTGCCCATAAAGTTCAGTAGGAAGTTTTCTACCTGGGTGTAGAATTTTAAAATGTAGTTTAATTCTTCTTGCATGTTGTGTTTCCAACTGATAGACACAAGCTTAAGAACAGATAGACTACTTTAGTGCCACCAAAAATAATAATAATAATAATAAAGCCCTTCAAAACTGCTTTAGTCATTTGATTACCTGCTGTGTATTTAATGTTTTATTCATTTCTTATGCGTGGTGTTCCTTGTTCAAGTAGCAGGTGATACTCCTCATATCTCGGCTGCAAATTAAACTATCTTCAATTCTGGGGACTTCTGTCACTATTTCATATACAGGCCTAAGGGTTTTCTTATGAGCTGGTGGTAGTGAGTGCCAAGCAATCTGTCAAAGCAATCCAAGTCCTGCAGGCTATATTACAGGCCTCATTTCAGAGAGTAGAGCCTCATCTGAATAGACTCAGTGTGTTTACCAGCAATTTAGTGCTGATAAAATCCACCACTTCTGTCATATCACCTAACAGTAGATGTATCTCTACCATAACTTTTCTGTACCGTGGGTAACTCAATAATGTTAAGATTCCACTGTGAATTTTTCATGAGTATTAAAACAACATGTCCCAGAGAGCATGTTCCTATTCTCTTACACTCTTGTCACATGAGCTTGGATTACTCAATTGCTTCTTTGTAGTGCATTTTGTCCCTTGATGAAGGAAGATTAATCAAGATGACTGTAATGAAGTTCAGTATCATGAGGAATGACCCAGGAAATCTCAAGAATTTGTCCACTAAAAGTCAACATTTGACATATTTTTCGTTCAAAATAGACTTTCTTGTCTTGGCTGCACAAGGTTCAAGGAAGCCCATCAGCATGTCTTTTTACTCAGAGTATCCTTCTATACTTAAATTTCATCGTAAGAGTGAGATTGTTGATGTGTTGGCATTTTCAATTACATTTGTTTACTGAAACCTTATAATCAGACTGAGAAATCTGTGTTTAGGCAGTGATGCCTGTGTAGGCCAAAGACAGCTTGATGCCATTGTGCAGGTATTGCTGAAGCTCCCTTGGTAAAACCAATAGCAGGATTTGCAGAAACCAGCTAATGGCTTTCCTGGAAAAGGAAGCATTCTTACATTGTTGGGAGAAGGAGACAGGGGCCATCACTAAGCCGCCAGAGTAGCCCGATCAGTCTGAAATGCTGGATAGAAGGCTTTTGTTTTGGATTTTTGGTTTCATGTATGAATTCTCATTTTTGCTTCAGCATGCAAGTAGTATGACTGAGTCAACTGATCTATTTTAAGTTTATTCTAAGTCTGGTCTGACTGTGATCTGTAACAGAGACAAGTGAAAGAAGAAACAAAGAAGAAAAAGAAAGAAAAAAACCCAACTCAGTCATATACAACCCAAATGTGTGATACAGGACTTGCATTCAACCATCCTGATGGAAATGAGGGAAATAAGAAACTTTCTACAGTTGATTTATTCTATCTGGTACACACAGTTTATATACATGATGTCTTTCTGCTCTGGGAAATGGCTTTTAATGCTGTGTTGCTTATTTTTATCCTTACTGCAATGAAGACAAAGTCTTTTAATTTATTCAAGAAATAGAGTTGTCAACAGACGTAGTCTTGAGATGAAAATATACTTGCATATTTTATTTAGGTCAGTATTACATAAGAAATTACCAGCAATCTGTAGACTTTCTGATACCTTTTGATATTCAGGAAACACTCCAGGAAATACTTGGCTTACAGCCTACATAATTCAAGAAAACTTCTGAAAATGTTCAGACTAACTGAAACCTTTTTTCAGTCTGTCGTGCTGTTGACCAGAGTTTATTTGCTTTTCTGTTAAATATAGCTTTTTTTAAAAGAAATAGTTCTTCACATGAAAAGAGAAACATCAGGGACAAATTCAATGACGCAAACAATGCAAAAGTATTTCCTGTGTTATTCCATTGCGTCTGTTAGTTCTTTGCATAATCTTTTCTTCAGAAATCTTATCTATCCAGTCATATCCAGGCAACATGTTTTGATTCTTTAATCTTGAAAATCCACAGTGTATGAAAATTAAAAATTCCCCAAAATGTGGATTAGTGGTTGGATCTCGTACAAATATAAATGAAAAAGCTGTTTCTCACTGCATTGACCCACGCTGTGAAGCCAAGGATGGAGCAGTTGTCCCACACCCTCAGATGAAATAACTGAATTACCTGTGTGAAAAGTGGGAACGACCACTTGCTTGTGATCTTTGTTTTTCCTTACCAGTTGGTGAAGATAGTCCTCACCCAAGTCCTTTTTCATTTCTCAGGTCCAGTTTTTGTGCTGAAAAACTGGGATTTGCAAGCACCTACAGTTCCTAAGGCATCAAATTGCCTATCATTGATAGTTTTTAAATTTTGCAAGTTGGAACAAGGGAAATTCCAATTCAATATAAGATAGAAAATCTTCAGAATGTGAGGTCAAGCAGTGGAACAAGTTGCCCGAAGAGTCTGTATAATTGCTGTCCCCAGAGGAATTCAAAGCTTGTCTGGACGAGGTCTTGAGCAGGCAGCACTGACCTTGAAGTTGGTGCTACTCTGAGCGTTGGGCTGCACCAGATGACCTTTGGAGATCCCTTCCAGTCTATCTTGTGAGATTTTGTTCAGTGTTTAATTAAAAATCTTCTGAATACTATCTTAGTGAGTCCAGGATAAGGAAGATAAATGTGGGTTCTTTGGATTCATTTATCATTATTTCTGTAAAAAGCCAAGCATCCTACTACCAGTCAGAGAAGATGATTCTGAAGAAATGTGTGTGAAACACGAAGAAGGTGGTGATAGCAGGAATTGGTAGAAGACAAAGTTTTTGCTCTTGGAAACGTAATCATAGAATATTGTTGCAAATACTGCACATCTTGGAAAAGAAACTCATTATCTTCCTTACATTTGCAGTTTTTATTCTTTTTTTTTTTTTTTCCAAAGTAATGGAAGTGTTTTTGTAATTACTTTCTGTATGTCCAGACCCTTCTTAAGATCTCTGATTTTTGTAAGCAAATCCATGCCTGGCAGCAGCCTATTGTATGTGCTAGCACAGCCTGTGTCAAAAGAATAGTTAGTCTTTAATCTTGTAAAGAATTAGTTTACAAATGCACACCTGAGGATTCCCACAGAAGCCAGCAAACAGTGTTTCCTTGTGGACTTGTTTGCTTGGGAAAGTTCAGCTGAGTTCTCCTTTTAACTCTGACTACCACAAAGTCCTTCATATTAGAAACATATTTGGTATTTTGTGACTTGTTGATGATTATCTATTTTTTATCCACGTACACCAGATTCATGTATTACTTTCGTGTAGCTTGAGGACTTTCAAAATCTAAAATATTTAAGGAAAAAGCGGGTTATATTGAAAGGATATTTTCCTATAGCATACTAAAATATTCCCTCCTTTCTTCAGCTTGGACAGAGTAATGGTTTTCTTTAATAAATCTGAGACTGAGTTTCTTTTCCCTTCAACCTAGAAATGGGCAAAATTCAGTCATCTGCTCGCTGATCAGTAATCAAGTGACAAATCAATAAGCAATGACAGATCAAATGGCCACAGTAATTTGCTGCATGACTGTGAGTGGCTGTAGGAGTCAGAAGGAGGTGGGAGGGATACCAGGAGCAAGGCACAGGGCATCCATAACCAACTCCTAACAATCGCCGTGAAAATAAGTGTGTCTCTGTAAAATCATGCTGCGTCTGCAAGCAACAAGGCTAAACAAACTGGAGATGATGAGGTAAATTGGATTCAACCTTAGCAACCCCACTGCGTCCTCGAAAGAATACTTTGTCAGCTCTGCTGCTGTCAGCTGGGTTTTCAGATGGTGCACCAGGAAGGGGTATACATTTTGATTTAGCCAAGACACGTAGCTCTCTGTTGGAGATTAACTGTGATCTTGTTTCTATTGTAACCAAGAGACTGTCTCAATAGAAGGGCTGTCTGTATGCAGAAGGAATTTGCTTCATTGTTGAAACAACTTTTGACCCCTGAATTTCTCCCCTGCAGTACTGAATAAATATCTTGGAGCTCCTGACCATTGTGTTTACCACACATCCTTCAATGAAATTGTGGCAGAAATGTCAATATCTTCTTTTTATTGCCAGGAAATAAAAACAGTTTTCTGTGCAAACTAAATTATGCTGAGGTCAGCTTAGGCATGTTTAGAGGTGTATAGGATTGGAAATCTTGGAATTTATTTTTATTTGGTTTATGCATTACCTGCATTAAGGTAAATTGCCTGTATATTATTCCTGTAACATCAAACTTTTTGCTTGTTGGTTACCCATTTGTAGCTCTGACATTTGAAGATGTCAAGTTCTGTGCTCTCCTTTTCTACATACACATTTTAGCATTTAAAATAGAAGAGCCTTAGAGTAACTATTGGTTGACAATGAAGATGAATATGCTTTGCTCACAGAAAACGAATTCTGAAAGACCTTAAGTCGTAGCTTTAACTTTTAACTTGAGCCTTGTGATTGTGCATGTGGGACTGGAAAATGTTTCAGCAATGCAAGCCTGGGCAATTAATATGATGAAAGCCTTGGGTATAGGTGCCATTTGTCTAATGTAGCTGTTCAGAATGTGCCTCCCGTGTGGACACTTCAGTTTCTCAGAGGAAAAGTGAGTTGACTTTGCTTTGTGGGCACAAGTCATTATGCTTGAGTACCAATTTAAAGTAAATTCTGAAATAATTTTGTTCTAGGTTAGTGCTCGAAGTAGTGAAAATTAATTATAATAGGTGAAGTGTTTTTGAATAGGGAATACAGCCGTTTAGTTTCTCCTGACTGGATAAAGCTAATTATTGCCATTTACCATTAAAAAATGGAAGAAAGTCATAGCTGATTTGATGGTTGAGGAAGGCTTCTTCACAGTTTGGGTTTTAGTTGTATAAGTAACATCTCTTTATTCTTTCAAGCAGGAGAATTTGTCAGTTAAAACACAGACTGTACTATTTAACTACTGTGTTTTTAAAAATACTTTTTTTTAAGTTTCTGAATTTAATTCTTCCCGAGTAGAATCCTCACTGTTTAGTACAAATGCATAATTTTTTTTGCTTTCAACAGTAAGCCTTTTGCAATAAATATTGGCAGCAAATAATGAGATAAGTTTACTTAGCTAATTTTACAGAACTATTTTTTGACCTCTGTATGTTTTGACAGCTCGGTCATTGGTTTTAACTCTTGGTAATTTTGCTAGGAAGCTGCACTGAGCGAAGCCGTGCAGCAAAGATAATCAAACTTACATAGTCCAGCATCCTCCCCCAGTGGGTTGTTGTGTTCTGCTTGTCCAGCTCTCAGGTAAACAGTACATTGTTCATACCTCATACCGCCCTTAGGAGCTTTGATCTTTGGAAAGACAAAAAGCAGAACATTTGAAAACACTCAGGTTTCCATGAGAGGTTTCCAAGGAAAGGAGGGCCTTGCTATAGACCATGTGTGTGACATAGTGGTTCCTGGACCATCTAGATGTCTGCTGATTGGTGTATATTTGCTTGGTCATAGGGGTATAGAGCACTGTGTAATCCTGTATGAGAAAAGACATTGCATAGGTCATTCTTTCATAATCTCTTAGGTTCCATTCAGTTCTCCCTCTCACACAGAGTTACATTAAAAGACTATTCAATTTCACACCTGCTAAGAGAAGTAAAAATGAATAATTGGGTTTGTTTTTGTATCTATCTCTTTTGTCTCTGTAAGATACTATCAAAATAAACCCGCTTAAATGAATGTCTGGGTGTCTCTGTCCTGTCTCTGTCAGTACAAGCTCCATGTTGGAAACAAGGTAATCCATACTTTGGTTTTAAAATAGGTTTAGGGGAAAAGGAGGAATGGGAAAGTTCAATTTTCTTGTTTTAAGATTCACTAAATGGGATTTGCAAAACGTAATGGACTGCCTGTCTCTGATTATGGTTTGCAGTCAAAAGAATAAAGCATATGCATGTGATTTGGGTATAGTAATGTGGTAATCAAGCAAAGAAAAAAACACCAACAACAAACAACAAAACCACCTGTTTAATTTACTCTTATTTTCCTGCCTCCCAAGTCTGTGCAGCATCACTTCAGCTTTTACAGATTGCAATTGGCTAGTATGACCTTGGATTTAAAATACTGGATTTGATGCAGAATCAAATGCAGGTTTGTCAAGTGGAGTCACTTGGTCTTCTGGGTGCAGTTGGTCCCTCTGAACTTTAGCTAAATGCTTGACAACTAGCTGAGACGAAGTACTGACTTTTCCTTGTTGATAACAGAGAAAAAAAGTGGCAGTTCCAAAAGCGGATTTCTTCCCACTTCAAAATAGCTACTGGATGACTTGTCCTCTAGAGAGATCCATTTATCCCTGTGAACTATAAAAGTTGCCAATTTCTAAGCCTGTCATTTAAACTGAACAGATCTCTCCCTTTATTCCACTTTGTTGGCTGTTCTATTCATTTTAGATTTTAAGCTGTGTTAGTTAGACCATGTTAAAGGCCTCCTTCTCCCCTCACCCTCCTCCTCGATTTCTCATTTTTAGCCATTTGATTTGGCCGACATGGTTCCTGAAAGAATGGCAGCAGCATGTGTCTACCAAAAGTGAATTGTGCCAAAGCAACAGAGGCAATTAAATCATCTCCTCAAATCTTGGGAATTCAGCCAGTGCCTGATTTCTGTTCTGCAATAAGACTTTCTTTTCGTTTGATCTTAAAAAAAAACTTGTGCCATCATGCTTGCTTAAGCACAGGGATTGATTATGTTTGTGACTCAAGTCCTGCAGTGTGATAGTCCAGCTGCTGCAGTGACGTTGGCCACCCTGCTATTGCTCTCCCTCTGAACAGAAGGGCTTTTACTGCTCTTCAGGTCTCAGTTATCTGCTCAGCTTCCATCAAGAGCTCCATCTGGCCCAGTATGGAGCACTGCTAAATATGTATGTCTCCTTATTCCTGGGTATTTTTGGCTAGGACTTGATAGAGGCTGAAAGCCCCACGCCTTACACAAGGCAGTCTCTTTCCATTGTGAAGGAGCAAGTTCCTCCTTAGACAAGCTGTTATTTTGTGGTTTGGGCACTCCCCGTCAATTCTTTGAGAAATCCAATGTTCTGGTTTTCTGCTCTTCTTGTAATTGGGCTTTCTGGTTATTTGTAAGAAAAACAAAGTCTGACAGGCTCAGAATTAATGGAGACTGGTTTCCAGAGAATCTTATTTTGTGGTTGATTGACTTTTTAATCTAATTAATCAAGCAGAAATATTGTAAGACTGCAGTGGGGACTCATGCCTTGTAAAGATCAGAGTCCAGAGGCTTGAGCAACATTCATAGTGTCCTAATGCAGAAGAAGTTTTGCTGCGCTTTTACAACTCCTTATCAAAGACTGCACAGAAGAAGTATTTTGTGCCATTTCCCTTCTGTAGGTTTTCTGATGTCTAAGGAGGACTTTCCTTAGGTTGTATCCTTCAGCAGGTCTTTCTACCATGTTGTTTGAGTATTTATTTTCCAGTCTTTCAACACTGATATAAATTGATCAGTGATCTCGGTTATTAGAAGAGGGCTGATACAGTGTGTTTGCACAGCCCTTCAAACACACGGTGCTACCTGAAATATGGAAATTTCTCGCTGTAGACCTCCCTTGCTAAGCAGTGACAGCTTTTTCTTGCTGCTTTTTCTTGCTGTTTTTCACAAGGAGCGGAGTGCCCTGTGGCTGCACTTGAGCTGCCCTCTGCCATATGAGCAGATATGCTGGTTATGGATGGGCTGGTCCAGAAATGAAGAGGACCGTGGTGAGTTCAGCATCACTCAGCATAGTCTTGTGTGTACAGCTACATGACCAATGAGAGACCAGGCTGTTGATGCTCCCAGGACATACTTTGCAAGGATGTGAAGATTTCCAGCTTCTCTGTTATCACTGCTTTGTCATCTCACCTAGTTTCTGCTTGTGAGACAAGACTCGTTTTATTGTTTTGTTTTGTTTTGTTTTTGCAAAAGCAGGGGGGATTTATTTAATTTAGGAGATTTGTTCAATCATCACTTTGGCAACTGTTCTCCCAAGAGAGTATACTGTGAAATATATTACAGCTTCTCCTCTAACTCCTATCCCAGGCTTGGAAATCTTTGTCAGCAGTACCTAGCGTTTCTGTCAGACTTTTTTAACTTTGACTATTACACTGATGTCTTTTTTGCTGAAAACCTCTGGACTTTGGGGTTGTACAGCTAAAACTTTTCAGCATGCCGAGTACCCAAGTCAGACTCAATTTCAGTAGCAATTTCAGAGCAAGATCTGAGTTGCCTGATGATTCAGTGTTTCAGTAGCATCAGTCTTTGTAAGATTTGTCTTACAAAGGGATACAGTATTCCTTTTATTTTCTCTGTCACAAATGACATACCAAACTGTCACATCTTTAACTTTTAAAAATCAGGTGGAAAATATATAAATATAAAATATAATGGAAAATATATAATGGAGCCTTGTTTACACGTGGTGTGTGTGTTTGTTGTTACTACCTGTGTGGAGTGGCTTTCTTTTCCAAACTGCAGTTCCCATCATCCCATATAATTTACCCTGATGTAATCAGGGAAGTAGGAGCTCTGTCCAGGCAGGCAAGGAACAAAAGACAGTGATGTTAAACGTAAAGCAAGACTTGTTGTGGCTTGGCTTTGTGCTGTTTGCCATGACTTCCTCCCTTACTGTAGATCGTACTTTAATTGATCATATGGATTTGTACATCTTTATTTTTTGGTAAAGAAAAAGTTCTATTTTAAACCTGTTTAGAGTTGCTATTTAAAAATCACATAACAGCATTGTTTGATGTGAATGTTTTTTGTGGAAAGTACAAATGCAATTTAGGAATGAATCCCCAAGCATTCAAAAAATATACATCTCTGCCTGATCTGGAAGAACAGAGTTGAAACTGCTCTCAGTACTGGGTTAAGCTTCATTGACAAAGTGCTGTAAATACTACATACATACTTGTTTGAGCTGTGTATAGCATTTCAACACACATGGAGAGTGAGAAGAATTAAAGTCCATCCCTTAGCATTGTGGCAGTTTTCTGCTTCACGCTGTGTAGCTACTGGAGAGGAACAAAGTATGTAGTGTGATGGTTTGTGGGAAGGGAAAGACTCCAGGTATTTCTTAAAACCTAGAAGTTCCTATATTTCCACAGCAATAAAACACTGCAGGTATCAGTATATCTTACACAGAGTATGCTTCATTTCTAGTCTCGTACAAAGACTTTTATGATAAAAAGTAACTTTTCGAGATGGAGATGAAGGTCCCGCTTTTCAAGAAAGAAATTGAAATCGTCTGCACCATCTCATGGTGTGTCATGGTTCTATAGCTTTCTTAATTTAATGTTTGCAGTGTGCACTGAAGCACACAGAGTAGCACAGGGGTTGTGTTTCTGAACTTTTTCATCTTCAAAAAAAAGCTTCGGTTTGAAATAGCTTATTTGTAAAAGGGAGTGCATTTACAATAAAGTGTTATTTCTGTATAGACTTTCCAGTTTTTTTCGATCTGCTTATTCTCAGGGTAAAAGCAGAAGAACGTGTTTTATAGGGTTGAGGCTTCAGGTTTATAAACTGCCTTTATAGCCTTTAAATATTATGGGTTTATTGAGTTATTTGTTTCGATGATACATAGAAATACATGTGCAGGAATATGATGGCAGAATTTTCTGGTGGAATTTTTCTCTAGCACACTGAGCAGAAGCCATCTAAACCTTTCCTGCTGCAAAATATTTGGAGCCTCTGTGTTCCCATTGGTCTTCTCTACGAGAAATAGGTTTTTGTCATTAATACTGTAAAGAATTCAGTTGCTTCTTTTTGGGTCACACATGAGAGCATATGCGTCTATGTGTCTCACTGAAGCCTCTTCTTCCTATCAGTTACCTCCCCCACTCCTTCCTCCAAATTTACTTTCATAAGACTTAAGCCAGATTTTGTTGTTTGAGCAGATTGTTTGTCAGTGGTGAGACTTGGACCACTTTAGCTGGAACAAGCTTTATTCTCTTATATTTATCACAGGAAGAATAGCTAATCTAAAATTTGCAGTCCAAATTTTGTGATGGGCCTTCTGACAGTTAACTTTGGGATGTAGGAATTGAAACTTAATTTCCTGCTATTCAAGTTTCTGGTTGTTCTCATATATTTATCCCAGCTACCTGGGATACAAGTAGTATCCCATAGAAACACTCAGGGAGGGGCATGAAGGAAATGTTCTGGAGATAACTTAAGAGTGATGGTCTTTATATTACCCAGGCTAGAGGCCAGATCATGTATTTGCATTGCCTGGCAATAGGATGGCTATATTACCATTATGCTGGAGGAAAAACAAGGTTTTAGGAGAGTGTTCAGAGGCTCTGCTGAGCTTGTTGTCCAACGCATTGCGACTGAATCAGAAGTCCTGATCTCTGTTTCCAAGGAGGTGGAATACATTGTCCAAGGCTCGAGGTGTGTTTTCCTTCCTCCTGCCTCTCCAGCTTTCTGCATGAGGTTGCTTGGACTGCTGCAGCGCTCTCATGGATCAAGCCTGGGTTTAGCGCAACCCAGAAAGGACAGATTTTCTTCATCCCAGCAAACACAAGGTTTATATCCCTGTACTGCAAAAGCAAGCCAGAGGAGACAGAACCGTGCGTGAAGAGATCAGAATTGAAAGACAAGATGTGACAAGTGCATGTAGCTGTTGATCGGAATAAAATAGGCATGAAAGGTGAGAATAATAGTGAAAGAAAATGAGCAAGCAATTACATAGACTTAGTCCTGTGGAATTACTCAGCCTTGACCTACCTAATTGGTTGATCATAGGAAACAAATCAGACAGTAAAATGGAGCTAATCTCTGCGCTTCCCCTCCTTAGCTATTACCAGCTGCAAAAGCTGTGTAAGCTTTGTGGCAGAGACAGAGCAGAGGCAAAAAGGAGTGCCCTTAAAAAGGGATATAGTCAAGGGGTCACAGGCATGGGACAAGCATTTGAATGAAGTGTTTGTTTGAGGCTGCTGAAGGACTGTAGAGTAGTAAATGATAAACTGTAGGAGATTTAATAGGAAAAAAAAAATCAATGTTTCTGATCTGATATTTCTGTATCTCTTAAATGACTGCAATAGGCAGCACTAATGAATGTGTTGTTTCTGGGTGAATAGTCTGAGCACTTCCCTGTCCGTGGCCATTGTGGTCAATAGGAAGGCATGAAGGCACGTGGGACATAGAGTGTGCAGGTACAAATGCCACTTGCTCACATGTTAGGAACAACTGTTAAATTTAAATAAAAACAATGGTGCATCTAAATATGATCTCCCACCTCAAAGCAGTGTGTTTCTAATCTCAGTACATGGCTCAGTTGATGGCTCAGTTCATTCACAGCAAGTGGCAGCCAGACCAAACTCTCTGATATTTCCTTTGCACTGAAAAGAGAAAAACATCTTTACCTGCATGTTGGTTTGTCACCTGCTGTAAAACTGCCTCCTGCAGAGGCAACAGTGAACACAGCAATGAGCCAGGCAGGGGAGAAGCAATTGAGATGTGGAAGGAAGATAAGAGTAAAGGGATTGTTTTTATTATTTTGATCATCTGCTTTGCAGAACAATGCAAGTCTAGTTTTCTGGCTGGCAAAAGCTACAGTATTAAGACTTTGTTTGTGTAAGCACCAACATTTGGGAGTTCGCCTGACCTGCGGGCAAAATGATGCCCCAGTGACCAGCAGTGGGATGGGAGGAATAGCAGTGAAGTGCTTCTTTGTCCTCATCTTCTGGGGCCTGCCTCCTTGGCCTTTCTCCAGGAAGAAATGGAGGCCCTGGTGCTGTAAGTGTATTTTAGGAGATAGAGGAAATAATTTCTAGTCAGAAGTGTGGGAGAGGCCAAGGCAGCAGTAGCTCAGCCCATGTTCCCCTCAGCCATGTCATTCAGGAGGAGCTTGTCTACCAAGAAAACCCAGGTCATGCATTTCTAGGTAAACGTAACTGCTTGTTTTTGAATAAGAAGGGTAGTCATAGAATTCTTGTGTGTATTTTTTAAGAACGATAACTTATGATCACAAGAAGGAAATAGTGAGGCTGTTAGAGCTGCCACAGAGATATCAGGGGGTACATAGTTTGGAGAAAAGCAAGGTGGCCATTTGGGTTTGTCTTTCTGGAAGGTGAAACTTTGCTTAAGTACATGAGGCTTTTTGTTGTTATTTTTCCTACTCCTGAAGAATCTATTGAGCTTTCCACCTTTTGAGCACAGCAGGTGCCTGTGCGATTACTGCAGTACAATGCAAAAAGAAGAGGAGAAAGCATTGGTGGGGGGGATCCTGGCAAACATTATTTGAAGCATTAGAAGAGCACAGCAGAATGACTCCCTGACCATCACTGATGAAAGTGCCACTCGTTGAGCTCGCCAGCATTCCAGCTTAGCATTTTTATAACAATTTAATTACTGCTGTATTGGATACTACTGTATTGAACATAGCTAGCATCTAATGCTCTGGAAGTGTACTGTAAAGAAAATGGAGAATATCAAACAGGCAGCCAGACTGTAATGAGTTTTCTCATCCTGTTAGGTAATGTCTCCGTAACAGCTCCAATAACTGTTCTGTTCTTTTTTTTCTTTTTTTTTCAAGATACCATGTCCTTCATTTGATAATGCTTTCTTTTTCCATTAAATCCACAATCTTTTTATCTAAATGTAATATTACTGTTAAATATATTTTGTTTTCTACTTTCTGCTGGTTCTCCATGCATGCTAGAGGTGTCACAGTGGGCCGTGCTTCAGTTTGGCAGGGACACCTTGTTGTCATTTCATCAGAGCCTTCTCTTTGGAGGATGGCTGAGTGGTGCAGACCTGCTGCTGCAACTTGATCTCACCATGGTGGGTGTCACATAGCTGTGATCTGAAAATACTGACATGTAGGGAATGCTCTGAATGCCCTAAAGAGATTTTGTTGGGGAGGCAGTCTTTCTATGTAATGGTAGATTGTTAGAATTTCTGGCATGAGCTTGTTGGCATCATTAAGCATAGCTCAACATGTGCTTCACAGGATGCTTTTGTCTTTGCTGCTGTACCTTCTCCTGGGGACAAAGAATAGCTGTGCAAGCAGAAAAATTCAGCCTGGGAGTCTCCTGCAGTATCAGTCCCAGCACAAGGTGCTGCTGGGTGGGAGAGGTACAGGAGCCCTTCTGCATGGAGCAGAGGAGAGCAGATGAGGAAAGCCTGTCCCAGTGGCAATGGTTATCTCTTCTAGAGGAGAAAACACATGAGGAGCAGCTGAAGTCACGTAATTTGCTCAGCCCAGAGCAGAGGAGCGGAGGTGAGGCTTCATGGCTGCTGCAGCTACGCACAGGAAACGGAGGGCAACGCTGAGCTCTGCTGTCTGGTGACCAATGATAGAACCCAAGAGAATGGCATGAAGCTGAGACAGGGGATGATCAGGTTGATTATCAGGAGGTTTTTCACCCCAGGGCAGTGATCACGACACCGAGCTTGCCAGAGTTCTAGAAGCATCTGCACAAAACTCTTAGACCTTTGGTCTGATTTTTGGTGGTATGTGTGGAGCCAATATTCTCTTCTGGTAACTTCTGTTAATTAGTGGGCCATTATTTACTCATCGGGGAATCATTTTCTGGCTCTTCCTCTGGTAGAAGAGATGGAATTATCCCTAGCATACCTGCACCATCAGCAAGCTTAAAATCCTCTCCCATCTCTTAATCTTCTTTTCTAAAATGTAGTAATCAACCAGGCAGATTGGTCTTAGGATTCCTAAAAAGTTTTACTTTATACTTTGCCACCAGCTTCACTTCATTGTCTTGCAGTCCCTGCAAGGGACGCAGCTGCAGAAGTGGTCTTTAAAATGCTGGAGATGAGCATGGTATAAATGAGTTGTTTATCGGTCGCTGACATTTGCTGAAATCTAGAGTTTCAAAGTTGTCCTTTAAACACCGGAGCACAAACCTGCTATGGCAATAAGCCCAAAGGTCAGTTTACTTATGTGAGTGATCCCTGGAGAGACGCATTTGTAATATTCTGCTGGCCTTTGGTGTGCAAGATGAGAAAAGAGTCACCCCAGTGCTGGGGACACAGGCTGGCATGTTCTAGTTCTATATGACTGAGGTCACAGTTCTTTCAGCTGGTTCCAACTGGAGTATCTTGGTAATCTGGTGTTGAGCACTGCTTCCAGCAGTTACTTGTCAGTGTTGATTCTTCTCACAGTTTCCATTCTTTAACCATTCAACTTTAACCATTAGGCCTGATCTAATTCCCCTTGAAGTTGAGCCCGCAGACTTTGGCAGAAGTTTTAGATAATCCCAGAATCAGAAGCTCCTTGAGGCAGAAATTCTGTTGTTGTTTTACATATCTATATTGCTGCACCCATCTGTACTGCCGTAAAAAATAGTGATTAAAGAACTGATATCATCTGATTGTGCTGTCTATAAGAAAAAGGAGGGACCTGCCCTTAAACGAAATAAACAAGCCTCAAGCAGCTAATTTTCCCTGTTTGTATTCCCAAGTCTTTCTAATGTCACAGCAGATCTGGTTGTGAAAGCAGTGAATTCACTTTCCCTTTTGAAAGGCACTCACACACTGTAGCATAAAGAAAACCAGTTATGCTAATGGTGAGCACACACACACATCATCCGTTGCTTTCTTTCTGTCTTTGCCCTGCAAGCATATATACTTTTGCAGCGGAATTATTCTCGAGACTTACAAAACAGACAAGCAGAAAGTGTATGGGAGCTGGCCTCGTAAGTTCAGCACAGCTTCACTCGATCTGCACAGATACAGGGATTTCTCCATGCATCAGGTGTGCCTCAAGTCCTGTTCTGTCCATACAGACTCGGCTGTGCATCCCCATCTGGCTTGATGCTACACTTGCACTTGCGTGAGCTGTCTTTGCTTCAGGCAAAGTGCTGTATGCATCAGCACAACTCTGAAGCAAAGACGCCAGTGCAAAAACTTCTTAGCACTGAGCTGGAGCTGAAAGTTTGTGTCTTGATGGAATCCTTACATGCGAAATGTGTGATAGCAACACGGGAAGTTCTTCTGCTATTAATTACAAATGCATCCTAGCAAGAGTATTACCCTACTCATATTTCTTTTTTTGTTCCCCATTTTTTTACAGTGTTTTCTACAAACAGCACCTGCTTCAGCTGTCTGTGTTAGAAGGAAATAAAATATAACTGTAACAATGCAGATACAAGTGTGATTTTTATTGTAGGCTTTTCTGCCTGCTTATTTCCTTGTCATGTGCTTATTGTCTCTTAACTTGTACTTGATTTTTTAGCTCCTTGGGAGGGGACCATCTTTTTGTTCTGTGTTTGCACAGCATCTGAGGCTGTCATGCCCTGGTTCTTCACTAATCCTGATAAGTGCTCCAGCAGTACAAATGGCAATTTGAGATGCAAACAAATCAACATTCTTCTCACTCATTAAACATTTTTTTTTTCTCTGTGATGATTTGAAATAGAATTGCATTTCATTACAGTTCAGCTGGGAATTGCCAGTTTCTCTTCCAACCTCTGTTACGAGCCTCCTGGTACAGCCTCCTTCTGCAGTTGACCAAGAAGTACTTGGCAGGCAATTTGCAGACTCTGAAAAACAATAGGTTGTACTATTTTAACCTGGCTTTGTCCTAAGCTGGAACAGGCTGAATTGGCATTTGGGGTAGCGAGGAAATGTGATTTGATGTGCCAAGTCAACTGCACTTGCTTTTCGGTGGCTGCTGTGGACAACTTTTGTCCGCTTTGTCTGGTGGAGAGGTAGAGGGGCTATGCTGGCCCCAGCATCTCAGCAGTACCAGGCAAGTCTCAGTAATTCTCTATAACAGGGCCTGAATGAAGCAAGGGATTACTTTGCCCTTAAATTGAAGATTAATGCTTATTTTTCTGGGACAGAAAACACAGCCTGTTTTCTAGAAGGATAGTGTCCACTGAAACAGGATTATATTTGTATTATTATTGCAGGGACATTTGTGAAGTAGATTTCTGTACTACAGTAAAGAGCCATGACCCCTCACAGAGTTATCTTTTAAGCTGCATGCTAAACCCATGGAAGCTTACGGCTCAAAGCTAATGGGGATTTAACTTCTCACTGAAAGGAATTTGGAGCCTAACGCTATTTAGATGCTCTTTGCTCTCATTGATTAAATGTTCAGTACTCTGCAAGGAACCTAATGGAATCATAACTGTATGAATTTTCCATCTAACAAAGTGAATGCCGGGAGAGACCCCATGCAATATTTATTAGAGAAGGAATTTGATCTTAAAAGTGAAAGTACTTTTTTGTTTGTACAGAAAAAAAAAAAGAATTTGAGTAAGATCTTAGGTTTTCAGAGTCTCCCACAAAACCATTTGGTGGAAATAAATCCAGTTTCTGTATTGTGATCTCTGGGATTCCTATTATGGTTTTCACTGCTTTCCTTGTTTACAGTGTTCCCTCACTCATTTCTGAAAACTATTTTGAAGAACTGTTTAAAATGATTCTATTTAAAAATAATAAAACTGCCAAAGAAAACCCCAAATCTTGCTTTTCACTCCCAAATTGAATTGTGCGCTGGAGATTCAAGAGCACTACATACCACCAGGGATCACTGGTACTTTCTGAGACGCAGCAATGACAGCTTCTGAGGGATGAGTGTAGGAGAGCTATAGTCTTGGTACAAGACACTGAGCTGTGAGCAGCATGTGGCACCGTGTCCTGTGGCAGCACACAGGGATTCCAGTCATGGTCTCTTCGGTTGCTGCAGTTCTGAGAGTTTTCCTTCTTCAATATCTTGAGTGCTTTCTGACTTCTGGCTAGTGGTAATGACGAGTGTGTTCATTCTGTACTTGTTTGTCATTAGAGCTTTGGTGGTTTATTCCTGGAGAAAACTGTGATCTCTGGCAGGAAAGAGATCTGTTCAGATGGAAGCCTAAGCAGTGAGGTATGAGCACATGGCCTAGTGTTTCACTGTCCTGCTCTTTTCTGTGTTGCCCTGCCTGAATGTACAGCCCTGTCTCCTTTTTTTTACTTAGGGACAAGGGATGGTGTGACGTAGGATCTCATCTTCCTTCCAGTGCCTCAGTAAGCTCTGTGGGCTGACAGCTTGGGTTGATTGCTTCTCTAAATGTACCAAACTTTTTAAATTTCCATTTTAAAAGAGAAAGAGAGAGAAAGGTAGGCAAGAAATGAGCACTCAGAAATTTGCACTCCAAGTCACTGTTAGTGTTCACATTATATTTATACGTATTTATTTGCACTTGAATATTCCAGGTATGGCCAATGATATCCCCAGTTGAAATGGTTGATAGTTAAAACATTCCTGAAAAGAGAAACCTGGACTGGCTGGAGAGTAGGGGTTCAACAAGGACAAGTGTAGAGTCCCACAGCTAGGGAGGAAAATCCCTTCATTAGTGCAAGTTAGGATCTGATTTACTGGAACAGAGCTCTGCAGAGAAGGACCTGGGTGTTCTGGTGGACAGCAGGTGGCCACGAGCCAGCAGTGTGCTCTTATGGCCAAGAAGGCCAATGGTATCCTGGGGTGCATTAAAAAGAGTGTGGCCAGCAGATCGAGAGTCAGTGCTCCCCATCTGCTCTGCCCTGGTGAGGCCACATCTGGCGTTCTGTATCCAGTTCTGGACTTTAGCAGGGGAGCTTGGTGATCTCCAGAGGTCCTTTCCAACCCCTACAATTCTGTGATTCTGTGATTTTATCTATGTGACGCCTTTCAGTAGATATTCCTGACATTGAAGATACAAATTCTTACATGAATGATTGTCCTGAATTTGTTCATTTTTTGAAACTCTTAGTCTTGTCCATTGGAGAATGCAAAAGATAATCTTTGAAATTTTGAAAGTGCTTCCAGCCTTGTTCTATACAACAAAACTGGGGGATCTTTGAAGCATTTCAAGTTGTTCCCAAAGAGAAAAGATTGTAGGCAGTATGGCTCCAGTTTTCAATTGCCCTGTGATTCCTTTGAGATGATTAAAAATGAAAAGTCACAGGGGGATGGAAATTAAGTTGAATGCTGAGAACTCTGACATAGACTTGCTGCATGACTTTGAGGAAGGCATTTTAACTTGCCTCTGTGAGCATAAGCATCTAAAACGGGTATAATCATACACAGCATAATAATTTCCCTCGGTGAATGCCATTTTCAGTCTATCTTGAACTACTTAATGATTTGTGTGACTGCTGGAATAACAGCATTCTCTAAAACTGTAATGCCCTTATGTATTTTTTCACATAATCACCAGTGGTTGAAATATTTGTTCTGACACTTGAGATTACTCATATAAACAGGAAAAATTACAGCATACTGGTGATGCCAGACACCTTGAATTCCATCTGAGCATGTGGGAGATTGGAAAAGGAGCTATAAATACTAACAGTGAGGGTAAGCAGTATGCGTGAGCAGCACATGAGAAATTCTAAGTTTACTTATTCCTGAGGTTTAGATAATATATTTTAAAATACTGGTTTACGTATGTTAGCATTAGATGCAAGACAACTCTTAAGAATCTGAGCGCTCCAAGGGCTGACTGGAAAAATATGTGCTTGGTTCCATTTTCTATTTCACATGAAGCCATGCTTTTAGGCTGTACTTTGGGCAGAGTTACAGGGAGTATGATTACCCAGTCCTACCGTCATGTCACTGTAACCTCAGTTTTTGTTTTGAGCTGGTGAAGCATTCTGCCTTGCAGACAACCAAAAGGTCCAGTTTGATTTTTAGTGGATAACAAACAGGTCCTACAGTGATTTTTCTCAAAATGTGACTGCTAATTTCTACGTTCTGCTCCCAGATTGCCTGTTTCAGACACTTTCCCTCTCCATTACAAGAGACGTGCATAGCTTAATTGTAGAGATCAAAATGTCACATAGTGTAGCAAATGAGCTGTGTCACCTTTTACAAAAAATGTAGTACGTTTTTTAGCTACTGCTTGCAGGTTTTGACAGTGGTCTTTTTTAATTTGCTGTTGCTTAGGTAAGGGACACTTGTGCAGTGCAGCTATTCTCTGCTGGGTACTGTTCCTTCTGAGTGTAAGCTCTTCAAGGTAGCACGAGCATCTCTTTCTAGATCAAACTGTAGGCATCTTGTTTATCACCAAACATTATACTTCTGGGGTTTACTGAATATTTACCAGCTAAAATTTGCTTTTCAGATCATGCAGAGGTGGATATGTCTGCATTTATTTTTGGGAATTAGCATAATATTATTGGAAGCCTGATGAATAGCCTATGGACCATTGCAACTAGAATTCATGCATTCATTATTTGTGACATTTCTTAAACTAGAACCAAATAGATCCAGTTTATTGAAACAGGAACTGTGAAACTTAAGAGAAGAATAATCTATTGATGGATGAGGTGAGAAACCTTAACACATCCAGTGTAATACACATGTCTAGAGGAAATTGTAACGGAAACTGTTGAGCAAGATCAACTGTAGGCTCTATCTGTATTTATTACTAATTTGTCATTTTGAAATTTTCTGTACTAAATTATTGACAACCTGTGACTCTTTTGATCACTCTGTCGACTCAGATGCTAGCGATGTGTTACATTTAGAGATGTGAATCAGGGCAGTGGTCCAGCCTTTGGTTTCACTGTGATTCACTGTGACAGAATTTCATGTTTGTTTAGTTTCCACTGAGCTGCTTTGAACAGAAATATAAAAATTTCTCCTTGGCATTGAAACTGTATTTTTGGTTCCTTGAGTGTTAGCTGAAAGTTGGATTTTATTCATAGAACACAGTCATTTAACTTGCAAACAATTCAGTGGCTGGATCAGCCCACACGATAGTCTACACAAAATGAAAGAGAAGAAAAATGGCACATTGAAGACTCTTCTTGCAGTGTGACACAGAAGTATGGGAAAGCCTGGGAATGTAATCTCCAGCTCCACCATTACAGAGAGGTCCCTGGTGCTGGTGGGAAGGAGAAGGCATCTCAAGGGGCTGCCTGGCCAAGACTAGCTGCTGCTTTTCCTCCTACAGCTTCTTGACTTCTGTGACAGCTTTGGTAGCAAAATAGGAGCTTTTGGTGATCTGCTGTGGATATTGTAGTGCTGCTGGTTGCAGACTGGTTCCTCTGCCCTATTCAGGTCGTGAAAACCATGGGTTTCATAGACTGCTCCCTTGCAATCCTGAGAGCAGTCTGTTTTCTCCCCTTACCGTGTACCTTGGCAGAACCTTGTCACACCATTTACTTTTATTTTTTCTCTATGATAGTGTAAATAGATAGGAAATGCATATTCTGCTTATCATTTAATGCCTTTACTTTTCACAGGAAATAAGGATAGCACTGGGGTTTCTATTTATAACAACACAGGCTTAACCTTGTCACATTTGCAAAGAGCAATTAGATGGGGACCTGGACACTGGGCTGCTGTTTGGACTGAGTGTCTCCTTACCTCACTGACAAAGCTCTCTTACCTACGCAAAGCTGCAGACTGCAAAGTGCTTCAAACAGGAAATAACTTCATTTCAGGGACAGAAGGGTGTGATGAAGCTTGCCACTGCTGCTTAAAACAAATTCAATTGTAGATCATTTTCAACCATCCCATTTGCAGCCCACCAGAAGCTTGAGATTGAAGGTCACTTACCAGCAGCCTTTTGGTACCAATTGCTAATGCCTTCCCTTCTGGTGAATTTAGTCTAAAGATGTGTCCTTCTCCCAAGTCGTGACTCAAACCTGTCTCTCTAAGGAATGAAGCAACATCTGCTGAATTCAGCTGAATGAACTTTAAACCAGCAGAAAGTGGTACATTCTTTGTCTCACTGAAGGGTGGGAAATGGCTGAAATGTAAAGTGGATTTGTATTCTCACAAGGTGTTTATTAATCATTTCCCTGAAGATCTAACCTCTTGGGGGAAAGTCAGTGGTGTTGCTGGATGTTACTTGTCTGAATGTGATAACGGAGACTTCTGTAGGAAACTGAGTGGCAGAACTCAGAAAAAGTACTGTTGACTGTTTTTGAGTTTATGCTCGTGTTAAAGGCTTTGAAAGAGTGATGTGACATGTCCTCACAGATCATCTCATCCATGAACTCTTTTCTTCAAATATTTGGATCTTAGTTTTGATGATGCCACCAGAACCCGGACATTTTTACGTATGTCTTCACTGTAATGAGCGCAGTTTGAGTGAGTTTAGAAGGAAGCCAATAAGTAAATTTGGGAGTTGTGGTACTAAATTAACTTTAATTCAGTCAATTCTTTGTCTCCGTGAATCTCAATTCAGTTGACAGGAATGTGAAGTGCTCTGCGTTTAGACTGGCATAGTTTGTGTGCAACTTCTGAGTTTTTTGCAAATGTTTTCCTTTCAGTTATAACTAGCTCTGAAACCATTTGGGATATAAGCCTACTACACCACAAGTTCCATGTTTTAATATTTCGTCAAGCAAAATGACAGAACTGTGCTGAAGGATTGACTTGCCCATCCTTTGCCCTTCCAAAGCCCTCATACCTCCAGTGATTTCTTCTAGGTTTGCTATTGCCTTTTTTTTTCTTCTTCTTCTTTTTACAGTATCACTTTAGCAGCTGTTGGATGGCTCTGACTTGTTAACACAGGCTTGCAGTTGTCCTGGTGCACTCACTTCAGCACACGAGAGTCAGACGGCCCTTTCTTACTGAATAAGTTGATAAAAGCAATTGATCTAATCACATTCAATACTGTGGGCTTGAGAAACTTCTTAACTGATTTCCTAATGCAATATTGATAGATCTGAAGTATGGTGAAGGACATGGCCAGCTCCTCTTCTGTACACCAGCTTTCAGAGCGGATGAATTTGGATTTATGGGAGATTTGGAAAACCTCTGTGTTTTGGATATAGATATCAGTAATGTGGAAATAACTTTAAGAGGCTTCTGTGCGATATTTTCTACTTAGTGTTGGTAGCTGTCTCCGATTGCTTACTTAAGACAGAATGAACGCATGAAGAGAAGACTCTGCTTTTTCCCTGCAAAGAAGACATCCTGGATCATCTTTATTTGAGCAGATTCAGGCGTGTTGTTCCCCTTACTTTCATATTGTAAATGTACACTTCTTGAGCTCATTCCTGTTGTAATGAAAGAGCTTTGCTCTGCAGAACTGGCTTCTCTTCAGCGGTCTTTATTTTCCCTCCTGGGAAACAGTTTCAGTGTGTCAGAAAAGTCTCAGTTCCACAGAACTGTTCAGCCAAGAACCTGACCAAATCTGTCTGTAGTATTTCTCTCATTAAAAGCCAGCTTCTTTCTCTTAAAAAAGAAAGAAAGAAAAAAGAAAGAAAGAAAGAAAGGAAAGTCATCTGTGAAGAGTAACAAAGGATTAATTGTGGAGACTGGGTACTTGGCAGAAACTGCATATAAATGAAGTGCTTTTTTGGAACTGCATTGCCTGTCTCACAGATGAAAAAATAAATGTGAAGTATTCAATGTGTATCAGCAGATTAATTCATTTGACTGCCACTTCCGCTTCTCTTCTCGTTATGGGGAGGGGAGCTCAGGAAATTGGAATTCTAATTGCTTGACCGCAGTTTCTAATTTGTGGTGTACCAAAAGGGCACGGATCATTAATTAGTACTGGATATAAGGATCTCTGAGGTTGAGGTACAGCATCAGACGGATGAATTTAGATAACTCTTTACTGAAATTACAGTCTATCAGTAAATTGAGTTACAGTAATGAAAGCATTTGAATTTTTTCTCAGTCTCTGCAAGTTTCTGTCTTTGCAGAATGCGTTCTGATGGTCTTAAAGAATGTAACATTCTTATACAAGTATATATTTAATAACTGTGTTCACCTTATAAATATATCCCTGCATCCTTTAGGCATGTGTAAATATATCCATATTTCCATATCATATATATCCGTATTAGGAGTGTGTACACATGTACAAGCATAGTCGTGCATAACTTGGAGTTATTGTTCAATTGCATGCCTTATTTCATTTTATTTAATGTTTTGGGTTTTCATTCTCTCAGGTAGCATCACTGGCAGTTTTAAGAAGTATGAGGACAGTCTTCTTTATAGCTGCTTGCTTTTTCAGTCAGTACCTGGATTAATGCTGCTACACCCAAAGGGAAATGTGGTGCTTGAGTGTAATGGTCTGAAAACTGAACATTATCAACATTATTACTTTAAAGTCCAATAGTCTGTATTATATATTTTTAGTAGTTTAAAAACTTGATGGTGTGACTCCAGTTGCACATTAACACTGCTGCATTCAAGATTCTCAGATAGTGCAGCAAAGAACGGGAATATGCCCACAGTACACACTGGTATCAACTTGTTTTCTATTAGCTGGATATGGGTAGACTGTAAAATGTAGTCCTATGGAGTCACCATAAATTTCCAGGTGTCATAGGGTTTCTGGTGCAGTGGTATAAACACAGTGCTCTGCAGGATTTGCATCCAGAGTTTGGAGGTAAATAGGAAATATTTGCTGGTAAAATGTGTGAATCATCTCAACAACATTTTAGCTAAAGTCATAAACTGGACCTTAGTTGTAGGTGTATAATTACGGGCATTAACAAGACCAAATGGAAAACAACAGCTCTGAAAAAAAGCCAATTCTGATTGGTTGAAGCTCTGCCACCTGTTCTGTTTCTACATTCCATTTGTACATTTACCTGTATCTGTGTAGGGGGCTTTTGATAAACGAAACACATCTGAAAATGCAGGAGCCTTAAAGCCTGTTCTGTAAAACTATAGAATTCAGCAATTAATCTGTGCTTTTATTTGGTGGGAATTAGGAAGTAATTAGTGGAAATATGCTAAAATAATTTCTTTTAGACAGGAAACATGCATTCACTTAATTTTTTTAGTTCTCTTGTAGAATTTTGTAGGAAGATGGTGTTCAACAGTGTGTTTTGCCCATTTATCAGTGGACCTTTAGTCATGTAAGTCTCTGGGGCCGAGTATCCATTTCTTCTTGAAAGTCAGCAGAAACGAGATGTCAAGGAGCTCAGAACTCTGCAGGAGCCTTCATAACACTCTTTTTCTCCAGATAGTATTCCTGGCTTTTGCTGTATTTGGGACTCGGTTTGTGGAAAGAGGATTACACTCTGCTCTCTCTCTCTCTCTGTCTCCTCCTGCTCGTACTTCCTCTTATACAGGAGTTCCTGAAATAGTGCAGCTGCCTGCCACATATTCACCGCTGTATCGCATGGAAACTTGGTTTCTTGGCTCCTGGAGGGATGACTCTTTTCTGTTCCTGCACCTTGGGAATTAAATTCATACTTTGTGTTCCCACTTACAGTTTAGGATTAGAGCCAGATTTTTCACTTCAGCTTCCTTCCTTCCCTTGCCCCTCTCTCCTTTTCTTAATTAAAAGATGCTCAGGTCTAATGCATAGAGCTGCAGCTGGAAGAGGATGAAAATAGCACATGGAAAATAGTTACGCTGTTGTGACTCAAACCTTTATTTAGCAGCATATTTGCTGGCCTGTCACTGTAGATGAGTTCAAAACCATATCGGGTTACTTTTTTCGAGAGATTAATTGATAATCCCTAATTTTAAAGGAAACAAAGTTTTGTTAGCAAAAGAACATTCTTAGAGCTTTAGCTTTCCTCCTTTCCACGTTAATGGCAAAATCGTATTAATTCAGAGGAAGCAAGAATAGATTCACCAGATCCAAATGTGTTCAGTCTCTCAGATTCCCAAAGTACACCCCAAATGAGATTCCAGCTGTTAAGAGCCAAACCTGTACGGCACAGAGAAAAACTACCCATTATCAACACCTTTGAAAAAGAGATTGTATATGGAATTCTCAGTGGTGAGCACTTATCTTGGCTCACAATTATTCTTGTTCTCTGTTCTGAGATTTCCAGTGCTTTCATTTGAAGCATCAAACAGTTCTGTCTGCTTTCCTCCTTCACCACAATGCCCTTTTCTAATTTTCCCATCTTTTCTGTTATTAAATCATTCTCAGCCTCTTCAACCGAGCTGACACAATGACCTGCACTATTTCCTTGAAATTCTGTCTCACAGCATTTTAATAACGTCCCCAAATAATTTTGCATTACTCCTGCCCTTCCAGCTCATCTTGTTGCTGTTTGAATGGCATCATCGAGTGACAGCAGCCAGTTAGGCAGCCACATCTGTGCAGGTGGGACTTGTTCATTTACACAAGGAGCTTGAAGGTGAGATCCTTCGTTGAAGGACCTCCATTGGGTTTGTAGAGAAGGGCAGCTCCCCACTGAGAATTAATTTCTGCATACAGTACAATTAAGATTGTTTGATATCACTGTATTCGCTATATATATTTGCTACTATATATGTTGAAAGAGGCTGAGAACAGATCTAATCTGGTACTGTGATTAGCACAAAAAGCTTGAACTCAATTTTATTTCCCTAGAGAAGGCTAATATGTGAATTGATTTTTGTTTACTCCAGACGTACATACGAGTAAATCAGCTGAAACTGCTTCCCAACAAGCAGAAGTAGCTCTTGAGATCAGTGACAGGATGCTGAAAGGCATGAACCAGGAGTGAGATGTGAGTTCTCAGCCCTGGGGTATCACTGGAGCATTTTAGATAAGTGAATAATAGATACGCTGTTCCTTCGTTGAATGTTTTTCTTAGAAACTCATCCACCTCACCGCTTCTGTACCTAAAAATTGCTCCATGGGACTTCAGAGCCTGCTGAGCAGAGGTCAGATGGCACTCCTGGCTTTACACTTTGTGGATCCTTATGTTCTTATTTGTCTGTTCTGCACTTTTCCCTTATTTTTGTACTGTGCTGAGATAGGCTGCAATCAAATCTCCACCTTTTGTATTTGCACAATTCTCAGCGCTGTGATGCTGGGCATACGAAGGCTGCTTCAAAAGTATTGCTTCCTTTTTTGTTATGTTGGCTCACAATGTCAGAGGCAGATATTGGTGATACAGCAGTAGAGGTGGAAGCTTTGCACCAATATTCCAATACATGTTGTTGTCTCGTGACAGATGGCAGCAGAGGGGCAGTCTGATAAATTGGCGTCTAACATGGAAAAGTGTATGAAGCAAAGGTGTAGAACTGGATTCCACTATGTGGAAAAAATAGCATGCATTGACACTTGCTGAACATTTATGGAGACCAGACAGTGACGTGATATGCAGTGCATTTCAGCAGTGGTGGCAGTGACGTGAAAGACAGGCTGTGTTCAGGATAGCGATGCACAGCTGTTACACCATGAAATAGAAAGTCTTGATAGCTCATCCATGGGAATTAGCTAATAGTGGTGGCTAAGTTGAAAAATAGTGTTTCATAGCTGAGAATTTGCTCTATCAAAAAGTATTATTGTTCTCTTTGTATCTCTTGTATTTTCCAATGGAATAAAGAGTAGGCATTACTTTTAGAGTAACCTGCATACAAATAATAAACAGTGCTGAGAGTTGGTATCAGTTCAAAGAATTCCCAATGAATGGAACTACTGAATATCCATTCATTCTTTTGTTTTTCTCCTCTTCTTCTTTTGTTTTAAATAGTGAAGTACATGAGAGAAGCAACACCCTATGTGAAGAAGGGCTCTCCAGTTTCAGAGATTGGATGGGAGACACCTCCTCCAGAATCTCCCCGCCTGGGATGTGTGTCTGCTGACCCACTGTCACAGCTTTCGCTCTCCATCCACAGGGACAAAAAGACAATACCGCTCAAGATGTGCTTTGTGACACGCAACGTGACGGTGTCAGACCCTGAAAACAGGTGAGCAGGGGTTTTATCATAGAATCATAGTTTGAGTTGGAAGGGGCTCTTAAAGGCCATCCCGTCCAACTCCCCTGCAGTGAACGGGGACAACTATAGCAAGATCAGGTTGCTCACAGCTCCATCCATCCTGACCTTGAATGTCTCCAGGGATGGGGCATGCACCACCTGGGTTTTGACTGGGGCTGGGAGTTTGCATTGAATAGCTGTTGGCCTCTTCATCTGTAGAGCTGGGGAGCAGGAGCTGGTGATGGGCTCTAGGCCTTGCAGCAAGGAGCAAGAGGAGAGCACTGATTTGAGAATGTGATGTCCTTGTGTCTGAGCCCAGGGGTGCTGGGTTGAGGGCCCAGCTCTGGATAAATAGAGGCACGTCAGCTTTTGGGTTGTGCTGGAAAAACTCCTGAGAGCAGTAATTCAACATTTTTATTAGAAATAGAATCATGTGTTTTTGTTCTTGTCTGATGAATGTCTGCTTATTCCAGCCTGGTTTAGTCTAATCCCAGTAAATTACATTTTCTTTTTTTTTTCTTTTTTTTTTCTTTTTAATGACTATTATTTTAAGAACGGGCTGTTTTATCCATTCAGTTCTGGGTATTAAAGTCAAGAACAGGAGAAAAGTTCCACTTACAGGACATTAATGTGGAATTTCTGTGACTTCTTGGTTTTTTTTCATAATGTTAAAAATAGGATGAGCTTACCAACGCTTATTTATAACATGTGTGGAACAGCTGCACACTGACAGAAAAGGGACCAGTCGAGTCAGTAACACAGACTGATTCTTCCATTCAAATAATGGCCTTTTTGTTTTTCTTGTGTACTTGCTTATCAAGAAGCAGTGTGGATTGCCTTTGGTTCTCAACAGTTATGTATAGGCATGAGCAAAAAGTACATTTTCATTTGCAGACAGCAATAATGAGAAGAGGGGAGAGCAGAAGGGGGATGGGTTCCCCTGTATTCTCTTCTGCAATTCAGAAACTTTATTAGTATCCATGTAATTTTCTCTCTGTTTTTTTTTTTTTTTTTATATTTGTTGGACCGTCTTACATTTTTTGCTCTTCCTTGTGCAAAAACCTCCAGCTTTCTTATCCAGTGTAGCTTTGCTTTGCTGCTGCTCTTCTTCACACCAACTGGTTATTGCCATATTCAGTGGTAAAGGACTGCTACAGAAGTACAGTTACAAAACTGGTAGCAGTAATTGCTATCAGTCTTTCTCAATTTTATATCGAGTTGACTCTTGATAAGAGCAGCTTTATTCACATATATGTGCAGTTTAAGATGTCAGAGTTTGACAGTTGTATTGCTGGTCGGAGAGTTTGTAGTTCTGCACGCATGGAATATGTTGTAAAGAGCAGGCAGGTCTCGTCATTTGAATCAGCACAGTGTCTTGATGCTTCACACGTCGATGTGATACTTTTAGCGTGTTTCTCTTCTTTTTTTGTCTGTACTGCAATTCTCAACTTCTATCATTCCCTTCATGTAAAAGATGGGAGGACTGATTCAGGGAGGCAAACGCTCACTGCTGTTAGTACTTCTGCGATGGTGCTAACTTTTTTGGAGTGTGCTACAAGCGTACGTTATTAGGTGTAACCAGGAAGTAATGCGTGGGAGAGTCGCACTGCTTACTGTCATGGTTTTCACTTTGTGCTGTTCTCATTTCCTGTGGAAAGAGTGACTTCTGATTTTTACTGTATTCCGACACAATGGGCAGTGTAAGTTGGATTTTTCCATCTAAGTACACAGTACTTCAGATCATGGCAGCTGCAGTGCGGTAGTAGTGTCCCACACACTTGTGTCTTCACTCATTTCAGTTTTTAAACAACTCTAAATACCGGCACTAGTATTTCTCAGTGGAAATGCTATTATAATGCAATGAGCCTTTCCCACTGAAATCTATCCCAAGATAGAATCCGATCCCAGAAGAATAATTGGATCTTTGTTCATAGCAGAGACCAAACCGTGTCCTTACATGCTTTATGACACTTCTGTTTTATAACCGAGTGACCTGACACACATAGATCTTACAACTGATGGTGTCACTTTGCGGTGCGGTTTTAGAAGAGCAGCGCTGGCAGGCTGCCAAAGCATGTGCTGACCATAAAAGGTCTCCTTTGGATTACATCTGAACTTATTTTCAGGGATTGCTGAGACCAACTGTGGATGTAGGAAGCATGAGGTGTCCAGAGTAGATGTTTCTCCAGCACTGGTCACAGCAGTGTGGTGGGACCAGGCCTAACTGGTTCAACTTTCAACATGAGAAGGTACCTATTTTAAAGGATCCAGAAGGAGACGCCTGTTTGTTGAGCTGAATCACCTTCTTAGAAAGTTGGGCTGAAACATGGATTTAGCAGGCATGGAGGAAGTTAAACTTCTCGCTTTCCTAGTAGAGCTGGTGGCTTTGCTTTGGATTTCTGCTTCTTCTTTTAGACTAGACTCGGTTAAGAAATTACTTAGTCTTTGTCTACCCTCCAGTAGTTTAATGAGCTTGTTGTTTCAGAGCAGAGGTGAGATTTGGTGCCTTTGGAGCAGTGGTTCTCAGATGTCTGCTTTGCCCAACCTGCATGCGAGTTCAGCCTTCAGTGAGATAAGGATTGTTTTCTCTGTTAGCTGATTAAAACAGCTGTAAGATATCCAGGAGAAAACCCCATGTAATACAAACTAGCACCAAGCCTTCGTGTGTAGGAAATTTTGGATAGTACAAACATGGCAACAGGAGAAAAGATGCAGAACATTTTAGTTACATCTGTCTCAGTCTCATTTAGACACAGGTGTTGTCATTATATTTCAATCTGGAATAAATAAGGTTAACACAGTTACCACCGATGTCTGTTGTTTGCCTGTGTTGTCACTAACGAGTGTCCTTGATGGCAGCACTGATGGTTAATGTCAGGACACATGGGGAAGCGTCCCCCCCACTAAGGGGACGTGTGGGAATGGTCACAGCTATTAATACCAATAAGCAGTACATCCTACTGCAGTACAGAAAGCTTTTCATCAACTTCTGGTGATAATAGTAAGGAATAACAGGGGTGACCGTAAGGAATAGGAAGGTGAGGCAAACTGGGATCTGGTTACTACAAATGCATCTGGAGATTTAAATTGCTTCATTGCTTTGGTTAAAATAGGGTGGGAGTTTTTTGCATTAAGAGGTATTGATTCACTGAAGTATTTGCAAGATTTACTGCAGAAATGGTGCTCTTCAAATTGGTTCCTTTTGTACACATTCTTTTTAAAAGAATGTTCCTAACATTGTTTAATAACTGGTTGGCAGTGAACAGTGTCAGAGTTGGTGAGACTGAACATGACCCCACCTGGAGTACTGTGTCCAGTTCTGGAGCCCTCAGCACAAGAAGGACATTGAGCTGTGGGAGCAGGTCCAGAGGAGGGCCACAAAGATGATCAGAGAACCTTCCCTACGAGGACAGGCTGAGAGAGCTGGGCTTGTTCAGCCTGGAGAGGAGAAGGCTCTGAGGAGACTTATAGCAGCCTTCCAGTATCTGAAGGGGACCTACGGGAAAGCTGGGGAGGGATGTTTTATAAGGGCAGATAGCAACATAATGAGGGGAAATGGCTTTGAAATGAAAGAGGGTAGATTTAGACTAGATATTAGGAATAAATTATTGACTGTGAGGGTGGTGAGACACTGGGACAGGTTGCCCAGTGAGGCTGTGGGTGACACCTCCCTGGAGGCATTCAAGGCCAGGCTGAATGGGACTGTGAGTAACTGAATAACGTGGTCTAGAGGGAGGTGTCCCTGCCTATAGCAGGGGTTGGAATGAAATGATCTTAAAGCTCCCTTCCATACCAAGCCGTTCTTGTGTGAATTCTAACTGGTGTGACACGTACAAAGAAATTATGTAAACAAGAACAGAAATACCTGTGATTCTGAAGTGAAACGTCAAAATCTTAAATGTAAGACAAACTGGTGAATTTGGGTGTATTTACTTCTATTGCAGTAAAGAATGAAAACAAAAAGTGAAATTTTCTTTAAAATAAAAGCTTAATTTCAACCAGATTTAATACAACATTTTCAAAACCAGACAGCACCAAAAGAACTTGAGTGTATTCCAAACATAAACAAAAGAACGCAAAAATGAAATAAAAATAGAAGCATCTTTAAGTAGAAGTCAGGGAACTGTGACACTGTTGTAGAACAGAACTGTCTAAAAAGGAATTTACTGAATGTTTTCCTAATGCATTTTTAGCTGTGAGGCTGAATGATTATTTATGTGTGGTGTCTGGAATACAAGTAAGAATTCCATGCCTGTTCTGTACAACTCTGTGAAAGGTGAGTGTGTATGGTTTGGGACCCGTCATGCTTCCAGCACGTCCAGTCTCACTGTTGATCTAAAACACAGCTCAATTTAGAAGGGTCACGGGAAGGAATTATAAGACCTTGAGCTTTTTGGTTCCTGCAGCTCTTCAAGATCCTGTCCTGTAATTTAAATGCAAACACATGGGGGCAGGGAGACAGGAGTTGATCATTGCAAAAGAGCCTTGACATGTCTCACCCCACCAGCTTCCTGAGTAGAAACCATGGCCTCGCTGTGATGTTGCCAGGCACGTGCAGCCACTGGTATGCAAAGTGAAGGCTGCCTTCTCCTTGAGGAATGGCGTGATTTAAGCATGAAGCATTGCAGCATGTGGTTTTTTTCCTGCTAACAAGGGAAGGGATGCCTCGACTCACGTAGCTGCTGTGTGAGTGTTGGAGGGTAGTGCTGCAGGGAGGAGCGACTGCACTTACAGATTGAGTTATGGCGGCTCTTGTGGAGTGTAATTCCCATTTATCTTACTTTGCTTTCTGTCTCTTCCCCTATTAAGGAGGTACTTTGATAGCACAGCGCTCAGTGAGGGGCAGCTGATGCTACCTAAGAGTGTTCTGGTTGCTGACAGAAGCACAGGTGGGTGAGGTGCTGAGCAATGAACCCAGGGCTGAAGAGGTGTTGAACTGTTTTTACATACTTATCAGGATTGGCCTCAAGTTAGGAAACTCGAGTCCTTTCCCTATTGCTGTTACTTTGTGTTCTAGATAGGCAAAATAAACCAAAAAGAGTCACAGAATCATAGAATCATTAAGGTTGGAAAAGAGCTCTAAGATCATCTAGTCCAGCTCTCCACATACCACCGATATTGCCCACTAAACCATGTCCCTCTACCTTATCTTCACATTTCTTAAACACCTCCAGGGATGGTGACTTCACCACTTCCCTGAGCAGCCTGTTTCAATGCCTCACTAATCTTGGTGAGAAGTTTTTACTAACATCCAACCTCAACCTCAGCTGGGGCCGTTACTTCTTGTCCTACTGCTGCTACCTGGGAGAAGAGACCAATTTCACCCCGCCACAACCTCCTTTCAGGCACTTGTAGGCAGCAAAAAGGTGATCACTGAGCTTCATCATCTCCAGACGGGAGAAGAGTTCCCTCAGACACTCCTCATGAGACATGTGCTCCAGACGCTTCACAGCTTCACTGACCTAAATGATGATTTATATTTGTAGAGGGGAGAGCACAGTTACTACAATGCTCATGTTACCAGTTAAGAAACACCCACTCCCCACCCTGCATGGAATGCAGGCGTAGCTGCTTGTACTGTTAACTGAGCTGCTCTCTGGCTTTAGACAAAATCTCTGTGAAATGCAAAGAACACTCAATTTGCAGATTTGTTGTGAGCTCCTAAATATCCTTGGATGAAAGGCATATAACACTTAATTATTGTTATTGGTACTGGTGTGTTTTGTTGTTTGAATATCATTAAAGTTGTTGAAGAAGTCATTGAAGCTTGTGAGAGTCGAAGTCCTGATTTATAGCAGGAGTTTTTGTTACTGTTTTTTTTTTTTTTCTTGGTGGGCTGTGTTTATTTTGTGCTTATGTTAAGCTGGAGAAGAAATCAACAATGCAGCATTAGAGTAAAGCAGTTTGAAAGGATCTAATTCAAAACTAGCGATAATCAGGGTGAAATTGTGGCCGAGTGTCTTAATTGTCTAATTGTACCCTTGTGCTTAAACCACACTGTTGTCCTGGGCTGTCACCACGAGGTGTTATAGAGAGATGATCTGCCTATGTGAAGACCTTTGCATCCTTGCTCACAGAGGGTAATGGATTCAGGATCAAGGCTGGGTCAAATACCTGGGTTTTTGCCCTAACCTCCCAGATTTTTTACTCTTCTGGATCCAAATCCTCTGTTCGTGTAAAGCTGGATGTATCTCCCTGTGTTCTTGTTTCTTTACAATATGTCATAACTGCTAATCTTCTAGCCAGATCTGCTCTTTACTGGAAGGGACGAACAAGGAGGAGGTACTTCAGATGTATTTAGTGCTCTCTCTAGTTAGCTGGAGTCAATGCATTCAGGGCAAGGGATGGCAGATGGGAGACCCTTGCAAGTGTATAGTTCTCCTCTCATGGAATTTTGGGTCAAATCTCTTACTGCTAGAGTTAACAGTTGATTCAGGCTGGGCTGTCTTGCAGTCCTGTATCAATGGCATTGTCAGTTCTTTGTGCATTTCTGCAAGTGCTGGTATATTTTGGAATCTGCAAGCATCAGTCCTGCTTAGGGACAGTTTTCTAACTCTGTAGGAGCACTGAAGGCTCTATGCAAGAAGGGTAATTTTTTTTTTTTTCTTTCTCATTATTGAAGTTATTTTGTTATAAAAAGTTATAAAAGTGTTATAAAGTTATATATTGCTCTAGCTCATATGAGCTTATACGTCAGTTTCTCCTTAGCCTTCCTGGCAGACCTCTGAGATCAGACACCTGTGTTAGGCCTGTTCCTTCTATAGAATTGTGTGTTTCAGTCTCTTTTGAGTCCAGTCACCAGCTGATTCTACTGACAAGAAAAAAGAAAAAAAACAGAAGACCTGCAGAGCAATCTCAAGGGTTTTTGTTTACACAAACAAAACAGCAATTCAGCTTGAACTGTGGATCTTCATCACTTTTATTTACTGCTATTTGGGATTGCTTTCCCTACAAAGACTGTTTAATTTTTGTTCTGTTAAGTCATATTAAAGTAGTTGAATAGCTTTCTAATGTCCTGGAGCCCAGTCTCTGGGCTGCAGCTTGAGAACTAAATTACTGTTGGTGCATGGCAGAACTTAGGCACCCACTGAGTTTTTCTGTGGGGAATTCAAGATTGAAGTGTAGAAATCAATAGTTACGATATGCAGTGAATGACCTTCACTTTTTACAGCTCCTGGTAGGGTCAGATTAGTAATGTCTTATTTTCTTGATAAATATGTCATGTTTTTTCCCTGGCATGATAACGTGGGACTTCCTCCCCTCCCCTCCCCTCCCCTCCCCTCCCCTCCCCTCCCCTCCCCTCCCCTCCCCTCCCCTCCCCTCCCCTCCCCATCTTCTCTGTTGGACAGTCAAGATCCTGATGTCATTCTCATCTCCAGCACAAAGAGAAACGGCAAAGAACTCCAGCACGTTACTGCAAAATAACGTGCGCATAATCGACGTAGAGTGTTTTGTGAAAGGGACTGAATGTGACCTGACAGAGAGAAATGAAAGTGTGTCATGGGGAGTGGGTGGCAAGGAAGGATGTGGGTTATATGGAGGTGGCAGTGACTGAGGCTGGCAGAACAACACTTTCAGATAAATCTTTGATTAATAGTATTTACCTTCTTTTCTGCGAGGAAAAAAAAAGAAACTAAAAAAAACCTTAAATAAGAATTTAATGAGGAAACAACTTCATGGATTTTCTGTTATGTTTTTGGTGGCATTGGTGGGTAAAATTTTTTGTTTGTTTGCTGCTGTTCTGTTTTTAGTTTTGGTCACTGTTTTTGGTCATTTAGGGTTGTTTTGAAAAAACAATTTTGATTTTTTCAACCAGATTCTACTGTAGAGGATTGAGCTGAGGAACAGAAATAGGGCTAAAGCAACTGGAAATGAATCAGGGGAGTGGGAGCAGTAAGAAGAAACTGCCTTGAGAAATACGTGAAGACAAGAGAGAACCAGTTAAGAAAAGGTGATGGAGAGAGGAGCTAACCAGTGAAGGGAACCAAGAGAGTGAAAACTGCAATAGGCTTTACTTAGTGAACGTTGTTGGAAAACAGAGAAAAATCAGATCACAAATGAAATATGTCACAAATTAAAGAATAAGGAAGAATGTGTGAGTGCTGCAGGGCAGGACTAAGAGTAAGGCAAACAAGTTAGTTGCGGTTTGTGTGCATCTGTATGTAAGGTATGTAAGTGCTGATATCCTTGCCTCCCCTAAATAAATTTGGAGAGCAATTTTAGCGTCACTGAGATCTGCCAAACAAAGGCAGGGGTTTGCTAAACAAAGGAAATCGACATGTTTCAATTTCCTGTGATGCTCCTTGTCCCCACATCCTTTATGTTACTGCTTGTAGCCAGCTATCATTTTAAAACCCCTTTGCTATCAGGCTGTGACCTTACGCTCTGTGCTGGGTTTTCCCTCGCTTACCAGTGGGTCTCCAAATTGGATTTCAGTCTTACATCTCAGGTCTTGCCTGACATGCTGATAACTGAGCAGCAGGATTTTCAGCTTCTGTGTTCAAAGCTCCTCTCTCCTAGAACTTCTGCAGTCATTTGTTTTGCAGCAACTTGTAAATTACTTCCACTATGGGCTGCTACCTCTGGTGCCCCAGCTCAAAATCAGTAGGTACTGAGGCTGGGCTGTAGCACGTAAGTTGTATGCACAGACATAGCTATTTAAATAGCCTACTGTCAATTCCTGCTTTAACACACATTTCCACTAATTGAAAATCCTTTTTCCCCCAGCTAGGAATCAGAGTTACACTGGAGTTGTTATTTCATCTCATTGCTTACACAGAGATTTTCCATTGATCTCTGAATCTATTAAAAGGGAAGATGAGCTCCCTGCCTGTGCTGCCAGCAGTGACAGCGCCAGAAAGTGGCCAAAGAGGCCAGCAGCATTTCTGCAGTGCTGCCTCCCAGGTGTTTCTTCTTCATTAGCTTTCAGAGGCCAATAATTGATCCAGAAAGGATTTGTGGTTTTGTCATAGTGGCTGCTAGTTTGTTTCAACTTTTTTTGGCAACTAAATGGTGATGCCTGGCATTTCTCGATCATCCAAGCCAAAATGTGGCACTTGAAGCAATGAAATGTTCATGCACATACTGCTCGATGGAGGTGCACCTGCTGCTTGTCTCCGCCAGCGAGACTTTCTCCTGTGACAGTTCATCAGCAAGACAGAGATCTGACAGCAGCCTTACTCATTCATCTCCTTTCCACAGCAGTTTTCATCCCTGCTTGTAGACTGTGTCCCCATCTTTCCCCTGGGTCTTGCTACAGCCTTGTCCTTTCTCAGAAGACATCTAATTCTTCTCTACGTCTATGATATTTTACTTGTGCAGCCAAGTAAAACTGTCTGTCTTTGTCTCTGAGCTGTCTCAATCTGAAGGGTCATTTTCTGCTATTACCAGACACACTCAATTGCTTTTTACTTTGTCCTGGATCAGCTCAGACTGCAGGAGCAGCATGCTTTGGGGTTGGTTGAGGTTTTACCAGAGGTGCAGTTTTTTTGACTGAAACAATTATTTTCCTAGCATTAATAGTTTTCCTTTTACTGTCAGAGAATTGCTTCAGTATAAGACCACAGCAAACTCAGCATCTTCTGGTCTTACATGTCCAAATTGTTAGTTCCATGTTTCTGTTGCCCTTCCATTTTTATGTTTTAACAACAATAACAGAAGTTTTGTTACTTACATGTATCAGATATATTATGTATTTTACATGCTGCCCAAGACTCTTCCTTCACTCAGTGCAGCCCAGGCAAGCCAAAAGGTTGGACACCCATGTTAGGCAGTGTCATTTTGAGGTTAAACCCAATTCTTACTAGTATTGTTGTAACAAAAATATGAAGGAAAAACACAAGAAGGAAAAATATAAGAGATCTTCTGTGCAATATGGGGAAAGAAATCTGCTCTGTAACATCACAGACATTTTGTATTAGATGGCTTTCATCATCATGATGGGTATGATGTGCTCTGCAGTGTCATACATGGTGATGTCAGCAAGTCCAGTGTTTGCACATGGTGATGTCAGCAAGTCCATCGCAGAACAGAATCCTTCCCTTATTACATGCTGTGCAACTCCATTGATGGCCCTTTTATTAAAGCCCGGTTCAGGGCAAATGAAAATGAAATCAACTGCGACAGCTCATTAGTGATACATACACCCTCTGCATGGACATCAACCTAGTCCAGCTCCCAAGAAGCAAGGAGCTACATCTGCAGTGACTGCTGTAAGTGGAAAGCCAGCGAGTAACTTAACACAGCGAGCACCGTTGTGACAGCAAGGGGACCTGGAGACTTTCACATAGAAAATTTCTACTTGGTTGCCAAATAGTGTTTGCTTTGCAAAATTGCTTTCACCTCCGTTTAAGCGCATCAAACAAACATGCTTCTTGTGTGCTGGGGAATTCATTGCACTGTCTACTGTCTCTGTGAAATATTTTCCTGAGCGGCTCAACTCAATATTTCTATTGCTTGATTTTAACAAACTTTATTCCTGGTTCATCTCCTAGTGCTGCATGGAGAATTAAACAAAAAACCTTAGTGGTTTGGTTTTTATTTTATTAAAAACTGTAGCTATGTAAATTGTATCTTTGATTGTGTTTACCAGATCCCCCCAAGTGCTGGAAGATTTCCTCTATTTCTACACTACATTCTACAATCAACAAAATTATTTACCACCATTTCCTGTAGTAGACAATGGAAGGGGAATGTCGTGAGTAGTTTGGCCTGCAATCCCTTTTTAAATTTGCAAAGTCCAAGGCAGATTTTTTTGTTCCTGGCTGTATTGGTGCAATATCAAAGTAGCGTGATGGACTTGAATAATTCTGGCTCCAGCTTATCATCAACTTCAAGAGATTTACTCCACGCTTTAATCAGTCACTGAATACATAGTATGACCCAGGAAAAGGCACAAAATGTAAAGCAGTGCCTGATTTGGTCTGGAGCCAGTGGTGGTGGGAGAAGTGCTTTCAAGAGATTTGATAAAGAGTATTTCTGAGATAATGAATGCTCCTACACAGAAGCCTTATCAAATGTGGAATGAACATGGTCTATCAAACATTTGCTTTCAACTTCTGATCCTCTGTGAAATAAAAGCTCTGGAAGCAGTGAGGAAGAGAGGTTGGGCTTCTTAGCAAGGTTACGGCATTTGGAGGTGCTGGGTTTTGTGTCACCTCCACGTTCCACGGGTGGAAAATGGGATGCTGGAAATACTCTTCTGCTCAGAGAAACTCTTTGAGAAGGAGAGAGAAAATTACTCTCTTCTTATGAGGTTTGCCAAATGATCTCTGAGAAAATGTGATATCATTCATATGCATTGCCAAGCTGGAGAGGTGCCGCGCATCTTGGCAGCCATCTAGAGCTAACATATAATTCCTTTGGGTTGGTATGGGCTTTATCAGAAACAGCTCCATATGCAGTATTTACATAACTGTGGTGGAGTGTGAGAATAAACACAGCTGTGGCATTGCCCTAAATATTTCAATTCCGTAGAGAATTAAGGGAACTTTATCACTGAACTGCAGATAAACATAAGTCAGTAAGCGGTGGTCAGTTTAGCCAAGGAACAAATCAAAGCTACAACGGCTGGTCTGCTTGGAAGCACTTAAGTACTTTAGTGTTGGAGTTTACTAAGGTCATTGGAGTTTTTTTTTTTTGCTTTTCAAAAAATATGGAAATACTGTCAGTCAGCTGCTAAACAAAAAGCATCATCCAAAAGGACTGGGGAAACAAAGCAGCTAGACCGAAGGGCAGAAAATAGGAGAGTTGACAGGGACATAGTGCTTTCAGCGTGTGATTGCAGTAGGAACCCACAGCTTACCAGGAGGATTATAAGAGAATTTCTGTCAGGATCTCCACACCACGTGGCCACAGGGGTGGAAGTTCTGGATTTCTGAGGGGAAATTTGTAAGGTTGGCTTCTTCAAGATAGTTTAGTGCACTGATCTCATAGCAAAACGTCAGTAGCAGAGCTCAGGCAGTTAAGGGTTTATACTTTAATCCTCACTTTAGGAATAAAAATGATCTCCTGCCTAGCAGCTTGCACAGGAGTGACACTTGCTGACCAGTGACGCTTGTATTCCTTAGGCTGTACCAGTGCAGTGGATGACAAGACTCAATTTCAGTGCTGTCAGTGCAGCTTTACTCCTATTTTGAATTCAGTTTTGATAAGTGTAGTGTGTTTTGTCCAATCTTCCTGTCACTCAGGTGATGGAATGAGGCAGTCTGTCTGCAGCTGTTAGTGTGTCAGCATCCAGCTTTGACTGCTGGCAGGCAATCCCCAGAATAGCCCCATTAGAAGTCACTGAAAGTAAGTATTCTTGCAAGCCTGATGCTGTATGTGTGCATGTGTGTACTAGAATTTATACACTGATATCACAGTATGATGCATATGTATTAGAAAACATTATGAGATCTCAAACTGAAATAGCACTCCCTAGTTTTGAATCAATGAAGAAACTGTTAAGAGCTGTCTAAATGCTCATTATTTTAGAGGACAAAATTATAGCAGAAATAGCAAACAGCCACCATCAAGGGAAATACACTTGGATGAAAGCTCAAGTCAAACATTACCTGTTTGTTCATATCTAGTTGCTTAACGTAAGAGTTGAAGTGTACTCCAAGCTGTAGGGAAGGAAGTTGCCGTTGGAACCTATTTCAGCTCCAGATAATGTTTTATGAAACCAGAGGTTGCCACAGCTCTAACTTAAAAGAAATGACAGGAGCTTGCTATTTCTTTGCAACTGCAAAAGCAGCAAATTCTTTTGTGTCTTTACAGTTTTTGTTCAGCACTTTGTTTACAATGTGAGATGTGGCGACTTTGGAGATGGGAGTTCTCTTATAGAAACCACAAGCTTTGCAAAGAGCATTGTTTGACAAAATCCACACTGTGCAATAACATTTTTCAAGGCTGTTACAATACTGTTATGCTGTCCAGTTATTTTTTTTCTTTGAAAGAAGTGTGGAAATGAGAGGCAGAGTGCAGAAAATACTGAGTGCTATTCCTGGCTTGTTCCCTGCCTCATCTGGATGTTTTTTTGGGTGCTTTTCCCCCTGGGTGAAATGGGGACACTCTCTCCAAACTCGCTTGTGAAATGCTTGTGATCTTGTGCCAAAAAGTGCTCTGTAAGGAGTAAGCAGCATTTCGCTAAGTACCACAGCGTGCTTTGAAAATCCAGGTCTGTGTAGTTTTTAACCATTGCTTAGATGTACAAATTCAGACTCAAGCTCAGGTGACATAGAGAGAGCGATGTTTGTGATGAGAAGGCAAAGCAGTGCGGTGGCCATGTGTGTTGTTACTAACAGTCATCAAAGTAAGTGTTTATCTGCAAATAGAATTTTCTTATTCTCCAGATCTGCATCACATAATAAGGAATTTTTCTTTCAATATCTGAATTTGGACCCTCAGTGCATTCTGGAGTGACTACGTAAGAGCTGTTATATTCAGAAAGTGCTGAGTTCCAGTGACTTCACTGAGGAAAGTGCACTATTGTGTTGGCTCAGCGGTTTCCGGAAAATAATCCCACTTTTTAAACTATATAAGCAGTCATTTAGAACCCTGAACAGTTCAGTTGCTTCGTTTGGAAAGTCATGACCTTTTCTATCTTTAGAGCAATGTCTGCTTGGAGACTTCCCCTTCCGAAAATGGACAAACAAGAGACGAGCAGCCCTCATCCTCTCAGCCCCAGAGAGCTACACAGATTGAGTTGCCTTCTGTTCTTCTGCTTGGTTTTAATCAATTAATTAAAAACTCTCAATTGTTAGTCAAGCTCTGAATTGCAGGATTTTGTAATTGCATAACAAATATTTGTATTACAGTAGTCTTGAACCTCAATCTGAATAAGTTCTACTGAACTTACTACTTTTCTAATAGAGAAAAGAGTCATCGTGTGTCCCAGAGGGCAGGCAGCAATGCACAGGACAGAAGGCTGAGGCTCAAAGCTGAGGTTGAAGTTGTCTGGGTGACATTCAGGAAAAGGAACTGTGTTTAAAGTGAAAAAGCACAAATGTAAGTGCAGTTCAGTGATGGACAATGAGCAGAGCTTGGTTTTATAATTGCTACATGAAGATAAAGCAGGCTATTATTTAGTGGGTTATTTAGCAAATGGTCAAGTAAAAGTGATCCACAAAGCCCACTGCTAATTAACTGCTACTAACTTCACTTCACTGAGAGCAGTGCTGAAATAGCAGCAACTGTCTCTCAAAGCATTTTTGTTATTGTTAGTAAAGATGTTGGCACAGTTCTCATAACCACAGTAGACAGGACCCATTTCCCTGAAACTGTATTTGTCTGTGCTTTTGAAACCACAGCTGTGGGGTAGAAGCCCACAGGATGGTCTAGTAAAAATGTTCTGGGGGAAAAGCATCTCTCCCTGCAAGACTTTGGAAAACTGTAAAAGATTGCCGGAAGCAATCATACAGTTGTGGTTAGTGCTTTCTTGCCATCACTGGTAGCAGGGTCTAAATGGAACGTTGTGGGTATTTGCTACTCCTGGGTAAGGCCAATTACACTCGGCTTCTAGTTCATGCTGAGTGGTGTTGCTGAAACTGCAGTGTAGTCCTAAGAAAATTCCTTTGTTTAGGATTAGGGTTTTTCACTTCCTTTAGCTTTGTATGTATAAAATAAACATACTGAGAAACTTTAGGTGAGCTATAAACATACAGATAAAGAAGGTGGCAGCTCACCCTCAGTTTCTCCTGTTTTTTGATGGGTACCATGGCAGAGTGCAAAGCCTGGGGAGCTGCTGAGCAGGAAGGGTAGGTAAGCACCCAGAAAAACTTTCATAATATCTTTTAAAACAATGAATGAACGCTCCTCCTGCCTATGCATTTGAAACTCCTATTGACTTGCCAGATGCGGGGTTGAATCAGCAATGAAAGTAACTGGCAAATTACTTGTCAAAGATCAGTAATTTGCAGTAACATCAGAACAGACCTGAGTTCAGTTAGAGGATCTCACTCTGTTCAGATGTTGTAAAGGTAAGTTTTTAGTGCTAGGTCTTGAAATTAGTATCCTCCAGTTTAACTGGTAGCTATCACTAAGTGAGGTAATAAATGTAGTCATAAAGCAGTATCTGAGTGAACATAATCTTTTTCCCCCCCATTTTTCTAGACTTATTGAAGTTCATTCACCTGATGCCAAGCACACCGTGGTTCTCAGGAGTAAGGACTCAGCTACTGCCCAGGCCTGGTTCAATGCCATCCACTCCAGTGTCAATGATCTCATCCCCAGGGTGATTGCAGAGGTCAGAGACCAGCTGGGTAAAGCAGGGATTGCTGGAAGTCGAGAGATTAGACATCTAGGCTGGCTTGCAGAAAAGGTAATGGAAATGTTCTTATTTTCATTTCTAAGTTCTCTTTCTTGCTATAAGGTTCTGGGTTTTTATTCAGCTTTCACTGAAGACCCTTCTTTTCTTAATGTGCCAAATATCTTGATTACCTTGATTTTGTTTTGTTTTGTTTTGTTTTGCTTTAATGTAACTGGAAAGTTCTTTGAGGCTTCAGTACATCAAGTAGTGAAGGCTTTCCTGCGAGATCACAAGTCTCATGACCAGTCCAGGTGAAGTGTGTGGTGTCAGAAAAATTTGATGGCAGCCTCAGACTCCTCTATGTTACATCTCCTGATCATGTATGTGAGGCTGCCTGCCTTTGTCCCCCTCCTGCTGCTGTCCTGGGAACAGAGACTCAGCTGTACTCAGATCTGGTGAGGCCGCACCTAGAGTATTGTGTTCAGATTTGGGCCCCTCACTACAAGGAAGACATTGAGGGCCTGGAATGTGTCCAGAGAAGGGCAACGAAACTGGTGAGGGGTCTGGAGCACAAGTCTTATGAGGAGCGGCTGAGGGAGCTGGGAATGTTCAGTCTGGAGAAGAGGAGGCTCAGGGGAGACCTCATTGCACTCTACAACTTCCTGAAGGGAGGTTGTAATGAGGAAGGGTTTGTCCTTTTCCCCCAAGTAATAAACAAGACCTGAGAAAATGGTCACAAGTGGAGGAGGTTTAGATAAGGAAAAACATTTTCTCTCAGAGAGTGGTCAGGCACTGGAATGGCTGCCTAGGGAGATGGTGGAGTTGCTGTCCCTGGCAATGTTCAAGAGGAGTCTGGATGAGGAGCTACGAGATATGGTTTAGTGCTTGTGGTAGTAATGGTAATGGGAGGACGGTTGGACTAGATGATCTTGTAGGTCCTTTCCAACCTTGTGACTCTGATTCTATGATTAGCATTATAGGGAGTGTGAAAATCTGGGGAAAATAATCTCAGCTCTTCCTAAAAACACAGAAGCCTCAGTGAGTAAATTTTCATAGCATTAAGCTGGGCAGCTGTAAAGTGTTGAACCTTGTTTTCTCTTCATATCCATTTCTATAAACTTAAGAAGAACTGAGTCTGCAAGTCCTCTTCTGTTCTAAAATCCTTGCCTTTGAAAGGGTAACCACTCTGTAGCAGATTATGTACACCTTATACTTAGTAAATTAACAGATCATTTGAAGTGGACGTATTACATGCTTCTTGTTTGTGAATATCCTGTTCTTATTATCAGGTGTGTGATCAATAGTGCTTGGCACTAGTGGGGTGCATGTAGGCAGCTGTGAGTGTGGTCTCAGCACAGCCACAAATGGGATGCGTGGACAGGAGATGGGCTGCATTCTGAATAGTTTTAATTGCAATAAAGATTCTTTTGGCTGAAAATGTTTACAGTAATCCATGCTATTGTTTTAAAACTCTGCAAGAGTTCTCTTTTCCTATTGCTGAAAGTAATGTTTCTTCTTGTGGAGGAAACACCCTTAAGGTGTTTTCTTCTTGTCAGATACTACATGAAATCCCATTCACACACTTCTTTCCCCTCTTCATTCTGCCTTATAGACCACATGTCTGTGGTTCATGTTATTCAGCATGGCCCATGCTGCTGATTTTAGTGGCAAAACTAAAATGTGTTGCTTTTAATAGCACCAAGTTGCAGTTCATCCAGTTCCAGGGTATTTAGAATGGCTGTCATCAAGAGCTGGCCTTGAGAGATTTGTAACAGCCTTGTAACCAAAAGTTAATGTTTTTTTAACTAAACTAACCATCCAGAGCTTTGCAATAGTAATGCTGTGAGGTCAGAAGATCCCAGCTTCTTCTTTTTTAGGAGACCCATATAAAAGTAGAGAAAATCTCTACATATGGTAAAAATCTATGTTAAATTGCTTTTTTTACTGAACTCTGGGCTGTAAATCCTGGATGTAAAAGATCACCTGAAGAGTGGGAGAGGAGAGTTCAAACTGTACAGAGAGCTGTTCCAGAGGTGTTCGAGTAGCTGGGTGCTGACCGCGGGGCATTCTATGCCTCGTGTGCTGAACCCAAGATAGCCAGAAATGAAATTCTGCAGTGATTTTTGGAGTAACACCAGGAACAATGACTTCCTTCTCCTGGGGTGCACTTCCCTTCCATGTTCACTGTTGCTTAGTTTCTAAATGCTGGAGCTTAGAAAGCAAAATTGTGAGGGAAGGGACCTCATTATTAGCAGCCACAAAATAAAATATGTGTTTTGTATTCCTCTCGATGGTGCCATTAATTTCTCTCTGATATGTTGTGGCATATCTTGCCATTTTTCCATAGGTAGCAGTTGGAAGAAATCTGAACTCAGGTTTGGTAAGCTTGGTAGGCTATAACTTTTAAGACTGCTTCTATGGTATCAGACTGTGTTTCTTACATAGCATATCGTCACAGTGAGTTCTCAGTAAAATGAAGTGGTGCTAGCTGAGATGAATTGCTTTGGCTGTCTAGGGAATGCAAAATGTAATCCCATAGAAATTCCACCATAATTTGCTGTGATTACTCTCTGCTTTCATTAAACTATTTCCTGGTTTGACATTTTTTATATGTCTCTGCTCTAAACTTAGCTCTGAACTTCAACCTTAACATTTCTACAAAAATAGATTCATTAGCTGAGCCTCCCTCAGGTGGATAATATTAACATTAATAGTAGGATATCGAAAGTACTACGCAATTGCATGCTAATGGGATTCTTCCACTTCCACTGAAATCTGATAAGATTGCCCTAAATTTATGGGCAGGAACGCTCCGTCCTGTAGGTCAGCCTTGTCAGGGGGCAAGGAACTCCCTGCCTTTGCCCCAGGGTGTGCACATGTGCCCATCAGCATTTACAGCAAGGGCCCTGCATCACTTGAAGAAAGCAAACTATTGTGTGGCTTTATTACAGGTAAGGAGAAAAACAGCCAGAAGCAGTCATTAGAGATGCTAAATTCCCTGTTTTAGAGAGACACTGACCTTGTACTATCCTTGACCTTATGGAACGGGTTCTGAAGCCAGCCAAGGATTAGGCAGTTATGTTAAATGCTGGCATCCTAAAATGTGCCTGCAACTAACAGAAATGTCAAGTGCTGGTTTATAGTGAAACGTGTGGACTCACCATAACCTTTCTTGTATTTCTCATTAACCAGCAAAACTTGTGGCATTAACAAGTGTGTAAGTGGGAGGGAACAGCTGCATGTGGGTGTTAATCTTTTTTTAATTCTAAACCTTTTTTTTAGGGCTCCCTGTAAAGATACTACTAATGACCAAATACGGAAAGAGAAGTAATATAATCCCTGAGGAGCTTCTCCATGTGCATATTAGTTGCCCCTCTTCTTTCCAGTAATGCTCTCAAATCCCTTTAAGAATGTATTTTCACTTCTCACCCATTTTTTTTATGGTTCTGGGCATCCTGTGGGTTAGAGGGGAGCTGAAACAGGCACTCCTGCTTTTCTCATTAAATTTACCCAGCTACTGCTGAGTTCCTTTGTGAGAAGCAAGCTCTGCTCTTGCGTTGGAGAGTCAACTTATCAAGGAAATGATGGTTTATTTTGTCGCTTCATAATGTCTGTTCCGGTAGATTGAGATACTACTGACAAAATTTTATCTCTATTTTTGCTTCTTTAATGCAAACGCAATGAGGTGTTCTGGACAAAGTGGTTTTGCAAAGGTTGTTTTTTCCTATTCAGAAATTGGCTACACGAGCGTTGGAACTGCAGTGAGGTGCCAGCCCTGTAGCTAGGTCAGTAAAAACCAAAAACCCAACCAGAAAAGAAACCCCCATGTTTCTGCCTCTCATTGTTCTTTCTGTGCCGGTGATGCTTTAAATGCAGACTTGGCAAAAGGAAAAACCACTTCTGTAGCCGGAGAACATTCTGCTTTCTGAATGCCAAACATCTCAGCAGACAATAGCTTTGCTAAAATGGTCTCAAGGCTCCTTTGAGAAACTTGAAAATAGGGGTGGCTGCAAGTTGGCTTTTATAATGGTAATATTTGGAGCAGCAAGAAAAATGCTTCTCTTGGTTTTTCTTGCTGGATCTTAACTTCAGCATTTCACTCACATTTACATAGCTCTGCACACTCCAGGAAAATGTGTCACTGCTCTCAGAAATCTGATGGGAGATGAGAATGGAGAAAATACCTGATATGGAGGGAAAATAGCCAGACGGGCATGATGAATTAGAGGTGTTTTTCAGCTCGTGACGCTATCTCTGAAATGAGAAATGTGTTAATATATTACAGGCTGTTCGGTCTCCTCAGACCTTAGATAACCATATCACTGAATTGAGCTGAAGTGTAGGACATGCCATAGCAGTGATCTTCAGTGTGGAGCTCTCTGTTTCAGCATTGTATTTACCTTCCCGTTTTCCCTCTACTTCTGAGCAGGGAGTGATAGCAGTGAGACTGTGGGACGTGCAAGCTGTCCAAACAAGATTTAGACAAATGACATAAGAGCTTATTTGAAGGCTTTTTTTTCCTCCAGTATGAAATAAAAACGTTTCTGTTTTACCATTTCCTTTGCACCTATGTTCATTGGTTAGAAAAACAAGCAGACAGAAACAGAGCCGCATTGTTATTCTTATCACAGGGCTGTGAGTTTTCAAAGAAGAGAAGAGATGCTTCAGTTTTAAAATTTTATATAATTCCTGAATTTCTAGAACAGACTTTGAACAGTGACCTTAAAACGTCTTTGCATGAGAAAACCACCAGCCTGTCGCCGTGTAGTTAAAGCATTTTGACTTTATTTAACAGCGTGAACATCTGCTTTTAACCACCTTCCTGTGACACAGTATAAAAGCACAGCAGGTGCTGGACAGCATTTAGAAATCCCTGGCATGGCTGTGTCCCTGGCTGCGGTGCCTTTGATGCAGATACGTGGCCACATGTGCAGCTCTGGGCTGGCTGCTGCTGTCCCCCTCAGCTCTCCCAGCCCTCCTATCGCTGTGGTAGCAGTGCCCATCTGTCCCTGTAATGAGCCAGATCAGATGGTTATGCTGGCAGAAAACTCATTACTTTTGGGGGAAAACACAGATTCCAGTGCCAGAGTAGTGAGAGCATGTGGCAGAGGTGTAGGGGCTGGGTGATGGGGCTGCCTCTTTCAGCAGCATGTAGCTCCTCAGCTGTGCAGGAGATAAATCTGGGTTGCACTGATCGCCAGCTCTTCATTCTGACTTGAGAAAATACCTGTGTGTTAAGTCTCAAACTGCAGTGAACTTTGGGCTGTACTGTTCTAACCCGTATTGCAAATCAGCATATTGCTTAACCAGATAAATAACCTGCTAGAAACATTGGAGTTTGCTCAGAAAACTGTAATTCCAGTCTGTTTTTTCTTTCTTGCAAGGAAATTGTGTTCATGTAGAGTTCATGTGGTCTTATGAATTTCCAGTCTTTACAGCTTTTTTTTTCTTCATTCAGTCTAGGTATTCTTTAGTAGTTATGCATTCCTTCTCTCTCTCTCTCTCCCTCCATCTCTCTCTTTCCTTCTCTGTCTCTGTCTCTGTCTCTCTTTACCCATCTATAAGACAAGCAAGGCAGTTTGGACGTGGCTTGTTCTGAATGGCTAGAAGACCTGATTTGTCATACTGATAACATACAGATGGTCATAACCTTAACATTAATCTGACCTTCTGTAGTTCACACATACCTCAAATTGGAAAATCATGCATTTAGAAATTAGAAATTGTATTTTTAAATTCTGACTAATTACTTGCTGTGGAGCCCTTCAGTAGAAATGGAGAGTCCTATTTTTGCCCTCTGTCACTTACCCTCATAACTTATTAATGCCAGAACTTATTTGTTTGCTTCGTAAAATACCACAACAGAGCACTTAATTACATTAACAGTCTTCATTATCTGGGATAGCGATCAGCCTGACCTAAGGAAAGACGTAAACCTGAACTAGCATGTAGTAATTTCCTCTCCCTGATTCAGTGAGGTCCACAGTGAGGTCAATTCATCAACAGTAATATCGATCTCTTGTTGTTTTAGGTGCATTCAGTAAATGGATATATTAAGAAAAATTCTAGCTAAAAGCAGTCATTTCATTAATGTAGCACATGCTTTTTTTCCATGTGCTGATGAAAGCTGAGTTGAGCAAATTATAAATTTAAGTTGGGAGGAAGTGCTCAGTACAAAGGGATTAGAAAGAGGAGTAAGTGTAAAGATTGGGCTGGTAAATCATGAAAAATTACAGGATTAGGGTAGTAAATTGAAGGTATGACAGTGAAAGGTCTGAGCTTGAAAGTTAGTCTGTGGTACAGCTTGTTTTTTTTAGGGCAGAAGAAAACAAAACCTGTGATCAGATAATTACAGAGCACGGTTCTACAGCGGGTGAATGCTATTGTGCTTGTGTGAGCCTTCAGATGTAAAAGCATTCTCTCAGAATTTGAGCTGAAGTATAAAGTGAGGCCCCGCATGTCCCCTTGCCTTTCCCACAAGAGTTGAGTTGGCTCTGGCCAGATTCCAGCAGAAGTAATTACACCGTGCCTGTTCTCCCTTCTACATTTTGATCTGTTTCAGCAGTGCTCATTCTGATTTCACGATCCACATAAACCTCAGAAAAGAAGAGAAAGTTTCTTTCTAATGTCATTCTGCTCTGGTTTTAACTTCTCCCTTCCTTCGCCCGGAGACTGGTGAGCTCTGAGCTGTAACGCCTGCTCCAGCGAAGCCTGGGGAGGACAAGAGGTGCTGCTCAGATTGCAGGTGCTGCCTCTGCTTCTGGGTCAGAAGGATCGCAGGCCTTGAAAGGGAAGGAGGAGAGAGTGCCATAAGGAAATGAGCAGGTTTGCAGCCTGCTGGACTGGAGGAGCTGTTTCTTTTGGCAGAGCTGTGTTTGCAGGAGCACATGCTGGCATGGTCCTGAGCACAGTTGCTTTCCATGGTTCAGTAGGCCACTAAGGCATTGGAACTTAACTCTTTTTTGTACGTTACCCTATTCTCCATCTTTTGCCTTGGCAGCTGCAGTTGGATCTGTCTGCTGGTTTAGCTCGCCGTAGGGACTGCACAGCTCCAAAAGCCCGTTTCTGAATGTATGTGCATTCAAGTTCAGCTGGGAAAAAAAGCAGGAGTGATGTAGGTATGGTGTGAAGGAAGGCTTTGATCCTCTTCCTCCTGAAGCAGGTGAAAGGCCTTTTTTTCTCTCAGCTTCTGACAGTAAATACTGCAAGAAATACAATGAAAGAATTGGGAACAGCAGTGCTCCTTAGTTCTCACACGTGATGTAAATGCAACAAATAAAGCACATTGCATAAGGGGGGAGACACATCTCCTGAATGCATATGAAACCTGGCCTTCAGTGGGTGCCCTTCTAAGTGGAGCTGCACTGCTAAGGAAAGCTCCGAGCATTTGCTGTCAAATCGATGCCCACCCAGCTTTGTTCTTTTTCTTCAGTGTTACCTTTATTCTCTTTTTCTGCTCTGTCTCCTGAAGTTAAAAAGTCACTTTCAGGGAAATGGAAAGGTCCAGTAGAATCACAGAATTATTAAGGTTGGAAAAGACCTCGAAGATCATCCAGTTCAACCATCAACCCCTATTCAGCCTGAAATTAGGGGCACTATGACCTTCAGGCTCTGCCCATTGTGAATTCTTCTCACCCTAGTCACCAGTTTTTGTTTTTTTTTTCTCTAGCACAACAGTGCTCTCATTTCAGCCTTTTTGATTAATAATGTAAGTAAATTGATTAGAAAGCAGCAGAATAGGCCATCAAAAAAAAATACTCCTTCTACCCTGCAGTCCCACCAAAACCCTCAGTCAGTAAGAATGCAGGCAAATGTAGTGCTGTTCCTGGTAAAAATGACCCAATTTGGAGTAATTTTTTTTGCTTTTTCCACTTCATTTTTTAAGTAATGCTGCCCTATCCTGCTCTGTTGTTGAGTTTCCAGTCAGAGGTGTGTTGTCCCTACCCACAAGTGCTTTTAGGACACTTTAGATAGTTAATGTTTGAGGGATATTGCAACACAGCAGAGTAGCCGTTGGTAAAAGCAGAAGCAATATGCCTTGTATTCTGTTTTGCCAAACAACTGCTAACAGAGAAAAATAAACAGTTCTCTAAAAATACTTTGAGAAGAAGCTGTGTTCTCTGTTGGAAAGAGGGATTGACCTTTAGAAGAATAGGAGAGTTAAAAAAAAAAAAAAGTGATGAGGGATAAGTTACATGCACTATAATTTTCAGTGTGGCAAGACATTTGCTCAATGCAGACTCTACAAATCCAGTCCAATTTTAATCCTCAACCTCTGTTTGTGTAATAGGTTCCTGAGGCTATTAATGCCAGCCTTTTACCTTTTACCATATCCTGTAAAAATAAAATTATACCCATCATACCATGACAGCCCTTACAAAAATGTGCCATTAGACAATTATAATGCAACACAGCAACTCTGGAGACTGCAAAGAAGTATTTCTCTTACAGCCTAATTGTTGTATCAATAGCATTTTCAACGCACTCAGTTACTGAGAAAGAAAAGAACATGATGATACCATATGTAAAATAGTGTATTTTGGAGTATTGATTTCTGAGTCTGACTGCAACAAGAGTGCTTGAGTTATGAGCCAAATCCTCGTAAGAACTGTACTTGAAACAAATCCATGGTTGAAAAGGTTTCTTCTATCATTTCTCTTCTCTCCCACTGTCATGTGAGTGTCTGTTTTATTTTCATTATTTTAAGACAGGAAATGTTTTGACATTGGAGTTTTAACTAAAAGGAGTAATAGGGCTGATTGAAAAAGGTTCTTGTATTCCCTTCCCCCAGATCCTTCGATTCTGAAGATTTATTTTCATCTGCAGAATTACTCTCTCTGTTTAACCAGACAGTAATTGATAGTGCATATCAAGATAATTAGTCTAACTAGTCTCCTAGAGCCCAAACCCCATGGCTACCTTTAAGTTCTGCATTGTCTATATTGTAACATAAATAAAAGCTTTAGCAAAGGACTGAAAAAAATAGCAAATTGATAGCACGGGAGCCTCCCTGCCCTTTCCGCAGGGTTTCCTCTTCTCATTTTTAATGAGGCCTGTATTAGTTGTCATTTGTACCTCCCCTGATGAATAGTTGGAAAGAAAAGCTTGCTATGTGCACAGCAAAATTTGTGCCAAGTTGCTGACCTTTGCTTTTGCTAAGACCTCATTTGAGTCTCAGTCCCAAGCCCAAGCATATTGTTGGATCAATCATGTTGATTTTTGGCTCTGATAGTAATGCACAGCTAATGAGTTGTGTGGTGTACATATTAACCTCAGACCTGGCAGCATTAATGCCAAGCACGTAGCAGAATCACGCTGGGGCATCAGAAAAGACATACAGCGCAGGCATCTTAATAGAGGCAGACAATTAAAAACAGTATCACAGGTTCACTGCTTGTGGGATGTAGGACTTAATCAAAGCAGGAAAAACAAAACATCTTTTGTCTGTTTGGAAAAAAAAATCTCAACATCATAAATATGCTTTATGATCTGTGAAATAGAGAGGAAAGCCTGAATGTTTAAGCAGCAAGATAATGATTTTACTACCAAAAGGGAATCTACTTTGGGGAATAGCCATTGAATAACACTAGATTTAATCTTGTTGGAGACTACCATGTAATGATTATCATGACATTTCAAGGAATTTATAAGCAATGGTATAAGTTTTGGTTTACCAACTGCATGACATGTTATTTAGCAATACTTCAGCAAAGGTCTTATATCCTTACAAGTAAAATTTCCTAAGACCAAGTGTTGAATTCCCAGAAACAGCCAGCACTGCTGATTTTGAAAGCAGCTGTTTCTGATCACTGACAAAAGTAACACTTCCTTCAAAGGAACAGATTTTGATCTCTTTTTACAAATATAAATCTAGGGAGAGACAATACATTGCTCATCAACAATGTGGAAAGATGGACAAAAATCTCAACATGCATAGCATCCTTCTCCTGGCTCATTTCCTACTTTTAGGATTAGGAAAGGAAGGAAGAGTTGCACAATGGATGCATAAAAAAGCAATGTTTTCAGTTTTGATGTAAGTCCTAAACAGCCAGCTGCAGGGAACAGGGAAACAAAGATGGAATAAATGCGATTTTCGAAGGTCGCACGCAGGTTGTGGCCCCTTCTTTATGCAATGAAAACTAATCAATAAGGCCAAAGAAACATTTCTGCTTGAAACAGAAAATCAAGTGAAATGAATGGGAAAACCTGAAGTACATAGAGATGCAATCTTTGATGTTCATGTTTGACTTTGGGTGAAGCAGTACCAAGTCCTGGCGGAAAGTGGGCATGAGGAAAGAAAAGTGGTCTCACACCCACATGAAGCATGGGGAATGTACCCTGTCAGATGTATGTACGTGTAGAGAAACTGGGTGCTGTTGTAACATCCCAGACCTCACAGCAGAACCTGTTGGAATTACACTGAATTATTTTTTTTTAGTGCTACCACATTGCACGAAAGTAATGCAGTTTTATTAGAGGTGTTGTATGTGAATATGAGAAATAAGCACAGAATAAGATCCATAGAAAAAATGCACAGTCTATTGTAGATTTTTTCTTGCTGAAAATGTCACACAAAATCATGTTTTTCTTGTGCTATAATAGTCATGTTGTTTTTTTTCCTCTTTTAATCTACTTGTGCTGGCACTTTTTGTTAATGCACAGCTTAGTCTTATTTCAGTACAGGGGATGAGAAGAGTCAGAAAGTGAAAAAGGGCAGCATTTAGATGGCATGCTGTTGAGTGAGCTATCTCTCCAGCAGGTGACATAGGGTGGTTAACTACAGCAGCTTCAGCAGGTTCCGGCTTGTTTCCAGCTCCAGTTCAAGACTGTTGAGGATCATCTCAAACACCTGGAGAGATACCTACGAATATACGTATTTCAAGTTTTTTAAAGGGAGTTTCCTCTCCTCCTTTGGAAGACTGTGTCTGCTTGTGCAGTATGCCCAGAACAGGCTGCCCAGAGAAGATCTGAATCCCTGCAGATGTTCAAGGCCCAGTCGGATGGGCCCCTGGGCAGTCTGACCCAATGAGTGGCAACTTTAAGCCATTTTATAAATCTATGATTAATAAACTTAGTGTGCGAGAAGGCAAAGAGGACATTTATTCATCTGTCTACCAGAAGGAAAGCGAGTGTGTGTGCTCAGAGCTGCTGTTCGTAGTGCAGTATCGTTTGTGTTGAAGGCAAGTGGACTTACCAGAATTTGCTGAGATGTTATTTGGATTCCCTGAAGTTCAGGTTCTCATGCAGTAGTGGTAGTCTGACTGGAAGGAAACACCTGGGTTTTAATCACTAGACACTAACAACAGCCACAGTGAGGATTCCTGAAACACAGTGTGAGCACATGGTGTTTTTGTTGGGATTTTTTTTTATACTTTTCTACTGAGCAGAGGCTGCTGTGCATGCTTGCACTTACTGATCTTGTACTAAAAATAGTTGCAGACATTGGCCAGAGTGGGCTTCCAGTATGTAATAATGGATGCAACTGCTTTTGTGTGCTTTATGCTGGAAATGTCAGTGATGTTTATGGAAACAGCTCTAAAAAGTTCACTTTGAGGAGAGGCCTGCTATGGAAATAGAAGACTACCCTTTGTTTATGGAATGAAAAGAGTAAATCGATATGAGAAGAAGCATTTTGTGGTATTCTCTCTAGCCTCATCTCCTGTCATTCTATGTGCAAGGCATTGTGCAGGGCCCTACATTAATGGAGGCTGTGGAACTTCCCAAACCTTTAAGGCCATTGTGCAAGATTGCAACATGAAGAATACTGCTAGAAACAGAGCCTGCTCCAAACTCAAACCATCTGAGCAGTGAGGAAATATGGAACCATGCATTAGTCGGTGTGTTTCTACTGTGATCTCTGCCTGTGAGAATTAAACCAAGTGGATGAGTGTAGAAGGAGGAATGCAGATTGGGGTAGGGAAAAGTGGGATAACATCGGAAGAGAGTGTGAGTATTGGTAAGGTGAAGCTGAGCTAACAGGATCCTGCAGGATGCCCACCGTGAAAGGAGTAGCTATGGGATGTTCTGCAGAGACCATGGGGCAGAGATGGGTGTACCAAATATGGTCTGGGTGGTGTTGGAGCAATCCACTATTGGAAAGGATAAGACCACCTTTCTCTGAACCCTTTATAACCTTAGAAGATTGATTCTTTGCAGCTGCAGGAAAGTTTCAAAGAGGGGAATTTTGGCTTCTCTGTGTTCTTTCACTTCAGATTGGACACAAGAGGCTGTTAGTGCTCATCAAAGGTCATGTACATCATCAGTTTCCATTAGCCTGGATACTGTTGAGAAAAACTTCAGTCTCAGCCTGCTTTAAATAATTTTAAACAGCTGCTTGGATAGCTGCAAGCACAAGCAGAAGGAATGAGTTGAGATTGTAGGATAGCATCCAAGCGAGTGAACAGTTCTGAAAAACATTTATGAGGAACCAACCATTGACTGATAGCAGTTACGGACCTGCAGCTCTCTGTGGACCTGCAGAGGGCTTCAGTGTTCAAAGTTTTGGCAGCAGAAGCATTGCAGGCTACTCTGCTGGAAAAGTGAAATACAAGAATACCAACCAGTCTCAGAGGTAACGTAGATCACAGATTGCTTCTGTACGGAGAGAGCAAATAGCCATCACATCCTGTGCCAGCCCCAGAGGTTATCAGTTCAGTGCCCAGGTTTCAGCAGCAGTGAAGGCTGTGTGTATGCGCAGATAACAGCAAAGGGAGTTCACCTCTGATCTCTTTGCCTTCTTCCACTGATCTGCTGTTCTCCCCTAAAATTCTCTATAGCTGATTTTCCCTTCTGATTTTGTCTGAGTTGTCTGAGGATGCTTGTTGTCTGAGGATGTGCTTCTGAATAAATGATGCTTTTAAAGAGGTGCTGCTTATATGCATGAAAATGTGTAATAGCTAGCCTGATTTCCGTCTGATGTAATTGAGGAGTAAATCCTTTGACATCAACAGAATTGAAAGGGTATAAATATAATTGAAGTCAGGTCCTATATTTTTAAGGCTAAGCCTAGAAAATGCTGCAGCCTATTCTCCACTCTCTCTTTTCTCTTTCAAGCCTAGTCACAAATATGAGTGTCTTAACTGGGACTCAGTCTATTTCTGCTCGGTTTAATCAAAGATCTGTCAGTAAAGAATTTTTACGAGATGAAAAGGTGAAGTCCTTCTGACCCCCCTACCTATCTTTAGAAAATCTCATTGGCTGCTGTTTCTGAAAAATCTCGGCAGCAGTTGTTCTTTTTTCCACTGGTCAGTTATGTTAAGCAGCGTATCTGTAGCTATGTTTAGTTCTGAACACAAACAGGCAGAAATGAAAGCTTTTTGGCAAGCAGCGAATATGATTTTCAACTCATTCTCACAGAATGGTGTTAATTAATAGATAGTTTTCTGACAAATAGTTAATTGTGCCTGGCTATTTTCCATATGGCTAAAGGAAGTAAGCCAACAAGGGCATAGCACTTAAAATCCCAGAAATTTTGATATTAAACTACTGGCATGATATGCAATCCAATTTGCTGTACTTTTAAAAGGAGTTCTGTGGGTATTAGCATATGACAGTATCACTGGAGTATGTTGTTTCCAATTTTCTTTTGTACACTTCTATACTGGTGTTATCAACTGAGTTACTCTTCGTATCAACATATATAAGAAGACTAGACAAACTGAAAAAGAAGCTTCAAGTAAAATATGAAGATTTATCTTCATAGTAGGAATAAAGATGGAATGAATAACTTTACAAAATTTCTCAATGTCTTTCGAGCAAATATATTTCTGATGCTGAGGGCAGAATCAGAAGAAGTAACTTGATAATATTCATACCTGTTCATCCTCTTGGGCTTTGCACTTCACTGTAGCAGCAGAAGTGATACTAAATCCCTGCAGTTTATGTTACCCTCAGCCAGTTCTTTCTGTAAGTGGCTGGCATTTGCTGGCTGCGGTGATTTATTAGCCTGCAGCAGGAAACATCCTTCCATTGATGAAATCAGTAGGATATTGAGATTGTGTATCTCTTGTGCCAAAAAGAGGTTTTTCTCTTCAGGTATGTGATATGTTTGTGAAGAGATATAAAAGTCTAATGCAGTTTGCAAGAAGTTCTTTATTTCATTAAGTTAGTTCTAAGGAGATGACCTGTAGCGTGTTGTCTGTTTATACTGACTTTGGAAATTAACTTTATTCTTCTAAAGTATTTATTCTAAAGAAATGTTCAGTTCTCAATAGAATCATCCCATGAGTAATTACATACTAAGGTTTTAGCAAAAATACGAAACACTATGAATTAAAAGCAGATAAAGAGCATTAGCTTTCAAAATTGCATAGCTTGTAGCATGTAATTTGTTGATATTTGTAGGATTTGGGTCTGTAGATTGATGGGCCTAATTGTCTGTCCTTTAGTAATCTCGATGAAATAACATGGCACAGCACTAAATCCATTTGTCCTGTGTGGCTAATTTAAAGCTCAGCGTAGATAACTGCCAAGTAGAGGGTTCTTTATGTTTGTCTTGTTCATATGGCTCTGTTGAATATTCATGTTCTCTATTAACACATGCCCTTCAAATTTGCTGCATTTTGTCACAGATCGTAGATTAATTAAACAAGTTTTTTTTTGCCGTAAACCGCAGGGCTGTGATCTTGTCAGATCTTCTAATATAAGCAGTATCAGGTCAGGGAAGGGGATATTGGAGGGCTGGAAAATGGCAGCTCACATCTTGACTGCAGCTCTAAGTCTCCTACCTTGAATCCCTTTACTAAAAGGATAGGTCATCTACTTGGAATAGAGAGATTTTATAAAAGCTGAGCTCTCATTTTTATTGTAGGTTCCTGGCCGCAATGAAAAGCTTGAAACTATGGAATGTCAGCAAAACAAAAAGTCTTGAAGGATCAGCAAAAATTAAAAACGTATTTCAAATACCAAGCAAACCTCAGACTGATTTTCAAGCCACACTTAGTATCCCCATGGGAGCTTTGGCTGACTAGAGTTGGTAATACTGGTTTCCCGTTAAAGCTGTTGTCATTTATTTTTCCAGCATTTATTTTTGCAGCATTAGCGATGCGTGTGCATTTCTTCACGCACCAGATACGTAGTGATGACAGCTATTGAGTAAATCACAGGACTCAGTGACAAACTGCAGTTATCCTCTAGATCTGAACTTTCTCTCTGGCATTCTTCCCACTTGGCCATTTCTTCTCCTGAAATTACTTTGGGAGGGTAGGATACTGACCATACTGAAATAAGAGTTTTCTATTAGTCTTGCAATACTGTAGTGATACCTGCACTCACAATATTCCCAGGATCACAACATGGGTAACAAGTTACTAATGGTAAAACTTATTATACAAGGCAACAGAATAGCTAAAATTCAGTGTTGTCCTGGTTAATTTGATATTAAATGATGTAACTGTTCGTTTCCTACCTTTACTGGCTTCCCAGGTTCCACCATGTGGGCCTACAGGTGGTCTCCAGCTCTCCCTACTAACTGCCGAGGTGGGGCCAGCTGAAAACTTACTTGGTGGCAGAGGTCTCTTGGAGCCCAGCTTGGATGGGGGGGGGGGGGGGTAGTTTGTGAAGTAGTTTGTGAAGGTCTGGCACAAATACAGAAGTTCTGTTTTTGTCCACTTACTAAAAGGATATGGACTCTAATAATTGAATGGCTTTGAAAATGACAGCCAGGTAAATAAATAATTCATTAAAAAAAAAGACAGATACATCAGCTTTGTGTTCACAGATCTTTATGTAGGCATGTAAATAAGTAGCTTTGGATTCCAAATTATGACTTCTCACCAACTTTTCCAGAAACTTGTGGCCTCCACATTGTTTCAAAATAAGCTAAATTATTAAGGATTCTATTTTTTTTTTTCTTTTAAAATAATACTTCCAATCAAAATCCCAGTTGATGAAGCTTATAGCACATAGATTTTCTCTCTTTTTAAAGATAGTGCATTTTTGTGCCAGACGTGTTGTGAATTCACTCATGTGCTTGAGGTCAATACTTGCAATGCAGTCCATCAGTGTTACTGATGAATATTGATCAATGACACAATAGACTGAAATGACACAGTATTCTGGACTGTCCTTGAAACAGCATAGTAACAATGACAGAGAAACATCTTGTTCTTTCTGTACTGCTGTCTTACTTTTTTTTTTCTTCCAGCACTTGTGATTTATAATGACCCTTGAGTGAAGTAGTTGAATCTGTCAGTCTTGGAAAAGGTATCAGTCATGAAAGGTCATCATTTCTGAGACTGAATATTAGGAAAAAACACAATAGAGAATGGCATAAAGCATCTTCTGGGACAGATTTCTGTCACTACAGTTCTAGTGTAGGCATAGATGATTACCTGTCCTTCACCAAACAGACACTGTAATCTTTTCAAATGACATTTTACATGTTTGAACCATCATTAAAAAATGCAAGCTGCTTTCAAATCAAAACTCCATTTCCTGCTTTCGCATTTGACTCTGCTGCTGACAAGTGTTCTTGAGTAGATCATTAGAAATCTAAGCATTTTTATTGGATTGAAAGGTAAAATGAGTATATCTTTTGAGATAATGGGTATTATTGCTACTTTATCCTAATCTAGCACCTACTTGATCAGCTGAAGGCAGAATCAATTGTAAATTAATGATCTTTGTAGACAGTGAGTTGAAACTGTGGTGTCTTTAAATCGATTCTGCACCTGTACAGTTACCATTATAGCCCACTGATGAGGATGAACTACCTCATAAAACACTGCAACTTGACTTGAACAGAGAAATCTGTCCACAGTTAAACTGCTGTATCAGGTAATCGTGCTTGCTCTTAGTATCCTCGACTGTACCTGGAGGAAGCTGCTTTTCTCTAGCACTAAATAACAGTATCCGTTCTTGAGCAGTTAAACAGGAGATATGGTAGATCCTCCAAATCTCCCCATCTTTTTTCTTGCCTCTGCCTGAAAGCCATTCACAAATATGATTCTTTTCTCTTGGGGCTGATCCTGATATACAAAATGATTCCGTGGACTGGAGACAAAGATGCAGAATCTTTTCTTCTGACTTTTATGGCAAGTCTGGAGGAAGAAGGCTGCTCCATTTTAAACAGAAGTAGTGTTTTTTCCTCCAGTACTAGGATTATTGTGCCGTGGATCTAGCCATTATATTGAAGACAACACAGTTGCTCATATGGCCCAGACTTGAGCTGTCTTAGAGGTACAGTCCATTCCACATATTCATGATAGTTGTAGGCAGCTATCATCAACCTTTCAATGATATTTTCATGAAAGATGTTTCTGAACGCAGGCATACAGACACCATCATTAGCAGCCTGAAGAATCCAGACGTCCCACATTCAAGCCATGTGTACTCAAAAGGCATGAGCACACAAGAGCTGCAAGTTATTTACTAATAGCAAACATCTCAGATGATCTTTAAGGTCCCTTCCAGCTTAAGCCATTATAAGATTGTATGACTCCATGATCTTCACTTTTCTCCTGAACATGCGGTACAAGCATTCTAGATTAGAGATTAGAGAGATGGCTGGTCGAAATCTAGGTGCTAACTGGCCAAGAAGGTAAGTATGTGTTATTGCCTGCACTTCTGTACTTTTGTTTCAGCTTTAACATAGCAGCTTTGTGTCCCAGTCTTCAGACTTTTCACTCACTTCTTCAATCAGTGTAACTGATAAGAAAAGCCATGAGTTAATGGTGTTTTCTTGCCTTTTTCTCCGTTTCCCTATGTCTCGTTTATAAACAGTACTTAAAATATGACCACTTTGAGCACAGGTTTTTGCCCTTCTTGAAGGCCTTGAAGGTTAGTTGAACTATAGCTAGCCTGTCCACTATATTAGCCTCAGTTCCCAGTGCCATCTGGGCTTGTTCTGACTTTCCAACCTGTCTAGCTTGACATTTATCTTCTGCACTTTTATGTTACAGGTCAGGCAGGTTTTCTTTGCCATAGCCCTTGGGTGATGAAATGTCCTTTTCCCTTCCCTACTCTCCACAGCCAGTTCTGAAAAACAATACAACGTGGAAGATAAGTAGTAAAGTGCAGATTTTTCTTCAGAAGTCATTTTGTTCAACCCTGTCTTTTCAGGAGTGGAGCTTTGGTATTTGCAATGCTTTTCCATCAGTGCCCTAGTAAATTACCACTACTTAATTTCGGAATTCCTCTCGGCCATATTCTGGTCTGAAGAAATCACTATAGAAGAAAATATCTTTTACTCAGAAAACACAAGAATTCTTTTCGAAACATAAAGAATTTCTTTCTTTCATCTGGCATGAAAGTGAGTCAGTGTCTTGAACAAATGATGATCCGTTTACCATATCTACTCAGCCTGTTACTCTGCCCTGGCTGTATTCTTGACATTATCTCACTAAAAAAGAGTTCTTATGGACCTTCAAATCTCTACTTCATGCACATTAAAGTGATCTTAGGTCATGGCGAAGATTTCTAAGATGCACAATTTACCTTTTCTTTTTCTTACTTTCTGAGTCCTCCACAGTTAGATGTCTAGGCATTTATTTATCCAGTTTCCCTGGATTCATGTATCAGGAGAAGAAAGAGGAGGATATCTTTTACTGAGGATGGTGAGACACTGACACAAACTGTCCAGAACAGCTGTGGATGCCCCATCCCTGGAGGCATTTAAGGCCAGGTTGGATGGGACCCTTGGCATGATCTGGTCTGATCTGGTGAGTTGGAATTGGATGTGCTTTGAGGTCCCTTCCAACCCAAATCATTCTATGATTCTAGATAAAAGCTAGAGCTGTTTGGAAATCAAATTTAGTCTACAGTTGGAACATGGGCTTGTAGCTATCATTGTACTCTTGTGGTTGGCTGTGTTAGTTTTGACTAAAGCTGGCATGTGTCTTGTCATTTTAAAGGACATGTAGAAGAAGTTCAATCTTGAATAAATCTGCTTCATGAATGGGTACTGTTTTCATTTTCATCAGTGCTCGTAGCTGTAGTTAAAGATGTGTTCCAGGTCGCACTGGGGAGAGGGTTGGGATCAGTGTGGTCCTCCTGCTGCTCTGTCTGTTCACACAGCATCAGAGCCAAACATGTACATCACCCAGTAGCTGCCCAGTGCTCAAAGGATGCAATATTGTGCCCTTTGTGGGATTTTCTTTGTGTGCAGTAACTAATCCAAATCTGATAACATAGAAACACATGTGTAAGTAGCCACTGAGGTCAGAGAGAGAAAAGAACAAAACCAGTCATATTTTCGTTAGCTTTCTTCCTTGTTTCTTTTTTTAAAAAAACAACACTCATACTATTTCCAGGATGTTCACATCCTGAACCTGAACCTCTAGGTAGGAACTAGGGGAGCAAACTCTCCGCCAGTATAAGGGCGGAGCAAACCCAAGACCACCTCATGAGAGTTAATGTGTACAAGTCCATGGAGCATGTAACCCATAGAGCTGGATAATGTGGTTACCAAGCCACTATCCATCATATTTGAAAAGTTCTGGCTTTCAGGTGAAGTCCCTGGGGACTGGAAAAAGGAAAACATCATTTACAAGAGAGGGAGGAAAGACGACCCAGGGAACTACGGACCAGTGAGTCTCACCCCTGTGCCTGGAAAGATCAGATCCTCCTGGAAGATATGTTAATGCACGTGAGGGATGAGTGGGTGATTAGGGACAGCCAGCGTAGCTTCACCAAGGGAATGTCATGTCTGACCAATCTGGTGGTCTTCTGTGTTGGAATGAAGGCATCAGTGGGAAAAGGGAAGGCAACTGATGTCATCCACCTGGATTTCTGCTAGGACTTTGACACGGTCCCCCACCACATCTTTATCTCTAAATTGGAGAGATAAGAGATTTAAAGAGTGGACTATTCAGTGGTTAAATAAGTAGTTCAAAAGTTGTAGTCAGAAGGTTGTGGTCAATGGTTGTGGTCAATTGTGTCCAGGTGGAGGCTGGTAACAAATGGTGTTGGGTGGTGGAGGTGATTGTCCCTCTCTACTCTGTTCTTGTGAGGCCCCAGCTGGAGTACTGCATAAAGAAAGATGTGGGAGCTTTTGGAGGGCGTCCAGAGGAGGTCCACAAAGATGATCCAAGGGCTGGAGCACCTCTCTTATGCAGAGACTGAAAGAACTGGGCTTGTTTAGCCTAGAAAAGAGAAGGCTGCAGGGAGACCTCCTTGGGGACACTCAATGTTTAAATGGAGTTTATATAAACAGGAAGGGAATCAACTTTTTACAAAGGTAGATAGTGATAGGAAGAAGGGAAGTAGTTTTAAACTAAAGGAGGGGAGGTTTAGGTTAGATGTCAGGGAATTTTTTTATTGAGAAAATGGTGAGGTGCTATAACAGGTTGCCCAGAGAGGTTGTGGATGCCCTGTCCCTGTAGGTATTTAAGGTGAGGTAGGATGGGGCCCTGGGCAGTCTAACCTAGTACTTGATCTAGAGGCTGGCAACCTTGCTTGTAGCAGGGAGGTTGGAACTTAATGATCCTTGAAGTCTCTTCCAAACCAAGCCATTCTATGATTATATGATTCTGTGGCTCTATGATTTCCTGTTTAAAACTACTAAGTACATATCTTAACTGAGCGTGTGGTGTGGGAGGTGTTGATATCCCCTGCCTATGGCTGTCACTTACGCCCACTCTTGCATTGAAAATTGCCTGCCATCAAATGAGCTTGCAGAAGTATAAGCATTGTTGCATATGCTGCTGTTGGCATGTTATATTTTTGCCTTGCTGCTATTCATCTCGGAAAAATACTTTGCAGTCCCAGCTGTTATTTTCAAGAACTGACAAGTAGGTTTCTGTAAGAGAATCGAATTTATTTTGAACATGGACGTAGTCCTTCATCAAAAGAAAATGAAACTACAAGAAATACGTAGCAGAACATATCCTAGCCTGTGTTAAAGCTGACTTTTGACAGCACTGAGAGATTTTAAGTGAAGGAAGACTGGAAAATGGCAAGAAAAATGTTTCAGAAAATTCTTTCAGGATTGCTTTTCCCATGCAGTGTGTGCAGGGGTATTTTAACTTCTGGATTTGAGGGATACAGAGGAGGGGAAAGGACATTAAAACACTAAGTGTGAATTTGTTACCTTGCAGTTCCCTGAGTACCTGCTGCAATGGAGTCTGCTGGCAGTACATAATTTGTTTATTAAACAAAGAATGTGATTGAAATGTCCCTTTTGAGTTAATGAAAATGTAAAACAGCTTCCCAGAAAAGACTAAGGCCTCTAATGTGATTTTCTGCAAGACTCATAGATTAAAGGTATTCTTTCATCCATTCCTGACAGCCTGAAGAAGATGAGAAACTGAAATTCAAAGGAAATCCTTACAAAAGGAAGACCTGGTAGATGAAAATACTAAGGTCCGAACTTTTTCTAAAAGGACATATCTCCAGTGAGCTGCCTGTTGGATATAGATCATTTACACTGACTTTGCACTGCAAGCCTGCGGCATATCATAGAATATCTAATCATAGAATCATAGAATCAAATAATCATAGAATCACAGAATGGCCTGGGTTGAAAAGGAACACAATGGCCATCTAGTTTCAACCCCCCTGCTGTGTGCAGGGTCACCAACCACAGACCAGGCTGCCCAGAGCCACATCCAGCCTGGCCTTGAATGCCTCCAGGGATGGGGCATCCACAGCCTCCTTGGGCAACCTGTTCCAGTGCCTCACCACCCTCTGTGTGAAAAACTTCCTCCTAATATCTAACCTAAATGAAGGTGGATCTCCTCTGGTATGATACCAGGCTCAGCTGAGCTGAGCTGAACTGGCCATGGAGAGGGGCGCTGGTCCCTGTTGCTACCATAACAGTGTCCAGAAGACCAGTGAAAAATGTGCTGAAGCATTTTGTTGTGGCAGATGAGGAGTACTGATTTTATTATTATTTTTTTTTTTACCTCTTGCCCATCAGGATTGGAACATTCTGACATTCTAACATTCTGACTGTGGAAAAGTTTTGAGTTTGAAATATTTCTTAGGGCAGATGATCCTTATGTTGGCCTGCAACACAGATAAACGTGCTTGGAATCACACACGCAATTGGGAGTTGGGATGCATTGGGCCCAGTGCTGTTAGCTGGTCAGGGGAAGAGATTGTCCCATTCTACACTACACTTGTGCAGCCTCATATGGACTGCAGTACAGAAAGGAACATAAAAGGAGGGCTGCAAAGATGGCAGGGGGTCTAGAGGGGAAGGCATATGAAGAGTGGATAAAATCACTTGGTTTGTTCCACCCTGAGAAGAGGAGGCTGAGAGGAGTCTGCATGGTGGCCTGCAGCTCCTCCCAGAGAGTGAAAGGGCAGCAACAAGGCCCAAGGAAGCAGCATGAAGCTGTGTCAGAGAAGGGTCGGATTAGGAAAAGGGTCTGCACCAGAGGGAGATGGGCTTGGAATGGGCTGCCCAGGGCAGTGGGCTCAGCCCTGAGCTGCTGGAGTTCAGAGAGCTCTGGAGTTCTGTACAATGTTTTCAGACATAGGGTCTGATTTTTGGGCCATTCTTTGTGGAGCCAGGATTAGTACTCAGTGGTCCTTATGAAATTCCAACTTACGATATTCTGTGGTTCTGCGATTCTAAGAATTTTACTACAAGTGACAGAATTCTGCCAAGTTTTGCCAGCCCTAACCATCATCTAAAAGGGTGCCTCTAAAATGTTTCTCAAGTGATGCTTAAATATACTCTTAGAGAAACATTTCATGTTATATTTCAGATTTTATATCTTTACTATTGGAACAGATCTTTCTCTTAGCTGTCAATAAGCAGCACACTTTCTCCTCTTGGTTTGAAATTTCTTGTTTTACTCATGGTTGGTATGACCCTGTTGCTTGATCTGGATTAATTTACCGTGCTGATTTGTTCTGAATGTGCCCTGTAGGCTAATGCTGTATTTGCAGACTTTGTTTTTCCTTTGTAAAATTTGCTGTTACTATCTGCAGGACAAAATGTTCTTTTTGACACCTTACAGAAGTGCCCACTGCCTGAGAAACAACACGGCATCAGCTGTTAGACCCTGATGCAAACCTGTTTGAAATCAGTGAACAGTAATGCAATTCAAGGTTTTAGGGAAAGGCAGTATCTTGTATTAGATCAGCTGTTACACTTGGAAAAAACAGACACGCTTTCAGATGCACAAACCCTTCTTCAGGTACGGCTTCAGGCAGCAGTATTGCTTACACCAGCGTTCCTTACAAATGAGACAGCTATAGTCTATAGTTTATAAAAATGTGATTGAAAGCGTGTGCATCACAGGGCTCTTCTCCTGGGCAGTGCTCCTTGAAGGACGTGGGCAAACACTGTTCCCCTCTCTTCCCTGACGGTCGTTCCCTTTGGAGGGCTGTGAAGGTGTTCAGAGGGCTGGGGCACCTCTCCTACAAGGGAAGGTTGAAGGAGTTGAGTCTTGTTCAGCTTGGAGAAAAGAATGCTCCAGGGAGACGTCATTGCAGCCTTCTAGTACTTGAAGGGGGCTTATAAGGAAGGAGACAAACCTTTCACATGGGCAGATAGTAATAGGACAAGGAAAATGGTTTTAAATTAAGAGAGTGGAGATTTAGACTGGGTATTAGGAGGAAATTCTTTGCTCAGAGGATGGTGAGGCACTGGCACAGCTGCCCAAAGAAGCTGAGGTGCCCCATCCCTGAAGATGTTCAGGGCCAGGTTGGATGGGGCCCTGGGCAGCCTGAGCTGGTGGATGGCAGCAGAGGGTTGGAGCTGGATGAGCTTTAAGGTCCCTTCCAAACCAAGCCATTCAGACATTCCTGTTGTATGCTTTATAAGAGATGCATCCTACAAGGAGAGGTTGGATCAGATCACTTCAGGCAGAGCTGAGCAAAAGCCATCAATTCCTTAAGGCAGAGGAACTTCTTCATAGTCACCATGTCTTCGAGAAGGACAAAAGCCAAGCTGTGGGTTTCGCTGTGCAGGTTGTAAATGCAACATCCACTAGTTTCTCAGCTAGAATATCTGGCTCCTAATATTTAAAGCAGTTGTGTGAACAGCTGGCAAAATGAGTTGTATTCCCTTTCTTGTGGTTGGTTTACTGGGACCAGTGTTTCCCAACCATTCTAGACTCTCAGTTGGCTGACCAGCCACTTAATCACAGAACTTGTGTTTGAAAATACTGCACAGGTGGGATAGTTCTGTGGGAAAGCTGTGAGCAGGTTGTTTGTGGTCACAGAATTAAAAAAAAAGACAAAAAAAAAAAAAGTAATGCCCCATACTCTGTCCTCTTACTCTTAGTTTACTTTTTAAAATGATATAAGCCAAGAATCTTTGGCTTAAGCTTAATATCTGACTTAGATGTTGGTTTTCTTGTGTGAAGCTTTCCTACAGCTGGCTTGAGATCCTCTAAAAGATCAGAAATGCGTTGGAATCTGTCTTATGCAAAATAAGAATGTTTCAAATGTGCTTCTCAGTCTGAGGCTATCACTTAAAGCACATGATACTTGTGGATCTCAATCACCATTCCTGGTGTGTCATTTCCAGCCTGGCCAATCTTTGATTTCTCTCTTATGTAAAAAAGATGATTTTTTTTTCTCTAGCAAATGATGTGCCCGGTGACACAAATCTGTGCCAAATAGGTTGGCATGACGAATAAAACACATGTTAGACAGCTGCTTCTCTTTGCTGGGCAAAGTTTTAATGGAGGACAACCAGATTCTCTGGAGAATCTCATAATTTGTTTAATTTTCTTTAATACACAGCCAAGGTATTTGGGTTTTAGATTGTGGGTTTTAGATTGTGAGCTTGTTTCTGTGTAATGTGATGTCTTTTCTTGCATGTGAACTAAAAGAAAAGTGATTCATTTGTGAAAGTCAAGACCCTTTTGTGTTCCCATCTATTTTAAGACACCAGATCAAACTAAGTAAAAAGCAGAATCCTCATAGCCATGTGGCCATGTGTGGCCATGTGGACAACAACATGCCTGAGCTGCAAAACAGAATTCCACATCTGGATTCTGCAGCTGGTAAAGGGCTTTGATGTCCCAATTACTTGACACTGTCTACAAATGGGTTTGAAATGTGGATGCAAATCCATTTCTGAGTCAATGCTTCAGATCAACCCTATGCTATAAACTGACATCTGTAAAACTATGGGGAGTGAAAGTAATGAAAAAGTGAACTGCAGAGGAAAGAAGCAAACCCATCTGCTCCCAAAACAGTATTTTTTTACTACCTGACATTGTTAAATAATAATGATGATGTAGTTTTTAGTAGTTTTGAACCCAGAAACAACATCAGTAGTGTCTAGCACTCATTGGCAGCTGCACATGAATGGTGCTCCTTGTAAATATACATTTAAGGTCCTTTTATGCATACCACAGCTAAACAACAGCCAGTCTCAGTGTTCTTCTATTACTGCCTTTATGGAGCAGGCTGTAATGAATGAAGGCTGCAGGGAGGTTTGGAATAGTGTTGTCAACGAGAACAGCAGATTTCGTTGTGCTTTACTCCCATTTCTGCTGCATCTGGCTGTGAGTTCATGTTGGAGATGTCAAAGTGCCGAAGAAGAAAAACTCACTCACTGTCTTGTCCAGGGCTCAAGATGTTCATGTTGTCAGGCTTTGCACCATGGTAGTTTTGTCTCATTTCATTGAAATGTTCCTTTTTTTCAGGTGCCAGGAGACAACGAGAAGCACTGGAAGCCAGTGTTAGTGGTCTTGACAGAGAAGGACCTCTTAATATACGAGAGCATGCCACGCATGAAAGAGGCTTGGTTCAGCCCTCTGCACACCTACCCCCTCCTAGCCACCAGGTACCTGTTCTTTTTGATTACTGCTACAAAAGTATTGGGAATGGTTGATCAGCCAAGATCAGGTACAGCGATTGTACGTACATCTGTAGATCACATCTGAAATGCCGTGGCTTGGAAATGAGATTCTTCTTGAATGGGAGAATGTGTTCAGCCTAACTGTTCCTCCTCGCTTCTCCTCCACTTCAAGCGCTGGCCAAAGCTGATTGCTAGAATCGCACTGGTAATGAATGCAGTAGTTTGGCCCAGGTTGGAAGTGCTGAAATAGTTGAGAGTTTGATCTCCTGAGATTCCTATCTCAGCATTCAGACGTGAGGAATCTGCAGAAGCATTCACATTTCCAGCTAATTCTCCAGAATGACAAATGGGAAATTGTTGCCTTGGGTTGGACATGATAATGTGCAATGTGGAAGTACTGTGTCCATAATCTGGGGCTTCTGGGGTCTTGCATGTATGATATAGTTTCAGTATGTGTTCTAGCCCTAGGAAGTCTTGGCTTTTTTAGTTTAAAATGGTGACCTTGAAAGACACATTTTTCGAGGTTGGAAATAACCATCTCCAGTATTTCGAATCTATCCATCAACACTAATTCAGATGGAGTTTTCCCATAGTTGTCTTTATACGGTGGAAACTGTCTGTGCTTCTTGAAGTGAATCTTAATCACATTTCTCTGCCAGTGTGGTCAAAGGGCTTGAGAAAGAGCTGCTACTGCATTGTTTTGGCTTCGCTGCAGGCCACTATTATACCATTTCAATGAGTTTTCTTTCAGAAGAGCTGATAGCACATTGCCAAAAGCAGTGGGTCTTTTACTGCTCTCTCATTAGTTCATTTTTGTTCTCAGTCTCTTCATTCCCTTCCTAAATGAGCTGAGACTTTACTACTGAACCATTGTAATTTCTTTTTTGAAGTTGCATTTGCTAAATTAATGATTGTTTTGTCCTGATCAAGCTACCCATGATGGCACTTTCAAACTTACAGGAAGCCAAGTTGTGCTTTACCCTCTTTTACCTTAAAATGAGGTGAGAGGCCAATGCTTTGCAGTTTGCAGCCTGCTGTGCCTGGTGGCATTGAATGTTGACAATTCCAGTGAAATCTGTCAGTTCCAATTGACACTGAAAACTAGGTAAGGTGTTGGAGCAGGAGATTGTGTCTGGGTGTGTCACTGGACTTTGATGTGATGTTGAATGGCACGTGGTGTTGTGTTACCACATGGTAATTACACCTCTGTGAGAATGTGCCAATGCCAGCAGTAATTTATTGCTCCTCCTGTTGCAACATCCTGCCTTGCCAGCGTGTGTTTGGCCCAGCAGGAAGGGAGTTCTGGACATGATCAGTGAGAGGTGGATGGAACTGAGTTTGTAAATAGGAATATTTCTGCATACTTCTCTGCTCTTTTTTCGAACTGCTGGAGAATCATAATGTGGATCATGAATCTTGCATGAGGGGAAGAAACACCAGGAATTCCCTGGGAGTGATGCTTCAGTAGTACATTGTTGCTGCTCACTGTGGGCCACACAGAGGATGGGGGATGTTCAGCTGAACCTGTTTCTTTATGAGTTCCCCATCCTGTTTTAAAGAGTGTAAGTTATCTGACCACATTCCTTCTGTCCCAAAACAAGCTTTGCTGCTTTTCATGGAAAACCACCAGCAGAACATAGTGCAGCTCCTCCCTATTGCTTCAGGGTGTCATCTGCCAGCAGATCTGAGTCCTCTTCATTCAAGTGGCAGAAGATCCTACCTGTGGTCAGCACAGTGCAGGGACACCATGATTGCCATGTCCTGACCTCCAGCCCCTCCTTTTGGCTGGACCCAGGTGGCTGCTGATAACAGCCTGTGTATGTCCTTTAGCGTGTCTCAGGTGTGGGGCAATCACTAATTTCTAAATTGTAGCTTGCAATAAAAGGCAATTCAGCAAAGTCAGTTTACTCTGGTGGATCATCCTCCTGCCAGGAGCAAAGTGTTCTTTGCTCTCAGAAGATTAGGACTACAACTCCATGGCCTTCTGACCTCCACACACCTGTGGAGCTGCCCAAGTCTCATTATAACCCTTTAAAATTTCAGTGTAATGAGCTCTGCACGTGTATACCTGTCCTACTGCTTTGTCACTGCTAGGAAACACCTGTGCCTTGCTTTGCCAGTTTGTTCTCTTAATCAGCCCCGAATTGGCCTGAGGTTACCAGTCAGTTCACCCTTCCCCTACCTGCCCACACATCATCCTGTGCATCTTCATCCAATCTCATCTTGGGCATCTCCAGGGATTGGACATCCACAGCTTCTCTGAGCAGCCTGTTCCCGCGCCTCACCGCTTTCATAGTGAAGAATTTCTTTGTTATGTCTAGTCTAAATCTCCCCTCTTTTTCCATCTTTCTTATAAGTACTTTTCAAGTATTAAAAGGCTGCAATGAAGTCTCCACAGAGACTTCTCATCTCCAGGCTGAACAAGCCCAGCTTCTGCAGCCTATCTCTATAAGGAGAGGCTCTCCAGCACTCTGATCATCTTCATGGCCCTCCTCTGGACTTTCTCCAGCAGCTCCATGTCCTTCTTGTGCTGAGGGTCTCCGTTGGATACAGGGAGTACTTAAGAAAACTTTCTTAACGTTCCAGTAGTTTTCAAGTATTTACAGGTGGAACTCAGAGGCCAAGGCAGCATGTTTTCTAGATCTGTGGTGGACACAACAGGATGGGCTGTATTTTAGGCAGAGCAGGTTCTACAAAAATTCAGTATGCAGGTGAAGCACTGGGTTAGACTCTCTAGAAAAAAAAGTACAGTCCTCAGCACTGGGGCCGGAAAGGATGGATGGCAGTGCCAGGAGTGTGTTGACACGCACACAACATCCAGCCCCCTGTCTGTGATTTAACAAACAGGTAGAAAAGGTAACAGAAATACCAAAGACGACATCTAGAACTGAGCCGCAGTCTGATAAATACAGATGAATACTTAAATCCTCAAGGTCTGCAATAACTGATGATAGTTCCCCTAAATCATTATACCTAGTGTTGTGGATGCTTTTGATTAAAACCCTGCAGGATTCTGATTTTATGTGCTGTCACACCAGGTACTTATACCAAGAAAATATACATGGTTTGCTGTCAGTACTGACTGCTCTGTTCATGCTGATGATTACCCTCCTTGTGACATGTTTTTTCATCCCCTCTGTGCATCGATCAGTGCAATTGAGAACTTTTCACCTGGAAAGTTTGCAGACCACATGTTGTAATCTTGGCTGCTCCCATCTTTCAGATTTTTATGAGTCCTTGGGAAAACATTTTTGCTTAGCTAATGCATATTTGAAAAGCTGCTGAAACTGGAAAACTTCAGTGCCAGATACTGCACAGAGTCATGCTTAATCTACCCAAGACATAATGAGGAGAGAAAATTGAGAAATGGTAGAAGGATTACAGTCCTCTTATAGTATTTCAATAAGCAGAATTTCAACGTGCCCTTTCTGTTTGTTGATAAGTTTGCCTTCAACCTACGGATGCTATTAAGATCTAAAAATATTTTCTAGGTAGCTTTGTGTGGAATATAAAAAATAGCTCAAATAAAACTGAGATGAGAAGATGTAAATTGTTCCTTTAAGTCTCTGCACCAGGAGGCACAGCAGCTGGCTCATAGCCCTGACTCCAAGGACCTTTTAGTCATAATCTGTTTCCATGTTTCCCTATGCCTGAATAAGGAATAACAGTGCCTCCCTACAGCATGGGAATGGGGGCTTAAGCCTTTCCATCCTAAATGTCTGCAATCAAATTGCATTATGTATCATATCAGATAAGAAAAATAAGCACATGTTGCACTCTGATCCGAGATCAAATATCTCAAGTAACCATTGTGCAAAGCTGAGTTCTGTAACCAGAAAATATTAGAGCAGTTTGATGCTTGATGCCAGTATAGATTGCAAATATGTGGTGATTATGAGCACAGGACAGTCTGGGTGACTTACCTACGTAAATCCAACTTTTTACATAAACATCCCGTCATTACAAACACTGCTGAGAAGGATCTGAGAGTATTGGATGGGAAGCTGGACATGAGCCACAGTGTGTCCTCACAGCCCAGAAAGCCAAACGTATCCTGAGCTGCACCGAAAGAAGCACTGCTGCATGTGCAGAGGTTTGCAAAGGGGACAGCTGCCCAGAGCGGGTTTCAAATAGTAAGTTAAGGGTTAAGGAGTGGTTTCAACCTAAGAAAGGTCAGATTATAGTGGTGTGTATGAACTTGTAGCATAGCCTCCTGAGATCAGTCTCCAGCGAGCAGCTGAACACTTGCTGTGAATGTCAGTCCTGGTTTCAGTGTCCTTTTGAAGAGACCGCTGGATTTCGCTGTGTTGCAGCAAATGTTTGAAATTCTCATAGCCTTGCAGTGCAGTGTAGGTCTCAGAGAGTCTCCCCCAGCACGTCGTGCTGGCGTGCACACACCTCGCTACCGCACACCTGCAAAGAGTAATGCCAAAAAGGTCCTCAGAGCCCAGAGAGACAAGGGAACAATTAGAGAACATCAGCAGGTGCCACGCTGGCTCCCTGGAGCGGGCAGAGAGCTGAGTTTTGCTGCATGCTGTGTGAGCAGCTCACACCACGAGCAATCTCCTGTGCCCTCTGGCAGCCCTGCGGCTCTGGGTGGGAGCGCTCGGGGATACCTGCGTGGAGCTGAGTACATCCACGCTGGTGGTGCTGCAGAAATACCAGCAAATGTTCCCCTGCCTGTTTGTGCAGTTTGGTATAATGTGAGTGAGAAGGCTGCGAGAGAATGGCTCTCAGATGTCAGATGTGGCCAACATACTTTGATTTGTGAAGTACGTCTCCATTCTATTCATACGCTGAAAAGTTTGACTGCAATGGATAATGCATGAAGATCTGGGAATTTGGGGTGTTTTTGAAAGGAAATAAAACCTTTGAACCATCTGTGACGCAGTCGGTACCTAAAGTAGAGAATAATTTTTAGCACAGCTCTTGAAGCCTGTACAAAGGAGCTTCATCTCTAACAGCAAACTGCGACTTGCCTCCCAGCCCTCCTGGTGGTGGGTGATGGAGGAGGAGGCTCAGAATGCACAGAAATTCTCTGACTCCTGAGTGTGAGCAAACCTGAAAGGGGATGCCTGCTGGGCACAATGCAGATCCCAGGTATGGATTGCCAGGGAATCTGGGAAACGTTCAAATGTCTTATGGTTAATATTCCAGCAACTGAAAAAATGAAGGTTGTTGTTCTTCTTTCCTTTTTGCCTTTCTTTTTCCTATTGAAACAGCTACTTTATGATGCCAGCTAACCTTCCAGATGTAAAACAATAATTTGAGGGCAAACAGTATTCAGCAGATAATGCATAAAGCCTAATGTTCCATGCTTCAGCATATGTTCTACTGCCGTGTTATGTATGTATTTTATAGTCTCATACAAGTATATTGTTTGCCTACAGAAAAGCAAGCAGGGGTAGAAATTAAGTTTTCAGAAGAATTTCCCAAGTCCCATTTTGTGGCTCTTCTGAGGGCTGGTGCCTGGAGCTCACAGTGTGGCGAGCTTCTCCAGTTCATTACTCTCAGCTGAATCAGTGCTAGAATTCTCTGGATTCTATATTCACAGTCCCATGCTTCTGCAGGAAAAAAAGCAAGGATAGTTTTTAATAGGAATGAAATATTATGAAGTGTTGATTTTCTCTCCCAAAAACATTTTGTGCAGTCAGTGTTGGCTGTGATGGACCAACCTTCCAAAATCACGGGAGAAGAACAGCTGGTGCCAGGCAAAGAAATTTTAATTGCAGCAAAATGCAACAGAAGTTTGGGGTTACAAATAGCTGCAGCGTTTTGCATTTTACAGGTACCTTATGGGAGAAGTATACACAAGGCAGCACATGGCATCTGCGTATTTTACAGAACTTCAGCCTTCATGGGAATCATTACTTTTCCATTTATCGTAGAGTTTGTCTGCATATGTTTAAGTTTTATGGCAAGAGCAGCTTGACAGTATCCAACCGCTGCGGCTGAGTGAACATTTCCATCTGTCACCAAACCCATCACCACAACCAGAAGGTGATTTCTCTCACTTGCTTATCCAGAGGAGTGTTGTGGGCAGTTGGTGAGGAAGTCCTGGCCCTCTGCAGCATCCCCACCATCACCTGCCTGGCTGGTTGCCTCGGTACCCTCTTCTGTGGACCTTCACCCTCTGAGTATTAACTGTCACTTCAGGTTTATGTTTAGAGATGTGAGTTCGCATACTCCCAGCGACATGCATTTAGGGATGGACAAAATAGTTTTACTCGGGGAGTGATTTAATTACAGTGCTCTGTAGTGATGGTCCCAAGGCCTCTGTGGAAGCAGCTCAGTGCTTATAACACTGTGTTAAAGTCACCAGTGTATATCCCAATCCAATTTCAGGTTGGTGCATTCTGGTCCAGGAAAAGGCTCACCACAGTCTGGGGTGGATTTGTCCTTTGCAACCCGTACTGGTACGAGGCAAGGGATCGAAACACATCTGTTCAGGACGGAGACAAGCAGAGACCTCTCACTGTGGACAAGGAGCATCGTGCAGGGCTGTCACAATTCTGCAGAGCTCATCACAGAAATCACAACATGTGAGTAGCAGACACAGCATTGCTTCTTCACACGTCTTAGTTTGTTTCCCTGCCAGCCCTAGCTGGTGTGATACCTGCAATCAGTACTGCAAAACAAGGACACAGTCATTGCCATTCTGACATTTCATCTTGTTTTCCTCACATGGTCTCAGACACAAGTCTGTAGTCAGTTGTGTTGGTCTGTGTCATGGAAAACAAATTCCAGAGGTTTGTCCAGAAACCTACAGAAAAGAGCACTATTTTTATAAAAGGCTCTGGGCCTTTTAGGCTACACCTTTTCCTTGAGTGCCCCAAGGATTTATAAGTCATGTCACAGAACCATAGAATGACTTGTGTTGGAAGGGAAATCAAAACACATTGTGTTCCAACCCCAATACTACACCACAAGCAAAGCTGCCACCCACCTTTTAAGGCCATCAGGCCTTAAAAGCCTGTAAAGAGCCTTAGTTATCAAAGGAGTTCACAGGAAGAAAGAGAGAAAGAGAATTTGGGATGTAAATACCCAAACCTTTTTAATTTGGATCATGGTATGTTTCAGAGCTGAGGGAATGATGCAGACTTTTGCTGCAATTGCTATTATATACTATTATCTGGGCCCTTTTTCAATTACTGTGACACTAATGAAGACTCCAGAGTGTCTTTGTGTTTGTCAGAATTCTGCAGGGATAGTCTTTCAAGCTTCTAATTGTGTCACGCACTGTGCGACGCATTCATTGAGTTTGGCTCTGTCACACAAGAATAGCTGTGACTGTCAGGGCTTGGGAGGAAGAAATGCCATCTCGAGCCATCTTCAGAAAGCTGCTTTGGGTCAGCACGTAGATGTGCACTGCTACAGGAAAAATGCAGTGAGTAAACATAAGAACTGACATTGGCCATGTTACTACCAAGCAGAATTGTAATCCTGAAAGTAGACGACAGCTACAAAACTTGCCTGGGCCACACTCAGCAGAACAACTCCAGTTGATTATCCAAATCTAAGATTAGAACATGATTAACCCAGTTCTACAACAGCTTAGTTTCCACAAGATACTGTTGACATCACATGTAAAATGCAAAGTTGTGCAGCCAAATTGAATTTGTTACTTTTAAGAGTGCTACAGTCTGAATTATGTTTCCTTGTTCAGCTTGCACATACAAAAGCCAGGAGTGCCGTTTGACCATCCATTACGAACATGGATTCTCTCTTACAACTGAACCACAAGACGGTGCCTTCTCTAAGACAATTGCACAGTACCCCTATGAAAAACTGAAAATGTCCTCAGATGATGGGATAAGGATGCTTTATTTAGACTTCGGAGGAAAAGATGGAGAAATTGTAAGTAGTGCATTTAGCAGGGATGCACGTTTCCATCTCTTTGATGGTCCCTAAGGCTGTGGAGGTGGAACAGCGCTAACAGGAGCAGGCCGGTGTGGTTCCAATAGCAATATGTAGATGCCATGTTTCCAGTGCAGCGTGATGATATGGCTTTAGAAAGAGACAATCTAAAGATAGAAAAAGGTAGAATACTGCAAGGAGAGATGAATTATTACTTATATTTACAAAAATATTGTATGTCTGTATAGCCAGATGTTAGAATGTTTATATGTATCCACTGCCCTTTTTAAATGATTGTGGGTAGAACAGCTGAAGAATGAGATGTTATTAATAATTTCAGCATGCACATATGTCCTTGATCTAATGTGACAAACTGGTTTAGATGCTCTTAAAAATCTAATTGTGGGAAAAAATGGGGATTACAGATGTAGTGCAAACCGTCTGCTTAACTCTTAAAGTTAGCTGTCACATAACCTAAAAATGTTTATTCCTACACACAGTTTAGATACCATAAATTATATTTGCAAATATGTTTTTTTTCTGGCCAAATCTTCTAGTGGTTCCAGAGCATATTGGCTACTGAATTCTTTATATCATTTGATAATATACATTCTGTAAAGTGTTTATTCTCAGCCTGTTGGAGCAGCCATGCACAGTCAGGTCGTGGTACAGTGTTTTGGCTTCAGCAGTGACCAAGAGCAGATACATAGGGAAAAGTATGAGGAGGAGGTATTGGACACAACAGTCACACCACCATCCCTACTCCTGAAAACATGGAGGGTTTGAAACTCTTAGAAAAGAGCTTACAGCACTGGAGTCAGTGTTAGCTGCTTGCCCAGGTGGATATAAGCCCAGGGGCACACAGATCTCATCTGCTCTCAACGTGCTTCTTATTTCCTTAGTGACTTAAATATTTGCAGCTGCATGCAAAGAAAAAACAGTATGTTGTAATAAAGGGTTGTTATTAATAGAAGTCTGTTGAAAATACCAAACAGCAGTTAATGTAGTAAATGCTCCATAAATTACTGGTTGCTTGAGCTGCAATCTAGTCTAATTATTTTCAACTTGATTTCTTCCTTTAATTTCAGCAACTGGACCTTCATTCCTGTCCAAAACCAATTGTGTTCATCATTCATTCCTTCCTGTCGGCTAAGATTACAAGACTTGGTTTGGTGGCATAAATGGGATACACACATCTGTTTCTTCAAAGAAAAGTGGAGCAACCACACATCTGAAGTACAGTCATCATTGGCAACCTGTAGCAGCAAGCAGTCTGCACCAGACTGGGGTTCCCAGTCCTTGGTCACTCCTGTCAACCTTTCAAGACTAAATTATGATCAGCTGAAGAAGTGGCATGACAAGGAAAACAATGTAAATAGTGGGATTTTAAAATCCCTTATCAGACAGTAAAAGAGTGTAGACCGTATGTGTAAATATTTCAGAATCATAAATCGTGCTTATTTCAACGTGCTGGCTAATACAGAATAAGTAAAGGGCTAAGCTAAAAGTATTAGCTAAGCTAATACAGAATAAGTAAAGGAGTGGGAATTGGCTGTGATGCAAACTCACAGTTCTTGGAGTGGAAGTTCTATAAACAAGATTGTCCCAACGCCTAGAAGTCACATGTTGGTTCTTCGAACCTTTACACCACTTGCAGAATTTCTTGTGAGAAGCCATTAGAACATGTTGCTGCACACCCAGCAGAGCACGCAGACAGCCTCTTGAGCAGTGTGCTCCAAAGCAATACTGAGGTGGTCAGTGACCAGCTGCACAGTGCCTGCTGAGGGGTCCTTTCAAGTTAAATGATAGAGACATCTTGTGTACATTCCTAGCAATGTAACTGATGCAGCACTACCTGTAGGGAAGGCAGCAGGGCAGAGGCAGGAGGGGAGCATCCTCTGTATGGAAACATGGGATGTGCTTTCATAGTGGCTTTCCAGATGATTCCAATAACCTGGAGCTTCATCTCACGGGGTTCTCAGGCTCAGGTAAGAGATAATCAAATCCAATGGGACATGTGACCTGATCTCCTGCCAGCACGTTCCCACTTCAGTTTTCCAGCAGGAAGCCAGGCTAGGTCATATTAGGAGCTTCCTATCCTCCTGCTCCAACTTTGTCAACCCCTCAGCTCTGCCAGGTCTGGTTGTGTGGTCTTGATTTTGCTTATTTGCAAGGAGGAAGACTTCCTTTTGCAGAAAGTTGCTTTTCTTTGTGAGACCGTGTTCAGCTTGGTCCTGGAACTAACCTGGAACTGAGTAGTTGACTTCATGTAGTTGGGTGGGAATAGGAACACAATGGACTGCATTTACATTGTTCTTAAATTGCAACGGAACAGCTTCATGTTGAGTTGGTTCTTGTTTGCTTTTAGAGTTTTGCCCTAAATTCATACTTTGAAGGACAGGAATTATGTTGGAAGTAATCAGAAGTTGCAGAACTTTGCTTGTCATACTACATCTATTTTATTCTTCAGAAAGCCAATGAGTTTCAGTGTAACATCACTTGGCTGGCAAAGAAGACTGAAAACACAGTTTGGTTCCATGTTACTTTTAAGCTAAGTCTTGAGATTTAAATGTCATAGTGTTTATCACAGGGTAGGAATTAGATTGTGGTGGTTTCCATAGGTATCTTAACCATCAAAGCTAATTGAAAAATTAAGACGACAGGCTGAATTTGCAAATAGTGAAAACAGCTGCTTCAGAACAGCTACACTGACATTTGGAACAGCAGCCCTACGCCCAGTGCCTCTCTCCAGTGAAAAGTCTGAAGGTGATTTACCTATCTGTGAACTTTGTTTTTACTGTCATGGTACGTGCACTTAAAAATTAATGCCTTGTGTGAAGTCACAAGTTAGGAGCTATGTTGCATAACTTATCAATAATTTCCAAATGCACATTTCTCACTTTGCTACTGCTGCCATCCTCATATCCCTCTGCAGCAGTTATTTGGGTCTCCTTTACTTGGAAGCTTCTGGGATAGCATCTTCTGAGAAGCTGTGAGCAGTCGGTATGCTGGAGGCTGGGGTTTTGGATATGAACTCAGATCACATTGTCAAGTAAATTGTTGTGTGATGGTTTTAAAAGGTCATTCAGGACATTGCTTGCAAAGTATTTCATTGCTGTTTCAGAGCATAACTTAAAAATATGGACGTAGGCTCCTATAAAGTTCCATAGGTTAGAGTGAGAACTTGCATTCTGTGGGATAGGTTAAAAGCATATGTAAACTGTACTGCACTATTTCCTTATTCCTTTAACATTTACAAATCACTGGAATGTTATACTTAACATGTACGTGCATTGTAAATATTTCAAATTCCTATATTAGTACCAACAGTGAAATTACACAGTATGTAATCTAAGGTGCTCAGTACTATATGAAGTATAAGTGAATAACTAAGCAGTTTGCAAAGAAAGTTCCTATTATATATATTTATAGAAAAAATAATGATAATTACAGATGCTATTTCTTCATTTTCAGATTTTGGACTGATTCATATTTGGATGGGATAGATAAATACGGACTTACTCCACATTTATAAGAGTATAGTGAATATTTATATTTTAGAGGAAAAGAATATATTTAATAAAGTCATTTATTGGATTTTTTTGTGAGGTGAGCTTACTTTGTACCCAAACAAGCTGTGTAGAAGGCTGTCCTTTGGTTTGGGGCTGCAGAAAGAGATGTTCTACATCTCAGTTGTTCTAAGTTCAGTTACCTGAAAGAACTATTCATGACATTGATAGAGTATTGACTTTGAAAGTAATTTCAGCATGTGTTAATGCAGTGTCAGCAGCACATTGCTTATACTTAACTGGGCTGTTACAGCAGTCATGAAAGACCTCTCTCTGCTCAACCCCTTGCATTCAAGGAGCAAGGCCAACATATGCCTTGCTTCGTTCTTAGGGATGCTTATGGAAAAAAAGAACATTTTCCTTCCTCTTTGTATTAATTCTGAACCTAGTGGCCCAGATAGCCAGCTGTGAGGCTGTAAGCCTGTTCTGCCGGTGTTACCCAGGGCATAGCACAGCAGCCTCACAGAAATCCTAAAATGGGGTCCTTCTGGAGTTTCAACTTTTTCCAAAATAAAGTCTTTATAGAAGCTTCCCCGTTAGAAATACTTGGATACGTATTGGAACATATATGTTATTGGGAACTGAGATACAAGGAGCTTATTAAAAAATAAATGAAAATAAAGCTGATCTGCTTCTGGTCAGGGAAGCACACTGCTGTTTCTGAAGAGTCCTGCTCTTTAACAAGAACCAGCATTTCTCTTCAGGTATTTCATAAATCAGAAACAACTCTGAATGCACTACCAAGTAAACTGCTGCCACGAGTATCATTAGACTTTACCAGGTAACAAAATGAGTGTTTTCTTTTTATGAGAGGTAAATAGCCCTTCTTCCCACAGGCCGTGGAGCTCACTGCAGCTTGCTCTTCACATCCCAAGGTGCAGCTGACTGCAAGTGGATGTTGCTCAGATTTAATTGCAGCACAAGGGAACTGTTGGAGCAGGTCCAGAGAGGGCCACAAAGATGATCAGAGGGCTGGAGCACCTCCCTTGTGAGGACAGGCTGAGAGAACTGGGGATCTTCAGCCTGGAGAATGCTCCAGAGGGACCGCATAATGGTAATGGCTTTCCAGTACCTGAAGGGCTCCTCCAGAAAAGCTGGGGAGGAACTTTTTAGAAGGACATGGAGCAACACGATGAGAGGAAACAGTTAAAAAACAGAAAAGGGTGCGTTTAGAGTACATATTAGGAAGAAATTATTTACTGCAAGTGTGGTTGCCCAGTAGGGTTCAGGATGCCCCGTCCCTGGAAGCATTGAAGACCAGGCTGGATGGGGCAACCTGGCCTAGAGGGAGGTGTCCCTGCCTACAGCAGGGAGTTGGAACTAGATGACCTTAAAGGTCCCTTCCAACCCAAACCCTTCTATGATGTATGATTTCCATCTGCAGAGACTTCTCAGCGTTCTCTTAGCCATGTTTAAAAGCTAATTAGTGCTGCTTTGGTTTACCTCAAAGCACTCTGGATTGTGACACTACTGTTGATTTGTAAATTTTTGTTTGTTTGTTATTAAGAGGCAAACAGAAGTTTCTAACTAGCCATCCAGTGGGGCTATTTTACCAGAAAGTAACAAAAAATACAAAATAATTGGTAATTTTTAACAGGAGGATACACTAGCAGAATTTCAGGAAACTGCCATCTTGCTTGATATGTGACCCCTTCAATGAAGTTTCAAATTGAACCGTGAAGAAAAAAGTCTCTCCACCTCATGTGAACACATCAGTGCTGTTCCATATCAGACAGCCATTCAGCTTGTTACTTTGTCAGAAGTTCTGTGCTTGTATAAATAATGACAGACATTAGAAAACAACTCCCAAGAAAGAACTGGAGAGTTTGATAAGTCTCACCCTCGTGTCACCATCACCACGTCAGTTGTTTTACCCTGCTCTTCTGTAAGCACACAGCATGGTTGTGGGTAGACACTACTGCATGTTGATGACTTACATTTTGATGTGCAGAAACATGACAGCAAATATCTAAAGCTTATGCAGCAAAGTGTGTGTAGGTCAGACTAGATTCTGGGTTCCTCTTCCATAAACAAAAATTTTGAAGTTCAGAGGCATAGTGACGTTACATCCCATTTCACAAAAGTTACAGCATAGCAGCCGTGCCACAGGAAATCTTAAATGTGGGAATTAAAAAGTATGATACGTGCAAAATAATTTGTTTTAGTGCTGTAATTGTAGGCCAGGACAAATGAGTTTGTGTACTTTAGTCGGCTAAGAGCACGCACAGGGACCGCAATCACAGCTCAAATGGGGCACAGTGAGTTATTAAGCCATCATTATGAACTAGCTATAAACAAAACAAACCAACAACATAATAATGAAGTGAAAATGAGACATGGGCAGTGCTGTATTAGTTTAGTATTGGAATCATGCAAACAAATGATCCATCAAACTGCTCATAGTTCCCTAACTGCCTTCCTGTTGATTGTTTCAGTCTGGCCTTGAGTCTACAGAATTAATTTAATTTCAGTTTAATTAACTGCTGAGTTCTACTTGCTCATGAAGTGAGGTAGCACATAAAGCCAGGCTCACTGTGTGCACTACAGAGAGGTAAGGGAGGAATGAGGGGAAAAAAATTCTGTTCTGAACCATTTCTAAGAATTGTTAGCAAGACTACACATGAAGTTTCACCAGAATTTCAGGCTGTAGTCCTTCTCTTAATGCACCTTTCGTGGGACCTTTCATCAAATTCCAAAAGACAAGCTTTTTTTTTTTTTTTTTTTTTTCCATCTATTACAAAACTGTGATTCAAATTCTAATTGTTTTCAGTTGCAGAATAGAAACTGTTGTCAGCTACAATATAAAATGTCAAAGGCCCACACTGTAAACAGTTTTATTCAGCATATACAACAGCAAGTAGTAATAAATAGAACAGAGGTCTTTGTGAAAAGGTAGAAGAAAGTGGTCCCATTATTAAAATCAGATCCAGCATTTTTTTAATTCACAGTAAAAATACACTCACTGAACAACATACAAAGCTTTATAAAAAACAAGCCAAGCTGTATTCCTCTTAATAATAAAACATAATAAATAACATATAAGATATAAGATAAAACCTTTCTCATTTGATTTAAGAAATTAGATCTTTCAATATAAAATGTTTCAAAAGATGCTACTGTGTTTGAGAACTATGACTGTATCTTTGTATTAACCAAGTTCTTCTGGTGCTCGAATAGGTAGTTGCAGGTGTTACTCAGTATAATGTTTTAGTCAGATAATGTACAGTCAGAAGTGCTGTGTCTCTGCAGTGTCTACTTGCCAGTTTTCTCCAGAACCCATTCAATCACCTGGGGAAAAGAAATGAGAAAATTATTCCCATAACTCTTGTTCTGAAGTTGCTTTCAAGAATATCTGACAATCAATTCTTCTAAACGGGATTTTGAAGGCAATCCTCCCAAAGGAGAAAGAGTCATTAATAAGCTGAGAAGTGTTGCCCAAAAGTTGTATTTAATTTAGAGAACTCACTGTCTTTAGAAAAAGGTGTTTTGAGATCCTGTGAATGAGTGATTTCACCCCACAATGTACATTCTTTCCATAATTCTGTAATGCAGGGTGAGGTGGTCAGCAGACAAGATGCTGCTGGCAAAGAGGTTGGAATGTCCATGCACAAACCTAGCCTCTGGTCTCCCCAGACAAAGATCAAAGTGAGAAACAGTGTGCTAGTACAATACACCTGTTTAAAAAGAAACACCAAACCTACTTTGTTTTTGAAACCTTGTAATCTGTAGAAAACATTTCACAAGAGCACACAGCACACAGCATTGCCCTGGCAGAATAAAACCTGTGAGGATCTAGCAGTTGTACTCAAGAGTTTAAGGGAAGTTTATTCATTTAGCTAACTCAGGTCAAATCCATACACCTTAATTAAGATTTTGAAAACAGTACTGTAAAAATACAAAGCTTTACCTTCTCCCCTCCATTTTTTTAAATTATGAAGCAAATTCAGCATGCTTTCTGAAACCTAAAACAAAGTTACTTTGCTCTGTGCTGCTGCTCTTAGAAGTGCTGCCTGCACACCAAGAACTCATCTGACGTCACTTTCATTTAAAGTTATTCCTAAGCTTAAAATTGTTAATTTTCTCTGCTTTTAAGACAAAATTTACTTCCTGTGGTAGATCCGTGCATGGCTTCCTTAACTTCAAAAAGAAATTTTATTTCCTTGAAGATACAGAAAGAATTCCCCAACGATCCACACTTCTCCCAAATGAAGAACATTTTCATACGCATTTTTCCTCAGTCGTAATTGAAGGAAAATAAGCTTTTCCACATTTTTCACTTTGACATATCAGATAGGTAGTGCTCCAGTTACAGCTACAAAAATCATGAGTGTATGCAACTGGAAATCTTGCCATGGGACTAATGACTGGGAGTTTTTGTGGGATCAGAATGCAAAACAAGATCCACAGCCAAAGGAATGAATGCTTCTCATCTCCTAAAGCTGTGGACCAAACCATCCCATATTCTAGCCTGGCCTAGTTAATAGAAATGAACACACAAATCAAGCAAATGCTCTTACCTGCTTAGCATTGTTACTTGCTGTTTTTTTCATTTCATCAAGAAGTCCTCTAGAAGTTTTAAGATCCTAAATATTAAAGCACAAAGCCAAAGATATTAGGATGCTCATATTCTTGTTATTAATGAATGATAACATTCAAAGTCCTTGTTATCTCAAGAAACCTAACCTGTGGCATGAAGCCATTTTTAAAGCAAGCACATAACATTGTCTGAAGTAAAACTGAGAACATTTATTTACTTCTTGACTCCCTAGGAAAATGCTATCTACAATATCATGCTTCTGAAGCACACAGAACAAAGTTGTACAGACCTGGGACTACAAGACAGCTCAGAAGAACAAAATCCTAACATAACTATCTTCTGTGTCTACAGAACAGGATCATTTCTTTTGCTCTTCACTTGCAAATGGAACCATGGACCCATCTGAATTCACTCATGCATTACATGGTGCTGCCAAGTCAGCATGTTAAGTAGTTGCACACATTTGCAGTGTGTTGACAAGAATTTCCATGAACACATAAAGGAACTGGATTTTCAGTGAATTGCATAAGCTACCTTTTTATCCAGTAACCTTAGAACAAGGGAGAAGCTGAGTTGCCTGGTGAAGGACAAAGATTACTCAGCACGTTTACTGAAATATTTCTTTATTTGTAATCAGTGTTCTTTGTAACCTCACCAGCATGCAATCTTCATTCTGACAGAAGAAATGTGATCCATATTCTACAGTTTTATATGAGCAAAGGACGGCTTTCACTAATAGCTGCAACCACAGTTTGGGAAATATGCATAAAGGCAAAAACATAAAGTAGCCTTATATGGCTCACTCTAGCAGACCAAGGCACTAGAGCACTCAGGACAGCACTAAATTGATAATAAATTTGGAGACAAAATTATCCTGGGATATCACTAAGACAATCCCAGTGCAAAATGTAAAACAAACTGCAGGACAACATAGGATGCTAACATAACTCCATCTACATCTTTAAATGATTAACATCTAGTCTTTAAACGATTAGCATGTGTAAGTTAGCCTACACTATACAGGTCCATACAGCAATGTGGATATAAGGTCATTCGCATTCATCTGACACTCATTCCCAAGGGACTTGCAAAGCAAACAAGGAAGTGAAACACTATAGTTTTAAAACAAAACTGCTGTAAGAAAGTTGCCTTATGGTTACTTCTCTGTCCCATAACTTTGTGTTTTTTTTCCCCTGTGGCTTCTCACCTAGCGTCTCCCAGATTTTCTATGCTTCCATAAAGCTGAGAGCAATTCTACTTACCACAAGTATCACCTCACATTCTGTGAACAGGAACTTTATTTACACCTTGAGAACAGCCATAGCTTACAACGGCCCACACATGATCTTATATGCTAGACTTGCTGAAGTAAGATGAATTAGGAGAAACTGAATTCATGGGCATTTCTTTGCTCATTAAAATAATGAGATAGTTATGGCTGGAAGATAGCCACAGTAGTAAGGAAAAGTATATATAATAAGCACAACCCTGCCTAAGAGCCCATTGCTTTAACACATTATCTAACTCTCATAAAAGACTGCTGCTCAGTAAGGTTTGAAAACAAACAGAACTACAACCACCAAAATATATTCACCAAAGACCAAAGGTTGCACCAAAGGTTTATCCATATTCTACACATAGAAATGACACAGCACTAAGGATATTAGCACAATCAAACTGGAATACATCCATCCCAAGGCGTATTCAGGAACAGACTCATTCAACTAAGCGCAAAGAATTGTAAGAAAATGTTTCCTAGTTACCTTTAAGTAAAACTTTGATATTTCAAATAGACGTTGGCTGCATGATGGGAAGCACTTGTGATCCTCAGCAATTCCATGCTTTTGTAGAGTCTTGGCTACCACCTCCTTCAGCATCTTGGAAACAATAGAAACACACTCAAAAGTTCATCCCAATTTTTGGCATGAAAAACCGTCCAAGGAAAAATAAATCACACTTGTTCCCTTTCATTCTTCCCAACAAAGATGGAGACACAAGAGTTGTAGTACAGTGAGAAGGCTGAAAGACATCAGGAAAAATTCCTTCACAGAAGGAGTGGTAATGCACTGCTACAGGCTGCCCTGGGAGGTGGCAGAGTCACCACCTGTCCCTGGAGGTATCCAAGAAATACACAGATGTGGCACTGAAGGACATGGTTAGTGGTACGGTGGCGATGGGTTGGCAGTTGGACTGGATGATCTTAGTGGTCTTTTCCAACCTTAAAGAACTCAAAGAAACAAACAAAAAAAAAACCTACCCTGATCTTTTTTTTGCTCTTGTCTCTGCCATTAATGCACTGGACAAATGCCATCAACCTACTAACCACTGAGTTAGATGGAGTTATTTAACTTATTTCAACTTAAAATTAATGGAATGCTTACATGTCAAAGCAGCATAGAGAATCAGGGAATATTCATGTGGGACTTTGAAGACAAATAGAAAGAGAGAGAGAGTCTTTAGGTCTGAATGAGACACAATATATGCTTACTCAAGTCATCCTGACTTGCCTTTGACATTGTAATAACTACATTCAAGCAGTCCTCTCTGGTACCAAGGGATTCACTTAAATAATCATCCCCAAGCCAGAAAGCTTTCTGGGCTGTATTTTAGAAGTGGCATTCCCAATATATAAAGCCATTAATAAAACATTATAACATCGGTGTATTTAAATGTTAAATCTGTTAATGGACTTGGACAACTACTCTCTATTCCCTGGTAAGTCCATTCTTTCACAATGGCTTTCATCTTCCCAGTACAGATATTTCTTTGTTGGCTTTGGAGTTTCTATTCATTTTCTAAATTTCTTAACTCCTAACCATTGGTATTTATTGCCACCTTTTTTTTACTCCTATTTGCTACTTCTCTTAAACTTAATTCCTTGAGCAAGGCTTAACATTTACACATTTTTTACTCCTCACTTTTGGGATGCTCTCCTCAGTGCCTTCAGGATTCAGTTACAGAAGTAAACAGAACCAAATTTAGTAATAAATAGAGAGAAATTCATAGTTCATATTAAAATCATAGAATCATAGAACAGCCTACATTGAAAAGGACCACAATGGTCATCTAGTTTCAACCCCCCTGCTATGTGAAGGGTCACCAACCACCAGACCAGGCTGCCCAGAGCCACATCCAGCCTGGCCTTGAATGCCTCCAGGGATGGGGCATCCACAACCTCCTTGGGCAACCTGTTCCAGTGCCTCACCACCATCTGTGTGAAAAACTTCCTTCTAGTATCTAACCTAAACCTCCTCTGTCTTAGTTTAAAAGCATTCCCCCTTGTCCTATCACTATCCACTCAAGTCACAAACAAAGAAATCAAATTGTTATTTTTTAATTCCCAAAGCAAACAAAATAAACCCTTACCCTTGTATGTTTCTGAGATCTCGATTCCTTAACTGGCTTTGAAGTCTCAGATTCTGTTGCACTTATGCAGCTTGCTGAACCAGCCCTCATGGCTGCTTTGTGGGACTGACCAGACTGCTTCAATGCCATCGAACTTAAAGAAACTGATCTTTCAGAGCGCTTCCTGGTTACCACCAGAGCACTACGACTCCCACTTCCCCCACTTGCCTGGGAGAGGAGAGAGTCTGTACTCTCTGATTTTGTTAGCCTGGAGAGAAAAGAAAAAAAAAAAAAAAAAAAAAAAAAAAAAAAAAAAAAAAAAAAAAAAAAGAGAAAAAACTTTTTATTTTGTAATGAGTGTTCTGGTGGCTTTGTTTCTGCTATAGAGGCTGTTGTATAATTGCTAGGATCACTACACATTCTTACAAAATTACAAAAAGCATCAGAAAACAAGATAACTGAGAGGAGTTATCTTCTTCAATATACTTTATAGAGAGCTGGAAGAGCTGAGCTTCTAGTCTTCAGTCTCAGGATAAAATAAAACTTCTTGAAACTGCCAAATTTCTCTTGTCCCTATAGGGTTGTCACAATTGATCTACAGGAACTGAGACATGATAGTACTACTGGAACAGTGTAATGCTTGATGCTTTAACGAGGGTTAGCAATTCTAAAACTTTGATTCTATCACGTGCTAAACACAAGCACATCATTCCTAACTACTCAGTAAGCTGCAAAATCTACAGACAGCTCCAAAATCATCTTCTTGTTAAAAAGGCTCACTGTAGCACACCTGTGACCAGATTGTAAGGGGTATTAACTGGAGATTATTCATTAACAACATGAATTCAGTAGTGCCACATATTACTTACATCTTCAAAACAAGGACGTGGTACAAGCAGAAGTCTATAAATAACATTTTCAGAAATCATTTTAATAATGCTGACAACTTAATGAGTTTGGATTTTTGGTGGGTCATCTTGTACCAGAAGTCCTTTGGATTAGGAATTCAATTACAGAGCACAGTTCTTGGCTTTCTAAACCTATAGTTGTTTATTTGTACTGCAACAGCACTGACAGCTTTGCTTAGGACAGAAACGATCTGTTCTCTTTATAAAGGCAGCGCAGACTTTGCAAGATACAATCACAGGTCTCTTAAACAAGAAGCGCCTCTGCTGCACTGTCTAGATTAATTTAATGCTATCAATAGGAGGCCACACTTTAGAAAAACTGAACTTATAGAAGACGACTAAACAACAAACAACTGTCAAGATAGCTGCAGTAAGAAACATTTCAAGATGAAAAATGCATTCCAGAAGAAATGGCTGAAATATTTCACGTCAAGATGTATTTTATTCAGTGCGTTACCTTTTCTTGGGATGAAAGCAATCCAAGTCTTTTGATCTGCGTTTTAGCCTCAGTACCTCTGTTCTGAATTCACTTTGTAAAGACTCTCCATCGGGGACGCTTCCAGGCTCCGACGAGACTGCAGGAGACGGTAGGGGGCTCAGGACAGCCGGCAGAGGGCTCAAGACGACCGGCAGAGGGCAGCATTCCTTGGTGCAAGTGGTCTGAGTTTCATAGCGAATAAGACGAGCTTGAAGTTCAGCATATCCCAAGTCTCTCTCTAAAGCTTTCCTGTTATCTAGACAGTATCTACAGTTTAAATTTGAGAGAAATCTGTGATTCAGTCCCTGCTTTATTACAAGTAGAAAAAAAGAAAAGAACAACTTACTTCTGCCTATAATATAATCTCCAGCACTTTTTTTGTTTGGACTAATGTATTGTTCTGAAAGATACCTTAAAATGGCCCCACAAATTAATACACACCTGATAGATTTATTTACATTATGTGTAAGCCAATACTATATTTAAGACTAACTCCAATACATAAGCATTATTATCTAATTATTTGTATGTCTTTACCTTATGCTCTAGCAAATAAGATTTCTGTGGACATTAACAGGATGTTTTTCCTTGAAGTAATTGAAGTAAGTAATGAATCGTGATGCTGACAATGGATTTTTTCTCCTTATAGTCGGCGCTGTGTTATATTTGGATTGTCAGCCTGTACCTCACAGATGCTACCTCTATTAATGTATAGTGACACTCCAGTAAAGCAGCAAAAAGGAAAGCTCTAAAACCAAATACATGAAGAATCCGTCACACCATAACAGATGCAGTATCTTCCAGACCTCAGACCTTGCAAGCATCCACTGAAACTTTGACACCCAGATAATAATGGGATATTACATATAAAATGATGCACTCCAATATCATACTCCAGGAATCCCAAAATGCAATCATACTGGCATAATTTTAGTGAGGTTCTGCCAGAAACCATGCAGCTGTAAAACTGCATGAAGTGAGCGAACTGCATGAACTGCATGAACGAGGAAGACAGTGCATGGGGAGCGTTTTAAGGGCTGTATAGCACAGACTCTTTCCTAATTGCACAATTTGAAAACATACCATTTAGCAAGATAAGCACCAGTATATGAGAGATTCCTATTTTTTTGAAACGCTAACATGCAGAAACATCACTGCATGAGCACGAGCTGCCCCAGCCCTTCACTTTCTTCATGATTAGGAGGAACAAGATGCTTAATTCGCATTCTGAGTTGTCTCAGCCCACCCTCCAAAGCAGGTAGTAATGTTTCCAATTCTCAGAAACTGTGGACAATTCTTTACTTTTATCTCCTCACACAGGGTTACAATGAATTGTTAGATCTGATTCCTCTTCTTTTTTCAGAGTGCTTTCATATTCAGGGAGAAATCCACTTTTCTACAGAGCATTGAATCCATTTCTACAGCTGATTAAGACTTTCCACTAGAAATAAATTCATTATCTGATAAGAATAAGTTCTCTTAACTCACAAATTTCAAGGTATTTAATTTTCCTTATTTATATTCCAAGTCCCCCGAGTAATCAAATCCCCTACAAAGCTAAAAATGTTTTTATCTTTAGAAGTTAAATTACCATTTAACTCGCTCTTCTTTACCTGCAATTACTTTCCCTTTGCAACACAGGATCCAAGAGCTGGCACAGGTTCACTAAATTAGAAATTTGATTTAATTATAACCGCTTCTCCTGGTTTTGTTGACAAAACTCTACTTCCAAATAAAAATACAGCAGCTATGCAGGTGGAAACAAATCACAACTGCACATTACAAAACATAACTGCTCCAAAAGACCATAATGGCTGTTTACAAGAGTGAATGGTGATAGGACAAGGGAGAATGGTCTTAAACTAAGGAGAGGTTTAGGTTAGATATCAGGAGGAAGTTTTTCACACAGAGGGGTGGTGAGGCACTGGAACAGGTTGCCCAAGCAGGCTGTGGATGCCCCATCCCTGGAGGCATTCAAGGCCAGGCTGGATGTGGCTCTGGGCAGCCTGGTCTGTGGTTGGTGACCTGCACGTAGCAGGGGGGTTGAAACTAGATGGTCATTGTGGTCCTTTTCAATGTAGGACATTCTATGATTCTATGATCATATGCTCCCTCTGGTACTCCTGGAAGTATCTGTTCTGCTTGTACAGCAGAACAGCTCCATATTCTTCCCTTTCATGCTAGTTTCCACCACCTTACTCTACTGCTTCCCTCTTATTCCCAGCACATTCCACCCTCCCTCCTCCCCCTGTGGTCTCTACCCATCATTTTTCCTATGACATGAGGTAGTACAAGCTGTGCCTAATTTGAATCCTCACACGCTCCATGCTCAGGTCAAGCAAGTCAGCAAGTGTTCCAAAGCCAATGGCCAAATACTTTCCTCCTACAGCTGGGAGGATTAATTTCTCCTGTCTACCTAATTGCCTCTCTGTGCCTTTTGCTAATCTAAGAAAGCTAACAGGCTCATAAGTTACCACTCAGAAAAATATAACAAATATTCAGTGTAGACTTAACTAAATTGTGCGTTGATAGGAAAGTTGATAGGAAAAAAATAACAGCAACATAATTAGTCATATGGTAATGATTTTAACTAGGAGTTTTAGAAGGAGGCAGAAATTTACATGGAGACCAACCTTGGTATCCATTTGGTACCCACTGCATTTCTGCATATATACAGTACGTTGTGTTAAAACAAAGTTTGTCCACGAAGAGGAGTTACGTTGAACCATCTACTTTAGTGCTTATGTGTGTCATTTTTCTCTTCTCCTCAATGAGGATATGCACAGTTTTCTAAAAAATTTTTAAACAGCTACATCATATGAAGCACATCCATCTGAAGCTTTGGTCAATAACAAAGTGTGGCTGTCTGGGGCTCGGTGCAGTCCTGACCATATTAATCCTTCTGCAGATTTTTACAAGTGACACTTGCACACTGCTGCTGTGTTCAGGTTGCTTGCATATACAGGTGGCTTTACAGTAAATCTCATACACCTTATGACTGTTAGTCTGAAAGTGCCTATAATTGAACATGGAAGTAGAAGCAACTTACAAAGCTTTCTCTGTGCTATTTGAGTGACTTGACAAGCATTAATGAGCACTCTTGCCCTTGCCAGTTCCAATTCTGAATTCAAGTTTTCAGAAACACTAATAATAAACAGCAGTAGAACATAGAAGAAAAGAAACAACCTCTACTTTGCTAAATTACCATCAAAGTAGGAGTGTTGAATTAAACTAAGGAATAAAATAAAGATAAGAAAGCTAGAGGTGACACGTGCAAAGTTATCCCACCGAAGGGAAAGTATACAAAGCTTTCCATAATTATGTTCATGGTGCTTGAAATGTTTCTACTTACATCTTGCCTGGAAGCTGAAAATAGTTAGAGGAAAGAGGTGAAAACACTTACTCGATTCCATGATAATGGCATCCAGCTGCTTTTTCAAAAGGCAGACCTCTTAGCTTCCGAGGAGTAAGCTCAGGTGTCAAAAAGAATGCATTTTCACTGGAAGGAAAAAAGTATACGTGCACATATATCATCTATTTTAAAAAGGAGCATAGTACCAATTTTAGAAGCAGCTAGGGCATAAATTATACTTCCAGAAGTCAAAATAAATGCCTTGACAGAGGAAGACTAAAACAGCACATCCTGTAGTTCATTAAGCCTGTGATACAGAGCATCAGTAGGAAATTAAGTCTTCACTGAACTAAGAATTTAAGCTCAATTACTGTCTACTAAGCTATTACTAATACACAATCTCATAGATGTTTTTACCATTTTAGAGGTTAATGAATCCACGCAATTATCACATTTCACAACAGGGCACCTGAGTAGTAGGAATGCAGAACACAACTCTGTACTGGAAAGAACTATTAACTCCTTTCCCACGTATGTAATGAAAATATTTTATAATACAGCCAAAATCCTAAACCATTGGCACTCGTTAGCTAAGAGCTCTGGAGAACATTCAGTTTTCACTCTATCTTCCAACTTGCTTGAGTTATCTGCTCAGAACAGTTTCAAAACTCCATTAAGTATTTTACAGATGTTTTCTAAATTCACAGGGTCTTAAGAGTTGGAAGGGACCTCTGGAGATATCAGTCCAACCCTCTTGCTAAAGAAGATTCCCTGGAGTAGGTTGTAACCTTCCCTCTCACAAGCCCTTTTAATTTATTACACATAATGAAGTTCAAAAATGTATTAAGGGCAGTATCCAATGATTCCATTATAAGTACTCTTATCCCTGTTATTAAAAAGGTCTACAAATATAACAGCAGTAACTGCAAAGATATTTCTAATCTAGTAGTCTTTGGATAGGCTGGCCTTAGTCTAGCAGATTGTTGAACTCTGAAAAGTACTCCATTAACTCCTTACATTTCTTGCTGCTGACATGGAAGTGGTTACTGCACTAATAACTTAACAGCAGTCGCACTAAGAATAAACACTTGCTAAGTAGTCAAAGTAGACAAGCTTTCTTCAAGGAGCACTTTAGCACTTTAGTTAAGAATAAAGATAGGAATGCTGGGTCAGCACATCAAGAGACACAAATAAATAGATTCAGCTATTGTCCTTTTTACATTTTAATGAGTATTCTTCCTACATAATTTTCTTCTCACTGAATGAAAGAAATCACACTCATAAAACTGAAGTTCTATCAGAGTAACTCCTGCTATACTAGAAATATTAGTTTGGGAAATAGGAATGTATAGTGGCAGTAGTTTGTAGGACAGCTATGGCAAAGTCTAGTGGCACATTTATGCATATCAGGCACTTATTCCATTATTCAAATGGAATGCTAGAAACATTATCATCATCTTGGCCATTTCAGACTCAAAGAAATAAACAGCAAGGCTGGCCATAACTGTTGATCGCACTGGTAGGCATGTGATGCAAGGACACACAAGTTCCAAACTCAAACCCTGATTCTATCACCTGATTTTTACTCACATTCCTGTCATCAATTCTGAGTATGGGCTGCAGTGACTTTAATATGTTTGGTACCATACCGTTTGGGAATATGCAGTGGCTGAAGATCACCAACTGGCAGCCCTTCTGGTGTGAAGTATTTCAGTAACTCCTTCGCATCGAGTGATGTCAGTGACTCTCGCTGGCTATCTTTATGTCCAAGCAGTTGTTCAGATGAATGTGCAAGCATAGAAGCTCTAGAGGAAAATAATAATAATAAACCCTCATCTAAGAAAATATTAGTTGTGAAGTTATTTTGTTCTGGTAAAAAACAAAACAACAAAAACAACCAAAACCATTGCAAGCCTGGAGTAATTAAACACAGTTTTTATAACTCAATTAGGAAGAACAACACGAGAAGTATATTATTCAGCTCTTTTTTCCATTTCTCGTCCTCAAAGATCATAATTTAATTCCCATTAAAAAAGAGACATACAATATGCAGCACAGGAATCATAAAGACACTATTGCATACAACTCTCCACTTCGTTTTTTATGTCCTCAATCAAATTTAGCAAAATTTTCTCTTTTCTACTGCTAAGCAACATGTTTTACACTAATTCAGGGTAAGTGTAAGATGAGCTAGTTAGAAGGAAGAACTACATATATGTATTTGAGAAACAAAAGGCAAAGCTTAATAACAACAATAATAAATTAAGAGAAAGCAGATATCTAATGCTGAATTCCAAGTACGGGTATGTTGGGGGAAAAAAAAATATATATTTTGAATGCTTTTCTGGTATTGCTGAAGTCTGTAAGCACACTGGTAATCTAACTTCAGAACTATATTACTTTGCCCTGTCTTCTAGTCATGTTTTGTTAATAAAAATAATAAAAAAAAAATACTATTCTAAATGCTAAGAAATAACCCCAAAACAACCTTGGAAATTGACAGTGTAACAAAAACTTAGTTTTGGCCCTAAACAAAGCTTTCTCTAAAAAATTATCAGTGTATTTGAAAACAGTTCACAAAACAGCCATGAATGTATACATTTCCTCTAGACTGATGTTTAATGTCCACTACAAAGAAAACTCTTCAATATTTAACCATTACCTCATTTTTTGTTTGATTTTTTCAAAGTTTTCCAAATTCTGAAGAACATGTCTTTCTGGCCATTCCAATGGTTTTGGCTCCATTAAATCTGATTCTGAAACAAACAAACAAACAAACAACAAAAAAAACACTAAGAAAGCAAAACAATTACAGCTTATTAATAAGAAGAAGGATGTAATTTGTCTCCAAATGCAAGGGAATTTATACAAGCAGCCACAGAAATATTTGATCTCAAGATCTCAAGATTGTTTTTTCTGTCCAGCAGCCTTTTGTCAACTACAACCCTACATATATGCACATAAACTTTACAGGACTACACGTGAACTTTATGGGACCTAACTCAACAAAACTGGACACAGAACAACCAATGACCTTACAGTGGTCTTCAAGTACCTGAAGGGGGCCTACAGGAAAGCTGAGGAGGGACTTTTTATAAGGGTTATAAGGGCAGGTAGTGACAGGATGAGGGGAAATGGTTTTAAACTGGAAGAGGGTAGGTTTAGCCTAAATATCAGGAAGAAATTCTTTATTGTGAAGGTGGTGAGACACTGGAACATGTTGCCCACTGAGGTTATGGAAACACATCAACAGAGATCTTTCTAAATAAAGATACTTACCAGAAGCCACTGTATGTGAGCTAGTTTTATGGGCAGTCTTCTGTGGAACAGGTTCAGGAACATTAGTGTTCCACAGGTCCAAAAAGCATTCTCTTGTAAGTTCTAACAAGCTTTTGAGCTCATCAGTGGAAATAACTGGAGGCTGCTCAGTCACTTTCTTTCTCTCTGTTAAAAAAAAAAAAAAAAAAAAAAAAAAAAAAAGCAAAGAAAAGAAATAAAGAACTAAGAAATACTGTAATTTTGGTAAATGTGTATTTCTGAGTATGTCGAAGCGTGAATGCCTCAGAGATCTGGACTTGCCAGTCTTATAGAGGAAAACCTCCAGTCCTCCCACAGGACGCTCACAGCCATCACTGCCATTTGTATTGCCATTGTAGGAGTATAAATCCTGTTTTCCCTAAGCTGGTATTATGTTAACACGCAGTAAGTTCTGCTAGGGAAAAAAAAAAAGCAAGAAAAACAACAAAACAAAGCACAGAAAATGCTAGTTTCAGAATTCTTCTGTGGTAAATATGCTCAAAATTTCCAAGTATTGGAAGTTCAGCATTCTCTTTTCCCCAACATTTAAGTAATTATCTGACACATAATTATAGATACATCAAGGAAAGTTTCTTTACAACTTCATTTTTTTTCTTCACAAACTGGCCAGCTACAAGCTCACCTTACAAAACTAAGGAGCTAAGGTGAGGTCACATTCAGTTCGAAAGAAAAAACTTCTTAGATACTAGTTTGAGAACTTCAAGTGCTTTCTCCATTACTTACTGAGATACTCCTTCAAGGCAGATGCCTGGAGATGTGACAGTTTCTTTTCTCTCTGTACAATTTGCTTTCCACAGAACCGCGGCAGAGACTCAATAAAGTCATCAGTAGGAAAGCCTACACAGATAAGCAGAAACCCATTAACAACAATCTTTCTTCTTGGGAGACACTGGGTCATTACTTCTTAAAAAGGGACAGAAGGACAACACAAACACACCAGATGTACAAATTTCAAGTTGAAGGGAAACAACTAGACTACCAAATCTGAGTGAAGAAAAAGCAGGAAATTCATTTAAGACATTAAGGGGATAACCTGGAATAGGTGACTGGCCATTAGTTCTGCCTTTCTATACAAAACCAAAATAATGATAACGCAGTTAGTATGACTGCCATTTAAAGAACATAAACAGAACATTACTTTGATACTAGGGAAGAAAAGTTTTCTACCAACACATGGTCAAGGACTTTCAGTCTTCTGACACCTAGTAATGGGATTTTAATTAGGACAAATGGTAAGCAGTCAGTCATACCCCACACATATTTACCTGGATAAGAAGGAAATAAAAGGATGCAGGTCACCATGCTCGTTTCTTTGTTGGTTATTGAGAGCAAACAAATGAATTCACATAGATATCTTGTAGCAACAACAGGGCAACTATTCTAAGATAACTGATAAGTGGTTTTATCTAGAGAAGCAGCTGATCACCTCCTAGCTCATATGCTAACCATTCTGTGTTAATATTTACTTCTACCAATTAAGTTTCATGAGTGTGTTCAGTCAACTTGCTTCCCTCCCTGACTTTTATTTTAAATGAGAGAAATAGGCTTATCAATAATAACCAATTGTATTTTAGACATCAACCTTTAGACCAACAATGATATATCTTAAAAGTTTTTGTATATTTGATTTGCATGCACTTTACTTTGATCTCCCCATTTGCACTGCTGCAACTACTGAAAGTTATGAGAAATGACTGACTACAACTCCAAGAAGTTGATTTACAAAATATAGTAACTTGTGTGAATAAACTGGATCTTTTTCTTAATCACTTTAAAAAAAAGAATAGACTAATTCACCAAAGTGTATAATGTTTCTTCCCTTTAAGACAGACCAAAATGAATAAAGTGAGCACATAATGCATTAGTAGCCTTTGTTGCCTGACTTATGACACAAATTAATAAATAAATAAAACTTACTTGACTCTGTTTCTCCTACATTTGTCTTCAGTATTCTATTTACAGCAGCAAGAGTGGCCATACCATTGATTTGGGTAGCAGAATGAATCAAGGTTGCTTTACATCCTCCTGAACCGTTGCTTTGTAGCAAGAAATAGTATCGGCAAGATTCTCCTTTCAGATCAATTTCTGGAACTTAAAAAATAGCAAGACATAGGATGGCTCCCTCAGGGTGTTCATGTCGTTTAAAATAAGATATAATCAAAATTCTTTCATTTGCTCTTTTTTTGTGAGAAATCTCACTAACATCTTTTTAAGAGACACAGGAACTACAGCTGATATTTATCCTTTAAAAATAAAAAATACATTGAAGAGCATGCAAAATAAATGAGCTACAGAATGAGAGATGAGTTAGACCACGGTGCTGGCTTAAAGCTAGCACACTACCTGCATGGAACTTAGCCTGGGGCAGCTTTGTAATGCAGGCTACAAAGTATATCTGGCAACTGTGACCATTAAAGTTTGTTCTTTAACAGAGCTTATTAAAAGGAAAGCCTCTCTCCAAAGACAAATTTCTACCATGAAACAACGTACTGTTGAGCAAACAGCCAGTCAGGTATGTAATGATTAGAAATGCCTGTGCAATGATCAGGGAACAATGGAATTATGGAATGATCAGGCACCTTTGCCTGTGCTGGTAGACAGGATGGTAAGTGTTCACTGGAAGAACAAACATCTGTAGAATACCGTATGCTCTCTTCCCAAGAAAGCACAAATGTTGAATACACATCCCCATATCAAAATATACCTGTAGCATCTTTGTTTTACTCACCAGTAATGACCTTAGGTTTCCTAGCCATATACTCCTTCCATTTCTTTGTACTCAGCTGGGCAGGAGATGGGATCACTACACTGCTTACATTGCATGCTAATGAAACTAAAGCTCCCACCTAAATAATAAAGCAAATATAATAGAAGAAATATTACTGACACCTACTTTACATTTCATTTTTGAGCTACCAGTTTGGCATCAATTCAAAGGTGCTTCAATTAAAAGGCAAGCACATTTACTTAATGCTTCTTTCCTTCACATCAGTTGACTCTGAACATCATTTGACACACAAGCAGTAAAAACTGAGCTAGTTTTTTCTCCAGTTGAGATAACTAACTACTGAATTTCTTATTTCATACATCAAATAGGCATTCCCAAGTCTTTCAGTAATCTTGCTATAAACAATTCTGTAAAGAAAGCTCTAGAATGAACAGGACTCTAAGAAATAGTTGGAATCAGCTACCCTGCATTAACTTGAAAACGGCGTGTGTTTTTCCTCCCTTCAAATTATCCTTCACAAACAAGCAGATGAAACTATTTAATAAGATATTTCTGGTACAGTGTTAGAAAAAGAACTTCTTTTTCACAGAGCATAACAAAGAACTGAGTGGCGGATTAGAAAAAAAAGTTACTGAAAACCTTGGTAAAGCAGATGAAGATTAAATACACTGCTGGGTAACAGAACAGCTGTGCAGTAAATAAAGAATAACTTAGTTATTATATCTCTATCAGCATTTTCACATTACAAGTTGTTCTGACTGGCATAGCTTTAATCTTAACGCATTATAAAACTTGTTAGTCAATCTACACTGCTTTAAGCATTCAGGAAGAACATCTTTAAACTAATACTGTGGCTGTAAATGAACGTACTATAATATCCAGGCAAAAAAATAGGCTTGTCAATGTTTCAAGAATTCTTTTCATTCAAAATCAAAATAGAAATGCAGAATACACACTTGCAAAATGGGATACCCTACATTTCAGAAAAGCTAGATGCATTTCATGAGCTGTATACAGAATTGTCTTTTCCTAAAAAGTAATTGAATTGTGATAACCTGGAAATACCTATTGTGATACGATTCAAAGAAACAAAATACTTTAGAAGAATGAAATTCAGCTAAAGTAAAGAGAAAAACATGCAGTGGATTTACAGATTGCCAAATCCTGTACAAGTAGTTTTTAAAGAGACATCTCTCCTAGAATTAAATTCTGAAGGAGCCTACTCAGAGATTACTATTATATATTGTTCACAAAAAAGAAAATATGGTGTGTCTTCACTTTCCTGCTAAACTTACGTAAAAGGAAGCCTTACCTTCCCAGAGAGAGAAGAAATCTGATCTAAAAGCAGTGCAGACATCTGTTTTTTACCCTTTCTTGCCAGGCTCCTGAACAGAACAGTTTAAGGAACCTCCTTGTCACAAAGAACTGCATTCATTTGGATTTTATATATCACGCTATTGTATTTCAAGAAAGCACTGCGGAAGTCTAATAGATGATACTCCAGTACTGCAAGATATGTGAAAACTTATCATAGCAGTACAGTTAGAAATGTTAGATGATGAAATACACAAAAGACACATTTAACATAGGCAGCCATCAACAGATAATTATATATTCAAAACCTTGGCAGGCCTAAACTACGCAGCCTGTACCTTGGCAGCCGCACATCCTAAGCTACTTTAGGTAGTTTAGAACTAGTCTTGTTATCACAGACTCAGATCAACATGAATACACCTTGAAATCCCTGCAGCATATGCAACAAAGAATTCCTCTGCCATACCTTGTCACAAGTTCCGCATCTAAACAGTAAAACATAATTTATGGAAAAATGTTCTAAACTTAGAAGGACACTACATACATTAATGAGAAGGCTCGGATATTTTTTTTAAACTCTGCACTTACCCAACAACAAATACTGCATGCCAATGAACCCACACATATTTATTACATTTACACACAGAATCATAGAATGGTTTGGGTTGAAGGGTCCTTTAAGACCATGTAGCTCCTATCACCTTGCTACAGGCAGGGACAACTCCCTTCAGACCAGGTGGCCCAGAGCCCCATCCAGCCTGAGAATCAATAAGTATTTTTCTATTCTTCCTCACATATATCCACAAGTAGCCAAAATATATGTGCAAGAATGTAAACATTAGTTAGTTATTGTTACTGCATTTTAAATTTCAACATATGAAAAAATCTTGTGAAGATACACTGTGTGATTATTTCAGCATACTGGTGTGGAATGAGTCCTTGTTATTCTTCAGATGTTATATGCACACTTAACTCCCAATTGGTTTTTTTTCTGCTATAAACCATTATCATTAGCAGCTTGGAACCTTAAAGGATACAGCTCAAATTCCAGATCTGATATAAAAAAGGGGGGGAGTTCAGAGAGGTCAACCATCTGTAAAAACTCTAAAGCAGGACCATAGTAATGAAAAACCTGAAAAGAGATCAAACAGAGAATTCATAACACCATGCATAACATGATCTCACTCAGTAAAGTTTTTCCAAGTGCTCTGCTGGAGGCATTTGCCTTACAGGCACACCTGAAGAAAGCAGAAGAAATAAAAAAATAGTTCACAATATCACATTAAATAGAATTATATAAAAACAAGGAAGGTATTTAGTACTGTTTAATAAGACTCACTTCCTAGAATGCTCATCACATGCCTCAAAAAGTTGAATTAACACAGAATTTAAAAATAAATTAAGCACTGAGATTGAGCTAAGTTTCAACTTCCACTTTGGAGTAATTTTGGTACCACACGCTTCAGAGCAAACACAAAATCTTAAGGACCTGTTTTCTGTGCAGACATGAAATGAGAAGTATTCTTCAATCTTATGCAATCCTTACTTTTGTGTTTGGTTTTCAATTCTGACTATAATTCCCTAGTTCCCAATTTTCTCAAGCGGGTAAATCTGACAAATTCTGCTGGCTCAAAGAAACGTCAAGAATACAACCTACCTCTGGCAAAGCATCAGAATTCATACATCGTTGGTCAGCAAAGCAAGAATTTAGATGTGAGGTGCTGAGAGGTTTTGCTGAAGTGCTCTTCATACAAAATTCTGGAAAGCTAACTTCTGATGCAAACTAAAAAGGAGACAATAATAATGTATCTCACTGAATTTTCTTTTAAAGCAGTTACTACGTGATTTCTCTCCATCATACCCATGAGTTGAGGTGATAACACTGGATTTAGGTGACCAACTACTAAACCCAAAAACATTAATCCTGAAAAAGTAAATGGATATCTTCCATCACCAATCCTTCAGTCTCTGCAGAAACATTAGATGTGCTCTTCCAATCTTCCAATGATGACTTTCATAGTCATACGGTAATGATTTGTATCTGCTCCAAATCAATCTCATTTTGAACAAGAAGTTCCCGGGCAAATATTTCAGAGGAGAGTGACTCAGTTTCTCAAATTCACATCCAAGTGCCTTCATTCTGTTCAGCTTTTTATCAAGCTAAAAAACTAAATAGTTCCCACCACCACCAAGACACTGAACCAAATATCAAAAAACATTATATCTTTGAATTATGCTTTTAAAGCCAAATTTGGCTTCAAACATAAAATGCAGCGTACTGCACATGCTTTAAACAATATGCATAGATGCTTAAAAAAAACAATAACTGAAGCTATTTTACCTTTCTTTCCCATATGTGAATCTTTCCCCTCCAGAGCTCTTTTAAATCGATAACATCCATGACATCATCTGAAGAGACAAAGTCTGCCGATAGGTAGTCTGCAATCTTTTGCCAGCTATTTTAAGAATAAGGAAGAATTAATCTTTGTGAATTTACTGTTACACGTTAACATGAAATGTGATTAAATCCTAGCTCAGGCTCTGTAAATTAAGTGGCTCATGAACATTGCAGCAAAGAGCTTTGTCAGACTGTCAGACAACAAAGACCACTTGCAATGGCAAGCTGTAGGGTGGCTGTCAGAAGCTGGAGCAGACCCAAAACGAACAGCATACCCTTTAGAGTCACTTGTTGCAATGGTGATTTTTGCAGAGTGCCATTCTCTCAGGTGTTTCAGGGCACCAATCACAGGTAAGCAGTCTTTCAACTTGGGTGCATCTCCTTCAACAGCCTGTAGTATGATATCCACCATTGCTCTTCCTGTAGAAATAGTCATACATAACTCCAGGTACCATTACTCAGTAAATTGTTTAAAGACAGAAAAGTACTGATTATCATCAACCAAGCTGATATGGCCTTAATGATCAACATTACATATTTCAGCAAGACAAAATACTTCTCACACAATTTAGCTCATCTTTCCCTGCTCCTCTTTGACTAACACAAACTCAAGTTAAATATTTTGCCATCCACTCACCAGTTTCCAATTTCTCCTGTCTCCCTGAATGCTGTACAGATCAGAGTTCTCTATCCCTGTCTCCAGTACAATTGCACTATGTTGATTTTCTTTCAACATCTACTTACTTCTCATTCTTTCCTACTCCAACTCAGCCACTGCTACACTAGATTATCCTAACATAGAAGGTTGTATGCATCTCCACATCGTACAATTTGAACCCAACAGCTCTCATCTATGTTCCTCACAGCTTCTTGTCACACGCACAACCAGCCAGCTTAATACCATCAGCTGTAAGTCTGATACATCAACACCTTCAATTTTTCTTTAACAAAAGAACTTCATATAGTTGCAAGTTAAGTTTTGTATTGCCTACTATTTCTATTTCAGTGCTCTTTCATATGGAAAAAACAGCTATATAAATAACTACCTTAATCTCTGCTGCTTCTTTATAATCTCTACTGTTTCTTTATAAGAAAAAGCAAATTACTCCCTAAGCTGATCTGCAAGACCAATCATAGCCTTTTTCCTTAAACCATTTGCAAGACTTGCAAACAAGTTAATTCAACTAGCAAACTCAAAGACTGCTCTTTTAAGAGAGCTTACCTGGGGCAGGCAGTCTGTCAGCCAACTGATGCAGACTTTCTGCAGCTTCATCATAAACACTGAAAATGAAGAGCAACATGGTTGGAAACTAAATATAATCAATTAGAAACAAGAAATTGCAAGAAGTTACATATTACATTGAGTAGTATTCATGTCCTTAAAATTCTACATAAGCACAAAGCCTAGGCAATGAGCTATAGTTATTTCCCCTTTTACTGAGGCAGAAGTAAACTCAAAATAACCTGCAGTGAAACTGGACATAGTATTTCAGTCTGCTTTCTCACGTAACCATCAGCTGTTAGGATCCTGCTTTGCTATACTACAAAAATCATCCATAGGTTAAAAAAAAAAGCAATTAAGGCAATGCAAAAGTAGAAGTACTTCCACGTGTAGGAGGGGATTGTTCATAGTTAACTACAGCTTTGGTAATAACTTATTGAGCTTTCTTGATTCCTTTGGGTTATTACTGTTAAATGAAAGGTCACTATACCACAGTAAAGATAATAATATGCATACTCAGCCATAGACAGTGACTCCCTACTGTTACTGTCATCTTCCTCAAAGTTCTGTATGTTTCCCAGACACTTCTCAATAGTTGTTTGGAGACAGTCTTCATTTTTCTGCATGTCAGAATTTATTTCCTCCCAGTCAGAACTGCAGAACTAATAAGGAGAACTCTGAGCATCACAGTTTCAATTTACACTAGAGACAGGTAGAGTTGGGGAACTCAACGTTCTAAAAAAATCACCTACTTGATAATAGCCACATATAATGTGACTCGCAAAGTACCATTTCTTTATGCCTGGAATACCAGCCACTGAACATGCTGAAAAGAGAAAATAGATATTTAAAACAATCCACTACAATCTCTTCCTATTACAATGAGGTCTTTCTACTGAAAGACCCTACATAAGTCATTCAGTGTGTCACAGAGGCTTAAGCTCTATTTTCCTTTGGCATCATATTTAAAGTCTAAACATATTGCAGCAAAACTAACAGTCTAAGTATTAATGTTCCTTCAATTAATAACAACTAATAAAGTTTTTGTCCTTTTCTCCATTCTCAGCAGTACTGCCATCCATTTGCAGAAGCTGTTTCATATCTGAACCAAATCATAAGCTCCATAAAAACAGTAATCGCAGTTCACACAGTGAATTACTCCAACAAACATTGCTTCCACTGAAAAAAATTGGAAAACATCACAAGAGTAATGAGAATTGTCAGCAGGACAATATCAAGCTGCCCAATGGTACGAGAAAGAAGGCCTTTTCTATTCCTTGTTACTCTTAAGGTGGACTTAAATCTGTCAAAACTTTCACAACTCTTCTCTTTCTCAGTACAGTATATTCAATCATTTGCTAACAGTGGAGCTGCTCTAGTCAAATCAGCTCTCTGTAGAAATGGAAGTAGCAAAAGCACTCCTGTCTACAGTTTTCAGCACGCTGCAAAAACTCAATTTTCTTAAGTTTTTGGCTTGTTTAACCTAGATCATTAATTTTTCTTAGGCAGATTCCTCAATATCATTTGCCTTCTATTACTGTAAATTACTTACCTGGAAACGTCACTGTATTTGTTTTTATAGATGAATTACATTTTTCTTTCAGGAGCTTATAAGCATTTGCAACAGCTGGAAAAACAAAACAAGAAGCTACTCTTAAATCCGATGAATTTCGGAAGTTAAGACTTCACTGTAAGTGCAGCTTAAAGTTCGGTTTAATATTAAGTAAATTCAAAATTGTCAAATGCAGGTCTGCAACGGTTTAAAAAGACAAAGTTTATGGAGGGACTTCGCGAAGTGGGGGCAGCCTGTGCCGGCGCATCTCTTCCTGAGAAGAAGTTGCTCCTAATGTGCAACCCAAGAAAAGGTCCCGCAGGCACCACACCGAACACAAGGCAGCAGCGCGCCCCCGCAGCAAAGAGCCAAAGAGTCGCGAGGAGGACGACCCGCGCTCCGCAGCAACACAGCTATACCGACCTGCTCCAGCGCCAGCTCCGTGCTCGGCGCCGCCCGCCGCAGCCCCCCAGCCGAGGAGCAGCACGTAGCGCTCCATGGCCGCCGAGGACGAACGGCCCGCGCAGCCGCCCTCGCTCCGCCCCTCACAGCGCTGCGCTTCCGCTTCCCGGTGCGGGACCGCAGGGCTCCGCTCCGCTTCCCGTTGCCCTGGCCATGGCGAGCTACACCAAGGCGGCTCAGGTGAGCGCGGCCCCGTCCCCTTGGGGCCTCGGCGGGACTGATTTCTGGCAGCGCGTTCTTTTTCTCGCGTTAACTATCGCTTTTCTTTGTCTTCAGCAATGGGCTACTTTTGCCAGAGCGTGGTACCTCCTCGATGCGAAGATGCAACCACCGGGAAAAATAGCAGCCATAACCATAAGAAGGCTGGAAGGCAGGCATAAGCCTATTTACCACGCACTCAGTGAGTATTGCGGTAGGCTGGGACCAGGAGCGCTGCTGTGCAGTGCAGTGCAGTGCTGTGCAGTGCAGGCGGCGGAGCGCTGGCACGGGCTGCCCCGGGGCTGTGGGATCTCCTCCTTGGACATCTTCAGAAGCCGCCTGGATGTGGCCCCGGGCCCCTGCTCTGAGTGTGCCTGCCTGCGCAGATGGACACCCACGTCCCTGTCGGCCTTGACTGTTCTGTGGTCACAGGACCTGTCTGATTCTTGAGGCAGGAGATATAATTGACCTGCTGGAGAGGAGCTCTGTGGAGAGGGACCTGGGTGTCCTGGTGGATGACAGGTTGGCCATGAGCCAGCAGTGTGCCCTTGTGGCCAAGAGGGCCGATGGCATCCTGGGATGCATTAGAAAGAGTGTGGCCAGCAGGTCGAGGGAGGTGATCCTCCCCCTCTACTCTGCCCTGGTGAGGCCTCATCTGGAGTACTGCGTCCAATTCTGGGCTCCCCAGTACCAAAAAGACAGGGATCTCTTGGAAAGAGTCCAGCGGAGGGCCACGAAGATGGTGAAGGGCCTGGAGCATCTCTCCTATGAGGAAAGGCTGAGTGAACTGTGTCTGTTCAGCCTTGAGAAAAGAAGGCTGAGAGGAGACCTGATGCAAGTCTATAAATATCTAAGGTGTGGGGGGCAGAATGGCGAGGCCGGACTCTTTTCAGCAGTGTGTGGAGACAGGACAAGGGGAAACGGCCGGAAACTGCAGCATAGGAAGTTCCACACAAATGTGCGCAAGAACTTCTTTACAATGAGGTGACGGAGCACTGGAACAGGCTGCCCAGGGAGGTGGTGGAGTCTCCTTCTCTGGAGATGTTCAAGACCTGCCTGGATGCCTACCTGTGCGACCTGGTGTAGGGAACCTGCTTTGGCAGGGGGGTTGGACTCGATGATCTCTGGAGGTCCCTTCCAACCCCTACAATTCTGTGATTCTGTAATTATTGTTGGAAGAAATCTTGATCAGATGAAGAAGTTGTTTTGCCTGTCCGTAGGTGAGAAAATTCAGTGCCATGCGTGATCTTGATCATCTTATAATACCATCGCAGATGTCTCACAATGAGAAGCATTTTAAAGATAATATGTATATCTAAAGGAAGATGATCCCTTTTCAGTGTGCTGAGATTCTTGGCACGATGTTTCCTGTAGAACTCTAGCAGAATTTTCAAGAGATTACTGAAGCAGAAAGAAAGCATTAAACTTTACTCATATACATCAAACATGCATACTAAGGTTATGCTTGACCCAGTTTTCATAATAACAGGTAGCATTTGCAGATTTCCAAAGATAAGTTTAATACCCAAGTTCTGCAGTTGCAAAATGTGTTGTATCCACGAGATGTCACTGGAGTGTAAGGCTATCAGAAAACTAAAGCAAGCACTGAGGGGAAATAGTTTTGGTTGCCCTGTGGGAAAGATCTTGGATAGTCCTATGTGGTGCTTTAAAATCCTGAAAAGTCAATTCAGGGTTAACTCTATTTGGTCTGAAGTATTCCATCAGTCAGTACGAAACACATTACACCTGAGACTGATAGATTGCTGTGAATGGGTGACATCTGATTTTCTCAAAGAGGAAAGTGTGGGTGAATTTGTGGTTGGTGTGCTCGACACTTTTTGGTACTTTAGAGGGCAAAACAAAAGGAATAGTGTCTGTGAGATAACTGTTGTTTAGAAGAACGTTGTGGAGATTTTATGTGGTGGGTTTTTGGTCTCATGTGATTTGTGGTGGTGATGGTGTTGGTAGTTGTTTTTAATTTGTAATCACCTTTCCATAAAATCATTATTACTGAAAAATGTCTGGAGCTGTAACTAAACTGTGAGGAGGGAAAGAAAGAAATCTGATTTTGTGTATATTTCTTTTCTGTTTTAGGGATAATTTTTACTTATTCTCCAAAATACTGTATTTTTTAATGCTGATAGACCATCTGCCTTAAGAAAGGTGATATAATCATGTTCATGGGGTTTGAACATGGATTTCATGAATTCTTCTGCACTTTCCTTTGCATCCTGTCTTTGTGAACACGTTCACAATATGGAACTAAAAATAGTGAGCCAGTTTTTTCAGGCGTTGGTCAGTCTCGTTCTTTGCACTGAATTGTGGGCCAGTGTAAATGAGCCACTTCTGTTGTTTGGGCAGGGTTTGTTGTTCAGGTAACTGTTGTGTGCACTCTCAAAGGAAAAGACCAAGCTTGATGGAAATGTCCCAAAAGACACATCTGGCCCAGGTATTACTCTAGCTTGCAATGTTAGCTTCAAACAGCTGGAAGCAGTAGCTGGAACTTGTCTTATAAAGAAAGCAGTGGCAAGTAGCTTGTCAGTCATGTGGGCTAACAGTGCATGATGCCTGCATTCAAACAGTTTAATCCATAATTAAAATATAGCAGGAGAAATGCACAATCTGGAGCATTCTGTTGTGAGATAGAAATTGTGGAAACTTATAAACATTCGGTGATACAGAATGGAATTACTGAACAGCCTGATTTCATCTGGAGAAGTGCAATGTGTATGTTGTGTGTAACCAATAGAATATTTCTCAGAAGTAGGATGCAGTTTAACTGTGTTTGTGCAGGTAGTAAATGTTTTTGCTTTCTCCTGGGTGCAAATGTCCCTGAAGTGATGGGAGCAACACTATCAAAGGACAAGTAGCTAATAATGCATTAGTTCAAAATTTTGAAGGACAAAGTAGCAATCCATGATTTTTTTATCAGCTTTAAAATGACAGGTTACAGTCGTTATTCAGATGGGTGTTGATATCCTGGTTAGTTTTTAGCTTGACTGTTGCAGCCGCTTTGCATTTCACAAATGAGCTCTAAGCTGTAATCACTGAGTAGAACTATGTTACTTACTGAAAGAGTTCAGTCCTCTGGTAAAAGTTGGTACTGTTTTTATACTGTGTTTTTGAAATAGAGGCTCACATACAACACAGCACATTGAATGAAATAATATGTTTGCTTGTAAGCCAGACAACTGGATCATAAGTAAGCAGTTGCAATGGTTTGATTATCCAGCTTGATGATGTTTTACTTACTCACCTTCCTTCTAACCTGACGTTCCTAAGAAAAATAGTAATTAAGTTTAGTATTTAAGTGTAGTTTTATATGGAGTCTCTTAAACTCAGATCTTCTCAGTTTGAGTTTTATGGAATGTGCTATACATATGTAGTACCACATATATACACAATTTATAATACACAATTTAAAATATCTTTTCTACTGATTATTTTACAGATGACTGCGGAGATCATGTTGTCATAATAAATACAAGACATATTGCCTTTTCTGGTAACAAGTGGGAACAGAAAGTATACTCCTCACATACTGGGTAAGTGTTAAGTTACTTTATAATAAACCTTCAGGTGAGCTGGCTGTACACTTCTGACATATTTTCTGCTAGAGCAAGTTCTTAGCAGGTTGGTTCAAAATAGAATTCCTGCTTACATTATGTTCTGTTTGCACAGTGCTTAAAATGATGCATGCCTTTTTTTGAAGTGTCTTGATTGATATGGCAATGGAGCAAATTTACAGATTAGGTGAACAAGAGTATTTTCTATGGAGGTGAATCCAAATATCAGGACTTCTCTATTTACTGAACAATAAAAGACTTTCCTATTGGCACTGAACATATAAGGTATACATACAGATGCCAGCTTTAACTTCACTGTCCTACTTAACAGCGGATACAAGGTTTGTATCTGCTGTAATCCAGTAAGAAATCAGGTACTCTAGAGGTGTGCCGGCATGTAATGTGTTATTCTGGCAGACAAAACTTCTTCATAGATAAAAATGTAATGAGTTGTTACAGCATGGCTCAGTTCAGTCAAATAAGAACAGTTGCTCTTCATACAGTGACAACACTCGATAATGATTCCTCAGGCATTAAAATGAATCCAACGTGCTTAAATGTGAATTAGCACAACTGTGCCATATCAATAAGACTTTAAACAGGTGGGCTAGTTGCAAGTCTTGATAGTCTTGAAATATTTCCTAATTTTGCATATCTTACTCCAATTATTCTGTAACTGTGATAATTTATTTAACAAGCAGTCTTTAGAACACATCTGTCTGCTCATGCAACACTACCTTTTAGTATTCAAGTGAATGAATGGAAAAGTGCAAATGGAATTAAACTAAGAAAGATTCTGTTCTACTGAGTATCATAGAATCATAGAATGGCTTGGGTTGGAAGGGACCCCAGGGATCATCAGTTCCAACCTCCCTGCTACAGGCAGGGCCACCAACCTCCAGATCTGGTACTAGACCAGTTTGCACAGGGCCCCATCCAAAATGGTCTTGAACGCTTCCAGAGATGAAGCATCCACAGCCTCACCAGAATATCTAATAAAGAATAGCTGTTAGTTGTGTGCCCTTATGAAAATAACTTCTTGCTTAGTGGGCTTAAGATAAGACATAATTTTACACCATTGTTCAAAGTTCTTTTGCTTTTCCACTTTGCTAATCAAATCTTTAAAAAAGTAAAATATTGAGAGTGACGTGAGGGAGAGAAAGAGAGTGATATTGCAGCATGAGGATTTAGGTGGGTTATTAGGAGGAGTTTCTTCACAGGAAGGGTTGTCAAGCATTGGAAGGGGCTGCCCAGAGTTGTGGAGTCCCCATCCCTGAAGGTATCTCTGAAATGTGTGGATGTGGCACTAAGGGACATGGCTTGGTGATGAAACTTGGTAGGTCAGGGTGGTGGTTGGATGTGGTGATCTTTAAGGTCTTTTGTGCCATAGGTGATTCTGTGATTCTAAGATACTGTTATTTGTGTTAATGGCATGATTGAGCATGTAGGGCTGAGCTTGTATGTTTCTTCTGTTTTTCTAGTTATCCTGGTGGTTTCAAACAGGTGACAGCAACTCAGCTCCATTTGAAAGATCCAACTGCTGTAAGAATTTTTCTCTTTCATTTGTAAAGTATATCTGATTTCATTTTAATATTTTCCCCTAAGCAAAAGAGGTTGTACTTAACCTGTGTAAAGTTAGAACATGTTATGACTGGAGCTTAGCTTATAACACTGTTTCTGTGAACAGCATGTTTTAGGGTCAGAGTCCAAGTTGTGCATTTTCATGATTCTTCCATGCTGTCCAAATTAGCAAATCAGACTTTGCTTTGAGTTTCAGAGGTCTGACCTTTCTCATTGTCCAAGTGACTCAAATTAGACTGAACTGAACAGTACTTGAAATTAACAACCCTAGCAGTTTAAGAGTCATTTGGAATAAAGCTAATATTAAAAAATACAGAGAATACATCTGCCCCTTTCTCCCATGTGTCCCATAAATGACTTTTTTTAGATATTGTCTGCAGTGCTCTGTATTTCTGGTCTGTGAGAGACTTGGAAAAGGTGGTTAGTAAAGAGGATCAATGTAAATGTCTATATATGGCCATTATTAATTCTGTTGAACACTAGTCTTGATTTATTTATTACTAACCTAAAAAAAATGTACTAGATATGAATGGTTTGGGATGTTGACTTAGAGTTATGAAATTACTTCTTTTGCAGCAGGTTTGAATGCTCAGCTTCACAGGACTGAGTTCTCTAAGTGCTATAGTTTCAAATCATGGCATCAGGTCCACTGAGATGAACAAATTTGTGTGTTTATCTCTGACTCAGGTGCTTTCCCTTAGGTCACCTTATATGCAAAACATTAAAATGCTTCTTCCATTTCCTAGGGAAATTGTCTGCTGCAAAATTATTGTGTTTCCCACTTTGTTTTTTTTAAAATGTTTCAGTAATCTTAGCTTCTCCCAAGACTTCAGTACTAAACATTGTGTAAGTACTCACTTAAAAAAGTCTGCATAAAAGTTTATCTACTTTTGAGGTTTTTTTTTCTTTATTTGAAATGGTGAAACAATAAAATCTTGCATTTCAATATTGCCTTCTGTCAGTAATTTTCCAGAACAACTTAAATGCTCAAACATAGTTGTAACTCCTTTGGGCATTACTGGTAGTTCAGTGTCTAAAATCCATTTTTTCAACTGTTTTCATTTGAGCTTCAGACAGAGGTTGTGCACTGGGAGGCAGTATAGCACAACTTGTTTGCTAGGCTCTGAGAATTGGGTTCTATAAATGATCTTCTGGCACTCATTCTGAAATACCTCTTTTCTTGCCAGACGCCTAGATGGATTTCTGTGCAGGCATTCCTCTGGATTTAGTGCTTTGTCAATAACTAAAACATGTTGGATAGATACTCAGCAAATGCTGATGTGGCTCAGGATGTGGTCTAATTTAGCAAGAGAAACTTTCTTTCTTTAAAAATGAATTTTAAAAAATCTGGAGAGCCCTCAGCAATTAACTCTTTTGTTGAACTGTTTGGATGGCTGTCTTTCAAAGATATGTGGTTATTGCTATAATTAATAGCAGTGAGTGGTAATTTGGTGGTAATTTGGCAGGATGTATTTTTTACGTGTACCTGTTAGGTTTCGAATCACAAAGGATTTTATGGCTAGAAACATTTCTTTATTGTTTTGGTGTAGAATCCATCGGGATATGACAAATATAGAAATTAGGGTGATAATTTATTAACTTGTTTTATTTATAGAACCATAGAGTGGTTTGGGTTGGAAAGGACTGGAAAGACTGTCTACTTCAGGGGTTGGACTCGATGATCTCTGGAGGTCCCTTCCAACCCCTGCAATTCTGTGATTCTGTGATTCCAACACTATGCCACGGGCAATGTTATGGTGACATATATCAATTACTTTGTTTCACTTTTTCTGTTAAATAAAAATAGAGACTTGTTTTTTAAAGTTATATTTGGTCCGATTGCTGTGAGGCCAGTAGAACTAGTTTGATTGTAGGAAGCTGAATGCATCTTTCTATGGAATCCAAGTCTCCATTCTTTAAAACATTGTTTTCATCCTGGAGGCCAGTGCTTTTTCTCTGCTTTTGGTCCTGTTGTAGCCTGCTAGTTCATCTTGGTAGTGGTTCATTAGATGAGTCAACATCAATTTGGGAAGAAGTGCCATTAGAGAAATTAAGCCATCACGTTCTTGGAAGAGGCTCCTTCCAAGGGAAAAGATGTTGACATAAAACCTGCTGCTAATTGTGGGATGTTAATTTTGAAATGGATATGACTGTTGTCAGTTTATGTAACAAATAGATTAAAGTTGGTAAGTTTTTTTTTGTGTAGATACACATGCAGTAAATACTGCACTACTGCTTAACATTATCTTTACTTAAGATAAGTATAGATTCAAACACATATTTTTTCAATTACAGTCATGTTTAAATGCAGTTATATGCAGAAATACTTATTTTATGAATAAAAATGATAAATAGCAAACTAAAGGGGCTGTAGTGAATAATTGGATGCAAAACAATATGTGTTTGCATGGGGGCTGAAAGGCACAAGTAGAATTACTGGATTTAGATGTAATTGCAGAAGGGTTAAACAGGCATTTCCATTTTCATTTTCATTATACTTCATAGGGTATCAAGACAGTGGTGTATGTTGATCATTTGATAATCTCATTTGAGTGCTATGGTGTCAACCTGCATTATCTCATTAAATTTAGAGCTGTTTTTTCCTTTTGTGTAGTGGTAAGTGCTTGAGAAGGATTTATGCTGGATTTTGGATGTGTGTGTATGCGTTTGTTTGTTTGTAGGATCAGAGGATGATTCAGATTTGAGGGAGCCTCAGGAGATGTGCAGTGCAGCCCGCTGCTGGAAGTAGTGGTGGCAGTTGAGATAAGGCTGGCGGGGGCTGATCCACACTGGTGCTGAAAGCTGCAAGGACGAACTCTCTGGGCAGCCTTCTTCAATGCCTGACATTTCTTCTGAGTTGGAAAGATTTAAAGTGCATATTTTTGGTGTCTAGTTTGAGATGTACAACTTAGTGCCCAAGTTTGACAGACTGTTACTGTTTTTTTTCCCACTTCAGATGTCTTTTTATGCTTATATGACATGCTGCATACAAAAAGAGATCTGCATAGTTGATGTTCCATGTTCATTGTGCCAATTTTTCATTACTTTGGAAAATGCTGGTTATATGGAAAGGCAGAAATTACAGTGATGACCAGGAAGACATGCATTTCTACCTTTAACACCTTTGAGTCCCTTCGAGAGGCACGGGGAGACAGATATCTGTGAAACTCTTTAAAATTTCTGTTATTTTCAGTTGTCTAACATTCCAGAGAATATTGGAGAACAGCTCTCTTGTGCTGGGCTTGGCCAGGCTGCTCTAGGAAGTATCTAATGGAGAGAAAATAGCTTCATGTTTCAGCATTTTCTTTCTCTAACTTAGATATAATGTGAATTTTCAGACCACCCATCGACCAGGATATTAAGCTTGTTCTTTAGGTGCAGCACAATGCCTTGTTGCTGTACAAAAGAGTCTCTATTCATCAAGTTAATGCAGTAGTAACACTCTGTGTGCTCCAGCTACTCCTTCAGGACAGATGTTAAGTCCACCGTTGATTTCCATTGTAGTTTGCTAAGAAAAATCCGCGTAGTATTCCTCTATCAAAGAAGAGTCCTTCAGAAATGAATGAAACAGTTGTTTGCATGTGTTTAGGATGTTGGTTTTGTTTTTAATAACGTTTGCACGTGTTTTATTTGGGTGAGGAAATGCAAATAGGCATGAGACCAGCATTTTCAAGATGAGGCTTCAGAGTGCTTGGTGTGGGAAGAGCGGGAGATGCTCCTGTGTGCTTGTAACCCTCACAGATTTGAGAGGGAACAAATAATATTTGGAAAATCCTGGGAAGAACTTGGGACGTTAATTAAAATGCCTGCAGAACATGCTGACAGATCTAATACGCAGAACCAGATAATAATCCAGATAAGACAAAATTTTCAGCCCCCTTTTTTTTTTTTTCCTCCTGTTTCTGGTTCTAAAAGTAACCCAAACTTGGCTTGCTTTATCTTTTTGTGTTTAGCTGGAACAGAAACTCCCTCAAAACAGAAAAGAAATGGGTGTTTAGCTTGTATCAGATACTTGGTGAGAGAATTGACATTTGCAGCATTCAGAGCCTGTATTGCTTTTGACAAAGAAATAATGGGCAGTAGTTATTCAGAATGAATACTACCTACTAAGGAAGATGATGAAGCCAGGCAGGGTAGCTCTACAGACACACTGTGAGGAATCCTTCGGGGGTGTCAGGGTTTATTCAGCTGCTGGCATTGCTCTGGAGGGGCTTAAAATATTCTAATTCTCCTTTTGAATGCAAGTAAGCAACTGCTTGCATGTATAGGCTTGCCATTATACCTGCACAATAATCATCTTCTGAAGAAAAACTTGAGCAGAAAACACTTTTAAATCTTGCTGTTGATATTTGAAAGCCTGTTTTCTTTTCATCCAGGGAAGTAAGGGATCACTGATACAACAGTATGTACAGGGCAAAAGTTTGTTATTGGAACACTGGATGTAATTAGGTTTTCTTCTATGGCTGTGAGGTTTATTTATTTGTCATTAAGGAGAGTGTAACTTCAAAGCCTGGCTCAGTAGGCACTTAGAAGTTAGTGTAGCATGGAGAGGAGCTTATTGTTACGGAACTTGGTATTGCAAACCAAAAAGGAGCAAACAAAAACCCTCTTAGTGCTCTAAATACAGCGTATAGTTGTGTTCGTCTTTTGCTTTAAATATAAATAATTTAAAAAAAAATCTTAATCCCTTTCTTACTTGAATATGCAAGTTACTCATGTTAAAGAACAAATTAAACTTCCAAGTTCTTAGGTGCTGAATAGCAGTAGAAGTTCAATTCCCCTATGTCTGAATTGTTCCTGTGGCACTGTACAATCACTTTTGTCATACTACTCATGTAACTCAGTAGAGGTAAAAGAACTTCACCTTTCTATCATGCATTTACTGAAAAAGAGCACTGTTGTGTACAGAAGACAGCTGGTATTTGGCAGATATGCTGCTTCTGAGGAGCTGGTACCTGAAATTGTTCAAGTGGTGTTTTCAGTATGCCTTGTAGTGAACCACTTCATATCCTTCTTTCTAGTGGCTGTGTCCTTCCCAAGCTCTAGAGTTGCTTCCTGGTGTTTGTTGTACATCACCTCTTTGAGCAGATTTTATTCTTTGTCTGATTATTTTGTACTTTTCAGGAGTGGTATTGCTCTGTTGATTTCCTCCCTTACAGCATGTTTTATCTGGGAAGAAGTCAGAAAAGGAAATATTGGATTCCTGGATGTTAGGAAATAGTACTTCTCTGAAAGAGTGGTCAGGCACTGGAATGGGCTGCCCAGGGAGGTGGTGGAGTCACCAACCCTGGAGACGTTCAAGGAACGTTTGGATTTTGTGTTGAGGGACGTGGTTTAGTGAGAACTATTGGTGATGGGTTAGACTGGATGATCTTGTAGGTCTTTTCCAACCTTAGTGATTCTGTGATTCTATGTTGGAGCCTCATACAGTGTTCCAGGTAAATATGTTCTTTGGCTTCTTCATGCTCATACTTTGTTAGGGAGGAGACTGAAAGAGCTTTACCCAAGGTTGTTTTCCTTCTATATTAGACCTTTAAATTGGAAACTGTGTGTGGGATGTATAAATTTGCCTGTTCCAGCAAGAAACCCTCACTGCCAAAAGGACATTGAGGCCCTGGAGCGGGTTCAAATAAGGGCAGTAAAACTGGTGAGGGGTCTGGAGCACAGGGCTTATGAGGAGCGGCTGAAGGAGCTGGGATTGTTCATTCTGCAGAAGAGGAGGCTCAGGGCAGACCTTATTGCTCTCTGTAACTACCTGAAGGGAGGTTGTAGTGAGCTGGGGGTCAGCCTCTTCTCTCATGTAACTGGTGATAGGACTAGAGGGAATGGCTTCAAGCTGCACCAAGGGAAATTTAGGCTGGACGTTAGGAAATAGTACTTCTCTGAAAGAGTGGTCAGGCACTGCAATGGGCTGCCCAGGGAGGTGGTGGAGTCACCAACCCTGCAGGTGTTCAAGGAACGTTTGGATGTTGTGTTGAGGGACATGGTTTAGTGAGAGCTATTGGTGATGGGTGGATGGTTGGACTGGATGATCTTGTAGGTCTTTTCCAGTCTTGGTGATTTCTGTGATTCTATGATAAATTGTGTAGTGCTGTAAGTTAGTTACATTGACCAGTGGGCATAAAGCAGGGCCTGAAGGCAAGGCTTTGCTCCTTGGCACTTACTGTGAGTCGCTGGGCATTGCGGATGCCAAAAATCCAAGGTTATTGCCCTTCTTTTCTTTGGTTTGTTCTGATGTACAGGTGGCAGTGTTTTCAAGTGGCTCAGGTATTAAAGGCTCTGCCATAAAAAGATATAATTAAAAATATGAGCTCTTTGAAATGCGTGGTTAATGAACTTTGTGTCGTCTGAGAATTAGGTTCCACTGAATGTAAGTTCTGAAATGGGAGGGACTGTGCCATGAAGTCTCCTGCTCTGTATTGGGCAAACCGGTGCCATCTGCCTAGCAGTGAAAAGATGCTTTCTGCTTCACATGAAAGTGATTTTTCTGTTCATGTAGATGTTGCATAGGTGAGAGGACATGATCACAGGAGTTACTGAAAAGCGTGGAGGATGTACCAAAGCATATCTATGGTTTACTTACTGTACTAAGCATGCTTAACTACTGAAACTGTTCCTGAACATCTCATTATCCAGGCTTCATTCTCCAAATCCTGTTATCTTGTTAGTTTGTTGTCGCCTGAGGTTGTCAGTTCTGCAGTGACCATACGTGGAGTTTAAAATATTTCTTTGCTGTTTAACTTGAAAATATAAACCAGTCATTCTTTTCCAGAATGGCTTTTTAATAGGCAACTTTTAAAAACAGAGTTGTTTTTTTTCTTTTTTAAGCAACATTATAAAGAATCATAGAATGGCCTGCATTGAAAAGGACCACAATGATCATCTAGTTTCAACCCCCCTGCTATGTGCAGGATTACCAATCACTAGACCAGGCTGCCCAGAGCCAAGAAAATGGAATCAGATTCATCAGGCAGGAGTGTCTACAACCAGAATAGAGCAGCAGTTCATCCAGGTCATTGACTTGTTCCAGCAGATGTCTGTTCCAGGCTGCAGAGGATGATGAAAGATCTGGCACAAACACTGGTTGCTTGAAGAAGTTAAATACTTAACTGTTCATTAAAGTATTTTAAAGTCTTTCTTTTTATTGGAGTGAAATCATTAATAAGCTGTACATGCACAGGGTCAAATATGTGACCAATGACTTACAGATACATGGATGTGTATTTAAGCTAAGGAATTAACACTGATTCTATCACAGTTTCAAGTAATTTTTGTGTAAAGGAACGGGTCCCTAGTTAGGGAGTATGGAGCTTCTGCCCCCATTGCTTTAGATCAGATCTGTTTTGACCTTGGTTTACTTGATTGAGTTGGATGTGATGATCCTTATTGGGTCACTTCCAACTCAGGATATTCTACAGTTCTGAGCTTTCTATGTGATATTTTCCTGTTAGTGAAGTAATTGTACAGTATAAAAATTACTCTGGTGAAAGGGCTCAAATCTGAGTGGCTTGGAGCATAGTCAGGGTGGGTTTACTTATGCTCAAAAAAATTGCATGCTGGTTCTACTTCTAAATGACTTGCCGTCCTTTTTTATCCCCTTTGGTCTCCTATGGTTGCGTGCCTTGTTTTACATACACAAATATTCTCATGGCTGAAGTCCATAACACTATGTTTCATATTTAAATTACAGATATTTGCATTAGAGTCCAAGAGAAATCATGTTATGTTACTTTTCTGCAAGCATCATCTATTGTGGGTGTATAAATTCTGTTCATTCCTGATGCTCTACAGTGGGTTTGTTCATCTGGAACTAATAGCAAGGGAATAAATTATCATAGAATGGCCCGAGTTGAAAAGGACCACAATGACCATCTAGTTTCAACCCCCCTGCTGTGTGCAGGGTCGCCAACCAGCAGGCCAGGCTGCCCAGAGCCACATCCAGCCTGGCCTTGAATGCCTCCAGGGATGGGGCATCCACAGCCTCCTTGGGCAACTCAGTGCCCCACCACCCTTTGTGTGAAAAACTTCCTCCTAATATCTAACCTAAATCTCCCCTGTCCAGTTTGAAACCATTCCTCCTTGTACTGTATTATAAATACATACAGTGTTATGAAGCAGTGTCTTACCAGGTCAGCCTTGGTTAAGATACCAAGATGCATTGATGATATTGAAACATTGAATACAGCAAATTACGGTGTTTAAATGCTGAGACCGCTTGTAAAATTTGTTAGAGCCTAATTCATTTCATTGATCTATCTATCTATATATAAGACTAATATTACGGAATTAATAGAAGATTCTCAGTGTGCTTTTCAGTTCTTTTAATGTCACATGATCATATGCAATCATCCCCAGTGCAAAACACAGCTCTAGTTTCTAAGCAGTTTATTTTATGACTGGTGGAGTGTTTATATGACTGAGGTGTAAGTGTTCCTTCTTCCAAAACAGTAAATTTGGAGCATCTTGAAAATGTGATGCCAGTGTTCTTCAGTATGGAAGAAGTTGACCAAAAAGAGGTCCGGGAAATAGGGAAACACACCTTATCTTTTTCATGTTATTTGTAGGTGGTCTGATTTGTCATTACATTGTTTTCTTTCCTCAGATTGTCAAACTGACTATTTATAGGATGCTTCCAAAAAACCTTCTGAGAAGAACTTTGATGCAGAGGTTGCACCTGTTCCCTGAAGATGTGAGTGGTCACACTGTTGGGCTTGCTTTCTTTTTGCTTTGGAGGTGAAGAGCACTAGCAAAGCTTCAGTCACAAGATAAATGAAGAAAAATTAAGTTACTTCTTAAATATGTAACTAAATATACTTTACATGTTGATACTCTTTATTTCACAAAGTTGTGATATCTAAAATATGCATGTGATTGTCTTCTGTATTATGACTTCACTTAGCATGAAGAATGCAGCAGTGTTGACAGTTTTTGGTCTGGATTTGGGGAGAAGGGAGAAGGTGTTTTCTAAGTACCTTCTTTCTAAGCTTTGACTGTTCTCACCCTCAGGTTATCCCAGAAGATATAGAGAAGAACCTTCTACAAGAGATTCCTCAGCCACGCGTAGTCCCCAGGAGGTTAGATGAGTACACACCAGAAGAAATTGCTGCCTTTCCAAGGGTTTGGACTCCGTAAGTATATTCAACTTTTAAAATGAGCACTTGGACTTTAATCTGTACTATATTGGCTGTTGGCTCTTACCAAAGGAATAAGAAAAAAAGGGATTATTTGTTTTCTTCATGTCATATTTTTTGACAGGAGATCATTAAGCAAAGAATGGTCATATTTGAAGGGAGTGGTTGCACGTTTTCTTATTTTCTGGCCTTTTTTTCATCAGTAAGACTTGATGTAAAGTCATACTTTCAGTTCTTCATCAAAAGTAGTTGAATAAATGCTTACTCACTTAAGCTGTTGTTAGAGTTGAAAGAAACACAACATGACTGTGGGACTGAACAATTCATTTTAAAAAAGTGTAAAAGAATCTTCAGATTTTCTCTAGAGGAAGGGAAAGAGTTCTGTTAAACTGGAACTGGGAGAATATATCTTTGGCAGGACTATTCCACGTGTTTATTTTGATAATTAATTTATTTTCAGGGCACAAAATCAGTTGTTCCACCATAACTGTATTGCATTTCAATGCAATTTGTGGTTTGTTTTATACTACCACATGCAGCACTGAGCCAACCTGCTAGTTAAAATAATCACATTTGGGGATCTCAGATTAGTGCCAATGTTTTGTTTTTCTTTCTTGTGGTCATTTTGAGAGTCCTATACTGAGTTTCCTTTAGATGTCAAAGCCAAAGATCTGTGGGAATGAAACAGGTGGGCTAGAGTCTAACCTGGAGTCTTCCAGATAATCAGCACTGACTTGTGCACTTCTGCTTATTTTCAGTATGTAGAATTTAACATCTTTTTTGGTAAAGCAGGTTTAAACATCTGGTGAATGTAAAGTCATGTTGTAGCTGTGTGTGGCAGAGTGCAAGGAAACTTGATGTCATATAATTTGGTAATTGCTGTCAAGCTGTCTCCTAGTAATTTCCTGTTAGCGTTTCTTTGCTCTGCTGTCTCATCCTGATCAGTTTTTTAGGGAAATGCTATGTGTATACAGGCTTCATGCTCTGTGCCAGTTGCAGAGGGTGGGAAGTGCTGCTCACTTAGCAGTCCTTCATCTACCACAGCTGGGAGTCTTTCAGCTGAGAAATTCGTATTGTTCCTTCAGTGAGATGAGTGAGTGTCTTAAGTGGACATACATACTTGTTGAGAAGAGCCAGGGAATAGGTGGACCTAGAAGGAGAATAAAGCAGAGCTCTGCAGCAAAAGTGTGTCAGAGAGTTCTGGAGGATGAAGAGCAGCACGCTCCTGTGTGTTTGATCTGTGAGCTTCAGCAGAACACGTGGATAGCTTCCAGTCAGTAACTGTAGTACTTAAAATAAACCAGAATAAGAATTCAGAAAAACTGTTACATTTTTCTTTTTTTTCCTGATGGTTTTAATGAGTTTTTCCACCTTGTGTGATTTTTTTATTTGATTTTTTCTTTTCCCATCCTTTGTGAAGGGTGACTTTTCTGTTTCTCAAAGGAGAGTGAGGATTAAAAACAAGGAGAAGGATTGAGAGACACACACTCTGTATCACTTATTTTATTTTTGCTCTAATAGGAAAGGACTTAAATCATGTTAGCCCTTTAAAAATAGTTGAATCCTTTAGTGAAAAGCATTACATGAAAACCATAGTTAAAGTGCTTAAGGATATAGAATAAAGGAAAGCATGATTACGACAATAAAACTTATGTTTACAATTTTACATTAAAACTGATTCCCAAAAAATGTGCCTTACTAAGTATGAAATGGTCATAAAGCAGATAAGAAATTTATATCAACACAGAGTATGCTAACAGGCCTTTATCTCCTTAATCTGAAATAACACGTAAATGATTTTCATTCTGAATGTGAAGAGAACATACTCAGTGCTGCTAATGATTTCCTTGGACTTCCTACTGTGTCTTTGTCAAAATGTTTTGGTACGGATTGTTTTGAAAGGCTGTTTTTGTTGCTAATTGGACACTGACACTGTAGACAAGTAGACAGTATCCAAGTTGAGCACTAAGGTGAGAAAATAGTTTTTGAGGAAAGCGTGCATCTAGTGTGGATACTTAGCAAAAAGTGTGTAATACAGCGTGGATAGCCCTCCCATCACCCCTCCTTCCATCACAGCACAGTGCATAGTGGGATGTCACGATGGATCTCACTCCACAAGAGCAGAGAATTAATGTCCTACAGTTCCAGTGAGCACAATTTTCTTGGAATATTCTTTCCTTTTATACCTAACCTATCACAGAATCACAGATTCTAGGATTCTGACCTGAACCAAGTGGTTTCCTGAACTGTACAGAGCTGCTCTCTTACATCGTTGGTGCAGACATCTGAAGTAAACATGATGAAAACCTTGTAGAGGCAGGGAGGTAAAATTGAGTCTTTCCATACAGATGTAAAGGGGAGGAAGATCAGAAACCAGTTCTTTTGCCAACTTTGATTTTTTTTTTTGCTGCATCCTACCTACCATGAATGAAGCCGTTATTTCAAGGGTGCTTGTGGTTTAACATTGGATGTTTTTAATGAGCTTTAAACAGAAATCATCAAAGAATTCACCAATCTTGTGTGACTAAACAAACAGTACTGTTTCCTACCTCTCTTCTAAAGGCAGGAATACATCAGATTTGTGTGTGAATTATCCTGTTATATGCCATCTAAAAGTTTTTTAGCTGACTGGGAATAGGTATGTTTGTAGACAGTGAACTTCTAAAGGCAGGAAATTTGCTCTTGAAGAAGTATTTTGAAGTAATTTGGGCAAGAATGTTCCCAAATATATAGAAGAAATCTTTCTTGTTCCACTTAGATGGATACATTCCTATGAATTTCCCTTAAGAAAGCAGAGCAGTTCTGATTTCCAGGAGAGCTCTCAGATTGGTGGTGGTGTGCATACCGAGTGCCTGTTCCACTGCCAGACTTAATGGGAACTCTCCATGGACCTCCCTAGGCCAGACAGCCTCTCACTTGTCTTTCTGGAAAAGAAGTCCTTGAAGGCTTTTGACATTTTTAAAACTTAAGGTATTGTGAACTCTGAAACTTGATTTAAGAAAACCAAACACCTTTTGAATGTTTATTTTTGAGTAACCCGCCTGATTTCTGGCTCCCTTCTGCACAGCCTACTTCTAGGTAGGGGGTTTATACTCTGAAGCCATAAAACTGTTTCAGCAGAGCAGTGAGAGCTGGTCAGAGTCCCAGTACTTCAACATCAGCCATATGCGGATCTGTGTGGCATGGCATGCAGGTGATCCATCAGCAGCACCCCACAGCTTTGAAAGAAGAAAATGCCATGTTCTGGGGAGAAATATTTGTGCATGATGAAACACAAGTGTGTTGGGACACCTAGGAATAGGAAATGTATGTCATAATGTATGTGATAATCCTCTGGCACATTCCGTGTCAAGGATAATGGTGGTCATAACTTCCATTTACAGTTTCTCCCTGGCTCAGTGTTCCTTAAAGCCAGTCATGCCGGCCTTAAGCAACCTGAAGTCTGCTGCTGATGTTCCTAGGGAATAAATTTGAAGGCATTGATAAACACAAAACTTTTCACATTAAGAGATCTCTTCAGCCACTGTTGTCCCTTCTGTTTGCTGTCTTAAAAGGTAGATGGAATAACAGTTGTCTTTCCTAGTACTACAGTTTCTGGTGTAACTTCCTACTTCTAATCACTATATTAAAGAAATAATTTGGGTTATAAGAACTGAAGTAGAAGCCAGAGATGTCCTGGGTATGTGGTTGAAATAATGTTTTAAACAGCATTTTTATTAATGTAAAGTGCCAGAAGTTTCACTTTATGGTTTATTTACCTTAATATTTACTTATTATTTACTTTATCATTTATCTGTTAATGTCCTCAGATAAGGAAGCCAACACCAAAAGACACCTTGCATTGTAGTAGATACACAAATGATACGTGAAGTATTTCCAGTCAGGTGCTGCCATAAACAAAACTTGCAGTTAATGCTACGTCTGTAAAATGTTTTTGTTCTCCAGTGAAATACAACATATAGTATACTTATGGGGTCCTCTACTCCAACTGTCTGCAGAAAGCGCAGTAAAGATTTCCTCCAAAGACATTAAGATCTTGAGCTACTTTTGTAAGGCCCTTCTTAAGCTTAATATTAGATTTAAAATTCTGCACTGAAATATATCCCTCCAGCCATTTCCTCAGTTCCTTCAATCTGCAGTGTCTGCAGCTTTGTGGGGCTGGAGTTGATCTGTGCATGTTATACCTCATGTGATAGCGCTTTGTTCTTACCTAGAAACACCCGTTGGTGGGCTGTTTCTTTAACAGAAATAAGGAATGCCTCTCCAGCTTGAACATTCGTCTCAACAGGCGAGCTTGGCGCGTGTAGATGATCTGGGTGGAGATGGCCAACACAAACTTCTGTGAAAGCCTTGAGCCTGTCTTAGTTTTTCCTTAAAAGAGAAACTGGAGAGACGAGGAAAAAGCTTTCCTGCCAATACCGCTCAGTCCTGTTGTATGTATGCTTTGAGAAATCCCTGTGGAAGTTCATTTTCTGTGGCTTTTTTGGTTCGCAGTAGGAATTCTAGTAACTAACAATAAAGCGTTAACCTCTATAAAATTGAAGAACTATCACTGCTGACTTTATTTTTTTATAGTAAGAGCATAAAAATATCCCATGGTTTTGTGTTGATTAGCAAAAATCTGAAGGTAGCTGGTCTCATATTTCAGGCTACCAGAGCTGGATCTAAACAAGCCAAAAGCCACAAAAGTCAGCACACAGATACCTCTAAGAGGAGAAAGTTGATCCCCTCTACTTTAGGTTTTAGCCACAGGATGCAACTGGATACTGGCTGAGAAGGGTCAGTGACTTAATCATCTTAAAAACCTGACAAATCCATATTTAGATGGATTAGCCTATTACAATTAATTACTGGCTCTTCTCTAGCATGTATAAAATATGCTGATGCTACTGATTCTCTTAACTTTACCTAGGGGCAGCTTATGTCCCAGCTAAAATTTGATGGTGAGAGATCTAAAAAGTGGGTAACTGAGTTTTACTTCAGCTGTCTGAAGAGACTCTCAGAAAGAAAGCTTTAAAGCTACTTTCCTTTTCCTCCTAAAATCTGTTAATCTTGCATGTGAAGAAATAGGAACTAAATTGATGGGAATTTGACAAGAAATACAAGAATCGTTTTATGTGACACTGTTGAACTACTTGCCCAGATGAAAATGGAATTAGAATTTTTTTAATTACTCTTTTATAAATGTCTAGATATATTTGCTTTTTTCACTTTTGGTGGTGACAGCAAGTCTGGAAAGCGTTTCACTGTTCCTTTACTTGCTTCTCTGTTTATTTGAAGAATAACGTAATTCTTTGGACAAAGCCAAGCATACAGAGCTGTTTCTCTAGCCCTATGGTTTTTAACCATATCTTTTTTTTTATAGAATACCCTTTCATATGTAGAAAGCATTGTCTGGCTCAGATGAAACTTAAACGAACATTGATTGAGTTAACTTACATCATTTTACAAACAGAATTGATGTAATCCATGTCAAGTCTCGTATCAGTGGTATCTAGAATCATACAATCACTAAGTCTGGAAAAGATCTACTCCAACTGTTCACCTACCACCAATATTGCCGACTGAACCATGTCCTTAAGCAATGCATCAACCCTTTTCTTAAACACCTTCAGGGATGATGACTCCATCACTTTCCTGGGCAGCATTTTCCAGTGCATTACCACTTTTTTGAGAGGAAATTCTTCCTGTTATCCAATCTGATGGTAGATTTAAGTACCTTAGTTAAGTTTTGCTTAATTTGTTTTTAGAGAACCTGAGATTTTAACCAGTTTACTTTAAATTTTAATAAACTACTCCTAATCTCACTAAGAATATGTAAATATGTATCAGCATTGGATTAGATAGTGTGATCTATGGATACTTTTTAAAATCAAAACAAACACAAGTTTTATGTAGAAAAAAATTGAGCTGCAGTTGAGGACTCTGAAAGATTTATCTTAAGCTTTGTACTTGGAGAAGGAGGTTTATCTCTATACGTTGTTGGCTTAACAGTACTAAAAAGGCACCTTTTCTTACTCTTTGTTATTAAATGCAGCTTCTGTTACTGTGGCTTATTACCAGTTCTCTAAGAAAATAAGCTGTAATTCTAGAAATGCTTATTAACTCAGGTAATAGCCTGCATGAGGACTAAGCCAATACAGAAGAGTTTATTTTGCCCCCAGACAGAGCAAGTTCACTGTTTAGAATAGGCCAAAGTGAGATAATTTAAATATCATTAGCAGTTTCGCTGATTATTTTACCAGAGGCATGGAGCTACTCTGGGATAGTAAGTACATCTTGAGTAGAGAAGCAATTCAGCTCCCCCTGCTCCTCACGTGTCTGCTGTCAGACAGTAAGTGGACCAAAGGCTGACTGAGGATGAAACACTGAGTGGTGTGATCAGCCCACTGGATCTCTTCACTAATTGCTCTTCTCCTATCTGTTACCATCTGTTAGAAACTGGAGTTCATAAACTCATAAAAGGTACATTTATGAGCCAGTGGGATATCTATTGGTTAACTACTTAACAAATTTTGAAGTACTTCAACAGTAATTAAATTATATTTATTTGGCTGAAAAACTAAATCTTACAAGTTTGGAAACATTTTATCCCTGCTCTTAAAATTCTTTAAATATGTATAGGAAAATCCTGCAGAGCTTCTGTATAATTTGTCACAGAACAGTTGAGATTGGAAGGCATCTATGCAGATCATCTAGTTCAACCTCTTTGCTCAAGCAGGGTACCCTGGAATACGTTACCCAGGACCACGTCCAGGTGGTTTTTGAATAATATCTCCAGGAAAGGAGACCCCACCACCTCTCTAGGCACCCTGTGCCAGTGCTTAGTCACCCTCAGAGGAGAGAAGTTTCTTCTCATGCTCAATTGGAACTGTCTGTGGCTGCGTTTGTGTCCCTGTTCCCTTGTCACTGGGCACCGCTGAGTCTGGCTCCATCCTCTTGACAACTTCCCTATGGATACTCAGTGATCAGATCCTCTCTGAACTTTCTCTTCTCCAGGGCAAGCAGGCCCAGCCCCCTCAGCCTTTCCTCATATGAGAGATGCTCCAGTCTCTTCATCATCCTACAAGCCCTTTGCTGGATGCATTCCAGGAGCTCCAGGTCTCTCTTGTCCTGGACAGCCCAAAACTGGACACAGCATGCTCCATGTGAAGCCTCACTTGGGTGAAGTAGATGGGGAAGATGACCTTCCTCAACCTGCTGGCAGTGCTCTTCCCTGCGCAGCCCAGGACGTCGTTTGCTTTCTCAGCCACAAGGGCACTCTGCTGGTCAACATGACGGCCACCAGAATCTGCACATTCTTCTCTGCAGAGCCCCCAGCCTGTACTGGTGTTTTTCTTCTCCTGGTGCAGGAGCACTCTCATGCCTTTGTTGAATGTCCAGAGGCTCTACGTGATTATGAGTTACAACTGATTTTTTATTTTCTGATATTTTCTGATAGCCAGTGCAAATAGGGAATCCTACCAGACATGAAAGATTTCAAGTCATTAGTAATACAGAGCATTGCACACAACATGAATGGCATGGTTGTACCTTTATGCAGGATGATTTATGTTTTTTTAGTGCATCTGGAGTGCTTTTTCTCATCCATGGAAGGAATGAAGCCAAACATACAAGTAACCTTTTCAACTTTCGCTCCTGTACCACTGCTTCAATCTTTGTGTCAGTTTATTAGTGTGCAGCATTGGTTAGCTTTAAGGCACTGACCTTTTACAGTGCTGATGCAAGGTTCAATCCCTTCTGAATAGTCATTTTTCATGTCAGTGAGATAGCAGAAAATACAGGGCACTCTGTCTCTCTGGGTCACATTCCCTAATGTTGAGATAACTGCCTGCAGGTAAAGAGAAAAATGTAATTTGAGATCTTCAAAGCTTCCAAACCAGGTGTGCATTTCTGAGTCAAGAGCAGGTAATGATAGGTCACTTACTCAATATTGTCAGCCCTATTCTTTTGCAAAGGCAGGTCTAAAATATGATTTAGCTTTCATGAATGCATGCTTGCAGTCACACAAATGACTGCAATGACTCCTTGAAATTTTATTTTGTAGAACTCTTTTTTGCAGTGCGGCAGAAAATTCATCTATCTACATAGAGATTACTTATGGAGAAGTGACTCTTCTTTTTTGGAGCTTGAAAGAAAAGAATGTTATCAAAAGACACTTTAACAGCCACGTGTGGTTGATAAAGCAGACAAGCGTATGACTACTTCATCTCCAAAAAGTACAAGTTGCACTGTGTGTTAGGAGTTGTTAGAGATAAGTTGAAATGCTGTAGTGGCTGGTAAAATAACTACATACAGAGTCAGTAATGTCATACGTTACAGTAGAACCTTAACTTTATTTCTGTAAGGCAAGTAATGCTATTTTTCGTCTGTCTGCTGCAAGGGCTGTCTGTTAGCTAGAAGTAAGGCTATGAAGTTGGCTTCTGAATTTCTGAAATAAATAGGATAGTTCCAGTGTAACAGATGGGTGAGTACTTAGATCTGACTTTCACAAACAGTACCACCCGCCTCCTCCCACTCCTTTTTTAATTTTTCTTTTTCTAAGGATGTTTTAGCTCCAAACATTGCTAGGCAGAGGGAAACATCTCTGCTGGAATGTGCTGACAGGGATTTAATAAAGGTGGAACTATGTGGTGAGGCTGTTCGTACCTGACGGAAATAAATTTTCACTACAGGAGTTAGAAGTTGAACACATGGAACTTTTAGAAGGGGTCTTTGTATGTCTCCTTAGACAAGAAAAATACCTCAGGGGCAGGAAATTTCACATATGAAAGAATATTGGATGCTGGGAGGGGGCTGTCTGCAGAGTTGCATCACATAGGGTTTCTTTGTACTGCTTGTTTAAACCAGCTGGAATATTCAGACTGAGCCCGTAGCTCCATGGGCATTCCTCCTGGCAGGAAGTGCTGCCTTTAAGTGACATTCATTACTTCTGCCTTTTCGCTGTGCTTGTGTAGAATGGTGTAAAAAGAATTGGTGAACTGGCCTAGATTAAAGACAGCCTTGTTATAAGCAGCTGCAGGAACTGCTGTATGTGAGCTCTCAGGGAAAAATCTTCACTCTCTTGCTAATCTGTGTGGTCAGCTAACTTTGGTATTAGTTCAGCACTAGTCGTTTAAGCTGTGGAAAACAAATAGATCTTTACTTAAAGTACTCTGGGGAAGCCTTGCCTCTCTTTCAAGATGACCTGAAGAGGCTCACTTCCTTAGGCTAAAGCCTGACTGCACTAATTCTCTCTTTGGTGTCCAGGCTGATTTCACACACAGTTACATTTTTGTCACTGTGTTAGAGCAGATCAGATCGAAGTTATATGTAGGTGAGTGGTGTCCAAAGCATTTGCACATCTCATTGAACCCCTCCAGCTCACCTTTTGAGTTTGTTCATCTAGCTAAATGGTTCTAACCTTGAGAAAGAGTGAATCAGATGTATGTTTCTGAGACTTCTCTCGTTGCTCTGTTGTTTTCATCACTAAATGTAACCTTGATGGATAGGATGTCTTCAGAGTCCCTTATGTTTAACTCACTGTTTCTGGCAATGAGCTAAATTGTGTACGGCTAAATCACGTAAGGATAAATTATTTAAATCCTGAATTCCCACAGATTTTGAATATTTTCTTCTGCATGTAGCAGATCCAAACAAACATCAGCGAAGTGCTCACATGCATGGTCTGTAGTTAACTCATGGTATTCATTTGATTCAAACAGTGGATGTGAAAAGAATACCTGGATTTACAAAGCTTGCTCAGATATTCTGGTCCTTTATTTTCAGAATATGAGACCAACTCCTGACTTTCATAAACCAGTCCCATTCCCATGCTCTGCTGCACATGTGCCGTGGTGACAGCATGTAACTCCAAAGCAGCGTATGGCCCCTTCTAGGCATTGGAGAGCCCACAGATCCTTCTCTTGGAGGTTGCTCTCTCTGTGCTACGTAGCACACTGAAAGTAGTTTATAGCAGTAAGCCAGACAGACCTGGCTTCCTACCATTTTCCTCCTAGCATTTTGCACAGAATCTGTAGGTACCTTGCATGAGTTCTCAGCAGGCACATCAGGAAGATGAGAACTTTTGCTTTGTATTCTCAGCTCTGTTGAGAGAGAGAGAGTGATGTAACATTTTAAAGGGGTTTTCAGTGTAAACTTCTTCTATTACATACTTTGCATTTTGAAATGAATTCTGCTGCTTCAGTCTTATTAATGTGCCATTCGTTCTGTGTTCTCTTAAGCACTGAATAACCTCCTTTCTGAGTGAATACAGTGCACAATTTTATTCTGCTTCCTACAGAACCATGAAATGGCAGTGAAATGAGCCCACAGTCTAATGGTTGAATAGGAGAAATGTGACATGGCACTGTGCTTTTTTCAACTTGCAGGACTTAGAGCATATACAGCAGCAGTGTTACTGCTTCTCTCAGCGATAGCTTCTCTCATGTGAGATGAACGCTAAAAAGACACAAATTGTAGATGCTTGTAGCTGTGATTTTGATGTTTTAGGGAAGCACTGGGCATTTTTAAATTCACCTCTTCTGGGAGATGCCATTTCTTTGGTCCAAATGCATGATTTCAGTGCTTTGCTGAGGAGGCATGAAAGCACTGCCATCCGAGATTTATGCAGTTCATCAGTGAGCAGTTATCCACTGGTTTTCACAAGTGGCTCATAATTCTCTCTGAGTAGACAATGGTTTTTTGTGTGTTTATGGTCTTCTTTGGACAATATTTACAACTTTTGCTAGACACAGTGCTTTTCAAGGCTTTGCTTTCCTGGTGCCAAGGACTCTTTAAAAACAGAGATTGTGGTCCCCAGACATGGAGCACCAGTTGGCATAAAAGCCTACTGTGACACTTGAAAAGGCTTTTAAAACTTTTATGTTTGTTCACACAAGTGTCTCAGTGTAGAAAATTCTGCCTTCAAGCTTCATTAAGTTTGTAAGGCCGCAAACTGAAGCCAATGGTTTTTGCATTTAACTTTAAGACAATCATTGAGTTTGAAATACAGGTTAAAAGCAAGGGGGAAAAAAAAAAAAAGCACAGATTTTCAGCCCTGGAGAAAAGTACTGTGAGATCCCCAGCTCTGCAGCACTGCAGTGTTACCCCCAGCTGAAGTTTTAGATGTGGTGTTCAAAGGAGAGCGCAGAATCCTTTCAGCACTGTGCAGGGCGATGGACGAATTGGGCCATAAAAAGAGTAATAAATACAGCTGCAAGACAGTGATGTCTTTTCCACGCAGCTTGTCTAGAATCCTCCAGCACCTGTCTAGGATGGATGCAGCGATAACACTTCCAAGTCACTACTGAGAATTTCTTAAAATCCCTCTCTCCCACCTCAGCACTAACTGTGATATAATTCAATGTATATTCATTCAGGCAGTAGTGAGATAGGACTAACAAAATATGAAATATTTTTAAGGACTGAAATCTGGAATTCTAGGAAACAGGAATTGATTTTCCAGCGCATAGCAGCCCTCGCATACTGAGTTCCTTCAAGGCCAACATTAAGCATGTAAACAATTTACACTGTGCGTACCATTGTTCTTTTATGCTCAACTGTATGAATTCAAATAGTCATATGTTTCTTAAATAAAAAACAGAAGCTTTGTGATTCCTTTGTGATTCTGCACCATACAAACCTCTTGCTTTTGAAGTTGCTCTATTTTTTCTCTTTAAAATTCATATAACCTTCAGATTTCATATGCTGCACTTGCCGCACTCACTGAATTGAGGAGTTGCTGTCTCATAAGATTTGTATGGATGGTGGAAGTGGCCACAAGTTGTACCAGAGGAGGTTTGGGTTGGACATAAGGAAGAACTATTTCTCTCAGAGAGTGGTCAGGCACTGGAATGGCTGCCCAGGGAGGTGGTGGAGTCGCCGTCCCTGGCAGTGTTCAAGAGGTGTCTGGATGAAGAGCTACGAGATACGGTTTAGTGCTTGTGGTAGCAATGGTAATGGGTGGACAGTTGATCTAGATCATCTTGCAGGTCATTTCCAACCTTGTGATTCTGTGTTACTTAGTGATCCCATGTGAGACAGCTGCCCATTCTGGCCATCCACACGTGGTGTTAGCCCAGGGCACACCACAGACCATCAGCCTGCACTAAGTCTTGCACTTAACTCTTAATAAAAGTTCTAGCTTTGTTCTGTGTTTTTATGTAAGCCAGAAAATGTTCAGCAGCATTAAAAGCAGAACAATACAGAAATAAAAATAGATGCAGTGCTTACTACACCTTTACAGCAACGTCACTATATTTTCCACTTAAATTCTCCTAAAAAAAACCTTCTTTTGTGTGTTTTCCAGGCCTAAAGATTTTCGAATGAAGTAATAGAAAGAAAAATTGCTATCAGGAATGCCCGTCCTCCTTGGAAAAGAATTCTTTCATGGCAGAAGAACTCATCTGTGCATCTCGGTTATCCCTTGAATACAGAAAGCTTCTGGCAGGTATTAGCTAATCTTATTGCGAAAGATTGTAAAAATGATTGTATTTAAAGCAACTAAGGATGGATGTTACGTTACTCATGTGAGTACCTGTACTCCATGTTGTGTGTTATCTGTTAATTAAATTCCTTTTATTGCTATTATTAAACAATGGCTACAGTTGTTTTTTTGAATACTTAAACCTGAGGGGAGCAGTACCTTGTTTGCTGAAATGAGGTATCTCACTGTAGAAGCTGCAAAACTTGACTTTCATCTGGTAAGAGTAGTGAATAGTTATGGATTGAAAATAAGTGGCTTGAGGTGTTTAACCTTTATCTGTCTATCTCCGTAAAAGTCATGTTGTGCAGTTTCTTGAAAGCTTCGTCTAGAACCCGGTTTGCACATATCACAAAACACAAATGGTGGGATTTAGATGCTTGCCTGTCTGTGCAGGCCTTCAGCTTCCATGTCTTTTTAGCTGCTTTGCCCGCTGCCATGACTGAGGTGCTGGTGGACATCATCTGGAGCCAAATTGCACTTAAAACAACAGAACAAAACAACCCGTCAAGACTTATCTTCCAAGAAAGCAGTGCACATATCCAAACACAAGTACATGCATACTGCAGTCCCATTAGACATAACAGATCTGTTAAAATCTGCATTTTGGAACAAGATAAGGTGATAAGTGCTGGAGGACTGCAGAGCACCAAGAACAGCGTGCATTTCAGGGGCAACACCACCTGAGCAAAGACATTTCTCAATTGTTTTTCTGCATAGACAGTCTTCAAGCCAAAGTCGTGTAAATAAATGAATCCCTTCATGTTTTCTATACTGATTTGTTATCTTCCAATTTTTACAGCGGTTGGTGAGGAAAGTCTGTGTTTCCATCACCCATTTTGTTGAAGCAGTGTAGAGGAAGCAAAACAATGCGTTAGGTATGATCTGATTTTTATATGCATTTCTTCAGCCTTTTGCTCAGGTTTATCCCATTCCTGCCCATAGAACATGCAAGGCTACACTTCCACAACAGTAATGAAACTTAATTCAGTCCTGAAAGCATTCTTCAAAGGTTAAAATAAACACGTTTTGTGCAAGAATGCAGTACGTAATTTGTAGGTAAGATTTGGGTGACGTCAGCCATACATTCATGTGCTGCAAACTTCACGGTCGGCAACTTACGTTTCTTAGGCTGTCTGGAAAAATGCAAGACACTCCTGATGGTACAGTGACTGAATTCTGGAGAAAATACTGAGCAGTTGTGTCTGTGTCTCACTCTCTTTTGGCAAACGCATAAAGCCTGAGTATTACTTTTATATGTCATAGTAGCCATCAAAAAGTTAGTTTTGCATCTGCAACAAGTTGACATGGAGCCAGTGCTAAATGAAGCACTCTGGTTAGCAGCTAACGCCGTCGTTAAAAACATAAAGCACGACTCGTATAATTAAAGCTTGTCCTTCAGGATATAAATTAGAAAATTGTAGTGGGAATGCCTAACCAAGAAATACTCTCACTTTGCTTAATCCACTGCACATAGCCTCCCATACGTAGTGATGGCGAGGATGGTTGCGTGTGCACTGTGGGGCTCCTGCCCTGCAATTTGGGGGGGCTCGGAGACAGGATGGCTGCTGGGGAAGCACAGGGAAGATGACGCCTGCCTTGCAGCACTGTAAAGTGGGGTTAATCTGGTTAAAGGTAAAAGTCAGTAAGTTATCTACCTTATACTTTAAATACAAGTCTGTATTGGGAACTCACATTTATGGCAATCTTAATCACCCTTCTGCAAGAAAAGTGGTGAGATTTAGGGCTGGGAAAATCAGTGGGAAGACAGAAACAGCATAGAAAGGAATACAGCCACGTAGCAGGAAATTGCCCTGGGATATACACAGCCATGGGTATTAGTTGCATGTGTAAATTGTATTATTAATGAGGCTGACTTCTGGGCCAGAGAACTTGAGATTAATACAGTAAAGGTATGCAGCTGTCTCAACACCAGTTTCTCTTCTTTGTCACGAGCTAAGAGAGCTTCTGGCAGTGGCCAGAAGCAAAAGCTGACACATCTCCCTCCTGCGATTGAAGAGGCTGAACTTTGTCAGGGGCAAGCAGGAACCTGGTCCTGGAACCCACAGGTCAGCCTGTCTAGGGCTCTGTAGGGCTGGATTAACAGTACTTAAAATCCATGACTTCATTTTAAGTGTATGCACATTTTTGACCTTCTGCTTTAAAACTTCCGTTGTTTCTTAGTCTCAGTAATGTTCAAAGCTGTTTATTGAATCACTTTAGAAGTTGTCTGCTTTGTTTTAACCTCATTAATTGCTTTGTTATTCTCAAGTGGTTGGGTTGTTGTTTTTTCTTTTCTTTCTCTCATTTTTAGGTGATCCAACTGGCTTTTGCAACCATTTCTTCCAGGCTTTTGACTTTGGCACGTTAATATCCAAAATCTCACATCACAGAAGGGACAGCTTCCTTATCTCATATTTCATCTCCCCACTTCTTCATGCATTGTATAAATAAGGCTAAATATTCTTTCAGCTGAGTGCCTGTAACCTTTACAATAAAACCATTGTACAAAAGTGCTGGAAAAGGAAAATATGTTTTCTTCTCTTTACATTCTGTCCCCTGAAGATCTACACTACTGTTTCAAGCTAAAATCAGTCAAATAAATCCAGAATCAACACATAAAAGCTTGCCACTTTTATTTGCATACAAAACAGAAATGAAAGAGGTTCACAATAAATTATCAGTGTACTCCCACAGAACATTCTTGTGTGTTTGCATAATGTGGGTTAAAAACAAATACCGTTAAGATAAGACTTCTCTGTGAAAGGTTTTAAGGAAACCTGATAATGTACTTTTGTCTGGTGAATTTAGTAGTGTTACTCTGCTAGTAAAAGCAATTCATCCAAAACTAACAGAACACAGTCAGCTGCAAAAATTTGGGTAACAAAACATAAGCTTTGTTGAACGGTTCTATCTACACCAACTAACCAGATGCATTTTTTCAGATACAGTTTGAATACTGTACTCTGGAGAAAGATCTGAAAGTGATCTTCCATCATCATCTAGCACTGACCCACTAACATACTAAGTTTCTGGCATGCAAGATAATTTTACCTTTATTTCTTGTTTCAACTGGTCTGGTACATGTATTTTTCTTTAATAAAGAGCCTGTAAACATCTTCAATGACAGATTAGGCACCTGGACAAGGGGCCAAATACAGATGCACATAAAATATTTCCCTTTCTAAACAGTTCATTGAGAGGGCTCTTTGCCATTTTCCCTTTTGTGTTCCAGAGTCTTGATGCTTCTTTTGGCTATCTTCCTTCTGAAGCGACTAATTCCAGGGGATCTCAGCTCAACGGCTTCCATCTCTTCTCGAACGGGAGTAAACTCTGGTTGAGCAAGATGAGGTGATGGATAGGAGGACTGGGAGTATGGGGATGGTAAAGGGTAGGACCCGTGAACTACGTACGGCTGTTGCTCACCATCATAAAGGTCCTCAGGGTCATAGATTTGGTAGGAGTTATGTGGCAACTGCACTACTGGGATGTCTTGATCAGTTGGCTCACCGTATCCACCTTAACCCACCACCACCAAGAGTATTCATATGGTTAACACAGGAGAAGGGGAGCAGAAAATTGAAGCGTTCATTAGGAAATTGACACGTACATATACCTTTTATACATAGAGAGAGTGTGTGTGTATATATATATATATAATCTTTAAATACGCATTTTTTTATTCACATGAAGGAACAGTGAAAACATTTAAGAAAATTAATAAGCTGGAGCAATTGGAAACCCACCAACATACAGCCAAGTTAGTTGGAAACCACCACCAGAATTTGTCTTATGGCCAGTTGTAATACTGTGCTTATTATACACTGCACAATCTGCCTGCTTTAGCTTATTCCAATTATGGGCTGGAATATATGATTAACGGGCAAAACGGGTCAGACAATAGCTTTTAGCAGTGCAAGGAAGCTAAGTGCATGTACAGCAGCTAGCAGGTTCATTAGTGGTAGTCAATATCGATGGAAAGCACAGAGCAGTTCAGCATCCGTATCTGACCTTCAGCCAAATGAGGACTGAACCAGAATGAATCTTTCACCTTCTGGATTGGTAGCCATTGTAAGGGATTGGGCCTTAAAACAGGAAATGAACAACAGGGAAGGGAAGTGAGGAAAAAAGGATAGGAAGAGACGACAACAAAAACATTCACATAAGTAAAACATACAAATCACTTCACGGGCAGATTAAACTGCAAACATCAAACAAATAAGCCTTATGCATAACGTTTGTAGTAACTAGTTATTTACTAAAACAAATTTCAATTTTAGGCTGGAAAACATCACTTTTGATAACTGTGTTAACTTCTTCCCTCAGCCTCTGTGCTACAACAGACAAGGAAAGTAGAATACACAGAAGATACAGAAAGAATCATTTTCTCCAGATTGCTTCACTTGTTAATGACAGACGTGCATCCCTGTTCCAGGTTACACTGGGCAGATTTAGTAACATTCATGCTCTCATGCCACATGGAGGCACACGGAAGAGGAAGTGGAGAAACACGTTTTAACAACTAGGGATGTACGGCTCTGCTGTCGCCAACATTAGGAGGTGGGATTCAACACACAGAACGTTCAGGTGGAGCAGGCTCGTACAGTTACACACACACACACACACAAGACAAAACCCAATACACTTCCTCCATTCACAGGCCCAAATCAGATGGTGGACTCCGGTCACTGTGCTGCGGGCACCTTTGGTTTGTGGGCTCATTCCACTAAATTCAGCAGCACTGGACGTGTGTGTTTTTATGGAGCTAATCACGTTTTAGTGCAAGGATCCCCAGTAGCCTCCATCTTACTTTGGCTGTTAGAAGGACACGCTGTGTTTCCTCACCCCGCCTCCCCCCACGCGCAGCCTACTCACCTCCCATACCATAGCCAGCACAGGAGGAGGGGTCACAGTACCCCGGGGGGCCGGCGGGGCCCTGGGAGCCAGGGGGCCCGGTGTGACCAGCAGGGCCTCGTGGACCTGGAGAGCCTGGTGGGCCCGGGCTGCCAGTTCTGCTCTCGCCTGGAGGTCCTGCATAAAACAGGGACATGAAACGTGTGACTAGCATCTCTCACAAGGCAGTGGGTCGACCGCCTCGGCAGTGCTGCAGGCCTGGTGCCAGGAGACGATGGCACAGAGCTCGCTACAAATATGGCAGATGGCTCGAGCACAGGGGCTGCGCCTCTCTGCTCCAGCTCCCCCACACGTGCTGAGGGAAAGGCTCCAAACTTTTTCCTGCTCCTGACAAGCCTCTTCTCTGGCTGTTGCTTTGTGTTCCTTGCCAAAGACAGCTCTTAGCCAGATATTTATACTAGTATTTCCAAAGCACAAACGTTTCACCAAGTGTCAGACATTTGGAAAGGCAGTTTCATGGGGGGAGGACTGCATGCATAGATCTCCCTTTCACCCACACTGCTTCAATTCACCTTCTGGGTAGCACTGTGCCTTGATATTGATACTCTAATGGAAAGAACATCCTAACAAAGTCAACGCAATTTTATGCATGTTTCACCCTCCGTTTTTCAGGGACTAACTATAACTCTCTTTGATTAAGGAGCTAAATTAATACACATTTCTCTTCAAGTTACAGTTGACCTTGAATCATTGAAAAGACAAATGCAATTAATCCAGATTAATTTTTATCTATCAGATGTCATCTCTGAAAAGGAAAATTGATGTGACTGACGATACCATCGTGTATCACGTCACAACGCCATATTGCACAGTACAAACGTTACAACAGCAAGGTGTCCAATGACTGATGCCTCTGCAACATAAGCCTTAGAAGCAGAGGGCACAGCCATGAAATTCTGAGGTGCTTTGCAAATGGGCCAGGGGAGCCCAAAGCCACTTATTAACATCTTTACCTGTAGATCCGGGTGGGCCTCGGGGTCCTTGAGTTCCAACACCTGGATTTCCTCTGTCTCCTTTCTCACCCGGTAAACCTAATGAAACAGCACTCAACAGAGTCACATTTTGAACAAAGCTGTGCAATGTTCATTATTTAACTGGGATGTAGTTCCACACTCTACTTTTCACTTAAAAACACATGCAAGAGAAGATAGGCGGTAAAAATAAACACCTATTTGGCTCTTTTTTCCTCCCTTCTCTGATAGCCTCACGAGGGGATCACAGCATTCCTGAGGCATTAAACATTCCTGCTGCCATTGTGTTTGCTTCGAGGTGTCATGTAGGGGCATAGGCCAATTTCCCAAAGGCACTTTCCTTCTGGAAGAGTGCTCCTGGACTAATACCAAGGTACAACTACAGTGAGTGGAAGAACCCTCAGAACTTCACAAAGCTGTCTACAAACTACTGCGTGGCCCAGAAAAACAAGCAAGCAAACAAAGAAAAACACCCTAAACAAATATTTAATCATAGAATCACAAGGGTGGAAAGGACCTACAAGATCATCTAGTCCAATTATCCTCCCATTACTCTTGCTACCACAAGCCACTAAACCGTATCTCGTAAATGCTCGTAATTGTACAACCTTCTTGAAATCCCTTCCAGAAGTCACACACCGGTCATTCAGCAGAAGATGGTTCCACACATAAATGGAGAGTTATTATGGGTTACTGAAAGGCCTCAGGCTGCTAAAATGCAAGAGAAGTCTCAGCACAGATGGAATCTGTCCCCCAATTGAATTCCAGTCTAAAAGCTTTGCAGTCACAAAACTCTTGATTTTCCATTTGCTCGTGGCCCTGAATTGCTATCATTGGGTCTGATCTGTGAAGAGCACAGATCTAGTAACGCAGACAAGGCACTGCATTCTTCCAGCTTTCCATCACCTTCTATCCTACCATTATGGCATCCTATAAAAACACTTTCTATATGTAGCGATCACAAAGAGTGCTATCGAACTCAAGTAGGTGTCAAAGCTGCAAATTCCAGACCATGAGTTTCCACCGGCGACTTGGAAACTCTCATAAAGTCTGTGTTTGATTTGGATGGTTTAAAGACAAAATCCAGGCTGTTTTGTGGGACCTTACCCCCTATTTTCCAGACCTCCCAATGCTGGTAATTTCTCTCACTGCCTCACAGCTTCCATGCTCACAGAATGAAAGCTGATATAGAGCACCTTCATAAAAACAAATCAGACAAAAAAAAGTGCTGCTACCCTTGATGAGACATGCTCTCCAATTTCAACTAACAAGCTGCTTCCTTCCCTCCTGTTTAGGTAGCTGTTGCATCTTAGGGAACAACCACTGGAGGACACCTCCAGGTGACCATGTCTGGACCCTTGTTTATGCAAGGAGCCACGTAAGATTTTTTCCTTCCTAAGCAAGGTTCTGATGGATGCAATTAAGAATAAACTTTAAATGTGAAAATACTGTAATAAAAACTCATCATTCACAATGTATTGCCCTCCATAAGTTGTCAAAATAAGGATTTGCTGAACAGCATTCTGGTGGTGCGTATATGTTAAGTTGGTTTCTGGGCTTTTGACAAAGGTATAAGCAGAGGGGGGGAGTGGAAAGCCTAAGTGTGAACACTGAGAGTCACTTCAGAGTCCTTTAACCCGCTGGCATTGTCCTTACACTGCACAGAGCTGCACACTGGAAGTCAGCCCACTGAAAACACTGACCCCACTGAGAGCAGAGCCTGCACCGTAGGCAGCTTTAACTCCATCTTCCCACTCCTTGTGTGGTTTAGTCTGGTGCCTCCTAAGACAAGCAGTATGCAGGTCTCATATGGACCCAGAAAAATGAGTTCTCTTCATGTTTTGAGGAGATGATATAAGGAGTTGAAACAGAGACAGTGAAATCTGTAGTTCCTGCAATCTCTTCTTCAGCTGAAGTCTTCAGGAGCATCTAGTCCTCCCACACAGCATCTTCAGGGACTGGACAAGCTTAAATCACACTAGGGAGAGCATTCACATGCACATTATGTACTCGTCTACCTATCTAGCGATGCAGATAAACATCTGTACACTAAATATGTAAATGACATCAGTGTTATGATCCCACCAGTTACCATGATCACCAGGCCAGGCATGAGATCTATAGGGCTTGGTGGGGCTTCTCTCCCTTTCATCAGCTCTTTCATTCTCCAATTTATATGAGGCCACCTGAAAAAGCCAGGAGCTCATTCCAAATCCAGACAATTGCATCAGATAGCTCTGCCATGCTGACACCCATCCCCTGGGCAGGCTCTGTAGCTTTTCAGGTGCACGGTGGAATATATATGAAATCCAGCTACTGCATTTCCAGAAATTCTGGCTGCCCAAGTGTAGACAATCCCGATACTGTGGCTTGGATGCACAACTGCATGTTCTCCTCTCCCCAGTGTTTCTGCCAGCTTTGGATGCATTAGGCCAGAAAGATGAGGAAAAATTTACCAGGGAGTTGGAGACCTTGTTTCTGACTTTATCCCAAGATCTGATATTGAGCACAGAGGATTATCAAACAGAGCCACAACAGCTTGTCCCAGTGGTAGCAGAAAGTGAAAAAGGAATTCAGTTTCAAATGTCTTCTCTAGCTCTGCTCCAGTTACTCGCTGGTTAGAGCTTCATTTCAGGTAATTTGAGTGCACCTCTCCTATCAAACATCCCTCACACCTTGTTTGTACACCACTGCTTTCTCTCAAAACTATAATAGTTCCCTCCTGCCATTTTGCAGGTAGACAATGAGCAACCTCTGGTCAAACTCAAGATCACTGAGATCTCACTGAAGGTGAAGGGGTTTTACGTGTTTTAATTACTCTGGCATCTCAAAATTTGCCAGCATTTTTTCTTCTGGAGTTCTCAGCAATGCAATACATGAGATTCCTGCTCTCAGAGCGTTCAGTCCAGTATGAGCCTCCTATTTTTAATGTAGATTTAGTTAGTACACAGATTGCAGATTCAATCTAAAATGCTATTCAGAACTTTTGATGAATGATTGCATTGCACCACACACCATTTATGTAGGAAATGGGCCTAGGTGCTAGAAATATGCTCAAATCCACATTTATAACCCTGGGAGAACCTGTCAAAGCCACATCTTCTGTTACCAGCAATTGAATTCTACCCATTTTAAATATAACATTCTTACGCACACCTCTTGTCCTGCACTGTAAATGCAGTTTCCAGATATCTAAAATTTGCTTAGCCCTGGTTTGCTTTAAACATATGGAAAGTGTCTTCAGTTGCAATGCCCTACTTTTGTTGCAGGTTTTTTAACAATGTAAATTCATCTAAATTTATTTTTTCATACATGCCCAGTATGAATTGTTCAGCATTTACAAAAAGCAAAGTGTGTTTGTGTGAATTGCTTCCAAGGTAAAAAGATTGACCCACGATAACCATCTGGAGTGTGCACAGATGCTTACCAAGAGGATCATTGTTTATGTGACTCTGTGTTAACATTAAATAATGACTTCAAAGGCAAACACCACAATATTTTCAAACCAGAGCCTTCCAAGCACGCAGATATTATCCTTTATACACACATGTAGACACATCCATACGTGATGTTCCCAGGAGAAATTCAAGTAAGAAATGGTAAAAACAGAACAAGCCTACTCAGGCTAATCATAAAATATTAATTCTGGAACAAGTTATGAAGCTCTTGCATGGGGTCAAACTTTCTTTAAAGTCACATGGATATTTAGTTCCTAAAGCAAACATACTGCAGGCCAGGATACAAATTTGCATCAGGTTTCTTTCAGTTTGTTTTCCAGAAGAGTTTATCCAAGTGAAAGAGAATATAAACACTGAAACAAGAATAACCAGTTCCTAAGGTGCAACTCACATGAGTTAAAATTGAGCTCTCTATGAGCTCCACTAATAGACTTTCCACCACAAGTCTTTAATGAGAGTAAGTTAGCATTCACAGCATTCTCTTGGTCAGAGTTAATGGCTCCCTCTTATCAATGACTGAACATTCAAAATCCTCCCATTTATTTCTTTATATATCTTGAGGCATTCATGGCATTTTATTTAAAGCATGCGTATAGAAAATCAACCAGAAAAGACATCATTCTCCATGTAGGTTCTTGCAATGGCTAATTACTGTGAGGGTTAAAAGTGTGTATCAGAAACTGTCATTTGAGTTAGAGTTCTTCAAATCCTAGTAATTATTTTCATATTGTGCTCTGGACATACTTCAGCAATACTCTGTCTTTCCTTCTCCAAGTTAACTGGTTTTTTTTTAAAGTCTTGTCCTCATCCAAAATAAGCAATGGCTTGGGCTCAGCCCCATGGAGATCACAAGCAACTGAAATCAATTATATCCAACTCTGCTCAAGATCTCTCTGATAGCATCAGTTATTAAAAACAAAACCAAGATCATGAGCACATTCTCTAGAAAAGAAAATTAAATGTTTCTCCTCAAAGGAAAATGTTAAGAATCGCTCTTTAAGAGAAAACTGTCCTTTGAGGAGAACTGCATACTGCAACTGAGAAAAACTGAACTCATACCTAAAGTTATCCTCTTTTAAAGATGTATACTTGTATTCCTAACGTATAATAAGACTAGATTTTCTTCTTTTCTCTTTTTTTCTTTTTTTTTTTTTTTTGTCTAGAAGAAGCTGAAACTGGAAATAAAAATATTTGACTCAACTGGCAAAAGTTTCATTTAATTCCATTGGAATGCTGCCATCAGAGCCATAGACATGGGCCTTTTGATAACACGTTTAAGTAACTCTTTCATATAAAGCCAGAATGCAAATACAGATGAAGCTGTACTTGAGCATTGTGGCTTTCGAAGTGACAGTGTATGTATTTGTAGTGTTTTAGTAACAGTGAGATGGAATGAGTAGCCATTAAGTTGTGTGCATCGTTTCAGCACACAGCACAATAGCAGAAGTCCAAGGAGTGGTTGAACAAGTACATTTTCTCAGCTTTTGAAAGCTAGAAGTAAATCGGCACTCAGAAACCAGACACCAGTTATTTAAGTTCCAGTTCACAAACACCAAATCAAAACAAAAGCTGTTGGAATTAGTTAAAATAAAAATGGAAAACGGTGTGTGAACTAGTAAAAATCACAGAAATAAGTGCTGCAAATAATCACTTTAGATATGTCTTTTTCTGTACTCCTCCATTTGTGCAAATAAGTAGGGCAAAAAAATTCTAGCAATTTATCCAGGGTTAGGTATTATAACAAGTAAGACAATGTTGCCTCCTTAATCACTCATTCAGTGGTCTGTTAAGTCACAACTAAAATATTAATACATAGGGACTGCTAGAGATGTTCCTTTTCACAGTATTAGAAACCTAAGTAATAAACGCACCATTGTGATCCCGATCCATTCACCAACATCTACACTGGAAAAAAAAATCTTAGGAGGCAAAAGACACTGCAAACAGAATCTGTCACGAGAATGACTTATCCTTTCTCATCGAGGTGGTCTTCCTTGGAATGACTGGCTCAGTGTATTCCTAGTGCAATAATACATTCAGGAATGGGACACTGTGGACCTAGAAGTTCAAGTGGAGGCTCCTAACAGAACTCAGACACTCTCTCAATCCATCTCCCTCCAAAAACGTCGGATTAACACTTGGCAGAATGACAAGGTAAAGAAGCTATCAGCCAGGCAAGTTAGCAGGGAAGTACACTTATTTCAAAACCTTTGACTGCTGACATTTTCCAGTAAAGCTCTCTTCACGGCATAAATGTGAACCAGTTCCACATGTTGCTTTCAGAAGTTCCCACTTCTCACAGGCCTGCAATGAATGGTTGGTGGGCAGGGGAGGTAAGAGGAAACGTCTAGCTACTCCTGACTTTTTCTCTTCCTGCTATAACACCTTTCCAGTCAGTTCAGAATAGTACTAGCAATTATAGTGCCGCAATTCCAACAGTTTGAGAAAATAAAAGCAACCAGGAAAATGAGTGGCTCTTTTTTTCCTCCTAATGTCATTATAGTATGCTCTTGTGAGACTACTGTCACTGTTCCAGTGTATTAACCGTGCTTAAGGATGGAACTCATCTGGCACTGCTTTTGAATTAATTTCATATACATCCAAAATGCTGGTGACATCAGTAAAAACAAACACATTGCTCACAAAGATTTCCAAATGGTTGGCTGGAGATATTCATCGACTATAAATTGTGACTCGCTGAGCAAGTTAAATGCAAGCAGCGTTTTAGAACACAGCAAGGGATAGGTTTTGAGTCCATTTGCCCTTCTCTCTGCAGTTACTAAAAACTAAAAAATTTCCATCCAGAAGCAGAGCAATTTTTATCTACTAATTCACTGTATGACATGTAATTAGAATGAAGTGAGAATAGGGAGCATAGAAGAAACTTCCAATCCATCTCCACAAACATGGTAAAAAAAGTAAGTATTACATTTTACTGCTGTGTTTTGGGTTAGCTTGGTGCACCCTATTGGAAAATGGAAAGGCAGGGGCAGGTCGTGCCTGACCAACTTAGTGGTCTTCTATGATATCAATGAACAAGGAAAGAGTCACTCATATCAGCTACCTGACATCAGTAAGGCCTCTGACATGCTCTCCACAACATCCTTCTCTCCAAACTGGAAGATATAGATATAGGTATATAGATAAAAGTATATATATAGACATATATATAAAAGATATATATATGGGTGGACTGTTCAATGAACGAGGAACTGGTTGCAAGAACATACCTAGAGAGTTGTAGTCAATGCCTCTAGATGGAAATAAGTGACAAGTGGTGCCCCTCAAGGGTCAGTACTGGAACCAGTGTTTTTTAATATGATTATCAATGACATCATCAGTGGAATTGAGTGCACCCTCAGCAAGATTGCAGATGACACAAAGCTGCATCATGCATTTGACATGCTCAAGGGTTGGGATGCCATTCAGAGAGATCTAGACAGGCTCAAGCTGTGCGTCGAGGAGAAACTTGTGGAGTTCAACAAATCCAAGTGCAAGAACTGGCACTTGGGTCATGGCAACCTCTATAAGTACAAGCCAAGGGATGAAAGGATTGAGCACAGCCTTGCCAAAAAGGATTGCAGGTACTGGTGGATGGCAAGCTGGACACGAGCCAGCAATGTTCCCTCAGGCCAGAAAACCAACCATATCCTGGGCTGCATCAAAATAGCAGGGTCAGCAGGTTGAGGGAGGTGATCCTGCCCCTCTGCTCTGCACTGGTGAGGCCTCACCTGGAGAACTGCATCCAGATGGGGAGTCCTCGGTACAGGAGACACATGGACCTGTTGGACCATATCCACTGGAGAGCTACAAAAATGACCCTACGAGGACAGACTGAGTGAGCTGGGGCAGAAGAAGGCTTCCAGGAGACCTGATAGCTGACATTCAGTATCTAAAGAGGTGCTATAACAAAGAAGGAGACAGAATCTTTACTGAAGTCTGTTGAAGTCTGTTTTGATAAGAGGAAAGGTTTCAAACTAAAAGAGGGGAGATCTAGACTGAATATAAGAAATAATTTTTTTTACAATAAGGGTGGCGAGGAACTGGAACATGTTGCCCAGAGGAGGAGGAAGAAGCCCCATCACTGGAAACATTCCAGGTCAGGCTGGATGGGGCTCTAAGCAACCTGATCTAACCACAGGTGTCCCTGTTCATTGCAGGGGATTTGAACTAGATGACCTATAAAGATCCCTTCCAACTCACGATTCTGTGATTCTAGGATTCTCTAAAAAGGATTATGAAATATCCCAGGATCTGTACAAACTAAAACGTATCTTTCAGTTAAATGAACTTCTACTACACCCATAATGCATCAATCTAAAATTTCCATTCCTTTTGAAGAAATGAAATCCTCAAGGACTAATAATATAATCTGTTTTTTATGTTTTTTTATTTGTTTGCTTGTTTTTTTCCTGGGTTCTGAATGAGCTCCTTCTCTTCTGTCCAGGTTCTATTCATGGTTGTTGTTATGTGAGTAATAAAAACCATCTTCATTTCAAGTAGAATTACTAATTATTTTGTCTTTAAGTTCATATATAAATTCTTGATTCTTAAAACAATCTTGTTTTGAGCTATATATATATAGTAAAGCACTCTCAACTTTCAGCATCACAGTTCATGAGAATCTGCAGAGTTCTGGCTGACCGATTAAACTTCCCAAAGTAAGCTTGATAAATGCTTGCTCTATAGAAGTATGAAACTCCCCACAAGCAAAACCTGTCAAAATCAGTCCTTTCTAACATCAATTATCTACAGAGACAGAAAAAGGGAACACAAAGACCACATCGTGGTGCAATATTTTGTTTCAATCACCTTTTTCAATGTACATTTTATCTTTTCTGTACTCATTCTATTTTCAATGTTTTTTCCTAAAGATTAATGTTACCAACAGCGGCTCTAATGGAAAATACATGACAAATGCTGGACAAGTTTCCATTTTCATAGCCTGAAACCACAGTATATTCTGTGTGTTTCAATAGTTCCTGCCTGAGAAGATACTTAAAATGTGCTACTAAATTCCCTGAGATCTGTATTTGTTCTTTGGGTCACCATTTTTAAAGACAGCACTTAACTTACTGCTTCGTCCACTTTTCTTTCATTCTTTTCCCTGTTCCCTCCTTCCTCGTTCTTTCTGGATCATGTCTTGTCTTTTGTTAGCTGGAGCACTGCCATGACTGAGAGGCCAGTACCCTAAACCTTGCCTTCTTTTTTTAAGAAGGTAGTTAGAACTATAGTCTTGAGGATCACCAAACTCAAAGTCTTACACAGAAGATTTCTTCTTCAAAACAATGCTTTCACTCTGGTCATTATGTTAACTGAGAACTGGAAGAACTGAATTCCTGACTTGAACAACCTTCATGACAGTCTGTTTTTAAAAACCCAGCTGGCAGATTTTGTGACTGCAGTACCAATTAATTCCTCTTTAGTACAACATTTGTCTCTTTGGTTTTTGGTCACTTGCTCACGTGATGGTTTTCAAAGCACTTTCACAAACACACATCTACTCGCTGCTGAGGTTAGTACCAAAGATGCTAAGGTTGCACAGAGAAAGAAATCAAAACATGGAACCTGTCTCTTTATTATACAGTGCTGGAGGAGGAAAGAAGGAAGGGATATAGACCACAAAAATATAGAATTGAACAGTTAATTGCATTACTTCCTTCTGACGTTACCATATCCTATCTTTGATCCCTTTACCCACTCATAAACTATGATTTTTTTTCTGCTCTGATCAACCTTTCTCCATCCAGATTATCATAACTCAGAAGTCTTCAGACCGACACACCTGAAAGTGTGGGCAGAAAGGCACTTATCCAGGTATGCTTGGCCAGGCTGAGCCAAAACATCCTGCTGGTTATGGCCTGGCCCAGGTGCCTCTAATAAAGAAATGAGGTGTGTGATAGATAGGTCAGAGATTAACTTGACTTTAAAAGTAGAAGCTGATTATTATTTTATTATGTATATATATAATTTACGGTTTAATTATGTTTTCTATTATTTATTTTTTAATTTTTTTTTTTTTTTTTAGTTATTCAAGGATTTGGACATGATTGCTCTTATGGGTCAATTTCAACCTGGGATATTCTATAATCTTGTCAACCTACATGTGTACATTGCTTTTATGACTTGAGAGTTTCCAGACCTTTCACTATAATCTGTGATGAGCTCAACAATCAAGTAGAGAGAAAACACTGTCATCACAAAATGTTAATACAGAAGACAGAATCCACCACAATGTATAAAGAAATTAAAGTCTATTTTTTATTAGTGAATTATGAAGCCTACCTCTTTCTCCTGGTCTTCCCGGTTGACCAGGGTTTCCTGGGAATCCTTGCATGCCTGGAGAACCTTGCTCACCCTGTGGCCCTGGAGCCCCTGGCCGGCCTGGTTCCCCAGGAGGTCCTGCAATAGTTCGCGTTGAGACAGACTGGCTTGGTATCTGATTCAGAATGGAATTATATCTGGCCATATGACCTGTCAGGAAAAACATCAACATTTGTAATATGCAGTGGAGAATCCAATTCAGCTAAGTTTGAACAGAGCACTAGCAGGTCCTCAAGGCTGCGGTCTGGCATGCTAGGAACTTCAGTGACATGAAGTTGGTGAAGAAACATTGGTTTAGGAAGTATACAGAAAATAAGGACAACTATTGTGCAGAATTTCATTTCCTTGCTTTTGTGGTTTTTGTTCTTGTTTTGGTTTTGTTTTTTTTTTTGCATTTGAGATCTGCAAAACTCTAGAATTGTTACAGCAGAAGCTTATGTACACCCTAATAAATTGGAAAAATACAAGCTGGTTTTTAGCTGCCTGATACTAATGAGCTTTAGTTCAAGATAAATCCAGCTGGATCATAAATACTGACAGTCCAGCCTAAAATGAACAGATCCACCTAGACAGTCTGAAAAGCATCATATTTATGAGCAACTATGGCAAGAAAAGTTCTAATCTAGAGATAGGAGCTTATGAACTATAAAAGTATTTACCCTGGATGAGTTGTTCACACACTTGACGAGCAACAGCACGCACCATTGCTTGGGACTGCAGATCACCCTGGATAACAAAAACAAGTACTGTTGCATTGTTTTACTCATTTCTGTCTTGAAAGTTTTCAGTACAATGAAATACATTTATTCTTACTGAGAGATCCCATCTTTACAGATGAAAACAAAGCCAAGGAAGTTTGGGGATTTCATTGGTCCCCATTGCTGTTTTTAGAAAGCAAATAGAAGTCTGAGAATGAAATCTTCAAGCAAGATTTGGGGACATGCTTAATTCTTCTCACCTTCAAACATTTGTGTAGCTATATACAAGGCAATGTCTGGAAAAAAAGTAAGTTTGCTTGATTGCACAGAGAAAATTATTGTTCTTGTATTCTTGTAAACAAAAAGAACAATAAATTGTTGGAAAAAAGCTTTTTACAAGATACACAGCCTCAGAAAAAAAAACAGCTAACCTGTGAACATAGACTTACCCGTTCACCTCTTTCACCTTTAGGTCCAGGAGCACCCTACAAAAAGATCCAATGTAAAATCAATTATTGTTTTGTTATATTTTAAAACATTTTTTTTTATATCTTAAAACCTATGTACCATCTCCCTTGCAACATCACAGTAAACTGAACAAGGACAAATACGTGGAGAATATAATCTTCTCTGGAGGTTATCACGTACTGAATAATCTTGTTTAAAATGCCAACAAGGGCAGGCCCTGAGGTGACTTTTGATGGCTGAAATATGTCTAACAATAGTATTGAGTATGAAGAAGGGAAGGATGATGGGATAAAAAAGAATTCAGCTTTGCATGAAGACTTTGGCAGCGACTATATACGAGTAGACAGCAAAGGAATTAAACTGCTTGGAAAATCAACTATGACATTGAAGATAAAGTAACACCATAATAATGGTGAGAATGATTAAGCATTGGAACAAGTTGTCTGGGCAGTTACAACATTGCCAGCAAGGCTTTTATGGTAGGCCAAGCAGGGACTTCTGTTTAGGTACACCTGAAACACATCAATGTCCGTGTCAAGAGTTAACCTGCTGACTAATTCCTAGCTAAAGCTTAGTTTATCCTCCTATCCTAGGAAAAATGAAACCCCAACAAAAATGGATAGATTATTTTTAGGTCTATTTTATATAAGTCTACCATGGGGAAAGACAGTTACTGAAATTCAATCAGTTTTCACACATCTAGCTATTTTTTTCAGAACTATTAGAGTTTAAACATTCGTAGTAAAGGTCTTACATGACTCACAGGAATATCTACATTCTAGGAGATTTAGTTCAATATCTGGAACACGTTTGGATATGAAGTGAATGGGCAACGTCTCACACACTGACAGTAATAATTTCCATAGCTCATCAAATCTCCTTAGTACATTTCAGGATTGCACTTAGAAACCATGCAGACTTGTGCTTTAGGTTGTTACCTTTGCTTACATGTCATCAGTTACTGAATTCCCACTTAACCAAATAAAATGCTTGCTTTAGACTAATCTCCAAAGCAAACTGGATTTTGAAAAAAACAAATCTATTCTACAAATCAAGTAAGAAGTACACACGGTCACATCCAGGCACATTTAAAAATTAAAGAGAACATTCTCTTTGATATGTGCAAAGAAACAAGTACATTTTATAATTAACCAAGTAATGAAATGCTAAAATATTAATGTAAAATACTATCTGAACTATTACAGAGAAGAGGTCCACTGTAATTCTTCTAGCTCTTTTATGTATCTTCTACAATCACTTTATAATCAGATTACATTCTTCTAGTTAAACTGTTTTATTTTATAAAAAAGGAAATAACATCTGAAAATTGAATTTAGTACTAGACAGTCCAAATACTAATTTTAGGTAGAAAGTGTGTGGTTTTGCACTCAATCAAGTTGCTGGTCAAACTTCCTGCAGCTGAAATTTATAATTCCATTATAGGAAAAGCCATTATCATTAAAGAGTTCCTCTGATGTAAACCCAAAGTAACTTCCTGCAATATTTTTACAGTATGATAATAAGAATAAACTTATTTCTGAAATACTGAGATTAATAAAAGGCATATTTTAACTTAAAAAGCAAAGGAAAAAAAGGAAAAAGTAATTGCACACAGATCACAAGATCTTACACTATTATGTTCTTACTTTCATTTCAACCTCTAATTTTAACTCTCTAATTCCTATATTCCAAACATTATATGCAAGATCAACAAATATACATTTAAATATGAAAAACAAACAAAGAAAAACATTTTGCTTAATCACAAACTGCAAAGAGATCATGAGCATAAATACTGAGGAATTATGAAAACAGTGAAGCCAGGATCAGAAATCAATGAATGCACAATAACAAATATATCAGTATTAATTTATGATACTCACAGGAGCTCCAACATCACCTTGTGGCCCCTGGCTTCCTGTAATACCTGGAACACCTGGAGCACCAGGTATGCCCTGTGTGGAAAAGAGAAAGAAAACATGATGACATCCACGAGGCCTGCTGAGAGAAAGAGCTATCACAAGAATCACAAGGTTGGAAACGACCTATAAGATCATCCAGTCCAAACATCTCCTCATCACCATTGCCACCACTAGTACTAAACCATATCACGCAGCACGTCATCCAGACGCGTCTTGAACACTGCCAGGGAAGGTGACTCCACCACCTCCCTGGGCAGCCATTCCAGTGCCTGACTACTCTCTGAGAGAAGAAGTTCTTCCTTATGTCCAACCTGAACCTCCTCTGATACAACTTGCGGCCATTGCCCCGTGTCCTGCTCGTTGCCTGGGAGAAGAGGCCAAATCCCTCTTCACCACAAGCTCCCTTCAGGAGGTTGTACAGTGCAATGAGGTCTCCCCTGAGCCTCCTCTTCTTCAGACTGAACAATCCCAGCTCCCTCAGCCGCTCCTCATAAGGTTTGTGCTCCAGACCCCTCATCAGTTTTGTTGCCCTTCTCTGGACACGCTCCAGGACCTCAACATCTTTCCTGTAGTGAGGGGCCCAAAACTGAACACAATACTCGAGATGCGGCCTCACCAGTGCTGAGTACAGGGGGATGATCACCTCCCTGCTCCTGCTGGCCACACTATTTCTGATGCAGGCCAGGATGCCGTTGGCCCTCTTGGCCACCTGAGCACACTGTCGGCTCATGTTCAGCCGAGCATCAACCAACACCCCCAAGTCCTTCTCTTCTTCACACTCATCCAGCCACTCATCCCCAAGCCTGTAACGCTGCATGAGGTTGTTATGGCCAAAATGGAGGACCCGACACTTGGCCTTGTTGAACCTCATCCCATTCACCTCAGCCCAGCGGTTCAGCCTGTCTAAATCCCTCTGAAGGGCCTCCCTACCCTCAGGCAGATCAACACCACCTCCCAGCTTGGTATCACCTGCAAACTTGCTGAGGGTACACTCAATTCCCTCATCCAGGTCATCAATAAAGATATTAAACAAGGTCGGCCCCAGTACCGACCCCTGGGGGACACCACTTGAAACGGGTCGCCAGCTGGACTTCACTCCATTCACCACGACCCGCTAGGCACGGCAATGACGCAGAAGTCCTTAAAGCAGCATTTCCTCACTTAGAATTCAGAGGGCATTTAGAGTTGCATCATTAAGCACAGGTACATTTTTACAGTTTACAAGTCTTTTACAGTTACTGAACCATTTTCTGTTGGTTTTGTTTGTTTGTTTTTTGTTGTTGGTTTTTTTTTGTTTTTAACTTGGGGGCTACTAGTACTTGAATGTATTAATTTATTTTTCCGAAGAAGATTAAAAATCAAGATGCTGTATATTGGATTTTACTTTTTAATACTGATTCACTTTTATCAGTGCAAACTGTCTTGCTTCCTGATCTAGTCAGCTATTACAAAATAATTCAATATTTGATTTTAAATTGTACACACATCAACAACAAAACTGCAATTTTAGGTATGGATTATGACACCCTTATTTTCAGATGATCTTGGACTTTGTTTGACCTACTTACAAAGAAAGGTGCTATACTCAAAGTCAGCAGAAATTTTGGTGTTGCTTTTAAATATCCCATATCACAAACAAAATAGCTTATGCCTTAATACATCTCTGCTACAAATCATCCAGCTATATTTCATTTTTCAACTGGTGACCACGGACTGGGCAATCCCAACACAGATCAACTGTTGGGCTGACAGAAATTTTTTGTTCAGATTACATGGGAATAATAAAGAATCTTTTTTTCCAAGGATTGGATTGAATATGAGCTAAGTAAACGTCATGAGAACATAGCGAGAAACGTCATTTCAGCAAGACAACTGGCTAGCTAGTTACATCTCCTAACCACAGAATTTCTGCCAGTCAAGGACCAAAAAGAGAAAAGATTAAGACATATATTTTGCAGTAGAAAGCGCAACAAAAGCACTGCCCTGGGAGAAGTACCTGAGAAAAACTGGCTTTTGAGGCATGCTCTCTGAAGAAGGCATGGACTGCTGAATCATGAGGCTAATCCTGTGACATTACTACTGTTCTGGGGGATGCATATCTAGCCAGCCAAGAGAAGCGACTGTTGTGCCCTGTTCTGGTGCAACATCACCTTGAGCACTGTGTGCTGTTTTGGATGGCACAATGTATACAGGACACAGAACTGTTAGAGAGCATTCAAAGGAGGGCTATAAAGATGGTGAAGGATCTAGAGGGGAAGATTTATGAGGAGCATCTGAAGTCTCTTCATTTGTTCAGCCCAGAGCAGAGGAGCTGAGGGGAGCCCTCATGGCAGCTTACAGCTTCTCACATGTCCCTGATGACAGCAACAAGGCCCAAGGGAATGGCATGGAGCTGTGTCAGGGGACAGACAAGCTGTGTATTATGAAAAGGTTTTTCACCAGAGTGTGGTCAGGCACTGTCACAGGCTCCCCAGAACAGCGGTCATGGCACTAAGCCTTCTGGAGTTCAAGAAGAGTTTGGACAATGTTCTTAAAAATATGGTTTGAATTTTGAGTGGTCCTGTGTGAATCCAGGAGTTGGACTCGATGATCCTCATGGGTGCATTCCAGCTTGAGATATCTATAATTCTATGACTCTCTGCATGGAGAACACTCAACACCATCAGCGGTTTTATCTAATATAAATCTGTCAAAAAGACATTAACTTTGCCTAACCATGCTAGCTAGGAAGTATGAAACTGACTCTGGAAGCAAACTTACATCTTGCACTGAAGGCTGAAAGAGGTCCCCGCTGTCTTTTTCGATTATTCTATGAGAGCATTTGAATATGCACACTCACTTTCAGCCTCCAGTCGTAGCAAACTGAGCAATTCACTTCAACTAATAATCCCAAGTGGAATTTCTTACAGAAAGAAAGTCTTACCCCAAACAGTAACAACATTAATTTCTCTTACGTAGTGCCATTATTCAGTTAGAAGCAAACTATCAACCTATTGATGGAACAACTCTCTTCTCTCCAGACATTTTTTTTCTTGAGCTAAGTGAGAATGGAAAAAAATGACACTGGACAAGCAGCTTTCTGCCAACTTTGTGAGTCATGAGAATCCTAGCTTCCAGGGAGAACTTTTGGCCTTGCCTAGATAACAGAGTGACCTACTGCCCCCCTAAGTTCTGCCGATCTTTACAGTAATAAAGTCAAAGGGCAATACTCACAACTGGGCCAGGAGGTCCTTGTGGGCCTGTGGGTCCATCTTTGCCAGGAAGGCCCTAGAAAAGAGAAATGTATTTAATTTTATCAGCTTTTTATACATAAGTTATTAATTTGTTCAATTTCTTCTAGAAAGCTTTTTCTTTCTTTTCTTTTTTTGCTCTGGGGAGAGTTTATTTCTTAAAAGGAGCTACAGCGTAGCAAGCATTTTAAAAAATCCAACCACGGTCTCACTGTGCTTTTGAAATAAGAAAGTAATGCAAAAATCTTTGTACTGGCACTTTTCTCCTCTAAGCAAATTTCACTTCTAATGCTGCTATAATGAGGGTTTGCTGTCCAACTTGTCTCCCAGAAGATGGGTCACACTTCCAGGTCTGTTCTCACTGGTTGTGACTGTTCATAGTCCCATGGATTAAGTGCTGAAAGACTCTAATTGCCATGCATCTTTCTGTCCAGCTACACTGTACATATGAACCAGCTATCACAGAGGTCCTGACTCAGGAAGCAGCATAATGAGAGTTCGATAGGGATTCTCAGGTGGTTTACATTATGAACGTGCTTCAGAGCTTCCAGAATTTGAGCCAGAAACTAAAGATATCTTGGAGACTGGAAAGCAAGCAAATCAGAGAAGAAAGGCTGACCAGATGTAGAAGAAAATACATTATCGCTAAAGCATTCATGCAAATTAACCAAAATACACATTTTGCGCCCGCATACTATAAAACAGATTTCTGAACAGCCAGTCATATGACAATTATTTAATTACTGCACAAACTCAAAAGGAGAAATATGATCTTATTGCTGGCTCAAGACCAGAATATGGAGGTAAGAGTAGAAGGAAAGTGAGGTTTTTAAAGTGTTCATGCTCACACACAGAGTAAAAACATTCTAGTTCTTAATAGAAAAAGAGCTTAGTTTCAGTAATTAATATAGCATGAACTAGTTGTTTCATGCTTTACATGGTTTGGAAACTGATTAAAAACTGCTTTCATATGGAAGAAAAAATCTGGTGTGGGAATATCATCTGTCATGTACCTAGAAAGGATTGTTTAAAAAAAAAATACACCAGAAGAGTGTTATGATGATCATCATGATCAATTTGTATTCTGTCATCTATGCATCTTTCAGATTGATAAGGAAATATTATTTTCCTATTTCATAATGCAGCCAGATGATTTCTGAAACTTCCAAGTACAAAGCAGGTCTCCCATCACAAAAGCAAAAATAATATCAAATTGGCATTGAAATAAGGTTACTGGATCACAATAGTTTTAAGACCTACACAGAGAAAAGGTTGCAAGTCCAGTTCAATTCAAATACATTTGCTAAGTAAAGGAAGTGAATTCATTCTTCAAAATTGTTATTTCTGAAGGAGACAGAATGGCTGAAGGAACTTTGAACTGCATTACAAATGATGAAATAGGATTTCTGACACTCAGAAAGAATCAGCATGAACAAGGTTTTGAAAAATTCAGTGACGGGTGTCATTCAGTTTTATAATAGCATGGAAGATTATATAACTCCTTGGTTTTGTAAATAGTATCACCTCCGGGAAAATTGGCATCTTCATGTTTACAAGTATATTTCACCTTTTAAAGCAAAGACTGAAAATCTGCACTTATCTTTGATTCATATTAAGGCAAGGTGAAAACTGGCTGGACATCCATGTGGGCTTAATTTATCTACTGGGGAAGGAATTGGAGAGCCTTCCATTGACTTCTAGAATATAGCATAAAAATAACACTGTACGATGTCCATCCCTTCTCCCATCCAAATCAAAGTGTAGAACTAACAGAATGATCACAACTATCACATCATCTTGGAATATAACTCACAATTTATTTCTTAGGAGCAATTTTCTTACTTTTGGCTGCTCCCAATTCTTATCTGTTCCTAGGATTTCGTTCTCCTGGCACTGTGCATGTATCTCTTGGCCACACAAAATCACTTCCTATTATACTTGTTAACTGTGAAAATTGCTTTTTATAAATTAAGACAAAGAGAGGTTGCATTTAAGGGCGAGTAAGGCAACACCTATTCTCTCACGTAGGATAAAGACCAAAGATATTTGTTTATGCTTCAATGACATTATTTAGGTTATCTGATGAAGCAGAATGGATTTGATACTCATTCTGAACTTGGGAGCAGAGAAGATTACTAAGGTAACAGGAAACTGGCAGAAAGACTGGGAATGTATTTCTTCTGGCTCTTGTTTCCCATTATTTTTTGTCTACGTAATGCATAAAAAAATAGAGTACTGTGAGAATTCACAAGCTATATTCAGAGTACTGAAGCCTTAAAGATATAATTCACTCTGCTATTTATTGAAATTTCTTCTTTGCTTCAATATCTCCAGAATGCCTGAAGGAATTACACAGCACAACAGCTCTTCATCCCTTATTCAGCCAAAGCCACAACAGGAATAACTGCATACACAGCCACCAACTGAATCTCCTTAGTGCACGATCAAGAGCATTTTGATGTATGACCTCAAATGGAGGGCAGTTTTTATCAAGATGAATATTGTTTTGCATAGTCATCTTAAATTGGAGCATGCTATGGTAATAGTATGAAAAAGAGCAGTGGAGAAATAGTGTAGCTACAATTGCTTTTTTAATTAGAAATATAATTTGCTAGAATACAAATGGCATCATAGAACATAGGTACCATCTAAATCTCCATAAAATTTCAACCGTGATGAAGAGAGTAGAGGCTGCTGCTGGCTTCACTAGAAACACTTCAGCTCTTGGCAGCTCAAACTTTGTTTGGGGTATTTGCAGAGAAGTGGTTTTACAAGTAGGATAAACACTGGCAAAATCTCAACTGAAGCTACTAAGGTTTGAAGGACTTCCACACACTGCTTTTGAATACGTCTAAAAACCAAATGCAAACTGCAACCTATTACCTTACCTTTATTTTTTTTCTTTTTCTGACGAAAAATTTTAAAAATTCCTCTTGTTAAAACACACACACACACACACACAAAACAACAACTGCTGTGAGCATGAGAAAAATATCACAGAATGACTTAGGTTGGAGAGGACCTAAAAGATCACCTAGTTCCAACCCGACTGCCATGAGCAGAGTTGACATCTACTAGATCAGGCTGTCCAGGATCCCATCCAAACTGGCCTTGAATGCCTCTAGAAATGGGGCATCTGCAACCCTCCTGGGCAACCTTTTCCAGTGTCTCATCATCCTCAAAGTAAAAAAATTTCTTCCTAACATCTAACCTAAATTTACTCTCTTTTAGCTTAAAGCCATTCACCCTTGTTCTGTCATTATCAGACCATGTGAAAAGTCAGTCCCCCTCTTGCTTATAAGCTCCCATCAAGTATTGGAAGACTGCAGTGAGGTCTTCCCAGAACTCTTCTTCTCCAAGCTAAACAAGCCCAACTCCTTCAATCTTTTTTCAAAGGAGAAGTGCTCCAGTCTTCTGATCATCTTCACGGCCCTCGTCTGGACCCACTCTAACAGCTCCGAATCTTTCCTGTACCAGGGGCCCCAGTAAAATTTTATTAAACCAGCATATTAATCTGAGGTGTAGCTTCCAAAAGATCATGCACCAACATGAGCTATTTTTGATTAAATCTAACCCAAAAAAATAGCAGAAATGTAACTTTTTAGATGCTTTGGTCAGAACACAAATCTTTTTTTTTTATCACAATTGTCTAGTTCTGTCTCAACACACAAGAATAAGTTGACTTTGAATTTCCTTTCTTCCTTGTGAAAGTGCCATCTATGATACGATAGTCCAAAATTAATTCAGCATTAATTCTTCATAGTTTAAAACATATTTCTTTCATATCCCTTGCTAATTATTTAAGTTTTAACTGCAGTTAACTTTCAAAGAAAAAAATTCTTTACGTATATGTTTCCCTCTGAGTATACCTTCACTTCTAAATTAAAGAGATCCTCAGAGCAAAAGATGTGGCACAGCTCATGCTGATGTGCGTGGGCACATTTCTGCACCTTCATGGAAAATAATCTGGGGTCCCTAGGGGACAGTAGATTGAACATGAGTCATCAGCATGCCACTGCAACAAAGACCAACCACATTCTGACTATCAGAGCACAGCCATCAGGTTCAGCAGCAGGTGTGTATGGTTTTGGTCTTCTTAAAGATTAACATGTCCAATTCAGGGTCACCAAATGGTCAGGGTCTGGAGCACAGGACATATGAAGAGAGGTTGAAATAAATTGTTTTGCTCAGCCTGGAAGAGAAAACACTAAGGGGCAATCTTATCACTGTATAAATTACCTAATTGGAAGAAAGAGACATGACAAGAATAATCTCATAGGTGTACAGTGATAGGACAAAAGGCAAAAGATACAAGTTGAAAGAGGGAAGTTTTAATTAGGTGCTAGAAAAAAAGTGTTACAATGAAGTGGTATATTGTATATTGACACAGATTGCACAGAGAGGTTGTGGAGTCTTCATCCTTGGAGATATTCAAGATTAAATTTAACGTGCACCTGAGCTGCGAACAAATGAATTCCGAAAGGTCCCTTCCAACCTTAATCTGATGATTCTCTAAATCTCACTCAATCAGTGTTTATTTACACAAACTGGAAATGCAGACTGGAAATGATTTAAGATCTACACTGTCCTTTGAACTATGCACTGGAAGAGTTGTAATTGGTGTCAGCCAACACTACCAAGAAGAATGTTCAATATGAGAGACCACACAAAAACACTGTGGATATGCTAAAAACTGCGTTGTAGCAATATCTCATGTGCTAGTTCAGACATAGACTTTGTGTCTTACAGCAGGTTTCTTCGACCTCCTGCTCTCAGAGCACGCAGAAGAGGAACCATTAGGAGCTGAAGATATGTTTAAGATGCTGAATCACCTTCCTTATCACTTAGATGTATCTTACTGCAGACAAATATCTGCAAGCAGGGTAAAGTAGCACTGGTCAATATTCTTGGAATCCAAAGTAGCTGCATGTATGGGAACTGCTGAGTCATGGCCTGAACCTCTGATTGATCACCTGAGGCAAGCAATGAGTCAGCCAGAGGAGCACAGGTGAAGGCAATTCACCTGGGCTGCTGGAAGGGGTGGAGCCAGGCTTCACCTCTCCTAGACCTATTTAAGAGCTGGCTACCAGCGGGGAAGGATCTCTTCTAGGGATTGCCTCTGCTGGTGTTTTGTGAGTGAGCCCAGGATAGGGATAAGCCTTCTATTTATCCTCTTTTTGTTATCACAGTCTGCTTTGTCAAACTCTCTTGTTTATTTCATAATTGTAACATCTTAATATTCATTGATTACACACTGCAGCAGCTGAACAAGGAAAATCAATAACATCATACAAGTCTCCAGTCCCACCTTCAGCAGACATCCAACAGAGCTTCCCCAAGTACATACTAACCTGATAAGGAAGAAGCCTATCACTTTACCAAGGAGATGTCCAGCAGAGGACACCTATGAGGCAGCTATGAGTAGTGACAATGTTACAAGCACAGGAAATGCAAACTTGGCATTCAGAACAGGTGTCATCAAGAGGAACATGACAGGCACTCGGGATGATGTATAAACCTGGCAACCATTTCGAGGCACATGAAGGAGAAGAAAATAATCAGTAGTAGTCAGCATAGAGTCACCAATAGCAAGTCATGCCTGACCATCCCTCGTAAGCTTATGTTAATGAACTCACCAACCTTATGGAGGGAAGAGCAGTGAATACTGTCTTTGCAGACTTCAGCAAAGTCTTTCATGGTGTTTCCCAGCAAGGAGAAATGTAGTCTTGTCCCTGGGGAGGAACATCTCCCGGCACCAGGACATGCTGGGGACTCCAGCTGGAAAGCAGCTTGAAATAAAAGGCTTTGGGGTGCCGTCATAGACACAAAGTTGGCCATAAGTCAGCAGCGTGCTCCTGCTGCTAAGAAGGCTAATAGTATTCTTGGCTATATCAGGTGAAGTATCACCAACAGGTCATAAGAGGTGACCCTTCCCCTCTACTTATCACTGGTGAGTTCTCCACATATGGAGAACGATGTCCAATTCTGAAGACATGGACATACTGGAAAGAGTCCAGGAGAGGGTTATGAAGATGATCAAAGAAGTGGAACATATCTGTCCTGTGAGGAGATGCCATTTCATTTGGGGAAGAGCTCAAAGGGAACGTTATCAACACGTAAAAATACCTGAAGGGAGAGTGCTCTTTTCAGTGGGGCCCAGTGACAGGACAAGAGGTGATGGCCACAAACTGGAACACCAGAGGTTCTGTCTGAACAACAGGAAAAATTCTTCTGCTGTGCAGTTGGTGGAAAACAGCCACAGGTTGCCCAGGGAAGTTGTGGAGTCTCCCTGTCTCCCTCATTGGAGATTTTCAAAAGCTACCTGGACCTGGTCTTGAACAACCTGCCCTGGTTTGGACCAGATGGCCTCCAGAGAATCCTTCCCACCTCAGCTGTTCTGTGACTGTGTGATCAGACTTCCCTTGTCGCAGCTGTGTAGATCTGTCCTCTTGAGTGGCCTGAACTTCGCAAGAAACAACAAGGATTGCAACTGTGACTTCACCTTGGATAGTAGCCATGGAGATATGGGAAAGAGAAGACTTTTCCCTTCTCTACCTACACATCTAAACAAGGGTCAGTGTCAGTCTGTTTCCAGACTTTCTGCTCTTGGCTGAAAAAGATGAACAAAAAGCACAAGAGAGTCTAATTACAGCCTACATATTCACCAGGATGCATGACGTCAGTTTGGATTCTCCAGTGTGCTATTCAAGCTGTATCTCTCAATAAGATATGCTTGGGAGAAACACATTCTGTTGTTCCCTTTAGTAAAAACCTCTGTATATTGCCAGCTACAAATATAGGACAGTAAGAGAGCACACTAAACAACCACAAAAGTAGCCATAAAATAAAAACAAAAAGAAGTATTTTTGTATTTTATAAAGTCTTTAGTATTACTCATCTATAACTTGAAGCTGATGAGAGGGTAGGAGAATGCTCATACTATAGAATCTGAAATGTACATTTAAACCAGTCACCAGACAGGTTTAAAAATATTATCAGGAATATTCAGAAAGTCTGCTTTATTATCAGAAAACACATTTATTCCTCTGATTCAAATTTAACATGGTATTTTTATAACATCAAGCTTTTTTTTTTTTTTTTTTGTAGAGAGGGTGTTTCGTTATAAAAATAATCTTCGTATGAACTCACAAAGCAGACAGTAGAGATGCTCTAGTTTTTTAACTAGTTATTAAAATCCACAAAAAGCAAAATTAAACAGGAATTAAAAAGCAGTTCAGGAACACAGAAAAGTACTTCTCTAGATTTACTGCTAAATTAAAATATAAAGAGTAAAAAATAAAGACCTTTTCTGAATTGATTTCAACAATAAAAACAAATGATAAATGTTAGAATTCAAAAGGAAAAAAAAAGTGCCATTGAAGTGAAGTAACTGAAGAAAAAAAAAATCCTTGACTGCAGGAGTTATTGAGTCTCTTATCATGTTATCCCCAGTTCAAAAAAGCTTTCAGAAATTTCCCAATAAATATCAGTCCCATGCTTACCTCCCATTAACACTGATGTGATTTAGTCATTTGCTTAAGTGCTCTGTGGCACTGGTTCCATGCTATAATTAAAATATTTCAATGAACAAAAAACACTAATGAGGAAATGATGGCTAAGCTAAGAATAATGTATAAAATCTCAGTTCTAGTAGTATAATAGCTGCAAAGTAGTTTGGCATCTTGGCTAACAGGAGGAAGCCCAACAAAGGGAACATTATACAAAAAGGCAATTTACTTCTTAGGAATTTTCCAGTTCTCTGTAGCTGTTGCTGCAGTTATGTCTTTCAGAATTATGCCTTTCTCAGAAACTTTGGTAATGTCACTGGCTTGGATCTTCACTCATCAAAAGCAATTTTATGTTGCCGTAACTTCACAGTAATCAAATAAGTTACAACACCATAAAATTAATAAAACACCATTGTTTGTTGCTGTGGAAATAATTACTGCTGCACAACGTTGCATAAGGTCACACAGATACAATAAAAGGTTAACAGACCTATTTCTGTGAGATCTAAGCTGTTTATCCAGCTACTTTGATGAACACCAGAAGAAAATTAACAGATGACCCAAGCATGATTATTTCATCTACAAAAACTGGTTATTTATTTACTTGCCATTCTTTATTATAGACAATGTTGGGGTCTTCTACAGAATAAGCACTGCATGCCCCTTCCAGACTGCACCAAAAATGTTTGCTGCACTAGTCCTACACCATGCTTTTCTCAGAAACATAATTTCTCTGTATCAACCCACTGAGATCCATATGTAGGAGAACTAGATTAATTCTGAACTGCTGGCTAACACAGACAGGGCTGAGTGACTCTACTGCAATAGCTGTTAGCTACAGCATAAAGTAAAAACTCTGGGTACTTTTCACCCCGAATTGCTAAACTGAGCAAAACACTCAGTTTAACTAGTGATGAGGAATGAAAAAGAGGGGGTACTTTTTTGCCACTCACATAAACAATTTCTAGAACAAAATCACTTCAACTTGGCTATGACCAAGATTAGCCAAGCATTGTGGCAAAAATCCAAATGTCCGTCAGGCTCCAAGTCTTTACTAACATGAATAGGTGATACCAAGCTCAGGGAACTTAGGGGGAAAAGATACAATACAGCCAAAGAGAAGAGATTAAAATCATGTAAAAATTGAGCTTCTATATAGAAGGCAGAATTACAGTAGGATAAAGTAGGAAAAGGAATACATTTATCTTCATGTTTCATTACAAGTTAGTTAAAATTATGCCTGTTCATCTGATTAGAAAGTTATTCATCTGAAGATAATGCTATGCAAATCTTTATCTTAATAAAATTAATTTCTTTATTTTAGAGGAAAAACATCCATGCACTGTCTAAATTCTACAGTAATTTCAGTGGAATAATTTACATACTTAAATTACTTGCTTAAATTCACAATAGTGAAAGTATTTAAGCACGTTTAAATTCATAGTAATGAGGTCAAGTATCGTTATAGAGATACATATGTACTTTTATAACATGTTCACAGGTAAATGCCAGAAATCCAAAGAAGGTTCAGATTTACCAGAAATGAGTTACACTACAGTATCCAAAAAAAGGAACATAAATACATAAATCTTGTTCAAGGGTAATTGAAAAGTCATATTTAATAGTAAACTTCTGCTTATACAGTAATGTTGTTACTATGCTAACAATTGCCTTCTAGCACCTAACTAATAATGAAAGTCTTCCCAAGCAGAAAGGTTTAATTTATAGTTTAACTACTCACATGAATATGAAGATTTGTCTTTTACTGATTCCTAGACAGACTGTATTTTCATTTGTCCTACCAGAAGCAGAATGAGGTTGACCAAATTTTCATATTCTTATTCAAATTTTCCTCTCATCAGTAATTTCTACATGTGTTCACATTCAGTATATGATGCCCTTGCAATTGTCTTCATTATTCAGTAATCAGCTATATCATTTGATTGCATGCTTACTGTGTAACACCCACCATCTAGTTTTAAACATATAAGCAAATGGTGCTGGACACAAGCAACATCCATTCCTATGAAAGGCATTAGGTGCAGACAGGATGCATGGTTCCCCCACTGCTCATCTAGCTAGAATTACTCAACCTTGATTTAGCAGATGAAAAGATACTCCACCCTATCTCTGCCATCTCTTCTGGCACAGAGATAGAGGTCTCCAGAAACAACAGAACTTAAGTGATATAAACTACAATAAATCTGCCATGCTAAAAAACATATCCATTATGGAATGGAATCTTTTTAAACAAACACAAGTTCATTTTACCTTACCCTTTGACCTTGAGCTCCATCTCTTCCAGGTGAACCTGATGCTCCTGGGACACCCTAAGCATTATAAAGGGAGAACCAATAATGGGATCAACTCAACAGAACGCAACAAAATCACTTTCCAATTTAACTGTATGGCATGCTTTTTCAGAAATGAGAGGAACTAGGAAATTGATAATGGTGGGGCCATAGAAGAGTTAGTAATGAAGGTATTTCTGTGAAATGAGGGACTGTTAAACACACTTTGTTGAAATGCACATTCATTCGCACTCCCTCACTGCAATCCTCTGTTAAGGACACTGACAACTGAGTCACATCGGCCTTCCTGTGCTGCTAAGCTGTAAAGAAATCTGCATCACTCCAGTGTTGTGTCAATATGACTCTTACTGCATGAATCAGTATCTTAACCTGAAGGTATAAATGCTATTTCTCTTTCTCTTTTCTAAAACAAAGCCTGGTACAATATTGTTTGAAGTCATTGTAGCAATATGAAATGGCCTAAGTATGATTACAAATTATGTGCAGCACAGCTCCGCACTGTTCAAATGAAATCTCATTCTCTCATGAAAGCAGCAGAGCAGCCATTACTGTGGTGGTCCAGAAGGCTGACAAAACTGATTTATGAGGAAAGACTGTATGAGTTTACTGTCCCTAACATACATGAACAAAAGGGGGGAACCTGTTAACAACCAACAAACACTGGAAGGATATAATGAGAAGAAAACTGTTTGAAAAAGGAAGAGCAAATGATCCTGGGAAGCAGCAATCAATTGGAATGAAAACTCCTACCTAAATACTAGACAAGAATTAAGTTTAGATTCACTGAAAATTACAGTTTTTAATATGCTGATCTTGGGAATGATACCCTAAAAAAAATTAACTGCCTAATATGTCCTCCTATCTAATTCCAGGAGGAATTTACTATTCTTGAAGTGAAAATAAGCAGATGTTACCAATAATTCATTACATAAAAAGGAATTTTAAAGTCAATAGTTTCTAAGTTGTTACAGACCCAATATTCAGCGTGTAACAAGATCGAGAAAATAATCAGTTCTTCAGACCCTGAACAATTTGGTCACTGCATACCAGCATACCCCAGATTCCTGCTCCTGAATATCCATTTGAATTTACCATGACAACACACTTCTCAGCAGTTTTGGATATGTGCCTTAAACTCACAATGATGTCAATTCAACACAAGCTTAGTAAGTGACAGGTCAAACAATAACAGAGAATACCTGCAGGCCAGGAAAACCAAGATCTCCTTTCTCTCCCTTTTCACCCGGTGGCCCCTGCAGATTAAGAAGCACTCATAGTAACTCAAATATATGGTTACTTTCCTATTTTTAATGTTCTTATCAGCATCTTTAGGAAAAAAACAACAACAACAACAACCAACCAACAAGCATACAAACAGAAAACAAGGCTACTTTTCCAGCTGAAAGCAAACCCTTAACTCAATTTGAAAAAAATGTAAACGAAGAATTTACAAATATAAAAAAAAAGACTATGAAATTTACTTTAAAAGACTTCAGAATTAAGCTGACAGAAATACAGCCATTATGTCACAAAAAATGTAGTTGTTTTTTCATTTCAGTACTCAGGAGTACTAATGATAAAACCACTGGATCTCTACAGTATATATGTATGACAAGGATACACTTTTCCAGATAATAAGCAAATTTTAATTAAATTCTGTCATAACACATTTCCTCTATGAAAAAACTGATTTTATAATTAAGGTATTAAGGTATTAATATAATTAAGGTATTAAGGTATTACTCCCTGATGACAACATCAAGATTATGTAGTTTTAAGAAATTACTTTGTTATATTTTTATTGTAGTGCAGTAGAAAAAAGAAAGGGTATTATAACAGTAAAATTATGAAACAAGAAAAAAAAGTCACGTATCTGATACCCTTCAGGACTTGTGTGTACATATCTACTGGAGATGGCTATAAAACAAATTTGTCCTGTTGGTTCATTGTTCTGCCAATGTGTGTTTATGATGAAATTCTGATACTTATTTCACAAGAGCTTTGCAAATTCCAGGCCTAATCATCTCCTGTGATGATAGACTCTGTAAGTGCAGTGAATACTATTGCTCAGTTTTGGCAGCAAATACGGTGTTCTTGCTTAGGAATACCTTTCAAGTCAGAACTGATCTGCACTGAGCAATACCACAACTAGAAGAAAGATTAAATATTAACAATTTGGTACGGGGCCATGTTACTCCCCTACCACAATTCTTTTTTCACTTGTCTCAAGGCTCATACCTGAGTCACACCAACTGATTAAATTCCTCCAGCTAACCATAAGTTCATCTCCAGGTGCGAACTGGAATCCTGGCATTAAATCCACTGTAGGGTAAACCTAAATATGCAACTTCCCCTCAAATACTGAAATGCAGATTCCGATCAGGACACCAAAAGATATTTTGGTCTAATCTAAGATATATGCTGTCCAAAACACAGAAGAAAACCCTATTGTTTGTATAAATCTCACTGGAAGGCCTTGAATAGAAAGTCCACTGGGTCCTTGTGGTCCTGGAGGTCCTTGAGGTCCAGGAACACCAATTTCACCTCGAGGTCCATCTGGTCCCTAAAGTAGCACAGGACATAAGTTAAACTCCTATCATATGGACAAAGGCAGCTTCTGTTTGAAGAATTAAGTACTGATAGACTCAGAAACATCTGAAATATGAGTTAGCATTTGAGTGAACAGTCAGTGTTCCATTTTAAAAAGGCATAGATCCTTTATAAATAAATAAATAAATAATGCTGCTGTAGCAGCATTCTGAATTTTATTTCTTTCATTTCTTTTATCAAGAAACACACATGACAAATTATGAAAAGAGATACACAAAATACCAATGGAATTTCACTATGCATTTTCCCCAGCAACAGTAGAGAATCTGGGATTCATTTCATGGTTTACATGCAGCAGAAATAAACCAAGAGCCTGTGCATCTGACAACTGTAAAGTGCTGTACAAAGTACCTTTGGACCTGGATCTCCACGATGACCTTTGGCACCTCTGACACCTGGACCACCCTGAAAAGTACAACCACAGAACTTTCTGCAAACCAAAACTATCAAATAAATAAAAATAAAACCCAGAGAAGCCCAAACTTTTCTTTCCTGTTCTTGAATCGTATGTGATTCACAATGAATATCCTGTCCAGATCCTTCCACTGGAGTAATTAAACTAAGAACATACTTCAGTGTGGTCATATATAGGAACAGATACAAACGCAGATGTAACCAATTTCCAGAGCCAAGAAAGCACACAGTAAGTATCAAAATAACACTGAAAGCTACAACAGGGATAGAAGTTCATACATGTGGTCATGGGTTCCCCTTCAGTTGCTGAAAGCTCCTGCATATCTGTCCATGCTCTTCAGGATCACCACATTGTTAAAGGCTGAGTTTCAATTCCTTAGGAATATTTTTCACCAAGGACAACTCCAGAATCTACTAAATTAACTAAATGGTCAAATTTAGTGTTATACTTAGGCAAATAACCTTTTGTCTATTTTTGTCTTTTTTACTTTCTTCAGTGGTGCCTGCATCTGTTAATCATTTATTAACCAAATGTTGCCATTATTATTAGGATCATCTGAGACACTGGAGCTGCATATACCTATGGATGGCTGCCATGAATGTGTTTTGCATATACATGTTGGATATGCTTTATCCTCCAGGACAGCATAAAGATTGTTTTTCACATTTTTTCAGGTCAATTTCCCTCTTCCTTCACTTGAGAGTATCCCTTTATCTCTTGGGATACAAGCATTACAGAGACTCTGCCCTTCTTTGTAGTCAAAAAGGACTGTGTACAACTAGGCATCGTAACTGAATCATATGCTTTAAGATTCACAATGAGTCTGGTTTTGAACCCAGTAATCCTAGCACGGCAAAAGCACAAATTCCAGAAAAGCATTGATTTAAGTTGAAAACATCACAAGAGCTTCCCTTATTTTTCCCATAAACTAGTTTTAGTGGTTAAATAAGATTGTATAATAATATCAAATTTGTCATTTCTTTGACTTCTAGTTCTAGCCAAGATTTCTTGTTACGTATTTTCTGTTATGTTAACTAACTTCTTTATAGTCAGTACTTCCACAAGAAACAATTCTTAATCATTCGTTATGAATTCAACTCTTTAGCTTTTTTGATTAGTTAAAACCAATGAAGCATTGAAAGCTTTTCATTGCAGTTAAACTTCTCCAAGTGATCCAATAATGTTTTGTGTCTCCTTCTTCACTCTCTCGAGTTCTGCAGCTCTCCTTACACAATGCAGACGTCAGGTTTGTGTGCTTAGTTCTACATGCAGAATTTCAGACAGCATGATGAAATTCTGGCAGATTAAGGCATAAAAACTGTAACCCATAATGAAAACTTCCAGATAATCTTACCTCTAAACAATACTTTGTCTCATCTAAAATGATCCACTTTCTAAATGATCACAAACAATATTTCCAGAGATATAATCCCAAACAAATGGAAGCCTTTTATCGTGAGTCTTTTTGGTATAATATCTAAGGCTGGCTACATGGAAGAATTCTGATCCCTAAAACAAAAAAATCCTTGGCTTTGTGAGAAGTCACATGATGTTTTAATGACCCAGAGCACTACTGACCAGACAAAGCAATGTGACTGACCCTTGGTTGGCTCCGAAAAGAACAGTGAGTTGGGTTTTTTTGCTCTGCTTTTTTGCAGACCTCATACATATTTCCTGAGCCATACGCCATGTAACTTTGGCCAAAAAAAAAATTAAAAAATTTAAAAAAAAGTCACTCAAGAGAGGCTGAATTCTAGAATTACATTCTCCCCATGCCTACAGGACAGAAAGGGACAGACTCTTCAGCAAGGTCTTGTTGTGATAGGAAAAGGTGAGACAGATCCAAACTAAAAGAAGGGAAATTAAATTGGAGATAAAAGATTTTTTTTTTCAGTAAGGGTAGTGGAGCCCTGGAACAGGTTGCCCAGAGAAGTGGTGGTTGATCCCTCCCTGGAGACATTCAAGGTCAGGCTGGACCAAGCTCTGAGCAACTTGATCTCACTGTAGATGTCTGTGTTCATTGCAGAGGAGTAGGACTAGATGACATTAAAGAGTCCCTTCCAACGTAAATGATTCTAGGATTCTATGCCTTTTCTGCTTGATTTTAAACCACCTCTTGTAGGGAACTACCTTACTCAAATTATTGTTTATCTTAGATACTATAAATAAAAATAGATTATTTATTTCTGAATTAAGCTTTGGCATTTCTTGTTCTATATGCATTCTGAACTGTAGCAACACATATCCTTCCATTCAAATAATTTTTAAACATTTTTTATTTTTCTGAGAAATGTAGTAAAAGGACTCATGTGAATTATCCCACTGTAAGGAAACAGACTGGAAATCTATATAAAGGAATGAATACTTTAATCCATACTTGACTCATAACCTGTACTCAAACAGAACACAGTAATTTTTTCCTTGTTCAAAACACACATCTTCAGTGAATTTTCTCCTTTTAAGTTCCTTTTTCAAGCTTTTGTACCTAAAGCTTGAAGAACAGCTCTTGCAAAAAAAATGTAATGTCTGAATTGTCGATCTTATGTAATTTGTGTACTTCAAAATCTTTTCAAAACATTTATAATCCTTTACATTCTTCACCGACTCTTTCCCTTCAAAACATGCTCTTATTCAGAACACTATGAGCAGAGAAACATGAAGATCAAATTTGTTCATAAGAGGGCCTTATGTCAAGCTAGTTTAGCAAGCAGCCCTAAGATGCCAATCAGAGTAATCTGTTTGTGAAAGAAAAAACACATGAATGTTCTACAAACTCCTAGTTACAATTATCTTACACTAACCCAATAATATATTACTGTAAATAGAGCCTACAACTTTTCTAAACTGACAAAAATCAGCCATGCGATGTGAGATTGAGTTTTCTGAATTCAGACCACCCACATCTCAGTTGTCTGGTCTGATCCATTCTTTGAGTTCTTCCATAAGCTAGGAGAAAGAACAATTTATTCCATCTTCCTAAGATACTACGCTGAGTTGGAAAGTAAAATATTTGTCTTCTAGATAAGACTATCTAGTTCCACCTGTTATATAAGAAACATAAAACACCTGCTGAACATTCACACAGTAAATGCTTAGAGGAACACTAGCAAAGCAACATCACAAAGTACATGGAACTTTTAGGATTGCATATCTCATCATTCACTCTCAAGCTAGAAAAACTTCCAATTCCCTAAATGCTTTGGGCCTTCTTCTTAACTTTTAGAAATCTGACTGAGTGACAAGTTGTTGGGTTTTTTTCTTTACTCTAAATAGAATGTCAATGTACCACTTTAAAGATACTTGAAATTAATTTAATCTTATTAGTTACACGATTTCAGTATGTTTACATTGGAATAAAGGTGGCACATGGGCAACTTGGTACAGTTGGCTAAAAACCTAAATAAAGTCTTACCGGTGGTCCTGGAGGTCCCAGGGGACCCTTATTAGCTTCTGAACAGGAACAGGCATGAGGAAGGGCAGGGCAATTTTCCTCATCTCTCTAAGGAAAGATCAAGACTGGATGAGACTTACGTGCAAAACTTTTATTCAGAAGTAAGAATTTTATAAATTGAAAAATAATGATACAGAGGTGCCTTAAAAGAGCTTACTTGATTTAGAAATACTTTTGTCCTTTCAGTAGGACAAGTAATCCAACTACACCTGGACCTTTTTGAAAACGCTCAACCAAACATTTCCTTTAAAACATTTGCCTCGATAAAAGGAAGAAAAGAAGTAAATTGTACAGTTAATGAAATAAATTTCTTACCAAGCCAGGAAGCTCACAGCATTTGTCTCGATTGGCCCATGAGGTAGCACAAACAATGTCAAACATCTGCAATTGCAACTGTTTCAAAACAAGGATGATATACAAGATGATCGTTAGTTGTAAGATCAGCACAAAACAGAGCCATCAGCAAGAAAAGCTACCTTCACTCAAGTACTCAGTCTAGACAGAGAAACGGCCATCAACTTAGAACAGCTAATCAAAAATACGCTAACTCTAAAAAGGCTTATGTTCTAATCAACATGTCCAACTATCAGATATGATACTGACTGAGCAAAGCTGTTCAATGTGAAATGCTGTAGGCATTTGATTGTCTTCACCTCCCCGACCCAGTTCTTGCTTTTGTCCAATGGTGCTTCCAATGCTTTGTTCCAGCAAAGGAGGCATGAAAAGACAGGTGCAAGAGAGCTCAACTCCTCAAAATATTCCATTTGTCTGGTGCTTGGATTTTATCTGGAACAAGATCTCCTATAGCATACTACTTACACTGTAACTGAGCCACAGATAATATTTATCAGTTTCTCCAGTTCTACTTTATTTTAGAATGTGCCTGCTTTTATCCATATTATCCTCAGGCAATGAAAAGTTACGAATGAAAAGCTTGCTGCTCGACAACTGTGGTCAGAAAGAAAAATTCCCATCTCATGTCTGAGAACATGCTATGGACAAGAATCTAATCTACAGGAATACAAACATTTGGTAAAAATTAAAGCTGCTAGGTAGTCAGAAACAATATACCAAATAGGACTCAATGGTAAAACCAAGTGTCTCCATTACAGCCTTGATCTGAATAAAAAATGGGTCTAGAGAGATGAAGCTTTACTCAGTTTCTATTTCTGTTCTTTCTCCATGCCTCATTTACTTGCATACTGAATAGAGAAGGGAACAGAACAGAACACCCCATTAAATCAGCCCCACATGTTAAAAATATTGAGGAATGGCTACAGATAGAAGAATGATCTTTAGTTTTGCTATTATTTTCATTTAAGTAATTGTAAATCATTATTTTCGGCAGCATTATCTTAAAACTGGAACAGAGCAATGAAGCTAAGGATTTGAAAAGCTTTAAAACTTCATTGCTTCTGAAGGTGTTAAAATAGAAATGGGTACCTTTGACTTTGCTTCATTTTTTTCTTAAGTAAGTCAACTACTGTATTTTAAACAAAGGAATACTTTCACATACATAGGATTTTTCCTTATTTGCCAGCAGATTAACTGTTGAAGTGCAGCATGAAGGGAAGTTCTGAACATTTGGGTTGGGTCCACAAAGGTCTAGCCTGAGTCAAACAGTTCTGTGTCCCTGGCTGTTTCAAATCCATGCTGGCTCCATGGGGAGCCACTTAGACATCTCTCCATTACACATCTCAGGGCTACTAATTCCAGGAAGACTCATTAATTTGCTTAACTCAGGATGACCTTGGGTATTTACATGGAACTACACTTATGCAAATCAGACATCTCTGAAAAAGACTGCAGAAGCACCTCAGCTGGTTGTGCAGAAATCATTTCAGGGTCAGACATAAGCAGTATTTCCACTTTTTCCATTAATCAGTCTGTCCCAACCTACTCTTTTATCCTAAACAATGGAAGTCTGACATTACTGGTTAAATTTATGCAGTCCTACACAGGAGCATATACACATTCATATATTGGATTAAACAGTCCAGAGATCCATAGTGATAGAATATGTTGGTGTAAAATAAAGAGCAAATAGACATTCTCTGAATTGTTGTATTCACCATTCAAATGTTGAATGACTCAGTACTCCTATTTTAAAATATTATGTGGGTTGCTCTGACTCAAGCTAAATAACTCAACAAAGCTTTCTTTGCTACCATCAGCCCTTTATTCATAATTCTGAGTATTCATATAAATTTTGCTTTCTAGATCTCCAATACTGTAAGCAAAGTCAGTAATACAGAAAAGTCTACTCATCTTTATCTGATCAGGCTACAGTTCTGCAAAGCATTCCCAACAGTAGAAAACATCAAATCTTAATTCTTTTAGCATCACACACACATGGAGGTAAAAGAAGACAAATATTGATGAAAAGGAAGCATGAGTAAAGAAAAAAAGTCGTGATTTGTAAGTAAAATGTTTTAAAGCCAGACTTTTCATTCAATCCCACTGAAGTAATAAAGAACAGTATTTACTTCTTGTCAAGGTTAGGTTTCTCTTCTCTAGCTGTTTGGAACTTCTAACTCAGACATGTCCCACTGTTAAGGGCTGTTGAAAGGGCTATGCATGTTTAGCCTAATTCCCTTTCTGTTCAGTCTGTCTCAGATAAATGTGTGTCTGTTCATTGAACTGTAGCATACCACACTCATCAGTGGGACAAAAAAATCTCTTATTTGGGGTATATTCCCTCAGAATTGTTTGACAAATCACAGAATATCTTGACTTGGAAAGGATTCACAACTATAACCAAGTCCAGCTTCTGGATTCACACAGGACCACATGAAAATCAAACCTTATTTTGGAGAGCCATGTCCAAATGCTTTCTGAACTCCAGGAGGCTTAGTGCTACAACCACTGTCCTGGGGAGCCTGTGCCAATGCCTGACCACCCTCTGGTGAAGAACCTTTTCACAATACATGACCTGACCCTGTCCTAATGCAGCTCCATGCCATTCCCTTGGGTCTTATCACTATCACCATAGAGCAGAGATCAGCATCGCCCTTGTGAGGAGCTGTAAGCTGCCATGAAGCCTCCCCTCCACCCCTCTGCTCTGGGCTGAACAAACCAGGTAACTTCAGGTGCTCCCCATACATCTTACCCTCTAGATCCTTCACCATCTTTATAGCACTTCTTTGGACTTCCTCTATTAGTTTTGTGTCCTTTATCTATTGTGGCATCCAAAACATGACACAGTGCTCGAGGTGAGGCTGCACCAGTGCAGAGCAGAGTCCTGGCTGGCCTCATGCACTCCATGCCACAGTTGGCCCTTCTGGCTGCCAAGGCACACCACTGACTAGTATTTCACTTGTTGTCAACCAGAACTCCCAGTTCTGGTCCTAGAAGACTGCTCTCCAGCCTCTTATCCCCCAGTCTGTACATATATCCAGGGCTGTCCTATCCCAGATGCAGAATATAGAACTTGCTCTTATTAAACATCATGTGATTGATGATTGCCCACCCCTTCAATTTGTTAAGGCCTCTCAACCCTTGAGGGAGTCAGCAGTTCCTCCCAATTTAATATCACCTGCAACCTTACTTTGCATACATTCAAGTCCTATGTTCATGTCATTTATGAAAACATTAAAGTGAACTTTAAAGAGAACTGTCCCTAAAGTGGAGCTCTGCACAATTCCAGTATTGACTGGACTCCAGCCAGATGTAACTCTATTTCTTATAACCCCTTTGAGCCTCACCAGCTAATTATTCACCCATCACATTATGAATGTGCTGCTGGACATTTTGTCCGGAGGATACTGTGAGAAACTCCATTCAGAACTTCAACATTCATGTTATTTTGTTGGCTTGAGTTATATTGGCTTTTATTGATTAAAAAAACACACTAAAACTATTCGAAAAATGTTAAACTATTCTATGTAGATATGGTCTGAAGCAAGCACTGAACTATCCAAAAATTCCAATTTTCATATCAAATTAAAACAATTTTCAAAATTTTTATTTCTGTTATACACGTGGCTTTATAAGCCCCTTAAAACTGTAAAGCTACTTGGACAGACTAAATCCCAATACTCCATTCTCAACAGTGGAACATGTGAAATCCAGTGAAGAACAAAGATCTAAGCCTCCCATGCAGTCTACTATCTTCCCACATTCAGATCAGGGATTCCCTGACCTAGATCTGCTTTTTTTTCTTCACAATCAGTAACCCCCATTCTTTCCTTTCCGCTAATTTATCAAGACATCTCCAAAATCATAAATATTTGGCATACACGAAATTCTACATAAAGAAGCAGCACTGCTAAGTACCTGTTGTGTGAAGGGTCACTCTCCTACTACTACTCCTACTAATTTCCTTTGATGTCCTCTAATTTTTGAAGAAGATACTACTTCATTCTGGTCTTAAATATGACCATCCACACAAGTTCTATTCAGGATGAATACAATGTGCAGAACTGAGATTTTAAAGAATATTATTTGTATGCTTTCTTGACCTGCCTGTAACTTTGTAAAACTTCAAGGCATCCACAGCTGCACAGAGTAAAGAAATTACATCTTCAGCTACACATTTTTAGTCTTACGTAAGCTTTGCTGTTCATGTGAACAAAACCAAATTTTTCAGTGAGTGGGTAATCCAAATTATCTTTTATAGATTCCTGCGTTCTAACAAAAGACACAATTTCTTTCCACTTCTCTTTACAAAGCCTTCTTTAATTCCAAGTTTTTCTAAGTTTGCCTTTTTTCTGTTTCTATTGGGAAGTGACCACAAAAGTTTCTCTGTATAATTGTCTTTACAGACTTGATATAATTATTATCTGCAAGTTTGAGCACTAAGGGCTCTTTTTTTCTGTGCACAGAGAGGTATTTTGAGGGCTCATTTTTGACTAGAAGAGCACTTGCATATAATAACAAGTCAATACGTTTTTGAAACTTCATTCCTATTCAGATCAAGCCTTCAGTTCAAGGTTCACATTCTATGCTAACCTCTCTCTAGAGTCAACAAAGTTCAAAGAAACAATGTTGCTCAGCAAAGAAGCCTTCCCAAGACTCTCACCAGCCTGGCAGTTCTCCCTCAGCAACTAAATCTACCTAAAAGAACAAACAAAACTTGAAGTTAACTAAGGCAAAATGGAAAGAATTCCATGAGTTGCCATGCAAAAAAAAAAAAAGACTAATTATTGTTTCTAGGATAACAATTTCAGAGGAATTAAAGACATAAATTAAATTAAAGACATAATTTGGGGAGAATCTTTCTCATTTTTAAATATCTTAATATTTGGATATTGAAGTCATTAAGAAATAGATATACTAAGGCAGAATTTCTGAAATTATGGAGTTCTTCTGTTTCAAATATAAGTTCATTCTGCTTCAACTTAAAGTGCAAAGATCCCAAACGCTTGTTTTTAGGATTTTCAAATGGTTTAAAAAATTGTTCTTATTCTACTCACTGGTGCAGAGTTGTCTCTTGGTCCTCTGGATCTGACCATTCTTCCCAGCACTTCTATGCCATCAGAACTAATGTTCCCTGCTGCATTAATGGTCTTCTCACCTGCTTCTTTGCAGTCAATAATTATTTTGGCTGTAGTCTTGCTGATAACAACATGCAGCTAAAGAAAAGAAAATATGCTTTAACATAGCAAAGGAGCACATATAACATATTAACGTGCTGGGCATTTTTTGAAATGAGTTCCTAATTTCATGTTTGCTAACAGAACTGAGACTAATCCATAGTAACTAACGTAGATGGCCTCTAGAGGTCCTTTCCAACCTGAATTACTCCATGATTCTAATCTGCTTAATTAATTTAGCTTATTTCTCTGCTTAAGGAACATCTGTGTAAAAACTGGCAACTTTCCTAATTTACTCAGGAGAAAATAATTTACCACTGACAAAAGAACTGCATAAGGTTCATACATCACTGAGAGCTCTTAGAACCTTTGATTTATGTAGTCAGTAGTACTTCTTGGGCCCTGTATGATTCCTCTACATAGTATTGGATTTCACCTTTATAGCTGCTTGCAAAGCCAAAACTAAGCAGTAAAAGTTACTCTGTATATTAAGCATCACCTCAAAGGAAAACCAGTGAAGTTTTTACACTGAAAAAATATTAAATCTCATCAAGTGCATTACAGAAAAACTGAGCATATAAACTTTCTTCCTTCTGCCTTGCCTTGCACTCTGCTCTCCATGACTGATGAGCAAAAACATCCCCAACAGAGAGAACAATCCTTGTCACAATTGTCCTGTCACTGGCAAAACTCAGTTATGCAAAAGAAATATAAATTTTTTGGCATGGGACAGTCCAGATGAAGAGCTGGTAAAAATGTAGTATCTGCTCCTAATAGTATACTACGTGAAGTTCAGAACCCAAGGTGGAGGAGAGAAATCCATGAAGGACTCCTGCAACTGCCTTGCTCTGGGCTCAGCTGGAGCACTGAGTTTGGTCTCCCATCTTTCAAACTCATATAACAAGGATCATCATTCAAAATGTAGAAAATATTTAAGAGGAAAATTTGCTATGATCTTACACATTCTTCCAAAGCAAGACTTTAAAAAGTCATTGTTAGACTTCTGCTCTGACCTACCATCTCTTATTTTGCTCTCACAGGTAAGAAAGAAGTCTAAAGTAGTTAAAGAGAAATTGAGGTCTGTGGATACGATCCCACAATCCATAATCGTTGTCGTCCCCCCTTTCTTTTTTTACGAGAAAGATACAGAAGTCAGGAATAAAATTGAACTACAAAAATACCTTTTGCAACAAACATGCTGCAATCCCAACATTACCTCATCTGCTTTTGGAAATAATGTTATAAGATCTCTTACAGCCAAGACAAGTTCAACACATCATTACCCCTTAAAATATGTTTAAAAATAACAACTGTGGTCAAGAGAAGGATAGCTTTTTTTGCTTTACTTTTTCTTTACACTTTGGTTGACATTTCCAACCTGAACTTTAAAAGCAAAAGCCAATTAATTTCTACATTCTACAGCTCAAGGCAGGTATTTTTAATCAACTCTAAAACACAGGTATAAAGAATGAGATTAAAATTGACCACATCAGCTTCATCATCAAAACAATGATTTAATGATTTATTTAATGTTGATTCAATATAGCAAAGAGACTTAAGTTTAGTAAATGGTTCCGAACACGCAAAATACATTTCTTTTTGTGGTGGATGATCACATGAAGGAAGATTGCAAAACATGAAAATTTCTCATCCAGAATGAATGGAAATTGATTATTATTATTATTATTGTTGTTATTTTACGATTAGCGTTACTAACCTTATGAAAACTCCCATAAAATATCTTTCTTATTTCAGGGCCTTCAAAAGTCACAGTTTGAAAATCTCCTTTGTAGTCATAGTTAAAGAAAGTCAGAGTTTTACCACCATCTGTGCAAGAGGAAGAATAAGAATTCATAGTTAGGGAGAGAAAAGGTCTGATGCATTATTTGAAAATGTTAATTTTTTATTTAACAAAAAAGATCAAAGATGTCCTTGTCTAAGAGAAGATATTAAAAAAAAAAGCCCCACAGACAAAAAAAAAAACCTCACAGGCAAACAGCTTTTTCTAGAACTGTTTAAAAAAATTGAATTCCATTTTGTTTGACATTTTGAAATCTACTTATGGTATGAACTAGTGCGAAAGTCAACATTTTATGTGGGAAAATGACAATAACACTTTAAGAGTCATTAATTCCAGTTTACACCAGCGTACTCAAAATTTTACTCCCAACTCCAAATTAGGCTCAATTACATTCAATCTATAAAATATCCACCAGAAACCAGAACCTTCAGAGATTCAGGCAGTTGTTCTAGCAGATTATAACATTGTCAATAATAAACCTAGCAAAAGAAAGAACCTTTCATACAGTTAAGGAATAAATCACAGACACGAAACAAAATACTCACTATCTAAAATAACTCCAACCAGTGGTTCATGTTGTTCATTTAAAATCTCCCAAAGAGCAAACGGTTCCTGAGGTGTATCGGGAAGTATACGAAAGAGAAATGTAATGGTGTAGTCTGAAGGGAGACCTTCAGGATGCAAATATCTGTAAAATAAGTAAAGTTTTACTTTTTAAGTAAAGTTTTAAAACCAAAACAAACATTAAATCTCATGATTTACATATCAAGTCTTCACTTAACACATTTTCTACAAATCTACATCTGTCTTTGGAAATCAAGGGTGAGTAACAATATGAGTAAGCATTTCCAAAATCTGTTCAACTAGATAACTATCATAGAATCATAGAATCACAAGGTTGGAAAGGACCCACAAGATCATCTAGTCCATCTGTCCACCATTGCTACCACAAGCACTAAACCAAGTCTCGTAGCTCCTCATCCAGATGTCTCTTGAACACTGCTAGGGACAGTGACTCCACCACCTCCCTGGGCAGCCATTCCAGTGCCTGACCACTCTTTGAGAGTAAAGTTTTTCCTTATATCTAATCTAAATCTCCCGTGGTGCAACTTGTGGCTGTTTCCTCGGGTCCTAAATCAAAAGAATGCTCATGGAAAATGGATAGTTTATCTTTTCTTTTGAAATTTACAAAGATGCTATTAATTTTAGTTTTTTTAAAATAAATTTGAAGATCAAACCAGAGGTCAGATTGAAGTGAACCTGAAATTAATTAAGTTAAAAGGTTTTAGAATAAATTAATTGCCATTTGCAATATCTTCATTATTGTCTGGTTTAATAGGCAATGAAAATGGAAGTAGCTTGGAAGAACTGATGTCAATCAACATCCATCAAACATCACTAATGGATAGAAATTATGAACAGAGACTGTTACAGAAAGGTCTATAAACCATAGGGTACGTAGCTTATACATTCCAAAGGCAACTTATAACAAAATGTAGTCAGAAGAGACCATACTTACAGAAATACAATCTCCTAGAATTCTTGCAGAAGATACAGGAAGCTTACGATATAAAACTGGCATGTTATTTTATTTCCTGAAGCTTGTTAGTTAGCACTTATGACTTAACTTCACCTCTCATTCTCAAATTGCAAGATAGGACAAAAGAAATACCAGAAATGACTGCCTGTATTTTGAAAATGTTAGTTAGCTTGATTCCTTAATTCGTGCTAAAGGGATCTGAAAGAATCCTGGCAGGCTCATTTAATCAGTTTCTTTTCCCAAAATATGATCCTTTCCATGTAAAGTTTTTCCATCACTTTTAATATGCATCGATAAGAAACATGCTGGAAAAAGAGTTAAATATGATATACAATGTGTACGTTCCCCACAGTGGTCTGCAGATGACTATAGTTGATATAGAGTTTATATTACACATTTTCTCCAGAGAGAAAAGAGAGAGATAATTTAACAGGTGTAAGAACAAAGCCTTAAAGTATGTCCATTATAAAAGAAACAACAAAAGAAAATTCAATAAACAGATGGGGAAAACACCAGGTTTGGGGATACAGAAATTAAAAAAGAGAACTGCATTAACAATACTTGGTGGACATATGACATGAGAAAATAAAAGCACTATTATTCAGACATACCTGTACATCATCAAGAGAAAGGCATTCTCTGAACCACAAAACAGACTGAAAGCCTAAAGTAGTAAGATTGGGCTGGATTGGGCTGGGGTGGCAGTCAGAGAAGAGCACATAAATGCAGCAGATCCAAGCAGAAAGAAGCAGGAAAGGAAAAAGAAGTGAGCAGTTCTAATCTCCACTCAGTTTAGAGCCAGAAGGAAACTTAACAAGTAGAATGTGACACAGCTCCCAGAAGGATGGCTCCAACTGGGATACAACAGGCTAATCACACAACAAGAATAAGAAAAATTTACTAAAACACTTATAAACCATTTCACAGTGTTATTCTTTCTTGTTTGTCTCAGCTAAGATGCCACAGTGTTAACTCTTCTCATGTTTAATACAGTAAAGCCATTGCTGTTTTCTGTTGCCATGTAACACAAATCAGGGAACTGGACATGAAGGAATTAAACATAACCTACACATTGCTGAGAGAAGGAATGAAGATTTTCCCATCACTTCCCCTCTGAGGATCAAAGGTAGGTTCTATGGGAGGTTTTTTTATTATCTCTTCCACACCTCTGCCAGAACACAGTTCTTGATACTGAACTACACCCTGACTGGTGTAGGAAGGTACGGTAAAGTGTTTAGAGAGACTCATTTTAGCATAAGGAGAATAATCATCCTCTGTATTTAATACATACATAGACCGAATCAGAAAGGCACCTAAAGCAGCTTCCCACTCTCACACTTCAAAGAAGCTCTCTGCTTTTCCATTCACTTTAGACAAAACGTAGGAAGATGAACCTTATTAGATTAACAATCATTTCAAACACCTTTCCTAAAAATAATTCTGTACTCTGTGAGACATTAACCTTTCACAAAGCACTACTGATATAAGCCTGCATAAAATTGCTAGATGCCAAACTTGCATGTACCTGAAACTGGCTCATATAGGGAACCCCAAATAGCCACTGAATTTATCTACTTTTTCCTAGCTGTTATTTTTGAAGGAAACCAGTTGACGCTGGACACCAAATACTCTATTTATTACCATTATGTAGATGTGACCTGGCATCTCTGCTCATCTGACATAAAAACAGCAACCCTCAAAATGAATAATTGTCTGCAGTGGGCAGTTAACTTCACGTGTTCTTACAAATATTTATAAATTAATACATACTTTGTAGGCTGGGACACCAGGGCATCCTTGTGCAGTCTGTAACATGGGTAAACATTAAATGTACCAGGTTCCATTGAAACCCCATCAATGGCTGAAAACTCCTTTTCAACCAAGCCAAACATTTCCATCATTTTAAATCCTGGAAGACACCAAAATATATATCTTATTAATTTAAATTAAATTAACACCACATTACAGGAAAGAAAAAAAGGACAAAGCCAGTTGCATCAACGAGTTTCCCATCACCATATGTAAAACAGCTGTTAATGTAAAGGTTACTTTATAGCTCACATTGTTAAAAGTAGGTAACAAAAAAAAAAATTCATAAATCTGAAACAAAAGCCAAACACAAAAATAGCTTACCTGCAAAGTTGTCACCATCTTTAAATACCAGTGGACAAGCTAAAAAAAAAAAAAGAAAAGAAAGGATACATTTGAGGATACAAGTGTGGTCCCATCAGATCAGAACAATGGTCTACTCAGCTCAGTACTCTATCTTCAAAAGCAGCAAAAGGAGATGCTGCCTAGGAAAAGCATGCAAGTCTGGCTACTTTCCACTCATTCAGTTTTGCTCTTCAGGATCCACAATGGCTGTAGTAAAGATGTCAAACGGCACATCCCTGAACGTTCCACATAAGAGCCCTTTATACAACTTTGTCCATGAATTTGTTCTATCCTTCTGGGAACCAGACTTCAAAACAAATTGTGGCAAAAATTTACTGCCTGCTGCGTAAAAAAGTCTATCTTGCTTTATGTTTTAACCAAACATCCCCAGTTCTCTGTCTGTGCCCTTCAACCTAAGACTACCTCAAGCTCAATTACATTAGCAGGCATTCTCTGTACCTTTTCAAACTCCACACACAGCCTTCATGTGAGAGACCAGTACTGTATACAGTCCTTAAGATATATGCACACATATTTAATAACTGTTTAACTATTTCTTTCATCTCTCTTCTTGAAGGAAAGAATGCACAGTAATCTCCTCCAGGAAAGGTGCCCTAGGAAAGCATGTCTACATGCAAGGTGTCAAATAATACACCCCACAGCACTTGCATTTGGAGATTGCTTTTGGAATACAAGCACAAATGACAAATAAATATTACTGTTGAATATTCTCAACATTCTAAGTTCTCACTAACACGGAAAGTAGATACTGGTCAAAAACAAAGAATTGAGGGAACACAAGCAACATTCTTGCATTCACCAGTTCAGTGCCTGCTTCCCATACTTTTACGAGTCACACGTAATTCACATCAGCCTTGCACTGCCTACTTTCTGGTTTATGTATCAGAGAACATGGTGCAGGCACGCACCTAGAGCCATTGTCAATCTGTAACCATCAGATGTTTTTCCAGAATGTCTTCCCCTTGCTTTTCATAAAGAGCCTGAACTGTGACATTCTGATAGATTTCTAAGAATTTGAGCCTGTTTCAAAACTGAAAAAACTTTTTTTTTTCCTCCCACAACCAATGGATCTATTCTAGCCTTTTAGCAAACAACCATTAATTATACTGAAATTATAACACCTCCATCTCCTTATTTTTTATGGTAATAGCATTACAGTTACAATATCTGCATGAAATTGTATTTAGAAAATCTATTTTCACAAATATCTATTAACAGGAAATTGTTACAAAAAAAAAAAACCATAGTATTTAGCACTTATTTTAGAAATAAGTATAAGTCAAATGGCTAACTTGCTGATGCAGTTTCACAAACAAAAGTAATCAGCTCATCTTCAATCTTTGTAAAGGCATCAAAGTCATCCACAAAGAAGACATGTCTTTCACTGGGCTTGCTGCCAATATTAACTAACTCTGAGTAATCAGCATCAGCAACTCCAATAGCAAAAAAGCTGAACCCTGTAAAACAAAAAAGAACACTCTTGTGAGTTATTCATTTAAAGAACGGAAATGAAATATGAACACAGCTAGATCTGCACTGGCTCCTTTTCTGATTAAATACAGTAATGGAAATTTTCTTACTGTTCAATCACACAAGACAATCCACACGTGATCAAAAAGAAAGGTGATACATTCTCTGTGAAATATTGCTTTTGGCTACTTATACTTCATAAGTTAATTAAACCTTAATGTTTAAGTGTTCTCTTGAAGACATAAAGGCTAGACAATCGTTTAAAGTTTTAGCATATGTTTGAATTCTTTTTTAATTTAACGCTTTATCACCCATAAATATTTCCACTCACTTCAGGTAAAGTGTAGGAAGAACATATTAAGTATATCAGAAATACAAAGCACAAAAATTAATTTCCTATGAGTCTTCTACAGATTTTGCTCTGTGCCATATATTAATCAGAATTTTCAAGCTACTGCTGTCTCATGAATGAATACTAAAATGGATTCTTACATCATCAGTAATTTAACTGCACTGATCAAATCTGTTCTATGCAACCTGCATGAATATATATTCTAATCTTTGAGCTGGGCTTCAAAGATTTAAATGAAATGAGAACCAAATCCTGAACCTTCGAAGAGCAGCATATTAAGCAAAAGTTATTCCACATTTTCCTTTCAATTAAATATAAAGAAAGACCTTGTCCAGATCAAGCTGAATATTGTTGATGGACATACTGCTCTTGTACATCTCAAGCTCAAATTTACTCTAGTCAAACAATATTTTCTTTAAGTTTGAATGAGGCCCAGGACATTTATCACCTTCTACAGAACTTCTAGCATAACAAAACTTAGATTTAACATATTATAACATCTTCACGTCCCATCCAACAGCAGCACCTCTTCCTGCCAGTCTCTATCACAGATAAGTCTGTACTTATCTGAAGTCTAAGTAGACCACATGCAAAAGGAAATGGAAAACAGGAGGTTATTTGTCCAAGGTAATTGGGATGACATGACCGGTCAGCAGCTGAATCCCCATCATTTAGCTTCTCCTCTGGAAGTCATGGCCAGTTTAATAGGTAATATAAGTAATACATAGGAGACAACTGCAAAACTTACACAACAGATGAACATTTTTTTGTTTAGTTTAGGCACAGACACCAATTTAATGTAAAATATCATTTTTGTTTTCTTGATTGCTGTTTAAAACAATGTATCCATGCCCTATTTTGTAAATGTTTGTTTAAATGTTATTTTAAAAGGCACTGAATTCACCATCTAAGAATGATGCAAGCAGACAACGAAGTTCAGTGACTACACTGGATTTCAGGAATCAGTGGTATCCACTGATATTTTCATAGCTGCCAAAGCCTAAAGACTAATTACGAGGCACACATTTAATTTCTTCTTAGACCTCCTCACATCCAAATGATGAGAGCCTGTATCTTCTGTCCTTTAGCTTCATTCTATATGACATTTGGTGTCCTTAGGATTTCAATACAAACCTCAGCCATTTCTACATATCCAACCCTGTTCTTAGCTCCAGGCACATAACATTGCATGCCTCTTTGTTTAAAATTGGTGTAAAAAAACAAACAAACAATGATTGTAAGATGAGAGCATATCAGAATCAGCAAAAGAACATACTGGAGAACTTCAAAGGACCTCCTGTATACAAAATAAAACAGTTATTTTTGCTGGTAACCATAAGACTACATTTCATATACACTGAACAGATTAATATGATCGTGTTCTCTAAATTCTTTGCCATGGGAGCAATTTCATTAACTGCTATGTTTGCTCTTTTATTTAAAGTTGGAAAACACTTTGGAACAAAATTGACCCTTTTTTTTTTCCTGTAAATATGAGTAGTTACAATTCATGAAAAAAAAGGAAAATATAAATAGTTCTTAAAACTACACATTTTACCATCTAGTTGCATTTCTCTGGAGACTTTGTTCACATCATCCTGTGATCGCCCATCAGTAATGACAACCAAAACCTTTGGAATGCCCTTTCTCATGCCTGCCTCTCCAGTAAACAAGACTTCTCTCGCATGTTTAATGGCTTTGCCTGAAATAGAAAAAATTGTGAATATACTTTCTCTGTGACATAAATCCAGTAGCTTTTCATATCATATGTTAGATACCAAAGAAAGGAGAAATCTCCATATGCTCTGTCTCAAAAATATCTGCCCGGATGTATATTTTAAGACCTGAATAATTATCATGAGACTGAAGTAAGCCGACAACTTTGCTGTAAATGGATTTCGGCAGTTGTTGGGTCCTTGGCAGTCTGTAAAATAGTGCATTTTGTTGGTATTAAAATAGAGATTTAGAAGTTTAATTTTGACCGTAAGTTTTGAAAACTTGACAGCTTCAGTCATCAGTTTCTTTAGTCCAGAAGGTGAAGTTGAAGAACATCTCTGAAAAAGGGTATTTGGTGCAGGTTAGAGGTAACAATAAATTCCCTTTCTGATTTGTAGGGGCACATCCAGTTAACAACAGAAAGTACCATGGTAGCATTTTGTTGAGTAAACTGAAAACGTGTCATTTTGATACTACTGAAATTTGATGCAATGCAACAGCTGCAAGAAATTTCTGTGCAGTCTGAGAATAATAAAACATACGGTTTCCAACTTAAACTTTAACCCTTCCAGTACTCATCTTTAATTTCTTCTCATCAGGGAATTAAATAAAGTAACTAAAATGTAACTGCATTCACTTAAGTGACCTGTTCTCCCAGCTCAGTCTTAACTATACCACTGAGGCTTAACTGTCCTGGCTCATAACCAAGCAGACCTTCCACTTTGCCCACTATTTCCCAATATTCTCTGCAAGCTCCCTTCCACCTTCTCCCTCCCTCACACTTTTCCACTTGCTAAATTGATTTCATCTTCCACAATCTCAAAAGCCATTTATTTCTGCTCAACTCTCTCCTCTTGTCCTCCCTCCCTCCCTGACTGTTTATCTCTGTTGGGCAGAGGGGTACATACTCAGCAGTAGAAGGTGAAGGGTGTAAACTGTAAACTTTTTAACTTCAAAGCCCAACTTCTCATCTCACTGCTTGTACCCTAATGTCTTAAACCATTTAGCAAATGGAAAATAAAACAGAATCCTAGAATCTTTTGAGTCAGAAGCAGCCCTTAAAGATCATCTAGTTCAACTCCTCTGCAATGAACAGGGATATCTACAGCTACATCGCTCAGAGCCCCGTCCAGCCTGACCTTGAATGTCTTCCAGGGACAGGCCATTCCACCACTATCTAGGCAACCTGTTCTAGTGTTTCACCACAGTTACTGAGGCTAAATGCTTTACAGAGAGAAGCAGGGACAAAATCTGCATCATAATCGGGACAAAATCTGCATCATAATCATGACCTTTCTCACCTGTTTTTGTATTTCCTCCTTTGTAGGCTATTCGCTGAATAGCCTCAAGAAGAGTCTCTTTTGTTTTGTATGCATTCAATTTAAATTCTGTCCTGGGATCATCACTGAATTGAATTATTGCCACCTGTGCATACAGAAGATGTGTTTATTATTAGAGCACCATCCATTGCATATAAGCAAAAGGCAAGTGAATTAGAGCATTTAAAACAAGGATTTATCATGTAATTTTGCTTCACCCTTAAATTGAAACCAGAACTTTCTTCTTTTAAAAAGCACTCAAAAAATAAAGTTTACTCTCCAAATCTCTGGCAACCACTTAATACTTTCTGTTTTCATTTTGCAACAAACAGAATGAGAAAAGTAACACCCACTTTGGCAAAAGTACTCTCAATCCAGCCCAAAGGTAAAATCCTACTTACAGATGCTCACACATGTACAGTTACTCACACGTGTACAGTTACTAGCACACAGAACTACAAGGACTTTATTCAACCTCCATGAATAGCTGCACAAAAAGCAACTTAGAGCTGGGCAGCAACACTGAAGCAAGCAATAGAAATGCGCAAGAATACGTTCTGATATATGCTGCTACTTGAGTCAACACTTTGTATTTCAAAACTGTATATTAAACCTCTACAACACACAGAACATATTAAACTTCATACTCTCTAAATAGTGCTCTTGAGGTGAAAGAAGCTGCTCTCATTCTTAAACTAAGCATGAGTGCCAGATTCGTCAGCATCATGAGCAATAAATGAACTAAATGAACTTTTCATTTTCCTTATCAACACCATTTCTATCTTATTTAGATATAACCATCACAGTGAATACTTATGCAATAACATTAACAAAACAAACCTCATTAGACTGATTCAGAGGTGCCTGATGTGATACTTCAAGCTTGCAAAATTAATACCATGAATTTTACCATATAATGTGCAAAATAAGACATTAAAATAATTTCTGCCATTAAGCAGATTATATATTCTATGTAACTGTGAAATTATGTCAATAACATTTTGATTCATTTTACTTCTGGTACCCCGTCTGTCTCCAAATGTTGATTACCTGTGTTCCATCAGGGCCAATCTTATCCAAAGCTCCAACAGTGCTATACAGAAAGCTTATTATTTTATTGAAATTGTCATCTCCAATACTCCATGACCCATCCACCAGGAACACCAGGTCAGCCTTGGCTGCTTTGCATACTGAGGAGAGAAAAAAAAACAAGTATTCCGGAAGTAAAGCAATATCTCAACTCCTCTGAAAATCTCAAAAATCACTTCAGAAAATATAACTGTCATGAAAAGTCCTTTTTAAATGTTAATAATGCTTTAGGAAAGTGACCTGCTGGTATTGATTTCAGTGTAAGTGCAGTACCAGCTAAGCTCTGCAAGAGGTGAATGATCTGCCCTGATAGAAGACACTTTAAGGCCATAACAGTTATTTAAACCTAGGTAGCCACTTCAATTTTTATTTAGGCTACTAAATAAAGTCACACATGCACTTTGCATGACATAGCAATAGTACTCCACTGTCGAGGTTCTCTGTAGAGTCTTGTCCACACCTTAGCTCCTCCTCTTAACAGTAGTTAACTGTAGGAGCAGTGCAGGTTTCCCCAAATCATCTCATGTTAGCATGTTCTTATGCAAAATAGCATGCAGAGCTTTATACATTCTCACATGAGTTGTGCACTCTTTCATAGGATCTGGAAAGCTTCAGAGCACATCAGAACCCAATTCTATTGCTGAGGGTCAGAATATAGCAAGGTTAGTTTTTTTAGCATATTTCATCTTGAAAATAGTTCTTCTAAATCCAGAGAATGGGATAGAAAGATAAATATTTGTGTTTAGTTTTCTGCTGATTATGTCTTGACTAATAATAATAAAAAAATAAAAATAGAATGCTCTTTTTCCTGTACTTAGGGATTAAATTCTCAATTGATGTAAACAGATCTTATCCTTGGTTTCCAGCAACAATGATCCCCCTCACAGAAGCACTCAGGTGACTCTGTACAAGACACTACATGTTCAACTGATAGACAAAAGGAAGCCTGCATATAAAGAACCCGAACATGGCCAACAATTTTGTCATTAACTGAAGTAGACATCTTTTTTTAAATAGTGCTGTTTTAGAAGTTTAATTATCCCTAGGATATCTGCTTCTGTTGCAGAATATGTATGGTTTAAGAGTTCTGGAAAAAGAAAATCTCACAGATGCTAACCCTCCTTTCTGTACATTTCAAAAATGTAATAATGATGTCAGATTTTTGGCCCATTAAATCTAAGCCAGCTGCCTTAACAGTGTAGTGTAGTCGTAGCAAATGCATTTTGACATGTGATCTCCACGGGTCTAAAATAGAATCAGAAGCAGAAAATCATGAAACATCTCAAAATTATTATAAATCCACACATGCAGCACTTACCTTCTTTTGCAGGAGGGATTGTAGGTGGTGGTGGTGTTGTTGAAGGAGAAGTTGGTGGCTGAGTTGGAAATGGTACTGAAGAATAAAAGAAAGGAATGTAAAAATGCTTCAAGGGGAAGCCCAACCTATTTTACTTACATTAAACAGAGCATTTTCTACTCATCTCCACATTCCAAATTCATTATCTTTAACCAACTAATAATGCAATTGGACAGAAAGATAGGTGAGTGTGTCTTCCCATGCTGGTCACCTAAAAAAGTACTGTAATTTTAGAAAGCAGTTAGTGGGTGCACTTCAGTGTGAATGACAAATGGTTGCTGAAATACAACAGGAACTGTCCATTTCCACGTTCCCCAGTGTAGCAGACCATGTGGTAGCCCCATTATGACATATTATCCTTAACTCATCTCGTAAAACATCAGTGTTCTTTTCCTTTCTGATAACACCTAGTCCTTAATCAAGAAAGTATATCTCCACCCACATTGAAAGGAAGAAGAGATTAGTCCTGCCATCCAAAACATCAAGACAGTGCAGGAGCAAGCCAATGTCTGCATCCAGAGCAAAGCACAGCCACATTTTTCTGAATTCTCTGAAACACCTTATTATGTTTACAGCTAGAAATGCAGTTCCTAGCATAACTCTGCAGGACTGTGGCTTCAGTGTTTGCAGCAAAGTTTAAGCAAAGATTGCCATACAGAAAACTGGTTACTCTGTCTTCATCTGCTCCTAAAAATAAGGTTTGGAATGACAGACTCTCAGAAACCTACCTAAATACATGATGATCACTGATATAGTTTTGGCTGAATTCTCAGATATAATAACCACACGCTTTGATATCAGTAGCTAAGGAAAAGTTTCCACGCATTGGTTCAACAGCACTTTTTTGCTTCGTAAGAAGCAACAGAGGAAATAAAAACTTTATGCCTGCAAGTAAGACTACTTAGTATTTGCCATAACGTATGTGATGTTTAACAGGCAGCAAACAGAGTTAAATACAACAACTTCACAAAAGACATCTATCCTTGGGAATGTTTAGTGCAAACAGGACTCATTACAAGCCCCATGTCCACACCCATGTTTACTCCCACAGAAATTGATGTTTTTCCAGTGGCTCCAATAGGAAAAAGGACCAAGACTCTGAAAAATGTGCAAAGAGACTGATGTCCAGGACCTCCATGAACTCAGGCCAGGAGCTTCCACTTATAAAGAGCCACAAGTTTCACTGCTCACAGCACCAGAGATAGACTGCATCTTGAAACAATGTCTTTTTCTGATGTGATACAGTAATCTGTTTGCATGAGAAATCCACATACAGGCTGAAGTGTCCTCTTCTCAACTTACCTTACTAACTTCCCTGAATTGCAGAGCATACAAAATTCATTCCTCATGCATCTGTGCAAGTTTGTCCTATATAACCCAAAGTATGGGCAGGTGAACAGTAGAGGACAGCAATAAATGCTATCAACTATGAAAGAAGGGTAACAGTCCTGTGCTATTTAGTAATATAGTATGAGAAGTGTATCATCTAGACTGAAAGTAGAAGGAAAGACAACATTTCCTCCTTGAAGAAGAAAAGATAACATTAAAATATGTTTACTTAATTATGCTAATCCCATATTTTGTTTCATGGTATTTTGAACTTCAGAAACAGCTGCAAGAGAACTTTTGTCTCATGTTACTGAAAATAACACAAGAAAAATGGTGTTTTTCCTTCTTTTCAGGTACATAGGTAGATTGGGTACCAAAGTCTCATTTGCAGTGGTGAAAATTTTACTAAATGACAAGAACTGAAGCATATAAAACCTTCTCTGTTTGCTTCATTTTTCTGTAGGTTTTTGTTTTTTTTTTTCCTAACCCACCATCCCTGTTCCACTCTCATTAAAAAGTCCAGTAGCACTGGGGAATGTGACTTCATAAATGAGACAAAATAGAGGAGTAAGAATCCTCTGGAGAAAGCAGCCTTTTGTGTACTTCTGTGGAGGAGTCACAGTGTAGTAAATAAAAAAAAACCTCAGCTAAAGGAAACTACATAGGAATAGCACATTTGTAGGCAATCAAAAAAAAGTAGAAGAAACAAGCAATACTGCTGCTGGCTGAACTCATATCTGCTCTACTCACATGTTGTCTCCATGATGCTTACAGCAGGGCCCTCTATCTCTTGAAGCTGTGCATGGACACTGATTTTATATTCAGTTCCAGGCATTAGCTCAAAGAAGCAATGTCTGGGTGTCCCTCCACCAAGATTTACCTCTTGTTTTTTCCCATCTGGAATTAAAAAAAGAAGAAATCATTAAAACACAGTTTTCGTTGCAGTTTTACCAAATAACATAACAGAAGTCTGAAATTAGAATGGAACTTGACAGCCAACAAAGGGCAAGTAGTTGACAGAAACTTATAAACCATATGCTGCCTTATTTTTTGATATTCACCTCTCTGTGATCTATGGGGGACATTTCTTGATACATCCTTTTTATAAAGTAGCAGTTGAAGGCTATGTCAGACATCTGCAGGAAAAATGATGAATTTTGCCCCTTTCATTGAAGTTAACAAAAACACTAACGCTGTCATCAATGGGCTTTGGATCTGGTCCTAAATTATCAGTCTAATGAGGAATTGTTGAGTTATGCAATTCCATGGCATCCTTTGTCTATGCCTCTGGTTCTCAGAGTCTATATAACGTACTTAGTAATTGCAAGAGACTGAAGTACACATTGTACTCCAGCTTCCAGCAGTAACCACTTTAAATGTTGGTTAAGAAAGAGAGTTTTACAGGATTTTCAGATAAAGTCTATTAAATTCTGAACTGGGGAGCAAGCTCACAGTGGAAAAAAGCCTGCGTACTGCAAATAGCACATGGAGTATTTCAATAATAACAAGTTGTCAGCAAAATTTATACTTTGTACCAGAAAGAATTACAGCAAAATATAAGTAACTGATCTCACATTCTACAGAATATAAACACAAAATGCCAACCATTCATTGCCAAGGAAAAAACATCTGCTTGTCAGGAGGTGTTAGATTAGTATGAAAATAAATGATGACTTTCGGGATGAGTCAAATACCCTATCTGACTATCAAAACTCTCCATGATAGAGGTCAATACGAAGTTCAAACTTAAGCTTATTCTGCTCATACTTAAGCTCTGTTGTCTCAGATAAAATAATTCTGGGAGTTCTACAAGATGAGGAACAAGGTACCAAAAATGTAGAATACTAGCTAGATAGGAAATATGTGTAGTCTTTTACCAGCAAAGACTGCTGCACAGAAAGTCATCAATCTTTTATGATCAAATGAGTATTACTTTTCAAGATACCTTTGATAAATGTCACTAAATGTCATTAACTACACTTCTCCCAGGTTATCCAAACTTCTAATTTGTCACCACTCAAAAGATATACTGGGGATAAGAGAACAACTGCACAAAATGTGACTTCCTAAAAGCTCTTCTGGCTACACCTGTGAATCACAGTGAAAAAGGAGACATAAATGTCTGTATAATTTGTGCTACAAGCATCAACCACATGTTGCCACATAAAAATATCTCATGCTTATCTAACTCCTGTTAGATGAGTAACATTACTATGAGGTATAATTAACAATCAGCTCAATGAGATCAGACAAAACTGGACCCTGTTCCAACACTGAGCACAGTCTTTTCTGGCTGGGCATTGGAACATGCTCCTCAAGTGCAGCAGTCATGGCAGCAAGCCTGCTGGAACCCAAGAAGCATTTGAACAATGCTCTCAGGCATCAGGTTTGAATTTTGGGTGTTCCTGTGTGGAGCTGGACTCAATCCTTGTGGATATTATCCAAATCACTATAGGATACACTATGATTCTATGGATTCATTGAGGGCTCTCCCTTACTTTACTGTCCTCCCCTAATCACTGCAATCACTAATGGGCTTATTCACAATTTTAAACGTATTCTGTTCATTTTTTACCCATCTTTTATTCCTCACAACCATGAACATCTCGTGTAATCATCTTCCTTCTATTGGTAAATAAAAAATTCCAACCAAAGAAAAGGACAACTTAACATCTATTTGATATAAAAGGATGGAAATGCTACTCCTACTCCTGAAACTTTCAGTGTGTAGACAACTCTTTCATCTGCTCATCATTTCCATTCTTTTGGGAATGAGTCTGCAAATCTGATCACACACAATTTCTTAACTCATGCAATTCATCCTTCTGGTTTAGGCTGTAAATTCATATCTAATGATTCAGTAACTTACCCACAAGTGATTCTATAACTACTCTGTATGCAGTAGCATGTCTGTGAAGCTGCCACTGAGTACAGAGACTAGTCATGCGGACTTGATACGTATCCAAATTTGTAACACCCAGGTACACTGAAAATTAAATATAAAAAAGAAACAAGATTTATTCCTCCATCATGACATACAAGGAAAAGCAGCAAAAGAATTATAGTGAAAAGAGAATCACAGAATCATTAAGGTTGGAAAAGATCTCTAAGATCATCCAGTCCACCAACTCATCCCAACCATGCCCACTAAACATTTTCCTCAGTGCCACATTTCCATGGCTCTTGAACACCTCTAGGAATGGTGACTTCACCACCTTTCTGGGCAGCCTGTTCCAAGGCATTACCACTCTTTCAGAGAACTTTATCCTAATACTCAATCTGCAAGGAATATGAGCAGCCCTTGTTGTTAGCCCTGTTCATAAGAGGTCAATGTGCTGCCTTTCTTATTCTTGGCTTCTTTTCCCATGTGGCTCCTGGAACCCACTGCATCTCACCAGGTGCTGATGCCCCGCTGCTCACTCTGCTGGGAGGGGCTGCACAGAGAACAGCAACATACAGACAGCTCCCAGACGTGATGGGTTTTTGCCAGAATCCCCAAATATTCCTGGCATCTCTTTAAACACCTTGTCTCTTGTGGCAGCAACAACTCCCAGCAGAACTCTGTTTTCAGGGAGCTGTAACATAGCTGCAGAGGGCTCACGTTCCCTTACTGTAAGCCACTATTATGGGGAATAACTATTGTATTTTATAATGACAATAAGGGGCTTTTATAGGTCTTCTTATAATGCATTAATTTGATTTATTTATGATGAAAGCATTGTACTAAATGGATCCAATAACACTTTTTTTTTTTTTTTTTAATTTCAAGAGCAGCTTACAAATATGATGACAATAAAACTCAAAAATGGAAGGAAAAAAAGTGCATTTTTAGATCAGGTTTGGAGCTAAGATTAAATAATTGAACATTGCTAAAAAATCAGCCACTAAGAATCAGTATAAAATGTCATTATAAAAGTACATCTGTCAAAAACTTTATTTTAAATTGAGGTTTAGATATATAAAGACTAATTCAGACTATACACAGGGAGTTACAGGAAGAAGAAAAAAAAAAAATAGTAACCATACTTTCCATTAAAGAGATTTGCATATATTACTAGGAAAATATTTGGCTAAATAATAGCATCTGTGTAAGACTCCAATTTTGCTAATGTCCAGTAGATTATAAAGTATTACATATTTCAATATGAAAAGCGACTTCAATTTCCAGAAAACAATTTTCACACAACTGGAAAAGACTTCCATGTGAAAATTTACTCAAGGAGCTGCACAAACCTATATTTATAGTGAAAAATGGTCTGCAGAGATCTGAATAGCATGAAATCATTCTTACAGGTTTTGGCTATGCCTGTTAAGGCATCACTGAAGCCTGTTGAGTATGAAGCAAATACTTTCACACTGTACTCTGTTCCACTGAAGAGATTTAGAATGAGAATGGTATTAATATCATCTCCTACAAAGGTCTCCAATGCAGGACCAGGGACTGCAAAAAACAAAAAAAAAAAAGAAAAAGAAAAAGAAAGAAAGAAAGTAAAAAAATTAGAAAATCACTTGTTCATCCACTCAATTAACAGGTAGTAAAAACAAATCTTAAGACCAATCCAAAATGAGATGAAGTCCTGAAGTTACTATTTTTTTCTATGGTTTTTTTTTGTTTTGTTTTGTTTTTGTTTTTTTTGTTTTTTTTTTTACCATGCACAAAGACAAAGACACTGCTCAGAACAGTGTACAGTTCTTGTATGGACAACACACTTGGGAAATTCAGCAGTGGGATTCATTATGGCAGGACTAGACATTGGCATCTGTAAAAACTCTTTTGTTCTGCTTCAGTGACTTACTACTGCCCTAAATAGAGTGCCAAAGATCTCCTCAGTTTGATGGTGTGCCAGGAGCAACGGGGGACAGCAGACACCAGCCAAAGCAGTCCCTAAGGGGTTCCTAACACAACAGCATCATTTAGCACTGTGCAAAAATGATAATGAAAATAGAAAAGAATAAAACTATACCAAATCAGAAGGGCAAACAGCTCCTTTCTCACCTCTGCTAGATGTTCTGGACAGACTTCAGAAGCCAGACGAAAGTATTGCCTTTAGATATTGTTTTAGTCCCTTAGTGGTCACAGTTTTGTTTGCTATCAATAGAGGACATTTTTCTAAAGAACTCTGAATGAAAATAGGTGCCTTGTCTAGCTGCAATGTGCAGGTGGTCAGATACAGTATAGACAAAATGATCCATGAATAAAAAGGCAATTATCTGGGACAAGTAGGGCAGCAGAAGTAAGTAAAAGAAACGAAAGCTTTGTGTGGTAAGGGATGGAAGTCGAGGACAGGAGAAGTACAGAAGAGAGGTACAGGAAAAGAAGAAATGCAGTTTCTGAAGTAAATAGGAATCGGGAAAAAATGACATAAAAAGACAAACTGAGAGAGTTAAGTTTGATCAACAGTATGAAGGAAATCTTATGGGAATCTTATGCTGCCTACAACTACATTACGGGAGGGGAAAGCAAAGATGTATCATTCTCCTCTGAGGCGAACAGGAAGAAGACAAGAGGAAACTGCCAAAATTTGAAACGTGGGAAATTCTGATTAGATATCAGGAAAAACAATTCCAAAGTGAAAGCAGTCAAAAGCTGAAGCAAGTGCCTAGAGATGTCTTGAAATTTCCATCTTCATTCTTGGAGATATTACAAACTTGACTGAACAAGATCCCATGACACCTCTTCCAAGTTGGCTCTGTTTTGACCAGGGAGCTAGAAAGAATGATCTCCAAAGACCTGTATCATTCTGTAACTACAAAATTCTCATATTAAAAAACTGAGACATCAAGTTAATATCATTTTTAAAGAGGTAACTGTGACTATTAGATTTAGTACAAAACTCAGAAAAATACTGCATTAAAGTATAGAACATACTGTCAAAAGCAAATGACAATTAAAAAAAAACAGTTTAAAAACTCACTGTTGATAGATTTGTAGACAATTCTGTAACCCATAGTTGGTGATGGTGGGGCATCCCAACTAATACGTAATCTGTTGTACCATTCATCTGAGACACGTAAATTTCTAGGAGCAGATAAGGGTTCTAAAAGGAAGTGAAATTGAGCCTTTACAAATGTAACTTGTACAAACACACGCATAAAACTCAAACATGCAGATGAAATTCATGAAATATTCAGTTTTCTCAAATTTCTGGGCAGATCTGCTGGAAAGAAAGCTTTGAATCAAATTCCTCCTTGGAATTATGCTGATACATTAACGTCAGCCTACTTCAGAAACTCATATCAAGTTATACTAAGAACTAATTAAGACCTTTGTTCAACAAACCATGAATTTCCATATAAATTCCCAACCTTCTTCTCAAGGTTTTTCATTAAATGTAAGTCAACTCAGAAATAATGTTCTTTCATTTGTATAGTTTATTTCAACATAACTGCATTGAAGTTTTCCAAGTATAAATCCTGCTCTTGTTTCTAATTTCTAATGACCGTATAGATGTAATGATCTCACACACACCCACAAAAATTAACACACTAGCAGTACAACAGCTTGCTTGATACTATCCCAGCATCATAGGTTATTTTCTACATTTGCTGGATTGTCCTTTGTGAGCTCTCTCTCCAGGATTTACCAGCTTTACTACTCAGTAAGTTTTTCTGAAGATTCACTATATTTATAATTCAATCTCTCAATTAGAAGCAGCCGATTGCTTATGAGCCAATGAATTGAGATTAATATAAAGCTCTTAAATCATATCCATCAAGCAAAGTAAGGCCGTGCTTATACTAAAATATACCAGTACAGTCAGGGATAAAAGACAAAAGAAAGAGCCTTTGTTCATACATATTCTGGATCAAGAAGAGCAGAAAGTTCACACTTACGAGTTTTGCCAGGAGCTGAGACACTGACTCCCTCCCCATCAGCATAGATTGGAGTAATTGTAACTTTGTATTCCGTATCAGGCAGCAGAGGCTGAAGCAGAAGAGTGCTCTGTCTCCCAGGCACCATTATCTGGATAGTCAGGATACCAGAAACAAGTTTATGATTAGGGCCAAAACCTTTTCATATCATAGATGAACTGTGATTCCAACAGTACTTGTCACTAACATTTTAATCTCAGTGAGATTCAGAAACCTGAATGGCAGCTGTCTGGCACATGAGGACACAGTAAATAATAAATAAAGAAATAAAGAGAATATGACCTGGTATTTCCTGTACCAAACCTGTTCTTTGAAGTGATATTATTGGAAGCAAATGTCCCAAGGTTCAAAATCTTATTCTGAATCCTTACCATCTCAAGCCCACTGTGTGAATCTATCATCTGAACTAGCAACCTCACATATATGGCAAGAAGCTGACAGACCTACAATAAGCCACTTCAAATCAAGAGCGAAAAGCAGAAAGTGAGCCTCCAGGTATTTTATTATTTTAAAGTGAAATGATGCATCTGAGGATGCTGCATCTAAATTTTCTGAAGCTGATACTCAGAAAAAAAGAAAGTGCTCATCAGATCTCATGCTCCAGGATATTTAAAGCACTCTAATTTTGGCAAGAGATACACAGAACGACATTAATCTCGTGCACCCAGGTGCTGAGACTTGTCAAAGAAATACTTAATTTGTTTTTCAGAATTGTAAATCATATTAGGACAGAACCAACTAAAGACATGTGCATGACCTTCTGTGTTACAGATCCTCTGTAGATACACTCCAAACCTACAGTCCAAGTTTCTGGAAAGACCCATCAAAATTTCAGGTTTTTAGAAGAGGAGATGCAAGCACTGAAAATCCTCATGTTTCACAACACAACAAGATCTTGCACAGAACAACATGCTTTTTAACTGTGTAAAAAACTCTTGGCTTGAAGGAAGAAAAAAAATGTGATCCTTCCAGCAAACCTAAGAACAAACGTATAATTTAGGGGTTGACTCTTCAGTAGGGAAAAGAATCCTATTACATATTTTGTCCTTGATTTTCAGCCAATTGCATTAAGAATTAAAAAGTTTATTAATATTTTTATGGAGAGGGAGGAGTAATTGGAAATTACACAGAAATCAGAGCCAAAAAAACTGAGTATCCACCATAGAATTGTCACGCTATAGTATATTTAAGCCCAAATTCCACAAAACTTTTGGGTTCTGTTTAAGAAATGCAGTTAAGCATATATGAACACTATTTTTTTTACATATCTACATTGCATCTTCCAGATGCTTGAAACCACATGACAGAAAACTTCTCTTTGGTTTAAAATGTGCTTAATTTTGACTATGATCTTAAGTAATTCTTTATTCAGTAAAGTATTTATGCATGTGATTAATTTCAAAAATGAAACTAAATTGTGACCAAAGATGATATGACTTGAGTGTGTACTTAAAATTAAATAATTTGTGGAATTAGAGCCAAGACACCTTCCTGATATTAAGAGGTTTTAGTCAATTCACCATTCCTCTGATAGCCAGAATTTAACTACCATTTCTTACAGTTATAATTTCATTTTAAAGTAATAGTCATAGAATATTAAAACAAAACTATAGGCTTAAGATTTAAAACAAACAAACATACACACAAAAAGCATATAAATAAATAATTTTTAAAAACCAAACAATCTTGTACACATTTAAAAAAAATACAGGAAGGGACAGACAGTCTTTTAACCTTCTTAGGTTTGATCCTGCATTTGACTGTTTATCTGTCATGAATCAGGTGCCATGAGAATTACAATTCTGAAGTTCTATCTCACAGTAAAGCCAAGCACAAATCATTTTCTGACTGCAACAGGAGAGCTTTGCAAGAAGCTATCGGGCCTCAGCAATTGTTAATCAACCTTTTCAAGTTCATGAAGCCATTCACAAAAAGCAATACAGACCGTTCTTACCGCTTCCTCGGCACGGTCACCTTTGGCTGTGAGATAGGTCACTCTGAACTGCTGAACATTGTAATCCGAAATGTCCCACACCACCCTCAGACTTGAGGTCGTTTCATCGTCTATAACAAGATTTCTGACTCCTGTTCGAAAAACTGAAGCCAAAAGTAATTTAATTAGCATTTTATCCATTCTATTTTTAGATTTTAAATTGTGCTAATTATCACTAGATCTATTCTAAGACAAACCCATTCAGTTCAGTCATACTTGAGCTTAGCCACATACAACAACGTAATTAAATAATAGCTACTACAACAGGATAACCACTATACTTACATTAATAGGTATTATCCCACTTGCTTTATTTATATTACTCAGCTTACAGAGCATTATAATAACAAAAAAGTAACTGCAGACAGAATATTACAAACCAAAAATACCACAGAACTGTTGATTCATAAACTTCAGTTATCTAAGCCCCGGTAGACAAAGAACCCTCAAAAATAAACAAAATTCTGAAGATATTCAAGTTTGTATTCATGTTCATGCTTTTAAGAGACAAGAGAGTCAGGTTTTCCAAACTAGACTCAGTTTCTGTAGTCTTATGTAGCATCTCTGGAACCATTCAAATTTCTTACACAGCATAACAAGTTGGCTCCTATCCCACATGTGGCATGTACAGGAAGCTGGAGAAGCATCGTGAGGAGCACAACAGCATGCACCTTTCATCAGTGATGTCACTCTTCTGGAGTCTACACCTCAACAAGACCTTCCATGACAGCGTGCTGACAAAAGCCACGAGGATTTGGTGTTACCATCCCTCACTATTATCACAGCTCTCTGCCCCTAGATCTGGATGTGCTAGGTTGCAAAAAGCCTCAGTTCTTTGCTTTCAGCATTTAAACAGTTTACATTTATTTCATTTACCTGCTATGGTGGGCTTCGGAGTTGTGGTAGTGGTAGTAGTAGTAGTAGTCACAGTGGTAGGCATTGCAGTAGTTCCTGCAACTGAAAAACAATACTCAGCTCACAAACAATTCAACAAGATAAGGCACATTATTAATCTTGCATTTCTAACTATGACAACAAAAAGGTGTGTTCTGACCTACAAATATCCCATGCACTTCAGGCATTTCAGAGATTTACAAGGTAACCATTTATTTCATTTACTTTAGGCACATGGATGTGCAGGAATAATCCTTAGATCTAGAGATGTGATGTGATTATAAATTGTATAATTAAACAAAGATACGTATAGTCTTCCACATTTCTGGCTTAGCTGAAAATAGTGGCCTCCACTTTGATGATTTGTTAGAGCTGTCACATTTACTGAACTGAGCACTCTGTAAAGGTGTTCACTGTTGTCCAAATAAGAACTGAATGTATGCTCAGTAACAATAAGCAATGCCAGCATCGTTAGGATGGGCAGTGACTTATTAACAGAGGACTGAAGATTAAGCTTGCAGTTAATAAGAATCGATTGCATTTTTGAATCTACACATGAAAAATAAAGTTGTTCAGTACACCAAGTCATTATCCATCAAAGGAGAATCTGCACATCAATTTAAGAAATATTTTTTCCTCATTGAACAGAACAAAAATGATCCATATCAGTTTACATCATACCAAGGAATATCCCGAGCTGTACTTCAACAGAAACTTACTGATACTTTAGAAATAAGAAAATCAAACACCGTCCCCCATAAAAACTCCCTCTGCAAGCCAGAAATAATTTACTGAATAGGCTCTTCTTCCATAACCTTCCAAGAGCCTCTTTTTGCAAACAAAAAAAAATCCATATCTTCACAGTAAACCCACAAAATTCTCATTTCTTAGAGAAAAACAAAGCCATTAGCTAAGTGCAGGATGTTTTTCATATCTCCCAGTACCTGATTTAGAGAGAAAGGACATTTTTATTTTTTTAATCCATGTGATTGAATAATGCAAGTTTCCACAAATGGTACACTGCTCCAGAAATAGACTGAAAATATAAACACATTTTCAGTTCCTTGACAGAGGACAGAAACAGATGAAAATCTTCAGGGCAGCTATTTTATCTCATATTATTCTAGCAGGTTTATCAAGTGCAGAAGATGAATCCATATGCACACATAAACCAGCTTTCTGGCCTAAATCAGAATTCTACTTATAAAAGCTCAATGTTAAGAATACTTTACTAAATTGCAGTGGGTTTAAACTTATGGCTGAGTCCTAAATATATGACTGACACTGAATCAAAGACTTCAGCAATCTAAATGAAATTGCTGGCTACCATTTTGGTTACAACTATGAATTACATTGTATATGATTTATAAGTTTTATCTTTTTTACTTCCATATTAATTTCAGAGGATCCCCATGTAAAATTTCAACTTACTTATTTCAACCAGGAGTGAACACCTCTCCAGTGAGTATAAATTACGTAAATAAGAAAGAATATGGCATACCAAAAATACCAAGCATTTTCAACAAATTCCTGTTAAGTATTAACACTAAAATATTTATTACCTCCCCTCAATTTAATATATGTCTTAATGAAAAACTGTGTTCTAAGACTAAAAGTTGAAATGGGGATGGAAGAATATATTTCCAGATCCTATACTTATTAATACCACTGCTCAGAGAGGGAGCCAAACCATCACTTTGATTCACTGCCATCTAACATATAATATTAAATAAGGAAAGAGAAAAATATTGTTGGCAAGGTCCTGGTGTAAAACCAACACATTCTTCATTATTAAAGCAACCCAAAAATGGACTTTAAGTATCAGGTATATACATTTATACATTACATGGATTTTAAGTATCAGGTTTATACATTAAATTTAAATCATTTAAATGTCTCTAAAAATGATATTCAAGAGTTTGCCTTACATGTAGCTCCAAGAACAGCAACAACTTCACTTTCGGTCTCATCATCAAAAACTGCCAGCAAAGAAACTTCATATTCTGTGTTGGGCAACAAACCCTCAACAACATAACTGTCTGCATCTCCATTTAAGACAACCTAAGTAGCAAAACAAGATTAAAGAAAACCACTCGATTAATTTACACAAAGTGACTGAAGTCCAAGAAGGAAAATAAATTCTGCTTTAAAACAACATAAATCCACACCCAGGTATGCCCAAATAATTTATTACCTATGTAAAAATAAAAAGTATCACAAAGTAAGACTGGAAAAAAAAGAAAACAGTGTTAAGAAAATTTTAAATGTTTATTATTTTGTGGCTGGCTTGATTACCTTAACATGCAGTCTTACTCTTTCACATGCAGTGGATGAACTGCTAAAGCTCAACACATGTATCTCATTTGAAAAACTTCAAAATTCAAAACATTCCTCATTGAAAGTAATGTAACAGTGTACGTTAGTTTTCATCCATATTTCTACCATTCAATCACTGTCATGACAAGCATGCTTAGTATTTCTGTAGCTTTACAAAATGCTGTTTCTATATTAGACTTACAATCTGAGTTATGACTCCATGCATTTGAATTCTACATGAAGAATACAGGTAAATGCACTCTGCAACTAGTTGCAATAGATGTAAAAGGTTACTACTAATTCCACCAAGCCCTATTTGCCATAGATCACTACAGTCTGCCACAGACCGACAGCACATTGGCTCATTCTGGGGTAACCACTCATAAGAATGAATGTGGTTATCCCTGACAGTTTAAGCAGAGGCTTTTCACTGTTTTTACTTGGTCTGCTTTGTAATGATTGAGCAGGGCGAGGGACCGCTCATAAAATCAGTATCACTGACGGATTTAATGTGAGTACACACGAGATGCTGATCTGTTGCAGGAAGTTGGTGGCAAACTGGCGGAAGGTGTAATTTTTCCATCTAACAAAGCTGGATCCAGAAAGGATGTCCATAGCCAAAGAAATCAAGCAGACTGCATGCTGTTACAGAAAGAAATTTGCAACAGACTTGGAGATTTATGGGAGATGTGCTGCTGAGAAGCTGGCTATATGTCATGGCATTTTAAAAAGTAACTTTCCTTATTTCTACCTATGACAGCAAGAGAAGATTCACATGTGCTATGTTAACTGTAAGAAGAAGGCTTTTCTTTATGATTTTTGTGTTTCATAGATTTTTATTGGAAGGGGTCAACAGATGGGTAGGAACTGGAGCTAAAGGAACTGTGAAGCAGAATAGGAGACTGTGCAATAATTCCACTGAAATTGGTTGACTTATCTGGGGGAATAATCACTAGCTTATGCAGATAAATACTATCATAAAACAACCTTTCTTGGACAAGTTTTTATAGGTGGCCGTTACATAAGTGAAATTGAAATAATAATAAGACACTGGAAACCAAACAATATAGAAATGCTGCATAACATCTACTACAGCTAGCAGAAATAGTAAACGACACTACGTTCTATCCATGACCCCAGAATTCCTAGGTTGGCAAACAGGCACAGTTCAGGAAAATATATATATATACCCTGTGGAAGAGGGACTCATTAACTAATAATAGACTTTCTGAATTCTGATACAGAAAATAAAATTAATTGGGCTCATGTATTCTACAACTATCAGATAATGAACTGAGCAGCCCATACCGTGCATTCTAGCATCTATTTTCCTGGAAAAAAATTCAGAAATCAGCTTCAGTGAGTCTAGCTGTATTCTAAGTAGGTATAAGCAATGTCTTTCATTCTAATTCCCCAGACCTTCCAGTCATATGTGTCATCATAAAATTCCTACACATAGCAACTGTCTTACACATAACTTTGGCAAACTTTCTGCAGCATAGCTTCTAGCACTCTCCACTCCCTGCTAATTTAGCCCACAGAGATGAACACAAAAAAAAAGAACACAAAGAGCTGAACTTTCAAGTGGAGAGGACAAATAACGGAAGCAAAAATAGTACCAAATACAGGAGTATTTCCTGATGCATTTCCTACTTTAACCTACACATAAAAGGTCACTTTTAAATAATGTATTCCAGTTCTTTTGTGCTAACATTCCACACTATACTCTCCTCACACATCAGCAGTGTGGGTGCAGTAAGTTGAGGTGTGTGTAATTCTCAACACCATTCCATGACCCCACTCAGCTAATTGGCAAGTTGGGTCTTGGGAGAAAGGGAGGGAGTGCATGTTTTTTCTCTGCATGACTGATCACTTAGCTGGGAAAGAAGCTTAAAAAGGCAGGCAACAGCCCGGAGGTATTGTGCTATCCTAGGCACGACCCCATTAGAAAGGTCATGCAAGGAGAACAAGAAAGCAGCTTGAGTATTTTTAATATTTTAACATAGAAAAACTACTGAGGCCTTCAGCAGTTCTTAATGAACACACTGAACAAGTGAAATCATACAAGTTCAACTATTCTCTGATCAGTAATTCTCACACTCAAAGGACACCACAGACACCACTGATCTCACCCCTCCAATAACATCACAAGGCTTAAAGGGTTTCACTGACAACTGCTCTTCGGAGCTTAACAGAAACATATCAGTTCAGTATTGTGCAAACAAACCAGTACTGCAGGAGGATGCAAGGGAATGTGCCTTCTCTCTCACCTGCCAGTTCCTTCTTTACCCTGCTCCTTCCTGTAATCTCTTTTAACAGTTTGCAGGACTACCTCTTGCTGGGTCAAATAATGGGCCTCAACTAAATCTATGGATAATGACACTTAATCTAAGTGTCCCAACGGATGAAAAGAATGATGCATGGAATCTAGGCACAGGTCATCTTTTTCCAACGTGCTTTCTACCTCAATCAACTGTTTTCAGACTTAGCCTCTCTTCACAGCATTTATGCCAACAGAGCAGGGTGTTGGAGACGTTTTAAAAGATGGAAGAGCATGAAAGAAGCAAACACTATGAGGGAACAGATAATAAAAGAGACAAAATCAGTCAGAATACAAACAACAGAGATTTTGGAAAGGGAGATAAACTGCCTATTGCAAACTACTTGGAAAAGGATAATAAAACAAAAAACAGTCTAACAGGAGGAAAAATAATTTAATATTTTAGACTAATGAAAATGGCACTATTGTGAAGACACACAAGGGCCCATAGCAAAAAATACAACATAAACAGGTAAACTTTTACCTTTCAAACCTTTTGTAACTAAGGCTTGGTGGTCAATTGTAATGTGACCAGCTTATTAGACAAATGTGGATCCTGTGTGATCATATCACAGCTCTAGCTGAGTTACCACCATCTTCTGGTAAAATGAAGAATAAAAACCTCTAAAAACTGAAATAGCACCAAAAATCAAAGCTAGTTCTATGGAAGTGGCACAGTATAGGCTATTATTCACAAAAGACGTATTCTCACTTCATCTTCAAAAATAAAGTGGAATATTGTTTTGATTATGGTTTTGAACGCTTTGTAGTAGGACGGATCTTTTTCCGAGTCAATTGGTCAGGCTTAATCAGCAAAAAGTTGATGCAAAGGACCTCAGAATCAAATTTCTTGTCCTGTTTCATGTTCTCAAAGAGTCAAGGCAACTCACCTCTTCAGATTCCCCTCCATCCAAAGGAATCCATGCCAATCTGTAAAAAGCAATATCCGAGGATGTGGGTTTCCAGCTGACCCTAAAACTATCTGTTGATGCTTCGTCAACTTCCAAATGCTGGGGAGCTGGAATTTTTCCTGCAAAATATTAGACAAAAGAAAAGTGAAAGTAAATTATTCTCTGAAACTTACATAGCAACATCAAGAATACATCATTTCATTTGTAGCTTTTTACAAAGATCAAAACTTTGAAAACAGATGACAAATGCACGGCAGATTCTTTGCACACTTGTACACTTGGGAAAGTTTTATTTGTAATTGGAGAAGGAAATACACATAATTTATGTTCTTTATCTTCTCCAGCCGTAAAGCTTCCTAATCCTTTCTCCACTGGAGTAGCTCCATGCAATCCTAACTCCCTTTCTTTTGCCCAGACCTCTGTTTGCCATGCTCCTTTTTTTATCTCCACCTCAAACTACACTCCTAATCTCTGTCCTTTCCACACACTGTCTGTCACACCATTTCCATTTGTTATCTGCACGTAGGTACCAGCTTCTTTTTCTGTATGTGTATGGCCTCTCTTCTCTTCCACCTCACGTTTCTCTTTCCTCCCTCCTATTAGGAGTCATTCTCCTATTGTTATGTTGGAAAACATTAGTAAGTGCCATCATCAGTTTAATTCACAATTTGCAGAAAACTGTTACAGAAATCACAACCGTACTAAAAAGACTACAAGAGTTTTACAAGTCTTACATTTCCTTCTACTGATTTTTGAGTTTCTCTCTGTATATAAAAGTTTCTACTCTTAACTGCAGAGATAATTCGATGGCTAACTATACGGTTCTGTATTCATCACACTGAAGCCAGATAGCCAAATGTCATCACACTGAATGATACTTCAGAAAGCTGGGCAGACAACTGCTTTACTACCTACTTGCAATGAAATATACTTCAAAATGGCTGATTTTGAAAAGACTGAAAAAATAAACCTTATTAACACTAATGCTTCCATGATGTCACGTTACTCCCATGACTCAGGATGCAACTGGTCCCACGGTAAAGGAGTAACGAAGTCGAATACTCCAGTGAAAATAATGGAAAGCATCCCATATATGTGAATGCACAGTCATAGACACTTGCTGTTACTGGTCATGTTTTCCAGTAAAAGATGAGAGCATCAAAATTGTTCTTGGAAAGTCTTCAAAAGTTTGGACATACTTACTTGTGGTAAAGCTGCCAGTAAGTGGTTCAGATTGTCCTTCATCATACAGGGAGAAAATAGCAGCAGTATATTCAGTAAGGGCTGACAGACTTTTTAAAGTATGTGTTGAAACAGGACCAACTTCCACCTGGAGGAAGTATAATATGCAATACATGTTGATCACACATTAGGAATAGCTTTGCTTAGCACCACAGGAGAAATGCAACCAATGTAGAACAAAAGAACTGCCACCTGCTCTTTAAACAAACACAAAGGAATAGCTGAAAGATAAGTAAAAACCTACTGAACATTCTCACATTATAAATTATATTACCACAAGTCTAATATATTCAAAACAATTATCACAGAACCATAGGATACCCAGAGGTGAAAGTGACCCGCAAGCATCACAAGACCAGATATGCCCCAGAAGAAAACATGACTGCATACTGACACACAATAATTTTTTTAAGGCTTAAGTTATATACTACCACTTATTTTGTAATGGAGCTGGTCTGTCTTAATAATCAGAACCATTTACTGTGATCTTTAAAAAACTCTTTCTGCATTCTTTTGGATTTCTCTATTAATATAATTCCATCCCATCTTTCTTTCGGTGAATGATTCTTGATGTTAAAAGATTTTATAAAGCACCTTTAGTAACTAGTGACAACTAAATATTGCATAACTTTTAAAATGCATAAATTTAGGTCAGAAAAATTGTTACCATCATTCTGTTCAAATCAGATTCTGTTTCTAGGAAGCAAGTTTTTAAAACATAATTATTGCAATATACGTTAAGAAAATATATGGAAGCCTTCAGACTTTTGAATGCCAAATGACATTGAAAATCTTGTTATCTGGACCAAATCAAGAATAAATGTTTCCTTACTAAATATACAGTCAAGATGCTGATCCTACAAACCATTATTCACTTGGGTATTTTCCTTCAATTGAAATACATCAGCAATGACTATTCTCATATGTACGAAGAATACAGCACTGCGTCCCACACGATTCCTTCCAAATGGAATTCAATACTAGCAAATTCTTAATAGCACTGACTTTCAGAATTCTTTAGCAAAGAATCACACAGTAGCTTTTGTTTACAAAGGTTACACATTATAATTTCACAAGCCTATGGGGGACTGAGATTGGTTAAGAAAAATGAGAAGCTAATAACTTACCTCATTGGTTTCTGTTCCATCTGTTTTAACATACATGATGCGATAGCCTTTCACATTTTTGGCAGCAGGATCCCATGTTAGCTTAGCACTGTTGTGTCCAACATCAGAAAACTTCAAGTTTGATGGGGGACTTAGAGGTACTTGAAAAGGAAAGGTACATGGTTTTAGTTGCGAAACTTTTCCTATCTATAAACTAAGCCACACATTTTCCAAAAAAATAAATTGGTCATTTTAATTAAAAGATACATTCTCTTCATCAGTGGAGCAACATGAGTGCTTTAATCAGGTAATATAGTTTAGCTCTTTGCTGAAGTGGAACCATGACAGGTATCTTAACTAGAACTGAAAAAGAAATTATGCTCCTGCTCATAGTGAATATAAATATAACAATATTTATAAACACATTTATGTTTATGTTTGTAGATCAGTGTAACTCAACTAGATCTGTACCCCATATGCACTTGTTTTCCAGAAGTAATCCATCAAAAGATTTCCTGTCAGGAATTTTCTGACAAAACGTTCTCTGGACATAAAAGTCTCTGACATAAAAACAAGTTTGTACAAAAGCATATCTCATTTAGAAGATTTCTAAAGTAGCAACTTGTTTTTTTTTTAATATCTTCTTACCCTTTCCCCCTTTTTACACCTTCTCTATGTAGAGTCTGTGATTCTGTGAAGGCTGTATTTGGATGAAGCTGTTTCCAAACAGCAACCTCAGTTAAAATCATATTTATAAACTATGCATTCATTGACTATAATGAGCTGGAAGAAAACAAAGTCATGCAACAGTCTCAGATTGCTTTAATTTTCCTGTCATACAAAAGGAAGTAATTTGGATTGTCTCTGCTACTCTGTATTACCCCTACATCTGCTAATTTTATCTGAGTTGTGAAACTTGTCTCTATCCATCCTGCCTTCACACACACACTCCACACCAATCCACACGGACAGATAAATATCATCACTTCAGAAGTGGTTTCCCTCATACAAAAGCACGTGGGAGAAAGAAAATATTACATGGGCTTGATATTTACTGACTTGGAATCTGCAAGTGAATGCCTAACCACCTTAGGAACTGTCAAGTCAACTTGGCTATGAGGAAAGAGAAGATGGGAACAGACCAGAATTATACTAAATGGATTTGCCACACTTTCTGGCATTCAATATATTCCTCTGAGTCAAGTGAAAGGAATATCATGTGCTGGACTTTGTTTCTACTTCCAGTCAGTCATGGAATTTACTTCATTTCACCAGCCTGGATGTACCACAAAATGCTTTAGTTTCAGCTCTTTGTTTTTGGAACACAATTGCCTGATAACATTGCTCACAACCAGACAGGCAATCCTGTCACCAGAATAATGTGATGTTAACAGTGACAGCTGGATAAATTCCGGCCGCTGAAAAAACTCCACTTCAGAATAAAAATATGTTTGGCACAAAGAAAGGCTTCAATTCAGTCACTGACATGACACAGTGAGTAGAATTATATTTTTAATAGATACAGACTATCCGATATTACATGTAATGCTACTGCAAATTAGGCAGATCATTCTATAGGCAGATATATATGATCCAGGAAGAAAATACTGGGTAGCCTGTTCTTTAGTTGGAAGACAGAAATAATTCCAGAAATTAAAAAAAAAAAAAAAAATTTGCTAAAATCTGAATCAAGATAGAGAAGACACTATGACTGGACACTGACCATTTGTGAGAGGTGAGCTCGTAAAGAGATTTCTTTTCAGATAGACAAATGCCTGAATAATCAAAGCCTGTTAGAAGATTATTTGAATAGCTGCATACAGAAGATCCGAATGAATCCCATTTCTTATTAAAGTGCTAAAGACAAGTTGTCTTCACTGAGTCACATTAAAAATAAATGAAGCTTGCAGGGTACCATTTTTTTTATTCTGGTCTGGGTAACAGCAATAATGATGGTCTGACTAACATATGTTACCAGCTCCTGTGATCACTGAGGTCATGAATTCTCAGCTCTTGCCAATGTATCTGGAATTTGTATGTGATCATCCTTCCAATATGTTAGCCAGGTTTAGAGCTGAGCAGCCTCCAAGATCATGAGACATAAAGTGAATTCAGACTGGCACAGTCACAAACTACACAAACTACTGTTCCGGATAAATGAAAAACAGATATCGGGCAGATATTAATCAAAACCAGGAACAAATAAATTTAAAAAAAGGAGAAGGAATGGGAATCAAACAATAGGAGAGGACACAGAGAGAAAAGTCAAAGACTTGATTCTCTAAGCATTAAAAATCTTCCAGCTCTTTTCAAGCCCACAAACATACCCAAGTTGAATTATTTCTCTCTGTGCTTGTCTGTCTTCAACTGTCCTATCTGTCATAGGTTTATTTTTTCTGCTATTGGCCCAAAACGGTTGATAACTCTCAGAAATGACTGAGCTCACACAGCACTCCTGGAGCTTCTTGACTGACCCTACAAGACCATTGCTCCAGCCCTTCCTTTATCTTAGCACTCACATGCCTGAACTTCTCTCACCTACTGCATGTAAGGTCACTTCCACACTGTCCTACTCAAGCCAGGAACACAAAACAAGAAGTAATCACTCCCCTGCTGGGAACAATAAAAACATCACTGAATGCAGTCCCAGAGATATTCCTGCAGCACAATTACTTATTTTCAATTCTTTTGTCTTTCAAATGCTGAAGCTATTTAGAGAGCCGACATACAGTGCTGTGTACAGTTAGTAAAGGACAGAATTTTGCTGCCAAAAATCTTACTGCTTATTAAAAACACATCATCTATCATGAGTGCACAGGCACTTTCCAATCCCTCATTTACCAGATGTTAGGCAGAAAAATCTCTTCTTGCTTCTTTTCCATCTGTACTGTCTACTGCTGAGCCAGAGGAAAGAATTTCTCCATCTGAGCATACTCCCCCCCTCCCCCCCCCAGGCACACCTGGTTCTGTGGCTGTAGGAGACTAAACAGTGGTCTCAGTTTAGCTTAACAAGGTGACCTTCTTTCACCTTCAGCAAGTTCAGGAAACTATCATTAGTTCTACTGAATGAACAGGGATAGCCATAGTATAGTACCATTATCAACAAGAGAAGAGAGTTCACAATTCTGTTCCACAAACTTATTTTTTTTCCCAGAAACTCACATTCTCTGCTTCTATAAATCCACAGCATTCACATTAAGAAACAAAAGTACAGTTAAGACCTTGTCCTATAGACTATTGAAATCAGATTTTAAAATCAGATGCTTTTTCTAATATGAGCAAAGATTATTCTAAAATTTTATTAACACTGACGAGAATATAGGTATGCACTACCCACATGTCGTTTCTTGGCCAGTAAGGGGATCACTAGCTTCTTCTCCAAACATGGCATAAACTGTGACTGTATATTCTGTATTTGGCAATAGTCCATCCAGTTCAAGTTCAGTTGATGCTTCTCCGATTTTTATCTAAAAACACCATAAAGAAAAATATTTCTGAAATGGCTCACGATGGTAAAGGATACTATTGACACATGTTAAGTTAAATTTCATGTGATCCAATGCTTTCCTGAGCACTTTTCTGATGCTGTGCCTTTAGTACTTGGCCCACATTTTAGAATTTTGCAGAATAATCAAAAGAACAAAACAGTTAAAAGCCCAAAACATGAAGGTTAAAGGACTTTAGAGGCAACTAACTTGTCTTATCAGCAATGACACAATAATTCTCTTTAGAACATGCAGCTATTATTGCCCTTTCACTCCCAGCTACACTTTGCCTCATTTTCAGTCTTTTAGAGATTAAATTTATTTCCATGAACAGCAAGGCTCAGATTTTCTGTTTGCTATTTAAGGTGTATATCACTTTCTACCTCTTCAGTGACAGACACAGAAACACAGCTGACTTATTTATTGGAAAAAAGTCTTTCCTCAGGTAAGGCTCCGGTCTCCTTATTCAATTAGGTTTCAGGGAGAGACTCAATTAGCAGAAAGCACAAGTCTGTGCATGTTTTTGGTAGCGTGCTGCACTCTTTCCACAAGTTTGCGTGCCCTGGAATGCTTTGCAGCATTCTTTCTTGAACAGTTTCTATATATAATCATATATATGGAAACTTAAGCATAAATTCTGCCCCAAAAGTTGCATTGGAACTATGCTAGAAACTATTTTTAGTCTACTGCTTTTAGTATTTTACTCACAGTAGAAGACTGTACTTGTCTCCTAAAGATACCTGATAAAAGCACACTTCTGAGGGAAGGCATTATTCTTAAATTTAAAAAAAAAGCAACAGTACAGAACTAAAAGGAAAGCAATAAATGTAGTATTTGCTAATTCAATTTACTTCCATGAGATCAAGGGACAAATTTCATATTCTTTTGATAGCACACAGGGAAATGTCTTCCTCTTCCTTTCTTTCTTTCTTCCAAGTGTTTGCTTTAGAATATGATAAAGTATTATGTCATATATCATTTCAAGAGCATCACTTCAATTTAGCTGAAATTGTTGCATTTTTATGACAATGACACACAAAAACAACCAGCTGTACTTGGCCTCTCTTCATAACGTCTAACACAAAGTACTTACAGCAGTAATGGAAAAATAAAGTATTTGCTCATAAAGTTGAATGTCAAAGGCCAAGTACCTATTTTACTCTTTAGAACACTTATTTCTTCAATAATTATTATTCAGATGAAAGCTGTACACATTACCTCCTTTTCATCCGCAGCCAACCCTTCTGTCAGGGGAGCATATAAGATCATGTAACCTGTGGCACCTGCTACTCCATTCCACTTAGCTCTCATGCTGCTGTGTGACACATCATACAGTTTCAGATCTGATGCCATTGGCAAGGCAACTGCAGAAGAAAAGAGACAGACACTTCAGTTATCTCACCTGGATGACCAGAGCGTTTTCAGTTTATTTTATCACAAAAACCACACGGGAATTTGGCTATCTCCAAGCACAGAATTGCTGTCTGTGTCCCACAGCTATGAAGAGTTAATTAGTACATAGATGTCTGCAGAATTATAGAAACAAGGAAATTATGATCTAACCAACTCTAATGCCCTCTAAAGGGCAGAGTTAGCCCTTACAAATCACTGCAGCTCTTTGTCTTAGATGGTTTTGAACATTTCAAGTGGGAGGATTTCTGTTCTTTAAGCACCAAATCACTCTGTTCAGATCTTACCCTCCCTCCTCCCTGATTTGTATTCAGACAATCACTTGCTACTGAAGAATGGGCAAGGTTGCTAAAACGAACAAGCCCCCAGAGGTGGCTTTTTTACAGCAATAGTTCCCAAGCCAGGGCGTGGGAGAAACAGCCATGATGTAGGACACCCTGGAGGAAACACTGGATGAGTAAATTGCACGCAGCAAAATATGATGACCACAAGCTGCTATGTGCTTAAATCCTGGAGAGTACTAACTGACTCCCAGGCCTGTGTCAGTGGGATTACATAAGACAAACAAAATCATCCATCACAAATCTTGTGAATGCTAAGCTAGTGAGTATGACTAAGCAAGCTGAGTGAAATTCAAACATTATTACGAGATTTATTTGTGGATTTATGACATTGGTAAAGCAACACAGAGCTAAACCACGTCCTGATTATTTCTTTGCATGTCTGTAACTTTTTAGGGCAGCCTTTCTCTGACTGTCCTCCGTTTCTTCCCCTCATTGGATAGATGTAAGGGAACTTTACCTGCTTCTTTGGAACATAAACACTGAAAATAGTTCCTGAAATGAATTAAAGGGTTTGACAGGTAAAGAAGGCAATTGGTAATTGATATTACTCCTTTCCTACTAGAAACTCAAAGAGATTCTTTGGTTCTTGAATGCTTCATCATTCATCAAAAATGGTTCTTGATGCTACATCAAAAGATCCTACAAAGGATTGCATGTTAAGGTTCCAGAAAAATCTACTTTGCATTTTTCTGAGAAATCTAGTATGCAAACACGTATTCAGCAAGTAATTCCCATTACAATTCTAATAGTTCAATCTCCTTGTGTAAAGAAAAATTGTAGCCTCTCTGTTTTACATCTTCAGAGAGGTGTACACCTATTAGATTATGTTCAACAAGATCTAACAGAGATCATATTTTCCTGCACACAACATACACTGGTTTCATCCTTTTTTCTGCATTGTGGCTGCTCACAAAGTTTGTTGGTAAACCTGGACAAAGGTTCAGCTCAGGCCTTTCTTTATGTTTCCACTTTCAGGTTACCCACCTTCACTACCAAACCTTTCAGACTACCTGCTATTGATACTTAGAATCTTAAAGTCTACCTCCATCTCATATTCTGTATTTCTATGTTTCACTATAAGAAGAAACTACCCACAAACATTTCTAATTTACTTTGGTTTCATTCCTCAGATGTCTACTCAGATCTCTGATATGCTATAGAAAGAAAATAATAAAGCATTCTGAAAGTGTTTTCCAGCACATTGTCTAATTCCTGTTCAGATTGCCGCAGTCATACAGACAGCAATTATCACCTGTATTATTGCTTATTTTGATTGTACATAACTCCAAGAGAGGCATTCTCTTTACAACTCATGGTCTTAACAGGAACTCTAGATATCCTAGATACTCTAGTAATACAAACAGCATTATAATCTTAATATTATAAATAATCATTAAAATAATAATTAACAAAGAAGTGACTGGAAATTAAACAAGGGGTGTTTTCTGCTGGAATTTTCAGCTGAAGTGCTCAGAATCTGAAATATAAACAATGAGAGAATGACAATTTGCATCTTAAGACAGTTTCTAGGTTATCCTCATAAAGCTGTGGAGATAAAATAAATCACAGGTATAGCGAAAAACAACTGAATAAATTAGAACAGATAAGAATATATTTGTAACAAATGAAAATGTGATTGCATTTCATATTTATTTCTAGCTAGAAGTGTCTCTTAAGTCACTTTTAAATATTACGTAGTAGCATTATGCATATTTTGTGTGTCTGTATACATTTCACACACCTATGACTCACTTTTATTCTTTTGTATAGCAAGTGGGCTAGTCTTCATATGAGTGGCTAATTTTAACCTGTCAGTTTCTCACACAAAGGCAAGAAGGCAAACTATAATTTTCGTAGTTTTCTATCAGGATAAAGAAAAAAAACATTTAAACTGCATGATTTCTATCATCTGAAATGATTAATACTTGCACATGTCAAACTACTACTTCTAACACACTATCAAAATGGTTCTTGATGCTACATGACCTTGGCGCGTGATCTGATCAGATCTCAAAGTCAGCAGGGCTGGGCTCAGTCAGAGCTTGACTAAGTGACTTCAAAGAAATACCAGGTGCAATAGGAAATGATCCTGTTAGCTCAGTAAGTGTCTCTGCTTCAATAAATTAAACAATTCCTAACACTGTATTACGGGGTAAAATACAGCTGGAGATAAAATTTTGTGAGACTGAGACAAAAATGCAAATCTCAGATAATTTTATATGATCCATTTTTATGTTACTTTCAAAATGGCAAGATTAGATTTTACAGAGAATCAAAGAATTATTGAGGATGGAAGATATCTCTTGAGACCATTTAGTATAGTTTCTCTGTTCAGTCAGGCTCAGCTACAGCACATTGCTGACGACCACATCCAGTTGGGTTTTAAATATCTCCACAGATGTAGACTCCACAGTCTCTCTGGACAACTTCATCCAGTGTTTGACATGACAGTAAAACAGTGCTTTCTTTTGTTCTTTTGTTTCTTTCAATGTTCTTTTTAATTTGTGCCCATTGACTCTTGTCCTGTCAGTGGGATCCACTGGGAAAAGTCTGGCTTCCTCTTCTTCATTCCTTTCCACCAGGGATTTTTACACATTCCTAGGATTTCCTCTGAGTCTTCTAATACTGGCTGAGCCTCTCATCTTATGAAAGATGCTTCAACCACTTCATCACATTTGCGGTCATTTGCTAGACTTACTTCAGTAACTCCCCATCTCTCATTTACTGGAGAGTCCAGCACTGGACATAGCATTCCACATGTGGCTGCACCAGTACTGAGCTGAGGGGAAGGATCACTAGCTGGCAAAGCTCTGCCTAGCACAGCCTGGAGGTGCTTCTGTAAGGGTGCATTGCTGGCACATGCCTCACTTGTTGTTTACAAAGACAATCAGGTCCTTCTCTAACAAGTGCCTGGGTTTATGCATGCCCAATGGCAGAACTTTGCACTTGCCTTTTCTGAACTTCAAGAGGTCAAACATGATTTCCCCTTCATAAACCTATGCTGATAGAAAATCAACAGAATGATTGAGAAAGTAACATACAGATGTTACCTTCAAATATTTGCTACTGATGGGAATTACATGCAGTTATGCCTGGTCCCACCAAATACTCCTCTCATAAGATAATTTTCAGCTACAAACCTTATTTTTAAAGCTTAGTTCCCACAGCCAAAACTTAGGAGAGTTCTAACTTAGTGTTCAATACTACTGACTTCAAAGTTCAGCCCAGAGACAAATAAAGCCCTGCTCAGTGTTTAAAGACCTGCAGAGCATTCAGACTCAGGAACTTAGCCCAGAATTAATTCAAACAAATTAATTTAAAACAAATGCATTAAAAGGAGTTAAACTTAAAAAGACTCCCTTCTCTAGCTCTTCTTCACAAAGACTAATGTTTACATGGTATGATTAAAAACAGTCAAATCCATAGCAAACATATTAGGATACTCACGTGTAGTTTCAGTTCCACGGAGGCCCTCACTAGCAGCATTTGAGTATATTGCAAATACAGCTATCTGGTATTCAGTTAAAGACATCAGGTTTTTCAAAACTGCTGTTGATAAACTTCCATCTACCACAACCTGTTTAGAAGAAAGTTCAACTAAATATGCATATGGCAAATTAACTGTACAGCTACCGAATCCAATTCATATAATGAATTTACTCTTGCTACCTTTGTGTACAGTAAGGCATCTGAAAAAAGTATGTGCATAACTCAAATGTTTAGCTGATGGAAGTATCCATTCAGAATAAAGACACTATTTAGAAGAGTGTATGCAGTGCAGTTTAACTTTGTGTATTGGTCACTTTTTAACAAAATTACTACATTACCAGAAATATTCCTTTAGTACTACATACATAAACACCAGTTGACATTGATGCAGGGCCATGCTAAATCCAATGTTTCTAGTGAAAAAAGTGATTAAATATATTCTTAGCAAAATCCTTTTCTTTTTCTATATTTCTGTTTACTTTCGTGAGGTGTCAGCCAAAGCCAAAATCTTGTTCTACTGCATTTGTTGCCCACCTCCAGAATGCCTCTAATTCCTATCAAAGTAAGCATCTCATTACATTTTCATTGATTAAATGTAGACATTCCAAAATGTAGACCCATATTTTCTTCCTTTTCTGAATTATTTGTACTTATTACCCAAAATCTGGCTTACCATCACCTCATACTTCTGTTTTTGCAAACAGAATAGCACAGGGGAAGTTGCTACAGTTTGTTTCAAGTATCTATGTGCAAATAAAAATATAGGCACCTTACTGAAGGCACAATTCACCCCTCCCCTCAAAAGTGCTCACACATTTATAACACATTTACTTTATATTACATGACAGAAATGCAACATGGCCACTGACCTTCAGCCCCATCATACATGACCAGATATATAGTATGCCTCAAAGCCCAAACAGGCAATTTTGTGGTAGATTTAAATCAGGCCATGGATTTTCTGTCGGGTTAGTTCTTCCTATTAAAAACTTCTGGGAAGCTTGTATCCTCTTACCTCTTCAGGCTGTCCTCCTCGAGTGGGATAATACACAACTCTGTATTTTTCCACTTTGCCTGGAGCATGAGTCCAGCTGACACGGAATCCTCTAGCTGTTATATCAGACGTGACCAAATCAGTGGGAGCTCCAAGTGAAGCAGCAATTGTTCCTAGGTTACGGACAACAGAAATTTCTTATTCTCCTCTGCAAAATGATTATTTGGTTTGCTGGATTTACTGAAGCTGCAAAGATCTCTCCTCATCAGTAAATCTAACAATTGGCTACTGTGCATTTATTTAGGGAAGTTGCAATGGAAACAAACAGCTAATAATAATAATGAACGCTGCACATGGAGTTCCTAAAGAACTAAGGCTCTCTGATATTGCAAAAAGCTTTATATGAAATAGGAAAAAATACAAAACTAAGCCTTCCCGTCCTTCCTCCTATCACACGTTTCAGCATCTTTTTTTTTTTTTTCCCTCCCCAGGTGTCTTCCTCCCAGTTATGAAAAACATCCATGTACATAAAGAGCTGTGATCTCCTGTGTTATTCTGCAGGTCAGAAATTGATATGCTGGCTGTCAGCACACTCAGAAGATATACTCAATGGCCATCTTCTCCAGAGCAATCATTTCTCTCCACAAAGATGTCTCATCTATTCATGCTTTTTCCATCATTTCCCTCTCATTTTCTCAATTTACTGCTCGTTCTGTTCACAAGACAGCACTAATATTTTCTTTCAGTCTCAAGCTGAACCAAAACTGAAAAACAGAGTGAAACCACACTAATATACATTTTTTACTGAATTAGGTAGAAATGTGTGATAATTTTCCATACTTATTGAAAAATTATTTAGCATTTCTGTGATATCACAGAATCACAAACCAAGCAATATGAGCAAATTCCACTGAAGCCATAGAGATAGAATTTTCTCAGGTAGGACTGTTACTCTGACAAATTCCAGCATTTTCTCATAGACATTTCTTTCGTTCAGAAAAGCAAAAAACGTTATAATTGGAGCGGCTTTTTTTTTCTTTTTAATATAGGAACAGTGTTGTCCACCACCACCTTTTCTTAGACTCTAAAATATATTTGAGAAATGTACTAAATGAGCAAGAAAAACAACTATCAGGAAGATACAAAGCAATCTTAAAACCTGCAAATTTCAAAAGCTTAGGCAACAATAAAAATAGCAATTCAAGAGATGGAAAGAACAGCACAGACGCAACAATTCCATGCACAGCTGTTAAAGCAATTCACCTCCAAAGCTGTGTATTATTATTTTTTCCCCCTGCTCAGTACTTGGAGATAAGCATAGCAGAATGAATGGTTGGGTTTTTTTGATTGTTTTTTTGTTTGTTTGTTTTGGTTTTGTTGTTATTTGTTTTGTTTTGTTTACTTGTTTACTACAAAATATTACAGTGTTTAGCACAATCAAAGAAAAAGAGCCAAAGAGCAAAGATATTGAAACAAGAAAAAAACATACCTGGGAAGACAACTTCCCTGATAGTTTAACTTCTTGTGAGCAAAGGAATATCCAGCTTGACTCAAATACCCAAAGCCAGCTTAGAACTGCAGATATTCAGAAAATGATTTGTAGCTGGAAGTTGATACCAAGTTAGATTAATTCTTACTCACCTTTGATTTCCTTTTCCTGTTCCTCTACTCGTGAACACACTGTTCTGGTAAGACCTTCAACAATAGTATTCATGAAGTTGAAGTCAGCAACATTGTAAACATGTGTACTGTCAGGTTCAGAAGCAATTTCTTTGAGTTCATTTATATCTGCATTCTTCACACCTTTATTGAAAACAAAAACAAAGAGAATATTTGAAACACAAAAGAAAAAACATCTTGCCTTGATAGAAACTCATTAAAAATTAATAAAATCCAGCTCTTTCTATTTGTTTTAATAATCAACTATAACTGCATTGTTAAGATGTTACTTCAAAATGTTGAATTCTGCCAGCATATCTGGCATTTTTCCAACTGTCTCTTGATAGTATTGCATGAATGCATCCCAGTAAATTCCAGTTACAGTTGTAATGTGCTGGGAAACATACTAAAGAAGATTTAATTTAAGGATTATAGTGACTGGATATAGATATAAAATAGCACTTACTTAATATACAGGATAACAGATAGAAATACACCGAAGTGTAATGGCATACTACATATAGATATGGCAGAATACACACCGATGGCAAACAGCTCAATGCCTGCATCCCGTAGGTTTTTAGCAGGAGGGATAACATCATCTTGGGATTTCCCATCAGTGATCAATATACCAATTTTAGATACCCCGGGCCTTGCACCAGCTTCAGGCTTAAAACTGTTCTCCAAAATGTAAGTTAATGCAAGACCTGAAAAAAAGAAACATTTTACGATGGAAAAATATCCATTATTTTTTTCTCAGATCACAATGTCTATATCTCCACTCAGTTTATAGATCCTGAGAAACCTTTCCATGAAGAATGAGTACGAAAGAATTTAGTGAAAGAATACATTTCAACGGGAAACTAAACTGCGGAGATGACATTCATTTTTAGCGGTCTTTTAATCAATCAATGTATTTTAGTCTGGCTATGGAAGCCCAAGTGGACTTTCCTATAAACTTGACATTTTTAGTTTCTCTGACCCACTACAATCACTTTTACAAAAACAAAGGCTGTTGAAGAAAAGCAGCATTTGGATAAGGCATTCTCCTGATAAGAAAGTTAATATTTTTAACAGCTACTTTGATGATACTGGAGTTGTATTGAGACTGTATTTATCCTAGGTAGACAGGTCTCCATTTATCCAACACTGGGGCTTTCTTTCTGGGGCTTTAGTGCTCTACTGCAATAAGGTCAGTAGAAATCTAGAAGCCACAGCAAAACATATGAATAGTTACTACTGCCAGTTGTCAGATATTAAAACAGCATTCTTTCCTTCCCAGAAGAAAACTTTGTGCAAGAACTTTATGAATGGATTTTGCACTTTCTTCTTCACAGGTAGAAGATTTCACTTCATCCACAGATAGTCTGTGTATATTCTGTTTTATGAGACCTTTTCTTGACTAGAAAGAAGTGGAGCCAGTAAGATAAGCACTTCAGAAATACTAAACAGACATTGGATTAAGCCATTAGCATGCTGCAAAACAAACATCCATTTTATAGAAAGATCTAAAACTTCTCAGTTTGTGCAGCTGGACATTTTTTTATTTTAATAAAGTGCTGAAGTTAAAACATACACTGTACCTGTTAGTGTATTCCCTCCTTTATATGGTAGATTACGGACTGCATCCAATACAGCATCTTTTGTGCCATAAGCATTCAAATGCCATTCAATTCGGGGATCACCACTGTACTGTGCAAGACCTGATATACCAAAATAAAAGTGCTGCATTAGAAAATAAAGCAATTTTTTTCAAGTATCTGTACTATACACATGTGGTTACTAGCAGCTTGCAACTGTAACAGGAAAATTGTGTTGCTTGATGCTAAAAAGAACCACAGTAGCATAATGTTGTTCTTAGTGGCAACTCCTTTCACTTTCAAAATCTTTCTTTTCAAGTGCTAAGATAATTAAATATAGTGAAAAAAAAAATGATACTTTACCTACTCTTGTTTTGTCAGATCCCACATTGAAAGCAGAAACGAGATTTTCTAGGAACAGTCGAACAAGTCTGAAATTGAATCGGCCAATACTCCAGGAACCATCTACTAGAATCACAATATCTGCAATAGCTGGAGTTTTACAGGTAAACAGGTTTCCTGTAAATCATTAAGATGAAAACAAAATCTTTAATTAAATAATAAAACTGTAACTACACAGTTTTATACATTCTTCTCAGTAAGACTACCAGGTTGTCTTCCAGGGGCAAAGTGAGAAGAAAGCAAAATCACTAAACATATCTGTCCTAAGTTCCATAATAGATTAGTTCGGCCATGATTGATTCAGCTGTTCAAAATTACTCTTTGGAGACCTACGAGAAAGAAATGCTGCTTCTAAAAATACAGTACTTCTGAAAAAGAAAGGTAACTGTCATATAATGCAACCAAACCTGTTGTTCATTTTCACATATTCACAAGAATATACACATGTGATATAGAATTTCTGACGCTTAATTTTCAGTTTGGACAATGCAGAGAGCTCCAAGAGTTATCTAGACTCCTTTTACAGTCAGTATAGAGAATCGGATATTTGCATAGCTCATCTCAACCACTCTGAAGAAAACTTCTTCAGCTGTCATTAGAGACTTCTAAACTTAAGTAAATCTCAGCCTTGGAGTCTAGAGTAAAAATGAAGGCCAATTGAATAAGCTGTGTTAAACTGAAGGAGGATGCATTTAATACAGCAAAGGTAAAATACAATAAATTTGAATTCAAATTCACAAACTGTATACGAACTAGTACCATATAATGATTAATTTGATGCCTCTTTTATGGATGTATGAAAATGTAAACAAAAAGACAATAAAAAAATCAAAAGAAACGACCTGGTGAAAATCAGTAGAGATGCTAAGTATTAGTAGTCTCTATGGTTTAGCTAACCAAGGGAGAAATCTGAGGAAATGGGATCAGAGTTTATACACAAACTACAAGATTAATAAGGCAGCTGTTAGAGAAATGAATTGTTAACAAATTGAGAAGCCTAAGAAGATGTTACCATATTCAGTTAAGGAAAATGACTGGAAAGCAAAGAACTGGAATGCATACCATGGAAGTGTGTGAGGAATGTTTTCCGTAATCTCAGACACAATAGCCAAAACCCACAGAAGTGGTTGCATTACTGTAACAGTAAGGTTGCTGAAAGTAAGGTTGAAGTGGAGGGAGGAAAAACGTATGATGTTACACAGGTATGTCAAACCAAAGCTTATGTTTGAAATATAAAAACGGCAAACCACCTACAAGACTGAATACAGAAGAAGGATGGAAGAAGAAAAGCCAAAGTTAAGCATGCTATAAGAGATATCATGCATGATAAAACGCAGAAAGAAAAAACAACAAAAAACATGCTGACTAGTGAAGTAAGCTGCATCTCAACTTCTTCATCAGCACCCATTACATGAATTGGTTGACAAAGGATGCTAACATACAGGGTGGTACTGACAGCAATGATCAACTGAGTACAGAATTATTATAAACAAGCTGATCTTGAGAGCAGATGCTCTGAAAATAAAAAAAATTATTCAGTGAGAAGTTATCAAAAAGGTGCACAGCATGAACTCACAAGGAGCTCTCCTATTAAAGAGAGAATAAATCACATAGTTAGCAACCCAACATTTCAATATCATATTATTAATGACAATCTTATTATTAAAAGCAAAGCAATAACCTCATAGGCAAAAATAATCTGATGTGCAGAAGGACTTACAAATTGCTCATTATTAAGAGTTAGATACTTTCTGTAGTGTAAATCCACTTAACGGGAATCACAATCCATAGAGTTACAGTTAATGTCTTAAACATGTACTAAAAATGTCTTTAAACAAGAAAGGAACATTTCCTACGTGCAGTTAGCAGAGTAGAATGAGTTCTAAACGCATGACAAAAATTCCACTTACAAAGATGCCAAAATAAATATTTTATTTTAGTTTTTACAGTACAAGACAACGCTATTTGAACTGGCAACACATTTTAAAATGTAAACACTGGGGGAGATTTAGTAAGCATCAGAAAAATTTTAAATTGGAAGATAAATCCAAAGGAGATCCAAATCTTTCTATCACTGAAGTCAACAGGAAAACTCCCATTGATTTCAGTGGGACTGAGATCTGCCTTTTTGTGATTTAACTGGAACTTACTGGTCATGGCAAAATCTGTGTTTTAAATATCCTTGCCAAATAAACTTCCTCTTAATGAGCCTGCCTTACTTGAAGCATTTCTCTTCCATTGGCCATAAAGTTCAATTATGCCATTCCTGCACTGGCCCTGACTAGCTTCTAAAGCTTTAAATAACTACTGGCAAAGTAAAATGCTACTCAGCACCACTAAGAATGAGCCCCTGACGCACATCCAAGCAGCTGCACTGCAGCACAGATGTATCTTTTCAGTATGATCCTAGCAGTTGAATTGTATAGCTTAGTGAGGATAGCAGGATTTGTGTGGCTGCATAACCCTTCAAAACTATGACTTTATGCTAACTGTGAAGCCCAAGCTGTATTATTTTCTTATCAACCAGTTTTGCATGCAAAGTTTAATACTGCTGTTATAGCTTTGTGAACAGAACTCTTTATTGGTTCTAGTAAATCCATTCAGTGCAGCAAAGATCGAAGAATAAAGAAAACAATAACCGCATTCCTTTCAATATTTTATTTCCACATCATCAGATCAGTGTAAATAGCATCATTCAATTATTTTTTGTTAGCATGTGTGGTGTGATCCAAGATTGTACTGCAATGTGAAAATACGATTCATTCTTCGTAGATAGGAGATACTTGTTGAATCTTTTCTGCATAAAACATTTAGGTTTTGTTACTTCTGTACACCCACTATTTGCTTATGTTTTCTCCTTGTTGTACTTAATAGAACTGCAGAAAGATCCCTAAAATGGAATAAACAACAGTGAGATATTAAATAGAATAACATCCTGTACAGAAATTTTCATAACCTGATAGGAATAAAAACACCACATATCATCCTAGCTTATAAAGTTATTCTAAAAGACACACTGTGCAGTGACTAATTTACACACCCCACTGAGAACAGCCAGTTTCCATTACCAGTTCCAGCAAAAGTCTTTTTCCAATGATCTTCTCATACAACCATACATAGTCATGGATTCTTATAGTTTTCGAGGATAATTATGAAATTTTTGAACATCAGAACATAACTTCAACATGCAATTTTCCTCAAAGACATCTCTTGAACGAGGATGAAAGCATATAATTTCATATAAAAATTATTTCAAAACCCAGCGCTTCAGTGCACTCCAAACTTCGTCACTGCGATCAGGTTGTGCTATTCATTTCCCTTTCACCCACTTATTAAGAAAACTAGTAGAACACCAGTTCCAAGATCAGGATAGTAGGGAGGTGACCTGTTACGTGATTGTGTATAATGTCTCCTAATCTTACATAGATAGCATTTTTCTAGTTCTACTCCAAGTATGGCAATCCACACCAAACACTAATAGAGCCTGCAATTTTTCAATTAGGGAAAATGATGGAAATGACACAACCAGAAGTCAGAAGGCAGGCTTCTCTCCAGTGCATCAGCTAGGGGGGGTTTCTCAAGGAGAAAGTAACAAATTCCCTATCCTTCTATAACAAATTTACAGTCTTCCTCATATTATTGGCAAAAGGAACCTGCCATTCTGTCAAGCAGTTCACTGAAGAGGAAGGAGCTCAATCTGCTCACTTCCTCACAAATGAAGGGAAAAACTTTAAGAGGCTTAGCGTTTCACCCTTAAAGACACCAGCTCAGAACCGCAAGGCTTGTGCGTTCAGACAAGTTATTTGCACAAAACCTACTTCAGTATTGCCCACAGTCATGTCATCATCATTAGAAAAAATGAATTTAACTGCCTTTGTTTCAAGGAAATCTTTCAAAGAATAGCCATCATTGAAATAATTTTGCATCTACCAAATGAAGTTTCCTTCCTTTGATCCCTCAAGGCTCCAGACATTAAAGATGACTCAGTTGCCTGCAATTCCACTGTTTAAGTTCTAATTGCACTACCAAGACCCATGTCAGAATTTGGCTTCCGTTGAAGCCAATGATGGCAATGCTGAGAAAGTTATCCAGCTTGATCCTTCTGAAAAAATGGAGCGTTACTGGAGCCTACAAAATGTGACCCCTGAGACATCCCACGAAGGAAATGGAGCACAGAGTTGGACTGGGAGGGGTTCTGGCAGCAGTGAGGATGCATGGAACAAACCAGGGTCTGCAAGCTTCTGAGAACACCAACTACCCCTCCATGGCTACATTTTCAACCTGCTATTATTATCTTTTTCATACATGCATTCCATGAGTTTAGAAACTGTCAAAAAACAAAAAGCCTTAATCAGAAACAAATAGAAAAATGATGATTTTTAGGTCATAGTGGCTCTTTGACGCTTGGAGTTAATACTGCTAATATTTGAAAGTTCTTTGAAAAACAAAGGGAGAAGCAGCAAATAGAGGCACTGCCACACAGGGAGATTCAGTGCCTTACAAGAACCAGTTCAATTTGCATGTAGCTATGATATATTTTGCAGAAACACATTTGATATTTTTCCTCCCTTTGGTATGAAACTGTTCTCATTTTCAAGAGCCAAAACACACACTTCTGCTAGGACAAGTTAAGACTATAATTCTTTCCGAGTCTGCAATACTTCTTTTCCCTTCTTATTCCTTTTCACAGTGGAAAAGTCAAATAATGTAAAGGAAGAAAGTTCAAGTGGAGGTCAATAATAGCAAGGTATGATGGGGAGAGTCCTTCATGGGGTAACAAAGAGAAAAAGCCAAGACACTGACAGAAGTAAGTGAAAAAAACCTTGTGAATAAAGCATGACCAACAAAGAAAAGTCAGTCCTCTACAGTGGTCAACAACACAGCAGCTGAGCAGAAGCCCAAGTGAGGACAAGGGCAATATAATTCTACATTAGTTAATTACTACTTTTTTTTTTTTTTTTTAAGGGTTAAAAAATGGAGGGATACAAGACAGCATTCGGTTCCAAAATGCAGCAGCTCACTGGTTCACGCTTCTGACACTGATATTATTGCACTGGTGATATCATCATTGCACTTAGACCTCAGCTTAACAGATCCCATATGTCAGGCTATGGACCAGATAAACGAATACAACATAGCTGCTTTTCTTTGAACTAAATCCAAACATGGCTTGAATTTGAAAGGCTCAAATGCTGGAACATTATTAGGTTGAAAGAGCAGCCCAATGAGGTTAGAAGCTCATCTCTGCTCCCTAAAAAAATCCTCAAATAAAATAAAGCAGCCAGCTCTTTCCCATGCACCATGTTCTGTTCCAGAACATGTCTATAGCCAAATTGGAAGGCCCACAGATTTGTTATTTTGGAGAGTTTCAACATTAGCATTTCCTGAATCTGTTGTCTAATCATGCTTATAAGATTTTATGCACACTTGGCTGTGTATGCTTAACAGTATTTTGCTTCTTTCATGGAGCACACAGCCATAAATAAATATTGTTATTGAAAGTATACTTTTTGAATGTAAAGCCACAAAACTAACTAGCAGTAGATGATAAAACACATTAATATGTCCATCTGCATTCAGTAGTAATAATTCTCAACTGTCAGAAAGAAAAGCATACTTCTCTTTTCTATGCATCTTTCCATACACACTGAGTATCTTGTTCTCATTATACATGAGAACATAACGTTGTACTTCTGCAGCAAGCCCCAGCTTATTGAAAAGTTCAAGGATTTCGTCCTACAAAGCCTTGTAGAACTTTCTTCCTATTCCCTAGCTTTCCAATTTACTTGAGTGACAGAATAAATGTGAAGAATAACTATGAAACAAAACACTAATGTTTTCTGGCAGATCACTGTTGATTGACAGCACAGAAGCACCTTCCAAATATCAGCAACAAACTCCCTTTTTCTGTGTACATAGATAGAAAAAATACATTAAACCACTCCGCATTTAAACTGAGTTCAATGTATTTATTTTAAGAACTCTTTCAACTAGGCAACAGCAATACAGAACAAAGCATACTGCAGAAATCTTTCCTGAAATTGAAGTTCAATATGACAAGACACTATGTCCACTCAGTCACAATCATTTACTCTGAGGATCTTCCACAAACCCTCCTACGAAAGTATTCTGCAGAATACAGAATACTTGTTTGCTCTCAGCTCTGCGTCTGACTGCATTAATGTTTTAAATGCTGTCTGAAAGTCTTAATGACTTTTTAAGATAGACAATGATGCGTTTCTATTATTATTGTTATCCACATTCTTATGTATCAAATACTCTCTTATTTAAGGGTTATTTTTTCCATTTGATTTAGTGAATCATAAAGTCTTTGAGACCATTTTCTCTGCCTATCTAGAGGGTAGTTACTCAGGGGACTACAGACAAAATTAGTTTTCAGAAATCCTGAATATTAATTAAGTTGTACATGTTAATTCCTTTAAACCACGATAGAGAGCTGGTTTACTCCTGAGCTTGTAAATAAAACACAGCTTTAATGTAACAAGTAAGGTAGTAGAAAAGAGATTACTTGGCTGTAATCAAAATGAAACTCCTGGCCCTTATCTAAAACTATGTTCTTCAATATGCACACATATACTTAAATCACCTCAGTTTCTGAAAAGCAGGGTGAAGGCAACCATTAAAATTTCAGTTATTTGAGTAGTTTTATGGAGCTCAATAAAGGATTTTTTTCACTTTTTTTCCCCACACAACAGTTGTTCGATATTCAATAAATAATTCTTCAGTTGTTCTTGCTTTTCTTTTTCCCTCCCAATAATCGCTGCATCATAAAGACATAATTACATTCTATTCCATCAATTTTAGGGTTTCCCACCCCCCATCTGTTTTCTATTCTCAGATTAATAAAATATTAATATTAATATTAATATTAATATTAATATTAATATTAATATTAGGCTTGCAAAGGATCTCCCATTTGGCTGAGACAAAACATGAGCTTCAGAGCGTCACTCTCCTTTTTTAAGACACAGGGAAGCAGAACTGCCATACCAAAGTCATGAAAGTAACTCAACCAAGCTCTGACAGATACATTATCATTGCTTCCAACTGATACTTATTGCTACTTCTTAACAGAACAAAGAAACATTCAACATTATGAAACTTAAAGCAGAAACATCTGCCACAGTTTGACATCACCTGTCTGCCCCCTGGGCATTGAGCTAAATTTGAATGTTGAGCCTGACAGATGCTGGAGGCTGGGACAGGAGTGATGAGATACGAGTGATATTTTACAGGCTACAGCCAATTTAGTCTTTTCAAAAGAGCTACCATCCTATGCACAAAATTTACAGCTTTACTCCCTTCATCATTCTTACGAAAGATCAGTGCAAAAGACAAGAAATTTTTAGTACTACATAAACAAGCCAATCCCAAAGACCCCCCGAAGCTAACATTTGCTCCTGAAATACAGCTGTTTGCACCACTCAGTAGACCTCCTTCTGCTAACTTCCTGCATACAAAGTAATCTAATGTGCTCAGACATTAAGGTTGCACTCCAGAGGAGCACGGGCTTGATAGAGGATTCCAGAAGAGCAAGGTATGAGAATACCACAGCTCCATTTGTTGAAGAATAATGAGCCAAACAGACATATACAAAACCTAGCAGCTGGATAAGGAAAAAGGATTCCCTCATTATGTGCTGACAGACAAGTACAGTCAGTACCAATAACCAGACAGGCAAGACCAGAGAGAATACCTACTAGAAGGAAAACAAGGACTACTCTGCCATGTGAATAAATTCTGTTTCAGCAACTAAAGAACAGTTTTCATACCAAGAGGTGGAGCTTATCTTAACACCAAGGCCTACTAAGCATACAGGGCACCAGGCAAAAAGTGCTGGTAGCAAAGCCAGAATCAGAGTTAACAGGTCCAGAAAGAGCACAAAGACCTTTACAATAAGTAGTGATGGTGGAAATGACCCTGAACTCACCTCTCCTCACTATAAGTTCCTGCTTAATGTTTATCAACAGTGTTAGTATCAGATGAACAAGACAAACTGTGGAACAAGTCTTCCCTCTCAAAGTGTAAGGAGCACCCCTTAAAAGGAACTTGTACAGCAAACAGCTCAAAAGCAAAAGACTTAGTACCTTCTAGCTGCATTTACGAGAAGGCCATCTCAAGGAGCACAGTCCCAGAAAATAGATACCAAATGCTAGTCTTAATCTCATGTGCTGTTGCCAAGAGCACAGAGCAATGCTGCTTAGTGACAGATTAATGTGTTGATGCATCAGTCTTTTATGATTATAGATTTCTTACAAGAGAGTCTCAGTCTTCCACCTTGGTGTTTATTAATGCAGCAGAAGGTGCTGTTGCAATCTTTTACCACCTCACCATTGCTTTTTTTGTCTCATCCTTCCAAGACTGACACACAAATTTTAAATGCACTACTATGTAGGTTCAAATGGAAGTAAAAAGAATTCATGCTGGCACATGATTAAGAACTGTTAAGGAGTGCCTCTGCATAGTAGCAATGAAAGTATTTAAGTAATGAAACATATCAACACAGACCCTGAATCTGACTTAAGGTAACAGTCTCTTGCTGCCAGCAAATCAAACCATGCCAGTGCATTCTGACAATTGGATGGATGTTCAACAGCTAATAACTTGAAGAGCTGAAAAGCAGTCTGAAAAGAATGACTGTTCGCTCACCTGGGCTTCTATTAATCAGTCATTCAAGTATGAGAGCAATCTCCCATTTCAGGTAAGAACTGATTACACAAAGAAGTGAATGCCTTTAGGAAAACTACCAAAAAACCCCAAAGAGCCACATGGGGCTGGGGGAGGGTGTTCAGTTGGAAACAGCTCAGACTTACCAAGAAAGTCCTTCCTGTGCTAACATATGAGCATACACGGCTTATAAACTAAGGGTTATTAACCTAAGATTTTGTAATTCAAGGGTTACAAACTGAACACACTGATATAGGAGCTGGATCATTTCATGACAAAGCTGAAAGGTTGTTTTTATCTACACTGGTTTAGTAGAAAGAGAGCTATAAATTGCACCTTTTTTTTTTTTCTGAGCTACAGGTTCTGTGGACATCTGTCATCACTGCGTCTACTTTTCATAAAGCAGGTGTGTTCAAAGAGAGTTTCTAAAGAGGGATGAGGAGGGAGACTGTAAATAACAGAAAGGCAATCTGCCCAATCTTCAGCTTCTGACTGGCGTGGACCATACCTTCTAATACCAAGCTTTTCTTTCCTGAACAAACCTTTGAATCTCCAGTTAGCATCTTGGTTTTTCTCAAGAACACATTTCTCTCTTATTCAGTTGACTGCAACACACTTACAGGCAAACTCGTGGCCATCTACCTCTTTATAGATAAAGATGTTGAAAGGTGCCATATCTCGGGGTCACTAGCATACTCTTTCTCCTTGAAGTGAAGAGAAATAAAAACTACCCTCTTTCATATCTTTCCTTCCAAGTGGCCAATAGAAACCTGTGCTAATAGAAACATAATTCATACAGACTTCCAAGATACAGAAATAGCATAGAACGATTATCATTACAATGGATTATGGGCAACACAACTCTCCATTCTTCTTCTTCTAAGCCTATTTTTAAAGGTTCTTGTGGCCATAATGATGGTGGTGTTACAGAACCTGATGCTGCATGCACAGCTGCAATCACATACTCAATGGACCTTGGAGTCTGGGTTCTGTCAAGACAGTAACCATAGAATCATAGAATGGCTTGGGCAAAGTCATCCAGGGTACTGTATTCAAAATGAAAGAAGGGGCCTGATAAGTGCCCTGATTCCATGACAGAGACCAGCTCAAGACGCCTGAGACAGACGGGCTTAGGCTCTGGTGGCACATAAGCAAAGTTTATTGTTGTTACAAGCATTTATCTGATACTGGAGAACAGTCTCCTATACAACTGAGGGAAACATATATTACTAAAATCTGTAAATGTAGTAGCATGTTTGGTTTTCTCAAAATCTCAGAAGGATGGCAAAGAGAAAGCATTTAAGAGATCTGCTCATCTCAGTATTGATTCATCCTATCAGGTTTTCCAGCTGTGGGAGGCAGGAAGCAGGAGTGTGCCGAAGGATCGTGACCAGATCCATAAAAACACTGCCATTGAAAAAAGGAAATCCAAGTTGCAAGCAGTCAGAGGATTCAAAGGTTTAGCTATGTCCACCCCAGAGAAATTCATAGGATGAACTCTTGGAATAAGCACCGATCATCCAAAACACAATGAGCTAAACTTTCCAAACAATGAGGGAGTTTATTCAAGAGTTTCCTTGCAACAGAGTCCTCCTGGAAGTCATCCAGTAGCTAGCAAGGAATTCCCAACGTACAAAGCTCTGTATGGTGGTTCAAAGGTTTATAGACTGGCATAGAAACTTGACAAACACTTCTCATCAAATTACACCTGGCTTGGATGGGATATCCTAAATTCGTATGCCAAAGATGTATTCAGCTAAGTCTTCCTCATGTCCTGTTTTTAGGCAGATATTTGCATCACCTGAAGTTGAGGAAGAAGTCATCTCTTGCACAGCATGGGTGAAAAACAATCACTACCAAAAAAGAAGCCATGCCTCATTTACATACAATGGGTGGGGGTCTGCAGATACATCTGCTGGGCAAGTTCTAAATGAATTCCAGAGCAGAGAATCATAGAATGGCCAGGGTCAGAAGGCACCCCAAGGATCATCAAGCTCCAACCCCCCTGCCACAGGCAGGGCCACCAACCTTCACACTTAATACTAGACCAGGCTGACCTTGAACATGTCCAGGGACAGGGCATCCACAACCAATCTGGGCAGCCTGTTCCAGCACTTCACCTCTCTCATAGGAAAGAACTTCCCCCTGATATCCAACCTAAATCTTCCCTCCTTCAACTTAAAACCAGTTCCCCTTGTCCCGCTATTATCTACCCCTTCAAAGTGTTGGCTTACCTCCTCTTTATAGGCTTCCTTTAGAAATTGGAGAAATATTAGTACTACATCAGGAAATCATTGACACACCTGGATTCAAGTGAGAAGCTTACTGGCAAAGTCGGATGATCGGGTGCTGCTTTCACTAGTGGCAAATGACATAAACGTAACACAGATTCTCCGTTAGATAGAAAAAAAAAGGCTCAGAAAGGAGCCAAGCATAAAAGTGAGAGTCCGAAACCAAAATGGATCTATAAAATTTTCCCTAGGGCTGAGCCATTGTAGAGTAGTCAGAAGAGTATGCTGAGGGAAGCATAATTATAAATGCCTGCCAAGGTTTTGTGGCAGTCCAGAATGCTTTAAGTACGTTACAGCATGATCCAAGCACTCCCCAGTCTTCTCAAGGGACACATGGGGATCTGAGGCCACACCACAGAGAAACAGGGATGATAAATTCATTTTTAAGCTGATATTACCTTTAATAGAGTAGCATACACTAAAACAAGCAGGTCTTGTACTTACTCCATGGTGCTGCCTAGATATTAGAGTAAGCATTCAAAACAGAAAAATACCACCTCCCAGCATAGCTCTGGGTCTGCTATCTGCTCTAACATAAGGGAGGTCAACATCCACGTGGCACATCAAGGAATAAAAAGCCTCCAAAAAAAATCCTGTTTTTTTCTGTACTGTTCTGATTGTAGCTCATCAGACATGGTCTAATACTGAATTAACATATTTTGAGACCTGTAAAGAAAAATCAAACATGAGCTAGTAAATAGGTACCTGCAAAACAGTTTAATCCAGAGTGGGAGATAGCAAAATGAAAAGACAGGAAAGAAATCATCTGCATTAAACAACAAATACAAGAAATACAACTCATAAACAATAGTGTAGTGAAAAAATGTAAGTGCCTTTCCTCCATTTGCTATGGTTGTTCTGGAGTTTAATTCACTATCATACAGTAAACCCATATTTTCTGCTGTCTTGGTTCAGGCACCCAATCCAGCTTCAGAGGGAGATACATAACGCAGTCGATAAAATACAAGCAAACCTACATTATATTAGGTTATGTGATAAAATGCTTGCCTTTGTACACAAAGGAGCACAGAGGAACAATGACAGTTGGGAGAACCTGAATAAAACTCTTAAAAAAAAAAACAAACAGGATTATTCCCAAGTCCCTCAGAAGACATACATTTGCTCAGGGTCCAGGGGCAACATCTGTAATGCTGAGTCAAAGGAAAGATTCCCAGAGCACAGACTGATAGGGCTACCACTCAGAGAATAAGATTTATTATGAGATGCCCTATCCAGAGTACTGTGTCTAGGTTTGGGGCCCCCAACACAGGAAGAACGTGGAGCTGTTGGAGAAGGTCCAGAGGAGGGCCATGAAGATGATCAGAGGGCTGGAGCACCTCCTCTACAAAGACAGGCTGAGGGAGCTGGGCTTGTTCAGCATGGAGAAGAGAAGGCTGTGAGGAGACCTCATTGCAGCTTTCCAGTATTTAAAGAGGAAAGGAATAAACTTTTTATTTGGGTAGGTAGTGATAGAAGAAGGGGGAATGGTCTTAAGCTCGAAGACGGAAGGTTTACATTAGATCTCGGGGGAAGTTCTTCACAGAGAGAGCAGTGAAGTGCTGGAACAGGCTGCCCAGAGAAGCTGTGGATGCCCCAACACTGGAGGTGTTCAACACCAGGTTGGGTGTTGGATGGAGCCCTTGGCAGCCTGGTCTAGTACCAGATCTGGAGGTTGGTGGCCCTACCTGTGGCAGGGGGGTTGGAGATTCATGATCCTTTGGGCCTTTTCCAACCCAAGTCATCCTAACATCCCATACAGGAATGAGGATTGTCTAAGCCTTAGTACCATATGCTTAGTGCAGGAGCCAAAGGTTGGGAAAGGGAGAGATCAAGGTAATTTGTAGAAGAACTAGCATGGGAAAATAAAAAGATAAAAATCCTATGCCCAATAATCCCACAGCGCCCCATCTTCTAATTAAATTCCTTTTGTAGCTATTATTCAGCGTGAGAAGCACACTACTCTCTGTACATGTATGCAGCCCTGAATGCCAGCAACTAAAGTCACTGACACAAGCTCACATGCCTGTGATACCAACCACAGCAAGTTAGATCTACACTGTCAGCAACTGCAGCAGGGATGACAGTTCATGAGCTCTCACAAATCCATGATGCTAGAAATAGGAGAAGCAAGGGTACATGTGTCAATATATAAAGTCTAATGAATATCAGGCAAACTAGCTGGAAATAGGGAAAGCAGCTTGGGAGCCAGGTATCAAAGCAATTATTAGCCTGGGCCAAATATCTGTGTGTCTCTATGAGACAGCTGGAGCAGGCTACAAGAGAAACTAGGATATCTAGGCCTGTAGATTCTGTTGTGAAAGTCAACTGAGAGACCTGTCTGCCTGTGTATTTGTCTGCATGACACAATTAGAGATAAGGGGATCCAAGCAGTTACTGAAGGGGTCGTATTTTTTTCCCCACTTGTTGGCTTTCATCCCAATCCGCTAGAGAGGTAAACAGGAAGAGGCCACTGATGTTTTTGTTGGTGTGTACCCTGAGTGAGACTGCTGATCTTTGTGGCCAAATGTGTTCGTGCATTTGAGAACACTTAACTAGGAATACATGCTCAGCCTTGCTGCTGGTTGAATATAGAGGCATGGAGCTATGGCAAACCTGTCTGACTGTACTGAATGACTGTAGTATTTAGTGCAGTCACTAAATAGGACAAAAGAATTCACACTGACAGTGAGAGAAAAGTACTTTCCAATAACCTTTACTTTTAGCCTAAGATTGCAGAAACAGACTAACATACAACAAACAGATGACAGAATGCATAGGAAGAACAGAACGGCACTGGGAAATATGCCCACACAAAACAGTCGTGATCTCTTTCTTCTGCTTGTTCATAATGCAAAAGCCGAAGTGCCCTCCAGAAAGCACAGTGAAACATTGTCAATACAACCAATTATAGGTTGAACAAAGACATAATTAATGAGTTCTGTAGCGTACAATTCAACAAGTAATTTTTAAAAATACCACAGAAAAGAAACTAAAACCAACATCTGCAGTTATGCTAGCCAGGATGAAATGAGTAAACTAAGAAACACAGCCAACAGAGCAGTATCTCAGAAGGTATTCATTCCTGGAGCTAAGTAAAATACCTCACAACACTGACTTCACGCTATCTAGCAGTACATACTGAAGCAGCTGACATTAACTAAACAGACAAATCAAATCATTAGTCTCTTCTGCTGAACAGCATCTTAATATACCTCTCTGGATTTCATTCCTACAGTATGCAACACAGTGCCATTCGATAGCTACAAGGTGAATGCTAATTACCTACAAAGGTGATAGCAGTACTGGAAGAAGAAAACAAACCCAAGTGTTTTGAAAGAATCACAATTCTGTGATTCTGTGAAAGTCTACTGTACCTCTCATTTCTATCAGCATCTAAAGACCAGCGTGATGTTATTGGAAGAGCTATTATAATCCAAGCATCAGATTCATATACCAATATATTTTATGAATTATATGCATTTTGTATTACTTGATTATGTGCACAGCATTGGAAGAAGAAAAATATGAAAAAAACATTCAGGAAAGAGAGGAAGGCAAATTTGTTTTAATGCTTGTAGTTCTGTTTCCTACTATCCAATTAGTTTTGTTGGGGTTTTTTTTTTTTTTTTAATTATTATTTTAACTGGCAATAAATGGGGTGCTTTTTTTCTCAAGTCAAGTCTAATCTGATTTGCCTGTGATGATATCTGGCAAACAATCCATGAGCATTGAGCATGAGCATGGTTTCAGCTGGAAAAAAAAAATAAAATAAAATAAAATTAAAAATAAAAAAAAAAAATCAAAGTTGATTTTAGAGTCCAGCTGGGCACTCGTCACTGGGTGGTGAGCAATTGCTTTTACATCCCTTAATTTTTATACATCTAATTATCATTACTATAGTTTCTTCCCCACACTTCCTTTTCTATTTTATTGAACAGATTTTATATTTTTTTGCCCAGAGAGGTTGTGGATGCCCCGTCCCTAGTGGTGTTCAAGTTGGATGGGGTCCTGGGCAGCCTGGTCTAGTATTAAACGGGGAGGTTGGTGGCCCTGCATGTGGCAGGGGGTCAGAGATTCATGATCCTTGAGGTCCCTTCCAACCCTGGCCATTCTGTGATTCTGTGATGATACCATCTCACAAGTTTACTCTGTTGTTTTTTCGGCTTCCCCCCCGCCTCAATTCTCTCCCCATCCCACTGGGAGACAGGGAGAAGGGAAGAAATGACCATGTGGTGCTTAGCTACCTGCCTGGTTAAACCACAACACTTTCTCATTTCTGTTCTTCCTATCTTCTCCCACTATCCTCATGGAGAAAGCAACTAAGTAAGAGTTTGGCAGATAGCCTAGGCTAACCTGCAACAACTCTCATAGAAAAAAAATCCCCAAATAAAATTTGCAAGCAAAAAAATAAAATTGGCCCTCTGTGTTTTGTTATTGTCATTAAAATCATTGTCTGAGAACTTTACAGGCATTAACTGAAGCACTTGAAAGGATACAGTCACGTACTTGCCACAGGATGCAGTCAAAAACACTGCGATTCTTCTCTCCCTAAAGGGATGTGACTACAGAATCACTCCTAGTATTTCTTCGAAAAACTACAAAACATCTGAGAAGGCAAAGAACGTATTAATCCCTTTCATTGTGAAGAAAGGAGCTTTGTACATGATAGAATTGGAGAAGTGCCAAGGTACAAGTACTCAAATATCAGTGCATGCTGAATGAAGGTGAGTCCGTGAACTTTATCTCAACAGAGAGGAAGAAAAAAAGGCTTCTGATGTTACTGAGTGTGCAGCAGTGATTAATCTATCACTAAGCTGAAAACTGACAGGTTCTGAGAAATACAGGAAGAAGATTCAACACTTGAAATTATTTGTACAGAAGAACCAGAGGAGCTTTCTGGAAATCAAACACACTGTTAACATTTGATGTATAAATTAAAAGGTGAATTAATTCAGCACGATGACACTACTGATATACACTGCAGATTTATTTGAGATAAGAGCACAGTACTTTGAGTAGGAAAGAAAGGAATAAATTCTTTCTAAACTATCTAAACAGTCAGGACATAACACGTGGAAAATTTTAACCTGGGATACTAGAGCTGCTGAAAAAATTTCTCATGAGCCACACAAACCACTTGACAGAGTTTCTTGAAGAAAGTTATTAGTTAAGCATTTATGAACAACAAGCTTCAATAATTACGTACCCCTGGTGCCCTTCAGAAAAATCAGCATGATCATAGAATCATAGAATCATAGAATCATAGAATCACTAAGGTTGGAAAAGACCTAAAAGATCACCCAGTCCAACCGTTCACCTATTCCCAATAGCTCTTACTAAACCATGTCCCTCAACGCAACATCCAGTCTTTCCTTGAACACCCCCAGGGTCGGTGATTCCACCACCTCCCTGGGCAGTCCATTCCAGTGCCTGACCACCCTTTCTGAAAAGTAATACTTCCTCATGTCCAGCCTGAATTTCCCCTGGCGTAGCTTGAAGCCATTCCCTCTGGTCCTATCACTAATGACACGAGAGAAGAGGCCGACCCCCAGCTCACTACAGCCTCCCTTCAGGAAGTTATAGAGAACAATGAGGTCTCCCCTGAGCCTCCTCTTCTCCAGGCTGAACATTCCCAGCTCCTTCAGCCTCTCCTCATATGGCCTGTGTTCCAGACCCCTCACCAGCTTCGTTGCCCTTCTTTGAACACGTTCCAGGGCCTCAATATCTTTCTTGCAGTGAGGGGCCCAAAACTGGACACAGTACTCGAGGTGCGGCCTGACGAGTGCTGAATATAGGGGAACAATCACCTCTCTGCTCCTGCTTGCAACACTGTTTCTGATGCAAGCCAGGATGCCATTGGCCTTCTTGGCCACCTGGGCACACTGTCGGCTCATGTTCAGCCGAGCATCAATCAATACCCCCAGGTCCATTTCCTCTACGCAGTCCTCCAGCCACACCGCCCCAAGCCTGTAGCGTCGCCTGGGGTTGTTGTGGCCGAAGTGCAGGACCCGGCATTTGGCCTTGTTGAAACTCATCCCATTGGCTCCAGCCCAGCTCTCCAGCCTGTCCAGATCCCTCTGTAGGGCGTCGCTACCCCCAGGCAGATCCACGCTTCCAGCCAATTTGGTGTCATCTGCGAATTTACTGAGGGTGCACTCGATGCCCTCATCGAGGTCATCTATAAAGATATTGAAGAGGACAGGCCCCAGCACCGGCCCCTGTGGAACACCACTCACGACCGGTCGCCAGCTGGATTTGACTCCATTCACCACCACTCTCTGCGCCCGGCCCATTGATACACATGGATCAACTGGTAAGAGCTACCTTAACACACACTAATTATGGACTGCGTTCACACACTTTCTGTACATTTTAACAAGTTTATTGCTATGCATTAATTTTGCCCCAAAACATTGAGTTGGGATTACATGACCTATTAAGATGCCAAACCTGTCCTAACATTCACATCAGAGAATTCTGAGAGACAATTCTTCATATGCAGAAGAATGAATTATGACTTCTGCCTTTGTAAAGCCTGCAAAGATCATCCAGTCTCACCTTTTCAAACCATCCCTCAGTAAGAAGTGGAGCAGATGTTCATAGAAGGCACCTTCTTACTTCAAAACTTGGCTCTGGTACTTGCAGAAAAGGCTAAATAAGGTTTTGCTACCCTTCCAGCTAAGACAAGAACAGAAGCATTGACCATGTCCCAACAATACCAGTCTGGACAATGGTTGTTTTCAATTTGCTTTGTGGGCAAAGATTGCTCCATTTTCAGGTAATATATCATACTACCCAATTGTTGGAGGCCTTTTTTTTTGCACTGCTAACTTTTACAGCATCACCAACTTGAACTAAAGATATAACTCAGCCACAGAATGTATCAGAGATGCTATTAAATGCATCAAATACAGACATAATATCAAATTGTTATGAAACTAATTAAGCGTCTAATTCTTTAGGTCTATTTAAGTGATTAATTCTTTAGGTCACACTCAGACCATTTCCTGTCAAACACCTGCAGAGGATCAAGTTATTCTTCACAGTTTTACCATAATATTTTGCTTTTATTTCTTTCAGAGACACTTCGTGATTTATTTTGTTTTTAATTCAATGATTCAATTTCAGTTTGAGGTGGACCAGCCCTTATACATTAAACTAGAAAAAATTTGATACCATTATTCCTCATGCTTCATTTCTGAATTCACTGCTAAGCATTTTTTGCTGACATTGTTGTTTCTGCACAACTTTTTTGCCCGGGCTCTCACTCTATTCTCCCTGAAGTCATTCAGTTGGAATCTCTATCACTTTGGTAAATCATTATGCTGTCCATAAGGAAGAAATATGAACAGCTAGACAGTAAGAAAAAAGTACACTGCATTTGAATATTGCTGTGATTGGGTTTAAACACAAGCAAGGATTCATACGAATCAGCATAATTGGGTTTTGGTGTTGTTGGCAGGTTTTTGGGTTTTTTTTTAACCTCTTTTTGGTCAACTTCATTGACTGAGACATTTTGCCTTCCCAGTTTCCTAGTAAAAGATATTACAACAAAAGAACAGCAAGAGCTTCCCACAAGTACTAGATGAAAGTGTATTTTGCTCTGACACAAACTACACTGATACAACCAAATAATTTAAAGCTTTAAATAGAAGTTGCTGCCCATTCTAGATGAGCTTCTCATGATAAGCAATATTACATTTTGCCAGAAGATTAACTCCTCACAACTAGACAAAAGCTTTTTTTCCCCAAAGTATTTCAAATTCTTTCAAATACAAAACCATCCTTAGGGCAGACATAAGTTATGATATCACAATTACAGAAGAATATCCATTTAATTTCAGGTAGGAGTTAACACTAGTTAAGTATGTCTTGCAGGCAAGATGACACGACATCACACACACATAAATGCATTAAAAACAGCTATATGAAAAAAATGTATTTAAATATATACCCACCCATACAAGTACATGCACACAATTTTATTTCATTTTTTTAACTAGTGCACCCAGTGGGGATGTAAAGGTAGTATGATTTTTATTTTTTTTTTAATGCAGGTTCAAAGCCTGCTTTTATGCTACTCATAGTGGCAGTTAGTGCTTACTGTATAAAGTGATAAAACAGAATACAGAACTAGAAGTCATCCCTCTGTTGTAGAAACTCTCCAGTATTCATGGAAATACTGATTTTTTCCCTTCTGCTCAACTCAACTACCCTGGAAACAAGATCTGAAGTAATGATTTAAAGAAAATCTATGCAGTGGCCAAGTTCAACAAAGAAGCTGGTTATTATCAGAATATCACCCAAGTCACATCTGACCTTCTGGAGCTGGTTTACTCGCATTTGTTTTTTCTGGATCCTTCACTTTGGATTTACTTGTTTCTTTTCTTCTCTCTATGTCTTTAACTAGAAAAATAAAGGGAAAAATAAATCAATCAAATCAGAAACAGAGCAATGGAAGCACGTTGTTTTCCTCTTTCAAGTAGAAACATTTCACACAATATCTTGCAATATACTTAGGTAATAAGTGACTGTTGCTCTTACTCTCTTTGGGTTTATTACTTCATGATTCTGCCCCCCTCACTCCCTTCTAGAGACATTAAAGTTCTCAAAAGTGATTCTTCTCATTCAAGAGAGTCCAAATACAGTGACATCAGCATCTAAGCCTATAATAAGAGTCAGCACTGGAAATATAACTGCAGAAGTTGGCAAAGCTAGTTGGGCAAACTCCAGTACTGCAAAGTTCTACCGCAGGTCATCCAGCACAAGATCACATAAGCCAGCTATTACATTATCTTCTTTGCAAAAATCAGCTTAAATCCCATGCCCAAATCTGTGTTCAGGGCACCAAGTATTCCCACAACAGCAGAGTTTTTCCAAAGCTTACACTTCAATAGTTTCCTGGCTTTCAAGAGCATAGGATACATCACCCTCTAGGTCTTAGATTTCTCAAAAAAGCCTAGCAGAATCTAGCTTGATTAGCTAATCTTTATATTTTATTAATAGCCATTATCTCCCTACTTCAATGTAGTTTGAAAGATTTTGCAAAAAATCACTACAAAAGTAATATATTATGGAAAAGAATAATATATATATATATATGTATACATGTATCTATATCAGAGGAATAAATTACATAATTTCCTTTGAATGTTAACTGGTGTCAAAATCCCTGCAATCTACAATGGCCAGGAACATCTCGGGAAAAAAGAAAAAAAGGTGTGTCATAGAAAGCAAAATTTTACCCCAGTTAAAAACCTTAGTTTATGTAGACCTGGATTATGACCAACATTCATTCAAGTAGGCACCAAATCTTAGCCTGGATCAGAGTCACTCTGTGCTACGTCCTTCCCAAAACATTGTGAGACTGTGAAAGACTACCTGTTATCTCTTGAAACACACAATATAAAAAGGACAACACAGGCATTCTGTTTTACAGAAGCAAAACCAAAGCCAAATGGATTACACTGATTTAAACCAACTGCATGTGGAGTATCTGAAACAGCATTCTTTCAAGCCTCAATCCAAAATATAATCACAAGACCATCTTAAGCTCTTATGAAGACAATAAGCCATTGTAAAATCTCTCAATAAGAAAATCCTCCCCAGAACTCACAACATCCTCACTCCAGGTACAGAACTAAGGATACTGGCCAAAAATTAACTTTTTTTTTTTTATTAACTCCACTCTAATTGAAATAAAAGAGGTAAAATAGCCTCTAGAGAAATAGAGAAACACTAAACAAAAAAGACGCTGCTGCTAAGCAAGTAAGAGTGTTCCTTTAAATAATGACTAGGAGCAAACACCACTAAGGAGGTGCAGATGACCCTTCTAATCCTAATGCTGCAGAGGAGCGAGTCCGTAGAGAAATGGAACAAGTCTTAAAATTCTCCCAGGAGATAAGTCAGTCACATTGTGACAGATTTTTGGTTTGGGGAAAGCCCTTTCATCAAAGTAACAACAATCTGAATGCATAAGAAAGTTATACAAAAAGACATCAGTTTTTTTTACTTGTTCACACAGGCAATGAACTAACCAACTACACTTTTACAGATGCATCTTAAAAAGAAGAAATCTCCCAGTGATCTTGTATAATAATTTATAAGCAACAACAACAACAACAACAAAAAGCATATCTAACTATGAAAAAGGAATACTCTTAACAATAAAATTTTATTGTAGCATCAAGAGAAACTCTTTGAACATCAAACAATTCCAGTGCATAAGATACACACTTCCAGTGCACTAAAATCCAGGATATTCTCAAAGTTTTGAATTTGTTTGACCTCTTCTTATCTTTAGAGTCAGCAACCACTTGTCAGAGAAGGGGAAAAACATGGAATACGGGATAAGAGGAAGGAAGTTTTTGTATATCCATCATTCCTGGTTTTATTTAGATAAGGCATCATTCATATGGCCAAACGCAATTCCCATCTTGTTAAGTTTTACATGTTTTCATTGGCAGCAGAGGAGGAGTATACTAAACAGAACTTAATTCCCACATTGTTAAATCAAGCTGCCAGCTCTGCATTTCCTGAGGAACAGAGCTAGTTTAAAATAGAACCATACCTATATTATAGAAGCTGTTATAGCTTTCTGTGGGTTTAATGCTGAAGTAATCTGTGGTTTTGTGGGTTTCCTAAGTGGGATGGGATTATTTAAAATAATAAATACACAGTAGCTGTGATAAAAAGCTAAAAAACTCTTACACACAGCACATCAAGCAGTCAGCACATATTGTCTCATGTTCATTCTAAGAGTAAAGTGATTGAGCATTCAGAACAAGCAGCATCCCCCACAAACTGTTATAAAGATACTTAGCATCAAGGGAATTAATTCAGCATGATTTCAACTATACCTCCAAACTAACACATTTTTCTCTTCATTGACCAAACTGACAGTGCTACTTAAGATGCAAATGAAGAACAAATCAGGGTTTTGTTTGAATCTCTTATAATGCTACATTTTCACTTTATTAGAAATATTAACAACATGAATAAGTCAGATAAGAGCCTTCAGCAACTTTCTGTTATATCAGATTACCATACTTCCCTTCTCGTTTCTACTCACTGAAAATTTTCTTCCAAAAGACACTGGCTAATTTCATAAAGGAATGGCAAAGATAGGCATTCCAAACCAAAAGAAACAAAGCCCAAAGCAAGAAACTCCTGAGCAATTGCCTTAATTCAGGCCTCCAACTGTAGCTGTATCAGATAAAGTCTGTGGATCCAAACAGCCTTCTACCAACTGAAGAAACTGTATTTCCCTTATTGCTTTCAATATCAGTTTGTTACAGCTTCATAAATTATGCTGAATGGTTGATCAACTCTGCATGTCAGATATAAAAGATACATACTTCTGAACTGGCCTTGGGCTGGCTTACTCTCCTTGTCATCACTGAAGGCAATGATCTGAAGGGCATAGTTTTGGTCTGGAATTAGACCCTGAATAATTGCTTTGGTTGCAGTGTTTTGAAGAATTAGTTGATTGGTTTTTCCACCTGTAACAGAAAAGATCAAAAATAAGCAAAGATGTAATTACTTTTTTGTAGAAAGGTAAAATGCAATGAGTTAAAACCGCCTCAAACTCTCCTAAGATGCAAGTGTACTTTATTGTCCACTTTTGGAACTATCCGGAGTAGACTAGGTCAGACAACATCACCAAAAAGCAAGAAGTCAAACACCCTGATCAGAAAGAAACCAAGTTTTTAGATACAAACAATCCAATCAGCCCTTGCATCTGTATCTAGGTCTCACAGAATAGCCAACATATTGCTTTTAATAGTTGTGCCAGATGAGTATTGGGCAATGAGACACTTTATTAAAAGTGAAAAATCAAATAATCAGCTCAGAAAGCAGGGAAGTACTTTTTGCAACCAAAATTACAGACTAAAGATTAATGATATGAAATCACAGAATTATGTAAGCTGAAAGGAACCTCTGAGGTTTCTCAGAGTAAAAAAAAAGGTTGATGTTGGAATGGACTTCCAGGCTTCATTTTGTACAACTCAAGAAGGGCATCCTGCAGCCACTTGCCCAAGACCACATCCACACTGCTTTCTAATACCTCCACAGAAGGAAGCTCCACAGCTTCCCTGGGCCACCTGTGACAGTGTTTGGTCACCCCCACAGTAAAGAAGTGCTTCCTCATGTTCCTGATGCAGTAACTCCTGCACTGCAGTTCATGCATATTGTTTCTTGCCCTGGCACTGGGCACCATTAACCCAGTTCCTTTTTCTTTCCATTCTCCCTTCAGAGGTTTCTGCAAATTTGAATTTGCATTTGTTTCATAAGATTTTCATAAATTTCTTTTATGAAACTTGGTAAGGTTTCTGTCAGCCCAGAAAGACAGTCAGACAGTTCTCAGCTGTCCAGATCCCTTTGAACAGCAACCCTAACTTCTAGCCTGTCAATAATTTCCTCCAAACTGATACCAAACTTGCTAAGAAGATGATCTCAACCATCATCCAAGAGAAGTATTATGTGATATCATTAAGGAACACGCTGTCTGATGACGAGGCTCATAAAGCATAATAAAACAAAAAATAACTAATACAAAAATGCACACAACAGCATAGCTGTTTCACACACTTCCATTTTGCCCCTTTCTCAGGAGACTTTATATAAGAAAAGGTATATACGTACGTATTTTAGCTAAATGTGAATATAGATAGAAGTAGTACCTCTATAAGATAGCCTTATACAGCCACTTCATCTTCTGTTTTTAAAAATGCTTTTGAATGAAAGAATGATTTTATGCTCATGTTTGTTCTAAAATCTTGCTCTGAGAAGTTCACCATGGGAAAAGGCCCACGGAGATCCATCTCAAAGCTCTGACTGAAATAGCATTCCTGCGCTCTCCCTCAAGCACTTCCTATAGTCTTCCTTACACCACACTGGAAGAAAGGTAAAGACAGATGAGCAGTGACAATCTCAAGGACTACACATGAAGTAGAACTACCATCAGTTCCCATATTCTGTGCCTAGGACTACCCAGTGCTTCAATAAATTTCACCCTTCTGTTGCATGGCCAATACTCTTACCCACAGTTTGCTCACAATTCCTTATTCCTAAAAACTGACATTAGCCTCAGGAAAGCTGCCTAACCTTAGGTCCAGATGCCAACAGTAATTTCACCTTACAAGAGAATATACAGATTTTCATTTTACCTGAACTTGGAGTGACAAGCAGCTTATATCCACTGAATTGCCCTTTGGGGGCTTTCCAAGAGATCTGTACACTGTCAGGATTGACTACATTATACCTTAGCCTTGTTGGTGGGGACACTGCAAGTGGGGAAAGAAAACAACATTTAAATTCAAATAAAGGAAATAATCAATTTTAAACATTAAAACAAACATGTAGGAGGACGACACAAAATTTTAACACAGGATGCAAGTTATTCCAAATGTCACGTATCAGTTTATTAGTTTGTAAAACGACGTCCCCAGGTGCACTACTTCCCTCAGACATACCTTTTATTTAACTGTTTACAAAAACAAGCTAACAACTTAGCAGAAGACAGGAAAACAAACAGTGTTAGATGTTAAGACTCTACTTTAGCAGGCAAAGCTGGTAATACAAATGCTCTTTGTTAATACAACGGAATTCAAATTGCTCTCCCTGCTTATGCTGACAGTGTGTGTTACATAGACAGCCTCTTTCACTTCACATCATTGTGGGTTTTGCCCCACATCTGAAGTCACTCAGGGCCAAATTTTCAAAGCCTTGTGAAGGTACTGTAACCAAGAGGAAAGACAGGGATGCACAAGGCAGAAGGAGCATCAGCTGCCCAATTTACACACTTAGCCACAGGGACAAACATTTGCCCAGTTGCAAACACTGCTTTGGTCTCATCACCAGAAGACATGCACAGGATAGTAAAGATTTAGGTAGGGGGTAATTTGGAAATGGTAAACAAAATCTGGCCTTCCTTTATCTTGTGCCATCACATGGGTTTCAATCAGAAGGAGCAGGTGAAATGAAAAAGAGCACGAAAGACATGACATTTCAGTGAAGTAACACACAGAGGAACAAACAGAAAATCCAACCTAGACTGTTAAGCAATATCAGCAGTACAGTGCACATGCACATTAACTGGCCCCTCGCAGCGAGCATCCTTCTACTTTGGCAAGCACCATTGTTAGACAATACCCTACAGAGTATTTCTCTTCTACTCCAGGGAGTCACATCCCCCTTTCACAGCAGACAACTAATGCACAGTTGCTAGTGGTGCAGCCTGTGATATTCACGGCTGCCAATAAGGGAGAATCTTTATACATTTGAATAGGTTTGGGCTCATACAGAACTAACCGATCTAAAATGAAAGGGGAAGCCATCTGGAGGCTGAGCAATAAGAAGAGTTAGAAAAGCTTAAGTCCTCCACAGACATTACCCCTCCTTTTCCTACTACCTCCACAGCCCACAGAACATTTTCCTTTACTTTTCAGTCTCTTTAAGCATGCCTCTTGTCACTACCATCCTTAGTAGATTTCTGTTGGCACATCTAAAACAGAAGGAAAATTATCTGCAAGAGTTGGGAGAGGTGCCAGTTTCTTTGCCCTAGAGCCTAATAGAGCTCTCGACTGACCGGGCCCACGGCCATGTTTTTTTGGTCCACTACACATAATATGCCAATAGTTCTTACAGTATTTTTGAGATTTAAGGACTACAGCATATGGAGCATCTGAGTCTACAAGGCAGAACGTGCTATCCAGGAGTCTCTGGCCTCTCCATTTAACCTGCTGCAGTCAATGCAAGTCTGGCAACAGCAGCAGCCAAAGACCTGTCCTCAATTGATTACTTTTTCCTACTCATTTCTTTTTCCAAGATCATGCAGAAGAAAGGAGAAGGAAAGAGGAAAGCTGTAGTGTTTTTGACATCTGAGGTGGCGGATTTTTAAATGTCATCTAACAAAAAATATTTTGTGTCCTAGAAGTCTGGAGCTTTAGCACAAGATATTTATTCCTTGTATCCAGCCCACCAATTCGTAAGGGACAGCTTTGTTCTATTCCTCTTTGCTTTGAGGGATTTCAAAACAGAACACAGAAAAAGTGAGTACATAACATCAAGAGCAGCTTAGTAACACCTCAGTACTCCCAAAGATTTGAAAGAACAAGCTCAAGAGAGAGGCAAGAGGACAGAAGCAGCAGGTAGCACATCAATTCCACATATGCAAAATTGTTCTGATTTGCAGCATCAGGCACACACCCAAACAGTGCATTCCCTTATTTGCTGGGCACAATCTTGTCAGACTGGCCTTCAAACTGCCTGCCACCTCCCAGGGGTTTAGAAGAAAGACTGCAAGTAGGAGCACGTGCGAGAATCATTGTGAATGCAGTATCAGTTCTTTGAAAATTTGGCCCCAGTACTGCAAAAATATTTTGGTGGGCAGGCTTCTGCAAGAACATTCAGCATGCTATAATTGTAGTACAATGACAGAGACTATGGCAAAAAGTTTTGAAAGCCAAGCAGACTGCAGTTATGGATTACAGCTTTTAATTCATTCTCAAGATTCATTCCATCTTCTGAACTATACATAAGTCATACTGAATTGGTGCTGAATGAACAAGAGTAACAAACCATACCTAGAAATTTGGAAAATATGCAATTTCTTTCATATTTATTTTGTCTGAGAAAAGAATCAAATAAACTTCTTACACTTGCATACTGTCTGCATTTGTTTCACTAGGATTACGTGGTAAATTTGTATGGGGTTTACGAGGCAGAGTTGAGAGCAATCATAACCAAAAAAAACACATACTGACAAAGAAAACCAAACCTCTCATCTTTGGATTTCAGGTTTTTATCTTTATTTTTTCCTCTGCCATCTTCCTCCTTCCCCTGTCATTCCATTCTGCTTTCAACTTAAGCGATGAAAGCACTTTCTAACAAAGAAGCATAGTCCTGGCCTAATTGCTATTAGCCATCACCAAACCCAGTATATTTTGGGAGCCCCTAAAAACCAATCACAGATCTTACAAGGAAAGAAGGACACAATCACCAGAGGCTTTTCTGTTTACTACAGAGTTATAATGTGAAAGACTAGAAAAGTTGTGCCACAATAGTCTTTACATAACTAGTCAATTTCCAGTGGGTATTTTTTATATCAAAGGTGGCACTGCAGAGGAATAGATATTCCCATACAGCAATGAACCATAAGGAAAAAAAAGAATTTTTCACCAAACTGAAACAAATTCAGCTGTGTCGTAGCTGTGCAAAGACTAATGTTCTGGCACAGAGAAGTACATACAGCTAAGGAAGTTAAAAATCTAACACTGGAACAGACAACGAAATATTGATGGGAATTACTACACATTCACCAACCTGAAGAGGATATCTTTATTTCTTTGGACCTTTATTGTCTGTGGAACAAAATCTCACTTCTTGCAGAGAGGGGAAAAAAAATTAATCCAAGCTGAGTCAGTTAACTGATAAAAATCAGTAGCTAGAGCTTGTTAAGAGGCTTTACAGGAATGCAAAAGTGAATGGCCGTCAGCAACATTAGAGCAGTCACCCAAGAGAAAACTAAAGACAAGTTCAAGGCTTCGGTTTATGGAACCAGATAGATTAGTGCTTCAAATGCATTATTCTTATGGACAAGTCAGGAAAGAGAGTTCTGAACTATTCAGCAATTTAATGGAAATGAAAAATACCATGAACTGCATATCTGCAGCTGTCTCAGGGACATTCAATACTCTAAAACTGGATGTTAACTATACCTTGCAGCTTCCAATGTATTTTCATCTGAAGAACTGAACTGAACAAGTTAATATGCATTGCATTTACATTAGTAACACATGGAAATTATTGCAAAGCAGACAAGTTTCCATCTTTAAATAAAGAAGGAAAATACCTAAAGAAAGTTACTTTATGAATAAATGGAAAATTCTGAAGTTTTCTCTTGCCTGTAACTTTTTTTTCCACTGTGTACTATATAAAAAATTAAGTACATGAAAAATGGAATTTTTGTGGCTGTTGTTCATCTGACATTATGCTGAAGAAAGAAATGGCAGTGATGAAAGAACAACCGTTGTTGAAGAAAACTGAATATGATAGTATATATGGCATTCAAACAATAAATGAGAAAACCATGTAGCTCAGTATAGATAACTCCTCAGCTGAAGGAATAAGTTGCAGCTTCAGGTATGTTCACTTGCGAGTCCCAAACATTTTGTCCTTTCCAAGAAGTCACCAAGTTACACATCTTTGACAGAGCATCTTTGCCAAAGGAAGGAAACACAAGCTGGGACTAATACCAGTTCTTCCTATATCTTGGCAGAGTGTGCAGTTTCTTAAATCAGACAAGCATAAAGTATGTGATGCATTAAATTGTAAATAGTTGGCCAGAGCTATTGTAAGGAGTGGCAAACTTAAGAAAAGGTATTTGAGAAACATCTTACTAACTTCACAGTAAGAGACATTTTTATTCCGTGAAAATGGATTAGAGATTTCATATCACCTCATTCAACACCACCACAGTCATTCTGGGCCAAAGCAATACTCCACTTAGCTTAGTATGTAACTGCTGAGAGCATTCAGTAGTTGATGCTTGCTGAAAGAATATAAGAACAAGGGAAGTACTGTTCTTTACTCAGCAAGTACATCAACTCTGGCTTCTGCTGGTGTGGTGACTGCGGAAAAAAAACCTCTCTGACCATCATCTCATTGGACTGATTAAACCAAAGCTTGGAAAGAAAGCAGGGGGAAGAACATGGCTTCTCAAGTTCAAGGAATTACATACAACTGTATGGAGATGAACTTCAGACCTGTTTTACAAATCTTCACCATATGTATCAGGACTGAAATTCAGAGACAGGAGAATACTGACCATATGCTTTGTTTTACTGGCTCATCAACTCAAAAACATTCTGGGCCATATTTCCGACCAGACCTGTTGCACTGAGCATTGGGAAAGCATATTTCTTCATTCAGTTCACATCACCACTTTAATATTACTGCTAACACGTGTCCCTAAGTTCTGGGAGAAGCTTGTAAAACACTCGCAGATGCCCAAATATGTACGTCAGTATGCTTCTCCAGTGCCCGAGTGCCACGCAGACCGGACAGCACAGCTATGTGCTTTAATCAGAAGTCAGAAAGCTTCAGGTTGCCACCAGTTGGAGTGTGTTCATGAATAATGCATTACACAGTAGCCCTAGAAGAGCCCCAGGATCAAATTCTGCTCCCACTTATGCCTCAGCAGACTCAATCAAAGCGATTACATAATTTTGAGAGAAAGTAATTTCTTAAGAAATCATAGAAACCGATTGGTATTGTTCCTCCCTCCTTCCTCATGCAATATAAGTTCCCATAGAAATCAAACCACTACCCATCTGACCTAACAAATACGTAAGACTAAAACTCTCAGCAGCATTTTTTTAGTATTCATAAAGGAGATTTAAGAAAAACCTGCAGTATCAGTGCTGTGTGATACTGTGTGTGTTACTTCAGTTATTGTTCCAACAAAGACAAAAAGTAAATTCTATGAGTTTAACATCAGTGCCAGTCCTTCAAGCTTTCTTGATCACATAGAGGGCAGTCACAGCAATTTCAGACAAGTAGTTTCAAAATGAGTTATATGGAACACTTTCTTTCTTTACTCCTATTTACAAGAGACACCCAAGCCTGCAAACAGAATGGTTTATGATATTTCAGATACACAATTCAAGAAGTACACACAAATGCACAGATCTTCTCTTCCCAAGATCAACAGCAAAACTCCTGTTTTGTTTCAGTAATATTAGATCAGCATCCCAACAGAAGAGAGCAACACTTGCATTTGGAACAAAGAAGTCTATTTCTGCACATCAGAGTTATCTAGTAAAAAGCTCCATCTTTTTATTTATCGCTTACCTGGGCCCTGGGCGTCACTGACAGAGTAAGCTGCAACAGCTAAAAAAGCCAAGAGGAAGCAGCTCTGTACCTCATTCCAACACAGCATCATTTCCCACTTGATGTATACAGTATCAGCGGGTCTGAGAACACAGAAGAGAAATACTTAATGAACCTGTAAATCTAAGGTATGCACTTCAATGGAAAGTGTAGGCAAAAACTGATTCCATTAAACAAAAAAACGCAGTACAGCTAGGAGTCTGTTATGGATATCAGTGAAGCAAAGATTACATCCTGAGAACAGCTACTAACCAAATTGTTTTGTTTAAGACAGAGGAGTACATTTTGAGTGCCGGACAGTCCTAAAAATTGGTCCCACGCAAAGAGAAAATATTCTCTGCAAGGCTTGTTAGTATTGGAAGTAGTGCTCGCTATGTATGCATAACAAGGCAAAATGGGCATCTTTACACAATGAAGTGTTGCAAGCCCCTTAACAAGATACCTATGGTAGAGAATTCTCAATCTCTAGATTAAGCAGCACTTAAAAAGACTACCATAAAATACTAAAAGTGTATATAATATCCCCAGTGACGTAATTTACTGGTCAGTTCAACCAAGCAATTTTATACATCAGCTGTAAAAAAAGCAGAATTTTGTTCTGATGAAGCAAGTTCTCTTTTCATTGTGACTAGAGCCTACCCTGTTTATCCTACTTTATCTTATTCAGCACTCTCTGTTGTACTATCTAGCACTTGCAGGGACTAAAGCAGACACTATCCAGAAGGCATGCAGGGTATCAGCTGAGTAAGTACTAACTCTATCTGTAGGCAATGCCGTGGTCAAAATTATTTACTCTAACTCAATCCATTACAAACATCAACTTTCGATACTTTCCAGCTGAATTACTCAACATATAAAGATGTACCTCTGAAGATTCATGAACACTTAAAAACATATATTATGAACATTTATCTACCATTCAAGTAGTTTTAGTCAAGTTTTTTAAAAATTTTTGCTGCCCTCTCCTGTTAGTATTTTACTGGAAAATTAAACTAAGCTTAGTAACATAATCCTGCTGCTGTCAAAGACTCAGCATTTGAAAGTTTACTTTGGTAAACTTTGGTTTACAAGTTTTTGTTTTGCAAGTCTCTCCATTTTACTTCCCACGTCACTTTCTCTAATATCCTCAAAATACCATCATTTAATTTACCTTCCCTATTTTCAGTGTCTTCTAAGGAAGGCATAGTACAAGTTGTCCAACCACTACCTAAGAATGCAAGAGGCAGACTGATGTACCTCAGCCAACAGATGACAGACACGTATGTCCTTCTCTCTCCAAACATTTACAATTCACATTAGTTATCCATGCACTTGGTAGGTCTAATGTCACAAATGTCAGTCACGGACATTCAGTATAGCACCTAGAAATATACAGGCTGCTTGATTATCCGAAGTTCTAACCCCAAAGGAGTTTAACTAAGTTTTAGCCAAATTACCAACAAGATCCACACTACTCAGATCCATGTTTTGAATCTCACACCAAATAGCAGAGGTTGGAAAAGACCACTAGGATCATCTAGTGCAACCATCCACTCATCACCACCACACCCAATAGTGTCCCTCATTGCCACAACCCCCCCAAAGGGACACGACTCCACCACCACCTCAAGAAGCCAAGCAAGGTGCCCATGTTTCCTATACACAAATCCAAGGACTGGAGCGAGATGAGTCAGCAGTCAGCTTATTGACAGGCAATAAGAAAAAGGAAGAGAAAATCTGCATGCCTTGTGCAACTGAATACTGAGGCTTCTCCTCACCTTAGAAATACATTTAACACATAAATGTTGACTCTTCAAAGGACAGCTTGCAGCTAGTTCTTTGGTGCAGCCACCACTACACATGGATTTCTTCCCATGTAATAACCCAGATATTGAAATATTCACACACAGTTGTGGTTCAGTTCCTCATTTGCTAGATTTGATATTAAACCTCCTCTCAAATAACAGCTATAAGTACTGACTGACTTGTAATCCTCCCTCCTGCACTTTCTAGGAGAAAAGCCATTGCATAGAGGAGGTAAGATTTACCGACACAAGTACAACTGGTGCTGGAGAAAACACAACCAAGGCACGAGTTGACTTCTGTACTGGAGGAGGAGTGGCCCACAATGGCAGACACCAGTATGCAGCCACCTCGTGGCTGACATCACCTGGGAACGAGAAGAAACAGCCTCCAGCTTTTTATACATTTTGTTAACTATTCGGTAACAGAATTATCTGACTGAATAGCACTGGCAGCAGAGACCAAACTCCAGCCCCCATGCCAAGCCAAGATCCCTGCCCCGAGCACTGCTGCTCCCACGCTCCGTGCTGAGGGCTGCCCGGGCCGTACTCGCCTCGCAACGGGGCACCCTCCTCAGTGGTACGTGGTGGCTTTGAGGCCTCTCAGTCCGGGAGAAACCCGATGTACGTCCACGTGCCGTAGGCAAGACCTGCCAGAGGAGTGCCGTGTTTCCGGCTGCTACTTAAGTACGGCCAAGGAACAGGGACCGAGCCACCAGGGTTACATCGCGGTAGCTTCTCACAGAGCAGCCCGACCCAGCACCCAGCCGCGGCCTGGGAACGGCAACAGACTCCGTGGGTCGACGTCCCGAAGGCGAACGGAGCAGCGTGACCCGCTCCAGCGCTCCGCCGCGCTAAGGGAGCCGCAGCCCCGCCGCCATGGCGGCCGCCCCCGCTCGAGCAGGGCGGGAAGGCGGCGGGGGGCTCGGCAGGGCGCCACAACCTGGCTCCAGCAGCCCCAAGGGCGGCTACGTCCCGCTCGCCTCCCGCAGCCCTCGCGGCACGGCTCGACGCCATCCACCTGCAGCCCCACCCTCGCCGCCTCTCGACTCTCTTCGGGGCTCTCCGCTATCGGCTCCTGCGAGCACCCCGTCTGGAAGCGCCTTCCAACTCGCACTACAGCGGGGCAGTGCGTTCCCTCCACCGAGCTGAGGCTCGGGATCCCGTCGGAGCCAGCGGGAATCCCCTCCGCGCGTGCCCGGGCAGCGCGCTCACACCCACGGCAGCCGCTGGGGAAGCGATGCGCCCGGGCGCGCTCCGCAGCAGCCGCGGGAAGGAGGGAGGCTGCTCCGGGCGGGGGGAGAAATCTCTGTCCCCTCTTCGCCCCGTCCGTCGCAGGTGCCCGCACAGCGCTCCCGTTCGCAGCCCGCCCCTGCCCGCCTCACCCCGGCCCCCGAGGCACAGACGCGGAGTTCGCACCGACCTGGGCGGGCAGCAGCGGGTGAGTCGGGGCCGGGGGTGCTGCCGCTCGCTCCCCTCCCTCCGACTGCTCTTCCCCTCACAGCGCCGCGTCCGATAAGTCGAGAGGGACGGGAGAGGAGGCGGGCAGTTATAGAGCAGAAGGTGGAAAGAAGGGGGGAAAGAGGCGCGCGGAGCCTGGAGGCCAGCGCCCGCCCCCGCTCCGGTCCCGGCGGTCCTCAGGTGCGCAGGTGCTGGGCCGCTCCTCTCAGCTCTTCTCAGCTCCTTCCCCTCTTTCCTGAGTCGCTCGTTCACTCCATTGTGAATGATTTAAAATGATTTAAAAGGTGCCTGCTTCACGGTGCTATGAGGAATGTATTTCCCCAGTTCTGCTCGTTGTGATGTGCCGATCAGTGATTCATCAGGGAAATATTTATATAAAAGTGTTCCAGTGCTTGTCTGGCTTCGTTATAAACCTTGATTAAAAGCGGCATAGTACATAAGCACGTTTTTACTCTCTATATAGACACAGTGAAGGGAAAGTGGAATTGCAGAACCTGCATTCGTGCAAAACTGGCTTACCTACAGTACGCCCTGCTGAGTTTACAACTGAGGTACTACTTATGGGGTCTTTAAGTCCCAAGAATGTAAGAGGTAAGGGGAAATATTCATTTCAATTTGCCTTGTCTTCCTTGTGAAGTTACAAATGGAATTGTGGAAGAATTGCAGTTAAGAACTGAGAGGAAAGGGATGTGCACTCTTTGTGAACGCAGCAAAGCAGGACTGCTGCTACTGGGCTGGGCTCCCAGTCTTGCAGTCCTCATCGTAAGTCACTGTGTGCAGTTATCTCCCTGCTGAAGCTGCAGAAATGTTTAAGCTTTAGAGGCACTCTCCTGAGTCCGGCTGGTTCCAAGAGCAAAGGTTAAGGAGCATTCCTAGATCTACCCAGCACATCCTGTTCTCTGCAGGCATTCTGTGGCACCACCAGATGTGTGCTGTGATGAACACTTGGTACCAGTTGACAAGAGAGTCGCTTACAAGATAATGTTCCTTCTGAAGCAATGAAGCGTTCAGCTCATTCATGATAAATGGGATACATTTTAGAATCATAGAATCACCAAGGTTGGAAAAGACCTACAAGATCACCCAGTCCAACCATCTACCCATCACCAACAGCTCTCACTAAACAGTGTCCCTCAACACAACATCCAAACGTTCCTTGAACACCTCCAGGGTTGGTGACTCCACCACCTCCCTGGACTGCCCATTCTATTTTCTACCTTTCCAGCCCTTAATTTATGGATTTAGCTAAATAATAGTAACCAGAAGTCAAGGAGGCAGATGGATAAGCCTATATGAAATACTCGTAAAGACTTGGTAAACATAGAGAGATCAATCAGTCTCATCCATGACTACTTTCTGGCTCATGTACTTCAGGGTATGACAAAGAGCAGTCTGCCAAAGGGGAAGTCTGGCTCGCTCACTCTCTTCTTTCTTTCTTCTTTCTTCTCTTTCTTTTTTTTCTTTCTTTCTCTTTTCTCTTTTTTTTTTCTTCTTCTTTTTTTTTTTTTTTTTTTTTTTCCCTGCGTGAATGGTGCAGCATGCAAAGTGCATGAGCTCCATCCTGTGGCTGCATCTGGTCAGTGCGCAGGGAGCTACACGAAGTCTGGAAGATCCCACTGCCCAGATCTCCCCAGCCTTCCAACGAATGAATGCTTTAACTCTGAGCCACCTCCGTGCATCAGGAATTAAATTAATATTTAAATCATATGATTTCAAGGGTAACTCTTCTGAATTGTTTGCATCAGTTTATTTTCCTTATTCACTATTTTATATTTTGCACTGTTTGTCCTCCTTTCAGAGTATATCACGCTTGATATCATTGAGCTTTACTCAGCTTGCCCTAGAAAGCACCATGGAAATCCTTGTGCAACCACAAGGAAGAACTCATGCTTCTTTGAAAGAGGTCATATGAGCTGCACATCTGGAAATATACTTAGAAGTACAGTACCTACATACAATATTAACATGCAAATGATTTACCAATGTTTCCTTCTTGTCCTCTTTCTGGAAAAAAAAAAGTTTTGAGAAGATATTTACTACATGTGAACTAGTACCATGGATTGACCTTTCACTATTTTGAACAGGCCACGCTTCTGTGATTTGGAAAGAGCAACAATGATTTACAGCCAGCATGTTTTAAAAGTATTCAAGCCAACATGATATGAACATCCTTTGCTTGGCTAGTATAGATTCCACAACATTTATATCAATAGGATAACATGGGGAACTATATTGAAAACACAGCTGGAAACAATTCTGTGGATCCAACTGAAGTGCAAGCAAAGAATGGAATTATCACAGACTGGTCAGCTCAAAGTGCACTGAGCTGAAGGACTATACAAGTGAAGCTAGTAAGGAATCACTGACAGCATTATTTGTGGAACCTAAACAAAAACCAAGGTGATGGATAACTTTGTTGGTCCTAGGGAAGAATTACTTTAATTATTGATCCTCTGCTTTTTAGGATTTATTTGGAATTTTTGTCTTTTTTTTTTTTTTTTTTCCCAACATAGTAATGGTTGCAATTGTGCCATTTTTTCACAAAAATTTCAGTAAATATCAAGTTTATGTGGTTTTGTTACATTGCAAATAATTAAAACCTAATTAGATCTTGTATTATTTCTTTTCAAAGATGTTTTAACATTTAACATTTTAGGGTTTTATTTCCTAATGTAAACCAAAGAGATGTTTTATATTTTAAAATGCTCTCTCCTGCAGCAATCACAAAGTTCAGTTACATTCAGAAATGTTGACTAGAGATTATCCATTTGTGTGCCTAGATTTATTCCCTTGGCCTAACAACAGCTCCTAGAATTTCATTTTGCTAATGAAAGAGCAGAAGAACGTAAAGAGGTAACAAAGTAAAACTGAGTTTTGCTTTAAATTTTATAGTCCTTATTGAAGGCATATACAATGTTCTTTGGAAGGTGCTTTGCCAGGATCAGTCTGTCAGCACCGGAATAATTAAGTGATTTATGAATTCATATGCTGAACAATGTGAGAAGGACTTAGGGCTGTATTCTTCCCAAGTTAAAAATACAACAACAGCAACAAAAGTAATTATGATATATTATCATTAACTTATTAGCCATGCTTGCTTCTTGAAGTTTCTTGTCTTTAGCAGCTAAGACTATTTCATAGCTATTTGGTGATACAAATACGCAATGAAGTGACCTCTGAAAAGAGTAGCTAACTATTCTTTATGAAATATTTTTTCTAGTGTCTTTTTTTTGTGCAACAGCTGTTTCTCTACTATCAGCCTCACAAATAAGACTTCTTACAGCTTTCTTTTTAGGCAGAAAATGTCCTGGTACTCCAGCTTTGCTTCATTACTGGTTGGCATGTCTGATGAGTCATTTTCATTTCCTTGATACTTTCTAGATTTCAGTGCTGTCAGCACGCTAGTGAGCTGCTAGGTTTATTCATCTGAAGTTTATTACACATAATGAGGTAAGTGAAAGGGATATGTACGAAGTCAGATTGATGACACGGCCACTGAAGTGTAACTTTTCATGATTAGAAATGGTCATGTTCCTCCAAACATACAGGAAAGGGGAGAAAAGCTGGGAAAAGATGAGCAGAGGGATGTGGAAAAATACAAATGTTTTTCAGTCACATGTTTTTGTGTATGAAGGTTCCAGAAAGTAATGGGAAGCTTGAAGAGTTCAATGTTTCATAGTTAGTTTTTCATTCCGCAGTCAAATCAGATACTTATAGTTTCATGAGGCGAGGTTTACACTTGGTTTACACTTCAACACCTCAGCTGAGTATAAACCTGGAGATGTGGCCAGGAGCTAAGTTCTCTCTTCCTATCCTCTGAAAAGTGCAGCTCATTCCGATCCCTCGAGGGATCAGCCACACACTACAGTTCCAGGGAGCAGGAAGGCTGAGCTCAGCCTGCACAGAAACTGGTGTCCCTCCTGCTTCATTCACCCACAGCTTCCTCACAGCAGCAGAGAAAAGGCAATCCGCAGGAGAAGTGACATTACCCTCTCTGATGCGTGTATGTGCTCATATGGTAGAAGTCTATTGTACCTCACGAGACAAGGGAGGGCTCATGTGTGTTCATTCTCCTTCAGATTACAAGGAACAGTTTGTCTGAATGAACAGTTTCTGCTTTCTGCTTTCCAGACAATTGACCGCCAATGTGAACTGATGCTACAGGGGCAGGACTGTGCTTCCCTTTGCTGAAGTTCACAAAGTCCCTGTTTGTCCTTTTCTCCAGCCTGATAAGATTGGCAGCACTGGTTTATCAGCCATTCCTCCCAGTTTTCTATCACAGAGTCACAGAATTGTTAAGGTTGAAAAAGACCTCTGGGATCATCTAGTCCAACTGTTCACTTACCATAATATTGCCCACTATCCATGTCTCTAGATGTCCAGCCCCCTACCCCTCCACCTCACTAACATTGGAACATTTGTTGTATGCAAACTTATTAAATTGCACTCTTCACCATCAAACAGTTTATTAATAGGAATTTTTAAAAGTAGTAGCTCCACCATCAACCACTGGGGTACATCACCATCGACTGGCCTCCATGTGGACTTCACGCTGCTGATCACAATCCTCTGTGCCCAGCAGTGCAGTTGCTTTCTTCACTGTCTACCTTTCTAGTTCGTACTTCACCACTGTATCTATGTATCTATGAGGACATTATGGGAGGTAGTGTCAAAAAGCATTACTAAAGTCAAGATAAATGACATTGCAGTCAAGGTGCAAGATGTATAATCACTGGTTCCATCTGCTCTCAGACTGAGTGCTGAGACCACACCAACCAGCCTGAGAGCACTGCCCTTGGTGGGCAAAAACTGGGATGCTGCCAGTACTGAGACAGGGGCATGCAAAGGAAAGACAGGGCAGACTTTGTGATGTTTGAATCTATCACCAGCTGGAAATAGGCAGGCAGAGATATGGCTTTAGGCTGGCAAGGCAAGCAGAGATTTCCTTTCACTGTATAATGCCATGGTGAAGATTAAGCTGCAGACCACTGATGGTACAATCTAACACAGTGAGTGAGGGGTTCCCCATGTCTTACTGAATAAGCAGAACACCAACAGTTTCTGTCTGTCTGTGCCGAAAGTAATTTTGTTTGGAATGAAATCCAAGCTGAAATGAATATTTAAAGCTGGAAGCAATAGCAGTGTGGTCTCTGTAATATAAACCTTGAGTTATGAACACAGGAGATGTCTGGAGCAAGAATTCCTTTCCAAATAACATGTATCTTAAGCTAAAAGAAGCAAAGCTTCTTGCCTATGTCCTGCTGAGCTTCTTGTCTGAGCTCCTGCCCTAAGCACTCTGGGCCACTACAATTACACATCTGTGGTCTGTTTCAGTGTAAGTATTTTTGCTAGTACAGGGCCACAAGAGAAAATCCTTAACAAGAAGAGCAAGATTTGTTAAATGTTGACCAATTATCTTTTTCCATCTTGTTGATTAATAATGCATTATGAATTTTCAAAGGTTTTTAATTTGCGACTTTTAGAAAAGCAAGTCTGTTCGTTAGACTCTGAAAAATAATTACTTAGGGCTCCCCCGGAAGAGTATCACATGGCAACATGTGGTTATGTTTTGCGGCTGAATGATCTGCTGAGCAAAACTCTCCTTTAATACAGCAGTTTATGTTGCTCACCAATTTTATTCCCCAAAAATGTGGGGGGAGTTTTGTTCAGTTCTAAACAGTTGCTTCTGTTTACTGCTGTTGGAATTGAAGGTGGATGAAAAAATTCAGAGCTGAATACTTTGCTCCTCTACACATTTTTAAGAATTATAACCGGAATTTTCAAGAGGAGACTTGGTTATTGTATACTTATTTAAGCATGTGTTAAACATATGAAACTGGCTTTCCACAAATAAAATACTGAATTGGCCTTAGCAGAAAGTTTATGAAAGAGAAGTGGCACTCTGTTTTGTATTTGCCAGAGAAGAAGCTATTATTGTTAAAGAAATATAGCTCATGTTTCAGAGTAATTTTATTGAAAATAAATTGGAGGGAGCCAAGAGAAACATCAATACTTCCATTTGTTGAAAGCAGTTTAATAAAATTGCCCCATTCAAATACTCACAGAAGAGATTCAGTATGCCTTCCACTTCCTTATTTCAAAGGCATCCAAGCAACTGAGATAAATGTCAGTTCATTATTCCAATAAATGTCAGTACTAAATATCAGCATCCTAGAAATCTCACTTTATCACAGAATTTACTGCTTTAACCTGCTTGGTTGGGTTGGTTTTTTCTCATTTGGAAGCAATAACAGATGGGGGCAGTCTTGGACAAAAATCTCTCTTGTTTGTTAATGTGCCTCAAACTTTCTGCTTCTGAGTATCTGCATTGAAGTACTGTGTCCCTTAAAGACAACACTTCAGTACTCTCCTTGTTTTGATCTTTCTTGTGAGCATCAGGGAATGAACAGTTACAAAGACCTGTATTACTCAGCTTCTGAGCAAAAGGGCTCCACTCAGCCCAAGGCAATTTGTGGAATGACTCCTCTTAGTGGAAGAAGCTTCAATTAAAAAAAAGAAAAGCAAATAATCACTGCAAAGCTCTTCAGGCCTACTCATCTTTTGATCAGTGGGGATGGCATCTGGCTGTGTAAGCTGTGCCCTGTTTAACAAGCAACTTCCAAAGCCAACTAGCCCTCACCTCTCTCTGGATGAGTACAGATCTTTGTGCTGATGAGAAGAGCCAGGGCAGCTTTCCTTCCTGGAAGGAAGGCACCACGGGACGGATGGGCTGTGGTGCTGCACAGGGTTACTGCAACATCGCTGAGTGGGATCTGCACTGCAAGATCTGTGTAACAGTTGGCAACAAGCCCTCTCATGGCTGACATAGCCATTTGCTGGCTCAGGATTTGCCAAGACTGGTGAGATAAAGCCAGGGAGATGCAGTTTTCGTTTTGCTAGCAGAGCTCACTCTGTGTTGAATAAGCACCTAGGAAGTGCTGAGACACTTCCCTTTGAATGTGGTCTAAGTGCCTTCAATACAAAGCCATAAACAACTGGATGCTACACAGGAGGAAAGCATGCTTCTGTTACTAGTTTTAGACAAATAGCCAGGACTGATTGTGCTCCAAAGCATTTGATTTTATGACTTAAAGTATTACGGGGTATTGTGACAAAAAATGTGAAAGCTGAAAAAATAAAGAGAGGCAGTAGTTTCAGACCACAAACAGCTGATAGCATCTTGAAAGTTCTGGGGTTAGATTTGCTTTTCCCTCACCCTGAACACTCAGAGGCTACATTTGCTGCACTTGTGCACATCTGCAGCATCTGAGTCAAGTGCTAGATAAAGTGAGCATCTTCTCAGTCCACATACTTCACAAAACCCCCATGCAAATAGGATGTTCAACCACACACCATGCATGCTGCAGCTCCATTTTCCAGCTTTTGCTTATTTAACTGTGGTGATTGGCTTTTCATCTCAGGTTCTTTGACAAAATCCCCAGTATGTAATCTTTTTTTTTTTTTTTTGCTGTTTCCATTAGATTATCCATTGTCCAGGGGCCTGTAGCAATTTTTAATTTACTGATGCCATCTTTTGTAAATTCTAGCTTAAACATTCTTGTAATACTGGCACTGCCCACAGTAACATTCTTTATATTATGGTTAATGGAAAAAAATACTTGTCCTGGCCACTGTTTAAATTAACAGTGCTTAAGGTAAGTCCATTTGCAACAAATAAAGCCTTGAAAAGCAAAATATTTCTTACAGTTTTGGAGGCCCTGGCAAAATAGTAGCTGTTATTTGCTTTATTTAAAAGTATTTTTTCCTTGCAGATTAGCATAGGCCTTCTCAGACAGCTTCAGCAGGAGCACAGGATTCATCTTACCCCGCTCCCATTGTAACCCCTCTGCACCCCCAGGACACGCTGCAGGACTGGTACATGCAGTTGGGTTACTGCTTTTCCAGTGAAACATGGTGCACAATATAATACAGTGCTACTGTGCTGAAACAAGTCACCACTTCATCTTTGCCACTCAGTGCAGAATAGAAGGTAATGAGAAAAGAAAGAATAGGCTAAATTGTTCTCCTCTGGTCTTTGAAGAAGAATTTGGGAGAAAATGCCTCTAAATTTCCTAGCTGCTGCACCTGGAGCCTAAGCCCTGCTTCAGGCTGCTGAGCATTTCACAGTGTTGATAGTAATAACACTTCAGCACACAAAAAGGAGCTACTGCTGTTTGGATTGTCTGCCATCTTTTAAATATTGTGAAGGTTTGGTGTGGAGAATCAGTCTTTAAAACCTAGGTGCTCTGAGTGCTTTGAGCACGCAGCATACACGCAATAAGAATTGAAGTCCTTGTAACAACAAGTGTGTTGGCACTATTGCTTTTGCATACATTGATTTATTAGAGCTAATATTAGTGTGTGTAAGAAATCTAGAACACAGACAACTAGCGATCTAGACAATTAGACAGCAGTCAAAGGTGCATCATGATCTTGATCTTCTGTCTTGTTCAATTATTCTTCCCAGCATAAGCCAGATGAATATCTCTCCTCCCAGTATCTCATCCCACACAAGTAGCATTTAAAAATGACCTATCTCCACCTCTAAAGGAGAGTCAGCTTGTGCTCTGGCTGGCATTAATATTTTGAAAGCTCAGCTTTCCCTCTATCTTCCCTGCCTTCCTTTACTGCTCAGACTGCAGCCTGCAGAGCCTGGCTGAGAAGCTCCATAGGAGGACAGTTGTTCTTTGGCCAGTTCTTCAAACAGAATTGGATGTAAGCTATGCAAACCATAGGAGTCTACAAAGGTGATTTGAATCCTTGTAATGATAAATGCAACATGGAATCTGACAGAATTCAATTAAAATCAAGAGCAAAAGTCATTGGTAAGGAAGAGAGAGGATAGGGTCAGCTAATTTCAAAAAGAGCTATGAGCACCTTTGAAATTCGGTAAGTTTCTCATTGATGGCTGCTTCTGAGCACTTCTCTACCAGTTCACACAGAGCCCTCTACATACATGTCTGTCAATTAGCTCTTTCTGTACTACGCTGGGAGAAGAGGAACAAGCAGTGTCAATTTTCTTACTGAAATCACCCCTGAATTACAAAGATATAATTCATCAAATCATGTTCTGCTCTTCCCCTCAGTATAAAACAAATCAAAAAAGGAAGAAAGGAAGAAAGGAAGAAAGGAAGAAAGGAAGAAGGGAAGAAGGGAAGAAAGGAAGAAGGGAAGAAAGAAAGAAAGAAGAGAAAGAAAGAAAGAAAGAAAGAAAGAAGAAAGAAAGAAAGAAAGAAAGAAAGAAAGAAAAGAAAGAAAGAAAGAAAGAAAGAAAGAAAGAAAGAAAGAAAGAAAGAAAGAAAGAAAGAAAGAAAGAAAGAAAGAAAGAAAGAAAGAAAGAAAGAAAGAAAGAAAGAAAGAAAGAAAGAAAGAAAGAAAGAAAGAAAGAAAGAAAGAAAGAAAGAAAGAAAGAAAAGAAAGAAAGAAAGAAAGAAAGAAAGAAGAAAGAAAGGAGAAAGGAAGGAAGGAAGGAAGGAAGGAAGGAAAGGAAAGGAAGGAAGAAAGGAAGAAAGGAAGAAAGGAAAGAAAGGAAGAAAGGAAGAAAGGAAGAAAGGAAGAAAGGAAGAAAGAAAGAAAGAAAGAAAGAAAGAAAGAAAGAAAGAAAGAAAGAAAGAAAGAAAGAAAAGAAAGAAAGAAAGAAAGAAAGAAAGAAAAGAAAGAAAGAAAGGAAGAAAGGAAGGAAGGAAGGAAGGAAGGAAGAAAGGAAAGGAAGGAAGAAAGGAAGAAAGGAAGAAAGGAAGAAAGGAAGAAAGGAAGAAAGGAAGAAAGAAAGAAAGAAAGAAAGAAAGAAAGAAAGAAAGAAAGAAAGAAAGAAAAGAAAGAAAGAAGATAAAGAAAGAAAGAAAGAAAGAAAGAAAGAAAGAAAGAAAGAAAGAAAGAAAGAAAGAAAGAAAGAAAGAAAAAAGGAAAAGTAAATAGCTTTGTTTCTTCAGTGTGCTACAATTTTCATATATTTTAACTTTTTAAAGAAGTTCCACCCTTGGCCCTTTGCCATGTTCAGAAAGTATTACAAGAGGAAGGCAGGGCAGATAAGTTCAGATTGTTCTGTACATTCTGTTCTTTTTCAAAAACGTTCCTCATAAAACTTTCAAAATATTTCATGTTATATACATTTTTCTGAATAAAGGAGCAAGCAAATGAACACCATGAGCAGGCACTGCTTTGTTTCTGGGTTCGCAGTACTAGCTCAAAGCTTCATGTGTCAAATTTAAAATAATGCTTTAAAATAAGAGCCCGAACAAGGCTGGGGCTTTAATGGAACAGTCAAATTCTCTACTGGCAATAGGCACAGTGAGCACCCACTTGTTTTTTGGTCATCATTTTTTTCCAAGAGTGATGTAGAGAATCATTGTAGTCAAAGCTGTGCTCCTCACACTGAGTATCGCTTCTTACTAAGGCCACTTTGGTGGGCAAGTCTGGTTCAGATTTATAAAATAATTTCCTAAATATTCGTCTTTCTGCTAATAAACAGTCAGATTGTAATTTTGTTTCTTCTCCTACATTCAAGTGTCATTTTTGTACAGTTAATGCAATTCTCAACTAAGTAAACAAATTGGAATCTCTCCATAAACATGTGTACTGTCATTTGCCTAACTGCATTCTCAAAGAGTTTTCAACACTATTTGTTAAACTACCATTAATTTTCTTTGCTTGGCTATTTAGCGTCTAAGATTTACATGGCTCCCTATGTGTGACTGATGTCAGTTTTAAAATTAAAATTACTGATGGACGTAAAATTGCACATCTGAAATCTTCATAATTTGTAATTTTTACATGAGAGAAACCCATATTTACATTTGTTCTAATTGATAGAATTATATAATAATAGAATTGTTAAGGCTGGAAAAGATCACTAAGATCACCAAGTCCAACCGTCACCCCAACCTGCCATGCTGACTAAACCACGTCCCTCAGTGCCATATCGTCTTGAACACCTCCAGGGGCAGTGACTCCACCACTGGGCAGCCTGTTCCAACACCTCACCACTCTTTCTGAGGAGAAATTTTTCCTAAAATCCAATCTCTCCTGATACCAAACCGTGGCCATTCCCTCTCATCTTATTTTTAGTTAACTAGTGAGAATAGGCTAATCCCCAGCTCACAACAACCTTTTTTCAGACAGTTGTAGAGAGCGATAAGGTCTCCCCTGAGCCTCCTCTTCTATGACTGAACAATCCCAGTTCCCTCAGCCATTCCCCATAAGACTTGTGCTGCAGATCTTCCACAGCTTTGCTGCTCTTCTCTAGACACACTCCAGGGCCTCAATGCCTTTCCTGTAGCGTGGGGCCCAACACTGAACACAGCACTCGAGGTGCAGCTTCACCAGTGATGAGAACAGAGGGATGATCACTTCCCTGCTCCTGCTGGCTGTGCTATTTCTGATACAAGCCAGGATGCCATTGGCCACCTGGGCACACTGCTGGCTCTCTGTTCATGTGCTGACTCAGCCAGTTGTCAGCTAGCACCATTCAATTGTTGTGATGAGGAGGGGTTTGGCCCCTTCTCCCAGGCAACAAACAGGAACCCAAGGAAATGGCCACAAGTTGTACCAGAGGAGGTTTAGATTAGACATAAAGAAAAACTTTTTCTCTCAGAGAGTGGTCAGGCACTGGAATGGCTGCCCAGGGAGGTGGTGGAGTCGCCGTCCCTGGCAGTGTTCAAGAGGTGTCTGGATGAGGAGCTACGAGATACGGTTTAGTGCTTGTGGTAGCAATGGTAATGGGTGGACAGTTGATCTAGATCATCTTGCAGGTCGTTTCCAATCTTGTGATTCTATCATTCTATGATTCAAAAGGTACTGACCTGGCATACCTCCTTATTTATTTAGGTTATTTTCGTAAAAAAATACAATATGAACCCCAGCAACATCCAGGATTCAGCTGCAGTGTATTCCTTGGAAAAGCCTGATGATTCAGCAATGTGCAGGAATGTGGGGTATTAATCCAGCCCTGCAGTTAGCATGCTGCTGCTTTGCATGTGACCACAGAAGAGTCCCTATGGACTCTGGCTTTGGGCCTTCATCTGACTGAGCATCGCAATCACTGCATGGCATTACCTACACTGCACAACAGAGCTGAATCCAGATCTCAGTGAGCTCCTCTGGCAGCTGCAGGGCTCAGCATTGATTCTTCCCAAAGGGAGCCACTCACTTGAGAAGACTGGAAGGGAGAGGAACTCTGAGAGGGCTACCAAGCTGAGGATGCCTATCTGTGACAGGTGTCTGATGAAGCAGGATAAGAATCTGCCTAAACTGAACATGTGGGCTTGCAAATAACAACTTTATGGCTATAGAGGATTTAAAGTACAGAAAAAGTAATATTTTGCAACAGCTATAGAGCCTGCGGGTTGCAGTCAATATGGTGCCTTTCTGCATGAAAGGAAGCAGAAGAGGTCCTGATACCCACCTGGAGTCAATGGAGCAAAGTTCACTTCAGTGGGCCATGGACTAATTAAGGGCAAGGCAGAGTAAGTTCCAGCTCTGCTCCTCTGCAGAATTCTGGGATGACTTTTTTGTATCCAGGCAGCCAGTAGGGTTTTAACCTCCCGTGGAGTTAGGAATTTATCTGGTGACACTCAGAGAACAGCAGATGTGGGAGTGAGGGGACTGTGGTTGTGCTGCCATTTGAAAAACCCACTGAACATGAGGATCTCTAAGTAAGCTGTGAGGACATACACACAGCACTGGGTAACTACAGATGGTGTCTTCAGTGGTGGTCCTCTGAACACCTCTGCAGCTTAGCAGGTACTTTTAATGGGCTGTTTTTTGTGTTTTTTTTTTAATGTCCTCTCCCAAGTTGTCTATAAATTTAAGTTTAAATTCCTTATGCAATTTTGGTCACTACCTCTGTGCCCCTTTTGTTACAGGGGGTCACCAGAAGCTCCCTCTGTGCCAAAGACTAAGCAGTCAAACCCTCAGGTACTTGACTGACTGCGACACAGGGACAGCAATCACTGAAGCATATGGAGCATATGTAAGTACCTCAGGGCACCTGAGAGCTACAATACCAGCCATAATCGCAGGCAGTGGAACAAAATGCAGGTTTATTGGTCATATTCAACTGCTTCTCCCCCAGTCTCATCTTGTTGCAGTAGGTGTCAGTTTCTTCTTTTTGTCTCTCTAACAGCAGCAGGATGCTGCCTTGCTGGGACTCTGAGTGGAATGAGATTTTTTTCAAGACAATTAAGAACAGTAACAGCCACAAAGCAGGAAGAGTCTGCTGAAGCATGCAGAGTAATTATGTGTGATGATTTGTACGTTTATACGCAGACTACAGCTCAGCTGAGAAATGGCTCCAGTCTTCTTGACATGCTACAGGCAACTCAAAAAGCAAGTTATACGTGGGCGAGAGGCTACTCCACAGCTTGACAAAAGGTGTAAGAGAAGAGGAAAAGAAGACACTGGACATTTAGTAATAGCACATCATCACCATCATCATCTCTGCATGATGCAATTGTGCAACGACTTCCCAGAGAATTGGCTGGATGGCCAGGAAGTTCTTTTCCATCATCAGCACTGAATGAATATCCAGCTGGGTAACTCCAGCAAAACTGCCAGCAGTAAGACAGTTGGATTAGCTGATACTAAGAGGTTGTTACTAGGAGTGTGATTCTTTTGTTCACACTCAGTTGTCTCATGCCACTTGAAGTTTTTAAGTCATCCACATGGACTTAGTCTCTAGAAAAGATTTTAAGAAGCTTGGCTTTTCTTGTAGGTCCTCTCTGCCTCATAGAACTTTCAAATACACAAAAAGCATCTTCAGTGTTACTTGCTGTTTACATGTATGCAACTGAACTGAGACTCTAGTTCCTGAGTTCAAATTCCAATGAGGTAAATACAAGTAGATGTCACCGCACTGCTGCAGTGATTTTTCAGATAGATTATCTACAGATCAGGGACTGAACAGTGCATTAAACCCCATGCCAAAACTTATCTGTGCAATTATAAGTTCGTTTCTAGGATTTAATCATTATAACTACTGGAAAGGAAGTATCATCAACTAACCTTTAAAATGTGGACCATTTGCCCTTCATAGAACCATAAAATAGCTTGGGTTGGAAAACCATAGAGTTTCATCCCGCTGCCATGGGCAGGGCAGACACCCACCTGCTCAGGCTGCCCGGGATCCCATCCAGCCTTGAGAGTGTCCAGGGATGGAGCCTCTTCAGCTTCTCTGGGCAGCCTGTGCAAGAGCTTCACCACCCTCTGGGTAAAGAATTTCCTAGTAATATCTGATCTAAATCTCCTGTCTTTTAGTTTAAAACCATTCCCTCTTTTCCTATCACTATCAGACTCTGTAGAAAACCAGACTCCCTCCTGTTTATAAGCTCCCTTTAAGTTCTGGAAGGCCACAATGAGGTCTCCCTAAAGCCTTCTCCAAACTTAACAAACCTAACTCTGTCAGCCTTTCTTCACAGGAGAGGTGCTCCAGCCCTTTGATCATCCTTGTGGCCCTCCCCTGGATCCACTCCGATAGTTCTTCATCCTTCTCTTGCTGGGCTATTGTATAGATGCATGCACAGAGGGTAATGAAATATATTTTTGAAAAGTGTGATGTGGATTTTATCATGAAAATCAAACATTTAAGAGGATAGCCCAGTACACTTTATTCAAGTGTAATGCAGATTTTATTATGGAGTATAAGCATTACTTTTGTGAAGGCTTCCTTAAAGTCTATTTTGCAGCGGATGATTTGGCTGCCAGAGTGTGATGGAAAATAAATTATTGAGTTTTTAAAATTTTCAACACTGTCTTTTTGATTCAAGAAAAGTAAACAAAGCACACACACATCTAGAAGTGCACATTAAGCTATCCTCAGAAAGCAGCTGAGCTGACAATGAATGCACTCATAGAATCATAGAACAGCTTGGGTTGGAAGGGACCTTAAAGATCCTTGAGCTTCAACCCCCCTCCATGGGCAGGGTTGCCTACCACAAGATCAGGCCAATACCTAAAAAAACAAAACAAGCAACAGGTAAATGTAACATCAAGATCTTAAAGACTGTCATGTTTCTTCCTTTCCAAGTTATCCCACAAATGCAATGGGTTCCATGTGCAATATTTAAAAGAGTTTTAAAAAAATGCTATCTTGCTTCCAGGAATACTTTGTTGGTAAAGCATGGATATAAGGGCATTTTAAGAACACAGTTAAATGGATTCCTGATCTTGCAAACTCCTAAGCACTTCTCCCAAGTGAACTCACTCCATATTTCTTAGGCTTTGCTCAACATGTCTCTTAATTAAACTTTGCTAATAAAGCTGAAGATCTCTATTTAGCTCCATAACAATACTCTACTGATGACACGGTTGTTTTGTCAGCCCCACTCACCTGCGTATTTATTTTCAGTCAAAAGAAATGCATTTTGTATTTATAATTTATACAAAATACAAAAGTATTTGTATATGTATAAATATATATGAATTTTTTTAAAGTGAGATATAGAAATCGAAACTTTAGGGAAAATAAGTCATATTAAACAATGTAAATGAAAATTTTTTTTGGAAGGAGATGTTTTGTCTTGGGTGGCTTTTTAAATTCCAACCATGTATTTCACAAACAGGCATCTTCACTACGTTCTTTTCTACTGTATGTATTTAATGCCTGAATTTTTCTAAATTAAAAAAATAATAATAATTACAACTCCGCTTATTTAAAACATAGGGTTACGAATGTAAACTGTAAATTTAGCCATAAAACTACAATATTTTTCTGCTCTGTGATGCTGTTAAGGAACACGGCAGGGCAGCATCCAGCACTCTGATGGATGCTCTTCTGAACTCTGTGTTCCTTTCACTTTCAATTTAAAACCACTAGCAATAATTTTAAAACTTGTTAAGTTGGGATTATGCAAAAACAACAGCTGGTGTGTATAATGTCTTTTCCAGCTGCAGTCTTGCAATGGGCACCACATTGCAGCCTTTGCTCGATTAAAATTTTCCCAGGGAAATGCAAAGGAGGTTTCCCAAAGAAGAGCAGGTAAGATCTATTCAGCCCAGAGTTATGCTTGGCTACAAACAGGAAAGCATGAGTTCTGTTAGTTGCAAATGTCACTGGAAAAGTAAGGAGGAAAATGAAACATTTCCCAGCACTTTGTTGCAAATGAGCTTTTCAGAGGGGAGGAGCAAAGGGGCTGTATTAGCTCATACATGGGATGAGCAGACAAAGAAAGCAGGGCTGTCTGCACCTTCAGGAGCCCGTTTTTAAGCTGGGACAGAAAGCATTACCATTTTGGCCATGTGGCAGAAGAAGTGGAAGAAAAGGAGAGAAAACTAATTATGTCCATCCATCGCTGGCAGAAGCAAGGCAGCCTTGTGGTGTTCTTTGCATCAGTGACATGCATGAATCTGCAGACATGAATATTCAGAATATTCACATATTGAGAAGAAAAGTGACAGTGATTGCCTGGCAAGACAACACAAAAACCAGGAAGTAACTGTGTGCTGTTTGTCCGGTGATAGCTACAGGATGGCAGAGATGGGTGTGCTGGCAGCATTTCTCCACAGGAGACAATTTGTGTCCATTTGTGCACCTAGCATACAGTGCCTGCTTGTAATGCATGCTCTTGGAGCCAAGTATTTAATTGGGTAAGTGCATGTTTGGGCAACTGGAGTTCCAGCAGTGCTGCAAATGCAATGCACAGTCCCCATGGACAACGTGTGCACAGATATCTGACTGCAGAGCAACATTTTTCTCACGGCGTTCAGCTTGACAGCTACAGCTGCTCCCTTCTGAACGCTTTCTGAATTCTGGTGAGGAATTGCAAGTGTAAAAACAGAGTACAGATACACCAGAAAGTGTCTCTGTGGCATAAATTCATTGTATTATCGACTCTCTGACACTGTTAGATTCTTTCTTGCAGTAATGGTTCAGTTTAAAAATAAATGTGTAAATATTTATTTCCATACAAGTTCATAGAGAAGTGTAATGGTCTCTGTAATGGCAACGATATCTTTATCTGCTGTTTGCATACGCTAAAGGAATTATTACATTGGCAGTTTCTTTTTCATAAGGAAGATATCTAGTAAGACATATAGCAGATGAAGGAAGACAAGCAATCAATAAATCAAGAAGTGTGATTGATGGAAATCTTTTGTGACCGTTTAATTGTAGAAGGTTGGAAGTTCTCTCACTTTGAAGGGTAGTGTGGTCTGGCTGCACTTGTACATGTGATGTACACATGCTTTTTCACTTACACAAGTTTTAATTATACGCTGGGAAGAAAATATACTGGCAACAATTGTTTTCTCACTCTGTCTTAGATTAGCCAAACATTTTGGCAAACCATATTACCTCATCTTTTCCTATCTCCAAATTCAGAATACTTAGCAAAATTATTTTTAAAAATCAGTGTTCAATTCCCAGTTTTATCTGCAATTATTAGAGCCTTTCTCCATAATCTGATTATCTGATCTTTATCCACAGGGAAAAGGAAACCTCCATGCACACGTAGCAGTCGGTACAGATGAAGCAGTCACTCACTCATTCATTTCTTTCCCGCTCCCCCATATACTCTCCTTGGCAATGTCTGTGTCAGCAAAGCAGATCAGCATAGGGACCACTCTTTGGAACTACAGCCAAGGGGCTCAAAGCAGTCTGCCCACTCCTCCAAACTCTGCTCTGGACCTGTGTTTTTCTCCAGCTGTCCTCTGGCAATGTTCTCATGGGTGCCAACCATTAAAGCATTCATTGCGGGGCAGTTGTTTGACACATCCCTGGCACTGTGGTAATTAGTGAAGACTAACCACAAGAACACATGAAGAGAAATATTCCTACAGGATGGCTTTTTCCTCTCAAACCTCCTTCTGAAGGTAATCTCATAAGAGAGGGCAGCAGGACAAGTCCACTGGTGTTGCAGATGACACCACTATGTCACCTCAGTGCTGACAATTCTATTTTCAGTTTCTGTGCAGACTTTAAAGCAAGCCATCACACTCACCTGAACACACCTGAAGTTGATTAATGCATTATTTCATGAGTTCAGTGCCTACAGTGGGACAGGTTGTGTCCAACAGTACACACATGGCATTCGATGTAGATGAAGGTAATCAAAATTATCCATCTTGTAGCAAAAAAGGAGAAATATGGCATAGAGTTAATGCTCCAATTAGCTTAAACACTTATTGAACTTAATTAACTGTTATACTGCTTGAAGATGTTCCATAAATGAATTACAAATGTGCATGTGCAGAGGAGTGGCACTAATCTATGTTATTAAAGCACAGAGATTTATTAAAAGATCTCACAAAATCCACTTAGTCACAAATATGAAAGCAAGTCTTTCTAAAATCTTCTAAATAAAGCTATTACTGCTAAAATCAGATTTTTTTTTGTTGATTTTGTTGCTGTTCTTCTTTTCTTTCTGGCTTCTTGATTATATTCACGGTCAGGTCTTGAAATTCCTTACTTCCGTGAATTCTTGCATTTCCACATGTCCTTTGCAGGAAGCATGATTTTCTATTATATGCAAAACTCTGCCCTCTGAAATGCATCAGGATTTGGTGCTGGCTTCTGGGGAATGTCTTGCAGGGTGCGTATCACTGGGTGTAGACAAACTGCAATTTAATTGGAAATGATACATTTCACCATTCAATAACTAACTTTGCATCCTTTTTTCTTTTTTTTACAGAACACAACATCTCATTGCACAGATAATTTGAATACCTTTGTCATACTGAAGAAAGAAAGAACTAATTAAATCCTAGATTGCAAATCAAGCTGAGAACACAATATGGAAATTCCCATTAAACAGCAGGCGAGTAATGGTGCTCAGATTGTGATAGAGACTAATGTGTCTTGCAAATGAAAACGCCATATCCAATCTGCAATACAATGATACGCACAGATTTCTCCCTGCCCCCATTCCCACTCTTTACTGAAGTCAAAAGTGCACTCCGTAATGCATTATTAAGCTAAATTCTGACCCAGTTTCTTAATTATCTGTAAGCTACGGGGAACTTGCAGCAGAATATTAACTAAGGCAAGAGATATGACAGGAGAATTCACGACGGTATTAGAGAGAATTGGTAACATTTTGCTAAGAAAATCCTTCACGTTTTAATATTTAACCTAGCCTAACTTGTAGAATTTACGTTTTAGAAAGGCACAAAGCATATTCCAAGACACCAAAACAACCCAGGAAAAAGAGAAAATAAAAGTATTTGGGGAAGCACTGCTGGATTCGCAAAACCAAAAACCTGTAGAATGCTGGTATTTTTCTGGGACAAAGTATCTTTCTCAACCATTTCTTGGTAGACAGCTGTTACACTCTCACGTAACGTGATGTGCTGAACTATTTATTTTAGATGAACCGTATAATATAATCTGATATGTACAACAGTTTTGGGTGTGCACTAAGAATAAACAACTGCTAAATGACAACTTGGAAGAACCTTCCAAGCACATTTGAGCCTGGTTAGCATCAACTCAGTGGTTTCATTTATATAACTCCCTGCAAGGGGACATATTAGTGGGATATGAGAAGTTTCCCTGGTTAAAAATCAACCATGACTACACTACATCTGAAACAAAGAACACGTGGACTTCTACCTACAAAGCTGAAGACGTATGTGGTTTTGAAGACTTACTGTACCTATGAAGAATTACATAGCAGTGTTTGAGTGAGTGAAAAACATACTGCAGGAGCAATGTATTCAGTGAGAACAATTTTTAATATAAAATATATGTCAAAATTATTTGGGGGAAAAATACTTTCCCCACCCCAAAGACGGAGGATTTTTGGTATACTCAAGTTCAAGCTTTAATTGCAAAATTTAGACAGCAGAGAAAGATTGCAATGTATACCCAGAATTGTGTGGACAAGGATGTACATATTCAGCTCAAAGATCAAAGAATGTCCATGGAGTCCAATCACCACAGGGCTAAGAAGTCACCTCACTCAGCAGAACACAGAATTTTTATATATTATTTTTTTAAAGATTTGTTCCATAAATTCATCAACAAAGAAATCCTACAGTTTAAAAATGAGTAAGAATCAGTTAAATACTATTTTTTATTAGCAACAGTGTCAAATGCAACTTGTGGCAAGTTTGTAGCTTGCAAAACATTGATGATTTGAAAGTGCTAATGAGCTTAATGTACATTCATGTACATTGCTTCAATTTGAAGTGTAATTTCTCTACTGGAGCACCTGGATGTGTCATTGCTAATGCTAACAAAGCGAATTTCCCACCTCACCCCACTAAATATTATTTTTCTTCTAGGAATAAAAGTGTCTGGAAATTCTCCAAAGTGACAAACAATGAGACTGAGACACCTTTCCTTTCTGTATAAAGAAAACAAACAAACAAAAACCAACATTATGTAGTTGAGTACCTACATCTGTGCTTCAGCATCTACACAAATTGCCTGATTTTCAAAGGCCAGATTGCTTTACTTTGTAAAAGTAGCACATGCTCTCACACTTGCTTGGCGTTGTGTTTCTGTTTTAGAATAATCACTCTGCTCTATCAGGCCTGAACATCCACCCCACAGTATCCTCTACAGAACACGAATACATTTGTTTCACAGAGATGCATTCACAGCTCCTTTGTGTTCGGTGGCAATAAAGCCAGCAGTCACCCAGCTCTCCACAACCAAAGGATGTTTACCCACGTCAATATGTCCCACACAGCATCTGTGACATCCTGGCTCACAATGTATGTGGCTCTTTCATCTCCTGAAGTGTTTGATCCAGTGGTGGACCGTGAGGAAATCTGCACGGCCTCTTAGGTGGGAAACCATTCTGACGGATGCAGACTTGGCTGGAGAGACAACCCAAGGGCTTTTCCTTTGTCTTCGACAAGCAAAGAGAAGTCCTTAGTGAAAATATGCTGGTATCTATTGCTCACTTAGCATAATAACCAGTGCTATTACTGTTAAATGAAAGAGAACCCCCTTCCCCAAAAGCAAAATAATCTACTTGGACACAGAAAGTGGTGCCTCTGTGTGTCACGCTGCCTTGTGATTGGCTGTTTTCCCACAAAAACGTCCAGTAAGGGATCCCTTCTTTTCAGGATTCTATTTCTTCCATCACTTCCATGACAATCGTTCGCGGGCCTGTCAGGATGAGGTTGCTCACTGTCCTGTAGTCCACATGGAGAACATTGAGACCATTGACAGAGACAACAAATTGGCAAACCTGCAGAGAGAGACAAGCAGCAAAAGTTGCACGTTGTACTTTTTGTGTCTGGTTACTTACCCACTTACACATCAGCCTTACTCTCTGCTGGGCATGCAAAATCTCCACAACTCGTTGTGCTGTCTTATTCAGTAGCCTTAAGAAAAATGCATCCCCTAGGGTTAATTTGATGAATTAGTTTTCCCTTTTTTTTTTTTTTTTTTAAATATATATATTACTGCAGCTTTGAATCCTGTGGCTTTTGAAATCCTACATCATTCATTTTTTTCCTATAACACCGCAGTTTAAGTTGTGCTCTGCAAACAACATAATCACTCTGCTCTATCAGGCCCGACCATCCACTCCACTGTATCCTCTACAGACAGGACAGCTCTGGCCATTGCAAACAGGCTGCTATCTCTAGATCTCCAGTTTGAAATGATTTGGACAGCTCATGATAATCACCATGAAATGCACATCGTGATTCCAGGCCCAAGGCAAAGCCTGGGTCACCAGACTGTGCCAGATCCTCCAGCAGTGCATGCTGAACCCAAAGGAACCAAATTCCAGGACATAATACCATGGAAAATTAAGTCAGTACTAAGATGGATTAAAATGCTACTGTCAATTTGAGGAGATATTCCTCCCCAGACACCAATATTGTAAAAAAGGCATCAAGGAAAAGAAAGATATCCAAACATATTCCTCAAAAACATTAAGCTTTTTCTGGCTCTAATCATAATATTACAGTGTTTATTTAAAAGGTCAAAAGTGTGTGAAGTCTAGATCTGTGTTTTTAATGATAAAAATAAAGAATCTAAAGGAAATAATAATACCATTCTGACGTTTCACAATGAAAACAATACATTCCTTAAAAGATTATCTTACTCAGAAGTGATGTCAAGCCTGTATAAAAGAAGTCATGAACAGCATGTCACTAGAGGAATTCTTATATTTTATATTTTAACTTTTTATATTTAGGCAGAAATGCAACACAGAAATGAGTGAAGGAAAGGTGGAAAACATCTCTGCCACCTTAGATGCTAGCCTGAAGCCAGACTTTCTCACATCATCTCATTTAACTTTTGTGCAACATCAGCTACCTTCCTCCTCAAGTAAAAAGGATTTAATGTGGTGAAACTCAACTTGTATTTCTGCAAAATGTACAGAATACAGTTATCAGAGTTGCACTTAGGGAAAATTATAGAGGAAGCAAGGCCGATCCAAAAATATAATGTTTCATCCGAAGTGCTACTGATGCTTTTGCTCTCCGCTCCTTTAAGCCTCTGTACAGGGACAGCAGCAGCAGCCCCCAAAGGGATGGCAAACCTCCATTTTGCACCTCAGCCCGTCAAATACAGAACTGCTCAGCAGATCTGAAGATGTGAGGTCCACCTTCCTGGTAGCCTCAACACGCACCACAGTAGGGCAGTCAGTTCTACCACCTGAATGCTTCCATGGCAATATGGCTGTATCTTTCCTATGCACTCCCATGCCATCTCAGCTGCAAACAGCACTGGGAAAACACTTCAGATTTTGCATGCAGATGAAGTTTTCTGAATTTTGAGGTTTTTGACTGAAGAGGCAACTCATCACCCACTTCAGGGTGCCTCAATTAGCATTTGAGATGCATCTATTTAGTTTAAAATGCAAATTCTTGCAATATGTGTAGGTGTCTCAGCTTCCAGCTGTATTTCCTAATGCTTTGGTATGGCCTTCCAAGATTGTATCAAGTTTTATTGAATTATAGCTCTGGCTCCAAAACAATATTTTGTTTGATTTAAAACAGACCTGCAGAAATAACATTGTCTCTTCTGGCTTAATGCAGGTTTTGGAAGTTGAGTGGCTGATGTTTGTTTTGCTGCTGCCTATTCTCAGACTTCTCGAGTTACTGGAATCCTAATGCATGGGACTCGTGTTTGGCCAGGGACAGGCACGTAGGCGTGTGATGGATAAAGCTGCATTCTGGATCCTCTGAGGGGCACTCAGGGGCCCTAAGGAAGGTTCCTGGCTGTGGAGCAGACCTTTCAGACCAGCCCAAGTCTCACACCAGGGCTGCAACTGCATAAACACGGATGGGCACTGCTGCAGAGAATGGCAATCCGAATGCCAAAGAGTTGCAAAAGACAAGAGTTGACATGCCTTCTTTCCCAGTGTGCTTGTTTTAATGGATGCTCTTAACAGTAGTATGGCAGTGGGCTGCAGGGGCTGAGAACAGTGTTCTTCATACCATCCTTTGCATTGGATCCAAGTGACATTGTACTTGTAGTTTCACTATTTTTAACAGATAGGTTTAGATGCAAAGAAGTCCACACAAGCCAGATGAGAAATGTAGAAAGGAGGCAAAAGGTGTAGAAGACAGCACATCTGTCCTAAAATTACACGAGATAAAGAGCCAGTCACCCTCGGGACAGAAAGCTCTCTCCATGGCCATCATTTCACCTGTTCTCTCAAGGGCTGACTGCACATTCCAGTTCACTCATGGATGTGGATCCATTTGCTAGGTCCTACAGCCAGGACAAGGACAGAAGTTTTCATAATCCTGAACCCTTTAAGGATGAGGGAAGGTAGCAGTGTCCTCAACTCAGCCCACTGTGTTCTCCCATCTCAGCTGTCCATCTAGTGCAGCAGCCAGGATGGGAAATGGAATCCAGCACAGCTTCATGCACATCAGCTACCACAAGCCCTGCCCCAAGCAAGCCAGCACAGTGTGCTGCTCTCTTGATGGGGATACAAAAGCAGTGATACCCTGTCCAGCTGACTATGACAACCCAATACTATCCCAGGAATTTTCATAAGGCAGCCAGCCAGTTTAAGAAATCTCAATAATTTAATGCTGCATTTTTAAAAACACATTTCAAAAAGCTTTAAGTGCTCAGCTCATAACTACAGCTGCTAAGGGCTTTGTAAATACAAACGTACAATTTCTCTGTTGGTTTCCACACATCAGTAACAATAATAGATGATAAACTGAAGTTAAAAGAGTCTCAAAGAGCCTTTTATTGCTCATTTCCTCATAGCTCTCCAAGGAGCCTGACAGGAGATAAGCATCCATTTTTATCCCTCAGACTTCAAGAAATGACAAAGCCTGGAGTAAATTCCAACCATTTTGTTGGTCAGGATGTAATAATACAAAAAACAGATAAGCAATAGTAGTTAAATTAGGTAAAATTGAAATGAAAAGACTTAATTTTTCTAAATTAAATTTTACATTAATAAGTATTTATTGTTACCTATTTCTGTTTCCCACCCTGACATACAACAGCCCCCATCAGTATGGACAGGAGGAAAGGTACCTATGCCTCTGTCTTTTTGTGTGTGTTCACTGGCTCATACAGAAGATTGAACCAAATCTAGATGTTCCCAGGAAAAGAAAAACTTCAGCTTTGGACTTAAATTTGACCAGAAAGGATCTAGAAACTTTCTGCTTAAAGAAGCCAGCAAAGATATGACATGTCATTCAGCAACAAACTAGAGACAGTGAAAAGAGGAATTATAATTACTGTTACCATAATTTTTAAGCATAGTAGTATGGAGTGAGAATCCTGCTGTACTGAGAGCTGCACAATCCACTGAGAGCTTCCCTCTGTGGTAAGCTTTGGCTGTCAGCCCATGCTTGGTTGTGCCAAGCTGAGGTAAGAAGAACCATGAGATGCTGCAGGGGGATGTCAGAGACCTGAGAGCGCAGCTTGGAGAATGGGAGCTGACACATTGGACCCATGGGCATGCACAAGCTGAGACAAAATAGTTAATAAAAACATCATTCAATAAATACATTGTATAGCTGTCAGCAATTCTTACCATCAGCCCATGATGACCTTAATATTTATAAATGCTACTGAATGTTATCTTAAGATAGCAGTCACCTAGATCCCCAGATATTCAGGGGCTGTTTGCGGTATAGAATTTGGTCATCTGTCCTTGTCAAAGCTAGGCTTTGATTTCTGGACTTAAAGAAAAATCCTTACCACAGTCCTTTATTATTTTAGATACAACTAGAGGGCAGTAGGAAAGATCATAGAATCATAAAGGATGGAAAAGACCTCTAAGTTCATCTAGTCCAAATGTCCACATCCTACCAATACTGCCCACTACACCATGTTCCTAAGATCATGAAGAACTTGAAATTTGGTTGAAGACTGTAAAGCTCTTTTGGATAGATCTAAAAAATGGATTTAATTGTACAGATCCAGTGAGTGCATCTGCAAATCACTAATGGCAAAGCAAGTAGCACCCACACAGACTCCACTGTCAGAGTGTTAGCATACTCAAATCAGTCAGATGAGACTGTGGTTACAGTCACATTAACTGTACATTCTATCAGATTTAACATTCCGCTCGTAATCTGTAAGCATGCTGATTTCTGTGTCAGATAGCTTAGGACATGCTTGCTTGTTATTTCTTCTTATGATCTCAGGTGACATCAGTGTCACACAGATAGCTTTGAGATGAACCATTCCCAAAACACATGGAAAAACGTGTTGGATTTGGGGTTGTTTTTAAAACTTTACTAGCATCAAATACAAATGATGAATTCGGGCAAATGTAGGAGTTAGTTTCAAGACTGGAAAATTCTTAAGCAATTTTCCTAAGAACTAAAATAAAAGCTTCTAAATATAACTTATTTCAGAGCTGTCTGAAGAAAAGTGTATTTTCACAATTTTACGGAATAAAATTGATAGCAGAATTTACAATGTAACTATTTCAGAATGAAAAAAATCAGTCCAACGGAGGTGGGTGTGCTTTTCTTCTTGCTGAAGAAAGTTAAAATCAAATCCTTTAAAGAAATAGCCAGCTTAAATTTCTGTTAGAGAGCTATACTCAATAACTATAAATAAATGCTTTATTTTTTCTTGTCCTACCAATCCTACAGAGACTGGGATCAGCTGGCCAGTTTGTGTAGTTCAAGCTTATGATTGTTTCATGATGGTATTCTGCAACTTGCTGTGATCTTCCAGAAGAATAATTCTCCATGTGTTACTGGGAAAGCCATGCGTTAACTATGTGCAATGTAGGCGAGCCCAGCTCAGTACTTGTCTCTGTTAAACATCAGTTCATGTCATCAATGGACGTGATGTTCGTTTCCGGCATTTAAATAAACTGTGGCTGAAGGAGCAACGTTTTGCAATGGTCAGGAGCATAGGGGTGTCTTAGGCAGGATGCCCATCAGATCAAGCTCTTGATGCTTCTCAGTCACTTTTAAACACTCGAAGCCCAGTTCTAAGATAGAAGCCCTCCTGGCTGATTCCTGTTGTACACCAAAGGCTATTGCCTGCAAATGTTGCTAAGCTGCTGAACCAGAGAAGGAAAAAGCTAAGTAAAAAAGAAAATATATTCTTTACTTCACTTGTTTAAAAAGTCAACAGATCTTCTTTGGCTTTTGTTGTTTTGCCGACAGATTTCAGCAGAAGCACTTCACTGCTATGAGCATACAACAGCTGGAATTTAGCATTTCAGCTTTCAGCAAGGCAGAAGGGGACAACCAGGTTTCCAACACTTCGAAGGCAGAGCTATGCCTGAAATGTGATTTTCCCTCCCTTGCATTGCCCCAGCTCCACCAGGGATGCTGGGAGCTCCCATGTCTTCCTGCTGTTCATGCTCCTGAGCAAGCAGATGGAAAACAAGATGTGTGTTTTAAATCAGATTTAGATATGAAATACAAAGAGTTGCAAAACGAGGGAAAGTGAAGGCTATCTAAAGCTATTATTTTGTCATGGGGAACAAAATGTGACACCGTTTTCACTAACTGTATTCACCATTGAAAACCAGTTATTTACAAGCAGAAAACATGCAGGCTTGCTATGAGTCAGTGGATTTCTTGAATAACCCCCCGAGGTAATTACTGTATTATCACCTCCCAATACACAGCCAGGGATTGGTACACAAAACATGTGGTAAAATCACCAGAGAAAGTGATTTCCTTTATTTAAGGATTAGAGAACCAATCAAACCAGCGGCGGATGCACGCTAAGGCAGGAGGGTTAACTCCAGGGAAGTCTGAGGCCACAGAGCAATGGTGGCACACGTGGGGATGGGCTTCTCTTACAGCCCTACAGACACAGCCTGCATAGGAGCTGGTACAGGTGCTCATCCTGCATCATTAAGCACAGGAATAGCTGTGTGCAGCAAATAGCCCAGCCTGTGGAGATGCTGAGTTTGCTGCCATGGAAGAGCTAAAACACACGACTCACCTCCTCAATAACCAAACGCAGATGGCACTGACGTATTGCACACATTAACCTTTCCACTGTGACACAGGAATTAGGAAAAGAGATGGAAATCATATGTCCTACATTTGCATTTAGATTTTTGTCTTTTTTTTTTTTTTTTTTTTTTTCCTCTTAGGAATTCATACATTCTTGCTAGAATTAGTGAATCAAAACTGGATGCTAACATTTCAGATATGACTGCATGGCACCGGAAGGTTAAAAAAGAGCGCAATGTCCTCTTCAACATGGCTGAGGTTATGGCATGAAACAGAACAAATTGCAGCTGTGTGCTCTGCTCTGCAAATATCTCTAGCAAATGTGTAATTGGCTGTAGAGTGGGTTGTGTGGGAGTAGGCAAGTGGCCAGGTCTTGCATAAACATGGGATTTTCTCTCCAGAGAGACACATTTCTTCTCCAGTCCTTACACCAGTGTTAAGTTGGCCTTCTGTCCCAGCACTGCGAAAGAAACTGGTTACCAGGAGAGCATGGGATGGCACACGGTAGAGAAAACCAACCACATTACAGCACTGCAAACATAATCATGTAACTCTGGCTCTGCACCTCCATCTGTGGCTGCTGTTTGGTATTGATGGTTTGCTTGAGCAAAGCTTCACTACAGGCTACCTACAGATGAATTTCTCTAGTGGGATGTTTACAGAAAGCATAACGCTTTTTTGGAAACAGAAAAAAGGACCTGATTTTTTATAGTATTCCCAACTCATATAAAAAATCAGAAATTAAACAACATTGATATAAAAACTAATTTAAGTGCAGATCATCAGAGTCTAATCAGTGGCCCTAATTGGACAGTGGTGGCAAATGGCCAACCCAGCCTGAGTCCAAGTATGTCCTCCCCATGGGTGAAACAGAGCTGGACTGAGCTGCAGCAGCAAAGCAAACCAGTGACTGCACCCTTAACTTCATGAGCATTTTTACCAGACCAGCCATGAAAATGTTAAATAACTCAAACAGCTGAAGGCAGGCCTGGTGAAAGACTGCATCACTGGCAAAAGCATAGGATGTCTTAGCTTAGAAATAGTTTCTTTTTATGCTTTACTTGACTCTTTATATCTACATGACCCTGATATCTACACTTATACTAGAGGTATAGCATAGATGAGCTACAGATCTAGAAGAAAAAAATATCTGATGAGTTAAAAACTTTATCAGTTTACTTCCAAAGTCAAATGTAGTTGGACCAAATGTTAGACTGAGTGTAGCTAGTTTAGGGCCCATATTCATTTAAAATAGACCCAGTCTCAGCCACTTGAAGGAATGGAAGGGCAGGCAGATCTGTTGAGTATTTGTAGCACCCTCCTTTAGTGGGACTGCAACGAACACGAGTGATTGGCGCCATTTGAGGCAAACAGCTGCTCTCTGTTTTCATGGACAACAGTGCAATTGTTCCTCCATGTGTTCAACTAGCTAAACAGAGCCCCGGCTTTAACGCAACATGTTTCCCTAATCATTTGCTTACAGTAATAAAGGAAGCCAGCTTGTGTCATGAAGAGGAACAAAAAAGCACAGTGAGAAGGGTGAGGAAGACGGCTGCACACCCCAAAGCAGCCAGGCACAAACACTGCAGTGGCACAGTTGGTGCAGCATCATCTGAGGACCTCTTCAAGGCTCCAATGGGAATGGGTTTTGCCACCAAACCCAATAAACTGCTCTTTATTATGAAAAAAAAAGGAGTTTAAAAAGCCAATGTTTTGTTGTACTGGGCTCTTATTTTATGTCTTTTTATAGACTTTACAAAAGCCCTTCTTTCAGAATTTAGGCATTCTGCAGAAACCCAGAAGTAGGGTAAGTTTTTGAGATAAGTCCACTCCTCAGAGAGCCCTGGCTTACCTAGGAGTGACCTGCAAGATCCTAAGAAGGCTCCAGTAAGGGTAAGATCACAGCTGTTCTGGCTGGCACTAAATCTCACCATTAAATGAGCTATAGACCCTGCTGGAATTTGAAAGCTGTATCAAAACACAAGCACAGCACTGTTTCACCATGCAGCCTAAACCAAGGCTGCTTTCTCTCTGTCTGAATGGCTACAGCTGTAAGACTTCAGAAACAATCAAGAAAGCACTTTCATAAATGCATGGTGTTCAGATATCTGGCTTATCCTGCCTTAAGACTCCACTTACTCCAAAAAAGGATTCTTAAACCTACTTTTTATCAGTGTGCCTACATTTAGAAAATACACTGACCTCCAATTATGAAACTACGCACAATTTTTTTTTTCTGAATTGTATTTGCTGTTGATGAAAAGAAGCCAATGTGCAGATGCAAGTACAGTAGGTCACTTGTTGTCCAACAGAGGTTTAGCTCACCAGCCTACGAACAGTCACTGTTAATGTTAACTCCACCAGTGTTGAGGTAGAAGAGAGAACTCTGAGATATTATGAAACTTTCCATGTTTTGCATAAGGTTTTGGTTGTTGTAAGGGAAAAGAATCTTATTTTATTACCTAGTGAAACTCCCTTTCTGTTTAAAAAGAGTCTTTAGAAGAAAAAAAACAAAACACAGTTATTGGAAATGTAATACTATTTCATGATGTCTGTAGGCCAAAATTCATATCTGGGGTAAGCCAGTACTAAACCTGTAAGTTAGGAGGGAAAAAGGAAGTTCACTGTTAAAGGTGAAATTTCTGCTGAAAAAAAGCTAAACCAACTCCTTTTACATAGTAATTCCCATTGTCTTAATTCTTGTAGTAGATTAACAGTGTCTCCAAAGTGGCTAACATGGGTTCTGTTCTTCAAAAGCAAGACTGAAAATCAAGGGAACTGAGAATCACACCAAAAAATTCTCTCTTCATTTGTGCAGGGAAGTTTGCAGTTTACATCAGGTCAGAGCAATGCTGGAGTACTTTTTCCACCACAGAAAAGGAATAAACCACACCAAGCAGCTGGTGCAGTAAAGAGGCAGAAGACAGACTGCTTAGCAGCTCATCAAGTCCTGCACTGGGATTCCCACTGACAAGGGAAAAGCAGGATTGTTAAGAAAACATTTCATGATTTCAGTCAACCTAAAGACATCATGCTAATGCTAGGGATGACCAAGTCCACAAGGACTTTGTTGTTGGAGTATTCTGCAATGAAAGCAAAGATTTGCCATATCTTGTCTCCTTTTGGCAAGCAGATGAAGTTCTGGCAGTGACACAATGCAGCTCCCCAAATCACATTTTCCTTCATTAAGAGAAGCCCCTAATTAGCCAAGAGGACTGAATTCACTCCTGGACAAAAGGATATATGTTAGATGCAGCCTGCTGCCCACTACTCTATTCTAAAAAAGATTTTGATGCTACTGAAATGTTCTGCCCAGCATTTAACTACAATTACTGATATTCACTTCATGCAAGTAGATTCCAAAACCCGTGATGGCTCAGTTAGATCTCCTGAGGCTCGTGTTGTTTCCATGAACACACAATGCAATCTTAAGATGTGCTTCTCAGGAGGAGAACTGCCATTGTAATTCTGCAAGGCAATACTCCCAGTATAGTTAGATTACCAGGGCTTTAGGGTAGACCCAACCTATTGGAAAGAGGTCAGTAAAAAAATTGGGAACTACTCATTTAGGCTAACAAAATACAATCCCTGGAGAAGGAAACTTTGGGACAATTACAGATGCATCAGCTCAGCTCACCAGCTTTTAGCTGTAGCACATGATGCACACAGACTAAACTGAGGAAGGCACAGGATAAGAAATTCCAGGCACCAAATCATGCATTGATCAGGAAAGTAGGGTGACTGCTACACATGATGTTGTCAAGGACAACATGCCACTAATCCATTTTTCATGTTGATGGCAGAGATGAATATTTTCAAATTCACAAATATTTGATCTCTTCCAACTTCTGTTGAATCATCGTGTTACTAACACAGCTGTCTTACTGAATTTTCTTTGATTTTTTTTAGAGTGGATTTTTGCTAAAGACTGAGTGGTGAAAGAAAAGCATCCAAGATGTTGACCGTTATGTTCTTACCAGGTGCCTGAATAAAGTTTCTACATTTCCTCAGAAGACAACAGACCTTTCTGTTATAGTTTTTAACTACATACGATCAAAAATTAAGACAATCACTTAGGGAGACATGTTTGAAACTTACTTACATGTCTATTTTCAAGCACTACAGTAGTGGCATTCATCACACATTTAGCTCCGATTCTTCTCTATTTATGGACAAGTTATGAAAGCAGTTTGTCAGCAACTTTTTTTGAGTGTTCACATTACTAAATACACACATTCTGAATGCACTCTAATGTAATTATCAAATTCAGCAGCTAGCTGATAAAACCACTAAAGGAAAATACCAACCTGCCTCAGTGTTTTCATGCTGTAATTGAAAACAGATGGCAGCTTGTGTAATTTATGCTTTTCTACAACCAGTAACATGTTGGGATAAGATAAGAATTCTTAGACTGAATTGCATCTGCTTCAACAATACCATATGTTAGTGCACAATATAAATATTTATCCGAATCTACTTCATCTTCTCGTTTAAAGCTCAGTCACATGAGATAGTAGAAGTACCCTTTGGATACCTTAAATTAGCTGTGAAGCTGTGAAGCATCTTCCTGGTGCTTAAAGGGTTAGAGCCACGGCAACAAACACCAAAGTATTCTTCCTCTCCTAGGTTTCATGGAGAGGTTTAAATTGGAGGCAAGTTCATTGTACCTTCCTTACAGAAGTCTTTAACTTCAAGCTCCAACCAGGCTGCTTTCAGGAGTTACGAAGAATTTTCTCACTTGTGATATCCATTCTCTCTCACTTTTCCCACTATTCTGAAAAACACTGGAGATTGGCCACAGCCAGAGATGGTTTTATTTTTTTCCCAGGGGGAATAAACAGTGACAATTTTTAGAATTTTTGGACTGGCTATCTTGTCAAATAGCTGAGCCATCACCTTTTCAGTTTGAGGTCAGGCTGGCAAGAGCCATGGAGCGGGTTTTGCGTTTCTCTGACAGCCCAGAGTTCATTCAACATGCTGAGAATTCCACAGTTCAAATTTCTTGTTGTTGCAGGAATAGAAGACATTGGCAGTTCCTCTGATGCCACATGCTTTTCACTCATCTCTAAGCTGGCACTTCATAACGTGTAACTTTTAGTTCTTTTTGTTGCAGGCCTGTAATATGAGGGCTGCTCTGAAAGTAATGCCTATTTCATTGTATTGGTCCACGACATCAGAGGCAGATGTTGACAGTATGGCAATAGAGGCTGAACCTTCAGCCCAGTGTTCCATTACATTTTGTTGTGTCACATGGCAGCACAAGGGCAAGTTGAAAAAATGGCATCTGACATGGAAGAGCATATGAAGCAAAGGGATTTCACTGAATCCCTCCATGTGGAAAAAAAAGAGCACCCACTGACATTTATCAATGTTTGCTGGACATCCGTGGAGACCAAACAGTGGACGTGAGCACAGTGGTGCAGTGGTGCAGGTGGGGGTGAGTTTCAGCACTGGTGGCAGCAACAGTGAGTTACCTCCGCTGGTGCAGACTTCTACGAGTGCAGCATGCAGACTGCATCGTTGGTGAAAATGCACAACGGTGGTGACTATATTGAAAAATAGAGTTTTGTAGCTGAGAATTTACTCCACCAAACAGTGTTCTTTTTGCATCTGTTGTCATTTCCATGGAAATAAACGGAAGGCATTACTTTCGGAGCAACCTGTGAATTTTTTGACCACGGCAGTATCTGGATTCTAAAAGCTAATCAGACAGTGCCTATCTGAGTAATGGACTTGATGGCCCCAACAGACCCTGACAGCAATTACATTCCACGAAGCAGTGGTTACTCAATAGCAGTTGAGATTTGGCTCTTAGCCTGCCCATGAATTCATTTGAAAACTCGGCCTTGAAATAATCATTTGAGAATGTAAAAGACCATGGCCCAGACTGAAATTTATGAGAATGACCTCCTCACTCTGCCAGCTTTTAAAGATCAGCAGCAGACTGAAATGATCCTGGCCGTGTTCTGAAACCCCCCAAGCAGAAGCACTATTGGTGACCAACTAATACATACACCCCAAAACCTCCTTCTATTAACTGAAAGGAAGAACTAGAGTAGGGTAAAAAGGATTTAGTGGCCATTGGTAATGTATGTGATACAAAGACCTTACATGTAACACCTATAAACATTATTTGTTTATAATCAATCTAAGCAGTTAGATATTCTTCAGCATTCTGCAAAGGTTAGAATGGGTCAGTGATTTCTCCAGCCAAAAGGACAAACAGACCATCAGCAAAGTTAACAGTAAACCTGTCTTTTTCCTAGGCCTCCCACCACACTTGGTCTGCTGCACAGCTCACACTCTGCAGCAGTGATGGCACACCAAATAACAACGTGTAACGTACAACTTCAGCCATCGGTTTGAAGTCAAGCCTTTTCAAAAATAGCTTTTCAAAAATACTTGAACCTTAAAACCATAGATTAGCTTAAAGAATAAAAGTGAGAAAAGGGGGACAAGAGTTCTCCTCACAACAACTGGCAATATTTAGCAGAGACCTGAATTTTGCAGCCAGCCAATCAGGAACATTAAAGCAACCTCGGAACCCCTGCTGTTCCTGTCTTCCCTTCTCAGTCTGCTGACGACAGCAGACAGTAAGACAGAGCTACAAATAACTTGGACGTGTGCATTGCAACACTGATTCTTTTCATAGCCCCGCATCGCCTCCAGCTTCTGCTCACTAATGCGCTTACAGCCGTTACGCTCCTCCAACGCTGCCACAGGCAACTGCACTTCAACAGATCAGGTCTAAAAACACTTTTATAAAGATAATTGACAACATATTTATTAAATTATTTGCACTGCTTCAAACTTGTAACCACAAGCTGTAAATGGCAGTCCACTTTATGGGCCCAGAAGAAGCCTGTAAAGGCTTAACATCAAGAAGCTAATATCTGCTCACACCTCTTCAGTAGGCTGTGCTTGTACTTTTCTGAGTTAAACTGCCCTAACAGTGACCCTGAAGAGGCTGTTGCTGTAACGTGGTGCTGACTGCTTCCACACCAGCACATGTATGCATAATGGCTCCCTTCCAACTCAGGATATTCTGTGATTCTATTTTCGGGTGGTCCTGTATGGAGCCAGGAATTGGACTTGATGACCCTTATGGGTCCCTTCCAACTTGGAATATTCTGTGATTTGATGATTCAGTGGTTATGGAGACCCAGGCATCCCGGCCACCCTGCCCAATGGGGAACACAAGATCATTGCATGTGGCCAAGTGTTCCAACCCAATCTCATTGAAATTTCTGCTGATACTTTCCATTCACAGAGCTCTGGAACAGGCCGGGATCCCAGCCAAGCCCAGACTGAAAGCAGGACACCACAGAGTCCTTCAGGTAGATTAATCCTGGAACAGTTACTGCTTTATATAACCTACAGTGAATTTTAAAGTGCACAAAGTGAGATGCTACAATGAGATGGCAGGCAGCAGTCCTCTTGGAACAATTTGTCCAGCATAATGCAAAGACAGGCATATAATGCTATCCAAGAGAGATAAGTAAAAAATCACAAGCTTTACAAACAAAGATGCTTCCAGAAATGATTACACTGGATTCATCTCCTTCGGAGGAAAAACCCTGCTGCTACTGCCAAAAACTTTTCTACAAACTGCAACGCCAAGACTTGGCTCTTCTTCAAATTCTTGCCCTTTCATCACAGCCAACTTTCCGTGTTAGAGCTTCTTTGGTGCCATGCAGGACTGGCAGACAAAAGCCTCCTACTCCGGGCCACCAGGAGTTACTATGCCCAACAGCCTGTCTTCACAGTGCCCCAGCTGCAGCTCCCACCCAAAGGAAGTTTTATGTTCAAGGAACTGTCATGGTCATATGACTCCTTTAAATCTGCCATATTGAAGAGTGCTATAAACAGATGGATTAAGAGACATATATTTAAAAAAAGCAGATACTGAAATATAATTTACATATCTACTGCAACACTTAAACACTTTAAAAAAAAAAAAAACACCTTATTTTCAAAGGAAACTGGCATATCCTTGTCTGGGGCTAAAGGCATTTTAAAAAATGCAACATCAACTTTGGTGCCTTCTAATACATAGCCAGAATGTTCCACTCACAATTCTGTTCTCACAAAGTGTTTTATACAAAGATAGCACCTTTGCAAATAATCAAATCTACCCTTCATGCAAAATCGGGGTGATATACTCCAGTTTTACTGTCTAAAATACAATTTACTCCCACCAGGACAGGCAGTCTTCTACATTCTTATGTTGTGAGTGGATCAGGTAAACAGCTAAAATCCCATCAGGGACTGCACAAAGAGTGGGCTGGAGCAGGTTCAAAGAAGAGCAACAATGCTTGTGAAGGACTTGGAGAATACGCCCTATGAGGAGAGACTGAAGGAACTGAGGCTGTTCAGTCTGGGGAAAAGGAGGCTGAGGGGAGACCTTATTGCTCTCTTCCAATATCTGAAAGGTGCTTACAGTGAGAGCGGGCTTGGTCTCTTCTCACTGGTGACAGGTGACAGGACGAGGGGAAATGGCCTCAAGTTGTGCCAGGGTAAGTCTAGGTTGTCAAGCACTGGAATAGGCTCTCCAGGAAGGTGGTTGAGTCACCATCCTTGGATGTGTTTAAAAACTGTTTGGATGTGGTGCTTAGGGACATGATTTAGTGGAGGGCTGTTAGTTAGGTTAGCACGGTTAAGTTGTGGTTGGACTCGATGATCTTTAAGGTCTTTTCCAAACTGAGTGATTCTGTGATTCTATGGTTTGTCAAATAAAACCAATTCCAGAGGTGCAATACACAAACAAAATCTGGCTTAACTCAAATGTCCAACTACTACATAGTTACAGGGCTGTCAGCACAAAATCAAAAGCAAAAACAAACCCAAAGCCCACTACACAGAATCATAGAATCATCAAGGTTAGAGAAGATCTCCAAGATGATCCAGTCCAATCATTCACCTATCACTAATATTTTCCTGCTAAACCACATCCCTTAGTACAACATCTAAATGTTTCTTGAACACTTCCGAAGTGCAGTAAATATATTCAGTGCTCAATGTAGCTCTAAGCTGCAAAGTTCAGAAGCAAAATCTCTATACCTAAGGCACCATAGTGTTATTTTTATGAGTCAAGTTTCACAACAGACCTAATCTAGTGCTGGCTTCTAAATTCTGAGCCTAGAAGATGATGCAAATTACTAATATTCCCAATTTCAGAAACTAGAACACACATGAATACATTTACCATTTTTAAATTTAAGCCCTGTATATTTTAGACAAGATTACTTTTCAAAAACAGTATCCTTCATATGAAAATTGTAAATGCGTGTTTAATTTATGTATTTTATAAAACATATTGAAAAATCCAGTTCCCTTACAAATCAAGCTGTTTGCCAGCAGAATGTGTCAGGTGCTGCCTGTACCAACAGGCTCTGCAGCCTCCAAAGGTTTTCGCTGCCCTTATTCAAGAGAAGTGAAAGCTTCAAAGACAGAACATTCTTGCAAGTTTCATAAAAAATCAGCACCCAAAGGGGAGAAACCCCTATTGTACATTGCTTGCAGAGATGCTATGGTGCGTCCTGCATTGTGCAATGGGCAGATCAGGAAGCATATGCCAAATGGGTGGGAATACATGAGTGAGTGAGATGGATTAGAAGGCAGGATAAAATTAAGGGGAGACTGAGCTACTCATGGAGTACATGTGAAACCTTAGTTTTTAGTTTTATGATATAAGAAAACATCAAAAACATCATGTAAGCTGCTCACTGCAGCCTGGACACTGGAGTAGGTGTTGCAATTATTTTCATAGAATCAGAGAATCCATAGATTTGAAAGGGATACTTACAAGTCAGCTAGTCCAACTCTCCTGCAATGAACAGGGACATCCACAGCTAGATCAGGTTGCTCAGAGCCTGGTCCAGCCTGACCTTGAATGCCTCCAGGGACAGGGCTTCCATTTCATCTCTGGGCAACCTGTTCCAGTGCTTCACCACCCTCACTGTAAAAGACATTTCCCTTATATCCAACCTAAATCTCATCTATTTTAGATTGAAACAAATTCCCTTTGTCTTCTCACCACAGACCCCAATAAAAGGTCTGTCCTCTTCTTTCTTGTATTTCTGGCTCCATCTTTGTATACAGGAAAATAAGTAAAAGGCAGGGAGACTAGAATCTGTCCAGAGGTGGAAAGAGGTGAAAATAAAAAAAGCAAAGAAGAAACAAAAAAAAAGAAAAGAAGATCAAGAAAGCTACTTGGAAAGAAGAGTTGAGTTTCACAGGGAGAAGTACTTGAAGACTTTCCACTTCTGGAGTTTTTCAGTGCCAGGTTGGATGGGACATTTGGAAAATCCTGTTCCATTGGAAGTTATCCCTGCCCACTGCAGTGGGGTTGGAACTAGCTGATCTTAGAGACCCATCCAAACCAAACCATTCTGTGATTCTATGAAGAACCTCAAGGACAGAAAAAATGAAGTATGAAGAGGGCAAAAGGCAACTGAATTAAATGATTATCAACACTTAAATCTGAAAGGCACTCAGCCCAGGAAACAAGAATACCTCCTACTGTCCAAATACAAGCAGCCCAAGACCTTCACCAAGAAGCCCAAACACCACAGTAAAGCATCCCTCTTTGAGCACACACCTTCATGCCGGCTGCAGCTGCCGGCCCGCTGGGGTCCACAGCCTGGATGTGGCACGGCTTGCTGCCCCGCACCACAAAGCCCCAGCCAACTGCATCGCCAACGATCTTGAAAGAGAAAAGAAGGAGGTGAGCACTGCTAGCACTCTGATACATCTAAATTCAGGACAACTCCTTTTTATTGGACACTGTATGATAATACTTTATCAAAAACTGTGTACAGTCTCTTATACAAGATATGGGAAAGGCACTATGCCTTTTGCTTTCAACAAACTTTTCCTTTGTTGAACCAGGAGGCCGCAAAATGCTGTGCTTTCCAATGACTGACCAGGTACAAAACTGTCTTTTTGCAAAGACTTTCTCTAATACTGAATCAAAATTCCTTTCCCATCACAGTCTGAAAAAAAAACTTCAGTTTGGGTAGTTAATCTTGGGTAGTTAACCTACAGTGGATGTAGTACCAGGATCACAAAGTTTAGACGAGTTTGCGTAATACAAATATTAGTGTCTTTATGTAATTTCACAACCCATTTAAGTCAGCAGTACTACAATGACATAAAGACAGGATAAACAAGTACAGAATCAGTCCTGAAATGTGTGGCAGTACTGATAACACATTTCAGGACTTAAAAGTACAAACCTTAGCAAGTGCAAATAACCACTAATTATCCCTTCAGAAAATGTCTGTTTGGATTACCTCAGGCATACAATGCACAGAAAAAAGACCAGAGACATACTGTAAAAGTTTTCCTGACGTATGGAGCTCCAGGCATCAAAAGCTCATCAGCAGTCACCGGTCTCTTTAATACTGTAGGGATACATAAACAAATATTCAATATAAACATTCATCTGGAGCTTCTCCTAATAAATAAGACACAATGTTGGAGCATAATGCCCTTCTGTCCCACATCCAATACACACTTCAGTTCTTGAAGTCTTACTTGAAATAAGCAGAAGAGCCAAGGAAAAGTCTGCAGAATAACTTTGAGCACTAATTATGAGATCTTTGGAAAACAGGGGGTTCAGGCAACAAACTTTGTTGTCTGCAATCAGCATCCACTGAACACGACCACAAGCATTACAAGCGGCTGCTCCTGTGCCCACTGTTGAAACAAGTGGCCAACCTCCACGGCATGAAGAAGCTTTTCTGATAGGCTCTTTTGCACATTTCATCTGAGTCAGTTTGGAATCCCAGAATTCAGTAACAAGAAAATTCAGACATGTCATACTGCATGCAAGAAAGCTTGGCAATCTGCCTTTCTCTTCCCAAAACAAGAAGTCCTTGTCACTTCCAAATCTCTACTTTTTCCACCAACCTTTTTTCTGGTTTGTTTTGTTTAGGAATGAGAGGGGATTTTCCCTGGCAGAAGACGGGGAATGTTGGCTTTGCTGTGCAGCACTACTGCTGGTTGGTTCAGGAATTAACCCAACAAAGAGATTTCTGCAATTGTAAGCACAGACATCCAGTGCCCTCCTATCCAGACAGAGCCCATTCAGTCTATAGCTGGCTGTGATTTACCAGTACCTTCTGAAAGTGATTCTGCACTACTTCACGGTGCAATAGTGTAATTTTCCCCTAAATAAACTAACTGTAAAGTTATGTCAAACCAAATCAATACAATTCTGCATATCATTCTTATCTGTCTGTACATGCTTTACAAGATGGAAGGCAATGGAAATACCTAAATAGTTCACTGCATTTGCCTATCTTACCTTCCAAATTAGGATTGATTTCCTATAGTAATTAATTTTTTTGATGATGCCTGCCTTTTAAGCCACAGGTCAAAGTTAAAATTTCTCCCAGATTGTATTCTGAGATATTCATGAGTTTCCTAATGATGCTCATGGAAGTAGGAAGAGTTACTCTGTACAAACCAATATGTCATTTTTTTCTTCCCTGTGGATTTTGGCAAGTGGTCATTTAGCCAGTTACAATTTACAAAGCATGTCCATTCATCTTGAAAAGCCTGGATGACCGTCCTCACTCAACAGATCAGCATCAGATAAACCATCCACTCAGGACATGCTGCGTGCTTTCCTTCATTATACCCTCAGAAGACTTGTTTGGTAATTGTTTTCCTATATGACTGGTCAAGTTATGACCTGTTTTTATAAAAGGATCTCCCTGCAATGAACTCATCTGACAAGACGCCTTGCCTTCTATTTATTAACATGCAGTTCAGCAACAAGACCTGATCCTGGGTAGCAGGAAACTGTTGGTGAAAAAGTCATTTTATACTCCAGCAGAGGATTAAGAATTCCTCCGTAACATTTACATCTGCAAGCCTTATGCTAACCTATGTGAGGTGATGTGTGGATCTGTACTTGTGCTACAAGAGGAATTACCCTAAGGCAGATTGTGTTTAAAAAAAGAAAATAATAATGTGTGAAAGGGCAACATCAGCTTCTTTTTCTTCCAGTGTTGTAGAATCAGTTGCATTAAAATAAACTTGTTCTCACTACGCATGGGTTGACACTTCACATATAATTAAGCCATAAGTGAATGGAATAGCTGACATGCTTCAGATATCACAAACGTTTGTGGAGAGCGCATGAATGCTGCTTTATCTGTCCCAGAAATGTTTCCAGGATGTAATTAATGGTGTACTGGGGCCAAAGGGTTCAGACTACCAACACTGTCACAGCCTTTCTGGTAACATACCTGAGAGGTATTTTGCCAAGACATAATGCTGTGGCACTTTGAATAGAGGGACAAACATGTGGGAAGGTGGCACTGAATGCCCAGCAGCAGTTTACTGTTAGCAGAGACTTTAAATGGCAGCACTCCTTTGAAGGCAACACAGATATGCATTTACTGAAGCCTTTCCCTGTGCACAACGCTCCCCACACTGCTTGAGCGGCGATGCAGCAACCAGCCCTTCATTGCATGCTTCTGCCCATGCAACACCCCTGCCTTCCAACTTCCTGTAGGACAGACCAACCTCCAAATGCCTCACACAATGACAGAAATGCCCCCACATCCAAACACACAGTAAGCCCCAAAATGACCTCCTGCCCATCAGTTGTGTGCTTGCCTCCACTCAGAGCAGAACGGGGACGTTCATACTGAATCCAAAATAACAGGGAGCACAAAGGGCAGCATGGGCTTTGAACCTCAGAGCTCCTTCTGAGGGAAACAGGGGGGTTGAAACAATATCTATTGCAGTCTGTTTTCCCCTTCACAGATGTACAATGAGAAACAATTTTAACCAAGCTGTGGAAGAATGGGTGCATTTAACCTTCCTTTGTGGGGTAGGAAATCCTTTCAAAAAGAAAGCAAGCCTTACCACTATTTCTACCTTCCCAAACAGACCTGTGTAAGACCTAAACAAAGGAAAGCATTGCAATGGCATCAGACAGGCACTAACAATGCTTCCTCCAGCTCTAGATGCTGTTGTCTTCTGAGCTGTGTTATTTCATAACAACTCCTGTGGCCACTGGACAGTTAAACACTCCCATGACTTACGCCAAAGGAATGTCTCAAGGAGGAGGTTTGGGTTGGTCCAGGGCTTGGCAGTGCAGAGGCGAAGCTGGCTGTCTGGCTGCATGTCCTTCTAGGAGATAAACTGTAGCTCCAGCCACAATTAAGGGCTTGGTGCTGAGATTACAAGAGGCAGACGTCTGGCTTGCATTCAGCAAGGCTGGGTGATGCTAATAGTCCCCCCTCACATTCATGATGTAGTGAATTTTTAATTTACCCTTGAAAAGATAAAGTTAGACTAGATGCTGAGCATTCCTCACATCCCCTTCTCCCAAACAGATGCCTGTACCCATCTCCTGTGCATCAAAAGCTGATGTCAGTGCTCACCGGATTTGGGGTTGCAGAGCACCGGGGGGCTGCTGCTGAGCGTGGGGCTGCTGCTGAAGTACCCACTGCTGCCGCAGCTGCTCATGCTGCTCCTCCGCACCGCCGACACGATCTTTATCTCCTTGGTGGGGCTCACTGCAAAAACGGAGGGGGAAAGGGAACCAGTGTCAATTACTGAACACAGTTCTTTGGATTCTTTAAACCACCAGCAGTAAGCCGTGCTTTCACCTTCTTAAGGGGTAAACATGTTACACGTAAAAGGGTCACTGCATGAATATTGTAATACCTCAGCTAATACAATGGCCAAACTGCTCCCACTGCAGGATCTTCTAGGAGGCATTTCAATATAGGGAAAAAGTTATTCCATTTCCCACTTATTCTTTCAGTTCCTGCTTGATATTTCTGTGCAGCAAACACAAACACTGCTGGCCTCTTTCCCCTTATCTTTCTCAAAATCAGCATTGAATACACAGGGCAAATTACTTTGGGCTTGCGGTGATTTTAACGCATTCTGTTTGCTCACAGACACTGATTTTTGATCAACAACTGAGGTGCTATTGATACCAGAGCAAAAGCTACGCCAAGAGCTAAAGATTGGGTAAATTGAGACAATCCCTGCAAACAGGGATACATGACTGTTTTTAGGTTAACAGTGAAACCCCTCACACAGAAAGGGTGCTGGAGGACGTTTAACACCCCATGCAGTCACTCTACAGAGAGCAGTGCAGCTAATGAGTCACCTGACAGAAAACTGGTGTGTTTTCTGTTGTCATGGTTCTGCTTGCGCAGGCAAAAGGGGCTGTCGTGGCTTTCTGGCACCAGGCGAGACTTCTCGGTGAGCAGCTCCATCAGCCGCCGCCGGCGGCGGAAATTCATCCTGCACTGGTAGAGCAAATTGCTGTCCATAAAATGGTGCTTGTTGGACACTGGAAAAAGAAAAGGATAGAGGTGTTTGGTGGGACTGAAATCCAAGCACAGCCGTCTGCAGTGAGCCTTGGACACTCGTATCCAAACATCCTGTCCCTCTCCTGTCCCTGCTGTAGGCTCAGAAGAGGAGCACGTCAACCCTGTATGCCATAAAGTGCTGCTGGTCCCTAGAGCAGACTTAGCTCCCTCACTTAGATCTGTGCCAATGCCTCAGTCTTGGAAAGACACTGCCTGTGTCTTTCAGAGCCACGGGCAGTAGAAAAGCGAGACCTGTGCATTTCCTCTGTCTCAGCCACCATGGACACGGTGTCCCAGACGCTTCCTGCATTTCACTTCCTCTCCTTTGCCCGGATACGCGAGGTTTGGGAACAGGCACTCGGCCAAAAATCATTTCTAACATAATGAACAGAAGTCTTAATGACAACCTGTTTTGACACCAAGAGCAAATCCCAGGCTGCTGGCGAGCACAGCGTGCCTGCAGCCTGCAGCAGCAGCAAAACGTCTGCGCAGTTGCTGGTGCTGAAGCTGCCTCTTAATAGCGGTGTGAAATGCAGCAGCTGGACGGAGCTGGTCCAGGTCCCAACGTGCACTGCCTGCTTCAGTGCTGAATTGTGGAAAAGCTCCCCTGAGCACTCCCTGCATTACTGCTGCAGGATCCCACACAGCTGCTGTAGAGGTTTTGCCTGCATTTTCTCCACCTTCATTCAGCTCCTCGTTCCACAGAAATGACTTCCCACAGTCGACCTTTTCCATGAAGGATCTAGACCATGGGTGTCAACCTTCTAGCTTGCCTGGGCCACACTGAGTGAAGAGGAATTGTTTTGGGCCACATATACAATCTATAATATAGTCAATGTATATCATTTAAAAAACATATATTTTTAGATATTTTTATTAAAACATAAAAAAAAGAAGGCAACAAAAACATAATGCTAGAGACATTTTGACTCTGTTTCTGTGAAACCAATGCATTAGTATCTGGATTGATAGTAGTAGTCACAATTCTTAGTGAGTTCTGAAGGTGTTCATCAGAGATTTTTGACCTAATTTTACTCTTCCTATTCTTCACCCTTGAAAACAGTTTCTCACAAATGTATATACAGCCAAAAGCGGTGTTGTGAATAATGAGTGATTGTGAAGTGAGGGATATCTTCCTCTGGTAAGAGAGGGCTTATAAAAGTCTGGTGAAGAGACATCATCATTTTTTTCTCTAAGTTGAATGTCTGATTGCAATTCATAGAATCATAGAATCATAGAATCGCAAGGTTGGAAACAACTTGCAAGATCATCTAGTCTAACCACCGATTCTGTGTGTACCATTTGAAAATTCACAGGTAATGTATTTTTGTTGACTGAAAATGCATTGAATGCATCCCTGGAGGCATTCAAGGCCAGGCTGGATGTGGCTCTGAGCAGCCTAGTGATTGGTGACCCTGCACACAGCATAGGGGTTGAAACTCGATGATCACTGTGGTCCTTTTTAACCCAGGCCATTCTATGATTCTATGATGATTCTATGAAATGGAGTTGCAAATATACAAAAACAATAATGTATCCTGAAATTCCTTTACCAGATTGGAAAGCACAGCTGCCTATTTTTTGCAGCACCAAGTGTTTAGCCAGTGTATAAAAATGCATAAAATTATTTGCCATACAGTGAGCTTGTCATGATTTGAGTTTCATTTTGAACACCGTTATGGTTTGAAAGTTGGCACAGATAAATTTATTTTCACTTTGAAAACACAAATTTAAGTCGTTTGAACAGGCAGTCAAATCCACCAAAAATGCTAAATCTGTGAGCTAGCTTTCATCTTCAAGTTCTGGTGTAAATTTTCCTTTTGATTCCATAAATGACTTGATTTCATGTAGCAAATCATAAAATCTTTTTGGCATTTTACCCCAACTTAGCCAACTTACTGCACAGAAAAGTCAATTAAGTCCCTAAAATCAGCATCCATACTCGTAAGGAACTCCTAGAACTAGCAGACACACTAATCAAATACATAATAATGTTAAAAGCTGATGATCTTGTGGGGCTGCATTACTAGCTCTCCAGGCCCACATGTAGCCCATAGGCTGTGAGTTGGACACACCTCATCTAGATTCTGGATTTACCCAGTTTATAAACCACATCTGATCACTGCACTGATCACAGAATCACAGAATCATAGAATCAAATACCTGGGTTTCAGGTATTTATTTACATGGAATGCATAAACAACAACATAGGTATACGCTCGGAGGTCAGCCATGCCTGACACTTGCAGAAGAAGACTCAGCCATTTGGCCTCAGCCTCTGCCAGACACTATGCTGTCAATTTGCTCTCAGATCTGCCTAGCACCTGGGCTCCAAAGGCAGCAAAACCCAGGATGCTGCACCAGAGGTCCAGCCCACAGCTCTCAGCTGTTTCCTGAGCTCATCCTTTCTTTTATACTCCTCAGCATGTTCCTTCTTCCATTCATCCCTTCTCAATACCTTAAGATTTTGTTCCTGGAGCTCCATGTACGTTAGAGCCTTGGAAAAAGGGCTGTATTTAGACATGCACCGCCAGTACATCATCTGACACTTGTGAGCTGCAGGAACAGCCTCAAAGAGCAAACAGCCCAGACGTCTACAGCAGCTTCTGGTCTCAGAGACCATGTTCATGCCAGGGAAGCAAAGTAAGCTATCGTGACTCAGACAGGAAAGAGCCCAAACCTTGCTGTGGCGCTCAGGGCTCAGCCCTCCATATGGACACAGAAGCTGCCATATGGGGTCAGACTGTAAGTCCATCTTGCAGAGAAGCCTAGAGGAGCTTGTCTCTTGCTTCCTGCGCCAATGCCAGAGACAGGACACTGCACAGATGGACGCTGTGCCTTTGGGACACAAAGAATTATCAGGACACGGGAGCTTTCCAAATAGCATGTGCTCGTGTCCAAGCTGCCATAGTGACCTTCTGCCCAAGTCCCACAGTGTGCCATAGGCTGCCTGGCAGTTTGCACATAGCTCTTTGCAATGTTGCTTTTGCTCCTCTTGTGAAGCTCTACCTTTGTTTCAGGAGTAAAGACAAAAGGATGTGCCAGGCAGCCAAACTGTGATGTTTTAAGCACTATGTACACAACAGAATGGAGTACCTACCCCGGCTCATTCCTTCTGAGACATCAGAACAGCCAGTGCCACATGGCTTTACTGGGCTTCATTTCAAGGCTGAAACTGCTGTTTCCTCAAATCAGCCATTTGTATCCTCTGGGGGCCACACAGCTTCACTAAGTCCATTTACCCCTAGAAGCAATTGATTTCTGCATTCTGACACCTTAATTAATTATTGCAGGCACACACTGCTGCTGTGCTCCTTGCTTTGGACACACATAGCACACAATACTATAAAACAGCACTTATGGACAATCACTATTTTTGAAGAATGGAAATAGGGGAGGAGAGATTTGGAGACTTGCCTACATCCACAAAAGGATTTGCTGGCAGAAGCAGAGTTAATAAGAAGGTCCTCCCAGCCAACACTCTCACTTTCAGACCACTGACACAACAAGTAAAACTATTCTAGTAATATAAGGCCGCAGCATTAGAATAACTCAAGGCAAATTTTCAAAAACCACGTTTTTTTAATTTTCTCATATTGACACCTCAAAGAGTTGCCCGAAACTTTAAAAAACAAGTGTCACACAGTCAGCCTGAGACTGGGTTCATAATAGTTAATGAAAGGGGGCCCTACAAATACTCACCTGGAAGCACAATTACTGCTACCAGCTGTCTGCCATCTGACAACTATCAGCATGGTTTCTGGATCATTTTAAATATTATGACACCACTGCTCCTAAGTAAAACAGTTCAATTCTGTTTGTGCCATTCACTGAAGTGCTCGACAGTCTTCAGAAATTACGATAACTGGAGACCAAAACACACTTGTGTTGCAGACATAATAAAGCACTCAAATTCGAGAATATTTATTGACCATGAAATTACATAACAGAGTCTATTTTATGCTGTGACACTGGAGCATATCTTGGAATAACAATACCTGTTTTGACTCAAATACTGTAACATCACATACTTAGAATAGTGAAGCTTAGGTCTTACACCGGCATAATTCATTCCTCCTGTAACTACTTTGCTCCACAGAAGGGTGAATTTTCATGCGATAAATGAAGGTAAGTAGAAAAGATGAGAACAATTACTCTGTGTTGTAGTATATTTGTATGTAATTTGCATGACAAATGTTTTGTAGCCCCAGTGCTTATGACAAGTAATATCAGTGTGGAGCGCTCATTGATTTTCATAGTTTAATTTTTCATTTCTACTGATAGTTCACATTTCATATGAGAATGTTGGAACAACAGCTTGCAGCCTCATTTTGAGCAAATGATGCATTTGTATAGCACTATGTAACTATGCACGTTCCTTAACTAAAAGGTAATACTTAAATCTTAAAAAATAAACAGGCATACTTAACTCAAACCTTGTACCTTCAACATCAAATAAAATATCTTACCAAAATTTATTGGTGTGACCCATGGGACTTCTGTATGTGTGTGAATTGCCAGCTTTCTGACTTATTCACGAGGAGGGGGAGGCAGGCAGCAGTGCTGTCTCTGAAGTGCTCCTGGATGGACACGCATGCCCTCGCCTTAGGGGAAAGCAGCTGGCACAAGCCCCACGTATGTGAATTCTGGATGCTGAGCACAGAAGGCTGGTTTTGTTGGGCTTGGTACACTCTGGCCAAGAGGCAGCAGAGCAGGCAGGAGTGCTCACTCCCCTGCCACAGCAGCCAGCATTTTGCTGAGATCAGCACAGAAAAGTGGGAGTGGAAACATTTTCAAAGCCGACTGCAGGAAGCTTGGAGGGCTGCACAGACTTGCTCATAAGGGACTTCTTTAAAGGTAATTTTAAGGTTGTTACCTCGAGGGTTGACTCAGAGGCAGCAGCAGATAATGTTACTGAGGCTGACAAGGCTCGTGCTTTAGGCTCCTGTGCCTCTCGTGGAAGCTGCTGCTGCCAGGTAAAGACTGATCTCACTGCTCCTCAGTTAGCTTGCTGCCCTTGACAGCGCAGCACAGAGAAACCCGCACCCACTCTGGTTTGTCTTAAAATATCAGTATCTGGTTTTGTACGTGATGAAGGTGATGTAAAGAGAAAGGTGTGGGGTGATTTCATGTTTTGTTTCATTCCATTTTAATTCATCATTGCTCATGTGTCAACACATTCATGTTACGATGTGCCCTTTATGCAACAGAAATAAATTGTACCAAGGAGTATAAAAAATATATGGTGACTGGCAACCTCCAAAATCATAAAAATGGTCCAAGAGAGCAGGGTATGAACATTAATTCATGGTCACAGCTGGCAAGCTTTGGAGATTCAGTCACAACTCACCAGTCTAATCTCCTGCAGACACAGGGCACAACGTTTCTCCCAGAAGCAGAATTATAAAACTGTCTTCTAATCTCACAAAAATACAGTTTAATCTTCCTTTGAAGCATCCTGCAATGGCTACTTATGAGCAGTTCCCATAACTTTCCATGCCAGGCAATACAGACTTAACTCAAGATTGAACACATTTAGCTTCTAATCCCTGGAATTTGTAACATCTTTGCTGGAAAGTTACATAAGGTCCTTTCAGAAAAGTTTGTAAAGAAGTCTGTGAAGTGATGAAGCAACTCTCAAACATATCATTGATTTGCTTCATCACTTCACAGTGATGAATCGCTTATGATTGCCCCTTAAATTAGGGCTAATTTTTTACTTTTCCTCCAGTTCCCCTTAAAGCTTCTTTATTCTAACTAAAACCCAGATCTTCCAAAATGCCAAAATGCTCATCCTTACAGCATCACTCCCCTTCTTCTGTTTACAGTTGTCCTTTCATACACCTCAGCCCCTAGCAATGGTGACTACAATCACACTGTGCTAAAAGCATAGACTCAGAACGATGCATCTAGGTGCCCTGTGCATCCTCCTTCCCCAGCACTGCATTGTCTCACACCAACAAGCAGTGCTGATATTCTCATTTCCTATAAACTACCCTCTACTGAGTTACGTGAAAATGAACCTCTTCTTGGATAATGTCCAATACTGACCACTTAAATAATAGAGTTCAATCATTTGTATGCTGCCTCATTTATCCATAGTTTTCAAATTTCATCAGCAAAGTTTTTAGATAGCCATTCCATATTTGCATTACCGTTAAGAGAGAAAAATCAGCCTATTTATTTTGGCATTTCTCAGACTGTGAACATCTGATGTTGCAACTTTGGCAGTCCTTGTGCCTGGCTGCTCTACAGCTTCTGTCCAACTATTTGAATTATAAACTGCAATGTCCATGCAAATCTTTATTCAGCTTCTGATTCCAACACAAAATCCAGAGATCTACATAGGGCCCTCATGGCCTTTTCTTCTGCAAGGAGGCTGATACACAGCAGAGATAAAAACATTAGATTTAAGTCAATTGCATGGAACTGAGGAGACTTAAGAAAGTACAAAACCCTATTTTAATAAATGGTGTGATTCATGCCATAAAAATCAAACCATCTTGATAACTGGCTCTTTCCCCAGATCCCTCCCACAACCTCAGTTCTCCATGATTTCAAGGGCTGATAATCCATGCACATCTCCAGCATGGTGATTAACATTTTGTAGCAGCCGAATGCTGCAGTTCCAGCAGACCCCGTGTTGCAGTGCACCCAGCTGCTCTGCTTGTCCCCAGAAACATGAAGTTGTCAGTGACTGTCAGTCCCAGGCCCATGGCTCAACTGGGACAGGGCTCCTTCATGTCGAGCAGGAACTGAAGAGCTGCTCTCCCCAGTGCAATGGAAGACACAGTCAAGCATGTGCTAGTTTGAGTGTGTGCCTGGGCTGGGGCTAAAAGGTTAGAAAAGTTTTGGCAATGTACATGAAGTTCTAAGCACGGATATTTCAGATCTTTTCCTATTTCAGGCCACAAGAAGCACTGAACCCTTCCCAGCAGCACAGAGCACGCTTCCAAGTCCTTTGATATAAGACAGTAATTCCAGTTTATCCTGAAATAGATTTTAGCTTTCCACTGAGACAGTTTGCTCTATTAAAGTGGAGATAAACCTAGCCTGAAGCTGCAAGAGACCGCTCTGGTCCTCCCCCACTACTGGCTGCCTTTCCCATTGCATGTCTCAGAAGACCACATCAGTTTTGATCTCTAAGGATGCACAACTTTCCATCCCAAAATATCCCATCATACTGAAAGCAAACATGGAATGGTATGAAACAACACCAAGCCCTCTGGCAGGCCATGGGGAGGAGTGGGGGCTGCTGATTGCCAAGAGGGAGGTCCTGGCTATGCCCTGCCCCTCCCCTTGGCAAGGGCTCACCTCCAGCCTTGCAGCCTTTGCTTCCTCACTTCCCTCTCCTAAGCAGATGGAGCGTTTAGAAGGGAAGGAAACAAATCAGCTCAGTTTCTATTAGGAGAGCTTTTTATTAGGAGGAAGTTTTTCACACAGGGGGTGGTGAGGCACTGGAACAGGTTGCCCAAGGAGGTTGTTGGATGCCCCATCCCTGGAGGCACTCAAGGCCAGGCTGGATGTAGCTCTGGGCAGCCTGGTCTGGTGGTTGGTGACCCTGCACGCAGCAGGGGGGTTGAAATTATATAATCACTATGGTCCTTTTCAACTTAGGCCATTCTATGATTCTATTTATGATTCTATCTCTTAGCAGAAAAGCAGTGGAGGTGTACATCCACTTTGGCTCGGGGAGCCTTCAGGCTTGGAGGAGGCAATCTGCCCAGCCCCGAGCTCGCTGCCTTAGCCTCACTTGGCTCAGCACTACCAGCATGGCCTCACAGCTGCTCTTGCCCCAGTGCTGCTCATTGGCCTACACCGACGCACATGTGGCAGGGGAGAATAAAGGACACTTCATTCTACACTGGACAATGTTTTTTCCACCTCTCTTCCTGTTTTCCTAAAGCTAATCTGGTTTTTGCAGATCCATTTTAATAAAGGCACCTATTCATATTGGTTTCCTTTTACACATGGATGAATTCCACCTGCTTGGAGCACCCTCCAGTCAAGGCAGAGGCAGCATGATGTCCAGCCAGGCAGCCTTGTGACATTGATTCTCTGCACCACAAAAATACAGCACTTGCATTTCCATCTTTTATCAAAGTACACACACTCTGCAGACTGTAGTTAAGCCCACCTGTGGATGCACTCACCCTGCATTCCCAGCTCCTGGCCCTGCAGCTGTACTACGTGGGATTGCTTTCTCATCTGGATTATGAAGAGTTCACTAGGAGCAGAGAATGGAGCTCAGTTTGAACTGCACCCACTGTAATTATAAAACTGTAAAGCTGATCCTATTGCTGAAATATGGAATCCAGAGAGCTGTTCCAGCTCAGCCCAGCTAAGGGTGAAGGCAGTGAACATGTCAAGCAACTGACAAGTGTCCAGAAAAACAAAGTGATCAAACCATCTGAGCTGCTTCTATGAAATATGGTATAATCATGCAATGAATAAAATATCCAGGCAACTTTTAAGCTGCCTTCAAAACATCAGGATTACAATACATAGGTCTCAAAAATCCCTCAGGGGCTGAAATAGAAGTCTCCAGCTTCTATTAAAGCTGTGTGCTCTGCTCAGTGCATTAGCATCTTATTTTAGCTGCCTTAAAATAGGTATACAAAAAAATGTTTCTATATACATCTGCTCTTTCCAGCAGGTTTGCAGTCTATTTCCAAATCCATGCTCCTTACACTAGAATGGAAAGCTGCTGTTGAATCACACTGATTTCATCAGCCTTTTCAGTTTGTGTATGAGGATTTATCATCTTTAATTTAGCAAGTTTACAGAACATAGCCAACTGCTTTTCTCTGCTTCCAAATAAAGTATGGAAAGTGCAGGCTGTGGCAAGGGAAGCTGAAAAGGCCCATCTGGGTATCTTTTTTGTGTTGCAGCTGTTAAAAACTGAAACCCATCCTCTGACAGAAAGATTGAATTTGGTAGTTAATATGAACAGGCATCTTCATACGTTATTTCTGTAGCATATAGATATGTGGGTGTCTTTTTCAAAGAAACAAACACATTCCTGCTTTAGATAAAGACTGTATAGGCTGAATGCTTTCAGGACTGTACAGAATGAATACAACACCTGCTAGGCTCCAGCTGTTAGATTAACTTGAAAAAATACACAAAAATCCACGTGTTAACTTTGGGGGAAGAAATCTATGGCCAGTTAAGTCAAGGACGTATGAGATGGTTCAGTGGTACTTAGAAATTGCTCACAAAAATTAGTAATTTCAAGAAAAGGGGTTCCAAAGTGAAATCACAAATTAAGAAAGAGGTCTATGTTTCACATACATTGAAAATTTTCAGTAATGAAATAAGAAACGTTGACTAATCATAAGCAATAGAGCATATAGAATAGGTGTGACTTGTTACAATTTACTGAAATTGTAGGTGAACATTTCAGCAAGAGCAAAAGAAATAATAAGTTTTTAGATATCTAATTCACTTTCACAATTTAAGCAACTTTTAACTGCATCATACATCTGGGTGCTAAATGCTGTGATCAACTTGTTAAAGGCAATTTTGCTGAATAAAGATATGCAATCCACACAAAGAATAGAGAAAGTCCAACACATGCTTTAAGACCTCTCCACAGAGACAGAGAGATAGCATATGTCAATATTTACTATTCTCACTAAGTCACTATAAAATGTTTGTTTTCATCTCTGAAAGTAATTTGCACAGTGGAGTATTGCTGATAAAGGATTAATGCTTCAGAGAAGGCAAGCACCTGCTTCTGTGCTAAGCACTATATATGCAGGGCTGGTGAGTCCAATTAAACTTTTTTAACCTAAAAGGTATTGTAACTGGGGGGGAGAGAACATCATGCCAGGGACATCTTAATACATACTTACTATCATTATAGAACCCTAGCACTAATCAGGTGTTTCAAGCAAGGTATCTGCTAGCCAGTCCCTCCAAAAGAGATCTTCCCACCCCTCAGTCATTCAGGAAAGCAAAGACCATGTCTTTTCCAGCACCCATCAAATGTGTTCCTCTGCTGGTCCAGGGCTGGGAAGCTGCATTTAGACCCACTGTTGACTTACAGCAGGTATGGAGTGGCAATGCAAACCACTTCTGCTAAACCATGCTGCAGTCACTGCCTAGGGAAGGTGCTGGGCAGACGTCACATCCAGTGCATCAGAGAGGAAATCACACGAAGCACATGCACTCAAAAGCAAGAAGCAGCTTAGAAAATAGCAACAGCAAAAGAGACAGAATGTGAGTTGGCATGGGAGGATGAGCACTGCTGCTCCACCATGCACCTCTCGCATGCACACGCTGCACAGAGCATCCTGCAGGACAAGCACCCTGTGTCTAAACACCACAAAATACTGAAAAGGGTTTCAAAATGTTTGGTGGCTGCCACAGGGGAAATGTAATTATCCATCTTGTGAAGATGCTAACAATGGATAAGTCCCTCTTATTGTTATTAATCAGATTTTTAAAATGGAAAGTACTTATACTTTGATATTCCAGACCTTAAAGTTTTCTTTATCTGCAAGATAGGCAGATGTTTCTTTACCCTCCCAAGGGTCTGCACCCAGTCAGTCCTGGAAGGAGGACCACAGAGCTTAGTCTGCGTCAGCACTTCTCTGCAGTTGAGGCTATAGGTGCAGAGTAAGTACCACAGAAGATGCCATGACCAACTGGCACAGACCCAAAAACAACGTCAGAAAGAACCCCAAGCATATCCTCTTTCCTCTTTGGACATCTCAGTATCTCTGTTTTCTGTGACTGTGCTGATGGATGCTTGTGGATGCTTGTGCCATGCTCTGCCTGCTCCAGCTCACTCTTGGTTTTTTCTGATCTATCCCAGTGCTGGCAGAGTTTGCCTTTTACTGCATGTGAATTTTGACCACAGCAGTTAATCCATTCCACTGTTTCCCTCTCAAGAAGAATGAGGAAAGTTCCACCTTCCTGGAGGGAATTCTTACCTGTTAACACTGAAAAGCTCCATGTACCTCAGCATACTAGAAGTGGGCTTTCATACAGTTGCCAAACGTGCTCTGTGCCCCTTTTGTCCTTGCTGTCACAAGCACAAAGCCATGTTTATAATTCCTCCCACAATCTTCATTCCTGTATTCTGGCAAAGACCATCAGTGTTCACAAATGCAGAATAATAACTACTGGCAAGTACACTGTCAACACAAGCCATCAAGAAATGTACAGTGCACAATGCCCTGCTACCTATAATGTTTTTATTCCCTGATACCTAGGGGTATCAGTTCGTAGGAAAGGACATCTGGCTCCTATCTGTGAAAACAGCAGTTTGTGGGTTACCATTTGTATGCACCAGTAGAATTCTCAAAGGAAACAATTCAGCACTTGAGCACATTTCATCATTTTCATTTATGAAAGGGGAAATATGTGTAGTGATACATGCCCAAAGAGATCAGGAGGATTATTTTTAAACCAAAATGTCTAATGTTTTTACAGCATTTACACAAGCCCTCTTAAATCCACGTTTTCCTTTTTAAAATTAGCATCGGTGTTTGTTTCCTGCCTGAAACCCGGTTGGTGTCTGAGCAATTAAAGTGAAGGCAAATGCAACAGGAAACTACTTTGACTACAGTACCTCAGCTGCAAAATACAACTTTTCTGAGTAATTGCAATGAACGTCAGGATCAGTAAAAATAAATTGCACAATGCAGTTGTGGCTGGAAAATTACTATGGAGACAGGCAACTTGATACAGCTGTTTCTATTACTTTGTATTGCATTAGGTAAGGTAATAAATACTTAATAAGAATAGTAAATCAAGCTTCATTTTATTCCACATTGTGCATATCAAACAATCCTGTTAGCAAAAGATTACCCTTAGGGCAGAAAAATGTTTCATTCTCCACTCCTGTTCCGTCAAGAGCTGTTCTGCTGACTCTGCCAACAAGCATGCCAATTAGTGTCAAGTAACATTTTGGGACTGCTGACGCAATACACAACAAAAGGAACACAGCGTGGTGAAGTGGACTTGCTGCATTCAGAGACAGAAAATACAATTTTTATTTTGGTAACTGGACTTAGAATTCAGAAAGGTGGAGAAAAGAGAATACCATTCCCCACCATGTTAAGGTTTACATCCCCAGTTGAGAACTGTGAGGTCTCATTTGGAGCTCTGTTTTTAGAGAAAGGAGACACTGTATAAACCTTCAAAAGGCACAGATCACATCCTCTTGCTCAGTTGAATCCCCATCAGCTCAGCAGTTATCTGTCACCAATATTCCTAATGCTACCTAGACAAACAGTTCCTGTGAAATGCAGAGGAGAATGAAATCTGTTTGGAAGCGTGCACAAACCACATCTACTAAAGAGAAATCTCAAGGAAATTACTCAAGTTTATTACACTTCCAGCTTCCTCAGCTGGTCCCACTGAGCTGCCTCTGCCCATAAACAGCTGAGTGAGGAAGACAACAGTACTGCAGGGCGAGTAGGTGACTTCCTTCAACAGTCAGTCAGACAGTTCCTAGAGCCCCCTTGTCATCATCACATCATGACTTGCAGATCTAACAGGATGCTTTGCACATGATGCTGACGTTAGAAGAGGATGGGCAGGCGATAAAACTTCAAATGTGGGCAGGGCAGTCCCACATGATAAGCAAGGCCAGCACTGTCAGAAGTCTCCCCAGAAACCCTGTGCGACAGAGACAAAACCACTTCCCTGCCAATGGCTCAATGAGAGCAATGTTTGATCTGCAATGAGTGTCACATCCTGACTTTCTTAGCTCTGCAAAGATTTCAGTAGAAAAGTGAATCCAGCTTCACACTATGTATCAAGTCCTGACTTTATTTCCTCTGCAAAAATGCCAACAGCAGCGTCAGCCTCACTCTTGTCTTTTTTATTCTTTATCTTTTTCAAGGTGGTTTACCCTTGCATATAATACACTGAAAACACTCCAGTAAAAAATAGGAATTAAATCATTGCCTATAACAAGGAGAGGTGAATACCTTCCCTCTTCGACAAGCCCCAAGCAGTTGGCACC